>NC_091980.1:53835546-55035546 GCF_044704955.1 Pristiophorus japonicus
CGTTTTTAACGCGAACTTGGCCCCGAAAAGGTATTGGTGCATCTTTTTGACACCGTACACGCACGCGAACGCCTCATTCTCTACCATTCCGTACCCGCGCTCCGCCCGCGAAAGTGACCTGAATGCATAAGCTATGGGTTGTAATTTGCTCGCACTATTGACATGTTGTAAAACGCACCCGACCCCATACGCTGATGCATCACATCTGAGAACTAGCTTTTTACCTGGATCAAAGAAAGTCAAAACACTGTTGGAACACAGAAGGTTGCGTGCCTTATTGAAGGCGCGTTCCTGGGCGTCCCCCCAAAACCAATCGCTCCCCTTTCTGAGTAGCACGTGGAGAGGCTCCAGCAGCGTCCTTAAGTTCTGCGTAAAGTTCCCAAAGTAATTGAGTAGCCCGAGAGAGGCACGCAGTTCTGAGACATTCCGGGGTCTGGGTGCCAGGCGACTTGCTTCTGTTTTGGACTCTGTTGGGCGGATTCCATCAGCGGCAATCCTTCTGCCAAAAACTTCAACCTCGGGTGTGAGAAATAGGCACTTGGATTTCTTGACTCGTAGGCCTACCCAATCCAACCGCTTTAGTACTTCCTCCAAATTACGGAGATGGAAGTCGGTGTCCCTGCCCGTGATAAGTATGTCGTCTTGAAAGACAACCGTCCCCGGGATGGACTTGAGCAGATTCTCCATGTTGCGCTGGAATATGGCAGCTGCCGACCTGATGCCGAATGGGCATCGATTGTACATGAAAAGGCCTCGATGTGTGTTGATGGTGGTGAGTAGCTTGGATTCCTCGGTCAATTCTTGCGTCATATACGCAGATGTGAGGTCTAATTTTGAGAAAAGTTTACCTCCAGCCAATGTGGCAAATAAGTCCTCCGCTCTGGGCAGTGGGTACTGGTCCTGTAGGGAGACTCTGTTTATGGTAGATTTGTAGTCCCCACAGATTCGTATGGATCCATCAGGCTTCATGACTGGGACGATGGGACTTGCCCAGTCGCTAAATTCCACAGGTGATATAATTCCTTCCCGCAGAAGCCTGTCTAGTTCATGTTCAATCATTTCCCTCATCACATAGGGTACAGCTCTGGCCTTGTGATGGACCGGTGTAGCATCCTGTGTGATGTAGATTTTGACTTTGGTCCCTTTGAAAGTACCCACACCTGGCTGAAAGAGATGTTCAAATCGCTTTATAACTGTTGAGCATGGCATGGCATGGCATGGACATCATCCCATTTCCAGTTTAGTTTTGCCAGCCAGCTTCTCCCCAGCAGTGCTGGGGGGTCTCCGGGGACAATCCACAGGGGAAGTCGGTTCACATTCCCTTTGTCTGTGACAAAGAGCATGGCGCTAGCCGAGGACTGGTACGATTTCTTTGGTATCGGTCCTTAGTTTGGTGTCGACCCTTGTGAGTTTTGGTCTGTCTCTTTTATGCGGCCACAGTTGTTCAAATTGTTGAGCGCTCATGAGAGATTGACTCGCTCCCGTATCCAGCTCCATGTTGACAGGTATCCCGTTGAGTAGGACCCTCATCATTATAGGAGGCATCCTGTTGTAGGAGCAGCGGCCATTGATCGTGTTGACCCGCTGTACATTGGTGTCCTGGGTACTGTCCCCACCGTCTTCTGGTCCGCTTTCCGACCCATCCGATTCGTATACCAGCCGAGCTGCCGTTTTCTTGCATATGCGGGGCAAATGCCCTGTATATTCACAGTTCCTGCAAACAGCCTGCTGAAATCGACATCCTCTTGACGAGTGCCCACCCCCACACCTTCAGCACAGACTGCTTCCATTGTTCCCAAAGAATGAGCTGTGTCTGGCTGATCTCTCTTGAGCTTTTCTCAATTTGTAGTTGATTGCTCGCATTGTGGGTTGATGAGGTGTGAACGGCCGTTCCTGTGGCCCTTGATGGCTTCTGGCGCCACTGCCTGCTGTCGAGAGCCTGTTCTCCCGATTTTGTCTTTGTGTGGGGATAGCAGCTTGTTTAATGCTGTGAACTTCTTGTTCCGATATTTCGTTAGTTGTCGTACCTGCATTGTAAATCAACCTCGTTTCTTCTTCCCCTACCAAGAATGTCTGTGCAACCAGTGCTGCTGCCTCTAAAGTCAGGTTCTTGGTCTCTATGAGCTTTCGGAATATGCCTGCATGGCCTATTCCTTCAATGAAAAAGTCTCTCAGCATTTCTCTCCTCAGTTCATCGGAGAACTCACATAAACTAGCCAACCTCCGAAGTTCTGCCACGAAGTCGGATATGCTCTGGCCCACACAGCGTCTGTAGTTGTAGAACCTGTGTCTGGCCATGTGTAGGCTGCTCGCTGGCTTCAGGTGGTCTCTCACCAGTGTGCTCAATTCTTCAAACGACTTGCTTGCTGGGTTCTCGGGTGCCAGCAGATCCTTCATTAAAGTGTATGTTTTCGAGCCACAGCTGGTCAAGAGATGGTCTCTTCTTTTGTCTGCTTTGTCGTCTCCTAACCAGTCTTTGGTTACAAAGCTTTGCTGGAGCCTTTCTATAAAGTCCTCCCAATTGTCTCCAGCATTGTAATTTTCATCTGATCCGTTGTTCACCATTCTGTGGATTCTGTAATCCCGTAACTCGTCACCACTGTAAAGTCCTGTCCCCTCAGTACAGATTCTCACGAGGCATGTAGTGAAGTCAAGGTCACTCTGGACCTGCACCTTTATTTCACAGCTCTGGAATGCTGCACTTGCCTGAGACCTGTCCTTCTATACCTGTCTCTTGGAAATGCACCCCTGGTGGTAAGGTATACGTGTGACCTGGCAATTGCCTTCATCGTGACAATGCCCAGGTGCTCATTGTTGAGTTCTCTGATGAACATCTCTCTGCCCATCTGGGGCATGACTACGCGGTTTCCCCACAGTAGGCAATCGGCCTGAATCAAGAGTTCATCCTTGCGCCTGTGAAATGGGTTAAATTTCTCAGGGCATGCCCTGTACGTCGCTGCCCAGTCCCCATTCAGGACACATTTCTTGACCAGAGACAATAGCGGGTCTCTATTTGTTCAGACTTTAATCTGATGGGCTGTCACGGGTGAGCCTTCGCTTCCGAAAGCTTCAACAGCCATGATCATCTCAGCAGCATGCTCGGTAACCCCCTCAGTGGTGGTTAGTGGGAGCCTGCTGAGTGCATCGGCGCAGTTTTCGGTGCCCAGTCTGTGCCGAATTGTGTAGTCATAGGCAGCTAACGTGAGTGCCCACCTCTGTATGCGGGCCGATGCGTTTGCATTTATGGCCTAGTTGTCGGCCAAAAGGGACGTTAGGGGTTTGTGATCTGTCTCCAGCTCAAATTTCCTGCCAAACAAGTATTGGTGCATTTTCTTTACCACATATACACATGCGAGCGCCTCCTTTTCTACCATCCCGTAGCCCCTTTCTGCCTGGGACAGACTTCTGGAGGCATAAGCTACCGGCTGTAACTGACCCTTGGCATTGACATGCTGCAACACAACCCGACACCATAGGACGACGCATCGCACGTTAACACAAGTTTCTTACATGGGTCATATAGTGTTAACAGATTGTTGGAACATAACAAATTGTGTGCTCTATTCAAAGCCCTTTCCTGGCTGTCCCCCCAGACCCATACGCGACCTTTGCGTAGGAGCACATGTAGCGGCTCTAGCAGCGTGCTCAATTTGGGAAGAATGTTACCAAAATAGTTCAGGAGCCCCAGGAATAAACGCAGCTCCGTCATGTTACGGGGTCTGGGTGCTCTCTGGATCGCTTCCGTCTTGGACATAGTAGGGCTGATCCCGTCTGCTACTACCCTCATCCCCAGGAATTCTATCTCTGGAGCTAGGAAGACACACTTTGCCTTTTTCAGTCGCAGCCCTACCTGGTTCAGTCTGCGGAGCACCTCCTCCAGGTTGTAGAGGTGTTCTTCAGTATCGTAACCCGTAATGAGGATGTCGTCCTGAAAAACCACTGTCCCTGGAATCGACTTGAGGAGGCTTTCCATATTTCGTTGGAAGATCGCGGCGGCCGAGCGAATCCCGAACGGACATCTGTTGTACTCAAACAACCCCTTGTGTGTCGTGATGGTGGTCAGCTTCTTCGACTCACTCGCCAGCTCCTGGGTCATGTAAGCTGAGGTCAGGTCCAATTTTGAAAAAAGTTTGCCACCGAATAGCGTCGCAAAGAGGTCCTCCGCTCTCGGTAGCGGGTACTGGTCTTGGAGTGACACCCGATTGATGGTGGCCTTGTAATCGCCACATATCCTGACCGACCCATCCGCGTTGAGCACCGGCACAATCGGGCTCGCCCAGTCACTGAATTCGACTGGCGAGATGATGCCTTCCCTCAGCAGGCGGTCCAATTCGCATTCTATCTTTTCCCGCATCACGTACGGCACCGCTCTGGCCTTGTGGTGTACTGGCCTGGCGTCCGGGTTTATGTGAATCACTACCTTGGCCCCCATGGAAGTGCCAATGCCGGTTGAAATAATGAGTCAAATTTGTCCAGGATCTGTGATACTCGCTCCACAGAGGAAATTGCATTGACATCGCCCCATTTCCAGTTCATGACAGCAAGCCAACTCCTCCGCAGTAGTGCAGGACTGTCCCCTGGGACAATCCAGAGTGGCAACCTGTTCTCCGAATCTTTGTGGGTCACGACTACCGTGGCGCTGCCTAGCACCGGAACGATCTGCTTTGTGTAAGTCCGTAGCTGTGCGTCAATCGGCGATAATTTTGGCCTCCTGGCCTTGGACACCCACTTTTCGAATTGTTTCATACCCATCAGGGACTGGCTGGCCCCCCTGTCTAGCTCTATTGATACTGGGATGCCATTGAGGAGCACTTTCATCATTATTGGTGGTGTCCTGGTGTATGAACTATATATGTGCTCCACATGAACTCGCTGAACTTCAGCTTCCAGCGATTTCCCCCAGCGTTCATTTCTGCATTTTCTGCAGGTATTTTGCTCCCCTCTGCAAACTCCGGCTGATTGTGTGCCTCCACGCCTCCAGCATGAGCTGCATTTTGAAACAAAAGGTCCCTTGCCAGTCGATCGTCCATGACTGCCCCTGTTATTGCCCTTGTGTGCGCCATTAACAGGTGTTGATGGCCCCATTACTGGCCGCATTGTCCCTTGCAATGGCGTGAATTGCCGTTCAGCTTGCCATTGTCTCTGTCGAACTCCCCCTCTGGGTTCGACTACATGTTGGGGCATGCCCGACTGCCCTTGTCTGCCTGGAGAACTGTGTGCTGGTTTAACGATGTTGAAGCTCTGTCCCAACCATTCCTTAACACAGTACCTCTCATCTGTTCTGCTAGTGGCCATGCTCGCGTGGTTTAAATCCCAGTTTCTTGTCGACATTGATACGTCCTTACTATACAGTATAAATGCACACGAGGCCCATGCTTGAGAGAAGGTCAGTCTGTGGCCTGTCCTTTATTTCATAGCACTCAAGTGAAGGAAGTGGGTGGAGCTTCCCCTTTTATATCTGAAGGTCTAGGTTAGGAGTGTCTCCCACAAGTTCATCACCGAGTGGTCAGTGTTCTCACAGTGGACAACTTAGGTCAGATTATACATGGGTTACAATGCTGGTTGAATACATGACAGACAGTACCCAGGACACCGGTGTACAGCGGGTCAACACGATCAATGGCCACTGCTCCTACAACAGGACGCCTCCTATAATGATGAGGGTCCTACTCAACGGGATATCTGTCGACATGGAGCTGGATACGGGAGTTAGTCAATCTCTCATGGGCGCTCAACAATTTGAACAACTGTGGCCGCATAAAAGAGATAGACCAAAACTCACAAGCGTCGACACCACACTAAGGACCTATACCAAAGAAATCGTACCAGTCCTTGTCAGCGCCATGCTCTCTGTCACACACAAAGGGACAGTGAACCGACTTCCCCTGTGGATATTCCCCGGAAACCCCCCCAGCACTGCTGGGGAGAAGCTGGCTGGCAAAACTAAACTCGAAATGGGATTAGAGGAACGGACCCCCTGCTCAACAATTATAAAGCAATTTGAACATCTCTTTCAGCCAGGTGTGGGCACTTTCAAAGGGGCCAAAGTCAAAATCTACATCACACAGGATGCTGGACCGGTCCATCACACGGCCAGAGCTGTACCCTATGTAATGAGGGAAAAGATTGAACACGAACTCGACAGGCTTCTGCGGGAAGGAATTATATCACCTGTGGAATTTAGCGACTGGGCAAGTCCCATCGTCCCAGTCATGAAGCCTGATGGATCTGTACGAATCTGTGGGGACTACAAATCCACCATAAACAGTCTCCCTACAGGACCAGTACCCGCTGCCCAGAGCAGAGGACTTATTTGCCACATTGGCTGGAGGTAAACTTTTCTCAAAACTAGGCCTCACATCTGCGTATATGACGCAAGAATTGACCGAGGAATCCAAGCTACTCACCACCATCAACACACATCGAGGCCTTTTCATGTATAATCGATGCCCATTCGGCATCAGGTCGGCAGCTGCCATATCCCAGCGCAACATGGAGAATCTGCTCAAGTCCATCCCGGGGACGGTTGTATTTCAAGACGACATACTTATCACGGGCAGGGACACCGACTCCCATCTCCATAATTTGGAGGAAGTACTAAAGCGGTTGGATCGGGTAGGCCTACGAGTCAAGAAATCTAAGTGCCTGTTTCTCGCACCCGAGGTTGAATTTTTGGGCAGAAGGATTGCCGCTGATGGAATCCGCCCAACAGAGTCCAAAACAGAAGCAATTCGCCTGGCACCCAGGTCCCGGAATGTCTCAGAACTGCGCGCCTTTCTCGGGCTACTCAATTGCTTTGGAACTTTATGCAGAACTTAAGGACGCTGCTGGGGCCTCTTCACGTGCTACTCAGAAAGGGGTGCGATTGGTTTTGGGTGCACGCCCAGGAACGCGCCTTCAATAAGCATGCAACCTTCTGTGTTCCAACAATGTTTTGACTTTCTTTGACCCAGGTAAAAAGCTAGTTCTCACATGCGATGCGTCAGCGTATGGGGTTGGGTGCGTTTTGCAACATGTCAATCGTGCTTATGCTTCCAGGTCACTTTCGCGGGCGGAGCGCGGGTATGGAATGGTACAGAAGGAGGCGCTCGCATGCGTGTACGGTGTCAAAAAGATGCACCAATACCTTTTCGGGGCCAAGTTCGCATTAGAAACCAACCACAAGTCCCTCACGTCCCTCCTATCTGAAAGCAAGGCAATAAACACCAACGCCTCGGCGCGAATTCAACGGTGGGCACTCATGCTGGCGTCCTACAACTATACCATAAGACACAGACCAGGCACAGACAATTGTGCCGATGCGCTCAGCAGGCTACCCCTGGCGACCACGGAAGGGTCTGATGAACAGGACTGTGAGATATTCATGGCAATCAATGCCTTTGAGTCCACAGGTTCGCCCATGACAGCTCGCCAAATCAGAGCCTGGATGGCCAGCGACCCCACGTTATCCTTAGTAAATCCAGTTTGGAAATCCAGGCTGCTTCCCTGGCAGAGATAGTAAGGAGCAAATGGAAAGAAGTGGGGTGGGAAGAAAAATGTCAAAGCCTAAAGGTACATTTATAAAAGATGTATAGCAGACCCAATGGTATTCAGAAAACAAACCGGTGGCACAAGGTGAATAAATCCCAAGTATTAGACAAGTAACATTAGTGATTCTATTTATATATATTTATAATTTAAAAAATATATACATTTTCTCTTGAGCTTTGTGGAAGTTAAGTGACCATATATGAAGAGCAGTGGAGTGATATACACAAGATAATTGTAGATGAGGAAGGCCTTGCAGTCCATCCATCTGGAAACGTCCTCCCATTGCAGCACTCAATTGGTTCTTCAATAGTTTCAGGGCTTTGCTTTACTGCTATATCCAGCGGTCCATTACATGTATTACATAAGAACAAATAGGAACAGAAGTAGGCCATACGGACCCTCGAGCCTGCTCCGCCATTCAATAAGATCATGGCAGATCTGATCATGGACTCAGCTCCACTTCCCTGCCCACTCCCCATAACCCCTTAGCCCCTTATCGTTTAAGAAACTGTCTATTTCTGTCTTAAATTTATTCAATGTCGCAGCTTCCACAGCTCTCTGACGCAGCAAATTCCACAGATTTACAACTCTCTGAGATAAGAAGTTTCTCCTCATCTCTGTTTTAAATGGGCGGCCCATTATTCTAAGATTATGCCCTCTCGTTCTAGTCTCCCCCATCAGTGGAAACATCCTCTCTGCATCCACCTTGTCAATCCCGCTCATAATCGCATCCCTTTCTATAAGATCACCCCTCATTCTTCTGAATTCCAATGAGTAGAGGCCCAACCTACTCAACCTTTCCTCAAAAGTCAACCACCTCATCTCTGGAATTAACCTAGTGAATCTTCTCTGAACTGCCTCCAAAGCATATCCTTTTGTAAATATGGAAACCAAAACTGCAAGCTGTATTCCAGGTGTGGCCTCACCAATACCCTGTATAGCTGCAGCAAGACTTCCCTGCTTTTACACTCCATCCCCTTTGCAATAAAGGCCAAGATTCCATTGGCCTTTCTGATCACTTGCTGTACCTGCATACTATCCTTTTGTGTTTCATGCACAAGTACCCCCAGGTCCCGCTGTACTGCAGCAATTTGCAATCATTTTTCATTTAAATAATAACTTGCTCTTTGATTTTTTTCTGCCAAAGTGCATGACCTCACTTTCCAACATTATGCTCCATCTGCCAAATTTTTGCCCATTCACTTAGCCTGCCTATGTCCTTTTGCAGATTTTTTATGTCCTCCTCACACATTGTTTTTCCTCCCATCTTTGTATCATCAGCAGACTTGGCTACGTTACACTCAGTCCCTTCTTCCAAGTTGTTAATATAGATTGTAAATAGTTGGAGTCCCAGCACTGATCCCTGCAGCACCCTACTAGTTACTGATTGCCAATCAGAGAATGAACCATTTATCCCAACTCTTTGTTTTCTGTTCATTAACCAATCCTCCATCCATGCTAATATATTATCCCCAACCCCATGAACTTTTATCTTGTGCAGTAACCTTTTATGTGGCACCTTGTCAAATACCTTCTGGAAGTCCAAATACACCACATCCACTGGTTCCCCTTTATCCACCCTGTTTGTTACATCCTCAAAGAATTCCAGCAAATTTGTCAAACATGATTTCCCCTTCATAAATCCATGCTGACTCTGCCTGACCGAATTTTGCTTTTCCAAATGTCCTGCTACTACTTCTTTAATAATGGACTCCAACATTTTCCCAACCACAGATGTTAGGCTAACTGGTCTATAGTTTCCCGCTTTTTGTCTTCCTCCTTTTTTAAATAGGGGCATTACATTTGCAGTTTTCCAATCTGCTGGGACCTCTCCAGAATCCAGGAAATCTTTGGTAAATTACAACCAATGCATCCACAATTCCTGCTGCTACTTCTCTTAAGACCCTAGGATGCAAGCCATCAGGTCCAGGGGATTTATCTGCCTTTAGTCCTATTATCTTACTGAGTACCAACTCCTTAGTGATTGTGATTGTGTTAAGTTCCTCCCCCTATAGCCCCTTGACTATTCACTGTTGGGATATTGTTAGTGTCCTCTACCGTAAAGACTGATAAAAAATATTTGTTCAGAGTTCTTGCCATTTCCATGTTCCCCATTACTAATTCCCCGGTTTCGTCCTCTAAGGGACCAACATTTACTTTAGTCACTCTTTTCCTTTTTCTATACCTATAGAAACTCTTGCTATCTGTTTTTATATTTTGTGCTAGTTTACTTTCATAATCTATCTTCCCTTTTTTATTCATTTTTTTAGTCATTCTTTGCTGGCTTTTAAAAGCTTCCCAGCCTTCTGTCTTCCCACTAGTTTTGGCCACTTTGTATGCCTTTGGTTTTTAATTGGATACGTCCTTTATTTCTTTAGTTAGCCACGGATGGCCCTCTTTTCTCTTACATCCTTTCCTCCTCACTGGAATGAGCAATCCTTGTGTCTTAAATTTGCCTTTGTACTTGTGGTCCCTCATCCTGCTCTCAATTTATTTTGAAACAATTTTTTAGATTTACTTTTTCCATACCATTTACAAAAAGATCACTTTTCATTAGCCATCAAGGTTAAAAAGCCCAAGTTTCTTGTCTTTACTCATAAATTATTCCTTTTACACTGTAGATAAGCCTTATGGACTGTCTCCAGCACAGTTTATCTCCCTTGCAAGTAAAGAAACAGTAAGAAAATAAATCCAAATCAGTAATTAATATAACTTCTATGTCAACTGTTGGGTGCAAGGAAAGGGACAGCTTAAGGAAAATAAAGTGTGAGAGCCAATGGTACATCATGGAGTAACCTAAATCCATAGAAGCTTACAGTACGGGAAGCGTCATTTGGCCTATCGTGTCTGCTGGATCTTTAGACCAATCCAAAACAAATCCCACTGGTGTGTTGAACAAATGTTGTACTTTCCCAATCACAAATCTCAGTTGTAACAAACTGCTACAGAAAACCATAATAAAACCAGACGGACCGCCCAGCATCAACCTCGGCACGGGCTTCAGGCACGACAATGGCACACCCAGTCCAGTCAACCCTGCAAAGTCCTCCTCACTAACATCTGGGGACTTTTGTCAAAATTAGGAGAACTGTCCCACAGACTAATCAAGCAACAGCCTGACATAGTCATACTCTCAGAATCATATGTCCCAGACTCCTCCATCACTATCCCTGGGTATGTGCTGGCCCACCGACAGGACAGTTCCACCAGAGGTGGAGGGAAAGTGGCATACAGTCAGGAGGGAGTGGCCCTGGGAGTCCTCAACTTTGACTCCGGATCCCATGAAGTCTCATGGCTTAAGGTCGATCATGGGCAAGGAAATCTCCTGCTAATTACCACCTACCACCTTCACTCAGCTGATGAATCAGTACTCCTCCATGGAAGAAGCACTGAGGGTAGCAAGGGTGCAGAATGTACTCTGGGCAGGAGAACTTCAATATCCACACCAAGAGTGGCTCGGTAGCACCACTACTGACCAAGCTCGCCGAGTCCTGAAGGACATACTGGATCTGTTGCAGGTGGTGAGAGAACCAACACGAGGGAAAAACCTATTTGACCTTGTCCTCACCAATCTAACTGTTGCAGATGTATCTGTCCAGGACAGCATTGATAGCAGTAGCTACCGCACGAACACCCATCTTCACACTGAGGACACCCTCCTTCGTGTTGTGTGGCAGTACCACAGTGCTAAATGGGATAGATTCAAAACTGATCTAGCAGCACAAAACTGATATTCATGGAGCCTTCTACTCCTGTTTGTTGTTTAATTGTCCATCACCATGACTGAATGTGGCAGGACTGCAGAGCTTTGATCTGATCCTTTGATTGTGGGATCTAGTAACTGATCTAGCAACATCTATGAGGCGCTGTGGGTCAGCAGCAGCAGCAGAATTATACTCCACCACAAATTGTAACCTCAGGGCCCAGCATATCCCTCAGTCTATTATTACCACTAAGCCAGGGGACCAATGCTGGTTCAATGAGGAGTGCAGAAGAGCATGCCAGGAACAGCACCAGACGTACCCAAAAATGAGGTGCCAAAATGAGGAAGCTGCAACACAGGACTACATGCCTGCTATAGGCAGAGCTAAGCGATCCCACAATCAAAGGATCAGATCAAAGCTCTGCAGTCCCGCCACATTCAGTCATGGTGATGGACAATTAAACAACGAACAGGAGTAGAAGGCTCCATGAATATCTCCATCCTCAATGATGGCAGAGCCCAGCACACGAGTGCAAAACACAAGCCTGAAGCATTTGCAACCATCTTCAGCTAGAAGTGCCGAGTCGATGATCCATATCGGCCTCCTCCTGACATCCACACCATCACAGAAGCCAGTCTTCAGTCAATTCAATTCACTCCATGTGACATCAAGAAATGGCTGAGCGTACTGGATTGAGCAAAGGCTATAGGCCCCGACAACATTCCCGGCTGTCGTGCTGAAGACTTGCGTTCCTGAACGAGCCGCGCCTCTAGCCAAGCTATCCCAGTACATCTACAACACTGGCGTCTAACCGACAATGTGGAAAACTGCCCAGGTATACCTGTCCACAAAAGCAGGACAAATCCAATCCAGCCAATTATCGCCCATCAGTCTACTCTCAATCATCAGCAAAGTGATGGAAGTTGTCAACCACAGTGCTATCAAGCCGCACTTAAGAACATAAGAACACAAGAAATAGGAGCAGGAGTAGGCCATACGGCCCCTTGAGCCTGCTCTGCCATTTAATACAATTATGGCTGATCTGATCATGGACTCAGGTCCACTTCCCTGCCCGCTCCCCATAACCCTTTATTCCCTTATCAGTTAAGAAACTGTCGATCTCTATCTTCAAGTTATTCAATGACCCAGCTTCCACAGCTTTCTGAGGCAGCAAATTCCAGATTTACAACCCTCTGAGAGAAGAAATTCATCCTCATCTGTTTTAAATGAGCGGCCCCTTATTCTAAGATTATGCCCTCTAGTTCTAGTCTCCCCCGTCAGTGGAAATATCCTCTCTGCATCCACCTTGTCAAGCCCCCTCATAACCTTATACGTTTCGATAAGATCATCTCTCATTCTTCTGAATTCCAATGAGTAGAGGCCCAACCTACTTAACCTTTCCTCATAAGTCAACCCGCTCATCTCCAGAATCAACCTAGTGAACCTTCTCTGAACTGCCTCCAAAGCAAGCATATCCTTTTGTAAATATGGAAACCAGAACTGCACGCAGTATTCCAGGTGTGGCCTCACCAATACCCTGTATAACTGTAGTAAGTCTTCCCTGCCTTTATACTCCATCCCCTTTGCAATAAAGGCCAAATATTCCATTGGCCTTCCTGATCACTTGCTGTACCTGCATACTAACCTTTTGTGTTTCATGCACATGTACCCCCAGGTTCCGCTGTACTGCAGCACTTTGCAATTTTTCTCCATTTAAATAATAACTTACTCTTTAATTTTTTTCTGCCAAAATGCATAACCTCACACTTTCCAACATTATACTCCATCTGCCAAATTTTTGGCCACTCACTTAGCCTGTCTATGTCCTTTTGCAGATTTTTTATGTCCTCCTCGCACATTGCTGTTCCTCCAATCTTTGTATCATCAGCAAACTTGGCTACGTTACACTCAGTCCTTTCTTCCAAGTCATTAATATAGATTGTAAATAGGTGGGGTCCCAGCACTGATCCCTGCGGCACCCTACTAGTTACTGATTGCCAACCCGAGAATGAACCATTTATCCTGACTCTCTTTTCTGTAAGTTAACCAATCCTCTATCCATGCTAATATATTACCCCCAACCCCGTGAACTTCCATCTTGTGCAGTAACCTTTTATGTGGCACCTTGTCAAATGCCTTCTGGAAGTCCAAATACACCACATCCACTGGTTTCCTTTTATCCTACTCATTACATCCTCAGAGTTCCAGCAAATTTGTCAAACATGACTTCCCCTTCATAAATCCATGCTGACTCTGCCTGACCGAATTATGCGTTTCCAAATGTCCTGCTACTGCTCCTTTAATAATGGACTCCAACATTTTCCCAACCACAGATGTTAGGCTAACTGGTTTATAGTTTCCTGCTTTTTGTCTTCCTCCTTTTTTAAATAGAGGCATTACATTTGCAGTTTTCCAATCTGCTGGGACCTCCCCAGAATCCAGGGAATTTTGGTAAATTACAACCAATGCATCCACAATTCCTGCCGCTACTTCTCTTAAGACCCGAGGATGCAAGCCATCAAGTCCAGGGGATTTATCTGCCTTTAATCCCATTATCTTACTGAGTACCACCTCCTTAGTGATTGTGATTGTGTTAAGTTCCTCCCCCCCCCCCCCCCACCCTATAGCCCCTTGACTATCCACTGTTGGGATATTGTTAGTGTATCAGTCTACCATAAAGACTGATACAAAATATTTGTTCAGAATTTCTGCCATCTCCATGTTTCCTATTATTAATTCCCCGGTCTTGTCTTCTATGGGACCAACATTTACTTTAGCCACTCTTTTCCTTTTTCTATACCTATAGAAACTCTTGGTGTGTGTTTTTATATTTTGCGCTAGTTTACTTTCATAGTCTATCTTCCCTTTTTTATTCATTTTTTGAGTCATTTTTTGCTGGCTTTTAAAAGCTTCCCAGTCTTCTGTCCTCCCACTAATTTTGGCCACTTTGTATGCCCTTGTTTTTAATTGGATACCATCGTTTATTTCATTAGTTAGCCACAGATGGCTATCTTTTCTTTTACACCCTTTCCTCCTCATTGGAATATATTTTTCTTGAGAGTTGTGAAATATCTCCTTAAATGTACGCCACTGTTCAACTGTCCTGCACTTTACTCTAATTGCCCTGTCTACTTTAGCCAACTCTGCCCTCATACCTTTGTAGTCTCCTTTATTTAAGCTTAGTACGCTGGTTTGAGATCCAACTTTCTCACCCTCCATCTGAATTTGAAATATAACAATGCTATGATCACTCATTCCAAGGGGATCCTTTACTAGGAGATTGTTTTTTAGTCCTGTCTCATTAAACAGGACCAGATCTAAGATACCCTGTCCCCTGGTTGGTTCTGTTACAAGGGACCTTATGCACTCTTCCTCAAGGCCACCCTGACCAATTTGATTTGTCCAAACAATATGGTGGTTAAAATCACCCATAATTATTGCTGTTCCCTTTTTACAAGCCCCCACGATTTCCTGGTTTATACTCCAACCAACAGAGTTGTGACTGTTAGGAGGACTACGCCCACCAGTGACTTTTCCCCCTTATTATTCCTTATCTCCACCCAAACTGTTTCAACATCCTGATCATTTGAGCCAATATAGTTTCTTACTACTGCAGTGATTCCATCCTTTATCAATAGAGCTAACCTACCTTCTTTTCCTTTCTGTCTGTCCTTCCGGATTGTAAAATACCCCATAATATTTAGTTCCCAGTTCTGGTCTCCTTGCAACCACGTCTCAGTAATGGCTATCAGATCATACCCATTTGTATCTATTTGTGCCGTCAACTCATCTATTTTGTTACGAATGCTGCGTGCATTTAGACAAAGAGCCTTTAAATTAGTTTTTTTTAAAAACCCTTTTCCTGCCTGTTTCCTCTCCTTCAAACTCATTTTCTTTATTTTTGCTTTCTAATTCCAGCTTTACTCCCCTCCCTACTGAATCTATTTTCAGGTTCCCATCCCCCTGCCAAGCTAGTTTAAACCTTCCCCAACAGCACTAGCAAACCCCCCCCTGCGAGGATATTGGTCCCTGCTCTGTTGAGGTGCAACCCGTCCAGCTTGCACAGGTCCCACCTCCCCCAGAAGCGGTCCTAATGCCTCAGGAAACTAAAGTCCTCTTGCCTGCACCATCTCTCCACCCACGTATTCATCTACTCTATCCTCCTGTTTCTGTACTCACTAGCTTGTGGCACTAGGTGTAATCCAGAAATTACTACCCACGAGGTCCTGCTTTTTAATCTCACTCCTAGCTCCTTAAACTCTGCCTGCAGGACTTCATCCCTCTTTCTACCTATGTCATTGGTCCAGATATGGTCCACGACCTCTGGCTGTTCACCCTCTCCCCCCAGAATGCCCTGCAGCCGCTCAGTGACATCCTTGACTTTGGTACCAGGGAGGCAACATACCATCCTGGAGTCACATCTGCGGCCGCAAAAACTCCTATCTGCTCCCCTGACTATTGAATCCTCTACCACTATAGCTCTTCCATTTTTCTTCCTCCTCCCCCCCCCCCCCCCCCCGCAGCTGAGCCACCTATGGTGCCATGGATTTGGCTCTGGCTGCACTCCCCAGAGCCACCATCGGCCTCACCGGTACTCAGAACAGAATACCGGTTGGAGAGTGAGATGGACTCAGGGGACTCCTACATTACCAGTCTAGTCCTCCTCTTCTGTCCGCCGATCACCCAATCCGCATCTGCCTGCACACTCTTAAGCTGCGGAGTGACCACCTCTAGAAACGTGCTATCCACGTAGCTCTCAGTTTCACGGATGCACCGCATCTAATTCACCAATAACCTGTTCACTGAAGCTCAGTTTGGGTTCCGCCAAGATCACTCGGCTCCAGACCTCATTACAGCCTTGGTCTAAACATGGACAAAAGAGTTACATTCTAGAAGTGAGCTGAGAGTGACTGCTCTTGACATCAAGGCAGCATTTGAGCGGCAGTAGCATCAAGCACTAGTAAAATTGAAGTTGTTGGGGTAAAAAGACTTCTCTTCAAGGTGGATTCCCTGAGATAAGAAATCGACACCAGCCCGTATAGCGACCACGGAATCACTCAGATGAAACCTTGTTTCAATACTCCGATCATCATTATTCAAGCATATGCAGGGGAAGCGTTCTACAACTAGCCGCCTAGGAACAAATCTTCAATGAACAGGGTTCTACACACAGTTATACAGTTTTCAAGGCATGGTGGCCTGTTAACACTAGTTCCCGACTACCGGTTGGCTTACAACTGATCGACGGAGCTACATTGATTCCTTTACCCTTAGCAGACTAGCTGCTGAGTGGTTTCGCAACCTCTCCATCTCCCATAGCATGTGGGGCCGTACTCAGCCTTTTGGAATGTGTTGTTCTACAGTGTTAACCTTGCCCTGGTTTCTCAGCTAGTTCTGCATTCTTTAAAAGATAAGCACGCAAGCAAAGCTACTCCCTTTAGCCTGATTCTATGCCGTTCCCTCAAAGTCTTGAACATCTAAAGTTTTCATTTTATGTTATACGGCCATTTATAAGCGAGTTTTACATACAATCTGTCAATAGGCGATATCTTACAATCGCTACCTTGAGGTGGAGGAACTTCTGACTCCTCACAACCTCCTAATACTGAGAGCCCTTTTAATCTGGACCATTTTACGTGTCAAATCAATTCACTACCTTCAGTGCCCACTCTGGTGACCATCTGCCTGTATTTTTTAACCCCCTTACAAAGTCAATGGGAATCAGGGGGAAAACTCTCCACTAGGTGGAGTTATAGGAAGATGTTGGTGGTTGTTGGAGATCAATCATCTCAGCCCCAGGACATCGCTGCAGGAGTTCCTCAGTGCAGTGTCCTAGGCCCAACCATCTTCAGCTGCTTCATCAATGACCTCCCCTCCATCATAAGGTCAGAAGTGGGGATGTTCACCGATAATTGTAGTGTTCAGTTCCGTTCTCAACTCCTCAGATAATGAAGCAGTCCATGCCCGCATGCAGCAAGGCCTGGACAACATTCAGGCTTGGGATGATAAGTGACAAGTAATATCCACGCCACATAAGTGCCAGGGAATGACTATCTCCAACAAGAATCTAACCACCACCCCTTGACATTCAACGGCATTACCATCGTCAAATTCACCATTAACACCCTGGGGGTCACCATTGACCAGAAATTTAACTCGACCAGCCACATAAATACTGTGACAAGAGCCAGAAAAGGCTGGGTATTCTGCAGCGAGTGTCTCACCTCTTGACTCCCCAAAGTCTTTCCATCATCTACAAGGCACAAGTAAGGAGTGTGATGGAATACTCTCCACTTGCTTGGATGAGTGCAGTTCCAACAACACTCAAGAAGCTCGACACCATCCAGGATAAAGCAGCCCGCTTGATCAGCACCTCATCCACCACCTTAAACATTCATTCCTGCCACCACCGGCACACCATGGCTGCAGTGTACCATCTGCAAAACGCACTGCAGCAACTTGCCAAGGCTTCTTCAACAACACCCCGCGACCTCTACCACCTAGGACAAAAGAAGCAGATGCATGGGAACACTGCAAGTTCCCCTCAAAGTTACACACAATCCTGATTTGGAAATATATCGCTGATCCTTCATCGTTGCTGGTCAAAATCCTGGAACTCTCTCCCTAACAGCACTGTGGGAGTATCTTCACCACAGGGATTGCAGCGGTTCAAGGCGGCGGCTCACCACCACCTTCTCAAGGGCAGTTAGGGATGGGCAATAAATGCTGGCCTTGCCAGCGACGCCTACATGCCAAGAACTAATTTTAAAAATCCATGCAATCTGTAATCCCACCCTAGCTCTCAGATCTAGGATCTAATTTCTTGATGGGACACTGAATTGCTTCTTTAATAAATGTACAAAGTGTTAAAGTAACACAAATCACAGTATTAATTCAGAAACTTTATTAAAACATACAGAAGTGAAGAACAACATTTCTACCATATTTCAACATTTTATGATACATTGTGCTCCTTTTGCAATGCTTTTCACAAACATCAAAGATCAAATGTACATGTAAACACTGATCAAAGCAGACTAAGCACTTCAGCAACTTTCATCTGCCATGCTGATTCACCCATTGGAATAAATGCAAGCCAACCAATTTTACTGCCTTGATGGTCTTACATCAAGAGTTTGACAATTTCTTAAATGCAGGTTTAGTTAACTGAATCGTAATTATTCTAAAAGAAAACTTGCATTGTCACTCAGGTAATAGAAGCCTATTTCAGAAACTATTTTCAGTAAAAGATTTTTGAACCGAACAGATAATGTACTAAACAGTTAACCAGTTCATATCTCTTACGTTGAAGCTTGTATCTATACAAAAAAAAATCCTGGTAAACTAAAAGTAAAGTACACAATTTAAGAGAGAATACGGAATATTGCAAATAAAATACCGTGCTGCTAATAATATAAAAATCTAATAAAAATGTTTTTCATATGGGATAATGAGGGGACGGGCGAAATAGACATTTTAAAGTTGAGGCATTTTGCTAAGGCTGCAGGTAGTTTATATATTTTACCCTGGTTTTGGCTCAAGTACCATTTAACACTACAGGCAATATTTTAATAGCGAAAGGTATTAAGACAAATCGTGATAGGACACCCAAAGAATAATTGTCATCACTTTTCATAACTATGTACCAATTTTGGTTGGAACTTTTAAGAAAAGATTGTTTACGAAACAATTAGTTGCCTATTACTAAAATAGGAATGTATCTTTTGCCCATTGTATTTCTTTTTAGGAAACTGAATTGGATGTGAATATTAGTCATGTATAAAATTCGGTTAAGCTAGCTGGTGACAGTCAGCTGTCCAGTTTTCAGACACTTTAGTTAAAGAAAAAGTATTAAACACTCAACTTGCATTTTGAAAAAACAAAAGATTTCATTTGAAATATTGTTCAGATATGATTCATTTGCCAGCAATTTAAGGTAGATTGTTTTTCCTGACCATTCTGATCGTAGCAGCCACTATCAAAAGCAATTTTTGATGCAGTAACAGGTACAATGGCCGTAATTTTAACTTGGAGATGGGGGCAGAAATACGGTCAGGAAATCCAGGAGAACAGGTTTCCCTCAGGCCCTGATGATGTTAATGACAGGGCCTGATTAACATTTTGCCTCTCGGTTTCCCGCCCACAGCCAGCCAGATGGAGAGGCTAATTGGCTGTTGGATGGGTAGGCTTGTGGCACCAGGCCACACAGAGGGAGGGAGGGAGAGAGAGATTGGAGGGCTGGGGACTGTTGGGTGGGGGGGGGTTCGGAAGACTGGGGGAGGAGGGGGGTTGGTGAGGTTGGAAAGGCACTTAACTCCTGGATTGAGCAGTCCTCACCTTCCTTTAGCTGGCTGGTCGAGGCCTGGGAAACCCGGCCAGCCAGAGTTAAATTTAAAATGGAGCTTCAAAATGAGGCATGCAGCCTTATTATAATATTTAAAGTACCAACCTGC
Organism: Pristiophorus japonicus; assembly: GCF_044704955.1. Taxonomy (NCBI): domain Eukaryota; kingdom Metazoa; phylum Chordata; class Chondrichthyes; family Pristiophoridae; genus Pristiophorus; species Pristiophorus japonicus. The sequence goes on from NC_091980.1 coordinate 53,855,234, forward strand.
TTCCTGGGAGCTGATCGGTTGGTTACCTGCCCCCTGTCCTGTCTCCGTTAAAACTGGAAGTGGGCAGGTTAGGATGAAGACGGGTTGGGGTCAAGATTAAAATTTTTAACACTTTGACCTCCCACCCAACCCCAGCCCACCCATTTTGTGGGGTTAAAGTTTCCCTCCAATGATTCAGAGAACCATTTTAGAAGCTATTCTTTTTAGAAAGCGTGTTCTTGAAGATTAGCAAAGTTATTTTGGGATTTGACTTTTTTTTTTAAAGTTGTGAAGATTTTTTATGCTAACATTATTTTTTTTTGTTTAAGTTTGCATTGTTCCATCAGCAAAAGTTTTTTTTTAAACAAACTGAAAGGATTGCAACTGCACTGACTTTTTTTTTATATAAAGTTGGAAGTAATGCATTTAGAAAATATAGTCCTTTGTAATCTTAAGTGATGGCATGGCATCATGTATGTTTTGGTCCAACCGTTGGTATTCAATTGTTCTTGAGCACAGACTATCCTTCCATCGTCTGCTTTGAACTAATAGAATGTAAATCTAAAAAGGAGAGAAATAAACATAATTATCAAAGGTTGGCAAGTAGACCTCATTAAAATAAAGGAGGTAATCCTGGAAGTATAAATATTGATTTACAGCAGCATTTTCATTACAATGGATCGAAAGGGTCAGGCAAAAATATAATATAAAACACAGAATAATTATGGTTAATCTTTTAAATACATATTTTCCATATTTTAGAGAGAAGAGAAAAAAGGCAGCTTTAGCCTAAGTCATTACATCACAAAAGAAAAAAAAAGATATTCACTGGCTTTTCACAAATCTTCCACAGTGGAAAATGCAGCTGTTGAATGAGGACATGATCGAGTTCAGCTATGAGATTCCCGTGGGAGAATAGCCATGCAGCATTTACTGTCTGGGTTCACATGAATAACCATTTAGATAAAGGTAGGCAAGTCTAACCCATGCCTGTGAAACTGTACCCTGTGACGCGTCATCACATTCGAGAGGAAGGGAGAAAATTTGGTAGGACAGGGCAAAAAGAGAACTCTGGGAATCAACATCTATGAATTCACAGGACAAAATTAACTAATTTACTCATAAACTCAAGATCCTAAACCTTTGCATTCACAATAAGTTGCTTAAAGTGAAGTTTAACTATAAATAATGAAGCCCCCAAAACACTTGCAAGCATCACAGGTTCCATTCACTAGTGAGGTAAACTCTACTTTCATCAACTCATCAGTGAGTGTTCCATTTAATTACCATAAAATACTTCGTTATTTCAATTTGATTTCAGAGCTTTTAATATCAAACGCGTATTATATTGCTAGGTTGCCAACAACTCTGGAATAAGGCAAGCCAATATAAAAGGAAATTACAGTCTTGCTGTCAGAGGCAACCCGGCCATACCCCCAAAGGTAGCACTGCCTTCAGTAACATAAATCTAAAGCAGCTTGCCAAAGGCAGTGGGATGAGTGGATGAGCCACTTCATAACCACCCAACACATACCAGTAGTTTTAGAACCATTGACCTCCAGGAAGGTCATCTCTTGTGCCTGCAAAACAAGTGTACTGTTTTTTTTTAATGGATCAGTTTATTGCAGATGAATTTCTACTGTCGACTTTTTGTTATAGCAACAGGAGTTGCAGGGGTATTGTACAATGCATCAGGGAGTGGTTCAACAATGTGTGAAGCAATTCTATCTCAGAAGAAATGAATCAGTTCTCTTTAAATTATGCAGGCAGGAACTTTGATTAGATCTCATTACAAAATGGGGAGAAGCTTTTCCTTATAGGGCAGTCACCGCAGTAGTCACTGCAAAGATTCTGGTGGGCAGTGGCCCTATGAAATCTAACTTTTTGAGTTTATCTGAACATAAAAAGACATTAAACTGTGCCACCCGCCCTGGATGACACAGCAGACATTTACAAGGCCCCTTTTTTTTTCTTTTCTTTTTTTTGGTTTTTTTTTTGGGGCGCTAAAATCTAATTTTTTCCAGTGCCCCCTATAAAAGGGGAGGGGGACACTAAAAGCACCGGCAATTAAAACAAATTAAACTTTAAAACGTAAAATCAAATTAAAATTTGGTTGCCGGGCGTGATGATGCACTCCAGTCCCTCCGGTGCCCACCTCTCGCGGAAGGCGCCCTATGAAATCTATCTGTATAGAGTGCCATGGCACCTGAAACATATAATTCACCAGGTTGCCATGGGCTAGGTTAAATTTCTGGCTTAGTAACTTACTGGCAATTCAGATAATGCAAATCAGACATAAATTATGTCGGGGTGGGGCAGCAGCAGAAAGGACGGACTAGGTAGTCCAATGGGTTAGACATTGGCTTTTTAATCACATGCCTGGGTTGAAATCTAATCTAGAATGACAAATTAAATCTCCTCTGACTCCTGGCTATGAGTCTTGCGTACAAAAATGTTTGGCTGCTCTCATCCACTCATTGGAGGGCATGGGGCCACAGCACCAAACTAGCCCTAATTCAGCACTAATTGCTAATCTTATTCAATGAGATTACAGGTGTGGGAAATTTAAAAAATATGTATATAAACTGGTGCCATTGAGTGCTTTTCTGACATGAGGCGCATTGTTGGCACAGAATAGATGGAGCTTTATTCTGCATTTAACTGCTGTATCTGTAATTAAAAAGAAAAAAAATGCTAGAAACAACTTGTAGATCAGACAGCCTCTGTGGAGAGAACAGAAGAGTTAACATTTCGGTTGTGCACCTTTCGAATTAAAGCAGTTGATAAATAATTTTGCCCAGTATAGTTTTAGCATAAACTCACCTTTCTTTTGTTGTGATATGTAATGTAAACAGTGGCAATCAGAAACGCAGCAGCAACCAGATAGAAAAAGAAATGACTATCAGCTTCTTCAGGTGCGGAGATGTATATTGGTTCATCGGGGAGTTCTGGAGGTTCCTCTACATCATCATTTTCCAGGTCATTCTCATCCATTTGGTTTGCATCAAAATACTCATCTGTCCCTTTGTCTTCATAATAGGATGGAGAATTACCTTGTTCAACAAGCAGCAGCTGGTTATCTGACATTTCATCCATCTTTCCTGGATCTGTATCAGAAGGTGTGTCTTCATCTTCAATATCTGTGCCAATCACTATTATTTCTGCACCCTTTCCGTCTCCAGCGGCGTTGCCTTTCACTGTTGCTGCAGGTTTTAAGAATGGGGTCATTTGGTCAGAATTTTGGCTAGCAGCTTCTGCCTGTATTATTTCTGTAAAAGGTACAGCAATCTTGGTTACAGTTCCCACTGTTGTTGTTGGAGTGGTCGCAGATGTTGTGGTGGTCATCGTAGTTGCAGCAATAATATTTGGCTTTGTACTTTTAGCTTTATTTGTAATATCTGAATTAATTGCCAGCGATGTTATATTGATGTGAATACTGGCTATAGCTTGCTTTTTAGTTGTTCCTGTTACATTTTCTGCATCCATGCTGCTATTGGACACTGTCAAAAGATTACAAAATGCAACAAAAGTAAATTAGATGAAGTCTCCACAGCAATGATCACAAAGCAGTTCTGCATACCTTTCAACATTTCAGACATATACCATCTAGCCTAACCAATGCAGTGGAAGAAACAATCAAGTACATTTAGCAGCTATAATACATGACAAGCACAGTAATCCTTTTAGTATTGTAAAATAAAATTCAATTCCATTTCAGTTCAAATCAAATGGGGCCAGATTTGCGGTAGGTAATGAGGGTTAACTGTCAGCGTTTGCCGTCATTACCCCTCTGAAACTGACCGCAACTTCAGAATGTAGCGCATAAGCATCTAAACGTGGAAATCCTGAAGCTGTGGTCAGTCATTCACTGCTCCGACACAGACTGTATAGCCCCCTCCCCCGAAATAAAGGAAATCAACGGAACTGACGGAAACCTGAGATTTACATCATAAAATTACGAGAAGAATAATCCAAATTCACAAAGTAGATTACATCCTTGCATACAGTCCCACCATTTCAATTAACAAATTTATCTTCATCAAGGTAGAAGATTTAAACATAAAATTATAAAAGTATAAAATACCTTTCTACTTTTGGGGGACTCAGTACAAGTGATATATAAATATATAGACTAAGTGCTGGAGTTTCGGCCTTGAATGGCGGCGGAGCAGTAAAGTATGCGCCCGGGAACAGTTTGTGCCTCAGTCAGCAAAATTGGACAGCTGGGCCCTGAGTCTGGGACAGAGCGCTAAGGAGGCACCTCTCTTAGGGCGCTAGGCCAGTTGGGCAAGAGAAAATCCTGAGCTAAACAGCTGGCCTCTGAGCGCTCTAAGAGGCCTGAGGAGAACAAAAAAACCCGAAAAAAGCACACCAAAAACATTCCCAATAACTAACTCACGCCACAACATAAATCACAAAAAAAATTAAATCAAACAATACTTACCTCACAGCAGCCGCTACAGCTTGGATTGCCCGCTTTCACAGGTGGTCTACGGAGTGCCACGGATCGGGTGGGACCCAAAAATTGAGCGGTGTCACAACCAGGGACGATGCACACCGGCTTCTCTGTTCCGGGCGGTAATGCTCTGCGCTCCTTCGAAACCAGCCCCGAAAACCCCAGCGGGGCGCTGGAAGCTAGCCGCCCACCCGGAAGAGCGGACCGCTGCCATTACCGCCCCTCCGGGGCGCAAACAGAGGCAGCAATGGCTGAAAATCCAGCCCTTTAGGTTTTTGCACTTTATCCCAATCTCCTCAGAGGGGTCCCTTCCCAGTCATTCATATCCAAGCTGGTATGAATTATTATTTCCACACCAGTTATTCCAAAGGCTTTTTTACAAATCTGCCTTGAGGACTCAACCCCACCAACATTGCTTGAGACTGCCTGTACACTTATTTTAACTAGGAATTTTACCACTAAAGACAACAACTTGCATTTATGTAGCATTTTTAATGTAGAAAAAGTCCCTAAATGCTTCACAGATGCATAATGAACACTGAACCAAAAGGAGGAGATATTAGGAATGATGACCAAAAGCTTGGTCAAAAACATGCATATTAAGGAGGTAGAGAGCTGAAGGGATTTAGGGAGGGAATTCCAGAGCATTGGGTTTAGGCGCCTGAAGGCACACCTGCCAATGATGGCACAAAGGAAGTGATGTGCTCAAGATGCCATAGTCAGAGGAATGTTCCAGGGAAGGGGGTTACAGAGATGGAGAAGGTGAGATATTTGAAGAGGCAAGACCATAAAGAGATTTAAAAACAAAGATGAGAATATTAAATGTGAGGTGTTGGTAGACCAGGAGTCAATACAAGACAGTGTTGATGGAGACACGTGGTATCGGATAGAATATGGGCAGCAGAGTTTTAGTTCAGCTGAAATCCACAGAGCGTGCGGCATATGAGAGGCCAGCTAGCAGACCAATGGAGTAGGCGAGGCCTGGAGGTGACAGGGGGATAGATGAAGGTTTTAGTGGCAGATGGGCTGAGGTAGGGGCAGGCGATATTACAGAGCTGGAAATAGGCAGTCTATGTAATGAAGAGGATTTGGATTTGGATGCTCAGCTCAGAGTTGAATAAGCCGAATTTGCGAACAGTCTGTTTCAGTCTGACAACACAAAGGCAGTGGAGGAGTCAAAAGAGATGGTGTCAGTACACAGGTGGAAGCTGACCTCCATGCACGCAGATAATGTTGCCAAGGGGCAGCATGTAGTTTAGTAAGAGCTGATCAGAAACTGCCAACATGAATTTGTAAAAGGTAGGTCATGCCTGACGAACCTGATTGAATTTTTTGAAGAGGTTACTAAAGTAGTGGACAGGGGAATGTCAATGGATGTTATTTCCATAGACATTTCAGAAGGCATTTGAAAAAGTCTCTCTAAAGTTGAAACCCATGGAACTGAAGACAAATAATTGACCTGGTTAGTAAATTGACTGAAAAGCAGGAGACACAGAGAGTAGGGATAATGGTACTCTATTTGGCAGGATGTGACTAGTGTAGTGTCAGCTGTGCTCAGTGGGTAGCACACTCGCCTCTGAATAAGGTGGTTATGGGTTTAAGTCCCACTCCAGGGACTTCAGCACATAAACCTAGGCTGACACTCCAGTGCAGTGCTGAGGGAGTGCTGCACTGTTGGAGGTGCCGTTTTTTGGATGAGGCTCTGTCTGCTCCCTCAGGTGGATGTAAAAGATCTCATGGCACTATTTCAAAGAGCATGGGAGTTATCCCCGGTGTCCTAGCCAATATTTATCCCTCAATCAACATAACAAAAACAGATTATCTGGTCATTATCACTTCCCACAGGGATCTGTGTTGGAATAGAAAACCACATATCCAAATTTGCCGATGACACGAAGATAGGGGGCATTCTAAGCAGTGCAGATGAAAGCATAACATTACTAAGTGACTTTGATAGATTAAGCGAATGGACAAAACTGTGGTAAATGGATTTCAATGTAGGCAAATGTGAGATCATCCACTTTGAACCTAAAAAGGATAGAACAGGGTACCTTCTAAATGGTAAACAATGGAGGTCCAAAGAGACTTGGGGGTACAGGTACAAAATCATTAAAATGCCATGAACAGGTACAGAAAATAATAAAGCTAATGGAATGCTGGCCTTTATAACTAGAGGACTAGAATACAAGGGGGTAGAAGTTATGCTACAGCTATACAAAGTCAGCCTGCACCTGGAGTACTGTGAACAATTCTGGGTACCAGACCCCAGGAAGGAAATATTAGCTTTGGAAGGAGTGCAACATAGGTTTACCAGAATGATATCCGGACTCCAAGGGTGAAATTAAGAGGAGATTTTACATAAATTCGGGGTGATAAGATCAAAGTTTTCAAGATATTAAGGGGAACAGATAGGGTAGATAGAGAGAAACTACTTCTGCTAGTTGGGGAGTCAAGGACTAGAGGGGGCATAGTCTAAAAAATAGAGCCATACCTTTCAAGAGTGAAGTTAGGAAACACTTGTACACGCAAAAGGTGGCAGAAGTTTGGAACTCTCTTCCGCAAACAGCAATTGTTGCTATATCAATTGTTCTTTTTAAATCGGAGATTGATAAATTTTTGTTGACCAAAGGTATTAACTGATATGGGGTAAAGGCGGGTATATGGAGTTAGGTCGAAGATCAGTCATCTCACCGAATGGCGGAACAGGCTTGAGGGACTAAATGGCCTACTCCTATTCCTATGTTCCTAAGAGGATGGGAACAAAAATAGATCCTTTGGGGCTCCAAAGGCAACAGTGCAGGATGGGAAGAGAAACCATCACTAGAGGTGCTTTGGCTACGATCGGATAGATAAGAGTGGAACAAAGCAAGGATATTTCCACTGAGCTGAACAATGGTAGAGATGTTGGAGAAGGATGTTATGGCTTGCATCCTAGGGTCTTAAAAGAAGTGGCTGCAGAGACAGTGGATGCATTGGTTGTAATCTACCAAAATTCCATGGATTCTGAGGAGGTCCCAGCGGATTGGAAAACTGCAAATGTTAACGCCCTATTTAAAAAAGGAGGCAGACAGAAAACAGGAAACTATTAGCCTAACATCTGTCATTGGGAAGATGCTGGAGTCCATTATTAAGGAAGCAGTAGCAGGACATTTGGAAAAGCATAATTCAATCAAGCAGAGTCAGCATGGATTTATGAAAGGGAAATCATGTTTGACAAATTTGTTGGGAGTTTTTTGAGGATGTAACGAGCAGGATGGATAAGGGGGAACCAATGGATGTGGTGTCTTTGGATTTCTAGAAGGCATTTGATAAGGTGCCACATAAAGGGTTACTGCACAAGATAAATGTTCACAGGGCTGGGGGTAATATATTAGCATGGATAGAGGATAGGCTACCTAACAGAAAACAGAGAGTTGGGATAAATGGTCATTTTCCAGTTGGCAACCAGTAACTAGTGAGGTGCCGCAGGGATCGGTGCTCGGGCCTCAACTATTTACAATCTATAAATGACTTGGATGAAGGGACCGAGTGTAATGTAGCCAAGTTTGCTGATGATACAAAGATGGGTGGGAAAGCAAACAGTGAGGAGGACACAACAAATCTGCAAAGGGAAACAGACAGGCTAAGTGAGTGGGCAAAAAGTTGGCAGATGGAGTATAATGTGGGAAAATGTGAGATTATCCACTTTGGCAGAAAAAAAATAGAAAAGCAAATTATAATTTAAATGGAGAAAAATTGCAAAGTGCTGCAGTACAGAGAGACCTGGGGGTCCTTGTGCATGAAACATAAAAAGTTAGTATACAGGTACAGCAAGTAATCAGGAAGGCAAATGGAATGTTGGCCTTTATTGCTAGGAGGATAGAGTATAAAGGCAGAGAAGTCCTACTACAACTGTACAAGGTATAGGCGAGGCACAGCTAGAATACTTCGTACAGTATTGGTCTCCGTATTTAAGGAAGGATATAGTTGCATTGGAGGCTGTTCAAAGAAGGTTCACTAGGTTGATTCCGGAGATGAGGGGGTTGACTTATGAAGATAGGTTGAGTAGGTTGGGCCTAGACTCATTGGAATTCAGAAGAATGAGAGGTGATCTTATCGAAACATATAAGATAATGAGGGGGCTTGACAAGGTGGATGCAGAGAGGATATTTCCAATCATAAGGGAAACTAAAACTAGGGGACATAGTCTCAGAATAAGGGGCCACCCATTTAAAGCTGAAATGAGAAGGAATCTCTTCTCTGAGGGTTGTAAATCTGTGGAATTCTCTGCCCAGGGAGCTGTGGAGGCTGGGTCATTGAATATATTTAAGGAGGAGATAAGATAAATTTTTGATCTTTAAGGGAAGGGTTATGGGGAGCAGGCAGGAAAGTGGAGCTGAGTCCATGATCAGACCTGCCATGATCTTATTAAATGCCGGAGCAGGCTCAAGGAGCTAAATGGCCTACTCCTGCTCCTCTTTCTTATGTTCTTATGTTATCGTCAACAGTGTTCAACCTTCGTCGCCTCCAGGCTAGATCCAAGTTCGTCCCATTCTCGGTCATCGAACAACAGCACACGGACGACGCTTGCATCTGCACACATTCAGAGGCCGAACTCCAAGCCATCATCAACATCTTCACAGAGGCATATGATAGCATGGGCCTTGCACTAAACATCCGAAAGACAAAGGTCCTCTACCAACCTGACCCCACCACACAGCACTGCCCCCCCGGTCATCAAAATCCATGGCGCGGCCTTGGACAACGTGGACCATTTTACATACCTCAGGAGCCTACTATCAGCAAGGGCAGACATCGATGACGAGGTGCAACACCGCTTCCAGTGTGCCAGGGCAGCCTTCGGTCACCTGAGGTAGAGAGTGTTTGAAGACCAGGACCTCAAATCTGGCAAAAAACTTATAGTCTACAGGGCAGTAGTGATACCTGCCCTCCTTTATGGACCATGTAGGGTAGACACCTCCAAGCACAGAAGTACCACCACCAACGCTGCCTCCACAAGATCCTGAAAATCCAGTGGGAGGATAGACACACCAACATCAGCGTTCTCGCTCAGGCCAACAACCCCAACATTGAAGCTCTGACCAAACTTAGCCAGCTCCGTTAGGTGGGCCACATCGTCCGCATGCTCGACACGAGACTCCCAAAGCAAGCGCTGTACTCGGAACTCCTACGTGGCAAGCGAGCCCCAGGTGGGCAGAGGAAACATTTCAAGGACACCCTCAAAGCCTCCTTGATAAAGTGCACAGGCACCTGGGAATCCCTGGCACAAGACTGCCCTAAGTGGAGGAAGAGCATCCGGGAGGACGTTGAGCACCTCGAGTCTCATCGCCGAGAGCATGCAGAAATCAAGTGCAGTGGAAGGAGCGTGTGGCACCCCACCTACCCTTTCCTCTAACCATTGTCTGTCCCACCTGTGACAGAGACTATAATTCCCATATTGGACTGTACAGTCATCTGAGAACTCACTTTTAGAGTGGAAACAAGTCTTCCTCGGTTTCGAAGGATTGCCTATGATGATGAATAGTGTCAAAGGCTGCAGAGGTCAAGGAAGAATAATGCACCATGGTCAGTCACAGAGCATGTCCTTTGTGATTTTGATCAGTGTAAGAAGTCAGCAAAAACATCGACAGCAGAAGGGTAGACAGCATGACGTGGGACAAGTCCAAACATGTCTCACAGGAAGACACATCTGGTGGGCAAGAATGGATCAATGGCTGAAATGGTAGGAAGGTGGTTGATGGGGGACCCTTTGTTATGTAATGGGAACCCATCAGTGAGAGATCAAGAAGATTGGTCGGTGCTCAAGACACAAAAGCTTTTCGGCCACCCAGACTTGTTGGAGCCTTGTCCCTAGGAATAGGACAGTTGACAAAGATACCGTCTGAAGAGGTATTTTTTTTGCTCTTTCAGTTGGACTGCCTTAGGTGAAGATTCAACTTTTGACACGAGAAGAAGCATTTTTGTAGGTATGAGAGGCAGTTTTGGCTGCCATCTCTTCCTTTCCTCTTCTACACTTGCTTGCTTCGTTCAATGCACTCAAAGACCGAGCACTCCGTTCTGGGACAGAGAGAAGAAACACCATCTACGAGCAAAGAGAGCCTCGCTCATCGGGAGAAGTAGCGAGTAAGCCAAAGGGGTAATTGGTGAGCAGTTATCCCAGCCCACACATCTTTAAGACCACCGCATAGTGTGAAGGGGTGTCATGAGTCCCAACTAAGCCTTAGGAGTTTAGTGGGGAGGCTTTCTGCACGAATCATAGGCGTACGCACATTCTGTTAGACAGATTTGGTGGTGCCCTGTCGAACCAAGCAGGGTTTTTTTTTTAAATCGTGAGTACTTTGCATTAGGGGCCTGTTCAGATGGGCCAGTGTTGTGTGTTGTACTGTGTTTGTTTGTTTTACACCACCAGGGTGTGTTTTACTGGGTGCAGGTGTGTGCTTTAACTTGAATAAAAGCATTGTGACGGTTGAGACTGAAGGATCTGGCTATAACTGTATATTTCTGTTCACTACTATAATTCTGGTGTCGAGAACTGTTGTAAGGGGGGTGATTTGAAACCACCAAGGGCAAAGCCATTTACATCAGGACCATTTGGGTTTTGTGGCACTATAGAAACCTGACTGTAGAGATTCAAACAAGGAGTTGTGGGAAAGATGGACATAAATTTGGGAGGCAACATGTTCAAGGGCTTTGGAGGAGGGGAGGCGGGGTTGAAGATGGGACAGTATTTTGCAAGGACAAAGGGGTTGACGATACTGTTGTTATGAAGGGAAAGAAGAGTGGACGGAAAGAGTAACTGAGTGCCATAGTTAAGTGTGCTAAACCTACGGCATAAAAGTTTGAATCTGGCTCAGACTGACCAGATGAAAGTCTCCTCTGGACAGTCTTAACCAGCTCATGTGTTCACGAAAAAATGCGACATAAATAGGAAATTCTTTCTTTCGCCACAATATTGGGCTCAATTTTTCCCAGTTTTTTTAGTGCGCGCCACTTTTTTTTGGCATAAATTTAAAATTTCCAAGTTTCTCCAAAGTTTCTGCACCGGTGGGGGGCGTGGGGGTGGTGGTGTTTGCCAAGCCCAGTGTGTGCCCGGGCAAGGGAGCAATTCTGCCGACCGACCATCGAGCCCAGTGAGGAGTCGTTCGGTTGGTAGTGGGGTGGTACTTTGGAAAAAAAAATCAAAAATTAAAGAATTGCATTAGACTTCATTGCCTCAAATGTCCTCATTGAATGCCGAGCTTCCCGTTCTAAGCAAGCCTATTGCGCATGCACAGACCAGGGTGTGGTCCATTCTAGGGCGTCGACCTTGGGGAGAGAGGAGAGAAGCTTTAACTCGTTGTCCTGCTGTTGTGAGCTTCTTAAAAGGTACCATTTAATTATGGGGGCAATATTGACAATGCCATACCTCGTGCAAGCTTTCTGCATGATGGTGCTGTGGAGGAGAAATTCTTGGTCCTTGAGCCGCATTGCATATTGTATTGCAGTTCCGATTTTTCCACTGAGAATTAAAGTTCTCACACACAACTGGCTCTTTAAAAATGGCCAAATGCAGAGCTGTACTGGGCATGCGCGCCCACAGCAATCATGTAAAAAAACTTTTTTTTTTTCGCGCATGACTGTGTATGCATGCATATTGCAGAAGGGAGGGCATCATTTTTTCGGTGCAGACATTAGGCTCCACCCCCCGAAGCTAAAGGACAGGCTGCGCGGCGCCAATTTCAAAAAATAAAACAGGGAAACTTGCTAGTTATTTTTTTTTGAGTAGTTGGGGCCAAAACAAAACAAGCATAACTCTTGCAATATGCCAAAAAAACAGCATTGGGGAAAATTGAGCCCATTCTTCTGATAATAACACTTGCAATCTTCTGATAATAACACTTGCAATCTTCTATAGCAAATTGATGATTACAAAGTACTTTGTGTCAAAAAAAATCTCCAATACAAATTTCATTTAAAAAAAAAGCTCCTATAATTTTTTGGCCAAGGCAAATGGATTAAGTTGAAGTTTCAGTTTGATCTACACCAGGTCACAAAACTTTCAATGTAATTCTTTAGGCATGTTATCTGCACATCTCTGATATTTCTTGTTGCCTACCATTGCTCCTCGAATACTTCTTCCAAGGCAACCGCAAGAATCACATACAAATCTTAACAGGAAAACCCAATGAAAATCACGTGACTATAATCAGGGGGTTGCCAACTCTGGTTGAACATATTCCTGGAGGTTTTATTACATAATCGTTCACCTCCAGCCTTCCAGTCAAGTAAAACAAATTTTTTCTGCCTCCAGCTCCATTTTTTTTTATAACTAATAAATGAAAGTGTTCAAATAAAATGAAAAAACACTTTAATGCCTCTGTAATTTTTCTCCTGGGTTGCTTGCAGCAATATCCAGGTGATTAATCTTTCATTCCTGAAGATTCCAGGACAATCCTGGAAGGTTGACAACCCCAATAATCAAGGTGACCGCATAGGACAAACTCTTTTTTTTTATTAAATGGGATACACTAGCCTTTATGGAATCATAATCTACACATTATTCTGCCCCCGTCCTCCCCACCAAGGGAAAGAAAACCAGTAGCCTTCCTATACTGCAAATTGTACATTCTCATTTTACCATCAAAAGAATCAGTTACCAAAAGCTCATCATGCTCTATCACACCCATGGCAGACAGGGTTCCATTGTTAGTCAGAAGATAGTGATTCATTAAAATCAATTGATAAATGATCTATATAGAATCAAAGGCACAGAAACAGGCCTTTCGGCCCAACTGGTCGATGCTGGTGTTTATACTCCACACGAGCCGTCTCCCACTCTAATGACCTTTTCCCATCCTGTCCCATATCCCTTTATTCCCTTCTCCCCATGTATGCATCAAATCTCCTTAAATGCATCAATACTACCAGCTTTAACACTCCATGTGGCAGTGAGTTCCACATTATCACCACCCCGTGTAAAGAAATTCCTCCTAAATTCTTTGTGACCTGTTAGTGGCCATCATATATTTATGTTTCTTGTTCTGGACTCAGAACTAATGGAAACAGTTTCTCCACATCTACTCTATGGAGCCCCTTCATAATTTTAAAGACCTCGGGGACGAAATTGCCCCCCTCTATGAGCTCGCTTACCGCCTAAGAAGCAGGAATGGAGCGGAGAGGCCTTATTGACCTGCCCGAAATTGGCCCTGGGCTGGAAGCATCAGGACGGGTTACCGCAACGCCTGTATTCCTGACCCCTTACCAACCGACGACGACCCGCTTTCTGAAACCCGTGCGGAATTGTCCCGCGGAAATGGCGCCACTGTCGGTCACTGCCACTGACAGCTTTCCCCAGAGGAGAGCTGTCTGTGGCTGTGCGGCACTTTCGCCCTTAAAGGGGAGGTTGCACTACTGGCGACTCCATGTTAGTTTTTTTTATTGTCGGCCGACTGCCAGGTCGGGCCGATAATTATGCCCATGGGTTTGGCCGGGTCGCCAACAGGTAGCCTCTTGGGTGCCAGGCCGCTGGCCCGGCCAAAACCCTCCCTGGTGGGCCAGTGGACCTAATTAAAAACTTTGCAGAGCTCGCAGCTGAAGGGGAGGGACGTTGTGACGCGGCAGCGCAGCGCGGCATGGCGCTGATGACTGGACGGGGCGGCCGACCCGCTGCAAGGGCACTTCCGCTCCCCAGCCGCCCAGAACATCGTCCAGACCGAACAAACAAAGAGCTGAGTTTCTCCGGTATCCCCGCCCCATGGATTGCGGCAGAGAAAAAATTTAAAACGGAAGATGCGCCCTGTTTGGACAGGGCTCAATTTCACTTCCCTCATCTTTTCTGGAGAAAATATCCTCAGTCTTTCCTGATTATTGTATCCTCTCAATTCTGGTAACATCTTTTAAAATCTTTTTTGCACTTTCTCCAATATCCTTTTTGTAATTATGAAGACTAGAACTGCATACAGTACTCCAAAGTCTACTCAAAGTTCTATATAAATTGAACATTACCTCTCAGCATTTGTATTCTATTCCTCGAGAAATGAACCCCAGTACTTACTTCAGGTGATTTATATATCTGCATGCACAGATCTCTTTGCTCCTCTACTCCATTTAGTTTCTTACCTTCCAATGAATAAGTGGCCTCCTTATTCCTCCTACCAAAAGTAACGACCTCACACTTCATTATATTGAATATCATTTGCCATTTATCCAACCACTGCAAGCCTGTTTATGTCTTCCTGTATTTTGGAGTGGTCCTCTGCATTATTAGCTAAACCTCTATTAGGTATGATCTGCAAATTTCAATATCATACCTCCAATTTCTCAGTCCAAATAATTTATGTATATAAAAAAGAACAAAAATAGAGTAGCAATATTAGAAGACTTTAATTACCCTACTATAGGGCTCAAGTTTCCCCAATGCCGATTTTTTACGTATTGCCAGAGGTACACTCGTTTTTTTGGCTCCAACTCAAAAAAAATAAGTAGCAAGTTTCGCCATTCAACTTTTTGAAATTGGCGCCGCACAGCCTTTCCTGTAAGCTTTGGGGGGGGTGGAGCCTAATGCCTGCGCCAAAAAAACGATGTCCCCCGCACCCCCCTTGGCCCCCCTTCTGCGCATGCGCAAAAAAAAAATGACGTTTTTGACATTACTGCTATAGGTGCGCATGCCCAGTACAACTCCCGGTCTGCATTCGGCCATTAATAAAGAGTCAGTTGTGTGTGAGAATTTAATTCTCATTGGGAAAAATCGGAGCTGCAATACAAGATGCAACACAGCTCAAGGACCCAAAATTTCTTACAGGATGAAGTGGAGGCACTGGTTACTGTAATTGAAGCCAGATGGCATGAGCTGGACACCAGAAGAGGTCACATAAAAGTTTCACCAAAAGAAAAGAAGAAATGCTGGAAACAACTTGCAGAAGATTACTGTGCAATGGTGACCACCCTGAGGTCTGGAGCCCAGTGCAAAAAGTGGCAGGACCTTGGGCAAGTAGTTAGTGCAAGTAATATTTTCATTTATTCAATTGCAATTGTAAATGTGACCAGCTGTATATGTCCCACCCAGCAGAAAGACACCCTCTCTATAAAGTTATATTTTCATCTTTGCAGAGGAAAGTGGCACACAACAAAAGGGAAAGAACTCGAACAGGAGGAGGCCAGGCAAATGTGCACCTATTGACACTCTTGGGTCACTGCTTTGATGGTCCCGCCTGAGAAAAGCAACCACCACTGCATAAGCTGGGCCCACACTCGAGAAAGAGGGCAAGTCCTGCAAATTCCAAAGTCTGGCTTTGCTAAATGTTAAGTACTGCACGGGCTAGCCACGCTTCGGTTCATGGGGACGTCTCCGTCAACTACGCTTTGGTTGATGCAATGTGCCATCATTCATCGTGGTTCTTAAAATCAGCCTGCTGCCTGCACTGTGTGAGCCTACTCATGCCAGCCACCCTGGCCCCTTCTCTGCTGTGTTATATTTTGCAGAACTTAAGGCCAACCCTGACAATGCAGAAGATGATTCAGACATGGACGAGCCTGAAGAGAACATCTTCCAATCCCACCTTCCAGATCAAGAACATGGGGGTGAAGGGGAGGGGGAAGTGATGGGTGATACCCCCACTGTTATACTCACTTTGGAGGAGGTGCAGTTGCTGCCCATTGAGGTGCCAGCCCCTTTCCTGAGTGGTACGAGTGTTGGGAATTCTAGTGGGGTGCAACAAGGCACACCCTGGGTCCCACCATCCAAGACTGCAAGTACTTGTGGGATGCAGTGAAACACACCCAAGGTGAGGAGGCAAAGGAGATGCAGGATCTAACAGATGTGGTTCAGATGATGGCAATGAATACAAAGAGCACTGACCTTATGCGATCACTCCTCGACACCATCAGTAGGGGTGAGTGATGAGGTGTCGGGACGATCGGGAGAAGTAACATTCTCACGAGAAATGGGAACACTGTCCGGGAACATGAGCGAGGGAATGTCGGTGCACATGTTGGAGGGAATATCGCAGGTTGCTGATGTGCTGTCAGTGAACATGAGGGAGGGAATGTTGCAGGTAGTTGACACACTGTTGCTCAACCTGAGGGAGGGAATGTCACAGGTAGTTGACACACTGTCTGGGCACATGAGGGAGGGAATGTCGGAGTTAGCCGTTGCCCAGACCCCGCGCCCATTGACAGAACCAACTGCCACTCTCACTCTAAACCCCAGACCAGCCTCTGAAGAGGTCCAAGCCGGGCCTTCCACATTACCGCCTGTCCACGCTACCCGCCCCCCACCCCAATCAAGAAGTGCGCAGTACCCGAGATGTTCGAAAGCATAAGCTTGGTACCAACCCGAGAAATGCTGTGCCACCGCCAGCAGGCAGGGGTGGAGGTCTTAGAATAAGGTGGAGTAGAGATGGGTGCAGACTTTATTTGCTCCTGTTGTTGTTACTGTTCTCAAATTAAAAGATTTTTGTGTAAATTTACAAGTTTAAAAGTTTGTAAGTGATCATAACTGAAAACTTTAAAGTTTGATACAAGAATATTTTTAATTAAAGTTAAGTACAAACAAATGTTTATTAAACTTTTGAATAAAATATATTTTAATTATAATGGAATCATTTCCATTATTTGTTCCATTATTAACACAACTTTTTGAAGTAAATAAGAATCATTTCCATTATTTGTTCCATTAACACAACACAACATTACGGAACAGGTCCAAACAGTAAACATGGTCCATTTGGAATAGTTGCCGCTGAGCCTTCAGGCAGAAAAGCGTTCGCGGATGAGCTGCTGGCGCAAGACTCGAGCAATCGTTAAAGGGGCACATCAGCCCGCCTTCCTCCGCTGTCGTGCTCCGGGTTCAGGTAGTTGTATGGCTTCCTCGTCCTCTTCCTCCTCATCTGCATCTTCCTCATCATCAGCCACTCTCACCTCTGGTGGGTCTTCTACTACCAGCTGCTGCTATCTCATGATGGCTACGTTATGCAGCATGCAGCACACAACAGTGAACTGACCAACAATCTCAAGGGAGTATTGCAAGTAGCGTCCGCAATAGTCCAGGCATCGGAAACGCTATTTCAAGATGCTATTATGCTGTGCGTCGCAATGTGCGACATGTTGTATTCCCGGTTAGCTTCCGTCCGGGTTACGCGTAGGAACATCAGGAGCCAGGTGGCGAGGCTGTACCCTTTGTCTCCCAATAGCCAGCTCTGCCCTTCTGGCTGCTGCTGAAACGTGGCAGATATAGCGCTCTCACATGGGATGAACGCATCATGGGTGCTCCAAGGGTATCTTGCATCAACTGACATGATGCAATGCATGTCGTCACACGAGTTGCACATTAACGGAGTGGAAGTCTTTTCTGTTCCTGTACATCTCAGAATCCTCCAAAGGTGCTTGCAAGGCGATGTGGATACAATCAGTGCAGTCCTGTACCTTTGGGAAGCCAGCAATCCTGGCTGCGCCCACAGCCCTTTCATGCATTGCCTGGGTGGTCATGGGGAACTTTTATGTACTAACTCCTCCAGGCATATAGTGCAGCAGTCACCTGCCGAATGCAGATATGTGTTGCCTGTTGAGAAATGGTGCACACATCCCCAGTTGTGGCCTGGACGGTCCAGATGCATAGAATGAAAGTGCAGCTGTTAACTTCACTTCAACTGACAAAGTAGTCCTCCTGACTCTTCTAGGTTGCAGGTCTGCTTTTACTAACTCACAGATCTCAGTTACAACTTCTTTGCGGAATCGCAGCCTTCTGACACAGTCTGCATCACTCAGGTGCAGGTATGAATGCCTGTCTCGATATACCCGACGTGGGTAAGGCCTCCTGCCCATCATCCTGCATGCTATGAGGTTCTTCATGGGATGGCGTTAAATCAATTGTCTCCTCCGCAGCACCATCATCATGCAGAAGACATGCATGAGGTATGACACTATCAGTATTGCCCCAATGATTAAATTGTACCTTTGCAAGAAGCTCAAAACGGCAGGCAGGACAAGCTTCCTTGTTGTCTCTCTCCCCAAGGTCGACGCCCTAGTATGGACCACACCCTGGTCTGAGCATTCACAATGGGCTTGCTTACATCGGGAAATACCCCACCCCCTCTTTCCGGGCTTCATCTGATGCTGCTTGCTGCATAGTGGCATAGTGTAAGGGTTCTCATGCCTTCAGTTCGGCTTCCACACTCCCTGCAGCTTCATTTGATGCTGCTTGCTGAATAGTGTAGGACTTCTCATGCCTTCAGTTTGGCTTCCACCCCACCTCTCCCCTGCCCGGGCTTCTTTTGATGCATAGTGGTAGAGTGTAAGGGTTCTCATCCCTTTAGTTCAGCTTCCACACCACTCCCCCACCCCCCGGGCTTCTTTAGAAGCCGAGCCCCGAGCCCTTGTGTCTGGTCGAGGGACCAATTTTGCCGGGCGATGCTCCGGCCCTCGAGCCCGGTTTAGAGATGTTTGGTGGTGGCGTGGCACTTTTTTAAAAAATCCAAACTTAAAGAATTGCATGAAACTTCCTGCGTTTTCAGTTGAAAAAATGTAAGCATGATGATGCCTATTTATGCGATGATTGACTCCCTCCAAAGCTTTGCCTAAAAACAATGGCGTCTTTCTGCGGCGATTTTTTAAATGTTTTTTTGGGAGTGGTCACATACGCTGTCCTCGGAGAAATGCAAGTTGGCCAAACTTACATAATTGTGAAAAACTGGCGCAGACATCAGGTTACGCAAAAAAAAACGAACCTAAAAAAATTGTAACTAATTAAATTATGCTAGCGCACAATCTTTGGGGAAACTTGGATTTTTTAATGTAGGCCAAAAAAAGCGCCAAAAGAATGCTGCAAATCACTGGGGAAAATTGAGCCCATAGACTGGGAAAAACAGTGCTAATAGTAGGGAAAAGGAGAAGAATTTCTGATATGTGCACGGGAGAACTTTATATCTCCAGTGCAACAAGGAAGGAAACAGTGTTAGTCATCGACCTGAAACGTTACCCCTCTGTTTTTCTCTCCACAGATGCTGCATGACCCGCTGAGATTTCCAGCAATTTTTGTTTTTATTTCAGGTTCCAGCATCCGCAGTTTTTTGCTTTTGTGTTAAGCAGTGTTAGATCTGGTTCTGGGAAATGAAGTAGGACAAGTGGAGTGTGATAGAGTGGAATAAAAACTGAGAATGCTGGAAATCTCAGCGAATCAGGCAGCATCTGTGGAGAGAAAAACAGAGTTAACGTTTCGGGTCGATGACACTTCGTCAGAACTGCCGATTGTTCGAAAAGAACATTCTTAAACACTGAAAGGTGGAGGGCAAGAAAGAATAAAAGGGAAGGTCAGTGATAAGGTGGAAGGCAGGAGAGATTAGAGAAACAAAAGGGATGATGGGCCGAACTGAAATGATGATGAAGAGCTTAGAAAAAGGTTAATCTGGATAGGGTGTGAATAGTGTAATCATGACCAGCTGCCATTATAGACAAAGAGGAAAAAAAGAGATGAAGGAAGAAAAAAAAACATAAGATGGGAGGTGGGGGGGTGGTGAAGAAAAAAGGGAGCCAAAGATGGTCAAAGGTTGAGCTAAGAAATTACTGAACTCGATGTTGAGTCCAGAAGGCTGTAAAGTGCCTAAAAGGAAAGATGAGGTGTTCCTCGAGCTTGCATTGAGCTTCAGTGGAGGAGTCCGATGACGGAGAGATCAGAGTGAGAGTGAACTGGAGAATTAAAGTAACAGGCGACCGGAAGCTCAAGGTCACACTTACAGACTGAACGGAGGTGTTAAGCAAGTGGTCACCCAATCTACGCTTGGTCTCCCCAAGGTCAAGGAGACCACATCGTGAGCACCGAAAACAGTATACTAAATTGAAAGAAGTACAAGTAAATCGTTGTTTCACCTGGAAGGAGTATTTGGGGCCCTGGATAATGGGAAGGGAACCACTAAATTGAAAGAAGTACAAGTAAATCGTTGTTTCACCTGGAAGGAGTATTTGGCCCTGGATAGTGGGAAGGGAGGAGGTAAAAGGGCAGGTGTTGCATCTCCCACGTTTGCACGGGAAGGTGCCGTGGGAAGGGGAGCTGGTGTTGTAGAATGGACAAGGGTGTCGTGGAGGGAGCAGTCATTCACTTTGCATCCAACTTCCACCCTTCTCTCACCCTCACATGTTCCAACTCCGACTCTTCCCTTCCCTTCCTCGACTTCTCCATCTCCATCTTAATCCCCTCGTCTAAATCATTAATGTACAATGTAAACAGCTGGGGCCCCAGCAAAGAACCTTGTGGTACCCCACTAGTCACTGCTTGCCATTCTGAAAAGTACCCATTTACTCCTACTCTTTGCTTCCTGTCTGCCAACCAGTTCTCAATCCACAGCAGCACACTACCCCCAATCCCACGTGCTTTAACTTTGCACATTAATCTCTTGTGTGGGACCATGTCGAAAGCCTTCTGAAAGTCCAAATATACCACATCAACTGGTTCTCCCTTGTCCACTCTACTGGAAACATCCTCAAAAAATTCCAGAAGATTTGTCAAGCATGATTTCCCTTTCACAAATCCATGCTGACTTGGACCTATCATGTCACCTCTTTCCAAATGCGCTGCTATGACATCCTTAATAATTGATTCGATCATTTTACCCACTACCGATGTCAGGCTGACCGGTCTATAACTCCCTGTTTTCTCTCTCCCTCATTTTTTAAAAAGTGGGGTTACATTGGCTACCCTCCACTCCATAGGAACTGATCCAGTCAATGGAATGTTGGAAAATGACTGTCAATGCATCCACTATTTCCAAGGCCACCTCCTTAAGTACTCTGGGATGCAGACCATCAGGCCCTGGGAATTTATCGGCCTTCAATCCCATCAATTTCACCAACACAATTTCCCGACTAATAAGGATTTTCCTCAGTTCCTCCTTCTTACTAGACCCTCTGACCCCTTTTATATCCGGAAGGTTGTTTGTGTCCTCCTTAGTGAATACCAAACCAAAGTACTTGTTCAATTGGTCTGCCATTTCTTTGTTCCCCATTATGACTTCCCCTGATTCTGACTGCAGGGGACCTATGTTTGTCTTTACTAACCTTTTTCTCTTTACATATCTATAGAAGCTTTTGCAGTCCGTCTTAATGTTCCCTGCAAGCTTCCTCTCGTACTCAATTTTCCCTGCCCTAATCAAACTCTTTGTCCTCCTCTGCTGAGTTCTAAATTTCTCCCAGTCCCCGGGTTCGCTGCTATTTCTGGCCAATTTGTATGCCACTTCCTTGGCTTTAATACTATCCCTGATTTCCCTCGATAGCCACAGTTGAGCCACCTTCCCTTTTTTATTGTTACGCCAGACAGGGATGTACAATTGTTGTAGTTCATCCATGCGGTCTCTAAATGTCTGCCATTGCCCATCCACCGTCAACCCCTTAAGTATCATTCGCCAATCAATCCTAGCCAATTCACGCCTCATACCTTCAAAGTTACCCTTCTTTAAGTTCTGGACCATGGTCTCTGAATTAACTGTTTCATTCTCCATCCCAATGTAGAATTCCACCATATTATGGTCACTCTTCCCCAAGGGGCCTCGCACAACGAGATTGCTAATTAATCCTCTCTCATTACATAACACCCAGTCAAAGATGGCCTCCCCCCTAGTTGGTTCCTCGACATATTGGTCTAGAAAACCATCCCTTATGCACTCCAGGAAATCCTCCTCCACCGTATTGCTTCCAGTTTGGTTAGCCCAATCTATATGCATATTAAAGTCACCCATGATAACTGCTGCACCTTTATTGCATGCACCCGTAATTTCCTGTTTGATGCCCTCCCCAACATCACTACCACTGTTTGGAGGTCTGTGCACAACTCCCACTTACATTTTTTGCCCTTTGGTGTTCTGCAGCTCTAACCATGTAGATTCCACATCATCCAAGCTAATGTCCTTCCTAACTATTGCATTAATCTACTTTTTAACCAGCAATGCTACCCCACCTCCTTTTCCTTTTATTCTATCCTTCCTGAATGTTGAATACCCTTGGATGTTGAGTTCCTATCATCCTGGAGCCACGTCTCTGTAATCCCAATCACATCATATCTGTTAACATCCATTTGCACAGTTAATTCATCCACCTTATTACGGATACTCCTTGCATTAAGACACAAAGCCTTTAGGCTTGTTTTTTTAACACCCTTTGTCCTTTTAGAATTATGATGTAGTGTGGCACTTTTTGTTTCTTGCCTTTGTTTATTCGGCCTTCCACTGTTGCTTTTTACCTTTCGACCATCTGTTTCTGACTCCATTTTACTTCGCCCTGTCCCGCTGCATAGGTTCCCATCCCCCTGTCATATTCGTTTAAACACTCCAGAACTGCATTAGCAAATGTTACCCCCAGGACATCAGTTCCAGTCCTGCCCAAGTGTAGACCGTCCCACTTGCCCTAGAACTGGTTCCAATGTCCCAGGAATTTGAATCCCTCCCTCTTGCACCACTGCTCAAGCCACGTATTTATTCTAACTATCCTGCTCCCTCTACTCTGATTAGCACGTGGCACTGGTAGCAATTCAGAAATTACTACCCTTGAGGTCCTACTTTTTAATTTAACTCCTAGCTCCCTAAATTCAGCTTGTAGGACCTCTTCCCGCTTCTTACCTATATCGTTGGTACCTACATGTACCATGACAACTGGCTGTTCACCCTCCCTCTCCAGAATGCTCTGCAGCCGCTCCGAGACATCCTTGACCCTTGCACCAGGGAGGCAACATACCATCCTGGAGTCTCGGTTGCGGCCGCAGAAACTCCTATCTATTCCCCTTACAATAGAGTCCCCTATCACTATAGCTCTCCCACTCTTTTTCCCCGCCCTTCTGTGCAGCAGAGCCACCCATGATGCCATGAACCTGGCTGCTGGTGCTTTCCCCTGGTAAGTCATCTCCCCCAACAGTATCCAAAACGGTATATCTGTTTTGGAGGGAGATGACCGCAGGGGACTCCTGCACTACCTTCCTGCTCTTGCCTTGTCTCTTGGTCACCCATTCACTATCTGTCCTAACCCTTACCTGTGGTGTGACCAACTCACTAAATGTGCTATCCACAACATTCTCAGCATCGCGCATGCTCCAGAGTGAGTCCATCCGCAGCTCCAGGGCCATCATGTGGTCTGTCAGGAGCTGCAGCTGGACACACTTCCCGCACACATAGTAGTCAGGAACGTCAGGACAACTCCAACAGCAGCAGGCCGGAACGCCGCACCGCCATAGTTGCCCGGGAACTTAGATGCTTTGACATCGACGCCCTAAGAGACCCGGCAGGCAGGAGAAGGCCAGCTCAAGGAACATGGTGGAGGTTATACCATTTTAATTGCTCTATGCGGAGCTCCTTCATGGCAAACGAGCCAACGGTGGGCAGCGGAAACATTACAAGGACACCCTCAAAGCCTCCCCGGTGAAGTGCGACATCACCACTGACGCCTGGGAGACCCTGGCTGAAGACCGTCCTAGGTGGAGAAAGTGCATCCGGGAGGGCGTTAAGCTCTTTGAATCTCAACGCTGCGAGCGTGACGAGGTCAGGCGCAGGCAGCGGAAGGAGCGTGCGGCAAATCAGTCCCACCCCCCCCTTCCCCCGACGAATGCCTGTCCCATCTGTGACAGGGTCTGTGGCTCTCGTGTTGGACTGTTCAGCCACCAAAGAACTCACTTTAGTAGTGGAAGCAAGTCGTCCTCGATTCCGAGGGACTGTCTATGATGATGATGATGATGATGATGACAACTCATCCTTGACACATCTCAATATTATATCAATGCCTGTTTTTTTAAATAGCTCTTACAATTTACAAAAACAAGACTGCAGATCAACAAGTTACCTCCTGGGACATTTCTAATGCAAAGCATCACTTTTTACCCAAGATAATCAACAAAAGCAAGAAGGGACAGACAATGAAATCCATTTAGCCTATTGTGGATGATTAGAGTATTTGGTTTTCTTTGAAACTGATGTAAAGTAAGTAGTTTTATTTAAATAAATACAGCATACACGACTTGAGCAATTGAATTTCCATAATGCTCAATTCAAGGCTGTGCATATCAAGGTCAAGACATTTTCCTTGCATTACCTCAGCTTTCACAGTACATCAAATGTTTAGACACTGATAAATAAGGTTTGCTGGCGCCTTTCAGTACTATGCAGGATTATTCCCCAGTGCAATAGAAGATTGGCATTGCACAGCTATTCAGCTATTCACACATCGCACAGTATATTACCGCGAGAGCTCAATAAACTCATTCATGCATTGCCCCTAGGTGCTAAATCTCAGTAATAGACCACAACTATTTACTTCATGCTTTTTACAAAAATATCCCCGTCTATGTAACATTGTGGCTTGAGCCAGACAGCATGATATTCGAGCCTGTCTCAATAGCACTAACAGTTTAACATTTAAATATAGGAAGGTACATCAGTGCTAAAGCTACCGAAACCTACTTTTCCAGCCCTTCCCTCCCCCAAAAAATATTAAGGCTCTCCACACTGCTTTATTTCAGCAGTTTATAAAATCATCTCAATCCATTCAGCTGTATTATCCTTTTAAACACAAGCCATTAAAATTAACAAACGTGTAACCACATATATTAATTTGCATCATTTGCTACTGGTGCTAGCTTTGCCATCAGGTCTCCATCTCTCACAATCATAAGAACATAAGAAATAGGAGCAGGAGTTGGCCCCTCGAGTCTACTCCGCCATTTAATACAATCATGGCTGATCCGATCAGGTCCACTTCCCTGCCTGCTCCCCATAAGCCCTTATCGGTTAAGAAGCTGTCTATCTTGGTCTTAAATTTATTCAATGTCCCGGCTTCCATAGCTCTCTGAGGCAGCAAATTCCACAGATTTACAACCCTCAGAGAAGAAATTCCTCCTCATCTCAGTTTTAAATGGACGGCCCCTTATTCTAAGATGGCCCCTCTAGTTCTAGTCTCCCCTATCAGTGGAAACATCCACTCTGCACCTACCTTGTCAAGCCCCCTCATAATCTTATATGTTTCGATTAGATCACCTCTCATTCTTCTGAATTCCAACAATGAGTAGAGGCCCAACCTACTCAACCTTTCCTCATAAGTCAACCCCCTCATCTCCGGAATCAACCTAGTGAACCTTCTCCGAACTTCCTCTAAAGCAAGTATATCCTTTTGTAAATATGGAAACCAAAACTGTACACAGTATTCCAGGTGTGGTCTCACCAATACCCTATATAACTGTAGCAAGACTTCCCTGCTTTTACACTCCATCCCCTTTGCAATAAAGGCCAAATATTCCATTGGCCTTCCTGATCACTTGCTGTACCTGCATACTAACCTTTTGTGTTTCATGCACAAGTACCCCCAAGTCCCGCTATATTGTAGCACTTTGCAATTTTTCTCCATTTAAATAATAACTTACTCTTTGATTTTTTTTTCTGCCAAAGTGCATGACCTCACACTTTCCAACATTATACTCCATCTGCAAAATTTTTGCCCACTCACTTAGCCTGTCTATGTCCTTTTGCAGATTGTTTGTGTCCGCCGCACACATTGCTTTTCCTCCCATCTTTGGAGCATCAGCAAACTTGGCTACGTTACACTCAGTCCCTTCTTCCAAGTTGTTAATATAGATTGTAAATAGTTGGGGTCCCAGCACTGATCTCTACGGCACCCCACTAGTTACTGATTGCCAACCCGAGAATAGACCATTTAATCCTGACCCTCGGTTTTCTGTTAGTTAGCCAATCCTCTATCCATGCTATAATATATTACCCACAACCCCATAAACTTTTATCTTATGCAGTAACCTTTTATATGACACCTTTCCAAATGCCTTCTGGAAGTCCAAATACACATCCACTGGTTCCCCTTTATCCACCCTGTTCGTTACATCCTCAAAGCATTCCAGCAAATTTGGCAAACATGACATCCCCTTCATAAAACCGTGCTGACTCTGCCTGACCGAATTATGCTTTTCCAAATGTCCTGCTACTGCTTCTTTAATAATGGACTCCAACATTTTCCCAACCACAGATGTTAGGCTAACTGCTCTATAGTTTCCTGCTTTTTGTCTGCCTCTTTTTTTTTTAAATAGGGGCATTACATTTGCAGTTTTCCAATCTGCTGGGATCTCCCCAGAATCCAGGGAATTTTGGTAAGTTACAACCAATGCATTCACTATCCCTGCCGCTACTTCTCTTAAGACCCTAGGATGCAAGCCATCAGGTCCAGGGGATTTATCCGCCTTTAGTCCCACTTTGTGTTGCAGATGCATGCAGAGTGAGCCACAATCACATTAAACACCAACAATATTCTATTCACTTCCAAAAATCATCTTTGAGAGACTGATTGATGAAAAGGGAGATGCGATACATGACAACTGGAGTACAGTTTAATAAAGTGCTCAAGGCATAAACAAGTTTATAAGAACAATCTAGCTTATTTGATGGTAGAATGACTAATACAGTGGAGTTCACTTATCGTGAAATTTTGCCAGTAGCTCAATTGATATATAATCAAATGGTCAATATACGAGAAGGCACCAATTGCTGATGTGCATTGCTGACCTCATGGCCCACGATGTGTACTGTACAATGGCTGACACTTTAAAGAGCTGCTCAGCCTCTGCTTCTTAATATACTGCTCAGGATGTTAATGCTTTTATTCTGTTCCAACATTCTGCATGGATTGCTGCTTAGCAGTTCAAGTACTAATGAACTCTGAGCAGCACTGCACGGCAATCATTCTCTGGATTCTTCACAGTTAAAAATACAACAGATAGAAATGCTGGCTGGTCAGTCAACATCTGAACAGGGCCACAGAAATTAAAAATGTCGGGTTGAAGCAGATTGTCACTTGGATTGGAAAACTTTTGTCAGGAGCACAGTCCTGGCAGGGAGTCTACACCCTCAAATATGTAGTCAAAATTCCATGAATATCAAGCCCAGATATAAACATATATAAATTAGAATATTTTAGAATGGTTACTGTACTTCGACAACTAGTTAAAAAATATCGACATTGAATCAAACTTTAAAACCTCGCTGCTGCAACCTGTTGAATGTCTTTTCTGCTTTCAATTTCACATTATTGCATGACCAGCCTAAGGATTGTCTCAGTTTTTAAACAAATTCATTTATAAGAGATTAAATAGAACTTGAATTTACAGAATCATACAGCACATAAAGAGCCCATACAGCAAAATTCTAAAAGGACAAAGGGTGTTAAAAAAACAAGCCTGAAGGCTTTGTGTCTTAATGCAAGGAGTATCCGCAATAAGGTGGATGAATTAACTGTGCAAATGGATGTTAACAAATATGATGTGATTGGGATTACGGAGACGTGGC
Organism: Pristiophorus japonicus; assembly: GCF_044704955.1. Taxonomy (NCBI): domain Eukaryota; kingdom Metazoa; phylum Chordata; class Chondrichthyes; family Pristiophoridae; genus Pristiophorus; species Pristiophorus japonicus. The sequence continues at coordinate 53,882,957 of NC_091980.1, forward strand.
TCCAGGATGATCAGGGCTGGGAACTCAACATCCAGGGGTATTCAACATTCAGGAAAGATAGAATAAAAGGAAAAGGAGGTGGGGTAGCATTGCTGGTTAAGGAGGAAATTAAGGCAATAGTTCGGAAGGACATTAGCTTGGATGATGTGGAATCTATATGGGTAGAGCTGCAGAATATCAAACGTTAGTGGGAGTTGTATACAGACCTCCAAACAGTAGTAGTGATGTTGGGGAGGGCATCAAACATGAAATTAGGGGTGCGTGCAATAAAGGTGCAGCAGTTATAATGGGCGACTTTAATATGCACATAGATTGGGTTAACCAAACTGGAAGCAATACGGTGGAGGAGGATTTCCTGGAGTGCATAAGGGATGGTTTTTTAGACCAATATGTCGAGGAACCAACTAGGGTGGGGGCCATCTTAGACTGGGTGTTGTGTAATGAGAGAGGATTAATTAGCAATCTCGTTGTGCGAGACCCCTTGGGGAAGAGTGACCATAATATGGTGGAATTCTGCATTAGGATGGAGAATGAAACAGTTAATTCAGAGACCATGGTCCAGAACTTAAAGAAGGGTAACTTTGAAGGTATGAGGCGTGAATTGGCTAGGATAGATTGGCGAATGATACTGAAGGGGTTGACTGTGGATGGGAAATGGCAGACATTTAGAGACCGCATGGATGAACTATAACAATTGTACATTCCTGTCTGGCGTAAAAATAAAAAAGGGAAGGTGGCTCAACCGTGGCTATCAAGGGAAATCAGGGATAGTATTAAAGCCAAGGAAGTGGCATACAAATTGGCCAGAAATAGCAGCGAACCCGGGGACTGGGAGAAATTTAGAACTCAGCAGAGGAGGACAAAGGGTTTGATTAGGGCAGGGAAAATGGAGTACGAGAAGAAGCTTGCAGGGAACATTAAGACGGATTGCAAAAGTTTCTATAGATATGTAAAGAGAAAAAGGTTAGTAAAGACAAACGTAGGTCCCCTGCAGTCAGAATCAGGGGAAGTCATAACGGGGAACAAAGAAATGGCGGACCAATTGAACAGGTACTTTGGTTCGGTATTCACTGAGGAGGACACAAACAACCTTCCGGATATAAAAGGGGTCGGAGGGTCTAGTAAGGAGGAGGAACTGAGGGAAATCCTTATTAGTCGAGAAATTGTGTTGGGGAAATTGATGGGATTGAAGGCCGATAAATCCCCAGGGCCTGATGGACTGCATCCCAGAGTACTTAAGGAGGTGGCCTTGGAAATAGTGGATGCATTGACAGTCATTTTCCAACATTCCATTGACTCTGGCTACCCTCCACTCCATAGGAACTGATCCAATGTAACCCCACTTTTTAAAAAAGGAGGGAGAGAGATAACAGGGAATTATAGACCAGTCAGCCTGACATCGGTAGTGGGTAAAATGATGGAATCAATTATTAAGGATGTCATAGCAGCTCATTTGGAAAGAGGTGATATGATAGGTCCAAGTCAGCATGGATTTGTGAAAGGGAAATCATGCTTGACAAATCTTCTGGAATTTTTTGAGGATGTTTCCAGTAGAGTGGACAAGGGAGAACCAGTTGATGTGGTATATTTGGACTTTCAGAAGGCTTTCGACAAGGTCCCACACAAGAGATTAATATGCAAAGTTAAAGCACATGGGATTGGGGGTAGTGTGCTGACATGGATTGAGAACTGGTTGTCAGACAGGAAGCAAAGAGTAGGAGTAAATGGGGACTTTTCAGAATGGCAGGCAGTGACTAGAGGGGTACCGCAAGGTTCTGTGCTGGGGCCCCAGCTGTTTACACTGTATATTAATGATTTAGACGAGGGGATTAAATGTAGTATCTCCAAATTTGCAGATGACACTAAGTTGGGTGGCAGTGTGAGCTGCGAGGAGGATGCTATGAGGCTGCAGAGCGACTTGGATAGGTTAGGTGAGTGGGCAAATGCATGGCATATGAAGTATAATGTGGATAAATGTGAGGTTATCCACTTTGGTGGTAAAAACAGAGAGGCAGACTATTATCTGAATTGTGACAGATTAGGAAAAGGGGAGGTGCAACGAGACCTGGGTGTCATGGTACATCAGTCATTGAAGGTTGGCATGCAGGTACAGCAGGCGGTTAAGAAAGCAAATGGCATGTTGGCCTTCATAGCGAGGGGATTTGAGTACAGGGGCAGAGAGGTGTTGCTACAGTTGTACAGGGCCTTGGTGAGGCCACACCTGGAGTATTGTGTACAGTTTTGGTCTCCTAACCTGAAGAAGGACATTCTTGCTATTGAGGGAGTGCAGCGAAGGTTCACCAGACTGATTCCCGGGATGGCGGGACTGACCTATCAAGAAAGACTGGATCAACTGGGCTTGTATTCACTGGAGTTCAGAAGAATGAGAGGGGACCTCATAGAAACGTTTAAAATTCTGACGGGGTTAGACAGGTTAGATGCAGGAAGAATGTTCCCAATGTTGGGGAAGTCCAGAACCAGGGGACACAGTCTAAGGATAAGGGGTAAGCCATTTAGGACCGAGATGAGGAGGAATTTCTTCACCCAGAGAGTGGTGAACCTGTGGAATTCTCTACCACAGAAAGTTGTTGAGGCCAATTCACTAAATATATTCAAAAAGGAGTTAGGTGAAGTCCTTACTACTAGGGGAATCAAGGGGTATGGTGAGAAAGCAGGAATGGGGTACTGAAGTTGCATGTTCAGCCATGAACTCATTGAATGGCGGTGCAGGCTAGAAGGGCCGAATGGCCTACTCCTGCACCTATTTTCTATGTTTCTATGTTTCTATTTGGTCCATCGTGTCTGTGCCGGCTCTTTGAAAGAGCTATTCAATTAGTCTCACTCCCCTACTCTTCCCTCATAGCCCTGTAGATGTTTATTTTTCCAAATATACAGGGTATATCCAATTCCCTTTTGGAAGTTGTTATTAAATCTGCTTCCACCACCCTTTCAGGATTCACCCATTCTAGATCATCCTGTGTTAAAAAATTCTCATTTCCCTCCGACTTTTTTTTTGCAAATTATCTTAAATCTGTGTCCTCTGGTTACGTACCCATTCACCAGTGAACAGTTTTTCCTTGTTTACTCTTACCGAAACCCCTCAATTTTGAATAACTATTAAATCGCCATTTAACCTTCTCTGGGTTGCTAGATATCACACAACCAAATGTGTCTTCAACTCGAGACAGAAAATAATGTACCATATCAATTCAGATTTTCTTTTTAACTACAATAGTACACAACAAATATTTGTGATACTTTAAAGTATCGGAGTAACATTATACTGGTGGTTAACTCAGTTATGACAATAATTCTATATTCTGCATTATTACTTAACCAATAACAAACAAGGCACATGAATGGCTTGATTATGAACCTCATCCACAATATATGCATAGTCTGCCATTTGATATTTAATTAGATTACATAATGGCCCAGATTTTGTTGGAGTGGGGCATCTCGTGACGTGCCCCATTAGACTTGTTTCTCACCCTTCTACTCAAAGAATGTTTGTGCCGCAAATGCGAGCTGATAACAGGGCATCTGGGAACTTGGTAAATCGTGGAACTCAGGTGAGATTTGAGGATAGAGAAAGAAACAGAAAGAAGTAGGGTGAATTTGAGTCAAATTAGGTACAGGAAGCGGGAGAGGGAATGAAACACTGGATTGAGAGAGAGAGAGAGAGCGAGAGAGACACAGAGGAAGGAAGGTTTATATGTAATCTTCAGGGCTGCTGACCAAGGGCTGTAGGGCTCTTCTTCGGCCGGCGTGGACACAATGGGCCGAAATGGCCTCCTTCTGCGCTGCAAATTTCTATGTTCTAAGAAATAAAAATTATAGTCATTTAAAGTAATTGTAGAAGGATTAGAGGAGATTTGAGGAGAATTGTTTTCACCCAGAGGGTGGTGAGGGTCTGGACCTCACTGGCTAAATGCGGTGGTAGAGGCAGAAATCTTCATCGTATTTGAAAAATGCTTAGATGTGCATTTGAAGTTCTGTGGCCTGCAAGGCTATGGATCAAAATCTGGAAAAGTGGGATTAGGCTGGATAGCTCTTTTTCGGCCAGCACAGACACGATGGGCTGAACGGCCTTCTTCTGTACTGTAAACTTCTATGATTCTATGAATTGAGGCTTTGCCGGTCCGGCAGCCAATGTAGGCCAGTGAGCACAGGGGTGATGGGACTTGGTGTGAGTTAGTATATGGGTAGCAGACTTTTGGATGATCATCCATCCATCTTTGGTTCGGTGTCAATTTTTGTCGGATTACTCTTCTCCGAAGTGCCATGGAATATTTCACAATGTTAAAAGCACTATATAAATGCAAGTTACTGTTGAACGTTTATCGCTGTTGCTTCATCAACATTTTGTCAAAATCCTGATATTCCCTACTCAACACTATTATGGAAAAATCATCACAAGGGCTGCAGCGAGCCAAGGTACTGGTCTACTGTCACCTTTTCAGGATAGTAGGGATGAGAAATAATCTCAGCTTTGCAATTTAACCAAATCCTGTGAGCAAATTAAAAAAAGACAAATTGGAGTAAGAATCTCATTGCTGTACGTTGTCCTATTAAGCCAATCTATTAACACATCTGCACAAAGCTCCACTTGGAACTCAATAGATATCTTAAAACTGAAATACATACTAGTCGATTTGAGAAAGTACACATTACAAAGCTCTTTATTTCATTTAAATGCCAAATATTCACTTTACAGCACACTTGCTCTTCTCTCTTTTGCCCTGGATCCTATTTACACAGGGACTCCGTGTTTTGGTAAAATCTGTTATGGTCACCAGCATTAGTAACTTTAAAATGACTTCTGTGTACTTTAAAGCACACAGGATTGACTTTGAAGTAAAGAGCAGCTGTAAGAACCTGAGACAAACAAAAATTAAAACTATTCAATTCTAGTTGCAAAACAATGAGCATAATTATGCACTGTATCCTAAGGCAACAGTTAAATAGGCCGGAATTTTCTGGCGGTAGGCATGTCGGGGGCGAAGAGCATCCGAGGCGGGCGGAAAACCTGGTAGGTCGGGTTTCCCGCAGGTCCTGTCGACTTTAATGGCAGGACCTGATTTGAATGTGAAGCCTCGGATTCCCAGCCACAGCCAGTCAGATCAAGAGGCGGGCTGGCTGTGGGCAGGTAGGCCTCAGTTGCAAAGAGGGAGCGTGGGGGTGGTCCAGATGGCTCAGGGAATGGCTGCCTCGGGGATCGGCTCAAGCAATTTTAAGCAAAAACTCACAAATAACTAACACTAGCGATGGTCAAGTGGCTTTTTGGTTGGCAACGGACCAGGTTGCCTTTCCCAACGTACTGTGTTCTCACAGTGCAAATAAACCTAAGAATTTGGCAACTGGCCCACTGCGTGCATGTTCCTCCTTATCAAAAAGTCCACAGTTGGTTTTTCTTTCATTAAAAATATGTTATGTTCCAATTCAGTGTAACTCCTGTAAGAACAAGTTGTTTTTGTAATCTTATCAATCCGTGGGCTTCAAGGATGGTTCGCAGCTGCAAAAGTTCTTAACATTCAACAAAGAGTTCTCTTGGTCTCGCAATGTATACTGGGTTATAAGGATTTGGTAAATTTTTAAGTTCGGCCATGTTGAAGCATAGTTACAATAAGAATAAAGCAGAAAATTGTGTATTCTTACACACTCCATTGCAGTGCTGAGTGGGGTGCTGCACTGTCGGAGGTGCCATCATTTGGATGGGATATTAACTGCTCTCTCAAGTGGACGTGAAAGATCCTAGGACACTTTTTCCAAAGAAGAGCAGGGGAGTTATCCCCGATGTCCTGGCCAATATTTATCCCTCAATCAACATAACAAAAACAGATTATCTGGTCATTATCACATTGCTGTTTGTGGGAGTTGCTGTGCGCAAATTGACTGCCGTGTGTCCCACATTACAACGGTGACTACACTCCAAAAGTACTTAATTGGTTGTAAAGAGCTGTCAGACATCGGTGGTCATGAAAGGCGCAATATAAATCCAAGTGTTTCTTTCTTTATAAATACAACTATTTATATTACATCAGTCATCAACATCATCCCATCATCATCATCATAGGCAGTCCCTCGGAATCGAGGAAGACTTGTTTCCACTCTTAAAATGAGTTCTTAGGTGGCTGAACAGTCCAATACGAGAGCCACAGTTTCTGTCACAGGTGGGACAGATAGTTGTTGAGAGAAAGGATGGGTGGGACTGTCTTGCCGCATGCTCTTTCCACTGACTGCGCTTGATTTCTGCATGGTCTCAGCGATGAGACTCGAGGTGTTTGGCGCCCTCCCGGATGCACTTCCTCCACTTGGGAGTCCCTGGCCAAAGATCGCCCTAAGTGTCAGTGGCGTTGTTGCACGTTTTCAAGGAGGCTTGGAGAGTGTTCCTGTAACGATTCTTCTGCCCACCTTTGGCTCGTTTGCCGTGAAGGAATTCCGAGTAGAGCGCTTGCTTTGGGAGTCTCGTATCTGGCATGTGAACAATGTGGCCTGCCCAGCAGAGCTGATCAAGTGTGGTCAGTGCTTCAAAGCTGGGGATGTTGGCCTGGATGAGGACACTAATGTTGGTGCGTCTGTCCTTCCAGGAGATTTGTAGGATCTCGCAGAGGCATCTTTGGTGGTATTTCTCCAGCGACTTGGGGTGTCTACTGTACATGGTCCATGTTTCTGAGCCATACAGGAGGGCGGGTATTACTACAGCCCTGTAGACCATGAGCTTGGTGGCAGTTTGGAGGGCATGATCTTCAAACTCTCTTTTCCTCACGCAGCCAAAGGCTACACTGGCGCACTAGGGGCAGTTACATTACATCAGTGCTGATGTAGCAGCTTACACTATTTATAAACCAGCATGCTTTAGAAATTGGCTTTTGCTTCATTGCCATGCCTCCACACTTCAACCAGAATGGTTTATACTAAAAAGCATCATCATCATTATCATCATCATAGGCAGTCCCTCGAAACGAGGATGACTTGCTTCCACGCCAAAAAGGATGAGTTCACAGGTGTTTCAATGAAGGACCTAATATTCCAGATCCCGAACTACATCTTGGAGGGTGGAAGATGCCTGTGCTTGGATTTTTTTTACGTGTGGTGGCCGTTGCACACCAGCCACCAAATGGGCTTGACAGAGCTAGGTCTTGGTCCAGTGGCAAGGATTACCCAAGACGACTGGAGACCAGCTCTGCTGCACGGACCTAGTGCGCACACATATAGTAGTGTGAGCTGGCTCGTGCTGCCCCTGGGCCCTCGCCTCTTCTGGGCTCTGAACTCATGCCTCTCCTGGGCCCCGGTCATTTCCTTCTACAAACTCTTGCCGCAGTCACTTCGCCCCTCCTGTTGTGCCTGCCCACACTGCAATTAGCGACCTGACTTTGCAGCCGACACCCTCCTGCAGTGGTATGCCGCCGCACGCTGCTCCCTCTGATGGCCCCGGCCTGCTGATGGTCTTGCAGGCCGGGATCATGCCGATTTCAGGGCCGGGCGGCCGCACGCTGCTCTCTCTAATGCAGCCTTTCAATCACAGTAAATCCTCTTCAATTCACTAAAGTGGCCTTTCGATGGCGGTGCAGTTACCCAGCAATACTATACTTATAACAGCACAAAGCTACCAGTGTAAAAGCAGATCTGACCTCAGTCAAGTCGACTGTGCTTTATATTGATTTTTTAAAATGTTACTATTTCCAGTACAATTATCACAGAAACTAACCACAGAGGTTTTAAATTGGCTCAGTATATCACAATATGAGGTTTCTTTATGGAGAGTCATATGACTCAAAATAATGCAATAGAAAATTCCCTGGAAATATCAGAAGTTAATTAAATTACTAAAAGTCACAGAAAGCTTCTGAGCCAAGGCATTTAAAAAGTATTTTAACCTAGAAATAATATTTCTAAAGTAGCCTTGTTACCGCAACTTACACACATGGGGGCGAAATTCGGTAGCGAACACATGGGGCAGTAATTTTTTTACTCAGGAATTTTAGCGCCCGGCAAGATGGGTTGCCAAATTGGACAGAAGTGAGGGAGGGTGGTAAATGAGGTGCTAATGGCCTCAGCTGGGTACTGCAGAGGCGCTATTTACAGCCACTTATTCCAAAAAGAGTTTTTACAGCCACTTATCCAATTTCAGCTGAGTTCCATTCATCAATCAGCCTTCAATCCTTAACTCCAATGGGGTGGTCATTTGAACCTGGTGATGCTCGTTTTCAGCATTGTTGCAGTCATTCACTCATCACTGGAGTTCAGGAAGGAACTGAAATGGCTGCTGGAAATCCCCCTTCAAGGGAGAGGGCCACAAGATTCAGCAATGTGGCTCTGGAGGCCAGGAGGGATTCCCTGTTCACTGTCTCGGGAAGGTGGCGATCACCACAAGTTTTCCGTGCCACGTGGCAAGAGGTGGTCCGGGAGGTGTCGGCCAGCACTGAGGTACAGAGAAGCCTCACCCAGTGCCGCAAGGAATTCAATGACCTATGTCGAGTGGTGAAAGTGAGTAGAGGTGCAACCTCCCAAATCAGAGTTCCAAAAACCGGAAGATTCCAAAATCCGGACATCGCGCAGATCGGAGGAGGGGCCATCCGAAATCCGGAAATATGTTCCGAAAACCAGACTTTTTAAAAAAAATAGGAAGCAAAGTTAACTCAGATCGAGTCGGGTTGGCGTGCTGTGACCTGGGCTGGCTGCTCCTCTTCTCCCAGTTGCCTCCGGTGTTCCCTCCTCGGTCGGGTCAGCACTCTGTCGGAAAATACAGGTACACGAAAGTCTGCCCAAGGGTTTCCGGATTCCTGTTCTGAAATCCGGAACGGCCTCGGTCCCGATGTTTCCGGACTTGGGAGGTTGCACCTGTACAAGCTTCCACACCTCCTCCATACCAGCCTATCAACCTCTGTCAGTTTGCACAGTGTGCAAACTATCACTTCCACACCACTTAAGCACCAAGCATCTGCAGATACTCACACTCACATCCTCATCTCATGCCTTGCCTACATTCACAGCTATTCAATGACGACAAGGCACATCTTCCACATATATTGCTGGACTCTTACTCACACAAGTCCGTTTCTTTTGCAAGCCAAGATGGCACATAACAGACGGGAGCAGCATAGGACTAGAGATGGGGAACCTGACCTGAGATCCCTCTCTGACCTTGAGGAGCGAGTGCCGTGGCTCATGGGCCCGTAGGTGGTGGGCGCCACAGCCGGTGGAGACGCGACCCCACTGGGAGCAACAACAATATCTTTATCCCCTCTCCTTCTTTCATACCACTACCCCCACCCCACACCAGCATGTTTTATCACTTTCCAGCTCGATACCATCTGCATTCCTTGCTCCATTCCTGCATCATTGCCCTAACCTTAACGTGAGTCTTGTGCCATTTATGCTTTCAGAGAACCAGGCAGCTGTCCATCCTGCACCTGAGCATTGTGGAGGGAGATGGTAGGAGGAGCCGAGCACTGCATCACTGCATCTCTCATCCGCAGGCACCAGCTCAGAGACTGGAAGTATGTGTTCATTAGAGGTTAGCTTAGTAGAGGGATCTACACTGGGTGATGCACCAGGGCCTAGCAGGCTACAGCAAGGCAAAGGGGAAAGGGAACCCCAGGAGCCATCTCCCCATACGGACCCAAATGAGGTCCTCGATGGGGAGGCATTCACACAAAGGAAGATGGCCATGCACTCTGACATCATGGGTGCCCGAGAGCCTCTCCGCTATGGCAAAGAGCGCGGAGGCGTCCACCTCCAGCATTGCACAGAGCTCTGCACACACCATGGTGCCCATCATTGCCAATCTACAGACAGTGGACTCCCGCGGAAGCAACTAAACGTCTTATTGCTGTAATGCAGACGATGGTTGGTGGCATCGAAGCTCAGACTGCTCTCATGTAGTCCCAGGTTAATGCTACACAACGTCTTGGTGCTGTCATGCAGTCAGTGAGTGCTGGCATCGAGTCTCAGACTGCTCTCACGCAGTCTCAGCTGGATGCCACGCGTGCTCTGACCGCTACCATCAGCGCTGTGTCCACCACAGTCCACCAGTGATCTCAGGATATCGCAGCAGCTCACCAAACTGTGCTCCAGCAGATTCGTGGGGATGGTGAGGTACTGCCCCGGGGGAGTGGCAGTGATTCAGTGGAGCAGAAACCTGCATTCCTGAACCCACCACTGCTACTCTGCCATTGCACTTGTCGCTGGCCGTCATCCAGCCTGAGGTGGTGCAGCCTACAGCCGAGCTTTCCAGGCCATGCCGCCACCAGGAATATCATTGAGCAGACCATTTGAGTGCTGAAGCAACGGTTCCGCTGCCTTGACCGCTTGGGAGGAGTCCTCCAGTACTGGGTGCTGGACAGGAGTGGTGGGTTTGCGGAGGGGAGTCATGATAGTGGATTGCCCTCGTCTCCAAGCAAGCTTGATTTGGTGGCTGGCGCAGAGCTGGCACACCGGTCTGGTGCAGGGTGAAAGCATCGTGCCAGGATAGCGGGCATTGACGGCTGCACAGTGAGTGGAAGCCTTTGCGGTTATGGAATACCTCAGGATTGGGATCAGGTGTCCACAAAGCGACGTGGGTGCAGTCAATGGCACCCTGCACCATGGGGAAGCCCGCTATCCTGGCAAAGCCACATGCACGCTTGTGCTGCTTCTGGGGAAGGGGATGTAGTCCCTCCTCCTTCTTTGACCTCGTGGATGAAGCAATGGACATCAAACTGGGAGATTTTGGAGATGTCTCCGGTCTCCTGTCACACCCTGGAAAGATCTATTGATGTAGAAATTGAGCGCAATGATGACTTTGACTGCCATCCTCACCATGAACAGGGGTTCGAGTTCTGGTTGTAGCAGATGGCAGAATTCTGTGACCACGTCCTTGTTGAAGCGCAGCCCTCACACACACTGCTCCTCGGTGAAATTAATGTCGGAGAATTGCTGCCAGAATACTCTGGGAGAATAAGGCCTCCTGTTGCCAGCCCTGTGGTGCCTTCTCCCTCTGGCCACATTTCTCTGTCTTAGTATCTGCCTTTATCTGTGCCTTGCTCCCTGTGCCTCTCCTTGCCTTTCTCTCTGACATTGTCTTCGCCTAAGTATCCTCCAACTGTGACATTGGAGCAGGAGGTCAAGTGCCAACACAGCCCCCATGAAGAGAGCGAAATGGTTTAATATCAAATCTTCCCTGAGCGGAATAGTTAGGAGGCAGAACAGTCCTTGAAGTATAAATTGCTGCGATCGGTCCACCAGCCGCTCTGCCTATGTTGGAAAGCAGAGAAAAGTAATGGCCGACAGAAATTTTGCTTCAAGATGGCGCCTTTAAATAGTGCTGCTCCAGCCGATTCCCGACTGCAACTCGACAGCGAAAGCTGTTGTTGTCACCGTCCAGTGGTAAGTGAGGGTGCGCGGCCGAATTTCACTTCCGGGGCGGTGACAGGGCAATGCGCATGGCGATGACGTCATAATCTGCGCCCGCAACCGAATGGGGCACTTCGGGCAGGAGCGAGGAGGCTACCTCGTACCGTCTCCGCAAAAACCCTGCCCAAATCCGTGGGGGGGCGATTTTAGCGTCGCGCCCAGGCGAAAACCATTTTGCGCCCCATCCTGGAGACGCTAACAGCAGTCTCAAAACAGGGTAATTTTGGCCCCATAATATAGAATTCCTTCTTAAAAGAACAACCAACTTTCCTTCAAAAGCCTTGCCCGACAATGGGATCCTTGAACTCAATTCACTCGTTGGAAACAAGATAACTTTTCTTAATTGGGTGTGCAGGCAATAACTAGTCATTCCAGTTTATTTTGGCCCAGAATTTGCAGTCCTGATGACGACTAACTGGCTGTGTTTTCCTTCATTCCACATTTAAAATTGGCCGCAACTTTAAGATTTAGCACATGCACAGCCTAAAGCAGAAATCCTGAAGTCAGTCTGTCATTCACTTCTCCTCCACAGGCTGTGTTGTGTATTCCACCCACAGAGCCGGCAATCAGTGACATCTCTCAAATCATGGAAACGAATGAAAACTTCGGCTCTTGTGCAGTAATTAAATAGCCCATTAAAAGTCAGACCCAAAGGGATTAGATGCAACTGGAGTTTTCACAGCGTATTGACTGCTGAACAATGGTTACGGTCCTCAAAAGCGAATTTTAGTTTAGAGCAGTGTCAAATTTATCCATTTTACTAAAAATTAAAATTAAGAAACTTAAATAAAGATGAAAATAATTTTTTTTAAAGGTTTGCCTTTTCCCCATGTGAGAGCTCCAATCTTTGATTTGCTCTCTCTAACCTTTTTTAAAAGTTAGAATTTTAAGAGCTTACTCATTTCCTTGTTTGCTGTGTGCAAATTCTGCATTTTGATTGGCTGCTTAGATAGTTTGCTGATGTCACAGCAGCTCTCACTATGGGATTCCCACTTTACTACGTTGATTTGAATTACGCATCAGAAAACCCAAACTTCTCGACAGAGATTGCAAGATCTTTGTGCGAAGCTTACTTCGGGGTCAGCAGCGATCGCCTTTGCTTTGCCGCTGACAGCAAATTCCAGGCCATTATTTTTTTTTAAGGAAGAGGTATCAACAATTGATTTTGGCATATCAATATTAGCATGTGGCCAAAATTACAAGATAACCCCACTTCTAATTATGGTCAAACAAGATTATTAGAAACCGTACTGCAAATATAATGTACTGCCATATCATCAAAGGCAGTCCCTCAGAATCGAGGAAGACTTGCTTCCACTCCTGAAGCGAGTTCTTTGGTGGCTGAACAGTCCAATACGAGAGCCACAGACTCTGTCACAGGTGGGACAGATAGTCATTGAGAAGGGGTGGGTGGGATTTGGTTTGCCGCAAGCTCTTTCTGCTGTCTGCGCTTGATTTCTGTAAGCTCTCGGCGTTGAGACTCGAGGTGCTCAGCGCCCTCTCGGTTGCACTTCCTCCACTTAGGGCGGTCTTGGGCCAGGGACTCCCAGGTGTCAGTGGGGATGTCGCACTTTATCAGGGAGGCTTTGAGGGTGTACTTGTAGCGTTTCCGCTGCCCACCTTTGGCTCGTTTGCAGTGAAGGAACTCAGAGTAGAGCACTTGCTTTGGGAGTCTCGTGTCTGGCATGCGGACTATGTGGCCTGCCCAGCGGAGCTGATCCTCCCAGGGGATTTGTAGGATCTTGCGGAGACATCATTGGTGATATTTCTCCAGCAGCTTTTCTCAGCCATATAGGAGGACAGGTATTACTACAGCCCTGTAGACCATGAGCTTGGTGGCAGTTTTGAGGGCCTGATCTTCAAACATTCTTTTCCTCAGGCGGCAGAAGGCTGCACTGGCTCATTGGAGGCGGTGTTGGATCTCGTCGTCGATGCCTGCTCTTGTTGATAGGAGACTCCCGAGATATGGGAAGTGGTCCACGGTGTCCAGGGCCGCGCTGTGGATCTTGATGACTGGGGGGGCAGTGCTGTGCGGTGAGGACAGGCTGGTGGAGGACCTTTGTCTTACGGATGTTTAGCGTAAAGCCCATGCTTTCGTACGCTTCAGTAAATACGTTGACTATGTCCTAGAGTGCAGCCTCTGTATGTGCGCAGACGCAGGCGTCGTCCACGTACTGTAACTCGAAGGCAAAGGTTGGGGTGGTCTTGGATCCGGCCTGGAGACAGCGCAGGTTGAACAGGTTCCCACTGGTTCTGTAGTTTTGTTCCACTCCAGCGGGGATCTTGTTGACTGTGAGGTGGAGCATGGCAGCAAGAAAGATTGAGAAGAGGGTTGGGGCGATGACACAGTCCTGTTTGACCCCGATCCAGACATGGATTGAGTCTGTGATGGATCCATTGGTGAGGATCACAGCCTGCATGTCATCGTGGAGCAGGCGGAGGATGGTGACGAACTTTTGGGGGCATCTGAAACGGATGAGGACGCTCCATAGATCCTCGCGGTTGACAGTGTCAAAGGCCTTTGTAAGGTCGAAGGCGGCCATGTATAAGGGCTGGTGCTGTTCCCTGCATTTTTCCTGTTGTTGTCGCGCTGCAAAAATCATATCCGTTGTGCCCTGTAAGGGACGAAATCTGCACTATGACTCCAGGAGGAGCTCCTCGGCCACGGGAAGAAGTCGGTTGAGGACTCTAGCAACGACTTTCCCAGTGGCTGATAGCAGGGAGATTCCTCTGTAGTTGCCGCAGTCAGACTTGTCCCCTTTTTTTTAAAGATGGTCACGATTACTGCATCTCTGAGATCCCCCGGCATGCTCTCCTCCCTCCAGATGAGTGAGATGAGGTTGTGTATTTGTGCCAGCAGTGCCTCTCCGCCATACTTCAATGCCTCAGCAGGGATTCCGTCCGCACCCATAGCCTTGTTGTTTTTAAGCTGTCTTATGGCTTTTTCTACCTCGTGCAGTGTTGGGGTCTCACTGAGGTGGTGGCGGGTAGCATGCTGCGGGATGGAGTCGAGAACACTCGAGTCAAAGGCAGAGTCTCGATTGAGGAGATCTTCGAAGTGCTCCTTCCAGCGGGCCCTGACTGCCTCAGTGTCTTTGATGAGTGTTTCCCCGTTCTTGGCCAGCAGTGGGGTGAGGCCTTGGGTGTTTGGCCCGTAGGTGGCCTTGGCTGCGGTGAAGAATCCTCGCATATCATGGTTGTCGGCCAGCTGCTGTATCTCTTGTGTTTTCTTCATCCACCGCCTGTTCTTTAGGTCCGGGATTTTTTGTTGGACCTCAGCCCTGAGCCGTCTGTAATGCTGCTTTGCTGCTCCCACGTTGGTTAAGGCTCAGAAATGCCCTGCGCTTGCAATCTATTAGCTCTTGGATCTCCTGATCATTCTCATCAAATCAGTCCTGGTGTTTCATGGTTGAGTAACCGAGTCACAGCTAACTGCCATATATTGCCACATAGAACATTTCCCAACAAGCGTTATTAATCTCACTCATAAGAACATAAGAAATCGGAGCAGGAGTAGGCCATCAGGCCCCTCGAGCCTGCTCTGCCATTCTATGGAATCATGGCTGATCTTTTACCTCAACTCCACTTGCCCGCACTATCCTCATATCCCTTGATTCCCTTAATATCCCAAAATTACTCATATATTTTGTGTTTTAGCACATATATTCAGTGCATATCCTATGGCACAAGTTGACAAAAAGGTCCTTGATACGTCTAATATACAGTATAAATGCACACGAGGCCCAAGCTTGAGAGGTCAGTATGTGACCTGTCCTTTATTCCTTAGCACTCAAGTGATGAAGGTGGGTGGAGCTTCCCCTTCTATACCTGAAGGTCCAGGTTAGGAGTGTCTCCCACCTAGTGGTCATTGTTCTCTCAGTGTACAACTTAGGTCCGATTATACATGGGTTACAATGCTGGTTGAATACATGACATCACCTCCCCCCCAAAGTCTTATTGGGATCACAGGTTAAGTCTCTCTGGTGATTTACGCTCTCTTGTGGAGCGCCTGAGTTGGGGCTCCGGTTGTTGGACGCTGGCCTGAGTGTCTGCTGTTTGCGGTGCCTCAGGCCTATCCAGACTGCCCACAGTGATTGGGCTCTCCTCCCTTTGGTTCCGGTGTTCAGTCACCTGTGGTGGAGTGAACTCTACATCATGTTCTTCCTCTGCTTCTTCTATGGGGTTGCTGAACCTCCTTTTTGTTTGGTCCACGTGTTTGCGGCAGATTTGTCCATTGGTAAGTTTAACTACCAGAATCCTATTTCCCTCTTTGGCAATCACAGTGCCTGCGAGCCATTTGGGCCCTGCAGCATAATTAAGGACAAAAACAGGGTCATTTACATCAATACATCGCGCCCTCGCATTCCTGTCATGGGAGTCATATTGTGGCTGGCGCCTGCTCTTGACAATTTCTTTCATGGTGGGGTGTATAAGGGATAGCCGGGTTTTGAGCGTCCTTTTCATGAGCAGCTCTGCGGGTGGAACCCCTGTGAGCGAGTGTGGTCGGGATCTGTAGGCCAACAGGAGGCGTGATAAGCATCCCCTGTTTGATTATCTGCACTGCTCGTTCTGCCTGGCCGTTTAAGGCCGCCTTGAACGGTGCCGTTCTGACATGGTTAATTCCATTGCCTGCCATGAAGTCCTGGAATTCAGTGCTTGTGAAGCATGGGCCATTGTCGCTGACCAAGACGTCCGGTAGACCGTGGGCGGCGAACATTGCCCATAGACTTTCTACCGTGGCAGAGGCTGTGCTTGAATTTAAAATGACACACTCGATCCATTTGGAGTAGGCGTCTACTACAACCAAAAATATTTTTCCCATGAAAGTACCTGCGTAGTCCACATGGATGCGTGACCAAGGCTTGGCAGGCCATGGCCAGGAGCTAAGGGGGGCTTCCCTGGGCGCATTGCCCAGCTGGGCACAAGTGTTGCACCTGCGAACACAAAGTTCCAGATCTGCGTCTATCCCTTGCCATCAAACGTGTGACCTGGCAATTGCCTTCATCATGACAATGCCCAGGTGCTCATTGTGGAGTTCGCGGATGAACTCTCTGCCCATCTGGGGCATGACTACGCGGTTTCCCCACAGTAGGCAATTGGCCTGAATCGCGAGTTCATCTCTGCGCCTGTGAAATGGTTTAAATTCCTCAGGGCATGCCCTGTACATGGTGCCCAGTCCCCATTCAGGATACATTTCTTGACTATAGAGACAATAGCGGGTCTCTATTTGTCCAGACTTTAATCTGACGGGCTGTCAAGGGTGAGCCTTCGCTTCCGAAAGCTTCAACAGCCAAGACCATCTCAGCAGCATGCTTGGTAGTCCCCTCAGTGGTGGCTAGTGGGAGCCTGCTGAGTGCATCGGCGCAGTTTTCAGTGCCCGGTCTGTGCCGAATTGTATAGTCATAGGTGGCTAACGTGAGTGCCCACCTCTGTATGCGGGCCGATTGCATTGATGGCCTTGTTGTCGGCCAAAAGGGACGTTAGGGGTTTGTGATCTGTCTCCAGCTCAAATTTCCTGCCAAACAGATACTGGTGCATTTTCTTTACAGCATATACACATGCGAGCGCCTCCTTTTCTACCATCCCGTAACTCCTTTCTGCCTGGGACAGACTCCTGGAGGCATAAGCTACCGGCTGTAACTGACCCTTGACATTGACATGCTGCAACACACACCCGACACCATAGGACGACGCATAGCACGTTAACACAAGTTTCTTACATAGGTCGTATAGTGTTAACAGATTGTTGGAACATAACAAATTGCGTGCTCTATTAAAAGCCCTTTCCTGGTGTCCCCCCAGACCCATTCGCGACCTTTGCGTAGGAGCACGTGTAGCGGCTCCAACAGCGTGCTCAATTTGGGAAGAAAGTTACCAAAATAGTTCAGGAGCATTAGGAACGAATGCAGCTCCGTCGTGTTACGGGGTCTGGGTGCTCTCTGGATCGCTTCTGTCTTGGACGCAGTAGGGCTGATCCCGTCTGCTGCTACACTCATCCCCAGGAATTCTACCTCTGGAGCTAGGAAGACGCACTTCGCCTTTTTCAGTCGCAGACCTACCCAGTCCAGTTTGCGTAGCACCTCCTCCAGGTTGTGGAGGTGTTCTTCAGTATCATAACCCGTGATGAGGATGTCGTCCTGAAAAACCACCATCCCTGGAATCGACTTGAGGAGGCTTTCCATATTTCGTTGGAAGATCGCGGCGGCCGAGCGAATCCCGAACGGACATCTGTTGTACGCAAACAACCCCTTGTGTGTCGTGATGATGGTCAGCTTCTTCGACTCACTTGCCAGCTCCTGGGTCATGTAAGCTGAGGTCAGGTCCAATTTTGAAAAAAGTTTGCCACCGAATAGCGTCGCAAAGAGGTCCTCCGCTCTCGGTAGCGGGTACTGGTCTTGGAGTGACACCCGATTGATGGTGGCCTTGTAATCGCCACATATCCTGACCGACCCATCCGCCTTGAGCACCGGCATGATCGGGCTCGCCCAGTCACTGAATTCGACTGGCGAGATGATGCCTTCCCTCACAAGGCGGTCCAATTCGCCTTCTATCTTTTTCCGCATCACGTACGGCACCGCTCTGGCCTTGTGATGTACTGGCCTGGCGTCCGGGTTTCTGTGAATCAGTACCTTAGCCCCCATGAAAGTGCCGATGCCGGGTTGAAATAATGAGTCAAATTTGTCCAGGATCTGTGATACTCACTCCACAGAGGAAATTGCATTGACATCGCCCCATTTCCAGTTCATGACAGCAAGCCAACTCCTCCCCAGTAGTGCGGGACCGTCTCCTGGGACAATCCAGAGTGGCAACCTGTTCTCCGAATCTTTGTGGGTCACGACTACCGTGGCGCTGCCTAGCACCGGAATGATCTGCTTTGTGTAAGTTCGTAGCTGTGCGTCAATCGGCGATAATTTTGGCCTCCTGGCCTTGGATGCCCACAACTTTTCGAACTGTTTGATACCCATCAGGGACTGGCTGGCCCCCGTGTCTAGCTCCATTGATACTGGGATGCCATTGAGGAGCACTTTCATCATTATCGGTGGCGTCCTGGTGTATGAACTGTATACGTGCTCCACATGAACTCGCTGAACTTCAGCTTCCAGCGATTTCCCCCAGCGTTCACTTCTGCAATTTCTGCAGGTATTTTGCTCATCTCTGCAAACTCCGGCTGAGTGGGTGCCTCCACGCCTCCAACATGAGCTGTTGATTGAAACAAAAGGTCCCTTACCAGTCGATCGTCCCTGACTGCCCCTGTGACTGTCCATGAATGCGCCATTAACAGGTGTTGATGGCCCCATTACTGGCCGCATTGTCCCTTGCAATGGCGTGAATCGCCGTTCAGCTTGCCATTGTCTCTGTCGAACTCCCCCTCTGGGTTCGACTACATGTTGGGGCATGCCCGATTGCCCTTGTCTGCCTGGAGAACTGTGTGCTGCTTTAACAATGTTGAATCTCTGTCCCAACCATTCCTTAACACAGTACCTCTCGTCTGTTCTGCTCGTGGCCATGCTCGCGTGGTTTAAATCCCAGTTACTCGTCGCCATTGATACGTCCTTACTATACAGTATAAATGCACACGAGGCCCATGCTTGAGAGGTCAGTCTGTGACCTGTCCTTTATTCCTTAGCACTCAAGTGATGAAGGTGGGTGGAGCTTCCCCTTTTATACCTGAAGGTCCAGGTTAGGAGTGTCTCCCACCTAGTGGTCATTGTTCTCATAGTGTACAACTTAGGTCAGATTATACATGGGTTACAATGCTGGTTGAATACATGACAGTCCTTATTTGTAGACTTTGAACTTTTTCAATGCTGTGGAATTCAGAGTTTTCTGTCCATTTTTTGCTACTGGTGTCTCATCTTTCCATGCAGTTGATGCATGAGCCACTCTGACAGATTGATTGTGACACAATGTGTCCCGAACAAGAAATAAACACGTTGTCGCTATTTATAAAAAAAACGGATTTAATCTCATATTTTGCTGAAAGGTAATCTGTTTGAAATATTAAAAACAAGTCGGAATACTTATTTCAAGTAGCGTACTGAAAGTTACGATTTAATGTTTTAACTTTTACACAACCCCATGCCATAATAATCAGGCTTGGGAGAGTTTTTTTAAAAAACGAACAATTCTTTCTTTTAAGATTCAACATTTCAAGTCAGGGATTTCAGGCTGGAAAAGTAATTGTCCTCACCACCGGCTCCTCACCACCCCACAAAAAAAAAGCAGCCCTTAAAAAGAATCTGACCTGACTCAAACCAACCCACACAAATCAAACTCTTCATTCCCCCAACAACCCAACCCTCCCCGATCCGACTGCACCGCCTTCCCGGACTCACAGCGGCCCAGATGGTGATTTGGGCCCCGGCCCGGCCCGGCCGATGATGATGATGATGAGCTGCCCGCACTGCGAGCCGAGCCGAGCCGAGCCGCTCACTCACTCACCGTTCATCATCTGACAATCGACGACGACAACAACGGCCGCGATCAGCACAAGCGCCCACACCCCGAGCCTAGCTCGCGCCTCCATCTTCCACAATGCGTACACCCCGCCAGTGACGTCACGCCCCGCGCGTCCCCGCCCTGTGTATATAAACACACTGGGCAACTCTCCTGGTCATCTGGATCTCGCGCTCTGCTCAGCTTCTCAGCTCCCGGGATCCGGGCGCGATAGTTCCGGCTCCGAACTACTTCGATTTAATCACAAGGCTGCGTTTGTTGACACGATTTTTAAAACATATATATTATTTTACATTTCCTTCTCCCGCTTTTTCTCTCTTTCCGTCCTTTGTCAATATCTAACGTTTTGTAAGTCCGTTGACCCGACCTTGGGATGTTTTACTCCGTTAAAGGCGTTAGTACGATAAATAAACGTTATTATTCATGATATATAAACAATAAACTGTCCTGTGAAAGTATTACATGCAACGTACAACTCAAAAACAGGCTATTTCGTGCATCCGCTTTACAAAGCATGCATGGGATAAAAATAATATATACCATGATGAGCATGAGCTTATATGGACCATCTATTTCAGATAAAACAACTGAGCCACAACGGATTTTATTTGTGAACCTCGACTTGGTTGAGAGTGCGCTCAGCTAGTCTCTTACTAACGGCCTTTATTGCACTTAGCTCCAGTGTCAAGATGCTTAGTCGTTTTATTATTCTCGTGGACGTGAAGCCACAGTACAAAACTGTTCAACTCTGTCATTTATCACTCAGTTGTCGGGTTGCCAACCCTCCAGTTCAGACCTGGAGTTTCCAGCAATTGAAGCTTAAGGGGAGGGTGGAGGCATGAAGTCATGTGATGAAACCTCCAGTAATACATTCAAGCAGAATAAGCAACCCCACTTAGATGGGTTGAAAGAATGGATGGTATAGGAAACTGAAAATTCAAACTGGTGCTTGCAGTTTGCATTGTGTTAAGTCTGAAGAAACACTCAATTCAGTTTGAAACATAGATACAAAGAAATTTACAGTGGAGAAGGTGGCCATTTCAGCCCATCGTGTCCGCGCCAGCTGACAAAGAACCACACAGCCCTCGGTCAGCAGTCCTAAAGGTTACATATAAATCAATGAACAATGGCGGACAGGTAAAGAGCATCCAGCCCAACCAGTCCACCCACACAACTGCGATACCCTATGTATCGCAACATTTTACACTCCACCCCACCCGGAGCCATGCGATCTCCTGGGAGAGGCAAAATAACAGATAAAAACGCAGGCCAATTGGGGAAAAAAATCTGGGAAAATTCCTCTCCGACCCATCCAGGCGATCAAAACTAGTCCTGGAGACCCCTCTGGCTGTATTAGATTCCCTGAAGTACTTACCATCATATCTGCACCAGCCTACAAGAGGTTATCTGGTCTAATCCCACTGACCAGCTCTAGGTCTGTAACCCTGCAGGTTACAGCACTTCAAGTGCCCATCCAAGCACCTTTTAAATGTGGTGAGGGTTTCTGCCTCTACCACCTATCCAGGCAGTGAGTAGCAGACCCCCACAACCCACTGCATGAAGAAGCTTTCCCTCAAATCCCCTCTAAACCTTCCACCAACCACCTTAAACCAATGCCCCCTCGTAATTGACCTTTCCAGTGGTAATAATTATTTCCAGATGCACCAGAATATTCCGTCAAAGAATAACAAAAACAATAGGAGAGACCTTGAAGTGTTATTGTTAAAATGTCCTTGTAGCCACCTAGTGTTCAGTTAACAATATGCAAATACCGTACATATCAATTTGTTGGAACAGAGTAGAGAGAATTTTATATAACAAGTAGGTTTCTGTTGTTATAATTCATTACGATTAAAAAATTCTCATTGAAAAATTTGAAATGTCAGTATTCATACAACACTGACAACTGAAGGAGGAAAGAGAGGTAGAAAGGTGGAGAGGTTTAGGGAGGGAGTTCCAGAGCTTAGGGCCTAGGCAGCTGAAGGCACGGTCACCGATGGTTGAGCAGTTATAATCAGGAATGTTCAAGAAGGCAGAATTTGAGGAGCACAGATATCTTGGGGGGTGCTGTGGAACTGGAGGAGATTACAGAGATAGAGAGGGGTGAGGTCATGGAAGGATTTGTAAACCAGGATGAAAATTTTGAAATCGAGGCATTGCTTAACCAGGAGTCAATGTAGGTCAGCAATTACAGGGGTGATGGGTGAGCAGGACTTGGTGCGAGTTAGGACACAGGCAGCCGAATTTTGGATCATCTCTTGTTTACGTAGCGTAGGATGTCTGACGCCACCCAGGAGTGCCTTGGAGCAGTCAAGTCTAGAGTCTAGAGGTAACAAAGACTGAGGCAGGGGCGGAGACAGGCAACGTTACGGAGATGGAAATAGGCAGTTTTAGTTATGCCGCGGATATGTGGCCGGATCTCATTTCAGGGTCAAATATAACACCTAGGTTGTGAACTGTCTGGTTCAGCTTCAGACAGATGCTTGGGAGAGATATGGAGTCGGTAGCGGGATAGAGTCGGTAGCTAGGGAACACAGTTTGTGGTGGGGACCAAAGACAATAGCTTCGGTCTTCCCAATATTTAATTGGAGAACATTTCTGCTCATCCAGTACTGGATGTCAGACAAGCAGTCTGACAATTTAGAGACCATGGAGGGGTCGAGAGAAGTGGTGGTGAGGTAAAGCTGGGTGTGGTCAAAGAAGTCCATGAGCCCCTGGTACTTGTTGTTGGAGATGAGTGTGGTGGAGACAGGGGAGAGGGATTTAAGAAGACGGTTAGCAGTAGAGAATAGTAGCCGGGGGTTTGCTTTGCATTCCAGAATGATCCTGGAATAGTGAGCAGTTTTGGCAGACAAGAATAGGACCTGATAATGTTTTATGTGGTCCAGCCAGACCTGGCGGTGAATGGCTAAACCAGTTCTCTGCCACATCCGTTCAAGGCTGCACCCCTTGGAATTGAAGGAGCAAAGATGAGGGCCATAACAGGAGGAATGGCCATGAGAGAGAGTAATGGTTTTAGTAGGAACTAGGGCATCAAAGGTGGTGGTGAGGGTGTGATTGAGCAGATTGGTAGCTACAGACATGTCATAGAAACATAGAAACATAGAAAGCAGGAGTAGGCCATTCGGCCCTTCGAGCCTGCACCGCCATTCAATAAGATCATGGCTGATCACCCACCCCAGCACCTCCCCCCCATGCCCCCTCCACACACCCCCGACCCCCCCAGCCGCAAGGACCACATCCAACTCCCTCCCGAACACATCCAATGAACTGGCATCAACAACTCTCCGCGGCAGGGAACCCCACAGGCCAACAACTCCCTGAGTGAAGAAGTCTCTCCCAATCCCAGCCCCAAACAGCCCCATCCCCCATCCCAAGACCGTGCCCCCCTCCGGCTCCGGACCCACCCAACACCAGGAACACTCCCCCCCACACCCAACCCGCCCCGTCCCGTCAGAATCCTCCCCAAATGCCGAACACCCCCAGATGTCGAGCCCCCAGCCCCGGCCACCCCGGAGCCACGCCCCCGCGACGCCAACCACACCACATCCACCAACCGCCATCTGCGCAGTCAACCTGTCCACCCCACTCTGAACACTCCCCGCACCGAGGCGCAGAGCCCCCAGGCCCGCCCCTCCAACACACCTCGCCCCCCCCCCAGACCTTCGCTGCAATGTGGCCCCTCCCGTCCCCCGCCCCGGGCTTCTCCGCCCCCCACCTCCACCACTCTCCCCTCCATCCCCCATCCCTGTCTGCCCTCATCTTTCCTCTGCCTCCCCGCACAGGCCCCCATCTTGGGGGCGATAACCTTCTGGGGCCGGGAATTTTAGTCCCCAGCGTGGAAGTCCTGCTCCCGCCGCAGAATTGGCCTTACCTCCCCTCAATGGAAGCGGAGTGCAATTTCCCACACTCCACTTCCTTTGAGGGCAGTTACCGGGGCACGACTGGATGCTCCTGTGACAGTTGGAACTGGTGCTATCCACTCTCCTGTCTTGTGACAGTCATGGTGAATGGCTGGACAGTTTGGAGTTGATAAGTGCAGTTGTAAGAGAGTCGGGAGAGAGTTTTTTTCCGGGGTGGACACAGAAGGAAGTAGAGTTGGGTGGGAGAAGGGGGATGTGGGTGGGGAATGATACAAGGAAATGGTCAAAGATGGCCTTATCTGCAATTGACACGGTAGGAATAGCGAGGTCACAAGAGATAACAAGGTCAAGGGGGTGACCGTGATTATGGATTGGGGAGTTCACATGGAGGGAGAGATTAAGGGAGGATGGGACGGTAGTGAACACAGAGGAGAGAGAGCATGATGAATTGAGATGGAGGTTGAAATCATAGAGGATGAGAAGTCGCACAATGCAGAAACTGAGGGAGGAAAGCAGTGAAGATATCTCCATAACAACACTTTTATCGTAGTTGGGTGGGTGGTAGAGAACGAGAATTTTATATGAGAGGTGAGGTGTTCAAAGGAGGAACAAGTACCGGAGGTGTGGGTGGGGCAAATGGTGGAAGGTATAGCCAGATGGGGAGGCTTCATTTAAGGGTAATGTGTCATCACCCCTTAGCCAAGTTTCCGTCAGGGCCATGATGTCGATGCAATCATCCATGATAAGCTCATGGATGGGAAGAGCCTCGTTCGCAAGCAAACGGACATTCTGCAAGGAGATGCGGAGAGAATCCTCCATAGGGTCAGTGCTTGGAGGGGTGAGTTGGATGGTGAGGAGCTTGGCAAGGTTAGCCCCCGCGGACAAGCTGGGTGGCAAGGTTGGTGAGAGAGTAGGATGGGACAGTTGGGGTTTCTACTCTTGCGGAGGCAGTGATGAGTACCACCGTGGGTCCTTCAGAGGATGACAAGAAAGGCACAGAGGGAACCTGTAGTCTTATCTAAGAGTGAGTCAAGCCTGGGACAGCGCCAGGAAGGTCGAAGAGTAAAGAAGGGTTGGGGTAGGGATTTGGGAGGACAGAGTATCCGAGAGAGGAGAGATGAAAGGCGACACAGCGACAGGAGAGACTGGTCAAGGGGGGATAGAGAGAGAAGAAAAAGATGGAGAAATAAGTGGAAATAGTGGAGCAGTAGCCAAAATGTGCATGCAAATGGACACAGGAAAAAACTCAAGTTATATATGCCTGGTTATGTAGAAATTATAGGGATGCATATTTCCTGTTAGTAACGGAATAGATTGGTGGCAATAGTAAGGATTCCAGAGTCAAAGTTGATGGTCCCATGGAGGGCAAGAGTAGACATCGGTAGGATGGAGTCAGATTGGAGCATCAACGAACTGTGGTCCAATTTTGGAAACCGTTGTAGCAGGTGAGAGAAGTCCAGAAGATATTTGAAGGGTAGAGAATTGAAGGATGGAGGTTATTGCTATGGTAATGAGAGTTGATTTTGGTGCAGGAAGAAGATGGTGAAGTTCATACGAAGTTGGAGGTCACCGTAGATCAGAAGCAACTAAGAAAATGTAAAACCACATAAGACGGCAACCAACAAAGCATAAAAACCAGTAGAATGAGTCATCCAACTCAGCAGAGAGACAACAGCAAGTAGCAGTGATTAACAGGGCTAAAAAAACAGTTGACTGGTCACCCAACTCAGCAGAGAAACAGCCAGTGAGGAAGATAATTTTTTGTTTTAGCAGCAAAGTTGTGACACAGCAAGTGAGTCTTAAGGTGTAGTCCAGTGAAGGAATGTAGTGGTGTAGTCCAGTGTAGTCCAATGCTGGAACGTAGTCTTGATTTCCCTTGAAGCCCAGGAATTCAGAAAACAAATTTGAGAAGCAGAGCAGGGATGGAGGATGGGTGATGATGATTTAAAACTGTTAACTTGTAGTTGGGGATAAAATGACCAACTGACGAAGCCAGGAGAACCTGAACAGTGGTTGCGATGAGATTTGGGGGAAGACAGGTCAAAGAATGGCTGGAAATTCCTATGGATAAAAGTGAAAAGCTCCAGAACTCCTTATGGAGCTGCCAGCATAGTGGCAGCCATTTTGTCATCCATTATTTAATGTTAGAACATTATTTAAAGCTCCTTGAATTGAAAGACAGCTAAAACAGAGCAATAACCTGGTTCATTTGCTTTAGTTTGGTATGAGATATGTTAGCTAAATGTACCTTTAACATAATAAAGCATCCCAGGGTGCTTGACACCAAGCCACATAAGGGGATATTAGGGCAGCAGACTGTTATGTATGCAATAAAGGTTCAAACTGAGTACTGTTTAACTAAGCAAGGTACAACCTTGGCTCTGCTTTATTTAGGCCCAAAGTGCCTGACTCTCAAAATGGCTGGCCTTTTATACCTGAGCAGTACCATGTGCGTGCTGGGTTTGCGCTCCTGGGTTGACCATCTCAGTTCGATTCCAGCCTTGGGTGAGTGTGCGGGGTCTGTTGTGGCTGATGGCTGGATGACTGACTTGTTGGGGGTGACAGTGGCCATGTCAGGAATTGCAAGTCAATTTTTATTGACCAGGTCTGTGATGGAAATTCCGGGTTCACTGATGACCCGTGAGTCCTCTGAAGACTGCTAGTAGGTTGGTTGGTCGTCGATGGTTTCTTCGTCCAACTGTTCTGGCTCGTCTGTGTTCCTCAGCTTTGTCTGATCCATGTATTTCCTGCAAGTTTGCCAATTCCTTAAGCTTAATAACGAATATGCTGTTGCCCTCCCTGGCCATGATCCATTTGGGACCCTGACCATAGTTCAATACATATACAGGATCATTAACAGAAATCTCGCGTGACACAGTTGCGTGATCTTGGTACCCTTGTTGACTTTGTCTTCGGTATTCAACATGATTACTTAAGTCTGGGCATACCAGAGATAGCTTGGTCTTAAGACCTCTTTTCATCATGAGTTCAACAGACAAGACCCCTGTGAGTGTGTGGGGTCTTGTCCTGTAACTCAGCAGTATGCAGGACAAGCGGGTCTGCAATGACCCTTGGGTTACTCTCCTCATGCTTTGCTTGATAATTTGTACTGCACATTCAGCTTGCCTGTTGGACGCAGGCTTGAACGTTGCTGACCTAACATATTTTATGTCATTAAGTTTCACAAACTCCTGAAACTCCTGTCTGGTGAAGCACGACCCATTGTCGCTCATCACTATGTCAGGCAGACTATGTGTCACGAACATGACATTGAGCTTCTCTGTGGTTGCCCTGGACGTGCTGGATGACATGATTATGCATTCTATCCACTTCAAATAAGCATCCACCACTAAAAACATCTTGCCCAGGAAAGGACCTGCAAAATCTGCATGGATCCTGGACCAAGGTTTGGATGGCCATGGCCGCAGACTCAGCGGCGATTCCACTGGTGCTTTGCTAAGCTGCATATAAGTGTTGCACTGATGTATGCATGCTTCCAGCTCAGAATCAATTCCTGGCCATCATACATGGGACCTGGCAATGGCCTTCATCTTCACTATACCAGGATGTGTGCTGTGTAACTTACGCACAAACTTTTCTCTCCCTTTCTTGGGCATTACAACGAGATTGCCCCACAATATGCAATCTGCTTGAATAGACAGTTCGTCCTTGCGACAAATGTATGGTTTGGCCTCCTCGCACATTTGCTTAGGTATGGCAGACCAATCTTCTTTGAGGATGCAACCCTTTACCACCGATAAAATCGGGTCCTGGCTGGTCCAGGTCTTAACTTGTTGAGCCGTGACAGGGGTGCCTTCACTCTCAAAAGCATCCATGATTAACATTAGATCCGCCGGTTATGGCGTTTCCACCTCCGGTGTGGGCAACGGCAACCAGCACAAAGCATCGGCACAATTCTCTGTGTCAGGTCTGTGGCGAATGACATAATCATAGGTCGATAATGTCAGCGCCCACCTTTGGATGCAGGATGAAGCGTTGGTATTGGTACCTTTGCTCTCGGAAAACAAATGAGCGGCTTGTGATCGGTCTCTAATTTGAACCTCAGACCAAATAGGTATTGATGCATCTTTTTAACACCGTACCCACAAGCTAAAGCTTCTTTTTCTACCATGCTGCAGGCTCTTTCTGCTTTAGACAAACTTTTGGATGCATAGGCGACAGGTTGAAATTTCCCCGACTCATTGGCTAGTTGGATTACGCAACCAATTCCATATGACAATACATCACAGGCCAAAACTAAACATTTACATGGGTCATAATGTACCAGCAGCTTGTTCGAGCAAAGCAGATTGGTGGCTTTCCCGAAAGTTCTATCTTGCGATGCACCCCACACCCAGTTGGCACCTTTTCTCAATAGCATGTGCAGTGGTTCTAGTAAGGTGCTCAATTTAGGTAGGAAGTTATCAAAGTAGTTGAGTAGACACAGAAACGAACACAGCTCCGTCACATTCTGCGGCTTGGGTGCATTCTTGATGGCCTTGGTTTTCACGTCAGTAGGTCTGATGCCATCAGCGGCTATTTTCCTCCTGAAGAATTCAACCTCCAGTGCCATGAAGACGCACTTCGAGCGTTTCAGTCTGAGTACCACTCTATCCAAACACAGTAGAACCTCTTCCAGGTTGCTCAGATATTCCTTGGAGTCATGACCAGTGATCAGGATGTCATCTTGGAACACAACGGTTCTGGGAGCAGACTTCAGTAGACTTTCCATATTCCTCTGGAATATTGCTGTTGCCGAGTGAATTCCGAAAGGTCACCTGTGGTAAATAAACAGTCCTTTATGCATGTTAATGCACGTAAGTCTCTTCGACGTCTCAACCAACTCCTGTGTCATTTAGGCTGACGTCAAGTGCAGTTTTGTGAATGACTTCCCTCCGGCTAGCGTCGCAAACAAGTCATCAGCCTTTGGTAACAGGTACTGATCTTGTTTCGAAACCTTGTTGATCGTAGCCTTGTAGTTTTCACAGATTCTGACTGTGCCATCACTTTTCAGCACAGGAACAATGGGGCTGGTCCATTCATTAAATTCGACCGGTGATATGATCCCTTCACACTGGAGTCTGTCCAGTTCAATTTCGACCTTCTCCCTCATCATATACGGCACAGCCGAGCTTTATGATGGACGGGTCTTGCATCTGAATCAATGTGGATCTGCACCTTCGCTCCCATGAAGTTGCCAATACCCGGTTCGAACAGCGAGGGGAACTTGCTCAATAATTGGGCACATGTATCTTCCTCCGATGACAACGCCTTTATGTCATTCCAGTCGCATCTGATTTTCTCCAACCAGCTCCTGCCAAGCAGCATTGGGCCATTGCCTGGAACAATCCACAGCGGTAACTCGTGAAGCGCACCATTATATGATACATTCATTTGTGCACTGCCAATCACCTTTATCAGTTCTTTGGTGTATGTGCACAGCTTGGCATTAACAGGGCTCAGCCTGGGCCTCACAGTCTTAGTATCCCACAGCTTATTAAATGCCCTCTCATTCATGATCAATTGACTTGTCCCCATGTCCAGTTCCATCGATAGCGGTATCCTGTTAAACTTCACATTAATCAAAATTGATTTACTCTTGGTTATGAAGGAGTACAACCCATACAATTCCTCCTCTGGCATCTCGGATTGCGTATCTGGATCTGCGCTAGTCTGAATCTCATTCCCCACATGGTGTGTCGCAGCTTGCTTGCTCATCTGTGGACACTTGTGCTGGAGATGCCCCACTCTCAGACAGCCTTTGCAACTATATTGCTTAAATCGGCCTGCTGGTACCGATGATTTCCCCACAATGCCAACACAGAGAAGTCAGATGCATTCCCGCTGGCGGACTCTGGGCAGCCACAGGTTTTGCGAACGCAGCCGGATAGGCCCTGCCATGTGCCGCTCTGCTGAACGCCGAATCAATCACATTTATCGTACTTGCCGAGGTTCGGTTCTTCACCACAATTTGCTTTAGATTCCTGTCTGTCGTCATACATGATTGAGCGATCTAGATGGCCCTTTTTAAATCCAACTCCTCCGCCGCCAGAAGTTTGCGCAGGATCACCTCGTGGTTGATACCGATAACCAAAAAGTCTCGCAGCATGCCTGCCAACACTGTCCCGAACTTGCACAGTCCCGCTAGGCGTCTCAGGTCAACAACGAATTCCACCGCGTTCTCGCCCTCTGATCGAACGTGTGTATAAAACCTGTATCTCGAGATGATGATGCCGTCGTCTGGCTTGAGGTGCTCCCGTACCAATGTACACAACTCTTCATACATTTTCTCTGTTGGATCACTAGGCATGAGTAGATTCTTTATCAGACCGTAGATCTTTGAACCTCACACTGTGAGGAACACGGCCCGGCACTGATCTGCATCGTCGACACCCTTCATTTTGTTGGCCATGAAGTACTGGTTCAAACGGCTCACAAAGCCTGCCCAATCTTCTCCCTCCACGAGTCACTCTAAAAATCCAATCGTGCTCATTTTGCAAACAAAGGTTCTTCTATTCACGTCGCCAAATGTTATGTATGCAATAAAGGTTCAAACTGAGCACTGTTTAACTAAGCAAGGTACAACCTTGGCTCTGCTTTATTTAGGCCCAAAGTGCCTGACTCTCAAAATGGCTGGCCTTTTATAACTGAGCAGCACCATGTGCGTGCTGCTCAGTGGTCTCCAACAATGATGCCATCTGGTGGCTACAAACAGAATGTACATACATGACACAGACCAACAGCTTGGTCAAAATGTGGGGGTACAATACCTTAGTGGTTATGGTGCCAAATTTAACTCTTACCAAAAGGGAAGAGAATTGTTTTTCGACATAGGAGGGATGTCAAGTCTCATGTTGCAAAGTATATCTTTCACTGATTTGTTTTACAGAATAATTCCCCACCTGAGGATAACAGAACATGATTAAAGGACAATAACTGTTTCTCTGTTAACTATGGGCTGTGTAGAATACTGCATTAATTAAATTATTTTAACTAAATTATCAATAAACAGACATAAATAGAATACTTTTTACAATCACAGCCATAGTTACAAAATCCAATGATTTTCCCCCTAGGTTTTGAGATGCCACACTGGTGAAGTTGTCTTGTGCTTTCCAACAGTCATTTTCCAACAGCCTATCGACTCGGGATCAGTTCCTATGGACTGGAGGGTAGCTAATGTAACACCATTTTTTAAAAAGGGAGGGAGAGAGAAAGCAGGTAATTATAGACCAGTTAGCCTGGCGTCAGTGTGGGGAAAATGTTGGAATCAATTATTAAGGATGAAATAGCAGCGCATTTGGAAAGCAGTGACAGGATCGGTTCAAGTCAGCATGGATTTATGAAGGGGAAATCAGGCTTGACAAATCTTCTGGAATTTTTTGAGGATGTAACTAGTAGAGTGGACAAGGGAGAACCAGTGGATGTGGTGTATTTGGACTTTCAAAAGGCTTTTGACAAGATCCCACACAAGAGATTAGTGTGCAAAATCAAAGCACATGGTATTGGGGGTAATATACTGACGTGGATAGAGAACTGGTTGGCAGACAGGAAGCAGAGAGTGGGGATAAATGGGTCCTTTTCAGAATGGCAGGCAGTGACTAGTGGTGTGCCGCAGGGCTCAGTGCTGGGACCTCAGCTCTTTACAATATACATCAATGATTTGGATGAAGGAATTGAGTGTAATATCTCCAAGTTTGCAGATGACACTAAACTGGGTTAACCCTGCATCCTCTTAGCGTCCCCCTCACAGCAGGGTGATTTAGACAGGTTAGGTGAGTGGGCAAATGCATGGCAGATGCAGTATAATGTGGATAAATGTGAGGTTATCCACTTTGGGGGCAAAAACGCGAAGACAGAATATTATCTGAATGGCGGCAGATTAGGAAAAGGGGAGGTACAACGAGACCTGGGTGTCATGGTTCATCAGTCATTGACAGTTGGCATACAGGTACAGCAGGTGGTGAAGAAGGCAAATGGTATGTTGACCTTCATAGCTAGGGGATTTTAGAATAGGAGCAGGGAGGTCTTACTGCAGTTGTACAGGGCTTTGGTGAGGCCTCACCTGAAAATTATGTTCAGTTTTGGTCTCTTAATCTGAGGAAGGACGTTTTTGCTATTGAGGGAGTGCAGCGAAGGTTCACCAGACTGATTCCCGGGATGGCTGGACTGACATATGAGGAGAGACTGGATCAACTGGGCCTTTATACATTGGAGTTTAGAAGGATGAGAGGGGATCTCATAGAAACATACAAAATTCTGACGGGATTAGACAGGTTAGATGCGGGTAGATTGTTCCCGATGTTGGGGAAGTCCAGAACCACGGGACACAGTCTTAGGATAAGGGGTAGGCCATTTAGGCCTGAGATGAGGAGAAACTTCTTCACTCAGAGAGTTGTTAACCTGTGGAATTCCCTGCCGCAGAGAGTTGTTGATGCCAGTTCATTGGCTATATTCAAGAGGGAGTTAGATATGATCCTTACAGCTAAGGGGATCAAGGGGTATGGAGAGAAAGCAGGAAAGGGGTACTGAGGGAATGATCAGAAATTATCTTATCGAATGATGGTGCAAGCTTGAAGGGCCGAATGGCCTACTCCTGCACCTATTTTCGATATCTATGTTTCTATGCTTTTGACTCAGCAGTTGAGCTGGTATAAGTGAGGTAAGCAGCCACTGCTCATCATCTCTATGATGCCTCCTCAATTGTTTGTCTGGCTCCGGAATCATTACTATAGCTAGCACAAGCTCTCCGGCCTCTGCCAGTGAGCCATGGAAGTTTGGCTGCTGGAAACACAGGGGCCTTCTGCTGTGACAAAATAGGTGGCCAAGGTGCTGCCTGCCAAGAATTTTTAAAAAGATTGAAGAGTCTACTTCTTACCTGCTGCGGCTTGTGCTAAACTTTTATTGAACCTTTGTTAGATCACACTTGGAGTACTGTGTACAGTTCTTGATACGTCCTTACTATACAGTATAAATGCACACGAGGCCCATGCTTGAGAGAAGGTCAGTCTGTGACCTGTCCTTTATTCCTCAGCACTCAAGTGATGAAGGTGGGTGGAGCTTCCCCTTTTATACCTGAAGGTCCAGGTTAGGAGTGTCTCCCACCTAGTGGTCATTGTTCTCTCAGTGTACAACTTAGGTCAGATTGTACATGGGTTACAATGCTGGTTGAATACATGACATCACCTCCCCCCGCAAAGTCTTAATGGGATCACAGGTTGAGTCTCTCTGGTGGTTTACGCTCTCTTGTGGAGCGCCTGAGTTGGGGCTCCGGTTGTTGGGCGCTGGCCTGAGTGTCTGCTGTTTGCGGTGCCTCAGGCCTATCCAGATTGCCCACAGTGATTGGGCTCTTCTCCCTTTGATTCCGGTGTTCGGTGACCTGTGGTGGAGTGAACTCGACATCGTTTTCTTCCTCTGCTTCTTCTATGGGGTTGCTGAACCTCCTTTTTGTTTGATCCACATGTTTGCGGCAGATTTGTCCATTGGTAAGTTTAACTACCAGAATCCTATTTCCCTCTTTGGCAATCACAGTGCCTGCAAGCCATTTGGGCCCTGCAGCACAGTTGCGGACAAAAACAGGATCATTTACACCAATACATCGCGCCCTTGCATTCCTGTCATGGTGGTCATATTGTGGCTGGTGCCTGCTCTCGACAATTTCTTTCATGGTGGGGTGTATAAGGGATAGCCGAGTTTTGAGCGTCCTTTTCATTAGCAGCTCTGCGGGTAGAAACCCTGTGAACGAGTGGGGTCGGGATCTGTAGGCCAACAGGAGGCGTGAAAAGCGGGTTTGTAGGGAACCCCCTTGGATTCTGAGCATCCCCTGTTTGATTATCTGCACTGCTCGTTCTGCCTGGCCGTTTGAGGCCGGCTTGAACGGTGCCGTTCTGACATGGTTAATTCCATTGCCTGCCATGAAGTCCTGGAATTCAGTGCTTGTGAAGCACGGGCCATTGTTGCTGACCAAGACGTCCGGTAGACCATGGGCGGCGAACATTGCCCATAGACTTTCTACCGTGGCAGAGGCTGTGCTTGAATTTAAAATGACACACTCGATCCATTTGGAGTAGGCGCCTATTACAACCAAAAACATTTTTCCCCTGAAAGGACCTGCGTAGTCCACATGGATGCATGAACAAGGCTTGGCGGGCCATGGCCAGGGGCTAAGGGGGGCTTCCCTGGGCGCATTGCCCAGCTGGGCATACGTGTTGCACCTGCGAACACAAAGTTCCAGATCTGCATCTATCTCTGGCCACCAAACGTGTGACCTGGCAATTGCCTTCATCATGACAATGCCCGGGTGCTCATTGTGGAGTTCTCTGATGAACACCTCTCCACCCATCTGGGGCATGACTACGCGGTTTCCCCACAGTAGGCAAGCGGCCTAAATCGAGAGTTCATCCCTGCGCCTGTGAAATGGTTTAAATTCCTCAGGGCATGCCCTGTACGTGGCTGCCCAGTCCTCATTCAGGATACATTTCTTGACTAGAGACAATAGCGGGTCTCTGTTTGTCCAGACTTTAATCTGACGGGCTGTCACGGGTGAGCCTTCACTTCCGAAAGCTTCAACAGCCATGACCATCTCAGCAGCATGCTCGGTAGTCCCCTCAGTGGTGGCTAGTGGGAGCCTGCTGAGTGCATCGGCGCAGTTTTCGGTGCCCGGTCTGTGCCGAATTATATAGCCATAGGCGGCTAACGTGAGTGCCCACCTCTGTATGCGGGCCAATGCGTTTGCATTTATGGCCTTGTTGTCAGCCAAAAGGGACGTTAGGGGTTTGTGATCTGTCTCCAGCTCAAATTTTCTGCCAAACAGGTACTGGTGCATTTTCTTTACAGCATATACACATGCGAGCGCCTCCTTTTCTACCATCCCGTAACCCCTTTCTGCCTGGGACAGACTCCTGGAGGCATAAGCTTGCGGCTGTAACTGACCCTTGACATTGACGTGCTGAAACACACACCGACCCCATAGGACGACGCATCGCACGTTAACACAAGTTTCTTACATGGGTCGTATAGTGTTAACAGAGTGTTGGAACATAACAAATTGCGTGCTCTATTAAAAGCCCTTTCCTGACTGTCCCCCCAGACCCATTTGCGACCTTTGCGTAGGAGCATATGTAGCGGCTGTAGCAGCGTGCTCAATTTGGGAAGAAAGTTACCGAAATAGTTGAGGAGCCCCAGGAACGAACGCAGCTCCGTCGTGTTACGGGATCTGGGTACTCTCTGGATCACTTCCGTCTTGGACGCAGTAGGGCTGATCCCGTCTGCTGCTACCCTCATCCCCAGGAATTCTACCTCTGGAGCTAGGAAGACGCACTTTGCCTTTTTCAGTCGCAGCCCTACCCGGTCCAGTCTGCGTAGCACCTCCTCCAGGTTGTGGAGATGTTCTTCAGCATCGTAACCCGTGATGAGGATGTCGTCCTGAAAAACCACCGTCCCTGGAATCGACTTGAGGAGGCTTTCCATATTTCGTTGGAAGATCGCGGCAGCCGAACGAATCCCGAACGGACATCTGTTGTACTCAAACAACCCCTTGTGTGTCGTGATGGTGGTCAGCTTCTTCGACTCACTCGCCAGCTCCTGGGTCATGTAAGCTGAGGTCAGGTCCAATTTTGAAAAATGTCTGCCACCGGATAGCGTCGCAAAGAGGTCGAACGCTCTCGGTAGCGGGTACTGGTCTTGGAGTGACACCCGATTGATGGTGGCCTTGTAATCGCCACATATCCTGACCGACCCATCCGCCTCGAGCACCGGCATGATCGGGCTCGCCCAGTCACTGAATTTGACTGGCGAGATGATGCCTTCCCTCAGCAGGCGGTCCAATTCGCCTTCTATCTTTTCCCGCATCACGTACGGCACCGCTCTGGCCTTGTGATGTACTGGCCTGGCATCCGGGTTTCTGTGAATCACTACCTTGGCCCCCATGAAAGTGCCGATGCCGGGTTGAAATAATGAGTCAAATTTGTCCAGGATCTATGAGCATGATACTCGCTCTACAGAGGAAATTGCATTGACATCGCCCCATTTCCAGTTCATGACAGCAAGCCAACTCCTCCCCAGTAGTGCGGGACCGTACCCTGGGACAATCCAGAGTGGCAACATGTTCTCCGAATCTTTGTGGGTCACGACTACCATGGCGCTGCCTAGCACCGGAATGATCTGCTTTGTGTAAGTTCGTAGCTGTGCGTCAATCGGCGATAATTTTGGCCTCCTGGCCTTGGACGCCCACAACTTTTCGAACTGTTTGATACTCATCAGGGACTGGCTGGCCCCCGTGTCTAGCTCCATTGATACTGGGATGCCATTGAGGAGCACTTTCATCATTATCGGTGGCATCCTGGTGTATGAACTGTATACGTGGTCCACATGAACTCGCTGAACTTCAGCTTCCAGCGATTTCCCCCAGCGTTCACTTCTGCAATTTCTGCAGGTATTTTGCTCATCTCTGCAAACTCCGGCTGAGTGTGTGCCTCCACGCCTCCAACATGAGCTGTTGTTTGAAACAAAAGGTCCCTTGCCAGTCGATCGTCCCTGACTGCCCCTGTGACGGTCCTTGAATGCGCCATTAACAGGTGTTGATGGCCCCATTACTGGCTGCATTGTCGCTTGCAATGACGTGAATCGCCGTTCAGCTTGCCATTGTTTCTGTCTCTGGGTTCGACTACATGTTGGGGCATGCCCGATTGCCCTTGTCTGCCTGGAGAACTGTGTGCTGCTTTAACAATGTTGAATCTCTGTCCCAACCATTCCTTAACACAGTACCTCTCATCTGTTCTCCTTCTGGCCATGCTTGCGTGATTTAAATCCCAGTTACTCGTCGCCATTGATATGTCCTTACTATACAGTATAAATGCACACGAGGCCCATGCTTGAGAGAAGGTCAGTCTGTGACCTGTCCTTTATTCCTTAGCACTCAAGTGATGAAGGTGGGTGGAGCTTCCCCTTTTATACCTGAAGGTCCAGGTTAGGACTGTCTCCCACCTAGTGGTCATTGTTCTCACAGTGTACAACTTAGGTCAGATTATACATGGGTTACAATGCTGGTTGAATACATGACAGTTCTCGTCACCATATTACAACAACAACATGTATTTCTATAGCACCTTTAATGTAGTAAAATGCTCCAAGGCAATTCACAGGAGTTTTCGAAAACAAAATTTAACACAAGGAGAAATTAGGGCAGATGACTAAAAGCTTGGTCAAAGAGGTAGGTTTTAAGGAATGTCTTAAAGAAGGAATGAGAGGTAGAGAAGTGGAAGGGTTTAGGGAGGGAATTCCAATGCTTAGGGCCTGGGCAGCTGAAAGCATTGCCACAAATGGTTGAGCAATTAAAATCAGGGATGCTCAAGAGGCCAGAATTAGAGGAGCACAGATATCCCGGGGTGTTGTGGGGCTTGTGGAAATGTATTTTTAACTAAGCTGATACCACACGGTATTTGTGCGCCCTTTGCAATATATAACAAAATGGAGTCCTGGTTCTTCCAGAAATGTCTGCATAAAACAGTCGGCTTGCATAAACAGCTAAACCTGGCTTGAAATGGCTGATAGCCACCAGACAGCTAGGAGGCAAGTCCTGCTGAAACAAGTATCCTCCCCCCCCCCACCCCCATGGTGCTCTCCTATTGTCTATACAACACCAGTTCCACTCCACCCCACCCTTTTCGAAGTACTCAAACCACCAGCCATTATCTCTTGTAGAGATCTCATCCATTTGATGCAAAAAGATAACTGACCAGGAAACTGGACAACCCTGACACAATGCAAGACAGGTAATAACTCATTACCACACTCTCATCGAGTAATGGCCGGCTGGCCAACTAATAACCATGACAAAAGGAAATATCTGGAAACCATGTCAGGACAAGGATGTAGTAATTAACTCTTTATCTGTATTCACTGACTGCGAGACAGAGCCAATACACAGGGAGAGGCCACAACTTGGGTTTTACTGTATAAATATCTTGTGAAACTGTACCATTTGGAAGGTGTTCACTTAGCCATTGACTGAGTGTGACCTTTCCCTTGCTAGCAAGTAAATTAAAGAAACTTCTGCCAGAGCTGAAGGTGTCTGAGTCGTTTATCAGAGGTCGAGATTTCGACAGTTGTCACTACCAGGTTCTCTTTTTTTTTACATATTGATTTACTTCCTCTGTTAATTTTACATGGGCTTGAAGAATCGGAACCCAGGCCTTTTCTATTACTTTCCTTTTTTTTTTACCTCTTCTACCTGGATCTCTTTTTATAAGACACTCCTCTAGACATGTTGTTCTCTCTAAATTAAATGAACCATCGGGTGGAAATGGCCTGTTTTCACCCTTAGTCCACTTTACCCTTTTTTTTCTTTGGTCAATTGAAGACTGACCACAATTCTGGAGCATGACATAGGCTGGTGTGCCTTTTGTGGTGTTTTAACTTGCTCCGACACCCATTCTGGATGATTAAGATTTTCCACAGTTTCTGATCTCACAATCCTTTCGGCCAACCGAGTTCTCTCCGCCCACTTCTCCTGGCCGTTACGTGGCCTGAAAAGGCTCTTAATTCGGGCTCAGTCCGAGTGTGTGAGAGATGTTGGCACGAACCAACCGTAGTTGATCAATCAGTTACTGTTTCTTTTCTCAATCAATCCTTGTTTTTTTTTTGAATCACAATTTTCCCTAGTGACTCTTCCCGTTTCTCTGATTGCAATGTCGCACAAAGGTATTGCACACAACAGTATAACAAGGACAACTAGGACAAACAACATTCACGCGAGTATACAAATCATAACCTTAAACTCTATCTAAACAAATAATCAATTCTCAGTCTGCGTTGTACGCCACTACAGACCGAGTCCTTAACTTATCCTAGTAAAACTTATAAAATTTATGGTCCCATTGCCCTAACTCTTATCACATAAGAACCTTCGATCGATTGCGCTTTTTTTTCTACTCTTATCACATAAGAACCGTTTCCTAATGAACTCTTATCACATAAGAACCTTCGATCGATTAGCGCTTTCTTTTTTCCTAATCTTATCACATAAGAACCTTTAAGAACCTTTTTTTTCCCTAATCTTATCACATAAGAACCTTCGATCGACTAGCGCTGTTTCTACCTTACCTACTGAAACCTTCCTCGGGCAGTTTCAAGATATTTCCAGAACCAGATCTCTTCTGCCTGCGAGCTGAGAAAGAAATGGTCATAAAAAAATAACTTTAGCTTTTAAATGTCGAATCTCGTAGATTGCAGTACCTCCCCTGTGGACAACAGATTACATATGTGATTCAACAGTGAAGAAATCTCTTGTGAGCAAAAGGCTCACCTTGTTTTGGCCACTGAAGCCTTTCACTGGAGAGGTACTATGCCTGTATCCGTTTTGTTCACAGGGCAGAGAGTATGCATCTCGGTGGAACCTCCAAGAAGTAACTGTCGAAATCTCGACCTCCAATAAACGACTGAGACACCTTCAGCTCCAGCAGAAGTTTCTTTAATTTACTTGATAGCAAGGGAAAGGTCACACTCAGTCAATGACTAAGTGAACACCTTCCAAATGGTACAGTTTCACAAGATATTTATACAGTAAAACCCAAGTTGTGGCCTCTCCCTGTGTATTGGCTCTGTCTCGCACTCAGTGAATACAGATAAAGAGTTAATTACTACATCCTTGTCCTGACATGGTTTCCAGATATTTCCTTTTGTCAGGGTTATTAGTTGGCCAGCCGGCCATTACTCGATGAGAGTGTGGTAATGAGCTATTACCTGTCTTGCATTGTGTCAGGATTGTCCAGAGCTTGGGGGGGGGGGGGGGAAGAGCTTGGTGGGGGAGAGAGAGAGAAAGAGAGAGAGAGCTTGGCGGGGGGGAGAGAGTGAGCGAGCTTGTGCGGGGGGGGGGAGAGAGCTGTGAGGGGAGAGAGCTTGGCGGCGGTGGGGGGGTGGAGAGAGAGAGAGCCTGCGGGGGGCGGGGGAGGGCAGTGGGAGAGAGAAAGAGAGAGAAAGCTCGGCGGGGAGGGGGAGGAGGGGTAGGCGCAGACACAATGGACCAAAATGCCCACTTTCTGCGCTGTAAATTTCTATGTTTCTATGTTTAAGACGGATCATTTTCTTCCAACCCCCTGGTGCGTGTAAGCTCGGTGCGTGTGTTACAAGGGACATCGCTGGGGTGGATGAAATCCAGAAGTCACGACACTGTCACTGTTCACTTCATACCCAATAAACATGTTAACAATCTACAAACAATGCCCCATCTATGGGGGGGGTGGGTTGTGGGGCTAAGGTCCTGCACTTCGGTAAGGGATTTCAGCTTGGAGGGGGATGTACTTGCGCAGAGGTATGGGACTTCAGCTGGAAATTGGTAGCTTTTGGGAGATCTATCCTCTGTGGCTTCTGAAGTCAAAATGAATGAAATTTCAAATTGGAAAGTCTGTCAGAACTTGGGCTGGGCGGTTCCAGTTACACATTCCAGAGGAACTTCATGGTGTGGCTTATCCTTCCATGGGACCAATCAGCAATGAGTCATGTGAAAATGGAGAGCCAATCAGAGAAACGGCTGCCTTTCAGTCAGTACAAATAGACACAGCCAATTTTAAACACGTTAAGCTGAGCGTCGTTTCGCCCGCAGCTGGCCCCGCCCACAAACTGGCCCCACCTCCAAAAACAGGCCCCAAACACAGAGCAGAATAACGAGCGAAGAATCGCGAGTTTCAGCCGAATGCGGCCTTCGAGGAGGCTCTTCAAATTGGGCTCATTCACCTTCAGCCGCACAGGCACAATTGGGCATGTTTCAAACGTGTTTGCATCTCAGAAAGTCTTTCAGTTACTGAGCAACCTTCTTGTGTGCACCAATAAAAGAGGCAAATTATTTAATCCAGTTTGTTGAAGTCGTTTTCTGTGATTTAAACTGAGATTAATCACAGGTGGAAGACGAGACTCTCTTATTAAAGATGCTTATTTTTTATGCTAAACCAAGGGTGTGCAATTATTTTGGCTGGAGAACCACTTAACAAGTCTTGCTGAGCTGCTGAGGGCCACCGACCAATGTTTCCCCTAAGGCATGTAGCTGGGCAGGCAGCATCTGTGGAGAGGAAGCAGAATTAACTTTTCAGATCGATGACCCTTCGTCAGAACTGGAGAGTATTAAAAAAAAACAGATTCTTAACAAGCACTGAAAGGGGGAGGGGAAGAAAGAACAAAAGGGAAGGTCTGTGATAGGTTGGAAGGCAGGAGAGATTAGAGAGACAAAAGGGCCCGAATTTAAATGGTAACTCCAGGAGTTAGAAAAACATAGGTTCTCTTTGAACACTCTCCAGTTCTGTCGAAGGGTCATCGTCCCGAAACGTTAACTCTACTTCCTCCCCACAGATGATGCCTGACCTGCTGGGAGTTCCAGCATTTTCTATTTTTATTATAAAAGTTGAAAATATTGTGGTATCTTCTGGTCTCTGTAATTCAGTGCTGTGAAATAGAACTGTACCCAATTTAGAGCCTGTGCCAGCATCAATTCCCCACCTCAGTCATCCTTATGCCCCTCTGCAAAGATTACTAATGCTGTCCCAATTGGTGCCAGATGAAAAATCGCTTGCTGTTGTACTCTGCATACTGGGACAGGAAAGATGCAGTGCCAGTCACTTTCGTTGGTAAGAGAGTTGTGGAATGAGCAGCTAATGTAACGCCTCTGTTTAAAAAAGGGGGCAGACAAAAGGCAGGTAACTATAGGCCGGTTAGTTTAACATCTGTAGTGGGGAAAATGCTTGAAGCTATCATTAAGGAAGAAATAGCGGGACATCTAGAGAGGAATAGTGCAATCAAGCAGACGCAACATGGATTCATGAAGGGGAAATCATGTTTAACTAATTTACTGGAATTCTTTGAGGATATAACCAGCATGGTGAATAGAGGTGTACCGATGGATGTGGTGTATTTAGATTTCGAAAAGGTGCCACACAAAAGGTTACTGCAGAAGATAAAGGTACGCGGAGTCAGAGGAAATGTATTAGCATGGATCGAGAATTGGCTGGCTAACAGAAAGAAGAGAGTCGGGATAAATGGGTCCTTTTTGGGTTGGAAATCGGTGGTTAATGGTGTGCCACAGGGATCGGTGCTGGGACCACAACTGTTTACAATATACATAGATGACCTGGAAGAGGGGACAGAGTGTAGTGGAACGAAATTTGCAGATAACACAAAGATTAGTGGGAAAGCGGGTTGTGTAGAGGACACAGAGAGGCTGCAAAGAGATTTAGATTGGTTAAACGAATGGGCTAAGGTTTGGCAGATGGAAAACAATGTCGGAAAATGTGAGGTCATCCACCTTGGAAAAAAAAAACAGTAAAAGGGAATATTATTTGAATGGGGAGAAATTACAACATGCTGTGGTGCAGAGGGACCTGGGGGTCCTTGTGCATGAATCCCAAAAAGTTAGTTTGCAGGTAATCAGGAAGGCGAATGGAATGTTGGCCTTCATTGCGAGAGGGATGGAGTACAAAAGCAGGGAGGTCCTGTTGCAACTGTACAGGGTATTGGTGAGGCCGCACCTGGAGTAGTGTGTGCAGTTTTGGTCACCTTACTTAAGGAAGGATATACTAGCCTTGGAGGGGGTACAGAGACGATTCACTAGGCTGATTCCGGAGATGAGGGGGTTACCTTATGATGATAGATTGAGTAGACTGGGTCTTTACTCGTTGGAGTTCAGAAGGATGAGGGGTGATCTTATGGAAACATTTAAAATAATGAAAGGGATAGACAAGATAGAAGCAGAGAGGTTGTTTCCACTGGTCGGGGAGACTAGAACTAGGGGGCACAGCCTCAAAATACGGGGGAGCCAATTTAAAACCGAGTTGAGAAGGAATTTCTTCTCCCAGAGGGTTGTGAATCTGTGGAATTCTCTGCCCAAGGAAGCAGTTGAGGCGAGCTCATTGAATGTATTCAAATCACAGATAGATATATTTTTAACCAATAAGGGAATTAAGGGTTATGGGGAGCGGGCGGGTAAGTGGAGCTGAGTCCACGGCCAGATCAGCCATGATCTTTTTGAATGGCGGAGCAGGCTCGAGGGGCTAGATGGCCTACTCCTGTTCCTAATTCTTCTGTTCTTATGTTCTTATGACTTCACTCTAAAATGGATAGGGCATATTCGAGGACAGTGCATTCTGGGTACGGTCATCCGCCATTGGGTCCAAAATCACGGAACAGATCCTTTTAAGATCGGGCCAGGGAGAATCGCTTTTGCGAATTATTAATTTGAATGAAGTATTATTATGATTTTTCCTTGGCTGCAGTTCGGACCTGTCTGTGACCCATGAAAAGTAAAAGTGGATAGACGAATGTGCAGCTCGAGTTCCGGCTCGTGTTCTATATCTGTCCCATCCACCAGGCCGGATAGAATGACCCTGGCTGGCTGTAGATGGCCCACAGGCCATATTCTGCCCACTACTGTGCTAAACCCATGTTCAGCTGTATTACAGTAATGAGGGAGTGCTGCACTGTCGGAGGTGCCGTCTTTTGGATGAGACGTTAAACCGAGGCCCCATCTGCCCTATCAGGTGGACGTAAAAAGATCCCATGGTACTATTTCAAGGAAGAGCACAGGCGTTCTCCCCTCAATCAACATAACAAAAACAGATTATCTGGCCATTATCACATTGCTGTTTGTGGGAGCTTGTTGTGGGCAAGTTGACTGCCGCATTTCCTACATAACAACAGTGACTACTCCAAAAGTAATTCATTGGCTGTAAAGCAATTTGTGATATCTGGTGGTCGTGAAAGGAGTTATATAAACATGCAAGTCTTTGTTTCTTTTATTGATAAAACTGCAGCAGGTTACCATGGTGACACAGGTCAACGAATATTCTTCAATGCAAGGGAATAAAAATAAACAATTCCTGTCTGTTACTTTGCCCAATTGCGCTGGTTGACGGAAGATTTACGATTATGCAAATGAATTTGGGGCGGAGACTTGAACTGTAACTTCACTTTGGAAAATCAGTGCAATTTGGAGCCACCTTTTAAGTCCCTCCATTCAATCCTTCGCCCGATCCGGGCCCTGCCCACAACACTGACCACGCCCCCAGGAACCGATACCCGAGTTTCAACCAATTGTGTTAAAAGTTCGGTGGCGGGGGGGAGTGGCGAGTTCATTATTCTGCGCTATGGTTCTCGGGCGCAACAGCCCCCCGTGGTCATGTGATTCCAGCGCACGTCAGCTGACCAGCGGTGAATTAAAGCCACAGGCCTGCCCTGCTGCAACAAAAATCATACAGACCTTGAACAAAAAATTTAAAGGCACGTGGGTCGGAGCAAAGCCGACGACGGGTCAATTTTTATTCGGACGCGTACGAAGGAATGGATTTGAGGGACGGAACCGAAATAGAAGTTAGCAAGGAATTGAGTAAGAATTTGAGAA
Source organism: Pristiophorus japonicus (assembly GCF_044704955.1). NCBI lineage: Eukaryota > Metazoa > Chordata > Chondrichthyes > Pristiophoridae > Pristiophorus > Pristiophorus japonicus. The sequence continues at coordinate 53,927,054 of NC_091980.1, forward strand.
GGAGAATTGTGAGAGCATACAGGGGAAGCTGAAGGGAAACACAATTCTAGTTGACAACTCCCGTTGAAGAGCTAGCACGGCACTGGTGGGATGGGCTGAATGGCCTCCATTGCACAGGCACATTTACGCCAGTTGTACCCCTGAGCCGGATTTTCCTATCTAGCCCTGTAATTTGTGAGGTCAGCTCATTGGACACCATTGTGTCGGTCAATGAGTTGGAGGTGGAGCGGGACTTACAACAGAGTTTATTTCAAAACAGTCTATTTTAGAACAAAGAGAATCTATTTTACAGCAAACAATTTATTTTACAGCCAACGGAGTCTGTTTTACAGGAAACAGAATCTATTTTAAGGCAAATAGAATTTATTTTAAACCAAGCAGAATATATTTTAATGAAACAGAATATATTTTATAAGAAACAGAGTCTATTTTACAGCAAACAATTTATTTTACGGCCAACGGTCTATTTTAAACCAAACAGAATCTATTTTACATCAGTGTCTATTCTATAGCAAACAAATTCTATTTACTCAGAAAACAGTCTGTTTAATCTGTGCATCACAGCAAACATTCTACAGTGTCTATTTAAAAGGAGTCTCTAACAACTACAGCAAACAGAACTCATGACCGAAACTGCAGCAACACCTCCCGATAAAAGCAGGGTGTTTGCAGCTGTCCTTTGGTGGTTTACTCGTGCAAACCCTATGTCACTGTGTTGCAGCAGGGTTAATGTAACATACCTTGTCGGTATTGTCGGAGATGGAACATTAACCCCGGTGTACTGGTTCGCCTGACACACCCATCGCCGCAGCGCCCCGCCTTCCCACGGCCAATCGGGAAGAGAAGAAGCTCGTAATGAGCCAATTGGACGATGCTCGTAGCACTGGAGATCAATCTTCAATTCCTGGAGACTCAAGGGCAAGGCCTGGAGGTGTTGGCAACCCTAGGCACGCGGAGACAGATGACCCTGGAGTCTGCCCAGAACCTGCCGTCCTTCCAGAGTGAGCGGCGGGATGGGGGGTTTTGGGGGCAGACTGGCAGGCACTCCGTGGTCCAGGACTGACATACCGAGAGAGCGCACTGGAGTTGGCACGCTCGCCGCAAAGACCCAGTGGGGAACATCCGCGATTTAGGAACCCCCCCACACCCCTCTCCCTCTACATTGCACCCCGATGGTCCGAAACCAGCGGGAACCCCCGTCAGGCTGAAGCAGACGTTTCTCTTTGAAAATTCTGACTGGGTTGGATGTTTCCCCTGGCTGGGGTCACAGTCTCAGGACACGGGGAAGGAAATTTCGGTCCTAGATGAGAAGAAATGTTTTCACTCAGAGGGTGGTGAACCTGTGGAATTCTCTACCATAGAAGGCTGTGGAGGCCAAGTCACTGAATATATTTAAGAGGGAGATAGATAGATTTCTAGAAACAAAAAACATCAAGGGGTATGGGGAAAAAGCGGGAATATGGTGTTGAGATAGAGAATCAGCCATGATCATATTCAATGGCAGTGCAGACTCGAAGGGCCGAATGGCCTACTACTGCTCCTATTTTCTATGTTTCTATGTTTTTAAGGGGAACAAAAGTCGCAATGTAACTTTACACTGACATACAATACGGTACATTAAAAAATCTGCATGTAATCATCAAACACAGTGGGCGGAATGCAGCCGGTGGGAAGTGCAAGAATAATAGCGTGGACACTACTCGAATTCATGCACCTTTGAGGACCATGAACTGTACAATATCTTCGTTCATTGTGATTGTGTTTGTGTTTGTAGATATGCTTGCACCGTTTATGAATACATTTATTTATCAACATGAAAAGAAGCAGTTCCGTACGTTAACATGAATGCAAAACATTGCTAAATAATATGTTCAATCGAAGTGATGAGATTCCACCGTGCAAATAGACATTGGATCATTGTATTGATCTGCAGAGAAAACACCAGGATATTCTACAGAGACTGATTATAGCAGTCTGTCTTAGAGAGGGAGTGTGATATCAGCGAGTATTACAGTGAGGAATGCATTACACAGGGGCTGTTGATATCAGTCTGTATTAGAGCGGGAGTGTGATACCACGGAGTGTTACAGTGTGGGGTGTGTTATACAGGGGTCTCTATTAAAGGGAACGTGGTGTTGAATCTAACCAGTCTGTTGTAAATGGGGTGGGTTTGAGTTTGGGCTGGATATCTATTTTGTGCCCCGCGCGATTTCAGGTTCCAGTCACCCGGAAGGGTTAGGTTAAATCGGGTCTGAAAAGTGTGGTATGTCGAGGATGTGAACCTGCTGAGTGACGGTGAGCGATCCAGTGTTTTTATAGGGCTCCATCATCATAGGCAGTCCCTCGGAATCGAGGAAAACTTGCTTTCACTCTTAAAATTTGTAGGGCCCAGTACACCAGTAAATACACCACGTCCTTCGCTCCCAGACTCCTCGGGGTGATCCCCTTGTCTGTTGTTTGGTCTCTTCCCTCAACCGTCCATCGGGAGAACCTGAAAGTGATGACAAAGTTTGTAGAATGACGCATCCATATTAAATGATCAAAAGACAACAAATAGGAACTCCGATAGTGCGACCGGCGGGGGCACTCAGTACTTTATTGATTCATTCACGGGATGTGGGCGTCGCTGGCAAGGCCAGCATTTATTGCCCATCACTAATTGCCCTTGAGAAGATGGTGGTGAGACACCTTCCTGAACCGCTGCAGTCCGTGTGGTGAAGGCACTCCCACAGTGCTGTTATGGAGGGAGTTCTAAGATTTTGACCCAGTGACGATGAAGGAATGGCCAATATACTTCCAAGTCAGGATGGTGTGTGACTTGGAGGGGAACATGGAGGTGATAGTGTTCCCATGTGCCTGCTGACCTTGCCATTCTAGGTAGTAGAGGTCGCAGGTTTGGGAGCTGCTGCCGAAGATGCTTTGGCGAGATGCTGCAGTGCATCTTATAGATGGTACACACTGCAGCCATGGTGGAGGGAGTGAATGTTTAAGGTGGATGAGGTGCCAATCAAAGAGGCTGGTGTGGTCCTGGATGGTGTCGAGCTTCTTGAGTGTTGTTGGAGCTGCACTCATCCAGGCAAGTGGAGAGTATTCCATCACACTCCTGACTTGTGTCTTATAGATGGTGGAAAGGCTTTGGGGAGTCAGGAGGTGAGACACTCACCGCAGAATACCCAGTATCTGACCTGCCGTTGAAGCCATAGTAATTATGTGGCTGGTCCAGTTAAGTTTCTGGTCAATGGCAAACCCCACGATATTGACGCTGAGGGATTCGGCGAACGTAATGCCGTTGAATGTTAAGGGGGAAGTGGTTAGACTTCCGCTTGTTAGAGATTGTCATTGCCTGGCACTTGTGTGGCATGAATGTTACTTGCCACTTAATGTCGCCCTGGCCTTGCTGCATGCAGGCATGGACTGCTCCATTACCTGTGGAGTTGCAAATGGAACTGAACACTGTGCAGCCATCAGCGAGCATCCCCACATCTGACCTATTGAAGGAGGGAAGATCATTGATGAAGCAGCTGAAGATGGTTGGGCCTAGGACATTGCCCTGTGGAACTCCTGTAGCGATGTCCTAGGAGTGGGATAATTGACCTCCAACCACCATAACCATTTTCCTTTATGCTAGGTATGACTACAGCCAATGGAGAGTTTTCCTCCCAATTCCCATTGACTTCAGTTTTACTAGGGCTCCTTGATGCCACACTCGGTCAAATGCTGCCTTGATGTCAAGGCCAGTCACTCTCCCCTCATCTCTGGAATTCAACTTTTTTGTCCATGTTTGGACCAAGGCTGTAATGAGCTCTGGAGCCGGGTCATACCGAGACTCTGACAGTAGAGCAGGGCGGGGCACTGGTTTTATTCACGGACCCTGGGGGAGAAATTGGCGCCGTTTGTGCCTCCCAATAACGGTGTGCAAATGGCTTTTCACCCGGGCGCAGCGCCGCTAACCACTCCGGCAGTAACCGGTAATGCCCCGCTCCGCTATGCCGGCGATGACAATATTTTCGCCACAGAACAAAAATTGGGCCCGCGCGCCCTGAAGCTGCACCAGGCGATGACAACGACAGCTTCAGGTGATGTGAACGGGGCAGCGGGGCATTCGCGGGGCGCAAGTTAAAGGGGAGGTGGCGGGCTGGTCAGTAAAAATTTTTCCGTCTCACTTGTCGCGGCCCATTGGCGCTCCGATCGCTGGGTCCATGCCGCAATCTAGTGGGCCAGCACGTCATTTGAGCCCCCCATTCCCCGGCGGTCAAGGTAGGGCCCAGCAGAGTTGGCAGCTCTGGCCCACCCCTTTAATGAAGGGGAGAGCCCCTCCAACGTGGCCCAGTACGTAGCATTGTGCCCTGCTTCCAGCCCGTCCGCTCCGTTAGCGACCCCCCGAGAGGAAGTGGAACGTATTTCTTTGCGCTCCACTTCCCCTTGGGGGTTGATAACCCCAATTTCTAGAGTGAGGGCAGGACTTCCGCACCTGGCACATGAAGTCTCGCCTTGTGGATATTACCGCCCCCAAATGGGGCGCAACAAAATTTCTCGGCCACTGTGCTTTAAAATAAACTCTGAATAACATGATTGCGGCAAAAATCGATGATGTTGGAGAACTCAGATTAACCGTACCTTCCTTCCTCTTCATCAGATAGATTCCAATGAGCCAAGCGATCGTCAGCAATCCCAGAGCCAGCACGGATCTGATGGTGAGGATTACTCCCTGACCCAGCTTGTAGCCTTCTGCTAATACCCCAGTCACTGAGGAGATTAATTGGGCTGTTGTGGGTTGCGGTCTTCTCTCTCTGAAATACAGCAATCAAGAGCAGTGATGAGCAAACAGGAGCTGGGGACTGGACCTGGAAGTGGAGCAAGCCTGCTCCACTCACGGGAAACATGCTCAGTGTGACAGTCCCTGGGCAGACAGGAGAGTCAGTGTGACAGTCCCTGGGCAGACAGGAGAGTCAGTGTAAGTGTCCCTGGGCAGACCAGAGAGTCAGTGTGACAGACCATGGGCAGACCAGAGAGTCCGTGTGACAGACCCTGTGCAGACAGGAGAGTCAGTGTGACAGACTCTGGGCAGACCAGAGAGTCAGTGTGACAGACCCTGGGCAGACCAGAGAGTCAGTGTGACAGACCCTGGGCAGACCAGAGAGTCAGTGTGACAATCCCTGAGCAGACCAGAGAGTCAGTGTGACAGTCCCTGGGCAGACAGGAGAGTCAGTGTGACAGTCCCTGGGCAGACAGGAGAGTCAGTGTGACAGTCCCTGGGCAGACAGGAGAGTCAGTGTGACAGACCCTCTGCAGACAGGAGAGTCAGTGTGACAGTCCCTGGGCAGACAGGAGAGTCAGTGTGACAGACCCTGGGCAGACAGGAGAGTCAGTGTGACAGACCCTGTGCAGATAGGAGAGTCAGTGTGACAGACCCTGGGCAGACAGGAGAGTCAGTGTGACAGACCCTGGGCAGACAGCAGAGTCAGTGTGACAGTCTCTGGGCAGACAGGAGAGTCAGTGTGACAGTCCCTGGGCAGACCGGAGAGTCAGTGTGACAGTCCCTGGGCAGACAGGAGAGTCAGTGTGACAGACCCTCTGCAGACAGGAGAGTCAGTGTGACAGACCCTGGGCAGACAGGAGAGTCAGTGTGACAATCCCTGGGCAGACAGCAGAGTCAGTGTGACAGTCCCTGGGCAGACCGGAGAGTCAGTGTGACAGACCCTCTGCAGACAGGAGAGTCAGTGTGACAGACCCTGGGCAGACAGGAGAGTCAGTGTGACAGTCCCTGGGCAGACAGGAGAGTCAGTGTAAGTGTCCCTGGGCAGACCAGAGAGTCAGTGTGACAGACCATGGGCAGACAGGAGAGTCAGTGTGACAGTCCCTGGGCAGACAGGAGAGTCAGTGTGACAGTCCCTGGGCAGACAGGAGAGTCAGTGTGACAGACCCTGGGCAGACCAGAGAGTCAGTGTGACAGACCCTGGGCAGACCAGAGAGTCAGTGTGACAATCCCTGGGCAGACCAGAGAGTCAGTGTGACAGTCCCTGGGCAGACAGGAGAGTCCGTGTGACAGACCCTGTGCAGACAGGAGAGTCAGTGTGACAGTCCCTGGGCAGACAGGAGAGTCAGTGTAAGTGTCCCTGGGCAGACCAGAGAGTCAGTGTGACAGACCCTGGGCAGACCAGAGAGTCAGTGTGACAGACCCTGGGCAGACCAGAGAGTCAGTGTGACAGACCCTGGGCAGACCAGAGAGTCAGTGTGACAATCCCTGGGCAGACCAGAGAGTCAGTGTGACAGTCCCTGGGCAGACAGGAGAGTCAGTGTGACAGTCCCTGGGCAGACAGGAGAGTCAGTGTGACAGTCCCTGGGCAGACAGGAGAGTCAGTGTGACAGACCCTCTGCAGACAGGAGAGTCAGTGTGACAATCCCTGGGCAGACAGCAGAGTCAGTGTGACAGTCTCTGGGCAGACAGCAGAGTCAGTGTGACAGTCTCTGGGCAGACCGGAGAGTCAGTGTGACAGACCCTGGGCAGACAGGAGAGTCAGTGTGACAATCCCTGGGCAGACAGGAGAGTCAGTGTGACAGACCCTGTGCAACAACAACAACTTGTATTTATATAGCACTCTTAACATTGTGAAAGGTCCCAAGGCGCTTCACAGGAGTATTATGCGATAAAGATTTGACACCGAGCCGCGTAAGTAGAAATTAGGGCAGGTGAGCAAAAGCTTGATCAAAGAGGTAGGTTTTAAGGAGTGAGTTAAAGGAGGAGAGAGGTAGAGAGGCGGAGAGGTTTAGGGAGGGAATTCCAGAGCTTGGGGCCTAGGCAACAGAAGGCAAGGCCACCAATGGTTGAGCGATTATAATCAGGGATACTCAAGAGGGCAGAATTAGAGGAGCGCAGACTTCTCGGCTGGGGGTGGGGAGGGGGCGCGGAGGAGGTTGTGGGGCTAAAGGAGATTACGGAGATAGGGAGGGGCAAGGCCCTACAGGAATTTGAAAATAATTATGAGAATTTTGAAATCGAGGCGTTGCTTAAACGGAAGCCAATGTAGGTCAGCGAGCACATGGGTGATGGGTGAGCAGGACTTGGTGCGAGTTAGAACAGGGGCAGCCGAGTTTTGGATCACCTCTAGGATAGAATGAGGTAGGCCAGCCAAGAGTGCATTGGCCTAATTTTGGCCATAACTTGCTCCAATTTTTTTGGAGTAAGTTGGTTACTCAGTTAGGTACAATTTTGTTTTTTCAAAAGGGAGCGTTCCCAGCCACTTATGTCAGTTTTGGCCATTAAGGCAATTCTGGCCAGCTAAAAGTTACTCCAAATCCACTTAGGTCAGCGTATGTGGCCAGCTCTGAAAAACCTTGCGGGCAGTTAAGAAATCGGCGCAGGTAAGTAAGTAAGGACCTGCATCCAAGCACCAAGCATCAAACATTGCAAATAAAAGTTGAAATAACTCAATAAAAATAAAGAACTCGGGCAAACAATTGAATAACAAATAAATAATTGTAGTAAATCCTGCCTTGAATTGAACTCAGCTGGGGAAGGCAGCGGACCAGGCTGTACGGGAGGCCACTTGGCCTGGGAAAGGGGCGGCCAGCAAAGACGCATCAGGAGGCTGAAGGGAAGGGTGTGGGGGGGGGGGGGTGGGTGTTAGGGGGGGGCGGGTGGAGAGGCTGGGCTGGGCAGAAACGCGGCAAAGTATCGGGAGGCTGACCCGATTCTACTGGGTGGCGATCACGGCAATCCAGATCCTATTGCGCATGTCCAGTGTCCCGGCACTGTTTCCAGCACAGGACGCTGGCTCCGCCCACAGACCCAGTCACCACGCCATGGCAGCAGCTAGAAGACCCGGGACAGCAGCCAAAATCGTCCCGAGGATTTTTGGCGCACTTCCATATGTGGAAAGCTGATGCACCTCTGGTAAGTACGCCAGAAATCTCTAGTGGCCAAAATTGAGCCCTAGAGGTGACAAAGACATGGATGAGGGCTTCAGCAGCAGATGAGCTGAGGCAAGGGCAGAGGTGGAAATAAGTGGTCTTAGTTATGCTGCGGATATGTGGTCGAAAGCTCATTTCAGGGTCAAATATGATACCTAGATTGCGAACAGTCTGGTTGAGCCTCAGACAGATGAGGAGAGTGAAGGAATCAGTGGCTAGGGAACGGAGTTTGTGGCAGGGACAGAAAATAATGGCTTCGGTCTTCCCAATATTCAATTGGAGAACATTTTTGCTCATCTTAAGCAGTCTGACAATTTAGAGACTGTGACGGGTCAAGAGAAGTGGTAGTGAGGTTGAGCTGGGTGTCATCAGCGTACAAGTGGAAACTGATGTTGTGTTTCTGGATGATGTCACCAAGGGGCAACATGTAGGTGAGAAATAGGAGGGGGCCAAGGATAGATCTTGGGGGACACCAGAGGTAACGATGCGGGAGCGTGAAGAGAAGCCACTGCAGGTGATTCCCTGTCTGCGATTAGAGAGATAAGAACGGAACCAGGTGAGTGCAGTCCCACCCAGCTGGACGACGGTGGAGAGGCGTTGGAGAAGGAGAGAGTGGTCAACTGTGTCAAAGGCTGCAGACAAGTCGAGAAAGATGAGGAGGGACAGTTTGCGTTTGTCACAGTCACAAAGGATGTCATTTGTGGCTTTGATGAGAGCCATTTCGGTACTGTGGCAGGCACAGAATCTGGTTTGAAGGGATTGAAACATGGAATTGCACAGATTTGGGAGGAGACAGCACTTTGGAGAGGAAATGGAGGTTGGAGATGGGGTGGTAGTTTGCAAGAAAAGAGGGATCGAGGGTTTTTTTTTTTTTAAGGAGCCGGGTGATGAAGGCAGATTTGAGGGAGAGGGGGACAGTACCTGAGAAGAGTGAAACGCTAAAAATGTCAGCTAACATGGAGGCCAGAAAAGAAAGTTGGGTGGTCAGCAGTTTGGTGGGAATAATATAAGAACATAAGAACAGAAGAACATAAGAACATAAGAACAGAAGAATTAGGAACAGGAGTAGGCCATCTAGCCCCTCGAGCCTGCTCCGCCATTCAACAAGATCATGGCTGATCTGGCCGTGGACTCAGCTCCACTTACCCGCCCGCTCCCCGTAACCCTTAATTCTCTTATTGGTTAAAAATCTATCTATCTGTGATTTGAATACATTCAATGAGCTAGCCTCAACTGCTTCCTTGGGCAGAGAATTCCACAGATTCACAACCCTCTGGGAGAAGAAATTCCTTCTCAACTCGGTTTTAAATTGGCTCCCCCATATTTTGAGGCTGTGCCCCCTAGTTCTCGTCTCCCCGACCAGTGGAAACAACCTCTCTGCCTCTATCTTGTCTATCCCTTTCATTATTTTAAATGTTTCTATAAGATCACCCCTCATCCTTCTGAACTCCAACAAGTAAAGACCCTGTCTACTCAATCTATCATCATAAGGTAACACTCTCATCTCCGAAATCAGCCTAGTGAATCATCTCTGTACCCCCTCCAAAGCTAGTATATCCTTCCTTAATTAAGGTGACCAAAACTGCACTCAGTACTCCACGTGCAGCCTCACCAATACCCTGTACAATTTCAGCAGGACCTCCCTGCTTTTGTACTCCATCCCTCTCGCAATGAAGGCCAACATTCCATTCGCCTTCCTGATTACCTGCTGCACCTGCAAACTAACTTTTTGGGATTCATGCACAAGGACCCCCAGGTCCCTCTGCACCTCAGCATGTTGTAATTTCTCCCCATTCAAATAATATTCCCTTTTACTGTTTTTTTTTTCCCCAAGGTGGCTGACCTCACATTTTCCGACATTGTATTCCATCTGCCAAACCTTAGCCCATTCGCTTAACCTATCTAAATCTCTTTGCAGCCTCTCTGTGTCCTCTACACAACCCGCTTTCCCACTAATCTTTGTATCATCTGCAAATTTTGTTACACTACACTCTGTCCCCTCTTCCAGGTCATCTATGTATACCGTAAACAGTTGTGGTCCCAGCACCGATCCCTGTGGCACACCACTAACCACCGATTTCCAACCCGAAAAGGACCCATTTACCCCGACTCTCTGCTTTCTGTTAGCCAGCCAATTCTCAATCCATGCTAATACATTTCCTCTGACTCCGCGTACCTTTATCTTCTGCAGTAACCTTTTGTGTGGCACCTTATCGAATGCCTTTTGGAAATCTAAATACACCACATCCATCGGTACACCTCTATCCACCATGCTCGTTATATCCTCAAAGAATTCCAGTAAATTAGTTAAACATGATTTCCCCTTCATGAATCCATGTTGCGTCTGCTTGATTGCACTATTCCTATCTAGATGTCCTGCTATTTCTTCCTTAATGATAGCTTCAGGCATTTTCCCCACTACAGATGTTAAACTAACCGGCCTATAGTTACCTGCCTTTTGTCTGCCCCCTTTTTTAAACAGAGGCATTACATTAGCTGCTTTCCAATCCGCTGGTACCTCCCCAGAGTCCAGAGAATTTTGGTAGATTATAACGAATGCATCTGCTATAACTTCCCCCATCTCTTTTAATACCCTGGGATGCATTTCATCAGGACAAGGGGGCTTGTCTACCTTGAGTCCCATTAGCCTGTCCAGCACTACCCCCCCTAGTGATAGTGATTGTCTCAAGGTCCTCCCTTCCCACATTCCTGTGACCAGCAATTTTTGGCATGGTTTTTGTGTCTTCCACTGTGAAGACCGAAGCAAAATAATTGTTTAAGGTCTCAGCCATTTCCACATTTCCCATTATTAAATCCCCCTTCTCTTCTAAGGGGCCAACATTTACTTTAGTCACTCTTTTCCGTTTTATATATCTGTTTTTATGTTTTGCGCAAGTTTACTTTCGTAATCTATCTTTCCTTTCTTTATTGCTTTCCTACTCATTCTTTGCTTTCGTTTAAAATTTTCCCAGTCTTCTAGTTTCCCACTAACCTTGGCCACCTTATACGCATTGGTTTTTAATTTGATACTCTCCTTTATTTCCTTGGTTATCCACAGCTGGTTATCCCTTCTCTTAACGCCCTTCTTTTTCACTGGAATATATTTTTGTTGAGCACTATGAAAGAGCTTCTTAAAAGTCCTCCACTGTTCCTCAATTGTGCCACCGTTTAGTCTGTGTTTCCAGTCTACTTTAGCCAACTCTGCCCTCATCCCACTGTAGTCCCCTTTGTTTAAGCATAGTACGCTCATTTGACACTACTTCCTCACCCTCAATCTGTATTACAAATTCAACCATACTGGGATCACTCATTCCGAGAGGATCTTTTACTTGGAGATCGTTTATTATTCCTGTCTCATTTCACAGGACCAGATCTAAGATAGCTTGCTCCCTTGTAGGTTCTGTAACATACTGTTCTAAGAAACAATCCCGTATGCATTCTATGAATTCCTCCTCAAGGCTACCCTGTGCGATTTGATTTGACCAATCGATATGTAGGTTAAAATCCCCCATGATTACTGCCGTTCCTTTTTCACATGCTTCCATTATTCCCTTGATTATTGCCCGCCCCACCGTGAAGTTATTATTCTGGGGCCTATAAACTACGCCCACCAGTGACTTTTTCCTTTTACTATCTCTAATCTCCACCCACAATGATTCAACATTTTGTTCATTAGAGCCAATATCGTCTCTCACAACTGCCCTGATATCTTCCTTTATTAACAGAGCTACCCCACCTCCTTTCCCTTCTTGTCTATCTTTCCGAATTGTCAGATACACCTGTATGTTTAATTCCCAGTCTTGGCCACCCTGCAACCACGTTTCTGTAATGGCCACCAAATCATACCCATTTGTAATGATTTGTGCCGTCAACTCATTTACTTTATTTCGAATGCTGCGTGCGTTTAGGTAGAGTGTTTTAATACTAGTTTTTAAACCATGATTTTTAGTTTTGACCCCTCCTGCAGCCCCTTTATATTGTCCCTTCCTATCACCTTGTGGTTTACACTTACCCCAGTGCTACTCTGCTCTGTTGCCTCCTGCCTTTTGCATTCTTTCTTGGGGTCCTGTTCATCTGAGCTCTCACCCATTCTAACTAGCTCAGAGCCCACTCCTGTGTTCCGAATACTCCTTGCATTGAGGCACCGAGCTTTCATGCTTGCCTTTTTATTACACTTTGACCCTTTAGAATTTTGCTGTACAGTGGCCCTTTTTTTTTGCCTTGGGTTTCTCTGCCCTCCACTTTTACTCATCTCCTTTCTGTCTTTTGCTTTTGTTTCCTTTTTGTTTCCCTCTGTCTCCCTGCATTGGTTCCCATCCCCCTGCCATATTAGTTTAACTCCCCCCCAACAGCATTAGCAAACACTTCCCCTAGGACATTGGTTCCGGTCTTGCCCAGATGCAGACCGTTCGGTTTGTACTGGTCCCACCTCCCCCAGAACCGGTTCCAATGCCCCAGGAATTTGAATCCCTCCCTGCTGCACCACTGCTCAAGCCACGTAGGTTCAAGGGAGCAGGAAGTGGGTCTCATGGACAGGATGAGCTCGGAGAGGTCATGAGGGGAGATCGGAGAGAAACTGGAGATGGATGTGACGTCAGGTCAGGAGGCTTCCTTTGAGAGGCAGCCGAACGGGCGGTCCCAATCTTAGAGACAAAGAAGTCCATGGGCTCCTCACACTTATTGTCGGAGATGAGGGTGGAGACAAGGGAGAGGGGTCTAAAAGAATGGTCAGAGAGGATTGTCAGTGTGAGAAAGTGTTCACGGGTCTGGTAGTAAGTGGGTCCGTGGTCACTGGCACCAGCAACTATTCAAAGTGAAGTGAATGGTGAAATGGAAAGGGTGTTTACCTTCTACAGTGAGGGTAGTCCCAGGGATGTTTTGCATAAATATGCGTTGGGCTGGCTCCTCCACACAGCAGTAATACCTCCTCGAGTCACTTTCTTTCAATTGCTTTTTGCAGATGGAACCAGTCTTCTCCAAAAATGGGGAGCCGAGGAATTCGATCCGGCCTCAGTAATCAGGATGAGTGTAACCGTTTGATATGTTGAATATAACTTCTCCATGAAAATAATTTATTCTCCAAGAAATGTCAATCCATCTGAGTATGTAGCTTTCTGGGTGAGTGAATGAGCATGGGATAATGATCGACTTCCCTTGCTCAGCCAGCAGGTGGAAAGGCTGGATCACATCGAATCTATCTCCAATGATCAGGCCTGAGGGAGAGGGAAACAGCAAAAGTTAATTAGGAATCTCGAATACAATCGCATCCAAATGTAATAGAAATACGTGTATTCTAAATAGTAGCCTGTAACTCACTCCCGGCCATCTGTTATTCTATATACAAACCCCTCGAACCACTGGATTAAATTCCAGCCTGTAACTCATTCCTGGGTACCTGGTATTCTATATGTAAAGCCCCCCGAACCCCTCAATTAGATTCCTGCCTGTAATTGACTCCCGGGTATCTAAACAAATCAAACTCTTGCATTTCTACAGCACCTTTCAGTACCTGAGCACATTAGGATGTCCCAAAGTGATTTACAGCCAATAAAGTACTTTTGAAGTGTGGTCACAGTTGTAATGTAGGAAAAGCCACAGCCAATTTGCACACAGCAAGCCCCTAAAAACAGCAATGTGATAATAACGCAGATAATCTGTTTTAGTGATGTTGATTGAGGGATAAATATTAGTCCAGGACACAGGGGAGAACACCCCTACTCGTCTTCAACATAAGCCAAGGGATCTTTTACATCCACTTGAGAGGACAGATGGGGCCTCGGTTTAACGTTTCATCCAAAAGGCAGCAGCTCCGACAGTGCAGCGCTCCCTCAGTACTACACTGGATTGTCAACCTAGAATTTTGTGCTCGAGTCCCTGAAGTAGGATTTGATCCGACAAACTACGAACTCAAAATCGAGATTGCTACCTGTAATATAGAGCTCCCCCTAGTGGACTACTGCTCGACCTAGTGGACGACTGTGGTAATGCAATGGTTGATGTATATAATAAAAGCACCATGTGCGGACAAGTTCCTGTAGAGACATCTTGTGTATGTGAGTGTTTGTGATGTCATAACGAACATATCACATTGGCTACGTAGGATAGGATAATCCGATTCCCTAGCTGAAATTTTTGCTGGTGAATCATCCAGCCAAACAACAGAGAGACTTTGAGATGGTTCTTTGTTTTGCAAAACAGCTAAAAATCTAAGATAAATTACGAGTACACTTGGCTGAACTGAAGCGTCCAGATTGTTGTGCCTATGGAAATAATAGGGCGCTTGGGTGCCAACTGAACAATAAACAAATTGTAAAACTTGCCCTCATCAAGCAAATGTTGGATCCAAATCCAAAAAAATGGCAGTTGTCATTGGAAGACAAATTGGCAAATTTTCTAATTACTTATTGTAATACTCCTCATACCACTACTGGTAGAACACTAGCAGAGTTGTTTCTCAAACGACAGCCACGAACCGGTTTTCATTGTTAAAGCCAAGCTTGGCACAGTCAGTAGAAGAGCAACAATTAAGACAGAAAGAGAATCATGATCAAGGTAGAGTAAGAGAGAGGTGTGAAATTGAATCAGAATCTGAGAGTGAAGAACCATTACCATAAATGGTTAAAGTTGTTGCCAGGAAGAATAGTGAATATATGTGGCCCTCGCACGTATTAGGAGTGCATGCAATAAAGGTGCAGCAGTTATAATGGGTGACTTTAATATGCACATAGATTGGGCTAGCCAAACTGGAAGCAATACGGTGGAGGAGGATTTCCTCGAATGCATAAGGGATGGTTTTCTAGACCAATATGTCGAGAAACCAACTAGGGGGGAGGCCATCTTAGACTGGGTGTTGTGTAATGAGAGTGGATTAATTAGCAATCTCATTGTGCGAGGCCCCTTGGGGAAGAGTGACCATAATATGGTGGAATTCTGCATTAGGATGGAGAATGAAACAGTTAATTCAGAGACCATGGTCCAGAACTTAAAGAAGGGTAACTTTGAAGGTATGAGGCATGAATTGGCTAAGATAGATTGGCTAATGATACTTAAGGGGTTGACTGTGGATGGGCAATGGCAGACATTTAGAGACCGCATGGATGAATTACAACAATTGTACATTCCTGTCTGGCGTAAAAATAAAAAAGGGAAGGTGGCTCAACCGTGGCTATCTAGGGAAATCAGGGATAGTATTAAAGCCAAGGAAATGGCATACAAATTGGCCAGAAATAGCAGCGAACCTGGGGACTGGGAGAAATTTAGAACTCAGCAGAGGAGGACAAAGGGTTTGATTAGGGCAGGGAAAATGGAGTACGAGAAGAAGCTTGCAGGGAACATTAAGGCGGATTGCAAAAGTTTCTATAGGTATGTAAAGAGAAAAAGGTTAGTAAAGACAAACGTAGGTCCCCTGCAGTCAGAATCAGGGGAAGTCATAACGGGGAACAAAGAAATGGCAGACCAATTGAACAAGTACTTTGGTTCAGTATTCACTAAGGAGGACACAAACAACCTTCCGGATATAAAAGTGGTCAGAGGGTCTATTAAGGAGGAGGAACTGAGGGAAATCTTTATTAGTCGGGAAATTGTGTTGGGGAAATTGATGGGATTGAAGGCCGATAAATCCCCAGGGCCTGATGGACTGCATCCCAGAGTACTTAAGGAGGTGGCCTTGGAAATAGCGGATGCATTGACAGTAATTTTCCAACATTCCATTGACTCTGGATCAGTTCCTATCGAGTGGAGGGTAGCCAATGTAACCCCACTTTTTAAAAAAGGAGGGAGAGAGAAAGCAGGGAATTATAGACCGGTCAGCCTGACCTCAGTAGTGGGTAAAATGATGGAATCAATTATTAAGGATGTCATAGCAGCGCATTTGGAAAATGGTGACATGATAGGTCCAAGTCAGCATGGATTTGTGAAAGGGAGATCATGCTTGACAAATCTTCTGGAATTTTTTGAGGATGTTTCCAATAAAGTGGACAAAGGAGTACCAGTTGATGTGGTATATTTGGACTTTCAGAAGGCTTTCGACAAGGTCCCACACAGGAGATTAATGTGCAAAGTTAAAGCACATGGGATTGGGGGTAGTGTGCTGACGTGGATTGAGAACTGGTTGTCAGACAGGAAGCAAAGAGTAGGAGTAAATGGGTACTTTTCGGAATGGCAGGCAGTGACTAGTGGGGTACCGCAGGGTTCTGTGCTGGGGCCCCAGCTGTTTACATTGTACATTAATGATTTAGACGAGGGGATTAAATGTAGTATCTCCAAATTTGCGGATGACACTAAGTTGGGTGGCAGTGTGAGCTGCGAGGAGGATGCTATGAGGCTACAGAGTGACTTGGATAGGTTAGGTGAGTGGGCAAATGCGTGGCAGATGAAGTATAATGTGGATAAATGTGAGGTTATCCACTTTGGTGGTAAAAACAGAGAGACAGACTATTATCTGAATGGTGACAGATTAGGAAAAGGGAAGGTGCAACGAGACCTGGGTGTCATGGTACATCAGTCATTGAAGGTTGGCATGCAGGTACAGCAGGCGGTTAAGAAAGCAAATGGCATGTTGGCCTTCATAGCGAGGGGATTTGAGTACAGGGGCAGGGAGGTGTTGCTACAGTTGTACAGGGCCTTGGTGAGGCCACACCTGGAGTATTGTGAACAGTTTTGGTCTCCTAACTTGAGGAAGGACATTCTTGCTATTGAGGGAGTGCAGCGAAGATTCACCAGACTGATTCCCGGGATGGTGGGACTGACCTATCAAGAAAGACTGGATCAACTGGGCTTGTATTCACTGGAGTTCAGAAGAGTGAGAGGGGACCTCATAGAAATGTTTAAAATTCTGACGGGTTTGGACAGGTTGGATGCAGGAAGAATGTTCCCAATGTTGGGGAAGTCCAGAACCAGGGGTCACAGTCTAAGGATAAGGGGTAAGCCATTTAGGACCGAGATAAGGAGAAACTTCTTCACCCAGAGAGTGGTGAACCTGTGGAATTCTCTGCCACGGGAAGTGGTTGAGGCCAATTCACTAAATATATTCAAAAGGGAGTTAGATGAAGTCCTTACTACTCGGGGGATCAAGGGGTATGGCGTGAAAGCAGGAAGTGGGTACTGAAGTTTCATGTTCAGCCATGAACTCATTGAATGGCGGTGCAGGCTAGAAGGGCTGAATGGCCTGCTCCTGCACCTATTTTCTATGTTTCTATGTATTTGGTCAAGATGTTTGATCATAGAAAGGTTAGGTTTGTTCACATTGATCATATTTTACCTACGCATGTGGAAGGAGTTGAAAATTGGAATGATTGGATTATTTCTAATGAGTCAGATAGCCTTGTTACAAGTAAAGTACCAGTAGCAAATCCTACATCAGATGTGCTAGAAACAAGTCCACGTTGAAGTCAGAATTTAAGTGCGAGTCCGAGTCAGGCAGACAAACAGTCTTGTAGAGAGTCCAAATGCAGATCAAGGATTGCCCTTGGAGGAAAACACTCCTCAGGCTCGGCCTACAGTGAGTCTGAGTTCAACACCATGTTTGGAAGGTTCTGTTCAATAGCGAAGGTATCCTCTTCAAAACAGAAAACAAGTGGGGAAGTTTGATGTGTAAATATGGCAAAGTAAGTTGATATATTTTGTTGTGTATAACCATGCAAGTTATATATGATGATTGTTTTGTTATGATTATTTCTTCATTAAGGAGGGAGAAGTGTAATATAGAGCTCCCCCTAGTGGACTACTGCTCCACCTAGTGGATGACAGTGGTAATGCGATTATTGATGTATATAATAAAAGCATCATGTGACAAGGTCACGTGACAAGTTGTTGTAGAGCCATCTTGTGCATTTGTGTGTTTGTGATGTCGTAACGAATATATCACACTACCCACTAAGCCACGACTATTACTTGATCTAGCAGCTAGTCAAAGTGAAGTGGATGGTGAAATGGAAAGGGTGTTTACGTTGTACAGAGAGGGTAGTCCCAGGGATGTTATGCCACATCTCGTCTTTATCTCCTGATTCCTCCACACAGCAGTAATAGATGCTCGAGTCACTTTCTTTCAGTCGATTTATGCGGATGGAGCAGGTCTTCTCCATATTTGGGGAGCCCAGGAATTCGATCTGGCCTCGGTAATCAGGGTGAGTGTAACCCTTTGATACATTGAATATAAATTCGCTGCGATAATCATTTCTTTTCCAAGAAATGTAAATCTGTTTGGGTCTGTAGGTTTCTGGGTGAGTGAATGAGCAGGGGATAATGATCGACTTCCCTTCCTCAGCCAGGAGGAGGGCAGGCTGGATCACATCAAATCTATCTCCATTGATCAGAGCTGAGGGAGAGGGAAACAGCAAATGGTTATTAAGGAATCTCAAATACTATCACATCCAACAGACAATCATAATGCTCTCAGTAACATAGAAACCCCATATCCTAAATAGCAGAGAAATCCCCCTCTACCCCATCTAATAGAGAAACTTTCCACTCCTTTCCCCTCCTCCCACTCCACTCACCACCCCTCCTCACCTCTCCTCTCCTCTCACTTCCCAACTGTCCTCTCCCTACCTCTCCTCTCCCCTCCTCCCCACTCACTTCCTCTCTCCCCCCCCCCTTTCCTCACCTGCTCCCCTCCTCTCCTCCCCTCTCCTCTATCTGCCCTTCTGTCCCACTCTCATATGCACCTGTCCGGTCCCCTCCCTTCCTCCCCTCTCCTCCCCTCCTCCCCTTCGCTCACCTCCCCTCCTCTCCACCTGTTGCCTGCTCCCATCTTTTCCCCTCCTCTCCTCTCCCCTCTCGTCTTCACCCGCCCCCTCCTCTCATCTCCCCTCCTCACACCTCCTCTCCTCTCCTCTCCTCCATTCTCCTCCACTCCTTTCCCCTCATCTCTTGTCCTCCCTTCCCCTCCTCTCCTCTCTCCAAACTCCCCTCCCGTTACTCCTCTCCTCTCCTCTCTCTACCTTCCTTTCCCCAACCTCCCCTCCCCTCCTTTCCCCAACCTTCCCTCATCTCCCCTCCCCTCCTCTCCTCTCCTCTCCCCAACCTCCCCTCCCCTCCTCTCCCCCCTTCTCCTGTGTTCCTCCCCTCTCCCCTTCTCTCTCCTCTCCTCTTCTTGCCCTGCCAATCCCCTTCCCTCCCCTCCTCTTCCCTCCCCTGCTCTCCTCTCCTTTCCCCAACCTCCCCTGCCCTCCTCTCCCCTCATCTCTCCCCTCCTCTCTCTCCTCCCCTTCTCCCCTCACCTCTCCCCTCCTCGCCCTGCCAATCCCCGCCCCTCCCCTGCTCTCCTCTCCTCTCCCCAACCTCCCCCGTCCCCTCATCTCTCCCCTCCACTCCTCTCCTCACCCCTTCTCTCCTCTCCATTCCGCCCCTCCCCTCCCTTCTCCTCTCCTCTCCTCACCTGTTCCCTTCTCTCCTCTCCACTCCCCTACCCTCCTCTCCTAGAATCATAGACATTTACAGAGCAGAAGGAGGCCATTTCGGACTATTGTATCCACGCCGGCTGACAAAGCTATCCAGCTTAAGCCCCCTTTCCTGCTCTTGGTCCATAGCACTGTCGGTTACGGCATTTCAAGTGCACATCCAAGTACTTTTTAA
Organism: Pristiophorus japonicus; assembly: GCF_044704955.1. Classification (NCBI taxonomy): domain Eukaryota; kingdom Metazoa; phylum Chordata; class Chondrichthyes; family Pristiophoridae; genus Pristiophorus; species Pristiophorus japonicus. Next base: position 53,946,539 of record NC_091980.1, read on the forward strand.
ATGTGTTGAGAGTTTCTGCCTCTACCACCCTTTCAGGCAGTGAGTCCCAGACCCCTACCACTCTCTGGGTCAAACAATCGCTCCTCAAATCCCCTCTAAACCTCCTACCAATTACTTTAAATAGAATGTCCCTTGATTGTTGATCCCTCTGCTAAGGGAAATAGGTCGTTCCTATCCACTTTATCTAGGACTGTCATAATGTTATTCACCTCAATAAGGTCTCCCCTCAGCCTCCTCTGTTCCAAAGAAAACAAACTTAGCCTACCAATCTTTCCTCATAGCAAAAATTCTCCAATCCAGGCAACATCCTCGTAAATCTCCTCTGTACCTGTCATGTATGCAACCTTCATACAACTGTAACCTTCATGTAACTGTAACCTTCATGCAACCACACTGTACACTGTATATATGTCCTGGAAATGCACACCTTGACCACAGGGGGTGAACTTGTGGGAGACACTCCTCACCTGGGCACTCAGGTATTTAAAGGGAGGTCCCACGCAGGGTCCTGGGAATAAAGGAAGGTCACGCAGTGACCGTGTCTTCAATACATGCCTCGTGTGATTCAGTAGCAAGGTGCAGGGATACCACAGTACCCTCTCTGGTGCAATCACATCTTTCTTGTAATGTGGTGACCAGAACTGCACACAGTACTCCAGCTGTGGCCTAACTAGTGTTTTATACAGTTCAAGCATAACCTCGTTGCTCTTGTATTCTCTGTGTTGGCTAATAAAGGCAAGTATTCCGTATGCCTTCTTAACCACCTTACCTACCTGGCCTGCTACATTCAGGGATCTGTGGACAGATCTTTTCCTGCTGCTGTTCTTGTTGTTGTTGTCCCTCTTTCATGCATCAACCTGGGTGGGTATCACATCGATGCTAATTGGTTTGTCGTTGCTTCTTACGGAGCGGCTGTGGGACATACGGCAAGGCTCAGTGCTCTTGGGAAGGACTGAGTGGGGGAGATGATGGGGGAAGATTCGGGGTGGGGTAGAAGCTGGAGAAAGTAAAACAAACATGGGGTTTACTCACCAACAGAGAGTTGCAGTAGGATCAGGCAGGGAGCACAGCCCATCACGTCTCCTCACCCCACTCACTGATCTGCGGCGGGTGAAACCGGGCTTGCAACACACTCATCATCGCCAAGCCTTTAGTTCTGCTTTTCTCCTTCCTACTTCTCTGATCTCACATCCGTGTTAGGAAACCATCTCTTCCGATCAAGCAACTCCGGGATCTGAGCTTCCGCCCAGCTAAAAACCCACCGCAACCACGGCAAAGCAGCGTAAACAGAAGGCATGACCTTAGACGGTAATGAGCCGCACCCATCGCTCCCATGGGGGATAGAGTTTGCGTTAGTTTGTGCCGGAATTATCAGCGTGAAAGAACACGCCTCTGGCCGAACCAGGCCAAAGATTGAGGAATTTTAAACGCAAGTTGAGCCGAGCATCGTTTAGCCCACAGCCGGTCCCGCCCACAAAACAGGCTTCGTCCATAAAAGCGGCCCTGCCCAGAAAAGAGACCCCGCCCACAAAAGAGGCCCCGCTCCCAGAACAGAAAAACGAGTGCGGCAAGTTACCGCCTATTGTGGCCGTTCGAGGACGCTCTTCAAATTGCGCCTGTTCACCTTGAGGCACGCAGGCACTAGTGGGCACGTTTTAAATGTGTTTACATCTCAGAAAGTCTTTCATTTACTAAGCAGCAGTCTCATGTGCATCAATAAAAGTGGCAAATGGTTCAGTGTAGTTTGTTGAAGTCATTTTCATTGCTTTAAAATCAGGTTAATCCCAGGTGCAGGACTGGACTCTCTTATTAAAGAAGCTTAATTTTTGTGGTAAACCCATGTTCAGCTGTATTAATTAAACTGCACCAAGTTACTGCTCTTAACTGGATGAGCAGAAATTTTCTCTAATGGAATATTGGGAAGACAGATGCCATTGTTTTCAGTTCCCGCCACAAACTCCATTCCCCAGCCACTGACTCCATCCCGCTCTCCAACTTCTGTCTGAGGCTGAACCACAATGCTCACAACCTTGGTGTCATACTTGACCCTGAAATGAACTTTCAACCATATATCCACAGCATAAGTAAGACCACCTATTTCCACCAGCCTAACATCACCCGCCTCCACCTTTGCCCTCAGCTCATCTGCTGCTGAAGCCCTCATCCATGCCTTTGTTACCTCTTGACTTGACTGCACTCCTGGCTGGCCTCCCACATTCTACCCTACGTAAACTAGAGGTGATCCAAAACTCAGTTACCCATGTCCTAACTCACACCAAGTCCCACTCACCCATCACCCCTGTGCTTGCTGACCTACATTGAATTCCGGCTAAGCAATGCCTTGATTTCAAAATTATCATCCTTATTTACAAATTCCTCCATGGCTTCGCCCCTCCCTAGCTCTGTAATCTTCTCCAGCCCCACAACCTCCCTCACTCCCCCGAGATGTCTGCACTCTAATTCTCCCCTCCTGAGCATCCCTGATTATAATTGTTAAAGCATTGGTGGCTGTGCCTTCTGTTGTTTAGGCCTCAAGCTCCAGAACTCCCTGCCTAAACCTCTCCACCTCTCTACCTCTCTACCCTCCTTCAAGATACTCCTTATAACCTACCTCTTTGACCAAGCCTTTGGTCACCTGTGCTAATTTCTACTTGTGTGGCTCGGTGTTAAATATTTATCACAAAATACTCCTATGAAGTGCCTTGGGATGTTTCACTACATTAAAGGTGCTATATAATACAAGTTGTTGTTGTTGTTGTTGTTGTTAAACACGTCAATGAATATTCTTCTATGCAAGGGAATAAAAATAAAAAATTCCCATCTGTTACTTTGCCCGATTGTGCTGGTTGATGGAAGATTTGCAATTAGGCAAATGAATTTATGCGGAAACTTGAAATGTAACTTAACTTCTGTAAACCAGCACAATTTCGAGCGGGAATTGCAGCCAGTTTCCCGACTGCGTCTAAAACAGAAACGCTCCCTCATTATGCCCTGGTATTCGCTACCCTTTAAGTCTGTCCATTCAACCCTTCGCCCAAACCGGGCCCCGCCCACAACACTGACCATGCTCCCAGGGACCGATACCTGAGTTTTCACCAATTGCATTAGTTCAGTGCTGGGGTGGGGGGAGGGGAAGTTCATTATGTTGCGCCGCAATTCTGGGGCGTACAGGCCCCCCGTGGTCACATGACCCCAGTGCAAATCATCTGACCAGTAGTGAATTAAAGCCATAGGCCTGCCCTGCTGCTACTGAAATCATATAGACCTGGAACAAAAAACTTAGGCACGTGGGAGCGGGTTGGAGCAGAACTGACGACAGGTCAACTTGTATTCGGTGAGTGCGAAGGAACGGCTTTGAGGGACTGAATTGAGATGGAAGTTAACAGGGGATTGAGTTAGGATTTGAGAAGGAAAACTGGGAGAGCATACAGGGGAAGCTGAAGGGAAACAGGATTCGAATCCACAACTCCATTTGAAGAGCTAGCACAGCACTGGTGGGATGGGCTGAATGGCCTCCATCGCATGGGCACATTTACACCAGTTGTGCCCCTGAGTCGCATCTTGCTGTCCTGCCCTGTAATTTGTGAGGTCAGCTCTTTTGCATGTCCTTTGGCAACGTGTCGATGGAAACCACTGTCGGCCAATGAGTTGGAGGTGGAGTGGGACTTACAACAGAGTCTATTTCAAAACAAACAGTCTATTTTAGAACAACAGAATCTATGTTACAGCAAACAATTTATTTTGCGGCCAATGGAGTCTGTTTTACAGGTAGTAGAATCTATTTTAAAGCAAACAGAATCTATTTTAATGAAACAGAATATATTTTATAAGAAACAGAGTATATTTTACAGCAAACAATTTATTTTACGGCCAACAGTCTATTTTAAACCAAACAGAATCTATTTTACATCAGTGTCTATTGTATAGCAAACAGAGTCTATTTACTCAGAAAACAGTCTGTTTAATTTGTGCACCACAACAAACAGTCTACAGTGTCTATTTAAAAGGAGTCTCTAACAACTAAAGCAAACAGAACTCATGACCGAAACTGCAGCAACACCTCCCGATAAAAGCAGGGTGATTGCAGCCGTCTTTTGGTGGTTTACTCGTGCAAATCCTGTGTCACTGTGTTGCAGCAGGGTTAATGTCAGTATTGTCGGAGATGGGACGTTGACCCCGGTGTACATATTCACCTGATTCGCCCATCCCCGCAGTGCCCCACCTTCCCACGGCCAATCAGAAAGCGAACAGGCTCGTAATGAGCCGATTGGACAATGTTCGCAGCTGTGTCCTGGACATCAATCTTGTTGGCAATCCGACAGGGGGCACTTGTATAATTTGTGTTTCTAGTGCCCTCCAATAAAACAAAAAAACCAATAAACAAGGGAGCACTTGATTACTGATACAGCTAAAAATAGTTGTTGCAAAGGAGAACAACTATTGGAACACGGAGGAACACGGGGACAAAGGTCACCCACTGACGGACGGGCATTGCCTCGGAGATGGAGGACCCTGGGGTCCGCCCGGAACCTGCCGTCCTTCCAGAGTGAGCGGCTGCCCATGGGGACAGGGGGGATACTGGCGGGCACTCCACGGTCCAGGACTGGCATACTGAGGGAGTGCACTAGAGTTGGCATGGCCGCCGCAATGGCCCAGTTCCACGATTTAGGAACCCACTCCCCCCCCACCACCACACCCCCACGAGTGCTGCTGCAAGTACTGTGAACAAAGTAATGTTGTTTTAGAATTACAATGGACAGGGCAGGACTTACATGCCTGCATCTGCACGTCTGCAGGTGACTCAGAGCCCACCATCAAGGGTAGTGAATGCAAGGCCATTAACACCTTGTCGGCATTGCGGGGGTGATCATCGTTTCCATTCATGCCGCTTCAAAGGATACATTTGCAAGGGCTGTGGAACAATGGGACTCCTCCAATGCATGTGCAGGTGAGCTGCAAACCCTGCTAATCCTGCAAACCACCATGTTGCAGAGGAGGACAGATCCACGGCGGATCACAATGAACCAGAGCCTCAGACCGAGGAGGCAGAGATATATGGGGTGCACATATTTACCACAAAGTGTCCCCCAATAATGCAAAGGTTGAATTAAATGGACTCCCGGTGTCAATGGAGCTGGATACGGACGCGAGCCAGTGCCATAATGAGCAAAAAGACTTTTGATAAATTGTGACGCAGCAAGGCCTCAAGGTCAGTCCTGACCCACATTTGGACTAAACTAAGAACGTACACAAAGGAACTGATTCCCGTAATCGGCAGCGTTACTATGAAAGTCTCCTATGATGGAGCAGTACACAATTAACCACTCTGGGTGGTACCGGGCGATGGCCCCATGCTGTTCGGCAGGAGCTGGCTGGGAAAGATACACTGGAACTGAGACGAAGTCCGAGCACTCTCATCCGCTGACGACACTTCGTGTGCCCAGGTCCTAAACAAGTTCCCCTCGCTGTTTGAACCGGGCATTGGGAAGTTCCAAGGAGCAAAAGTGCAGATCCACTTGATTCCGGGGGCGCGATCCATCCATCATAAGGAGAGAGCGGTAGTGTACGAGAGAGAGGGTGGAGATTGAGCTGGACTGGCTGCAACGAGAGGGCATCATTTCGCCAATAGAATTCAACGAGTCGGCCAGTCCAATCGGTCCAGTCCTCAATGAAGATGGCAGTGTCAGATTCTGTGGTGATTACAAGGTAACTATCAATCGTATCTTCCTGCAGGATCAATACCCGCTACCAAAGGCAAACAACCTATTTGCGACGCTGGCCGGAGTAAAAACGTTCACGAAGCTGGACTTGACCTCGGCCTACATGATGCAGGAGCTGGAGGAATCATCGAAGGGCCTTACCTGCATCAACACGCACAAAGGTCTCTTCATTTACAACAGATGCCCATTTGGGATTCGATCGGCCGCGGCGATATTCCAGAGGAACATGGAAAGCTTGCTGAAGTCGGTCCCGCGCACTGTGGTCTTCCAGGACGATATCTTGGTTACAGGTCGGGACACCGTCGAGCACCTGCAGAACGTGGAGGAGGTTCTTGGTCGGCTTAATCGTGTGGGGCTCAGGTTAAAACACTCGAAGTGTGTTTTCTTGGCCCCTGAAGTGGAGTTCCTGAGGAGAAGAATCACGGTGGACAGCATCAGGCCCACCGATTCGAGGATGGAGGCAATCAAGAATGCACTGAGACCACAGAACATGACGGAGCTGCGGTTGTTTCTATGACTCCTGAACTATTTTGGTAACTTCTTAACGGGTCTTAGCACATTGTTAGAACCACTGCACTCTTTACTGCATAAAGGAGATGAATGGGTATGGGGTAAAAGCCAAGAAAATGCCTTTGAGAAAGCTAGGAAACGGTTATGCTCAAACAAATTGCTTGTGTTGTACGATCCATGTAAGCGTTTGGTACTAGCATGTGATGTGTCGTCATATGGTGTCGGGTGTGCATTGTAACATGCTAATGAATTTGGGAAATTGCAATCGGTTGCTTATGCATCCAGAAGTCTGTCCAAGTCTGAGAGGGCCTACAGCATGATCGACAAAGAAGCGTTAGCGTGTGTTTATGAGGTAAAGAAAATGCATAATATCTGTTTGAACTCAAATTTGAATTGGAAACCGACCATAAGCCACTGATATCCCCCTTTTCTGAAAGTAAGGGTATAAATATGAATGCATCGGCCTGCCTCCAGAGATGGGTGCTCACGTTGTCAGCATACAACTACACCATCCGCCACAGGCCAGGCATAGAAAACTGTGCCGATGCTCTCAGTAGGCTGCCATTGTCCACCACAGGGGTGGAGGTGGCACAGCCTGCAGATTTAATTATGATAATGGAAGCATTCGAGAGTGAGCAATCACCTGTTACCGCCCAACAGATTAGAACCTGGACGAGCCAGGACCCCTCACTGTCCTTAATAAAAAACTGTGTGCTCCACGGGAGTTGGTCTAGTGTCCCGTTAGAGATGCAGGAAGAAATAAAGCCGTACTGCGGCGCAAAGATGAAAACTCTATACAGGCAGACTGTCTCCTATGGGGTAATTGGGTAGTGGTGCCAAAAAAGGGCAGGGCCACCTTCATTAGTGATCTCAACAGCACTCACCCAGGCATCGTAATGATGAAAGCGATAGCCAGATCCCACGTGTGGTGGCCTGGTATTGATGCAGATTTAGAGTCCTGCGTGCACAAATGTAATATATGTTCACAGTTAAGCAATGCGCCCAGGGAGGTGCCACTAAGTTTATGGTCCTGGCCCTCCAAACCGTGGTCCAGGGTCCATGTCGACTATGCAGGCCCATTCTTGGGAAAAATGTTCCTAGTGGTTGTAGATGCATACTCCAAATGGATTGAATGTGTGATAATGTCAGCAAGCACATCCGCTGCCACCATTGAAAGCCTGCAGGCCATGTTTGCCACGCACAGCCTTCCTGACGTCCTTGTGAGTTACAATGAGCCGTGCTTCACCAGTGCCGAGTTCAAAGAGTTCATGACCCGCAATAGGATCAAACATGTCACATCTGCCCCGTTTAAACCACCGTCCAACGGTCAGGCAGAGCGAGCAATGCAAACAATCAAGCAGAGCTTGAAGGGGGTAACTGCAAACTTGCCTGTCCAGAGTCCTGCTTAGTTACCACACAAGACCCCACTTGCTCACTGGGGTTCCCCCCGCCGAACTGCTCATGAAAAGGGCACTTAAGACAAGGCTCTCGTTAGTCCACCCTGATCTACACGAACGGGTAGAGAGCAGGCAGCTTCAACAGAATACATATCATGATCGCGCAAATGTGTCACGTGAAATCGAAATTAATGATCCTGTATTTATGTTGAACTATGGACAAAGTCCCAAGTGGCTTACCGGCACTGTCGTGGCCAAAGAGGGGAGTAGGGTGTTTCAGGTCAAACTTTCAAATGGACTCACCTGCAGGAAACACTTGGACCAAACCAAACTCAGACGGACTATCCAGAACAACCCACAATAGTCTCTACCTTTTTCGACCCTCCAACACATACACAAGCGGCAACCGACCCAGCGGTTGACCATGAAGCAGAACCCATCACCCACAGCAGCCCAGCAGGACTCACCATGCCCAGCAGCCCAGCAAGGCCAGCTGCGCAGCAGCCCAGCGAGGGCCCAACAAACGACTCAACAAAACCAGCATTTGCACCGAGACGATCAACCAGGGAAAGGAAGGCCCCAGATCGACTCACATTGTAAATAGTCACACTATTGACTTTGGAGGGGGGGGGGGGGTGGCGCAGTGAGTGTTGTTATATATGTAAACCTGTAACTAGCATGTTTAACCACCAGAGGGCTCATCCCCTGGAGCACCTGTACATAAGGAGGCCTCATATGCTGGAGAGGCACTCTGAGACCTGTAATAAAGGACACTACGGGCACACCTTATCTTGAGCTTGCAGTTTCTGGTCTGACTCTTTATACAAGACACAACAGTTAGCATGCGGGTACAGCAAGTAATCAGGAAGGCAAATGGAATGTTGGCCTTTATTGCAAGGGAGATGGAGTATAAAAGTAGGGAAGTCCTGCTCCAACTGTACAGGGCATTGGTAAGACCATATCTGGAGTACTGCGTACAGTTTTGGTCTCCTTATTTAATGAAGGATATACTTGCATTGGATGCATTTCAGAGAAGGTTCATGAGGTTGATTCCTGAGATGAAGGGGTTATTGAAACATATAAGATTCTGAGGGGTTTGACAGGGTAGATGCAGAGAGGATGTTTTCCCTCATGGGGGAATCTAGAACAAAGGGGCATAGTTTCAGAATATGGGGTCACATATTTAAAACAGAAATGAGGAAGAATTTCTTCTCAGAGGGTCGTGAATCTTTGGAATTTTCTACTCCAGAAAGCTGTGAATGCTGGGTCTTTCAATATTTTTAAGGTGGAGATAGAAGATTTTTGAACAATAAAGGAATCAAAGGTTATGGGGAGCGGGCGGGGAAATGGAGTTGAGGCCATGATTAGATCAGTCACGATCTTAGTGAATGGCCGAGAAGGCTCGAGGGGCCAAATGGCCAACTCCTGCTCCTATTTCTTATGTTCTTATGGTTGAGCCTCGGTCACTGCCCTGAGGAACTCCTGCAGCAATGTCCTATGACTGGGATGATATACCTCCAACCACCACAACTATCCTCCTTTGTATGACTCCAACCAATGGAGAGTTTTCCCCCTGATTCCCATTATGCTCAGTTTAACTAGGGCTCCTTGATGCCACACTTGGTCCAAATGCTCCCTTGATATCAAGGGCAGTCACTTTCACCTCAACTCTGGAATTCATCTCTTTTATCCATGTTTGGACCAAGGCTGTAATGAGATCCGCTTGAGTGCCAGACTGGTGGCATGGCACCCTGCTCCCCGGTGGTCGAGGTAGGGCCCCGCAGAGTTGGCAGCTTGGGCCCACCCCTTTAATGAAGGGACGAGCCCCTCCTACCAGCCCAGTACGTAACGCTGTGCCTCGCTCCCAGTCCGTCTGCCCCGTTAGCATCCCCGAGAGGAAGTGGAATACATTTCTTTGCACTCCACTTTCTCTTGGGTTCGATAACCCCAATTTCTGGAGCGGAGGGCAGGACTGCCGCGCCCGGCGCATAAAGTCCCGCCTTGCGGATATTACCGCCCCCAAACGGGGCACAACAGAATTTCTTTGCCCTGTGCTTTAAACTAAACTCTGAATAACATGATGCGGCAAATATCGATGATGTTGGAGAACTCAGGTAAGCCGTACCTTTCTTCCTCTTCATCAGATAGATTCCAATGAGCCAAGCGATCGTCAGTAGCCCCAAAGCCAGCACTGACCTAATGGCCAAGATTACTTCCTGACCCAGCTTGTAGCCTTCTGCTGATGGTCTGCTCTGTGAAATACAGCAATCAAGAGCAGTGATGAGCACACAGGAACCAGGGACAAGGCCCGGGAGCAGAGCAAGCCTGCTCCACACATGGGACACATGTTCAGTGTGACAGACTGCAACTAGTGGGGTGCCGCAAGGATTGGTGTTTGGGTCCCAGCTATTCACAATCTATATCAATGATTTGGATGAGGGAACCAAATGTAATCCAAGTTTGCTGATGAATGTAAGTTGTGAGGAGGATGCAAAGAGGCTTCAAGGGGATATAGACAGGCTAAGTGAGTGGGCAAGAACATGGCAAGTGGAATATAATGTGGAGAACTGTGAAGTTATCCACTTTGGTAGGAAAAATAGAAAAGCAGAGTATTTTTTAAATGGTGAGAGATTGGGAAATGTTGGCGTTCAGAGGGACCTGGGTGTCCTTGTATATAAATCACTGAAAGGTAACATGCAGGTACAGCAAACAATTAAGAAAGCAAATGGTATGTTGGCCTTTATTACAAGAGGATGTGAGTATAAGAGTAAAGGGGCCGAAATTCACCATCCCCGAAGGGACGGCTACCACGGGGTTTGGGCGGCTGATCGAAAAAATCGATTGGCTGCCATGGTCGGGTACTTTTCCCTCCCCGAGCCATATTCAGCTCGGGGGGCGGGGGGGGGAGGGTGTGGAGTTGAGCAGTGCTCACTTCCGCCAGAAACGGCGGGGTGATGCTGCTGTAAAGGTAAGTTTCCAGCGTTGGGGTTTGCAGCATGCCAGAACATGCATACAATGATGCTCATTGTGCCACCAGGTGCATCATCGAGCAGTACATAGACATCCTTAAGCAGAGGGTCGTGAAACTTTGGAATTCTCTACCCCATTGAATATTTTTAAGGTGGAGATAGACAGATTTTTGAATGATAAGGGAGCCAAGGATTATGGGGAGCGGGCAGGGAAGTGGAGTTGAGGCCATGATCAGATCAGCCATGATCTTATTGAATGGCGGAGAAGACTTGAGGGGCCGAATGGCTTACTCCTGCTCCTATTTCTTATCTTCTTATGAGTGTCAGTGTGACAGACCCTGGGCAGATAGGAATGTCAGTGTTCGAGATTCTGAGGAGAGAGGGAAAAAAAGGAAGACTTGCATATATATGACGCCTTTCACGACCACCGGATGTCTCAAAGCGCTTTACAGCCAATGAAGTACTTTGGAAGTGTAGTCATTGTTGTAATGTGGGAAACGTGGCAGCCAACTTGTGCACAGTAAGCTCCCACAAACAACAATGTGATAGTGACCAGATAATCTGTTTTCGTGATGTTGGATTGAGGGATAAATATTGGCACCAGGACACCGGGGATAACTCTCCTGCTCTTCTTTGAAATAGTGCCCTGGGATCTTTTACGTCTCACGCGAAAGACGGAACCTTTAACAGTGCAGCGCTCCCTCAGTACTGCACTAGAGTGTCATCCTAGATTTTTGTGCTTAAGTCTCTGGAATGGGACTTGAACCCACAACCTTCTGACTCAGAGGCGAGGGTCAGTGTTAGAAAGTGTTCTCGGGTCTGGTAGTGAGTGGGTCCACAGTCACTGGCACCAGCAACTATTCAAAATGAAGTGAATTGTGAAATGGAAACGGTGTTGGGTGGAGATATTGGGGTAGAATTTACCTCCACCCGAAACAGGGAGCACCTTCTGTTTTTTGAAGCTTTTCTCCGCTGCATGGGTTGGTGCTGTCGATATTCGGCATTGGAATTGTTTTGCTCGGAGCGGATGTAGTCGCAGCTGTGGGGGGGGGGGGGGGCGGAAGTGTCCTTGCAGCAGATTGGCTGCCCCGATCACTCATCAGCGGCGTGCTAATGAAGTCAGCTGACGCGTCACAACATCTCTCCCCTTCAGTGAATGGGGAGAGCCGCTGCGAGCTTTGCATATTTTTAAGTTGGGTCGACTGGGCCATCAGGGAGGGTTTGGGCTTGGCCAGCGGCCTGGTATCCAAGAGGTGGTGCCAGGCTGCCTGTTGGCAGCCCAGTCGAACCCAGAGGCACAATTGTCGGGCCGACCTGACAGTTGGCCGTCAATAAAAAATAAAATGGCGTCGCCGGCAGTAACACTTCCCCTTTAAGGGCGGCCATGTCGCCGACCAACGAGGAGTGCACCGACAGCAAAAAGCTGCTGGGGGCACCGACCGGCAGCAGCATCACTCCCATGGGGCAGTTCTGCAAAAGGGATATTTCCCACGATGCAATTTCAGGAAGGGGTCAGCGCCGGTCTGCACGAGCACTTCGCGGCTTGAAACCAGGTAGAGCGGTACCCTACACACCACTCCAACCCTGATGAAGAGCAATTTTCAAAATGGTGGCCCCTCCGCGGAGAGTCGGCGGTTATTCCGCACCGTCCCATGGCCGTCGTTTTCAGGCGGCCAGAGGCCTTATGAGGAGGGGCAAGTTCGGCCTCAAGAAGTAATAAGGGAAAGAGGTCACTGGTGGGAGTACTCAATAGGCCCCCTAACAGTAGCTACACTGTAGGACAGATTATAAATCAGGAAATAATGAAGGCTTGTAAGAAATGTACTGCAATAATCATGGGCGATTTTAATCTTCATATAGATTGGACAAATTAAATTGACAAAGGTAGCCTTGAGGACGAGTTCATAGAATGTATTCAGGATGGTTTCTTAGAACAATACATTGTTGAATCAACCAGGGAGCAGACTATTTTAGATCTGATAATGTGTAATGAAAAAGGATTCATTAATGATCTCATAGTAAAGGATCCTCTGGCGAAGAGTGATCATTGCATGTTAGAATTTCAAATTCAGTTTGAGGGTGAGAAACCTGGGTCTCAAACTAGTCTCCTGAACTTAAATAAAGGCAATCACAAAGGTATGGAGACAGAGTTGGCTAAAGTTGACTGGGAAAATGGATTAAAGGCTAAGATGGTAGATAAGCAGTGGCAGACATTTAAGGAGATATTTCATAACTCTCAGCAAAGATATATTCCAGTGAGAAAGAAAGACTCTAAGAGAAGGATGAACAACCTGTGGCTAACTGAGAAAGTAAAGGATGGTATCAAATTGAAAATAAAAGCATACAATGTTGCGAAGATTAGTGGTAGGCCAGAGGATTGGGAAATTTCTAGAAACCAGCAAAGGACGACTAAAAACAATAAAGAGGGAGAAGTTAGATTATGAGAGTAAACTAGCGAGAAATATAAAAACAGACAGTAGGAGCTTCTATATGTGTTTAAAAATGAAAAGAGTAGTTAACGTAAACGTTGGTTCCTTATAGGATGAAACTGGGGAATTAATAATGGGAAACAGGGAAATGGCAGAGACTTTGAACAGACACTAAATGCACCACAATAATAATAGATAATCTGCCCATTTACCATCCATTTTCCGTTTTTTAGACCATTACTGCCCATTATTCACTTTTAGTAGAAACTAATGCCCACTTACCTATCAGCACCATCAGGACCGCACTGCCCATTGAGGTTAAAGTGACTACGGCACTTTTCTTCTATGCATTGGGCTCCTTTCAACCATCAACTGGCGACATTTGCTGCATCTCTCAGCACGCAACACATTGCTGCATTCGGCAGGTGACAGAAGCGCTTTACGCACGAAGGTTTAACTTTATAAACTTCCCAATGACCAGGGAGGCACAGAGTGATAGGGCTTTGGATTTCTCAAGAATAGCAAACTTCCCTAAGGTCCAGGGTGCAATAGACTGTACGCACATCACCCTGTGAGCACCTTTAGAGGATGCAGAGGTGTTTCGGAACTGAAAAGGATTCCATTCCCTGAACGTGCAGCTCGTTGTTGACCACAAGCAAATAATCATGGCAGTAAATGCCAATTTTCCAGGGAGCATTCATGATGCGCACATCTTGTGTGAGAGCACTGTCTCTGACCTACATAAGAACATAAGAACATAAGAATTAGGAACAGGAGTAGGCCATCTAGCCCCTCGAGCCTGCTCCGCCATTCAACAAGATCATGGCTGATCTGGCCGTGGACTCAGCTCCACTTACCCGCCCGCTCCCCATAACCCTTAATGGTTAAAAATCTATCTATCCGTGACTTGAATACATTCAATGAGCTAGCCTCAACTGCTTCCTTGGGCAGAGAATTCCACAGATTCACAACCCTCTGGGAGAAGAAATTCCTTCTCAACTCAGTTTTAAATTGGCTCCCCGTATTTTGAGGCTATGCCCCCTAGTTCTAGTCGCCCCGACCAGTGGAAACAACCTCTCTGCCTCTATCTTGTCTATCCCTTTCATTATTTTAAATGTTTCTATAAGATCACCCCTCATCCTTCTGAACTCCAACGAGTAAAGACCCAGTCTACTCAATCTATCATCATAAGGTAACCCCCTCATCTCCGGAATCAGCCTAGTGAATCGTCTCTGTACCCCCTCCAAAGCTAGTATATCCTTCCTTAAGTAAGGTGACCAAAACTGCACGCATACTCCAGGCGCGGCCTCACCAATACCCTATACAGTTGCAGCAGGACCTCCCTGCTTTTGTACTCCATCCCTCTCGCAATGAAGGCCAACATTCCATTCGCCTTCCTGATTACCTGCTGCACCTGCAAACTAACTTTTTGGGATTCATGCACAAGGACCCCCAGGTCCCTCTGCACCTCAGCATGTTGTAATTTCTCCCCATTCAAATAATATTCCCTTTTACTGTTTTTTTTTTCCCCAAGGTGGCTGACCTCACACTTTCCGACATTGTATTCCATCTGCCAAACCTTAGCCCATTCGCTTAACCTATCTAAATCTCTCTGCAGCCTCTCTGTGTCCTCGACACAACCCACTTTCCTACTAATCTTTGTGTCATCTGCAAATTTTGTTACACTACACTCCGTCCCCTCTTCCAGGTCATCTATGTATGTTCTAAACAGTTATGGTCCCAGCCCTGTGGCACACCACTAACCACCGATTTCCAACCCGAAAAGGACCCATTTATCCCGACTCTCTGCTTTCTGTTAGCCAGCCAATTCTCTATCCATGCTAATACATTTCCTCTGACTCCGCGTACCTTTATCTTCTGCAGTAACCTTTTGTGTGGCACCTTATCGAATGCCTTTTGGAAATCTAAATACACCACATCCATCGGTACACCTCTATCCACCATGCTCGTTATATCCTCAAAGAATTCCAGTAAATTAGTTAAACATGATTTCCCCTTCATGAATCCATGTTGCGTCTGCTTGATTGCACTACTCCTATCAAGATGTCCTGCTATTTCTTCCTTAATGATAGTTTCAAGCATTTTCCCCACTACAGATGTTAAACTAACCGGCTTATAGTTACCTGCCTTTTGTCTGCCCCCTTTTTTTAAACAGAGGAGTTACATTAGCTGCTTTCCAATCCGCTGGTACCTCCCCAGAGTCCAGAGAATTTTGGTAGATTATAGCTAATGCATCTGTTATAACTTCCGCCATCTCTTTTAATACCCTGGGATGCATTTCATCAGGACCAGGGGACTTGTCTACCTTGAGTCCCATTAGCCTGTCCAGCACTACCTCCCTAGTGGTAGTGATTGTCTCAAGGTCCTCCCTTCCCACATTCCTGTGACCAGCAATTTTTGGCATGGTTTTTGTGTCTTCCACTGTGAAGACCGAAGCAAAATAATTATTTAAGGTCTCAGCCATTTCCACATTTCCCATTATTAAATCCCCCTTCTCAACTTCTAAGGGACCAACATTTACTTTAGTCACTCTTTTCCATTTTATATATCTGTAAAAGCTTTTACTATCTGTTTTTATGTTTTGTGCAAGTTTACTTTCGTAATCTATCTTTCCTTTCTTTATTGCTTTCTTAGTCATTCTTTGCTGTTGTTTAAAATTTTCCCAATCTTTTAGTTTCCCACTAACCTTGGCCATCTTATACGCATTGGTTTTTAATTTGATACTCTCCTTTATTTCCTTGGTTATCCACGGCTGGTTATCCCTTCTCTACCGCCCTTCTTTTTCACTGGAATATATTTTTGTTGAGCACTATGAAAGAGCTCCTTAAAAGTCCTCCACTGTTCCTCAATTGTGCCACCGTTTAGTCTGTGTTTCCAGTCTATTTTAGCCAACTCTGCCCTCATCCCACTGCTTAAGCATAGTACGCTCGTTTGAGACACTACTTCCTCACCCTCAATCTGTATTACAAATTCAACCATACTGTGATCACTCATTCCGAGAGGATCTTTTACTAGGAGATCGTTTATTATTACTGTCTCATTACAGAGGACCAGATCTAAGATAGCTTGCTCCCTTGTAGGTTCTGTAACATACTGTTCTAAGAAACAATCCCGCATGCATTCTATGAATTCCTCCTTCAGGCTACCCCGTGCGATTTGATTTGACCAATCGATATGTAGGTTAAAATCCCCCAAGATTACTGCTGTTATTTTTTCACATGCCTCCATTATTCCCTTGATTATTGCCCGCCCCACCGTGAAGTTATTATTCTGGGGCCTATAAACTATGCCCACCAGTGACTTTTTCCTCTTACTATCTCTAATCTCCACCCACAATGATTCAACATTTTGTTCATTAGAGCCAATATCGTCTCTCACAACTGCCCTGATATCATCCTTTATTAACAGAGCTACCCCACCTCCTTTCCCTTCTTGTCTATCTTTCCGAATCGTCAGATACCCCTGTATGTTTAATTCCCAGTCTTGGCCATCCTGCAACCACGTTTCTGTAATGGCCACCAAATTATATCCATTTGTAATGATTTGTGCCGTCAACTCATTTACTTTATTTCAAATGCTGCGTGTGTTTAGGTAGAGTGTTTTAATACTAGTTTTTAAACCATGACTTTTAGTTTTGACCCCTCCTGCAGCCCCTATATATTCAGTGGTCCTTTTTGTTTTTTGCCTTGGGTTTCTCTGCCCTCCACTTTTACTCATCTCCTTTCTGTCTTTTGCTTTTGTCTCCTTTTTGTTTCCCTCTGTCTCCCTGCATTGGTTCCCATCCCCCTGCCTTATTAGTTTAACTCCTCCCCAACAGCACTAGCAAATACTCCCCCTAGGACATTGGTTCCGGTCCTGCCTAGGTGCAGACCGTCCGGGTTAAGAGTCAGCCACAAGGTCAATGATGGATGCTTGGTGTCAAAGGATACGTCATCGCCACCTGGCTCTTGACCCCCCATAAGCCTCAGACAGATGCCGAGCATCAAAATACAATAACAGACACATAGCCACATGCAATATCGTCGAAAAAACAATCGGAGTGCTGAAGCAGCGCTTCAGATGCCTGACCACTCTGGAGGCAACCTACAACACCATCCTGAGCAAGTTGCGGAGTTCATTGTGGTGCATGTTGCACAACTTGGCAATCAGAAGAGGACAGGAAATGCAACAGAGGATTGCAAGATCACCTCAGGACAGAGTGGGCGAGGCAGAGGAAGGGGAGGAAGAGGAGATCAAGGAGGATGAGGAGGAGTCTGACGATGAACCCATGACACCACCCACCACTATACAACTGGAAGAGCCCCATGGTAATTACGCAGAAGCAAAACTGTTACGTCAGCAGCTCATAAATGAACGCTTTGCTTGAACGGTTAAGAGTTAAGTTTAAACCTTAAAATGGCCATTGTTTGCAACCCTTGTATGGATTGTTGACCCCTCATTTTGTAAAAGTGACTGAGACATTGCACAATAATTAAGTTCAATAAAATTTTACACACTTTGAAAAATATTTTTTGTCAAATAAATTAATAAATAATAAATAATTCTTTTTAAAGTATATTTGAAACACATTTTAAAAAAACTTACAAGTTTGAAAAAATTAAACATTAAACTTTAAACATTAAACCCACAACACCTAAACAATAAACAATTTTTCATTACAAAACATCCACAATGCCTGCCGCCGCCCACCCACCCTCCCCAGAAACAGTAAACAATTTTTTATTAAAAAGCATCCACAATGCCCCCCCCCAAAGAATTTTTCATTAACATTTTTTGCATAAACAACCCCTCTGCCCACCACCCCCCAAACCTGCCAACAAATCTACCTGCGACCACCATTCCCACCGGCTCTCCCGCCCACCCCCCCCCCCCCGCCCCCAATTGTTTTTTGGCATCACCCCTACCCCTTCCCGAGTTGGGACCAGTGCATTGTGCAGCAGGGCGTCCCGAGCGCTGCTGCTGTAGGGGGAGTGACGGTGGCAGTGCCATGTGTGAGGAATCTGCAGAAGAGGGAGGGTCTGACGACCCATCTTCAGAGTCAGAAGTAGCGCTATGCTCCTGACTCCCATGTGCTGTCGGCAGTGTTGGTACGACACCTTGGGGTTCAGTGTCGTACATCGATTCCAGCGGTGGCCACATGGCATCAACGGAATCGGTGATTTGCCATATCACCGCAATCAGCGCCACCGTGTCCTCCGATTGGTGTGCTAATTGCGCTGCAATATTTTCGGCTAGTCCACCTGTTGCCTGGAGTAGCTCTCAACCAATGTCGACGTTTGGCCTAGACAGCATAACTATATCCAGGTCGGTGTCTGCCTGTCTTCAGTTTCCGCAGATTTGGCACGGGGGCTGTACCACTCGGTGTGCCCTGCTGCACACTGCTTGGTCCCGTCACTTTCTCAGAGCCCAATCCATGAAACGTGAATTCAGCTGCGGAAGAGGTGGTCGCAGGAATGAAGGGCCCCTCAGTACCCGCACCCCCTTTTTCTACTTCCACTTCCAACAGTGCTTCCTGGGGTGGGTAGGACAGCTGGATGATTTCTTCTTCACCGGATCTGCACCCCCATGGGTGGCCGAGCGATCATGTGCCCCTGTGAGTGCTGCGGCCCACTCCTCCACAAGGATAAGGAGTAAGCCATTTAGGGCTTAGATGAGGAGAAAGTTCTTCAGAGTGTTGTTAACCAATGGAATTCCCTACCGCAGAGAGTTGTTGATGCCAGTTCATTGGATATATTCAAGAGGGAGTTAGAAATGGCCCTCATGGCTAAAGGGATCAAGGGGTATGGAGAGAAAGCAGGAAAGAGTTGCTGAGATGAATGATCAGCCATGATCTTATTGAATGGTGGTGCAGGCTCAAAGGGCCGAATGGCCTACTCCTGCACCTATTTTCTATGTTTCTATGTTTCATCATCATCCTCCCCCTGCTCTTCAGTGTCATCTCCGCTAATAAGTAAGTCAATCAGCACAGCGTGCTCCTGGTCAGCTCGAAAACATAACAGAAGAGGTAAACAGAAGGGCAAGGGAGGGAGGGTCAGGGTGACATTTTAACGCTTACTTGCACAGATATAGGTAGAGGAGCAACATTACTGCATTATATATCACTGCGAGATCATGCAATGAAAATGAACAGACTGCCTGGCATTATAATATTTCATGATGGTCCCAGCATTATATTACATCATTTGGCATCATTTATACATTATGGTCACATGACGATGCACGGCCCGGGGATTATGCGTGACTTACGTGGCGCCAACACCGGATCTGCACCCCCATGGGTGGCCGAGCGATCATGTGCCCGTGAGGGCTGCGACCCACTCCTCCAGATTTGTGAGCTCATCCAGCTCTGCAGGACCTCCTCTGGTGTGCCTACGTCGCCTCTTTAAAAGCAATTTTTTTTTCTGAAAAGATGACAATAGCATGGTATAAGATAGTTGCTCAGGTACTAGTACCCACCCAATGCCTTTCAACACTGTCCCATTAATGCACCATTAGCATGCAAGTGATTCAACACACAGATAGACATCCACAATTACCCACCCCCAACGCCTTTCAACACTGTCACATTAATGCACTGTTAGCATGTAAGTGATGCATGATGAACACATCTTATTAATTACAGGAAAACAATATAATAACATAGTTGATAGTAATAATGTGTAACACCAAGTTTACCAAGATTAACAAAATCACAATATGGCAGTTTTACATTTTAAGTAATGAGTCAGTACATGATTAAAGTTATTAAAGTTATTACTTTCTCTTGCAGCAGAAACAAGGTCATTCCAGCGCTTGCAGCACTGGACTGGCCCCCGACAGACCCGGGCAACCGAGGACACCGCTTCGGAAATCTCTGCCCATATTCTCTGATAAATGGGCGGGTTGGGTTTGCCATGACCACCCCAGGTCAATTGGTCCCACCGTGCCTCCGCTTTGTGGACCAAGGCAGCTTGCGTGTCCATGGTGAACCTCTTCGCCCTCTTCCTCCCGCCTACCTTTGCCTCGGCCTCAACCTCGATCATAGTAATAGTAATATTCTTAATATTATTTATTTCTGATAATATAAGGCTACATTTTTATTATAGTATGCAACATAATATTTAGCACAAAAAAGCTATAGTATGCAATATAATATTTAAGTTCTAAATGGATTTCAATACAGGCTGCTTTTAAGCGATTTCTCCTCTCCCTCTCTACCCCACCCTTCCTCAACTGTGCATGCGTGGGCTGACCCCTGACCCCGAAACGTGGGGGCGGGGGGGAAATGTGCATGCGCAGTACGACTGTTGTAACAGAAGCCAGCCTTACACGACGGATGTAGCCACTCACTACCGCCCACTAACGCTATCGCCGGGGGAAAAAAGCCAGAACTAGCGGCTTTTGATCTCGGCGGTAATCGGGCAGTATTGAAAACTCTAAGTTCATACCGCCCGATTACCGCCTAGGTACTTTAAACAATTATTATCATTAAAGAAAAAGTACTAGGTAAACTAATGGGATGAAAAGTGAACAAGTCCCCTGGATCTGATGTCCTGCATCCTAGGGTCTTAAAAGAAGTGGTAGCAGAGATTGGTTGTAATCTACCAAAATTCCCTGGATTCTGGAGAAGTCCCAGCAGATTGGAAAACTGCAAATGTAATGCCCCTATTCAAGAAAGGAGGGAGACAGAAAACAGGAAATTATAGACCTGTTAGCCTAACATCTGTCATTGGGAAAATGCTACAGTCCATTATTAAGGAAGCAATAGCAGGACATTTGGAAATTCATAATACAGGCAAGCAGAGTCAACATGGTTTTATCAAAGGGAAATCATATTTGACAAATTTGCTGGAGTCTTTGAGGATGTAATAAGCAGGGTGGATAAAGGGCAACCAGTAGATGTTGTGTATTTGGATTTCCGAAAGACATTTGATAAGGTGTCACATAAAAGGTTACTGCACAAAATAAGGGCTCACGGGGTTGGGGGTAATATATTAGCATGGAGAGAGAATTGGCTAACTAACAGAAAACAGAGAGTCAGGATAAATGGTCATTTTCAGGTTGGCAATCAGTAACTAGTGGGGTGCCACAGAGAACAGTGCTGGGGTCTCAACTATTTACAATCTATATTAATGACTTGGATGAAGGGACCGAGTGTAATGTAACCAAATTTGCTGATGATACATAGATAGGTGGGAAAGGAAGTTGTGAGGAAAACACAAAAAATCTGCAAAGGGATATAATTAGATAAAGTCAGTGGGAAAAAATTTGGCAGATGGAGTATAATGTGAGAAAATGTGAGGTTATCCACTTTGGTAGGAAAAATAAAAAGCAAATTATTATTGCTACAAAATGATTACAAAATGCTGCGGTACAGTGGAATCTGGAGGCCCTTGTACATGAAACACAGAAAGTTAGTATGCAGGTACAGCAAGTAATTAGAAAGGCAAATGGAATGTTGGCCTTTATTGCAAGGGGGAATAGAGTATAAAAGTAGGGAAATCTTGCTACAACTGTACAAGGCATTCGTGAGACCACACCTGGAGTACTGCATACAGTTTGGTCTCCTTATTTAAGGGGGGATATACTTGCATTGGAGACAGTTCAGAGAAGATTCACCAGGTTGATTCCTGAGATGAAGGGGTTGTCTTAAGAAAGGTTGAGAAGGTTGGGCCTAAATTCATTGAAGTTTAGAAGAATGTGAGGTGATCTTATTGAAACGTATAAGATTCTGAGGGGGCTTGACAGGGTAGATGCAGAGAGGATGTTTCCTCTCGTGGGGGAATCTAGAACTAGGGTCATAGTTTCAGAATAAGAGGTCGCACATTAAAAACAGAGGCGATGAGGAATTTCTTCTCCTAGAGAGTTGTGAATCTGTAGAACTCTCTGCCCCAGAGAGCTGTGGCGGCTGGATCATTGAATATATTTAAGGTGGAGATAGACAGATTTTTCAACGATAAGGGAGTCAAGGGTTATGGGGAACGGGCTGGGAAATGGAGTTGAGACCAAGATCAGATCAGCTATGATCTTATTGAATGGCGGAGCAGGCTCGAGGGGCCAAATGGCCTATTCCTGCTCCTATTTCTTATGTTTTTATGTGTTTACCTCATACAGTGAGAATAGTCCCAAGATTATTTCGTATAGTCATGCGTTGGGCTAGCACCTCCACACAGTAGTAAAACCTCTGAGTCATTTTGATTCAGTTGATTTATGCAGATGAAGCCGGTCATCTCCAAATTTGGGGAGCCCAGGAATTCGATTCGGCCTCGGTAATCCGGGTGAGTGTAGCTCCTTGAGGCGTCAAATATATTTTTTCTGAAATCATGATTATCTCCATATATTATTTTCCATAAAATATTAATCTCTTTGGCTCTGTATATTTGAGTAAGTGAATGAGCAGGGATAATGATTGACTGCCTTTCCTCAGCCTACAGGTTCTCAGGCTGGGTCACATGGAAACCAACTCCATTGATCTGGACTGAAGGAGAGGAAAAGAGCAAATGGTTATTTTTGGATCCCGAATGCTATCGCCTCATAATACCCCCAGTAATAGAGAAACCTGTATCCTAAATAGCAGTCTGTGACTGACTCCCGGGTATCTGTTATTCCATATGTATAAACCCTCCAAACCCCTCAATTAGATTCTAGTCTGTAACTCACTTCCGGGTATCTTTATTCTATATGTAAACCCCTTGAATCCCCTGATTAAATTGCAGCCTATAAGAACATAAGAACATAAGAAATAGGAGCAGAAGTAGGCCATCTGGCCCCTCGAGCCTGCTCTGACATTCCATAAGATTGTGGCTGATCTGATGGCCTCAACTCCACTTCCCTGCCCTCTTCCCTTGACTCCCTTATCGTTGAAAAATCTGTCTATCTCCACTTTAAATATATTCAATGTAACTCACTCCCAGGTATCTGTTATTCTATATATAAACCCCCCTGATCCTCTCGGCCACCGATACACACTTTCGGGGCTGGCCCTCGGTGGATTCAGCGAAAAGCCAGCTGCTGTCTTTGAGCGAATCTCCTGAAGCCAAAGAAAACTGGGTTTACTCACCGATGGAAAGTTACAGAAGGATCAGGTGCAGAAGGGGTCCCATTGCCGCTCCTCAGTGCACTAAGGTGGCTAGTTTGGAAAATTCACTGTCCGGAGGCCGTCTCTCCCTGGCATCAAGGAAGCAAACGCATACAAGATATCCTGGTCTCTTGTGGCACTTCAAGTTAGATTTGTTTTCACCTTTAGTTTCTTTGATCACATGGCCTTCTCGTGCTGAAAAGTTCCTTCCGTTTCCTGGGTTGCTACCCTACTACTCTGGCATGTCTGTATTTACACAATTGATTGATCCCAAGTGATCCTTGTGGCTTGATGGATGATCCCTGTCTCGCCGTTAGCATCCACCTTCTCTCACTCTCACCATCGCAACCTTCCTTGTTTCTGTCTCACAGGAGAGCTTAAGGCTTTGGAGTAGGTGCAGAGGGGAGAATATGAACATCAGGAGCAGGAGTAGACCATTTGGCCCCTCGAGTCTGCTCTGCCTTTCAATGAGACCATGGGTAATCTTCTACCTCAACTCCACTTGCCTGCATTATCACCATATCCCTTTTAATATCCTAAAATCTATCGACCTCTGTCTTGAACATACTCAAAGACTGAGCCTCCACAATGCTCTGGGGTAGAGAGTTCCAAAGATTCACCACCCTCTGAGTGATGAAAATTCTCCTCATCTCAGTCCTAAATGGACAAACCCTTATTCTGAGACTGTGACCCTTGGTTCTAGACTTTCCAGCCAGGGGAATCATCCTCCCTGCATTTACCGTGTCAAGCCCTGTAAGAATTTTGTATGTTTTAATGAGATCACTTCTCATTCTTCTAAACTCTAGAGAATATAGGCCTAGTCTACTCAATCTCTCCTCACAGGACAATTCCCCATCCCAGGAATCAGTCCGGTGAACCTTCATTGCACTCCCTCAATGGCAAGTAGGAATGGAGACCAAAACTGTACACAATACTCCAGGTACGGTCTCACCAGGGTCCTATATAATTGCAGTAAGATGTCTTTACTCTTATACTCCAATCCTCTTGTAATAAAGGCCAACATACCATTTGCTTTCTTAATTGCTTGCTGTACCTGCATGTTAACTTTCAGTGATTCGTGTACAAGGACACACCCAGGTCCCTCTGAACAACAACATTTCCCAATCTCTCACCATTTAAAAAATACTCTGCTTTTCTATTTTTCCTACCAAAGTGGATAACTTCACAGTTCTCCACATTATATTCCATTTGCCATGTTCTTGCCCACTCACTTAGCTTGTCTATTTCCCCTTAAAGCTTCATTGCATCCTCCTCACAACTTACATTCCCACCTAGCTTTGTATCATCTGCAAACTTGGATATATTACATTTGGTTCCCTCATCCAATTCATTGATATAGATTGTGAATAGCTGAGGCCCAAGCACCGATCATTGCAGTATCCCACTAGTTACAGCCTGCCAACTCGAAAATGACCCGTTTATTCCTACTCTGTTTTCTGTCCATTAACCAATCCTCAATCCATGCTAGTATATTACCTCCAATCCCATGAGCCCTAATTTTGTTTAATAACCTCTTGTGTGGCCTTCTGAAAATCCAAAAACACCACATCCACTAGTCTTCCCCTTATCTATTCTGCTAGTTACAACCTCAAAAAACTCTTAACAGATTTGTCAAACATGATTTTCCTTTCATAAATCCATGTTGACTCTGCCCAATCATATTATTCTTTTCTAAGTGCCCTTTTACCACGTCCTTAATAATAGATTCTAGCATTTTCCCTTCGACTGAATCAGGCTACCTGGTCTGTAGTTCCCCATTTTCTTCTCCCTCTCTCCTTTCTTAAATAATGGGGTTACATTTGCTACCTTCCAATCCACGGGAACCGTTCTAGAATCCATGGAATTTTGGAAGATGATGACCAATGCATCCACTATTTCTATAGCCACCTCTTTCAAAACCCTAGGATGTAGGCCATCAGGTCCAGGGATTTATTGGCTTTCAGTTCCATTAATTTTTCCAGTATTATTTTTTTACTAATATTACTAATTTCTTTCAGTTCCTCATTCTCGCTAGTCCCCAGGATTTTGAATGAGTGAATGAGCATGGGATAATGATCGACTGCCCTTCCTCAGCCAGCAGGTGGAAAGGCTGGATCACGTTGAATCTATCTCCATTGATCAGGGCTGAGGGAGACGACAACATCAAATGGTTATTAAGGAATCTCAAATAATATCGCATCCAACAGACAATCACCCCATAATACCCTCAGTAACAGAGAAACTTCATATCCTAAATAGCAGAGAAATCCCCCTCAACCCCATCTAATAGAGAAACCTTCCATTGTTCTCACTCTACTCACCACCCCTCCTCTCCTCCCCAACTGACCTCTCCCTAACACTCCTACTCCCCTTCTTTCCTCTCCCCTCCTCTCCTTTCTCCTCTCCTCTGCCCTTCTGTCCACCCCCCACCCCCACCCTCCCCTCCTCTCCTTCCTTCTCCTCTACTCATCTCCCCTCAACTCTTCTCCACATCTCTACTTTCCTCTCTCCTCCCCTCCTCTCCTCTCCCCCTGCCCCCTCTCCTACTCTCCACTTCTATCCCCTCCCCTTCTCTCTGCTCCTCTCATGTCCCCTACCCTTGGCTCCAATCCCCTCCTCTCCTCTCATTGCCCTGCCAATCTCCTCCCCTCCTCTCCCCTCCCCTCCTCTTCCTTCCCATCTTCTCTCCCTTCCTCTCCCCTCCTCTCTACTCACCTCCTCTCTCCTTCTCTCCACTCCACTACTCTCCCCAAACTCTCCTCCCCTCTCAGAGTCATAGACATTTACAGAACAGAAGGTCGTCATTTCGGAGGCCATCGTGTCCATGCCGGCCAACAAAGCTATCCAACCTAAGCCCTCTTTCCAGCTCTTGGTCCATAGCACTGTAGGTTACAGCACTTCAAGTGCACATCCAAGTACTTTTTAAATGTGTTGAGGGTTTCTGCCTCTACCACCCTTTCAGGCAGTGAGTCCCAGACCCCCACCACCCTCTGGGTGAAATAATTGCTCCTCAAATCCCCTCGAAACCTCCTACCAATTACTTTAAATCTATGCCCCCTAATTGTTGACCCCTCTGCTAAGGGAAATAGGTCCTTTCTATCCACTCTATCTGGGCCCTCATAATTTTATACACCTCAATAAGGTCTCCCCTCAGCTTCCTCTGTTCCAAAGAAAACAAACCCAGCCTATCCAATCTTTCCTCATAGCTAAAATTCTCCAGTCCAGGCAACATGCTCGTAAATCTCCTCTGTATCCTCTCTAGTGCAATCACATCTTTCCTGTAATGTGGTGACCAGAACTGCACGCAGTACTCTAGCTGTGGCCGAACTAGTGTTTTATGGATGCGTTTATTTGTACTTACTGAATTGCAGCCGTTTCTCTGATTGGCTCTCCATTATCACATGACCTATTGCTGATTGGTCCCCTTGGAGGTTAAGCCACACCCTGAAGTTTCTCTGGAATGTGTAAATGGAACCGCCCAGCCTAACTTTGCACATTGTAACATGATCCATTTGGACTTCAGAAGTCAGAAAGGACACATCCCTCCCCCAGCCAAAGTCCCTCCTTATCCCAGAGCAAATGTTTCCCCCTTACCCCAGTGCAAGTCCATCCCCCTTACCCCAGTGCAAGTCCATCCTTCCCCCAGCCTAAATCCCTTACCCAAGTGCAAGTGCACTGTTAAGTTCAGAATAACTCCACGAGACTGTGTTGTAAGCTCAAACCATCATGACCTTGGTCTCTTTAACATAATTCCAAAGTGAGGCAGCAGCGTGGTGGACTGCCTTTTATACCTGCTTCCTCCAAGGTACACAGGTAACCCATCGGTCTCCCACAGGTGTGCCCCCTAGTGGCAAATCTTATACACAGGGGAAGTTCACATACATAATATCACTTGCACCAAAGTCTTGAGTACAAGTTATTTACAGGGGTTGAAGCGATCTGGCCGTCTGCGTTCCCTGGTCGATCGCCTGGGTTGAAATCCTGGCATGGGCGAGTTGGTCAGATCATTGCTGCACAGCAGCTCGGCTGGTCTGATTGGACTATCAGGCAAAGTGGGTTCATCCTTGTGGTTGACAGTGAGGTCAATTGCTGGTTGAGTGTGTTTGTTGATCATAGATGGTAGGGTCTTCTTCAAACTGTTCTTGGTAGACGGTGAACCGCAGTTTGGTCTGCTCCAGGTGCTTTCTGCACGTTTGCCCATTCAACAATTTCACAACAAACATTCTATTCCCCTCCTTGGCTAAGACAGTGCCAGCAATCCACTTGGAACCGTGACCGTAATTTAGAACAAATACCGGATCATTGACCTCAATGTCATGCGAGGCTGCCACGGAATCATGGTACACGTTAGGCCTGTGCCGCTGGGTTTCTACGTGATCATTGATATCTGGGTTGATATGTCCTTACTCTGCAGTATAAATGCACACGAGGCCCATACTTGAGAGAAGGTCACTCTGTGACCAGTTACCTTTATTACCAAGACCTCCAGAGATGAAGGTGGGTGGAGCTTCCCCTTTTATACCTGGAAAGTCCAGGTTAGGAGTGTCTCCCACAAGTTCATCCCCTTGTGGTCAATGTTCTCAAGGTGTACAACTTAGGTCAGCTTATACATGGGTTACAATGACAGTTGAATACATGACATCACCTCTCCCGCCAAAGTCTTATTGGGATCACAGGTTAAGTCTCTCTGGTGGTTTACGCTCCCTGAGTTGGGGCTCCGGTTGTTGGGTGCTGGCCTGAGTGTCTACTGTTTGCGGTGCCTCAGGCCTGTCCAGAATGCCCACAATGACTGGGCTCTCCTCCACTTAGTTCCGGTGTTCGGTCACCTGTGGTGGAGTAAACTCTACGTCGTCTTCTTCCTCTGCTTCTTCTATAGGGTTGCTGAACCTCCTTTTAGTTTGATCCACGTGTTTGCGGCAGATTTGTCCATTGGTAACCCTATTCCCCTCTTTGGCAATCACAGTGCCTGCAAGCCATTTGGGCCCTGCAGCGTAATTAAGGACAAAAACAGGGTCATTGACATCAATACATCGCGCCCTCGCATTCCCGTCATGGTAGTCACATTGTAACTGACGCCTGCTCTCAACAATTTCTTTCATAGTAGGGTGTATAAGGGATAACCTGGTTTTGAGCGTCCTTTTCATTAGCAGCTCTGCGGGTGGAACCCCTGTGATCGAGTGTGGTCAGGATCTGTTGGCCAACAGGAGGCATGATAAGCGACTTTGTAGGGAACCATCTTGGATTCTGAGCATCCCCTGTTTGATTATCTGCACTGCTCGTTCCGCCTGGCCGTTTGAGGCCGGCTTGAACGGTGCAATTCTGACATGGTTGATTCTATTGCCTGCTATGAAGTCCTGGAATTCAGTGCTTGTGAAGCACGGGCCATTGTTGCTGACCAAGACATCCAGTAGACCATGGGTGGAGAACATTGCCCGTAGACTTTTTACCGTGGCAGAGGATGTGCTTGAATTTAAAATGGCACACTCAATCCATTTTGAGTCGGTGTCGACTACAACCAAAAACATTTTTCCCATGAAAGGACCTGTGTAGTCCACATGGATGCGTGACCATGGTTGGCGGGCCAGGACCAGGGGCTAAGGGGGGCTTCCCTGGGTGCGTTGCCAGCTGAGCACACGTGTTGCACCTGCGAACACAAAGTTCCAGGTCTGCATCTATCCCTGGCCACCAAACGTGCGACCTGGCAATTGCCTTTATCATGACAATGCCCAGGTGCTCATTGTGAAGTTCTCTGATAAACACTTCTCTGCCCTTCTGGGGCATGACTACTCAGTTTCCCCACAGTAGGCAATCGACCTGAATTGAGTGTTCATCCTTGCGCCGATGAAACGGTTTAAATTCCTCAGGGCATGCCCCGTACGTGGCTGCCCAGTCCCCATTCAGGACACATTTCTTAACTAAAGACAGTAGCGGGTCTTTATTTATCCAGACTTTAATCAGATGGGCTGTCACAGGTGAGCCTTTGCTTTCGAAAGCTTCAACAGCCATGACCATCTCAGCATCATGCTCAGCAGCCCACTCAGTGGTAGCTAGTAGGAGCCTGCTGAGTGCATCGGCGCAGTTTTCAGTGCCCGGTCTGTGCCGAATTGTGTAGTCATAGGCGGCTAACCTGAGTGCCCACCTCTGTATGCGGGCCGATGCATTCGCATTTATGACTTTGTTGTCGGCCAAAAGGGACATTAGGGGTTTGTGATCTGTCTCCAGCTCAAATTTCATGCCAAACAAGTACTGGTGCATTTTTTTTTAACTGCATATACACATGCTAGCGCTTCCTTTTTTCCCATCCCGTAGCCGCTTTCTGCCTAGGACAGACTTCTGGAGGCAAAGGCTACCGGCTGCAGCTGACCATTCACATTCACATGCTGCAACACACACCCAACCCCATAGGATGACGCATCGCATGTTAAAACAAGTTTCTTACATGGGTCATATAACGTTAACAGTTTGTTGGAGCATAACAAATTGCATGCTCTATCAAAAGCCCTTTCCTGGCTGTCCCCCCAGACCCAATCACGACCTTTGCGTAGGAGCACGTGTAGCGGCTCTAACAGCATGCTCAATTTGGGAAGAAAGTTACCAAAATAGTTCAGGAGCCCCAGGAACGAACGCAGCTCCGTCATATTATAGGGGTCTGGGTGCTCTTTGGATCGCTTCCGTTTTGGACGCAGTCGGTCTGATCCCGTCTGCTGCTACCCTCCTCCCCAGGAATTCTACCTCTGGAGCCAAGAAGACGCACTTCGCCTTATTCAGTCGCAGCCCTACCCGGTCCAGTCTGCGCAGCACCTCCTCCAGGTTGTGGAGGTGTTCTTCAGTATCGCGACCCGCGATGAAGATGTCGTCTTGAAAAACCACCGTCCTTGGAATCGACTTGAGGAGGCTTTCCATATTTCGCTGAAAGATCGCGGAGGCTGAACGAATCCCGAACGGACATCTGTTATACTCAAACAACCCCTTGTGTGTCATGATGGTGGTCAGCTTCTTCGACTCACTCGCCAGCTCCTGGGTCATGTAAGCTGAGGTCAGGTCTTTGGTCTCAATCAGTTTCCTGAAAACCCCAGCATGCCCGATGCCCTCAATAAAAAAGTCTCGCAGCATCTCCGCTCTGCATGCATCTGGGAACTTACATAGGCTCGCCAGTCGCCGGAGATCTGCCACAAAGTCAGGAACGCTTTGCCTTTCTCGCCGCCGGTGCGTGTAAAACCGGTGTCTCGCCATGTGCATGCTGCTCGCCAGTTTAAGGTGTTCCCGATCAGCTTACTGAGCTCTTCGAATGTCTTATCCGCTGGCTTCTCTGGCGCTAGAAGGTCCTTCATCAGGGAGTACGTTCTGGATCCACAAACCGTCAGATGATCCCTGCGTTTGTCGGCCAAATTCTGTCCCAACCATTCCTTAGTGACAAAACTTTGCTGTAGTCTCCCAATAAAGTCGCCCCAATCATCACCAACACAGTACCTCACTTCTGTGCTGCTAGTAGCCATGCTCACGTGGTTTAATTCCATGTTTCTCGTCGCCAATGATATGTCTTTACTATACAGTATAAATGCACACGAGGCCCATACTTGAGAAAAGGTCACTCTGTGACCAGTTACCTTTATTACCAAGACCTCAAGTGATGAGGGTGGGTGGAGCTTCCCCTTTTATACCTGGAAAGTCCAGGTTAGGAGTGTCTCCCACAAGTTCACCCCCTTGTGGTCAATGTTTTCAAGGTGTACAACTTAGGTCAGCTTATACATGGGTTACAATGATAGTTCATTACGTGACATGGGTGGACTAAGAAGAGCCTGGTTTTGAGTGCTCTCTTCAATAACAATTCTGCAGGGGGAACCCTGGTGAGCAAGTGGCGGCGCGTCCGGTAGCTGAGCAGGACCGTAGATTACGCGTCCATTACGCGTCTCAAGCTTTGCTTGATTGTTTGGACTGCCCGTTCCGCTTGGCCGTTGGATGCGGGTTTAAATGGGGCAGAGCTCACATGCTTGATGCCATTGTGGGTCATGAACTCATTGAATTCTGAGCTGGTGAAACATGGTCCATTGTCACTGACAAGGACATCGGGCAAACCATGGATGGCGAACATGGCCTTGAGGCTTTCAATGGTGGAAGTGGAAGTACATGATGACATTATACATTCAATCCACCTTGAGTAAGCGTCCACTGCTACTAGAAACATCTTCCCTAGAAATGGGCCAGCGAAATCTACATGGACACTGGACCACAGTTTGGAGGGCCATGACCACAAGCTCAGGGGGGGCCTCCCTGGGTGCGTTGCTCAGCTGTGAGCAAGTCTTGCATTGATGTACGTATGACTCTAATTCGGAGTCAATGACAGGCCACCAAGCGTGCGACCTGGCGATAGCCTTCACCATGACTATGCCTGGGTGGGTACTGTGTCGGTCGTATATAAACGTTTCCCTGCCCTTTTTGGGCAAAATCACGCGATTCCCCCATAAAGAGACAATCTGACTGGACTGACAGTTCGTCCTTGCGTCGGTGAAAAGGCTTAATTTCATCTTGCAATTCCCCAGGAACCCCCGACCAGCTCCCATTGAGGATGCATCTTTTTACTAGTGATAGCACCGGGTCCTGGCTAGTCCAGGTCCTGATCTGGTGAGCCATGACGGGTGACTCCTTGCTCTCAAAAGCATCCATTACCAGAAGCAAGTCTGCGGGTTGTACCATTTCCATCCCGGTGGTGGGCAATGGCGGATGACTGAGGGCGTCAGCGCAGTTCTCAGTACCTGGTCTGTGGCGGATTACATAGTCATATGCAGACAATGTTAGTGCCCATCTTTGCTTTCTGAGAGCAGTGAAGTGAGCGGTTTGTGGTCGGTTTCGAGCTCGAACCGGAGACCAAACAGATATTGGTACATTTTCTTAATCCCGTATACACAAGCCAATGCTTCTTCTCAACCATACTGTAGGCTCTTTCAGCCTTGGATAAACTTCTCGACGCATATGCAACCGGTTGCAGTTTGCCTGACCCATTTTTGCTTGCTGTAACGCACAACTGACAACGACGACGCATCACATGGCCCTCAGGACCATATCTAATTCCCTCTTGAATATATCCAACGAACTGGCATCAACAACTCTTTGCGGTAGAGAATTCCACAGGTTAACAACTCTCTGAGTGAAGAAGTTTCTCCTCATCTCAGTCCTAATTGGCTTACCCCTCATCATTATACTGTATCCCCTGGTTCTGGACTGCCCCAACATCGGGAACATTCTTCCTGTATCTAACCTGTCCAGTCCCGTCAGAATTTTATATATTTCTATAAGATCCCCTCTCATCCTTCTAAACTCCAGTGAATACAGGCCCAGTCAATCCAGTCTCCCCTCATATGTCAGTCCTGCCATCCTGGGAATCAGTCTGGTGAATCTTCGCTGCACTCCCTCAATAGCAAGAACGTCCTTCCTCAGATTAGGAGACCAAACCTGAACACAATATTCCAGGTGAGGTCTCACTAAGGCCCTGTACAATTGCAGTAAGACCTCCCTGCTCCTATACTCAAATCCCCTAGATATGAAGGCCAACATGCCATTTGTCTTCTTCACCGCCTGCTGTACCTGCATGCCAACTTTCAATGACTGATATACGATGATACTCAGGTCTCGTTGCACCTCCCCTTTTCCTAATCCGCCGCCATTTAGATAATGTTCTGCCTTTGTGTTTTTGCCACCAAAGTGGATAAGCTCACATTTATCCACATTATACTGCATCTTCCATACATTTGCCCACTCACCTAACTTGTCCAAGTCACCCTGCAGCCTCTTAGCATCCTCCTCACAGCTCACACCGCCACCCAGTTCAGTGTCATCTGCAAACTTGGAGATATTACACTCAATTCCTTCATCTAAATCATTAATGTATATTGTAAATAGCTGGGGTCCCAGCACTGAACCCTGCGGCACCCCACTAGTCACTGCCTGCCATTCTGAAAAGGACCCGTTTATCCCGACTCTCTGCTTCCTGTCCACCAACCAGTTCTCTATCCACATCAATACATTACCCCTAATACCATGTGCTTTAATTTTGCACACCAATCTCTTTTGTGGGACCTTGTCAAAAGCCTTTTGAAAGTCCAAATACACCACACCCACTGGTTCTCCCTTGTCCACTCTACTAGTTACATCCTCAAAAAATTCTAGAACATTTGTCAAGCATGATTTCCCTCTCATAAATCCATGCTGACTTGAACCGATCCTGTCACTACTTTCCAGATGCACTGCTATTTCATCTTCAATAATTGATTCCAATACTTCCAATTTTCCCCACTACTGATGTCAGGCTAACTGGTCTATAATTACCCGTTTTCTCTCTCGCTTTTAAAAAAAGTGATGTTACATTAGCTACCCTCCAGTCCATAGGAACTGATCCAGACTCGATAGACTGTTGGAAAATGATCACCAATGCATCCACTATTTCTAGGGTCACTTCCTTAAGTACTCTGGGATGCAAACTATCAAGCCCTGGGGATTTATCGGCTTTCAATCCCATCAATTCCCCTAACACAATTTCCCGACTAATAAGGATTTCTTCAGTTCCTCCTTCTCACTAGACCCTCGGTCCCCTAATATTTCCGGAAGGTTATTTGTGTCTTCCTTCGTGAGGACAGAACCAAAGTATTTGTTCCCCATTATAAATTTACCTGATTCTGACTGGAAGGGACCTACATTTGACTTTGTTTGTTTTCACTAATCTTTTTCTCTTCAGATATTTATAGAAGCTTTTGCAGTCAGTTTTTATGTTCCCTGCAAGCTTCCTCTCATACTCTATTTTCCCCCTCTTAATTAAACCTTGGTCCTCCTCTGCTGAATTTTAAATTTCTCCCAGTCCTCAGGTTTGCTGCTTTTTCTGACCAATTTATATGCCTCTTCCTTGAATTTAACACTATCCTTAATTTCCCCTGTTAGCCACAGTTGAGCCACCTTCCCAGTTTTATTTTTACGCCAGACACGGATGTACAATTGTTAAAGTTTATCCATGTGATCGTTAAACGTTTGCCATTGCCTATCCACCGTCAACCCTTTAAGTATCATTCACCAGTCTATTAAGTATCATTCTAGCCAATTCACGTCTCATACCATCGACGTTACCTTTCCTTAAGTTCAGGACTCTAGTCTCTGAATTAACTGTGTCATTCTCCATCTTAATAAAGAATTCTAACATGTTATGGTCACTCTTCCTCAAGGGGCCTCACACAACAAGATTGCGAATTAGTCCTCTCTCATTGCACATCACCCAATTTAGGATGGCCAGCCTTCTAGTTGGTTCCGCGACATATTGGTCTAGAAAACCATCCTTAATACACTCCAGGGAATCCTCCACCACCATATTGCTACCAGTTTGTTTAGCCCAATCTATATGTAGATTAAAGTCACCCATGATAACTGCTGTACCTTTATTGCACGTATCTCTAATTTCTTGTTTGATGCTGTCCCCAACCTCACTACTATTGTTTGGTGGTCTGTACACAACTCCCACTAGTGTTTTCTGCCTTTTGGTATTCCGCAGTTCTATCCATACAGATTCCACATCATCCAAGCTAATGTCCTTCCTTACTATTGCGTTAATTTTCTCTTTAACCAGCAACGCTACCCCACTTCCTTTTTCTTTCTGTCTATCCTTCCTGAATGTTGAATATTCCTGGATGTTGAGTTCCCAGACTTGGTCACCCTAGAGCCATGTCTCCGTGATGCCAATTATATCATATTCGTTAATTGCTGCCTGCACAGTTAATTTGTCCACCTTATTATGAATACTCCTTGCATTGAGGCACAGAGCCTTTAGGCTTGTCTTTTTAACACACTTTGCCCTTTTAGAATTTTGCTGTAATGTGGCCCTTTTTGATTTTTGCATTAGGTTTCTTTGCCCTCCACTTTTACTTTTCTTCTTTCTATCTTTTGCTTCTGCCCCCATTCTACT
Organism: Pristiophorus japonicus; assembly: GCF_044704955.1. Classification (NCBI taxonomy): domain Eukaryota; kingdom Metazoa; phylum Chordata; class Chondrichthyes; family Pristiophoridae; genus Pristiophorus; species Pristiophorus japonicus. Next base: position 53,981,583 of record NC_091980.1, read on the forward strand.
TCCCTCTGTCTCCCTGCGTAGATTCCCATCCCCCTGGTAGCGTGGCGGGTACTGGTCCTGTCACAAGATTCAGTTGATCGTCACCTTGTAGTCCCCGCAGATTCTGACTGTCCCATCGTTCTTTAGTGTTATGTATTTAACCCCTTGCAACCTGTATCACACTACCACCAGAGGGCCTACCTGTTGGAGTCCCAAGGTATCCCAACATCCCTTGGGAGCACGGTATATGAGCAGGCCACCCACGAGGTACCTGCACTATGGAGTCTTATTAAAGGAGCTAAGGTCACACTTGCTCATTGTACACAGTACTCAGTTTCATCCTTTATTATGAATGCATCATTTAGTACCGGCACGATTGGACTGGCCCACTTGTTGAACTCGACTGGCGATTTGATTCCCTCTCATTGAAGTCTGTCCAGCTCGATTTCGACTTTCTCTCGCATCATATATGGGACTGCTCGGGCTTTGTGATGAACGGGCCGTGCCCCAGGAACAAGAAGTTGCCGATGCCTGGCTCAAATAATGCCGGGAGTTTGTTTAGCACCTGGGCGCACGGGGCGTCATCCACCGAGGACAGTGCTTTGATGTCGTCCCAGGTCCACCAGATCTTGCCTAGCCAGCTCCTGGTACAATCCATAGTGGTAAGTCATGCACCCTTCCGTTATACGATACTTTCACTGCCGATAACAGGTATGAGTTATTTGGTGCAAGTGCGCAGCGTAGTGTGAATCGGGCTCAGTTTTGGCCTCTGTCCTTGTTACTCCACAGTTTCTCAAAAGCCTTCTGGCTCATAATCAATTGACTCTCCCCAGTGTCCAATTCCATGGAGACTGGAATGCCGTTAAGTTTGACTTTTAACATTATTGGAGGGCTTTTGGTGGTGAAGGTGTGTACCCCATACACTTCCTTCTCATCCTCCGGTTGAGTTGCCTCTCCTGCTCGTTCAGCGTGATCTGTACTGGATCGGTCGCTCTCTGCAGACTCTGCCACGTGACGAGTCCGAGGTCACTTGCACATTCGCTGGAGGTGCCCCATTGTTCCACAGCCCTTGTATACGTAGTGCTTGAATCAACATTGATGAGCTCTGTGACTGCCCCTGCAGCGCCAGCATGGTGTTAATGGATTCACATTAGCACTCCCCAGCGGCCTGAGTCACCCTAGGCCTGGCCTCTGCGGTCGTGTGGGCCATACTATGTACAGTTCTGCCTGCTGAGGGCATTATTTTATGCACAGTACTTGCTGGTGAGCTTCGATTCTGTGAAGATATCTGTTTCGTGTTGTCGCTCGTGGATGTGAAGGCCTGGGCTATCGTGATAGCCTTCCTGAGATTTAATGATTCAGCAGACAGTAGTTTGCGGAGGATGGCCTCGTAGCCAATTCCGAGCATGAAAAAGTCCTGCAACATATCCCCCAACGATTCTGCAAATTCGCACAATCCCGCAAGATGGCTTAAGTTGGCGACAAAGCTCGCCACATTCTGGCCCTTCGGAGCGATGGTGCGTATAAAAGCGATACCTGGCCAATAAGATGTTTTTCTTCAGCTGGAGGTGTTCTTGAGCCAGTGCACACAGCTCTGTGCAAGTCTTGTCCGTTGCTTTGTCTGGGGCCAGCAGATCTTTGAGAAGGCCATATACCGACGATCCGCATACAGTGAGGCGAATCGCCCTGCGCTTGGTCTCCGTCTCAGCCGTGTCCAGCTCATTTGCCATGAAGTACTGGTCGAGACGCTCTATGAAGGCTTCCCAATCGCCACCCTCAACAAATCTCTCAAGAATACCAACGGCAGCCATTTCCGCGTGAAAGTTCGTGATCTGTAACGCGTTGCCAGTTAAGTTCAGAATAACGCCACGAGACTGTGTTGTAAGCTCAAACCATTGTGACCTTGGTCTCTTTAATATATCTCCAAAGTGAGGCAGCAGTGTGGTGGACTGCCTTTTATACCTGCTTGCTCCAGGGTACACAGGTGACCCATAGGTCTCCCACAGGTGTGCCCCTAGTGGCAAGTCTTACATACAGGTGAAGTTCACAGACATAACATGCACAACCTTACCCCGCCTCTGCCACAGATAGGGCATTGTGTGTGGATTGTTAACAGATTTATTGGATATGAAGTATCAGTGACATGACTTCTGGATTTCATCCACTCCAACGATGTTGTGTGTGGGTGTAAAGGGGGTTGGAAGAATGTGATTTATCTTCTGAGTTCCGCCTCTTTCCCTCCACCCCGTCTCTCCCCCGCCCCCCCAGCCCCCCTTCCCTTCCCCACCGCACCCCGCCCTCCCGGCTCTCTCTGCCCGCTACTCTCCCCCCGGCTTAGGACTCGGCAGCCGGCGGCCCAGCGGGGAGCTCGGGGCTCATCTGGGAGTTCAGTGCTTTCCACCCAGTGGCTCGGCGGCCCAGCGGGGTGCTCGGGGCTCGGCGGCCTAGCGGGGAGCTCGGGGCTGGGGACACGGTGGCCCAGTGGGGAGCGCGGCGCTCGGCGGCCCAGCGGGGAGCTTGGAGCTCGGCCCAGCGGGGAGCTCGGGGCTCAGCGGGGAGCTCCGGGCTCAGCAGCTCAGAAGCAACGTGGTGCTCGGGGCCGGTTCCAACACATGCACAGAAAACGGTTAGGGTAAATTGTGCTGGGGGGGTGGGGGGCGGGAGCAGAGTCGGAGACTATTTGTCCTAACTCGCTTTTGCATATGCGTCAGGAGATGCATGCACAGAAGCGCGAGTTAGAACAAATAGTCAATGCGGTGTTTTATACAGTTCAAGCATAATCTCCCTGATCTTGTTTTTTATGCCCCGGCTAATAAAGGCAAGTATTCCATATGCCTTCTTAACCGCTTTATCTATCTACCTGGCCTGCTACATTCAGGGATCTGTGGACTGATCTTTTCCAGCTGCTGTTCTTGTTGTCCCCGTTTCACTCAGCAGCCGGGTGGGCATCACATCGGTGCCAATTGATTTGTCCTTGCTTATTATTGAGCGACTGTGGGATGTAAAAGGCTCAGTGCCCTTGGGAGGGGCTGGGTAGGTGGGGGAGATGGTGGGGGAGAAGCTGGAGATAGCAAAACAAACATGGGTTTACTCATCGACGGAGAGTTGCAATAGGATCAGGTGGGGAGCACAGCCCAGCGCAGCTCCTCACCTCTCTCTGTTGGTCTGGGGGAAGCTTTACTGATCTGCAGTGGGTGAGACCGGGCTTGCAACACACTCATCATTGCTGAGCCTTTAGTTCTGCTTTTCTCCTTCTTACTTTTCTGATCTCACATCCGTGTTAGGAAACCATCTCTTCCGATCAAGCAACTCCTCGTCTCTAGGTCCGGGATCTGAGCTTCCGCCCAGCTAAAATCCCACCGCAGCCACGGCAAAGAAGCGTAAACAGAAGGCGTGACCTTAGACGGGAATGAGCCGCGCCCATCACTTCCACGGGGCATAGAATTTGCGCCGGAATTATCAGCGCGAAAGAATGCGACGCCAGCTGAACCAGGCCAAAGATCGAGGAATTTGAAACGGAGTAAGACACTGGAGAGTGTGTTGCCAATGGCCCAGAAATCGCGGCCTCCCCGGATCCTTATGGAGTTTCTACAGACCCAGGAAGGGATCGGAAAAGCCAATTTTCGGCGCGCAATGCGCATGTGCTGAAAACTGGCTTTTCTAATCTGTCAAATTTCAGGCTTGACAGATCTCCTGCATATCGGGAGGGAGGACATTCCCACAGCAGAATCTTGCCCTGCGAATTTCCTTAAAACTCTTGAGCCTGGTGAAAGCAGGCCAGCGTAAGAGTTTAAAAACATATCAAAAACGTAGTAAAATAAAATTTTAAAATACATATGTTAAAACCCTGCCCACTCAGGTCATTTTTTTTTAAAACCATAATTAAACCTTTTTTTTTAAAATCGGCAAATATTTTTTTCAGACATTTCTGTCAACTTTAATTTCTAAAGTGTACTTATGTGAGGTGTTTGGGTGTGTTTCTCATTCATAGTAATAGGAGTTTCGGACTTACGAAACTTCTATTAATATGAATGAGAAAATACGATACTTGATTGTCTGCCCAGAGCCATGTGACTCCAGCTCCAGGCCTGCGCACATCCCGACGTGCACGTGCTGTGACATGCAGTCAGGAGAGGCCTCCGGACCGGGATCTTGCGTGGGCACAGCAGCTTCAGGTAGATGCACTTCTTTTTTCCAAAATCCAGTCGAACACCCGCGGGAAGGAGGAACCGGGATTTCTGGGCCTTCTACATGGGTCCCAAAACATTACTGCATCACTGAATTATCATAGTATTTTGATCATATGCTCAAGAAATGTTACGGTCATCAGAACCAAAGCATTTGAAATTACATCAAGATGGTGACAACCTTCCTGGTCTCCCCTTCCATATTTGAAGTTTTAATTTTTTTTTCTCCAAAAACAGCTCCAATGCACCCTTTTACCCTAAAGGATAGTTATATATTTGATCTGCAGAATTGCTGATTATTTTTAAGTAATGTACGTTTAATATATTTTACCAATCATTAGAGAGTCTGCATAGCTGCAAATAAGCAAGGTAATTTGATGTTCAAGACCAAGAAAGTCTACTAAACAATCTCTACCTTTGTATTAGATATGGTCTCCGTGCGACAACTACAAGAGAAATGCAGGGAACAGCACCAACCCTTGTACATGGCCTTCTTTGACCTCACAAAGGCCTTTGACACTGTCAACCGTGAGGGACTATGGAGCGTCCTCCTCCGTTTTGGCTGCCCTCAAAAGTTTGCTCCACGACGACATGCAAGCCGTGATCCTGTCCAACGGATCCACCATAGACCCAATCCATAATCCGGACCGAGGTCAAGCAGGGCTGCGTCATTACACCAACGCTCTTCTCGATCTTCTTTGCTACAATGCTCCACCTCACTCTCAACAAGCTTCCCGCTGGAGTGGAACTAAACTATAGAACCAATGGGAACCTGTTCAACCTTCATCGCCTCCAGGCCAGATCCAAGGTCATCCCATCCTCTGTCATCGAACTACAGTACACGGACGACGCTTGGGTCTGTTCACGTTCAGAGGCCAAAATCCAAGCCATCGTCAACATCTTTACCGAGGCGTACGAAAACATGCGCCTTGCACTAAAAATCCGTAAGACGAAAGTCCTCCACCAAACTGACCTCACCACACAGCATTGTCCACGGTCATCAAAATCCATGGCGTGGCCTTGGACAATGTGGACCATTTTCCATACCTTGGGAGCCTACTATCAGCAAGGGCAGACATCGATGACGAAATCCAACACCGTCTTCAGTATGCCAGCGCAGCCTTCGGTTACCTGAGGAAGTGTGTGTTTTAAGACTAGGACCTCAAATCTAGCACAAAGCTTATGGTGTACAGGGCAGTAGTAATACCCACCTTCTTATATGGCTCAGAGACATGGACTATATACAGTAGACACGCTGTCTCCTAAGATCCTGCAAATCCACTGGGAGGATAGACGCACCAACATCAGTGTTCTCACTCAGGCCAACATCTCCAACATCAAAGCACTGACCACACTAGACCAGCTCCATTGGGTGTGCTACATCGTCCGCATGCTGACATGAGATTCCCTAAGCAAGCGCTCTACTTGGATCTCCTGCACAGCAAGTGAGCCCCAGGTGGGCAGAGGAAACGTTTCAAGGACACCCTCAAAGCCTCCTTGATAAAGTGCAACATCCCCACCAGCACCTGGGAATCTCTGGTCCAAGACCACCCAAAGTGGAGGAAGAGCATCCGGGAGGGCACTGAGCACCTTAAGTCTCGTCGTTGAGCATGCAGAAATCAAGCGCAGACAGCGGAAGGAGCGTGCAGCAAACCAGACTCCCCACCCACCCTTTCCTTCAACCACTGTCTGCCCCACCTGTGGCAGAGACTGTAATTTCTGCATTGGACTGTACAGTCACCTAAGAACTCAATTTTAGAGTGGAAGCAAGTCTTCAGCATGGATTTATGACAGGGAAATCATGTTTGACAAACTTGTTGGAATTATTTGAGGATGTAATGAACAGGGTGGATAAAGGGGAACCAGTGGATGTGGTGTATTTGGACTTCCAGAAGGCATTTGACAAGGTGCCACATGAAAGGCTACTGCACAAGATAAAAGTTCACAGGGTCGGGGGTAATATATTAGCATGGATAGAGGATTGGCTAACTTACAGAAAAGAGAGAATCGGGATAAATAGTTCATTCTTGGGTTGGCAATCAGTAACTGGTGGGATGCTGCAGGGATCAGTACTGGGACCCCAACTATTTGCAATCTATATTAACGACTTAGATGAAGGGACCGAGTGAAACATAGCCAAGTCTGTTGACGATACAAAGATGGGAGGAAAAGCAATGTGTGAGGAGGACACAAAAATCCTGCAAAAGAACATAGACAGGCTAGGTTAGTGGGCAAAAATTTGGCAGATGGAGTATAATGCTGGAAAGTGTGATGTTATGCACTTTGGGAGGAAAAAAAAAAATCGAGTAGCAAGTTATTACTTAAATGGAGAAAAATTGCAAAGTGCTGCAGCACAGCAGGACCTGGAGCTCCTGGTGCATGAAACACAAAGGGTTAGTATGCAGGTACAGCGAGTGATCAGAAAGGCAAATTGAATCTTGGCCTTTACTGCAAAGGGGATGGAATATAAAAGCAGGGAAATCTTGCTACAGTTGTACAGATTATTGGTGAGGCCACACCTGGAACACTGCGTACAGTTTTGGTTTCCATATTTAAGAAAGGATATACTTGCTTTGGAGGCAGTTCAGAGAAGGTTCACTAGGTTGATTCCAGAGATGAGGGGGTTGACTTATGAGGAAAGGTTGAGTAGGTTGGGCCTCTACTCATTGGAGTCCAGAAAAATGAGGTGATCTTATCGAAACGTATAAGATTATGAGTTGGCTTCACAAGGTAGATGCCGAGAGGATGTTTCCACTGATAGGGGAGACTAGAACTAGCAGGCATAATCTTAGAATAAGGGGCCGCCCATTTAGAACTGAGATGAGGAGGAATTTCTTCTCTGAGGATTGTAAATCTGTGGAATTAGCTGCCTCAGAGAGCTGTGGAAGCTGGGTCATTGAATATATTTAAGATAGAGATTGGCAGTGTCTTAACTGATAAGGGAATAAGGGTTTATGGGGAGAGGACAGGGAAGTGGACCCGAGTCCATGATCGGATCAGCCATGATCTTACTGAATGGCAGAGCAGGCTCGATGGGCCTTATGACCTACTCCTGCTCCTATTCCTTATGTTCTTGTGTTCCTCGATTCCGAGGGACTACCTATGATGATGAGATATGGTCACCTTCTGTAATGATTTGTAAAACATTTTTAAAACATGAATAATATACAATTGTTTTTTTTCCTCAAATTACTGTATGTGTTTTAGAAAGAATATCCAGCAAACAAATTTAAAACTTCAGGTATGATACAGGGAGTCACCCTTTTGGAAAGGGAATTTCAAATTGCTGTTTTGATCTCAGCATTTTGATAATTTCAAGATAAAATTTGCAGTAGTATTTCATTAACACTGGGACTTAGAAATTCGAGGGTTAGCGTGGCCGTTAAGGCCCATTTTGATGAAAAGAATGGCAGCCGACTCGCTTCCGGTGGGTTCTGTGATGGCCGCCATTTTGGGGAGTTTGATCGCACTGTCGTTGCCTTTTTTTGCTCCAGATAATTTGATTAGGCAGATCGTAACGTCAATGACTGTGCAACACTGATTTGATGCATAATCTGCCATTTCCTTTTCATGCCCTCTCCAAATCACAACCAAGCATTCAGCAGCAGAAAGGGGCCCCCAGCAGTGCTATTTGAAAGGATCATCAACAACTTGCAGCTGACTTGCTTTTTCAGTTCTACTGGCTCTGTCTATGTTTCTGCAACTGTTTGGAGCTTTCTAAACTTGTTTAAATTTGCTGACATCACGGAGTGTTGCTGCAAGTGGAGAACGTCTTGCTACTCATTTAAAGGCTTCTGCTCACACCAGTTGCTTCCAGTCATGGGGCCTCTACTTGCAGTTCCCCTTGCACTTGAATATGATAGGGAGATGGAGCGGAGGCAGCGAAGAAAAGGACAAGATGTTCGCAGATGGAGGAGGAGGGTCAAGTGGGCTCTCATCAGGAGGCCTTATCCACCTAGGATCTTACGAGAGCATTTCTACTACCTACACATAAGCCAGGAGCAGTGTATTAGGAGGCTCCGCTTCACCAAGGAGGTGGTCATAGAACTCTGCCACCTCTTGCAACTAGACCTGCAACCTCAGAGCAGGGTGATGATGGCTCACCCAGTAGCCTTCAAGATCACCATGGCCTTCAATTTTTTCACCACCGGATCCTTCCAATCTGCAGCAGGAGACATAGCTAATATTTCCCAGTCCGCCCTCCATCGCTCGATCCGAGAAGTTAGAGGCTCTCTACTCCAGGAAAAGGGATTTCATTGTCTTCTCTCTGAACAGAGAAAAGCAGGGTGAGTACACACGTGGCTTTGCCAGGATAGCGGGCTTCCCGTTGATGCAGAGCGCCATCGATTCCACCCACGTGGCTTTGCAGGAATCGTGTAACAATGCTGAAATATTCCATAACCGCGAAGATTAACACTCACTTAATGAACATAAGAACATAAGAACATAAGAATTAGGAACAGGAGTAGGCCATCTAGCCCCTCGAGCCTGCTCCGCCATTCAATAAGATCATGGCTGATCTGGCCGTGGACTCAGCTCCACTTACCCGCCCGCTCCCCGTAACCCTTAATTCCCTTATTGGTTAAAAATCTATCTGTGACTTGAATAAATTCAATGAGCTAGCCTCAACTGCTTCCTTGGGCAGAGAATTCCAGATTCACAACCCTCTTGGAGAAGAAATTCCTTCTCAACTCGGTTTTAAATTGGCTCCCCCGTATTTTGAGGCTGTGCCCCCTAGTTCTAGTCTCCCCGACCAGTGGAAACAACCTCTCCGCCTCTATCTTGTCTATCCCTTTCATTATTTTAAATGTTTCTATAAGATCACCCCTCATCCTTCTGAACTCCAAGAGTAAAGACCCAGTCTACTCAATCTATCATCATAAGGTAACCCCTTCATCTCTGGAATCAGCCTAGTAAATCGTCTCTGTACCCCCTCCAAAGCCAGTATATCCTTCCTTAAGTAAGGTGACCAAAACTGCACGCAGTACTCCAGGTGCGGCCTTACCAATATCCTATACAGTTGCAGCAGGACCTCCCTGCTTTTGTACTCCATCCCTCTCGCAATGAAGGCCAACATTCCATTCACCTTCCTGATTACCTGCTGCACCTGCAAACTAACTTTTTGGGATTCATGCACAAGGATCCCCAGGTCCTTCTGCACCTCAGCATGTTGTAATTTCTCCCCATTCAAATAATATTCTCTTTTACTGTTTTTTTTCCCCCAAGGTGGATGACCTCACACTTTCCGACATTATATTCCATCTGCCAAACCTTAGTCCATTCGCTTAACCTATCTAAATCTCTTTGCAACCACTCTGTGTCCTCTACACAACCCGCTTTCCCACTAATCTTTGTGTCATCTGCAAATTTTGTTACACTACACCCTGTCCCCTCTTCCAGGTCATCTATGTATATTGTAAACAGTTGTGATCCCAGCACCAATCCCTGTGGCACACCACTAACCACCGATTTCCAACCCGAAAAGGACCCATTTATCCCCACTCTCTGCTTTCTGTTCGCCAGCCAATTCTCAATCCATGCTAATACATTTCCTCTGACTCCACGTACCTCTATCTTCTGCAGTAATCTTTTGTGGCACCTTATCGAATGCCTTTTGGAAATTTAAATACACCACATCTATCGGTACACCTCTATCCACCATGCTCGTTATATCCTCAAAGAATTCCAGTAAATTAGTTAAACATGATTTCCCCTTCATGAATCCATGCTGCGTCTGCTTGATTGCACTATTCCTATCTAGATGTCCCGCTATTTCTTCCTTAATGATAGTTATTGTGTGACCAATCCCAGCACAACCATGATGGTTGATGCCCACTATCCTGGCAGCAGTCATGATGCCTTCATCCTGCATTAGTCCAGTGTGCCAGCAATCTTCCAGCCACCACGTCAAACCCGAGAGTGGCTGCTCGGAGACAGGGGCTATTTGCTCAGCATCTGGCTGATGACTCCCCTCCGCAACCCCACCACTCATGACAGCCTTGCTGCCACGAGGAATGTCATTGATCAGACCATCGGGGTGCTGCTGGTTTTATTGCTTGGGAGGAGTCCTCCAGTACACACCAGAGCGGGTGTCCCATTTCCCGGTGGTTTGCTGCATATTCCACAACTTGGACATCATGAAAATGCAGCCCTTGCCACCAGGGGTTCCAGGACCACCTCAGGAGGAGAAGTCGGCGAGCAGGCAGGCAGCACATCCTCATTCCAGACGGGCTGTCCGTCAGCACCTCATGAGGCTCCGGATTCTAGTGAATGAAAACTCAGATCCCTGTTGCTCAACACTTCTCCATCATACCATCCCTCTATCACGGCCTCCTCCTGGGCACAAAGCAGAAATGTGAGCCACCACAAAACACACATTTCAAAAGTAATTCATAAATTTATCAAATTCAAATTAAAATAATATCAGCTAGTCACCCTTGTGCTCTCTCTTATTGTCTGTCTTTCATGTGCCTTTTCCTAATATAGTGCTCCGCCAGTGACTGCAGCATGGCTGGTGGGGGAGATTACAGATGGCCTTGAATAGCTCTGGACTTAGTTGGCCCAGCTGTAGACTGTACCACTTCTGCATGGGTGGCAGCAGTCTGGGCTGCCTGGGTGGATGATAGGCAGCAGCAAGGGCAATGGTGAATTGGCTGCGATGAGAGGAAAAATCTTGTCATCCAGAGGACAACAGGTTCTTGCCCCACGGACACATTGCCATTCCCCCGGGGCGACACCTCAGCATTCCTAGCAATCTGTTGGAGCACACCCTGCAAGCCCCTTTCGACACTCGTAAACCCAGCGACGATAATAGCAGTCTGATTTTGTGTGGCAGCAAGAGGAGACTGCAGGAGAACAGTCTGCGCTTACACTGCAACACTGAGACGTTGGTTTGCTTCAGCCTGTGCTGCAATGGAAGCTATGAGATACCATACCCAGCATCATCTGCGAGTCCACAAGGTCTCTACTGGAGTTGCCCATCATTTTCATCCTAGAAATTATGGCCCCCAAGCTCTGTGCAAAACCCTGTGCAATGTTCAAGCTGGACTCCTCCATTCTCCATGACACTGATGAGAGGCTCTCTAGCAGGCTTGCCTTGCATTAAGCATTCCACGTGCATGCCCATCACCCTTCTTCTGAAGGCCGCCCCATTGAAATCATCATCTGAGTATTGTGGAGCAGAACTCATGCACAAACTCACCCTCCGGGGCCATGACATCCGAGCTACCCTTTCCCCCTGGTCTGACTACAGCCCATTCGCGCTGCCCAGTGACTCTCAACATGCAGATCCCCACTCAATACTACCCTCAGGTCCACACATTTTCTGAGCTGGTGTCTGCAAGTGTCAGTTGCAGAGCCGGTGTCTCTTCTCCTCCTCCATCAGTGTTTTCATGATGTTCACAGACAGGCTATGCTGGTAGCAGTTCTTGGGTGTCTGAAAGCAGAAAGGCACAAGGGTAGTATTGCGTTGAGCGAAGGGGGGGAAAACAAGATATCCATGCATCCACCATATGCAGCTTGTAAGTGAGATGAGACTGTGGGGTGAGGGTGAAGTGGGATGTGAATAGAAGGATTAGGTATGGCCTCAGTCATCAACAATGCTTTCAACTCCTCTGCTCACCACAGACTCTCTCAGCCCCTCCAATAATTTGGAACACTGATTCCTCTAGGTCCGTCAGAGTGTGAATCGTCACTTGACCGTCTCCCATCTTTTGTTTCTTGCGGTGGTTGTGTGCCACCTCGGTCTGCAAGAGAAAGGGAAATGTGTCAGTGAGTATAGTGCCATGTGTTTGGGTGATGTGCCTGCAATGATTGAAAGAGCTGTCAGTGTACATAAGGTGTGAGATGTGCATGTGAGTGCTGCAGCAGGGCTAAGTTTGTGAGGGTGAAGTGAAGCCATGATTGAGGTATGTGTTACAGTAGCTAGAGATTGTTGGTCGATGCGTGATGTGGGTGTGGGGCATCAACAGTGCATGAAGCTTGTGGTGCAGCTGGTGTGACATGGTATTTGCTGAAGCCTTAACTCCTCTTGACCAGCCATGTGAGGTCATTAAACTTTTTGCTGCACTGGATCCATTTCCTGACGGATTGTACGATCTCCTCCCAGATCCTTCTGCTGATGACCTTTGACGGCCTCTTGCCCCCATCCAGGTAAAGAACAGCCCATCGACTTTCTACCCCCAGAGCCAAGGCCTCCAATACAGCATGCGAGAACTGCAATCATGTAAATGAGCAGGCAACACAAATTTTGCGTGCTGCCTGCACCACTTAAAAGGGGCGCAGGCAAACAGCGCTGGCCAATGCCCTAACCCACTTTTGGGCGTTATCCAATTTCTAGGCCTAGGTGTCTTAAATGCCCTTTGTAATACAATAATACATTCAACTGATATCACATCTAGACATAGCTCAATGAAAAAGTACTTTTAAACAAAAACGTAAGAAAACACGCAGGACAATGATATAAATTGCATATCACTTGAGTGTGATTAAACTGATGGATGCCTTTCCTGCACCCATCCCCATCCTGCACCTCCACCCTGCCTTCAAAAGGAGTTTGGCAAACATTTTGAGGAAGACCCCCAATATTTTTACCTCCAGGACATGCTCCCAAACACACCAAACAGAATAACTGGGACTACCTGTTTCAAAGTGAGATCATCAACAATGCCAAATTATAGTAATTTAGTGCTGCGCATCTATGCCCAGTAAAGACTGTCCAACTCATTTCATACAGTGTCCTTAAAGCTAGCAAAGTGCCAAATCTTTCAGTCCATCAGTCTGGAACGGATCTAAACTCAATGCCAGAGGTGAGAGGAGAACATGCTAACCCTTTATGCCAGGATCCTTCAATGACTCACTGAAGTAATCAAGATGAGCCACACCTAGGTATGATCCATGCCCTACATTAAATTAACATAGCCACCTGTAGTAATAGCAGCAAGTATGCAGCAGTTTGAAAAAATATTAACCGTTTCCACTGTGATCGCTATCCAGTGTCCCCTGCGTGCATGTAATCGCCTGCTGACATTCATTGACTGTCAACTCTCAATGGCCACTTGTGCAAGGTGCTGGAGAGCAACCTCTATCATTGAACTTAGCTTAACGAGGAATTAATTTTTGAGGGGATTAAAAAAATTAAAATGGCTACTTTAAAAAAAATCTCAAAGAAGTGATCAGACACCAAAATGAAACAACTAGTTTCAGACTCATTTCTTGGAGATTTGAGGCATGTGCTCAAGTTTATGATTGCCAAAATATTCAGTTCCATTTTTCACTTACCGTATTGTTGTTTTAGATTATGTTCTATTTTGTTTTGGAACTGTGTCTCTGAAATTTTGAACAGATGTCACCTTCATGAGAAATTATCCAGTAAACCTTTTTGTGCATAGATATTAAGAAACGCTGCATGACATTTGCTACCATGGTACATTTGCAAGTGAGGCAGCAAAATAGTTTCAACACTAAGGGCTCAATTTTCCTCATGGGCGATTTCTGGTGCAGTTGAAGAGGTCTGTCTGATTTTTTAGTGGCCCAACTGCACCAAAGAAAAAAGTTCCAAGCTTTGCCAGAATGAACTTTGAATTTGGAGCGGCGTACATTGGCCTTAAGCTCTGTGGGTGCAGCTTAAGGCGTACGCCAAAAACTGATGTTGCTAGGGTTAGGGTTAGGGACGCTCTGAAAGGCTGAGGCTGGAAACTGAAACTGATGATGGGCTGGAAACTGAAGCCGCTGCCACCCTGGGCCGAAAGGACCCTGCACCAGCCCGCCAGAGTATTATCTGACATCATGAGCAACTCACAGGATATGCAATATGTAAGCTTCTCCTTCACCCTGCCACCCACCTCATTTTCTCTCCTCTTCTGGAGGCTTTGACTCACTTAAACAGTATGTTAGATCTGGTCTTGTGTAATGAGACAGGAATAATAAACAAACAATCTGCGAATAAAAGATCCTCTTGGAATGAGTGATCACAGTATGGTTGAATTTGTAATACAGATTGAGGGTGAGGAAGTAGTGTCTCAAACGAGCGTACTATGCTTAAACAAAAGGGGACTACAGTGGGATGAGAGCAGAGTTGGCTAAAGTAGACTGGGAACACAGACTAAACGGTGACACAATTGAGGAACAGTGGAGAACTTTTAAGGAGCTCTTTCATAGTGCTCAACAAAAATATATACCAGTGAAAAAGGGCGGTAAGAGAAGGGATAATCAGCCATGGATAAACAAGGAAATAAAGGAGAGTATCAAATTAAAAATCAATGCGTATAAGGTGGCCAAGGTTAGTGGGAAACTAGAAGAGTGGGAAAATGTTAAACGACAGCAAAGAATGACCAAGAAAGCAATAAAGAAAGGAAAGAGATTACGAAAGTAAACTTGCGCAAAACATAAACACAGATAGTAAAAGCTTTTACCGATATATAAAACGGAAAAGAGTGACTAAAGTAAATGTTGGTCCCTTAGAAGATGCGAAGGGGGATTTAATAATGGGAAATATGGAAATGGCTGAGACCTGAAACAATTATTTTGCTTCGGTCTTCACAGTGGAAGACACAAAAACCATGCCAAAAATTGCTGGTCACGGGAATGTGGGAAGGAAGGACCTTGAGACAATCACCATCACTAGGGGGGGTAGTGCTGGACAGGCTAATGGGACTCAAGGTAGACAAGTCCCCTGGTCCTGATGAAATGCATCCCAGGGTATTAAAAGAGATGGCGGAAGTTATAGCAGATGCATTCGTTATAATCTACCAAAATTCTCTGGACTCTGGGGAGGTACCAGCGGATTGGAAAGCAGCTAATGTAACTCCTCTGTTTAAAAAAGGGGGCAGACAAAAGGCAGGTAACTATAGGCCGGTTAGTTTAACATCTGTACTGGGGAAAATGCTTGAAGCTATCATTAAGAAATAGCGGGACATCTAGATAGGAATAGTGCAATCAAGTAGACGCAACATGGATTCATGAAGGGGAAATCATGTTTAACTAATTTACTAGAATTCTTTGAGGATATAACGAGCATGGTGGATAGAGGTGTACCGATGGATGTGGTGTATTTAGATTTCCAAAAGGCATTCGATAAGGTGCCACACAAAAGGTTACTGCAGAAGATAAAGGTACGCGGAGTCAGAGGAAATGTATTAGCATGGATAGAGAATTGGCTGGCTAACAGAAAGTCGGGATAAATGGGTCCTTTTCGGGTTGGAAATTGGTGGTTAGTGGTGTGCCACAGGGATCAGTGCTGAGACCACAACTGTTTACAATATACATAGGTGACCTGGAAGAGGGGACAGAGTTTAGTGTAACAAAATTTGCAGATGACAAAGATTAGTGGGAAAGCGGGTTATGTGGAGGACACAGAGGCTGTAAAGAGATTTAGATAGGTTAAGCGAATGGGCTAAGGTTTGGCAGATGGAATACAATGTTGGAAAATGTGAGGTCATCCACCTTGGGGGAAAAAAAAGGTAAAAGGGAATATTATTTGAATGGGGAGAAATTACAACATGTTGCGGTGCAGAGGGACCTGGGGGTCCTTGTGCATGAATCCCAAAAAGTTAATTTGCAGGTGCAGCAGGTAATCAGGAAGGCGAATGGAATGTTGGCCTTCATTGCGAGGGGGATGGAGTACAAAAGCAGGGAGGTCCTGCTGCAACTGTACAGGGTATTGGTGAGGCCGCACCTGGAGTACTGAGTGCAGTTTTGGTTACCTTACTTAAGGAAGGATATACTAGCTTTGGAGGGGATACCGAGACGATTCACTAGGCTGATTCCAGAAATGAGGGGGTTACCTTATGATGATAGATTGAGTAGACTGGGTCTTTACTCGTTGGGAGTTCAGAAGGATGAGGGGTGATCTATAGAAACATTTAAAATAATGAAAGGGATAGACAAGATAGGGTCAGAGAGGTTGTTTCCACTGGTCGGGGAGACTAGAACTAGGGGGCACAGCCTCAAAATACGGGGGAGCCAATTTAAAACCGAGTTGAGAAGGAATTTCTTCTCCCAGAGGGTTATGAATCTGTGGAATTCTCTGCCCAAGGAAGCAGTTGAGGCTAGCTCATTGAATGTATTCAAGTCACAGATAGATAGATTTTTAACCAATAAGGGAATTAAGGGTTATGGGGAGCGGGCAGGTAAGTGGAACGGAGTCCACGGCCAGATCAGCCATGATCTTGTTGCATGGCGGAGCAGGCTCAAGGGGTTAGATGGCCTACTCCTGTTCCTAATTCTTATGTTCTTAATATGAATGCACAGACACCATACATGCTCCAGTGCCTTGGCCAGGTGAGATAGTTAATCTCAACCAGAGATAATGCGGGCTAATGTGGAGTCCTTTCGGCCCGGGATGGCAATGAGACGGTCCGCACTTATCCCGAGCCAAAAGGACCCGCACCAGCCCGCTGCCACCCCGGGCCAAAAGGACCGTCCCCCACCCCCCCACCCGGTCTTCAGCTCCGCTGAAACCATGGTGTCTTCTCCCCGCTGATTTTCTCTGTGCCAATTTCTTTAAGTGTAGGGAAGGTTTTTCACAAGGGTGTAGTGCGATGTTTTAGAAAAAAATCGTACTTGGTTAAACTCGCTTAAATAGCCAGAAGTGGCGCACATGGCAGGTTCCGCCCCCAGTGACGTCAAAAAAAAATCAGGAGCTAAAAAAAAAATCGGATGTACCTACTTTAGAACGGCGCAGAAACTTTGGCCGAACTTGCAGATTGCTCAAAAAAAAAGCTGCGTATGCCAAAAAAATACGGTACAGAATGGTGGCCGAAATTCAGCCCTATGCCCATCTTTTCTGTCACAAGTTGCATCCAAACCTACAAAGTAAAACAGCAATAACTTACATTTATATAGCACCTTAAATGTAGTAAAACATCCAAAGGTACTTCACAGGAGCATTAACAAAATTTGACACCGAGCCACATTATGGGACAGGTTGGAGGGTAGGTTCTAAGGAGCGTTTTAAAGCAGAAGTAGAGGAGAGATTTAGGGAGGGAATCCCAGAGCTTAGGGGCTAAGTAACAGAAGACTCAGCCGCCAACAGTGGAGCGATTAAAATCAAGGATGCACAAGATACCAGAATGGCGGAACGCAGAGATCTTGCCAGGTTATAGAGTGCTAGAGGTTACAGAGATCGGGAGGAGCGAAACCGTCGAAGGATTTGAAAACAAGTAGTGAAACAAACAATTATAAAAATAAGAACGAAAGGACTCGCCATTTAAAAATTACTGGCTTTGAATGCAGTCCATGTTTTGTGATACTGAGCCATACAGACCAGTTGATCTAACCTTGGGTGGCATTAGGGGCAGAACGATTTGGGATCAATGCCATTGGGCAAGCAAGGAGAAAAATAAAAATCTGAATTCTTGCTCCCAAATGATTGGGACCAAAATCCCATGTGAGAAAATGCATCAAATGATGATCAAATAGCTTGCTGGTGCTCTCTATCAAGGTTAACACAAGCAGAGGGCAAGCAAATCAATGGGTTCATGAGGGAGAGAAAAACATTTTTTGGTGAAAAGGAAGCAGTTCAATTGCACACAAAAGAAGGTTTATTGTATTTTCAATGTGTTAGCAGTTGAGCATCAGAAATTGTAACAAAGATAACACTCCCATTACAACCTTTAGTTCTATTTTTAAGATTAGGATTTAAACCTTTACTTAAATACTGCAATTGCTAGAATGACATAAGGATGAAATGCATGCTGTATAAAAGCTGATAATTCAGCTACATCTTAGTGTATGGCTCATGTTTCTATAAAATTGATTGTATGACCACAAAAACAAATATTTGAGTGGTCAGCAACCAGTGTTGACAGAGGAGCCAATATTTGTGTAACATCTTCCAGAGGTAATGCAATCAAACACTGCAGAACTCGCACAGAAAGCATACACATACCAGCATTGGGTATGACACACTATGGTAATATACAATTCACCACTCCATATTTTTCTTTGGAAAATTGATGTGAAATAAAGCAAAGCAAGTCAGAACCAGGTAAATGTGAATCGACAACCTCACTCACTTGTGGATCAAGTCATGTTTAGACCTGTGGCACTGAGGTGCAACTATACTGAGTCACTAGAATGACTTGAAACAAGAATTAACAATGCACAGGTAAGGTACAGAAACAAAAAGGTAATGCCAAAGCACAATGTCATATGACTTCACTTAGAGACATGTGAAGACAGGAACAGAAAATAAAATACCATTGTTGGGAGGCTCTCAAGAAATTGTCTATCTGATTTTTATGGTTTTATTTTTTTCCTGAATTTCAGGTTTAAAAATGAGAAAGAAACTACAAGCAAGAATGGGCTTTTTAGCTGAAACAATAAAACAATATATTTTGAGAAAACTTTGGGTTTAATTGGGAAATCAAGTGAAAAGGCAGTTTACTCCAAACTGTGGGCAATGAATTTTTGAACATATTCAAATGAAAAATGTACTTTTGCAAAGGGGAGGGGCATATATCACATGCCATGAATCACCCTCTTCAATTAAGGTAAACAAGCAGGAATATAACAAAATACAAATTCTTGAACCTATATTATAAGATTTGAGACACAGGAAAGGTTTAGCAATTCAACTTTTGGGGCAATTAGGTTTATCAGATCAAACCCTAAAATCGGAAGGCCTAATTGTTGAAAGGAATAAATGTGCACATTATAACTTTCTGAAATCTAGCCAATAATGTTCAAAAGTGACAATCATTCCGATTTATGAAATTCTGTTATTTTAAACAGCTTTAGGATAACTATATGTTATTTGGAATATAAACAGTAAATGCTGGAAACACTTAACAGGTCAGGCAGCATCTGAACGGTTCTGATGAAGGGTCAAACATAATATTAACCTGGCCATACTCTTTTTACAACCTGAACTGTTGAGTGTTTGCAGCATTTTCTATTTTATTTTAGATTTCCTGCATCTGCATTATTTTGCTTTTTTACATTATTTGGAATTCTCAACAGTTGTAGAGTGGGAAGGAGTTACTAAAGGATCGTACACAGACGTATGTGAAATTAATATACGGTTATAGATTATTACTTCACTCGAGGGAATTATCATTCAATAATTGAAATATTTAATCTTATCGAGTACTTTATGGGGAATTGTATCTACTTATTGTGGGGAAAGGATGTTCAATACCACATTATTTGTGCAAAAGCACTTCCAACTTCCTGCTATACATGGTTTTAATTTAGCTGAATTTTAGTATATTTTTTGGCTGCAAATCACCACAGAAATTCAAAACCTGAAAAAATACCACAATTATACCAATAGAAAATGGAAAGGATAAGACTTTAGGCAAAGAACCAGTTATTCATTATCTCTAGATTATACATTACAATGGGAATGACACAGTAACTCAAATGGTTTCCACACAAAGACTGCATGACATTTTAAATGGTTTTAACATGAGAATTATGACAGTTTATTTTTAACAAACAGTGCTGCAAAAAAGAAATTAAGTTAACGTGTAACAAAGCAATTTTGGAATTTAACTTACCCATTCCAAAGAAAACTCTTTTGGAACCTTTCATGACAGTTTTAACTTGTGTAATAAGTGAAATGTTCTTAAATAGTTTGTGTCAGCCACTGTGAAAACTATTTTGACGTATGTAATACCTTCTTCCAGTCTCAGTAATTAATTCAGAGATAATCAATATTTAAGCACATTGATATATCACAGAATAAACTTTTGCAAATTGTAAAATTGTACATTTGGGGTTGGTGGGGGTGGGAAATGTAGTGTATTGGAATGATCTGCACATACATGGCATCAATGAGATGGGCAACAAATTAAGACTTTGTTTTAAAATACCTAGTTTTAAAAGAACGGCTTCTGCTAAAATGCAATGCAGACGCACATGCATGTGAAATCATTACTTTTCACATTTTCATGTCTGTTTAAAAAAATCTTTGCACACAGATTACAAATATTGTAAATATTTTCACTACAAATAAAGGAACAGATAACTGCAGATAAGGATAATCCCAGATTACACTGACCTGTGTTTTCTGGAGCAAGAAAGTAGATTTACCCAAAAGATATGCAGGGACCAAAATTCCTCTACTTCAACAACACTCTTGTGATGCAAACTGAATCTCCATGCAGAACCCCTCTTGCATCAAATTTATAAAAGCTCTGGACGGGTGGACCTTTCGTCCACACCAAGCATGGCCTCTAACATCAGAAAGGGCAGGGCCAGGAATTCCTCCGTCTCAGCCCCGCTATTGTTTAAAAAAAACTGACAGGTTCTTTGATCGGTTGGAAGTGACCCCCCCCCCCCAGCCCCACCACAGAAGGCCAACAGTGTAATCAATATTGGCCCGTATAAAAGAGGTTGTCTGATACCGAAATAAGTTGATGCGACAGTGGCTCTGCCCTACCAGTCAGTGGCTTGCCAGTATTGCTTTTCCTGTCCCATCTTCCGCACTCCCCCGCCCTGATGAGTGCCCAAGATGCACCCACGTTGACTTGGCTCTGGCCCTGGGTACCTGGAGTAGGCTGGGAAGTGAACGTCACTGCTGTCCTCTGTCCACTGCACTTGTGCAGGAATGAGGAACTTTGGATCCAGTGTTTTAAAAAATCCAGGAAATTAAAAGCATGTTCAAGTTAAATTAATATGGCTGATGACTGTAGATGGGTCCTCCACCATTTTCTTACGTACTGAATGTCAAGTGGTGTTTTTTATAGACTTCAGTAAGACCACCACTCACAGGTAATGTTAAATATGCCTCGATTAAGGGCTGATAAACTGGTCAAATTAGACTACATAATTTCCCTTGACTTCAGACCCAGAACATGGAAGACAATATTTATTTCAAGCTAAGAACTGCACAACAGGGACATTTTCAAAAAGATGGTACACTAAAATTTCTTTTGCGTGTGTTTTTTTTTTACTTTCTATTAAGCCCAATCATCACAAATACCAGCTGGAAACATACAAATCTCTCCATATGGGTGTGTCGCATCAACCATTTTAGAAGGAGCAGGGGTTAGGGACCACAATTTCAACCAACAGTAATAAAGTGTGTAATTTGTTCTTACGCCACATACAACCAGTCTTCACCAGGGGGAAAAAAAAAAAGACAGGAACAGGTGAATTTCAAGTGTCTAAGGGATATAATAAATAGTCATAATGACATGTTTTGATAATGCATTCTGTTCTTCAAAGGATAATATCCGGAGAACACAATTCGATTTTACAACATTGTTTGGACACATGGCTCAACAAAAAATTGACCACCAGATTCTTCGGGTCGCTACACTGGAAAATATTTGGGATTTACTGATTGTAGGTTTTCCCCATTTCCAAGATTATGCTTCAAATTCGAATCCAAGGCCGAGTTTATGACCACCAGCATTAATATTCTTGCCATCCAGCAGCGCTGACAGGTTTAACTTTATACCTAAGGAGGAAAATGATAAGCCACGTAAATACTGATTGCATACAGATCTCATCAATACAACATACAACGTAGTGAGTGAATTTTTATCCAGAGACACATATTCACAAACTGATCAGTACAAATCCCATAGGTAATAAGAATTAGTTTGATACCAATTGGTTTTGCCTCTGTAATTGAGAATTCCTTTAATCCCTGGTAAACTCCAGTATTCTTGCTGGACCCATTTGTTCAATATCTCAGGTCCTGCATTCATGTATATAGAGTGTAATCTTCACCCCATCATAGGCAGTCCCTCGGAATTAAAGAAGACTTGCTTCTACTCTAAAAATGAGTCCTTATATGGTTGAGCAGTCCAATACGAGAACCAGTCCCCGTCACAGATGGGACCAATAGTCATTAAGGGAAAGAGTGGGTGGGACTGGTTTGCCGCACGCTCTTTCCGCTGCCTACGTTTGATTTCTGCATGGTCTCGACGGTGAGACTTGGCACCCTCCCGGATGCACTTCCTTCACTTAGGACGGTCTTTGGCCAGGGACTCCCAGATGTCGTGGGGATGTTGCACTTTATCAGGGAGGCTTTGAGGGTGTCCTTGTAACGTTTCCTCTGCCCACCTTTGGCTTGTTTGCCGTGAAGGAGTTCCGAGTAGAGCGCTTGCTTTGGAAGTCTTGTGTCTGGCAGGCGAACAGTATGGCCTGCCCAACAGAGTTGATCAAGTGTGGTCAGTGCTTCAATGCTGGCCTGGTTGAGGACGCTAACATTGGTGCGATTGTCCTCCCAGAGGATTTTCAGGATCTTGCGGAGACGTCGTTGGTGGTATTTCTCCAGAGCCTTGAGGTGTCTGCTGTACATGGCCCATGTCTCTGAGCCATACAGGAGGGTGGGTATTACTACAGCCCTGTAGACCATGAGCTATGGTGGCAGATTTGAGGGTCTGGTCTTCGAACACTTTTCCTCAGGCAGCCAGAGGCTGCACTGGCGCACTGGAGGCTGCGTTGAATCTCGTCGTCAATGTCTGCTCTTATTGATGAGAGGCTCCCGAGGTATGGGAAATGGTCCATGTTGTCCAGGGCTGCACCATGGATCTTGATGACTGGGGGGGCAGTGCTGTGCGGCGGGGGCAGGTTGGTGGAGGACCTTTGTCTTACAGATGTTTAGTGTAAGGCCAATGCTTTCGTAGTCCTCAATAAATACATTGACTATGACTTGGAGTTCAGCCTCTGTATGTGCGCAGAAGCAGGCGTTGTCCGCGTACTGTAGCTCGACCACAGAGGTTGGGGTGGTCTTGGACTTGGCCTGGAGACGACGAAGGTTGAACAGGTTCCCACTGGTTCTGTAGTTTAATTCTACTCCAGCAGGGAGCTTACCAATGGTAAAACACTCCCAAAGTAAAACATTTCTGCTGTTTGCACGTCACAAACATGGATTAGACAAAGGGAATACTATGTATGGAGTAAAAGTATCTATTTGCACTGTTGTATTTGGGCTGTGCAGAAAGAAGTAAGGTTTTTGGAGAGGGGACATTTTATTTGCCCCTTCTCTTAGTTCTTACCCCATTATTAAACTGAAATTTGCCCCTTTAAGAAAATGATCACAGTAAAGCCCTGTTAAAATGTCAGAGATTTCAGGTGAAATCTGTCTCAATAGACAATCACATTCGGGCTCTAAAAGACATTTCATCAGTCACCTAGAGTAAGAATTGACCAGTTTTCTCACACCATTCAAATATACTTATCAGCAGGCTGAGAAGGATAAGCATTGATCAGTGGAAATGTCCACAGATGTACCGTGTGACTATTTTAATCGAGGATTGAGTAAAGGAATCAAAAGTTGGAGCTAAATTTGAAATTTGCAGACAAGAACATTAGACTGAATTGAATAAGAAAAGGCTCAGAATAGAATTGAAAGTTATTGAGGACAAGTATACATCAAGATAATCAAATGCTCTGGAATACTATAATTTTCATCCTTCTTCGGCCATTGAACCATCAACGAAATATAACTAGTATAAGTTGTAATAATGTGGATTGTAATGTTCGTTTGAATCCTGAACTTAGTTTTTAGAATCGCTTTCAGTGTTCAGGGAGAAATTCCAGAGTTTGCTCATTCACCTTGCTTGAAAGATTAAACAAATTTGAGAATGTTTTTGATGGTGCTAATTGTACATGGCCTATTGAGTGTGGGGGACAATAAGTTGGGTGGCAATGAGGACATAAAGAGGCATCAGTGCCACTGACCATCTAAACTACATGGAAGTGACTATTAATATAAAGTGTCGATGAATGCCAACTAAGCATAAGTTTGGGTAGGGCCTCAAAGGATGAACACTTAAGGTGCAGACTCACATGAAGATTTGGGGGTACCAAAGGGATGCCAGGACGTGTGGAATGCCCTACATGTACAATAGCCTTCAGAAGGGGAAAAAAATCCCCCCCAAAAAATCCACAATGGAAAGCACTTCCCCTGGAAATACTGGAAAGTCCTGTTTTTCCACCACTAATATTGCTTTGGAATACTTGGAAGGTTATTTTTATACAAGACTACATTAGTTTAAGACCAAATGTGGCTCACCTGGTTTCAGTATTTGAGTGTATCCAAGTCCAATCAAACTCGAATTGTTCACTTTAATCTGTTGAACAATAAAAATAACAAATTGTTTATAAAACTGTTCTCCAAAAATTACAAGTAGCGTCAACTTCATATTTTATCAGCGTGATATGCGCTTTGGAATGTAAATACATTAGAATTGCGCACCCCGGTTCCCCCCTCTCCACACACACCCATTATATAAATACCTACTCCAAAAAAAAACATGATTCAGTATATACTCACCGAGCATGTTGCATCATCATCAATCATGTACTTTGCTGCAATACCAAATCGGGTATTGCTATTCCCAGCTGTCCAAGCTAGATTGATGCCAGTTTCAAGATTTTCACTGACTTTTTGATAAATGGAGCCTCCAAATTCTGTACCATCATTCCTGTAGTGAGGAACATGCATGTCATTCAGGAGAGATTCACTGATTTCACCATTTTCACAAAGAATAAAAAAGCATGAAAGGATTAATAACCTGGACAAACTTAAATGTGCTTCTCCATTGTTTATATATCCCGCTTTAGGTCACCCAGCACAGTAATTATTTACTGGCCTCTACTAATGTCACTCAGCAATCCAGCCCCTTGAAAATATGGAAGAGCCTGGGAGCCCAGTCACCCCCTTTCTCAGAGTACAGTCCTCACTCTAGATAAACATAATAGGCTCATAAGCTTAGATGAAGTGAAGCAGAAAAATAATTGCATTGTCAGATACCCAGTTTCTTAGCAACTTATTGTGGATGTCTTACAGAAGCCCAAAATAATTAATAATCTACTCCGATTAGTTCACTAGTATACACGAACTCAGAGGCTGAAAAATTCCGAGAACAAACACCACTGCCCAAACCCGCTCACATTTGTAGAAACAACCCAACTGTGTAATTAGCTACTGATTACAGTTGTGTCTCACAGCTTATTCCACTGACTGGGAGTCCCTGGCCAAAGACTGCCCTAAGTGGAGGAAGTGCATCCGGGAGGGCGCTGAGCACCTCGAGTCTCATCGCTGAGAGCATGCAGACATCAAGCACAGAGCATGCAGCAAACCTGTCCCACTCAGCCTTTCCCTCAACGACTATCTGTCCCACCTGCGACAGGGACTGTGGTTCTCGTATTGGACTGTTCAGCCACTTAAGGACTCATTTTAAGAGTGGAAGCAAGTCTTCCTTGATTCCGAGGGACTGCCTATGATGGATGATTCCACTCACTACCTCCCCTAGTCCACCATAATTCACATTATATTATTCATTATATTAAACCGAGATTTGACCTTTACTGATTCAAGCTGAGTCAATATTTCTAACTTTGTAGAAATACTTTATAGTCTAAAGGGTACAGGATTCCTCAGACAAAGCAAATTAAAATCAGTTCAAATCATGTGTCACAATGACATTTTAGTTTAACCTACAGGGTTTACCAGGTAGAACATAAAAGAACACCAAATTCAGTGTTCTTTTAAAGGCTTCAATACAAAATGTTAAGGGTAGCCATATGGTTATAAAAGTGGATTCAAGCCTGGAGCAGCGGCTGGAATGGGAAGGGGTAAGTATTAGATGGGGCAAAGTACCCAAGAGGAGAGAAATGAAGGGGAGCAGAAAGAAGGGAAGGGTCCCAAGAGGAAAAAAAAAGGTAGAAATAATGGCCTCAGGTCTGGAGTGGCAGTCAAAATGTGCATGCAAATGGTCACAGCTAATTCTGCACAGATCAAACATCACATATCTCAACTTCTTGGTCAGTATAATGAAGATTCCACACGAGACCGAGAGAAACATAGAAACATAGAAAATAGGTGCAGGAGTAGGCCATTCAGCCCTTGGAGCTGCACTACCATTCACTATCATGGCTGATCATGCAACTTCAGTACCCCATTCCTGCTTTCTCTCCATACCCCTTGATCCCTTTAGCCGTAAGGGCCACATCTAACCCCCTTTTGAATATATCAAATGAACTGGCCTCAACAACTTTGTGGTAGAGAATTCCACAGGTTCACAATTCTGAGTGAAGAAGTTTCTCCTCATCTCGGTCCTAAATGGCTTACCCCTTATCCTTAGACTGTGACCCCTGGTTCTGGACTTCCCCAGCATCGGGAACACTCTTTCTGCATCTAAACTGTTCAATCCCGTCAGAGTTTTGTGTGTTTCTATGAGATCCCCTCTCATACTTCTAATTCCAGTGAATATAAGCCTAGTCGATCCAGTCTTTCTTCATATGTCAGCCCTGCCATCCCGGGAATCAGCCTGGTGAACCTTCGCTGCACTCCCTCAATAGCAAGAATGTCCTTCCTCAGATTAGGAGACAAAAACTGTGCACAATACTCAAGGTGCGGCCTCACCAAGGCCCTGTACAACTGCAGTAAGACCTCCCTGCTCCTATACTCAATTCCTCTCGCTATGAAGGCCAACAAGCCATTTGCCTTCTTCACCGCCTGCTGTAACTGCATGCCAACTTTCAATGACTGATGTACCATGACACCCCGGTCTCGTTGCACCTCCCCTTTTTCTAATCGGTCACCATTCAGATAATATTCTGCCTTCCTGTTTTTGCTACCAAAGTGGATAACCTCACATTTATCTACATTATACTGCATCTGCCATGCAAGTCACTCTGCAGCCTCTTAGCATCCTCCTCACAGCTCACACTGCCACCCAGCTTAGTGTCATCTGCAAACTTGGAGATATTACATTCAATTCCTTCATCTAAATCATTAACGTATATTGTAAATAGCTGGGGTCCCAGCACTGAACCTTGCAGTACCCCACTAGTCACTGCCTGCCATTCTGAAAAGGACCCGTTTATTCCTACACTTTGCTTCCTGTCTGCTAACCAGTTCGCTATCCACGTCAATGCATTACCCCCAATACCATGTGCTTTAATTTTGCACACTAATCTTGTATGAGACCTCGTCAAAAAGCCTTTCCAAAGTCCAAATACACCACATCCATTGGTTCTCCCTTGTCCACTCTACTAGTTACATCCTCAAAAAATTCTAGAAGATTTGTCAAGCATGATTTCCCTTTTATAAATCCATGCTGACTTGGACTGTTTTCCAAATGCGCTGCTATTTCATCTTTAATAACTGATTCCAACATTTTCCGCACCACCGATGTCAGGATAACCGGTCTATAATTCCGTTTTCTCTCTCCCTCCTTTTTTAAAAAAAGTGGGGTTACATTAAGCTACCCTCCAAGCCATAGGAACTGATCCAGAGTCTATAGAATGTTGGAAAATGACCACCAATGCATCCACTATTTCTAGGGCCACTTCCTTAAGTACTCTGGCATGCAGACCATCAGGCGCTGGGGATTTATCAGCCTTCAATCCCAATTTCCCAACACAATTTCCTGACTAAAGGATTTCCTTCAGTTCTTCCTTTTCGCTAGACCCTCGGTCCCCTAGTATTTCCGGAAGGTTATTTGTGTCTTCCTTAGTGAAGACAGAACCAAAGTATTTGTTCAATTGGTCTGCCATTTCTTTGTTCCCCATTATAAATTCATGACTGCAAGGGACCTACATTTGTCTTTACTAATCTTTTTCTCTTCACATATCTATAGAAGCTTTTGCAGTCAGTTTTTAATGCTCCCTGCAAGCTTACTCTCACACTCTTATTTTCCCCCTCCTAATTAAACCCTTTGTCGTCCTCTGCTGAATTCTAAATTTCTCCCAGTCCTCAGGTTTGCTGCTTTTCTGGCCAATTTATGCGCCTCTTCCTTGGATTTAACGCTATCCCTAATTTCCCTTCTTAGTCACGGTTGAGCTACCTTCCCAGTTTTATTTTTACGCGAGACAGGGATGTACAATTGTTGAAGTTCATCCATGTGATCTTTAAATGTCCGCCATTGTCTATCCACCGTCAACCCTTTAAGTATCATTCGCCAGTCTATCCTAGCCAATTCACGTCTCATACCTTCATAGTTACCTTTCCTTAAGTTCAGGACCCTAGTCTCTGAATTAACTGTGTCACTCTCCATCTTAATGAAGAGTTCTACCATATTATGGTCACTCTTCCCCAAGGGGCCCCGCACAACAAGATTGCTAATTAATCCCCTCATTACACAACACCCAGTCTAGGATAACCAGATCTCTAGTTGATTCCTCGACATATTGGTCTAGAAAATCATCCCTTATATACTGCAGGAAATCTTCTTCCACGGTATTGCTACCAATTTGGTTAGCCTGATCTATATGTAGATTAAAGTCATACCCCTGGATGTTGAGTTCCCAGCCTTGATCACCCTGTAGCCATGTCTCCGTAATCCCACTTACATCATATCCGTTAACAGCTGTCTGCGCAGTTAATTCATCCACCTTATTACAAATGCTCCTTGCATTGAGACACACAGCCTTCAGGCTTGTTTTTTTAACACTCTTTGTCCTTTCAGAATTATGTTGTAATCTGGCCCTTTTTGATTTTTGCCTTTGATTTCTCTGCCCTCCACTTTTACTTATCTCCTTTCTACCTTTTGCTTCTGCCCCCATTTTACTTCCATCTCCCTGCATAGATTCCCATCCCCCTGCCATATATTAGTTTAAACCTTCCCCAACAGCACTAGCAAATACTCCCCCTAGGACATCGGTTTCGGTCCTGCCCAGGTGCAGACTGTCCGGTTTGTACTGGTCCCACCTCCCCCAGAACTGGTTCCAATGTCCCAGGAATTTTAATCCCTCCCTCTTGCATTCTCAAGCCACGCATTCATCTTAACTATCCTGCTATTTCTACTCTGACTAGCACATGGTACTGGTAGCAATCCTGAGATTACTACCTTTGAGGTACTACTTTTTAAATTTATCTCCTAGCTTCCTAAATTCAGCCTGTAGCACCTCATCCAGTTTTTTATCTGTATCGTTGGTACCTGTATGCACCACGACAACTGGCTGTTCACCCTCCCGCTCCAGGGTGCCCTGCAGCCGCTCTGAGACATCCTTGACCCTTGCACCAGAGAGGCAACATACCATCCTGGAGTCTCGATTTTTTTTTGCTTACCAACCTGGCCATCAGGAGAGTTCGAGTGTTTATTTTAGCAGGAGGGACAACAGCTTTATGATTGGCAACTGATTTAGAAAATGCCTAGAGTCAAGCAAACATCCATAGTGAAGAAAAAGAACTTACATTTATATAGTGCCTTTCACAACCTCAGGATGTCACAAAGCATTTTAGAGCCAATAAAGTACTTATTGAAATGTAGTTAGTAAAATGACAATCTTCTTCCTGGTGACTGACCACGTCAAATTCTATGTTTATTAAATTGAATTCTTGAGTTTTTAAAGTCAGTATTTTAGGGATTGTGGTCTGTGATTCTGTCCTTTTTTCCATGAAAATCACAAATGAGCCGAATGTAAATTCAGCTCCTGCATGCTATTCAATGCAGTATGCACCTCCAAAATCATTTTCTGCGTTATTGCATCAACATGTGCTAGTGCTACTGAAAGGGGCGTCCTCTTCACAAACAGTGGTAAGCTATATCTCATGTTTATGCACAAAAATCATATCATTTTAATGAAAGCAAAACATGGCTATTTTGCCTGACCAAACAAGACAAACGAATTCCCAGAAGGACATTCTCCCTTTAAACAAATTCTACAGAAATAGATTGACAAAAATAAAAGTTGACAAAATCCATTGTAATTACATTTTTGAAAGAAATATTGAAGGCAAGACTCCCTCTTTAAGGATCATGTTTCACTAATCTATATTTATTTGTACAAACTCTTTCAGTTTTTCCTTAATAAACATTTATGCTTCTATTTAGCCCATCACTTGGGCTAAAGGCAAACAAGTCAACACCAAGGTGTCAGCCATGGATCAGTGGTACCACTCACTCCCACTCCAGAGACTGGAGCACAAAATCTAGGCTGACACTCAAGTGTAGTACTGAGGGAGTGCTGCACTGTCGGAGACGTCAGCTTTCGGATGAGACAGTAAATGGATACCCCGCTTGACTTTTTGATAGACTTAAAAGATCCCATGGCATTATTTAGAGGTATTCTCTCTGATGTCCTGGTCAAAATTTATCTCTCAATCAACATCTAGTCATTGTCTCATTGTTTTTATGGGACCTTTTTGTGCACAAATTGGCTGCCATGTTTCCTACATTACTAAAGCCTTCCCACTGTCTACAAGTGACTAAACTTGCAGCGAGTGTCTCACCTCCCGACTCCCCAAAGCCTTTCCACTGTCTACAAGGCACAAGTCAGGAGTGCAATGGAATACCCTCCACTTGCCTGGATGAGTGCAGCTCCAACAACACTCAAGAAGCATGGCACCATCCAGGACAAAGCAGCCTGCTTGATTGGCACCCCATCCACCACCTGCTACATTCATTCCCTCCACCACCGGCACACCGTGGCGGCAGTGTGTACCATCTACAAGATGCACTGCAGCAACTTGCCAAGGCTTCTTCGACAGCACTTCCCAAACCTGCAACCTCTACCATCTGGAAGGACAAGGCAGCAGGTGCATGGGAGCACCATCACCTGCAAGTTCCCCTCCAAGTTACATACCATCCAGACTTGGAAGTATATCGCCATTCCTTCATCGTTGCAGGGTCCAAATCCTGGAACTCCCTCCCTAACAGCACTGTGGGAGTTCCCTTCACCACAAAGACTGCATGGTTCAAAGCAGCGGCTCACCACCATCTTCTCAAGGGCAATTAGGGATAGGCAATAAATGCTGGCCTTGCCAACGACATCCACATCCCAGAATGAATTAAAAAAAGGTTCTTTCTTTACCCAACTACTCTTCTGCACACAAAAAAGCTGCAAGTTGAGAAACATTTGTAGTCCTCCTCCCTTTTCTTGGGGACTGATGTAGGCAAAGTGAACGATGTAAGAGGTGGACAACAAAACTGCTTCTCAATTTGTCAGGTCAACATTGTATTATAAGCATTTTAATACATCAAGAGCGCAAGAATCAGTAGAACTGTGATGTGACTTTGGAAACCTAAGATGCATTTTCTTCCAAGGCAGTTCATTATAACAAGGTTTCAGCATGTATTTCCGATCTTTAGAAATGTACTGGGTGTATACTCACACATTTGTATGGAGCTGGAACTCCTCTGTCTTGTAACCAACAGCAAAGTTACTCTGGGAGACCCTAGATTTTGCAGTTTCAAAGGTCATTTGATACCCTGCTAGCCATCCGTCAAAACCAAGCACAAAGGCTCCACGTATAGCAGGACCAGCAATGTCAAAGTCGACATCAATTCCCAAGTTGATGTGTTCCCTCTTGTAACCAGTCTTGATTTTTCCACTTTTCTTTCTGTATTAGGAAAAGAATAAAAAAAAAATGCAAACTTATTCTATTCTTATTACTTTCTCAAGTACAGCTTACTCTATTATTTTTCCAGTTTCAGAAGTACATAATAAACAAAAAAATTACTGCAAATGTTTTTCTTTTAAAATGGTCAAGTTTGTTTTTGTTTCCATTAAGTCAATAATTTTATATACATAAAATACTTAGCAGCGCACAGCATTCAAAACCTCATAGTATACTACAAAATGTGTGTGTGAGAGAGAGAGAGAGAGAAATTGAAGACTCATCTCAGGTTGCTCATGTACCTCTGATTTGCTGGTTATACAGCATCATTGGCACAGCCTGGGAAGATACTATCTCAACCAGGACAGTGGGTGCTTAGGAAAAGCAAGATGGAAATAGTTTTTAAAAAGTACTGAATGCGCCAGATTCATGAACATTATATTATGTTGAAAGAAATAAAGCTATTGATAGAAATTTAGAAAAAGTAATTTGTTTTTACTTTCTTTTTTACTCACCCAGTATTAGGTGAAAACGAAGAGTCAAATCCAATCTTCAAACCTTTTAGAAGCTAGACAGAAAAAAAGTGCAGTTTGCATTTTGGCTCAAAAGGCAAAATAAGCTCAATATTTGCCATTTTTGCTTAGTTACCTGATCTTCAATAGTAACTTCAGTTCCCAAAGTATTATCGGTATTCCATTTTTCTGTGAACGTCAGTCCATAATCCACCCACTTGAATTTTGTTTCCAGACTGCCAGTGACTTTGCCAGTATCTATGTTGGCTGACCCAGAACTTGTGAATTCCTACAATAGGAAAAAATTACTTGGAAGGTAGCGAAGAGCTCCATTTATAGCATTGTCATCAGTATTTTAATACCTTAAAACAACTATCATTTCTGATTAAAGATCAACTATGTATGAACCAAGACATTGAGCAATAGCAACCTATTCAACGACAGGTGGAAATACAGCTATGCTTGATCCTATCTTCACTCCATGCAAGTATTCCAACAAGGGTTTTTGGACAGGAGTGAAACATAGAAAATAGTTGCAGGAATAGGCCATTCGGCCCTTCGAGCCTGCACCACCATTCAATATCATGGCTGATCATTCCCTCAGTATCCTTTTCCTGCTTTCTTTCCATGTCCCTTGATCCCTTTAGCCTTAAGGGCCATATCCAATGAACTAGCATCAACAAGTCTCTGCGGTAGGGAATTCCACAGGTTAACAACTCTCAGTGAAGGAGTTTCTCCTCATCTCATTCCTAAATGGCCTACCCCTTATCCTTAGACTGTGTCCCTTGGTTCTGGACTTCCCCAACATCAGGAACATTCTTCTCACATCTAACCTGTCCAGTCCCATCAGAATCTTGTATGTTTCTATGAGATCCCCTCTCATCCTTCTAAACTCCAGTGTATAAAGGCCCAGTCGATCCAGTCTCTCCTCAGTTGTCAGTCCAGCCATCCCGGGAATCAGTCTGGTGAACCTTCGCTGCACTCCCTCAATAGCAAGAATGTCCTTCCTCAGATTAGGAGACCAAAACTGAACACAATATTTCAGGTGAGGCCTCACCAAGGCCCTGTACAGCTGCAGTAAGACCTCCCTGCTCCTATACCCAAATTCCCTAGATATGAAGACCAACATACCATTTGCCTTCTGCACTGCCTGCTGTACCTGCATGCCAACTTGCAATGACTGATGAACCATGACACCCAGGTCTCGTTGCACCTCCACTTTTCCTAATCTGCCGCCATTCAGATAACATTCTGCCTGCGTGTTTTTGCCCCAAAAGTGGATAACCTCATATTTATCCACATTATACTGCATCTGCCATGCAGTTACCCACTCACCTAACCTATCCAAGTCACCCTGCAGCCTCTTAGCATCCTCCTCACAGCTCACACCGCCACCCAGTTTAGTGTCATCCGCAAACTTGGAGATATTACACTCAATTCCTTCATCTAAATCATTAATGTATATTGTAAAGAGCTGGGGTCCCAGCACTGAGCCCTGCGGCACCCCACTATTCACTGCCTGACATTCTGAAAAGGACCCAGTTATCCCGATTCTCTGCTTCCTGTCTGCCAACCAGTTTTCTATCCACATCAGTACATTACCCCCAATACCATGTGCTTTGATTTTGCACGCCAATCTTGTGTGGGACCTTGTCAAAAGCCTTTTCAAAGTCCAAATACACCACATCCACTGGTTCTCCCTTGTCCACTCTACGAGTTACATCCTCAAAAAATTCCAGACGATTTGTCAAGCATGATTTCCCTTTCATAATCCATGCTGACTTGGACCGATCCGGTCACTGCTTTCCAAATACGCTGCTATTTCACCTTTAATAATTAATTCCAACATTTTCCCCACTACTGATGTCAGGCTAACCGGTCTATAATTACCCATTTTCTCTCTCCCTCCTTTTTTAAAAAGTGGTGTTACATTAGTTACCCTCCAGTCCATAGGAACTGATCCCAAGTCGAGAGACTGTTGGAAAAGGATCACCAATGCATCCACTACTTCTATGGCCACTTCCTTAAGTTCTCTGGGATGCAGACTATCAGGCCCCGGGGATTTATTGGCTTTCAATCCCATCAATTTCCATAACGCAATTTACCGCCCAATAAGGTTACCCTTCAGTTCCTCCTTCTCACTAGACCCTCGGTCTCCTTGTACTTCCAGAAGATCATTTGTGTCTTCCTTCGTGAAGACAGAACCAAAGTATTTGTTCAACTAGTCTTTGTTCCCCATTATAAATTCATCTGAATCTGACTGGAAGGGACCTACGTTTGTCTTCACTAATCTTTTTCTCTTCACATCTATAGAAGCTTTTGCTGTCAGTTTTTATGTTATCGGCAAGCTTCCCTACTATTTTCCCCCTCCTAATTAAACCCTTTGTCCTCCTCTGCTGAATTCTAAAATTTCTCCCAGTCCTCAGGTTTGCTGCTGTTTCTGGCCAATTTATATGCCTCTTCCTTGGATTTATCACCATCCTTAATTTCCCTTGTTAGCCACGGTTGAGCCACGTTCCCAGTTTTATTTTTACACCAGACAGGGATGTACAATTGTTGAAGTTCATCCATGTGATCTTTAATTGTTTGCCATTGCCTATCCACCGTCAACCCTTTAAGTATAATTTGCCAGTCTATTCTAGCCAATTCATGCCTCATTCCATCGAAGTTACCTTTCCTTAAGTTCAGGACCCTAGTCTCTGAATTAACTGCGTCACTCTCCATTTTATAAAGAATTCTGCCATATTATGGTCACTCCTCCCCAAGGGGCCTCGCACAACAAGATTGCTAATTAGTCTTTTCTCATTATACATCACCCAGTCTAGGATGGCCAGCCCTCTAGTTGGTTCCTCGACATATTGGTCTAGAAAACCATCCCTAATACACTCCAGGAAATCCTCCTCCACCGTATTGCTACCAGCTTGGTTAGCCCAATCTATATGTAGATTAAAGTCGCCCATGATAACTGCTGTACCTTTATTGCATACAGCCCTAACTTCTTGTTTGATGCTGTCCCCAACCTCACTACTACTGTTTGGTGGTCTGTGCACAACTCTCACTAGCGTTTTCTGCCCTTTGGTATTCCGCAGCTCCACCCACACAGATTCCACATCATCCAAGCTAATTTCCTCTTCAACCAACAACGCTACCCCACCTCCTTTTTCTTTCTGTCTATCCTTCCTGACTGAGGAGCAGGAACCCTGGCTGATTTTTCCCTCCCGAACCAGGAGAACCAAAACCAATTGCAGTGTGCTTGCCACAACTCCAGCTGTTATCCATACACTTTAGAAAACAAGTAGTTATAAGAAAAGAAAAGGATTTTGAGGCTTTCCCTAAAGTCTCAGCACAGACTGAAGATCAAACCCAAAACCTCTTGATTTGTATGGCTCAACTACTTATTGGGTAAGTCATTCAGCCCCTCGAGCCTGTTCTGCCATTCAATTAGATCATGGTTGATCTGTACCCTCAACTGCACCTATCCACTTTTGGTTCATATCCCTAATGGAGGGGGGTGGGGGGAATTCAGGTGAGAGTAAATTTTAAAGCAGCAAGAGAAACGTCAAGGCTCTAGAGCAGAGCAGAGTTTTGGGTAAAAATAAGCAAAGTGGGTCAGGAAGGGACAGAGAGTAATAAAGGTAATGGGGCATCACTGACTAAGGAGACATCAGGGCAAAAAATAGAAAAAAGTCAAAACTAAAAGCACTCCTAACAAAATAGATGATTTAATAATGCAGGTAGAAATTAATAGGTTTGATCTAATAGCCATTACAGAGACGTATTTGAAAAGTGACCACTGTTGGGAATTAAATATTCCAGGATACGTAACTTTTCGAAGAGATAGGCAAAACGGAAAAGGAGGAGGGGTAGCCCGGATAATAAAAAATGGGATAAAGACAGTAGAGAGAAAGGATCTTAGCTCAGAAAAAAGGGTCTTAAATCTAAACAAAAGAAACTACGTAGCTATGAGGGGAGAGTTGGCTAAGGTAGATTGGGAAACTACATTAAAAGGTATGATGATAGACAAGCAATGGCTAGCATTTAAAAAATTAATACATAAAGGAATGCATGTATGTTGTAATTTAACAAACAAAAATCCCACAGGAAAAGTGGTCCACCCATGGCTAACAAGAGAAGTTAAAGATAATATTCGATCAAAGGAAGAGTTTTTGAGGTTGTAACTAGCAGAATAGAGGACCAGTGGATGTGGTGCATTTGGATTTTCAGAAGGCATTCAATAAGGTGCCACACAAGCGGTTATTGAACAAAATTCGGGCTTATGGGATTGGGGGTAATATACTAACATGGATTAAAAGTGGTGTACAGATGCAACGTCCAGAATCCGGAACACCCGGAACTGAGGCCGTTCTGGATTCTGCATTTTTATGGACTTTGGATCGCCTTTCTGACGTCACGAATCCCAAAACACCAGAACCAGGTTAGTGTATTTCTGGATTTCAGATCAGGAAGGGGGGGGTCCCCGCTGAGGAGGTGTTTGGACCACAGGGTCTCACCACCACAGCGGTGGTGTTCGGACCGCGGGGCCCCGCTGCAGATGTTGTGTTGGGGCATGCCGGTGAAGAGGCCCCCCGAGGCAAGGGCAGCAGTGGCGAGGTAAGGGCAGCAGTAACAAGGTGAGGCCCAAGGTCAAGCAGCGGCAGGGCCCCGAGGTTGGCAGGTCTGGATTCCAGATGACCCTGCCACAGAACATTCCGGAACTCCGGATTTTGGACATTGCACCTGTATTTGCATTTTCAGAAGGCATTCGATAAGGTGCCATAGGAAGTTATTGAACAAAATTAGGACTCATTGGATTGGAGGTAATATACTAGCATGGATTGGTTAACGTACAGAAAACAGAGAGTAGGAATAAACGGGTCATTTTCAAGTTGACAGGCTGTAAACTAGTGGGGTGCCGCAAGGATCGGTGCTTGGGCCTCAGCTATTCACAATCTCTATCAATGAATTGGAGGAGGGGACCAATTGGAATATATCCAAGTTTGCTGATGATACAAAGCTACGCGGGAATGAAAGTTGTGAGGAGGATGCAAAGGGACTTGGGATATAGACAGGCTAAGTGAGTGGGCAAGAACATGGCAAATGGAATATAGGGCCCAAGTTTCCACATGATTTGCGCCTGATTTTTAGGAGCAACTGGTGGAGAACGGACTATCTTAGAAATCGCAATTCTCCACATTTTTTTTCTGCAGTTCTAGTCAGGTAGAACAGTTCTACTTTGGAACAGAATTTTTTCTTCAAAAGGGGGCATGTCCGGCCACTGATGCCTGATTTGAAAGTTTCCACAGTGAAAACGTACTCCAAACTAAAGTACAAATTAGGCGTTCAGAACGAGGAGGGGGGGGGGGGGGGGAAGGGAACTCATTAAATTCTACAATAAATCCTTACTTATACTTCTACAAATATTATACAAATAAATCCAACCTGAATAAACATTTATAAGCAAAGAAAAGATTAAATAAACCATCTTCCTACCTGTGTGAAAGTGCTTCAGCCAGGGAGAATTCTGCAGCCGTTCGTTGCCGCTAAGCGGGGGGGGGGGGGGGGGGGGGGGGGGGGGGGGGGGGGGAGAAAGCCGTTCATGCCTGAGCGGGAGGGAGAGAAAGCAGTTCATGCCGCTGAGCGGGAGGGGGGGGGGGGGGGAGGAGAAAGCGGGTTGTTGTTGTGGAGGGGAGGGAGGGGAAGGAGACAGCAGTTTGTTGCTGCGGAGGGGAGGGAGACAGCGGTTTGTTGCCGTGGAGGGAAGGGAGGGGAAGGAGACAGCAGTTTGTTGCTGCGGAGGGGAGGGAGACAGCGGTTTGTTGCCGTGGAGGGAAGGGAGGGGAAGGAGACAGCTGTTTGTTGCCGCGGAGGGGAGGGAGGGGAAGGAGACAGTGAGAAGGGTAGCCTCAGTGCTGATGGCAATGTGATTTTATTTAAAAATTTTCAAAAATTAAACAGCTACAAAGAACTACAAAAATGGCCGAGTGCCAATGTTTTTTTTCACACTGAGCATGCGCGAATGCTCCAACGCACACGCGCAGCGTTGCCGGCAGGAAAAAAACTAATTTAAATAGTACCCGCCCCCTCCCACTTACAAAATCGGCGCGAGTGTAGGCTCCGCCCCCCTGGGCGCCGCGCCAAACAGACCAGGAGCTACAAAGCGCTCGAGAATAGCGTGTTTTTTTTCTGGCACCTTTTTAGGCGCGAAAAACGGGCGCCCAGCTCAGAGGGGCGCACGTTTTTTTATCCTGTGGAAACTTGGGCCCATAATGTGGAGAAATGTGAAGTTATCCACTTTGTTAGGAAAAATAGAAAAGCAGAGCATTTTTTAAATGGCGAAAGATTGGGAAATGTTGTTGTTCAGCGGGACCGGAGTGTGTCCTTGTACACGAATCACTGAAAGTTAACATGCAGGTACAGCAAGCAATTAAGAAAATGGTATGTTGGTCTTTATTACAAGAGGATTTGAGTATAAGAGTAAAGACATCGTACTGCAATTATATAGGGTCCTGGTGAGACCGCACCTGGAGTATTGTGTACAATTTTGGTCTCCTTACCTACTTGCCATAGAGGGAGTGAAATGAAGGTTCACCGGACTGATTCCGGGGATGGGGGATTGTCCTATGAGGAGAGATTCAGTAGACGAGGCCAATATTCTCGAGTTCAGAAGAATGAGGTGTGACATCATTGAAACATACAAAATTCTTACAGGGCTTGACAGGGTAATTGCAGGGATGATGTTTCCTCTGTCTGAAGAAACAGGGGTCACAGTCTCAGAATAAGGGGTCGGCCATTTAGGACTGAGATGAGGAGAAACTTCTTCACTCCGAG
Organism: Pristiophorus japonicus; assembly: GCF_044704955.1. Lineage (NCBI taxonomy): Eukaryota > Metazoa > Chordata > Chondrichthyes > Pristiophoridae > Pristiophorus > Pristiophorus japonicus. The sequence goes on from NC_091980.1 coordinate 54,020,339, forward strand.
GGTGGTGATTTTTTGGAATCTCTACTCCAGTGTGCTGTGGAGGCTTAGTCTTTGAATATAATCAAGACAGAAATCGATAGATTTTGGGATATTAAGGGAATCAAGAGATATGGGGATAGTGCAGGAAAGTGGAGTTGAGGTAGAAGATCAGCCATGATCTCATCGAATGGCAGAGCAGGCTCGAGGAGTCGAATGCCTACTCCTGCTCCTAATTCTTATGTTCTTGTGTTAATCCCTCAATATCCTTACCTAACAAAAATCTACCAATCTCAGTTTTGAAATTTTCAATTGACCTAGCCCAACAGCTTTGTGAGGGAGATTCAGATTTCCACTAACTTCTCTGTGAACAACTGCTTCCTGGCATCACCCCTGAATGGCCCGACTCGAATTATAAGGCTATGCCTCTTTGTACTGGACTCCTTCACCAGATGAAATAGTTTCTCCCTGGCAAATCCTTCAATCACTTTAAACACCTCAATTAGATCACCTCTTAATCTATCGTAATCTTCTATACTCAAGGGAATACAAGCCCAGTTTATGCAATCTATCCTCATAATTGAATCCTTATAGCTCCAATATTATTCTGGTGAATCTGTGTTGTACCCCCTCCAAACCAATGTATCCTTCCTTAGGTGTGGTGCCCAGAACTGAACATAGTACTCCAGCTGCAGTTTAACCAGAATGTTATAGATCTGTAGCATACTTCCACCACTCTTTGCAATTGCCTTTAGTTACAACAGAGAACATTAAAGCAAGTAAGTGAATCAGCCACTGTGGAATATTTTCCTCTTACTCTCCTTAATGGTCAATATGTCTAACAACCAGATGTATTGCATCGTACAAATCAAAACTGCAATGCACAATTCTTGAGAATACATTATTCTGAGACTAGACACAGACCTGAAAGATTAATGGTTACCAGTACGACATTATAAAACAAGCAGATTCAACAGAATGGAATTAAATGAAATGAGGTTATCAGTTACTTTTCTTACTATGGTACTTACCAGTCCATTTTCTGACTTAGTTTTCAAGTCAAGCTTTATTAAACCAAATCCTGTAAGAGATCAAAGATAGATTTAAGATTTTCAGTTTTCAGAATGTTTTAATTGGTCAGCCACATTATATGCAGTACATTTACTAATTAAACAAAATCAAAACTGCAACAAATTATAGCTATATATGTAATTAAGCATAACAACCACATTGGCCTAGAAATTGCGGTCGGAGCGTGCCTCCGAAGTACGCCACCAGCCTGCGAAACAATTCCGAAATTACCTGCTGGTGGCCAGGCTGCAGAGAGTTGCAATCTCGGGCCTACAGGCGGAGGGCAGTGTAAAGGCCCACGAATCCCAGGGATGCAGGCAGTTCGGAAGCGTCCTTGGGATCACATGGATCCGGTCCTCCAATGACGAGAGGATTCCATTGCAATCGTTTATGATGGGAAACCCCTAATGATATGCAATGGAATCCCTAAATAATTATACAATGTACAGAAATCTAAAATTATACAATGTACTGAATGCAATTTTATTCGTAAGGTCCTTCATCGCACCAACCTTAGTAAATTTAATCCGGGCCAATATTTGCATAAACTCATGTAAAGTGTATGTGCATAATTTTGGATTTTTAAATGTTTTATTTAAGCGTTATATATACCCTTACACTGATGCAAGCATGCCCTTCACCTGCTTTTACCAGCAGTAAGAGTTGCTGGGCAGTTGTTGGCAAATAGCCCAACACTGCACCAGAAATACTCAATTTTCAGGCAGTTCGGATAACCTGTCAAAGCGTACCATGACAGATCACAAGTTCCGGATTACGTGCATGAGCAAGCGAACTTCTGGAGCCTTTCAAATGGATTACAATGCCGTATTTGCCATCACTGAGACCACAATTTCAGGGCCATTATCTTTAAACAATGGCTCATCACAATGGCTATCAGTTTGCAACACAGCTGCATCAAAACTTGTACACACGTCTTTTGGCCCAGTTGACTCAACTAAGGAAACTGGATTTCAGTACACAAAGCTGTTCATCACATTGAAAGTGACCCGACAACCATTCCCATCCCCCCTCAAACAAAATCTCAGGGGTGATGCCAAACTAAACTGTGTTTCATTATGCCACCAAAAGTGAGCAATGGCATATAGCGAAGTGCACGGGTAAACACCAGACTTTGTGTAATGATCCACACAAACTTTAGAAACAAACAGCTGCTGCAGACAGGGCCTGTACCATACTTTTTAATATTGTCTCCCTTACCATAGCCTTTGGTGAAAACATCTTTGGCAGATTTTCCAAGATCTGCGTAAGTTGGTGGAACTGCCATTTTATCTGGAAAAGAAACACACAACAGTGATGCTCATCTCAGTGACCACTGTCTAACAATCAGATGTCTTTGTCAGTTATAACCACAATCTCAACTTGCTGTTTTTAATCTACTGACAATTGTCATTTGAAGCTTGCCATTGATTATGACCAAAGTACTATCATTAAACCACACACAGCCCTTGCTACCTAATCCTGGTGGCAAAAATATTAGAACATTAACCAGTAAAAGCAGGTGGTAATACAAGAATCCTAGAGATCATTCCCAGGAGCATAATGCATTTTGATTTGCAACTGACAAAGTGCAGTTTTAGCATTTCCCTAAGGTTGGTTAACTAGTACATTATATAATTATATATATATATAAAGAAATGTATATATATATATATATACACACATACACACACTATATATATTAATTTTTTATATATATATATATATATATATATATATATATACATATTTTGGTAAACTGCAAGTTTTCACCTGAATAATTGTTACAGAATCACTGCATATTACCTCCTTCAATGTGAATCATAAATACAGGTCATCACCAATCCAGAGAATATTGGTATATCAACACCTGCTCTGACCATCACTGGAGAGAAGCACAAAACTAAATACCACATTGTACATTTAAAAAAAATAAGCTCTCCATATCGATTTCACGTTTATATCAAGGTTTAGATAAGTTATCATCATAGGCAGTCCCTCGAAATAGAGGATGACTTGCTTCCACTCAAAGTGAGTTCTCAGGTGACTGTACAGTCCAATGCAGGAATTACAGTCTCTAACAGATGGGACAGACTGTGGTTAAAGGAAAGGGTGGGGAGCCTGGTTTGCCGCACGCTCCTTCCGCTATCTGCGCTTGTTTTCTACATGTTCTCAGCGATGAGACTCGAGGTGTTCGGCGCCCTCCCGGATGCTCTTCCTCCATTTCGAGCGGTCCTAGGCCAGGGATTCCCAGGTGCCGGTGGGGATGTTATCAAGGAGGCTTTGAGGGTGTCCTTGAAACGTTCCTCTGCCCACCTGGGGCTCGCTTGCCGTGTAGGAGTTCCAAGTAAAGCGCTTGCTTTGGGAGTCTCGTGTCAGGCATGAGGACGATGTGGCCCGCCCAGCAGAGCTGGTCGAGCGTGGTCAGTGCTTCGATGATGGCCTGAGCGAGAACGCTGACATTGGCGCGTCCATCCTCCCAATGGATTTGCAGTTATAAACTATTTATATAAACTATATAAAAAAGTTATAAACTATTTGTGTATCATCCGAACCCCCTTGATTAGACCAGTATAACAGACATCTTTTCATTTGGGAAGGAAGCAACAATTCAACTAATGTACAAGCAGCATGTCCAGTTTTGGCTCCCATAAATGAAGGATAGCAAGGCTCTGGAAAAGGGTGCAGAGTACAGCAACCAAGGTAACACGAAATACTGATCTTTTGTGTTAAAATTCGAAACTTAGTTACTTATGTTGGAGAAGCAAACGACTAAGAGGTAGGATTGCAAACCTGGGAATTACCAGGAATAGGGAATGAATCTCCGGGCACTGCTGCCAACAGCCTGGGAGAACTTTCCACTTTAAATTTTCCATCGCAGTAACCGCCTTCTCTGGACAGTTGCATCACTGGCTGCTGCCGCAGGAGGAGCTTCCAGCTCAGGTGACATCACAACCCCTCTGCCAGAGAGAGCCACCCCCTTACCTTGGGGTAACGGGAAATGGAACAGGCTGATTGCCAGGAATCTGGGCAGGAGACCTAGACGAAGCAGGGAGAGATGCAAGACTAGGGTGCACAGGGACTAAGGGGCAGGGAATTAGGGCGCAGTGGAAGACTTAGGAATAGAGCTCGTGGAGAGGGAAATGGGAGTCGGGAACGGGGCTCCGGGGAAAGGGGGTCAGGAGATAGAGTGACAGGGGAATGGTGATTGGGGGAGGGGGGAGGTGGAAATTAGGAGAGAGGGGGAGAAACTGAGGAATGAGATAGGCTTGTGGCCCAGCATTTCCTGCAGTGGAGGAATATTCAGCAATGTGGTGAGTGGGAGACACTATGAGGGGAGAGAGATGGAGCCTGTTAAAAGTAGCACGGACTGGGAAGCCTGACCACACCTTGTATTGTGCAGGGGAATTCTGGCTATAATTACAGGATGAGGATCAGTGGATTATATGATTACTAGTTACATAGGATATTGGGGCATTACACCCATTATTACCAGCTATATATAGATCAATGAGTTATTGTATTACTGTTGGTTGTGAGGGGAATCAGAGTGTTCCCTGTATTACTAGTAGTTATCGATGCAATTTCAGTGAATTACTGTTAGTTACTGGTGGAATCAAAATTCCTACAACCTCTGGTTTCCCCCTGCAAATCCATCCTCCATCGTCTGCTTTCCCTCTTCGCCACATTCAGCTTTCGTTCTTCGCCTGGTCGTAGGTGGCCACCTGGTCTCTAAACTTCTCGCACAACATCTTCTGGCGTGAAACTGCAAGCAAAGATACTCAACCACAGAGGGCTCAACCTTTAGAGCATAAATACAGTAACATTTGCAGATGTCTTGCGGTCAGCTGTCATCAGACCTTTTAGGAATACCTCCAACCAGAGTTGGTAATCCTACTTAGAGGGGATGGGAGTATAATTTCTAAAATTATGAGGGATTAGATTGATTGTTCGAATGGGATGATAAGACTGGAAGTGACATCTATAAAATGATACGGAAAATTTAGGTTAGATAGCAGCCAAAGGTTAATAACTTTGTACACTGCTGAGAGATGTACTGAGTATAGAGTCATTGCAGTTCCTTAAAAGGGGCAAATATCAAAGAAGAATACAGTTCCAATTATCATGGGAAAGTTGCTCGTCAGTTGTAATTGCAATGAATTATAGACAACTGCAATTACCTAGGGCTTTCTTGATTGCCTCACTATAGAATCATAGAACGGTTACAGCATGGAAGGCAGCCATTCGGCCCATCGAGCCCATGCCAACTCTCAGCTAGTCCCACTCCCCTGACCTTTCCCCTGCCATTTTTTTTCCTTCAGATACTTATCCAACTTCCTTTTGAAAGATAAGATTGAGTCTGCCTCCATCACCATTTCAAGCAGTGCATTCCAAATCCCAACCACTCGCTCTGTAAAAATGTTTTTTCTTACGTCGCCTTTGGTTCTTTTGCCTAAATCTGTCTCCTCTGGTTCGCGACACTTCTGCCAATGGGAACAGTTTCTCTCTATCTACTCTGTCCAGACCCCTCATGATTTTGAGCAGCTCTATCAAATCTCCTCTCAATCTTCTCTGCTCCAAGGAGAACAACCCCAGCTTACAGGAGAACATAACATAAGAAATAGGAGCCCGAGTAAGCCATAAGGCCCCTCGAGCATGCTACGCCATTCAATATCATGGCTGATCCTATCATGGACTCAGGTCCACTTCCCCACCCGCTCCCCATAACCCCTTATCCCCTTATCGTTTAAGAAACTATCTATTTCTGTCTTAAATTTATTTAATGTCCCAGCTGCCACAGCTCCCTGAGGCAGCGAATTCCACAGATTCACAACCCCCGAAGAAATTTCTCCTCATCACAGTTCTAAATGGGCAGTCCTTTATCCCAAGATCATGCCCTCTAGTTCTAGTCTCCCCCACCAGTGGAAACATCATCTCTGCATCCACCTTGTCAAGCCTCCTCATAATCTTATATGTTTCGATAAGATCACCTCTCATTCTTCTGAATTCCCATGAGTAGAGGCCCAACCTACTCAACCTTTCCTCATAAGTGAACCCACTCATCCCCGAGATCAACCTAGTGAATCTTCTCTGAACTGGCTCCAAAGCAAGTATATCCTTTCGTAAATATGCAAACCAAAACTGCACACAGTATTCCAGATGTGGCCTCACCAATATCGTGTACACCTGTAACAAGACTTCCCTGCTTTTATTCTCCATCCCCTTTGCAATAAAGGCCAAGATGCCATTGGCCTTCCTGATCACTTGCTGTACCTGCATTCTATCATTTTGTGTTTCATGCACAAGTACCCCCAGGTCCCATTGTACTGCAGCACTTTGCAATCTTTCTCCATTTAAATAATAACTTGCTCTTTGATTTTTTTCTGCCAAAGTGCATGACCTCTCATTTTCCAACATTATACGCCATCTGCCAAATTCTTGCCCATTCACTTAGCCTGTCCATGTCCTCCTCACACATTACCCTTCCTCTCATCTTTGTATCGTCGACAAACTTGGCTACATTACACTCAGTCACCTCTTCCAAGTCGTTAATATAGATTGTAAATAGTTAGGGTCCCAGCACTGATCCCTGCGGCACCCCACTCGTTACTGATTGCCAACCAGAGAATGAACCATTTATCCTGACTCAGTTTTCTGTTTGTCAGCCAATCTTCTATCCATGCTAATATATTACCCCCCTACTTTTATCTTGTGCAGTAACCTTATGTGGCACCTTGTCAAATACCTTCTGGAAGTCCAAATACACCACATCCACTGGTTCCCCTTTATCCACCCTGTCTGTTACATCCTCAAAGAATTCCAGTAAATTTATCAAACATGACTTCCTCTTCATAAATCCATGTTGACTTTGCCTGACTAAATTTTGCTTTTCCAAATGTCCTGTTACTGCTTCTTTAATAATGGATTGCAACATTTTCCCAACCACAGGTGTTAGGCTAACTGGTCTATAGTTCCCTGCTTCTCCAGTCTATAAACGCAACTGAAGTCCCTCATTCCTGGAATCATCCTCTTAAATCTTTTCTGCACCTTCTCCAAGGCCTTTACATCCTTTCTGAAGTGTGGTGCCCAGAATTGGACACAGTACTCCAGTTGGGGCTGAACCAGTGTTTTATACAGGCTCATCATAATTGCCACACTTTTGTACTCTATACCTCTATTTATGAAGCTCGGGATCCCATAAGTCTTTTTAATTGCTTTCTCAACCTGCTCTGCCACTTTTGACGATTAGTGCACACGTAAGAACATAAGAAATAGGAACAGGAGTAGGCCATACGGCCCCTCGAGCTTGCTCCGCCATTCAATAAGATCATGGCTGATCTGATCATGGACTCAGCTCCACTTCCCCGCCCACTCTCCATTACCCCTTATCCCCTTATTATTTAAGAAACTGTCTATTTCTGTCTTAAATTTATTCGATGTCCTAGCTTCCACAGCTCTGAGGCAGCAAATTCCACAGATTTACAACCCTCCGGAGAAGAAATTTCTCCTCATCTCGGTTTTAAATGGACGGCCCCTTATTCTAAGATCGTGACCTCGAGTTCTAGTTCCGCCCATCAGTGGAAACATCCTCTCTGCATCCACCTGGTCAAGCCCCCTCATAATCTTATACATTTCGATAAGATCACCACTCATTCTTCTGAATTCCAATGAGTAGAGGCCCAATATACTCAACCTTTCCTCATAAGTCAACCCCCTCATTCCCAGAATCAACCTAGTGAACCTTCTCTGAATTGCCTCCAAAGCAAGTATATCCTTTCATAAATATGGAAACCAAAACTGCACGTAGTATTCCAGGTGTTACCTCACCAATACCTTATATAACTGTAGCAAGACTTCCCTGCTTTTATACTCCATCCCCTTTGCAATAAAGGCCAAGATGACATTGGCCTTCCTGATCACTTGCTGTAGCTGCATACTATCCTTTTGTGTTTCATGCACAAGTACCCCCAGGTCCCACTGTACTGCGACACTTTGCAATCTTTCTCCATTTAAATAATAACTTGCTCTTTGATTTTTTTTCTGTCAAAGTGCACGACCTCACTTTCCGACATTATACTCCATCTGCCAAATTTTTGCCCACTCACTTAGCCTGTCGATGTCCTTTTGCAGATTTTGGGTCCCCTCCTCACACATTGCTTTTCCTCCCATCTTTGTATCATCAACAAACGTTACACTCAGTCCCTCCTTCCAAGTCGTTAATATAGATTGTAAATAGTTGGGGTCCCAGCACTGATCCCTGTGGCACCTCACTAGTTACTGGTTGGCAACCAGAGAATGACCCATTTATCCCAAAACTCTTGTTCTTTGTTGGTTAGCCAATCCTCTATCCATGCTAATATATTACCCCCAACCCCGTGAACTTTTATCTTGTGCAGTAACTTTTTACATGGCACCTTGTCAAATGCCCCCAGGTCTCTCTGTTCATGCGTCTCCTTTAGGATTGTATTATTTGGTTTATATGTCTTCTCCTCATTCTTTCTACCAAAATGCATCACTTCACACTTTTCTGCATTGAATTTCATCGGCTGTGTGTCCACCCATTTCACCAGCCTGTCTTGCCTTCCTGAAGTCCATCACTCCTCCTCACTGTTCACTATACTTCCAAGTTTTGTGACATATGCAAATTTTGAAATTGTGTCCCACAACCAAGTCATTAATATATATATATATATATATATCTCAAAGGCAGTGGTCCTAGAACCGATCCCTGGGGAACACCACTGTATACCTTCCTCCAGTCCAAAAAACAACCATTCACCACTACTCTCTATTGCCAGTCATTTAGCCAATTTCAGATCCAGGCTGCTACAATCCCTTTTATTCCATGGGCTTCAACTTTGCTGGCAAGCCTATTATGTTGCATTTTGTTGATCACTTTTTGGAAATCCATGTACACTACGTCAACCACATTACCCTCATCAACCGTTAGCTCATCAAAATACTCAATCAAGACGATTGAACACTATTTGCCTGCAACACATCTGTGCTGGCTTTCCTTAATTAATCCACACCAAGTGACTTTTAATTTTGTCCCTGATTACTATTTGTAAAAGCTTCCCCACTACCGAGGTTAAACTGACTGGCCTGTAGTTGCTGGGTTTATCTTTGTACCCTTTTTTGAAAAATAGTGTAACATTTATAATTTTCTAGTCCTCTGGCACCACCCACGTTACAATAGAGGATTGGAATATTATGACCACTACCTCTGCGATTTCCGTCCTCAATTTCCTCAGAATCTTAGGATGCATCCCATCCGCTCCTGGTGATTTATCTACTTTAAGCACAGCCAGCCTTTCTAATATCTCCTCTTTATCAATTGTTATCCTATCTCCTCCTTCACTATGTCCATGGCAGCATTCTCTGCCTTGGTGAAGACAGATGCAAAGCACTCGTTTAGAACCTCAGCCATACCCCTCTGCCTCCATGCATACATCTCCTTTTTGGTCCCAATTGGCCCCTCTTACTACCCTTTTACTATTTATTGGAAAAGAACTATCAAAGGTTTATCTGAATTGGTTTCAAATTTTTGTTAAAACAGTTTTTTTAAACCTCTCAGTAGGAAGCATTACTAGGAGGTGGAAGTGTGCAGTGTGTAAGGCTGCACCGTTAACTGAATGGGGGCGGGGGGGAAGGGAAGGCTTGATGGGCTGATGGCAATTTCTCACCCTTCCAACCCGGGGCCATTGTTCAAGGATGCTCGAGCGAGAGTACGTTGTGCAACGTCAGCCCATTGTCCTTGGGCGAGACAGCATTCCATTATTCAGGGAAGCTCTCCTGCTCCGGCAGTAAAAAAGATCATCAAGGTCCAGGTCAGTGATTGGAGCATGGGCAAGTACTGAAGGAGGGCGAGGTCGGGGCGAAGGAGCAGCGAGAGATTGTAGAGGGACGTGATCGGGGCCCAGAAGAGGCGAGGGCCCAGGGGCAGCACGGGCCAGCCCACACTGCGATGTGTGTGCGCACTAGGTCCGTGCAGCAGAGCTGGTCTCCAGTCGTCTTGGTTAACTCTTGCTACTGGACCAAGACCTAGCTCTGTCAAGCCCATGTGGTGGCTGGTGTGCAATGGTCACCACACATTAAAAAAAATCCAAGCACAGGCATCTTCCACCCTTCAAGATTTAGTTCGGACCTGGAATTTTAGGTCCTTCATTGAAACACTTGTGAACTTTTTGACATGGAAGCAAGTCATCCTCAATTCTAAGGATAAGGGGTAAGCCATTTAGGACCGAGATGAGGAGAAACTTCTTCACCCAGAGAGTGGTGAACCTGTGGAATTCTCTACCACAGAAAGTTGAGGCCAATTCAATAAATATATTCAAAAAGGAGTTATGTATTTCTTACTACTAGCGGGATCAAGGGGTATGGCGAGAAAGCAGGAATGGGGTACTGAAGTTGCATGTTCAACCATGAACTCATTGAATGGCGGTGCAGGCTCGAAGGGCCAAATGGCCTCATCCTGCACCTATTTTCTATGTTTCTATGTCTATGTTTCTATGATTTGAGGGACTGCCTATGATGATTATACATTGGCATCCTTACTTTTGCAGTTGGGTCAGGTTTGGGTAAACTTAAATAAATAAGCAATTATTTTCTAGGTAACCGTCCCAAGACAGATACAGACTCCTTCAGCCACAGCATACATAGAATTAACAAAATTGTCGCCAAAATTTCAAAGTAAGAGGAATTTCCAACAGATCTGCATTATTCTCTCCCTTTACTCCTTACCCGAGAGCAGTGGCAACTTGCTTTTGAGACCCACAGGCAGTAGCTGCCCTCTAGTACCTCACTCAAGTGGCCATTTTCTTGAGTGAGCCTGGACAAGTACTAACACACTATTCGACTATAGAGGCACCATACCCCTAACTGACCTTGCTTTCAACTGACATCCAACACATACACCCATCAAGCATGTTGCTGATCTGATGCGAGACTGCATAATACTAGAACAGCATTTTTAAACCGCAAGTCTTTTTTAAAAAAACTCAATTTTTCCTTCGACTCCTTAAGCAATTATTTATAGTGGAGTACAGTTGCCAGCAGTTCTTTGGCACTCTACTTTAGTGAGCATTCATGTGTTAACTTCAGAAGTTTTGCCCCCAAGTTTCGTGCCGCGGCGAAAACGGCGCACCTCCGAGCTGGGCGCCTGTTTTTCGCGCCGAAAACTGCGCAAAAAAAAAAGTCCGATATTCTGTCTGCTTGGCGCGGCACGCTCATCGCAGCAGGGGGCAGAGCCTAACACTCGCGCCGATTTTCTAAGTAGTAGGGGGCGGGTACAATTTAAATTAGCCTTCAGCCTTCGTGGTGCCGGCAACCCTGCGCATGCACGCAGTCTCACACAAACATTGGCACTCGGCCATTTTTAAAAATACTGCAGAAAAAGTGAAGATTTGTTTCTTGGACCCGTGCAAAGGCTTGTAATTTAATTTTTTTTGATATTTCTGTGTGTGAGGGAGTGCTTTTAGCAGCACTGCTGAATAAATCACCTGCTGAAATCAGTGAGTTCAGCTTTTCACTGCTAAACTTGCAGAACCGGTGCTGCATTGATGCATGCAAAGTAAGGACTGTGTTCGGAGAAATAAGAGTGCCAATTCAACTTTGCAATAATACGTGGTGTTGACAATGCAGCACCCATTCTGCAAATTTAAATATAAAACTGTCGATGTGGCTGCCTCTCCCTGTCCAAATGGCCTCAGTCCCCCTCACAGCTCGAAGGCTGCTGCTGTATCTTCGGCTGCCGGCCAGCCACTGACGCCGCTGATATCCTATGGCCGAATGGCCTCACATCCGTCCGCTGCTGATTCTTTGGCTGCCGGCCAGCCACTGACATCTCATGGCCGAATGGCCTCGGGTCCGTCCAGTGCTGCTTCTTCGCGGCCAGCCACGAAGAGAATGAAGGCCTGCCTCAAGCACTGCAGCTCAGCTCAAAGCTTGTTGCCGCTGCCGTCGAGACACTGACGCCACACCGCTGCCTGTCTCCAACATGAAAGGCCTGCCTGAAGCACTTTCACACAGGTAGGAACATGGTTTATTTAATCTTTTCTTTGCTTATACATTTTTATTCAGGTTGGATTTATTTGTATAATATTTGTATAAGTATAACTAAGGATTGATTGTAGAATTTAATGACTTCCCTTCCCTCCCCCCACCTCGTTCCCTACGCCTAATTTGTAACCTACGCCTGATTTTCTAAAGTATAGACAAGGTTTTTTCCAGTGTACAAAAATCTTCACTTACTCCATTCTAAGTTAGTTTGGAGTAAGTTTTCACTCACGAAACTTTGAAATCAGGCGTAAGTGGCCCCCTTTTGAAAAAAAAAATTCTGTTCCAAAGTGAAACTGTTCTACCTGACTAGAACTGGAGCAAACTAAATGTGGAGAATTCCGATTTCTAAAGACACTCCGTTCTACACCAGTTGCTCCTAAAAATCAGGAGCAAATCATGTGGAAACTTGGGGCCTAAGGGAGCATCACAGCTGAGCCCAATCTTGTCCTCATTCACCATCAACATATCTGCATTTTCAACAGAGAGTCAGTGGATAAAGATTACAAAAGGGCAGCCTAGCTGATGGTTTTCCTAGTTAGCCCAGAGGTGAACTATAGCATCCCTGCTGCCACCTTAGTTCAAATCAGCTAACTGAACATACTGGTACTGGTGTGGTAGTGGGCCCTGGTTTATGGAGCCCAGTGCCACACTGAGCACTGCATTTACTCAGAGCCACCAAAGAAGCTCGGCACCTCCCATTTCTATCACAGCAGTGGAGACAGAGATTTTAAGAGTATAACTATTCATCTTAAAACAGAAGCATCCAGCACAGCAGAATAAATAATAATCTTGCACCACTGGTGCAATGCATGGTCTCTGAACCATAAAGTTTCATTGCAGCTCTAAAACTCAGATTACATCAGAAGAAATACATTGCAAAAGTGTGAATCACCATGTAATTAAATCATCCAAATCGCCAAATGTACCACAGCTCAGTAATGCCACATTGCTCAAGTTATTTCTTTCATAGTATTCCACTATTCTGCCCCTGCACATGTTTCCACAGATAGTGAATTCTATTTCTTAGTTGAACTGCCAAATTGCCTGCTTCAACAAAGCAGCAAGACAGCCCAACCCAGCAAAAAAAAGCCAAGTTCTATGCGTCAATATCAGTTGAGCCGGGAATGAAGACTAATATTTAGATCGCGGCAAACACTGTAGAAATCAGGCAATTTGTAGCACTTGGAAATTGCAGCATTTAGAAGGATAACATTCTTCAGCAAATTGGAACAAAATTCCAAATTAAGCCAGTATACACTGTTTATATCCAAACAGGAAATGAAACTGGTAATAAGGATTTTAATCCATGAAAATTTGCAATATTTAGAAACATAGAAAATAGGTGCAGGACTAGGCCATTCGGCTCTTCGAGCCTGCACTACCATTCAATATGATCATGGCTGATCATGCAGTTTCAGTACCACATTCCTACTTTCTCTCCATACCCTTTGATCCCTTTAGCCGTAAGGGTCACATCTAACTCCCTTTTGAACATATCTAACAAACTGGCCTCAACAACTTTCTGTGGTAGAGAATCCCACAGGTTCACAATTCTGAGTGAAGAAGTTTTTCCTTATCTCGGTCCTAAATGGCTTACCCCTTATCCTTAGACTGTGACCCCTGGTTCTGGACTTCCCAAACATCGGGAACATTCTTCCTGCATCTAACCTGTCCAATCCCGTCAGAATTTTATATGTTTCAATGAGATCCCCTCTCATTCTTCTAAATTCCAGTGAATATAAGCCTAGTCGATGCAGTCTTTCTTCACGTCAGTCCTGCCATCCCGGGAATCAGTCTGATGATCTTCGCTGCACTCCCTCAAGCAAGAATGTCCTTCCTCAGATTAGACGACCAAACTGTACACAATATTCAAGGTGTGGCCTCACCAAGGCCCTGTACAACAGCAGTAAGACCTCCCTGCGCCTATACTCAATTTCTCTCGCTATGAAGGCCAACATGCCATTTGCCTTCTTCACTGCCTGCTGTACTTGCATGTCAACTTTCAATGACTGATGTACCATGACACCCAGATCTCGTTGCACCTCCCTTTTTCCTGATCGGTCACCATTCAGATAATATTTTGCCTTCCTGTTTTTGCCACCAAAGTGGATAACCTCACACTTATCTACATTATAAGGTGGCTCAACCGTGGCTATCAAGCGAAATCAGGGATAGCATTAAAGCCAAGGAAGTGGCATACAAATTGGCCAGAAATAGCAGCGAACCTGGGGACTGGGAGAAATTTAGAACTCAGCAGAGGAGGACAAAGGGTTTGATTAGGGCAGGGAAAATGGAGTACGAGAAGAAGCTTGCAGGGAACATTAAGACGGATTGCAAAAGTTTCTATAGATATGTAAAGAGAAAAAGGTTAGTAAAGACAAACGTAGGTCCCCTGCAGTCAGAATCAGGGGAAGTCATAACGGGGAACAAAGAAATGGCAGACCAATTGAACAAGTACTTTGGTTCGGTATTCACTGAGGAGGACACAAACAACCTTCCGGATATAAAAGGGTTCGGAGGGTCGAGTAAGGAGGAGGAACTGAGGGAAATCCTTATTAGTCGGGAAATTGTGTTGGGGAAATTGATGGGATTGAAGGCCGATAAATCCCCAGGGCCTGATGGACTGCATCCCAGAGTACTTAAGGAGGTGGCCTTGGAAATAGTGGATGCATTGACAGTCATTTTCCAACATTCCATTGACTCTGGATCAGTTCCTATCGAGTGGAGGGTAGCCAATGTAACCCCACTTTTTAAAAAAGGAGGGAGAGAGAAAACAGGGAATTATAGACCGGTCAGCCTGACATCAGTAGTGGGTAAAATGATGGAATCAATTATTAAGGATGTCATAGCAGTGCATTTGGAAAGAGGTAATATGATAGGTCCAAGTCAGCATGGATTTGTGAAAGGGAAATCATGCTTGACAAATCTTCTGGAATTTTTTGAGGATGTTTCCAGTAGAGTGGACAAGGGAGAACCAGTTGATGTGGTATATTTGGACTTTCAGAAGGCTTTCGACAAGGTCCCACACAAGAGATTAATGTGCAAAGTTAAAGCACATGGGATTGGGGGTAGTGTGCTGACATGGATTGAGAACTGGTTGTCAGACAGGAAGCAAAGAGTAGGAGTAAATGGGGACTTTTCAGAATGGCAGGCAGTGACTAGTGGGGTACCGCAAGGTTCTGTGCTGGGGCCCCAGCTGTTTACATTGTGCATTAATGATTTAGACAAGGGGATTAAATGTAGTATCTCCAAATTTGCAGATGACACTAAGTTGGGTGGCAGTGTGAGCTGCGAGGAGGATGCTATGAGGCTGCAGAGCGACTTGGATAGGTTAGGTGAGTGGGCAAATGCATGGCAGATGAAGTATAATGTGGATAAATGTGAGGTTATCCACTTTGGTGGTAAAAACAGAGAGACAGACTATTATCTGAATGGTGACAGATTAGGAAAAGGGGAGGTGCAAAGAGACCTGGGTGTCATGGTACATCAGTCATTGAAGGTTGGCATGCAGGTACAGCAGGCGGTTAAGAAAGCAAATGGCATGTTGGCCTTCATAGCGAGGGGATTTGAGTACAGGGGCAGGGAGGTGTTGCTACAATTGTACAGGGCCTTGGTGAGGCCACACCTGGAGTATTGTGTACAGTTTTGGTCTCCTAACCTGAGGAAGGACATTCTTGCTATTGAGGGAGTGCAGCGAAGGTTCAGCAGACTGATTCCCGGGATGGCGGGACTGACCTATCAAGAAAGACTGGATCAACTGGGCTTGTATTCACTGGAGTTCAGAAGAGTGAGAGGGGACCTCATAGAAACGTTTAAAATTCTGACGGGGTTAGACAGGTTAGATGCAGGAAGAATGTTCCCAATGTTGGGGAAGTCCAGAACCAGGGGACACAGTCTAAGGATAAGGGGGAAGCCATTTAGGACCAAGATGAGGAGGAATTTCTTCACCCAGAGAGCGGTGAACCTGTGGAATTCTCTACCACAGAAAGTTGTTGAGGCCAATTCACTAAATATATTCAAAAAGGAGTTAGATGAAGTTCTTACTACTAGGGGAATCAAGGGGTATGGTGAGAAAGCAGGAATGGGGTACTGAAGTTGCATGTTCAGCCATGAACTCATTGAATGGCGGTGCAGGCTAGAAGGGCCGAATGGCCTACTCCTGCACCTATTTTCTATGTTTCTATACTGCATCTGCCATGCATTTGCCCACTCACCTAACCTGTCCAAGTCACCCTGCAGCCTCTTAGCATCCTCCTCACAGCTCACACTGCCACCCAGCTTAGTGTCATCTGCAAACTTGGAGATATTACACTCAATTCCTTCATCTAAATCATTGATGAGCCAAAGGCCAAACAGCAAAACTAATGAACTTTAGGATTGTATGCTGCAGATGAGCATTAAGAAAAGGTCAATGCTGCAACTTCACATTTTTAGTTGCCATTCATAGCCATTATACTGTACTATCCTTTTAATTTGTATTCCCAGAGCCAGCTCACTGTATTGATGCTATTAGCCAGTGGCAGACACGTAGATCGAGTTAAAACTAGTTTTGAGTCAGTCACTGGCTATGGCCAATGCTGAGTGCTTGCTCCTGGAATTTAAACTTAACACAGTATTAAAAGCTGCTGTAGTTGGGTGAAGCGTGACATTCACGGTTTATAAAACCACCTGAACTTCTCGACTACAACATTTTAATCAACCTCTGCTATCCATTATTCTATGTATTGTGTATTTGGCTTCATTAACGAAGAACTTTATATAGCACTTTTCACAACCTCAGGACTTGCCAAAGTGCTTCATTCAATGAAGTACTGTTGAATTGACATCCCGAAGTGCTGAACCTCAGTGTACTGCTCAACACTGAATTCACCTTCCTTCCCCATGTTCGATCCATCAAAACCACTTTCTTTTGCCTCCATATAACTCGCATCTGCCCCTACCTTTCCCCTACTGTAGAAACCATTATTCACACCTTTATCAGCTCAAGGCTCAAGTTCTCCAACATTCTCTTTCTAGTCTCCATCTCCACAAACTACAACTCATCCAAAATGACACAGCTCACATTCTCATCCAAGCTCCACTGGTTCCTTGTGCTCCATCCAATTGACCAAGATTTTCATTCTTGCTGTCAATTCTATCCATGGCTTTGCCCCATCCAACCTTAGCTATCTCTTCCAGCTGTACATCTCTGCAGAGATTTGCCACTCATCTGACATCAACTAACTCCCTTTTCCCAACCCCCTCTGAACCGCAACAGTGGCAATCCCTTTAGCCATTGTGCCCCCATCATCTGGAACTCTCTCCTCCAGCATTTCCAGTCATGTTTGACCTTGCCATCAAAAGTCTCCCACAAAGCACTCTCTTCACCAATTTATTCATGTCCCCAGCCTCGCTTCCTCTCCAGCTTGCTATCTACTCTGTAAAACACAGACATCTCTGAAAGGAGGCTATAGAAATATGAACGGTTATTGTGAAGAGCATGTACATTGTAGGATTAGCATAATAGAACTGTATGAAAGCACCATTAACAAAAGCTGAGCGCTTTCCATGCTGGACTAATGAACCTCTGTGCTCTTCAGGGGAAACACTCAAGAAAAGGTTTTTATGTTGAAATATTTGACTAAAATGCTACAAGCACACTATAAAATAAACTACCCGAGTAGCCAGCATTTGAAACTTACTGCTACAAGTGCAGATTGGCTCAGTGGCAAACGAGCAGCATCAACTAGATTTATCGCAATGTGACAGTGTAAACTCCATTATCTAACATAATAGAGGGAACCTCCCCAGTAGATAATGGAAATCGTTAGAAAATCAAGAGTTCCCTAATTTTGTTCTCATAGATGCTCAATCAATACCTGAGACGACAAATGAAATACAAATAGCAAACTGGCTTTAATCTTTTTGGGGCTGTTAAATTAAGTTGTCAGTCAGGAGATTTGCATTAGTGGGTTCTGCAACAAGCTATTTACCATTTGTTTCGATCTCCAAATTCTCATTTTACTATTTGCGGCCAGAATGACAGGTTGGTGATCTTTTACTTTGTACTCTCCCACTCTAAGTGGCCATTAGGTACATAAAAACACCCGGGTTGATTCATGCTTTCTCCCTTCATGTAATCGTTTTATACCCTTATACAATCTCATGTCTCGTACCTCTGAATTCGTCTGAAAGACTAAGAAACATGTCCTAATCAATGCCTAACCATTTACCTGGAACGGTAGCATGGTGGTTATATTACTAGTAATCCAGAGGCGTGAACTAATGATCCAGAAACACAAGTTCAAATCCCACCATGGCAGCTGGGGAATTTCAATTCAGTTAATTAAATAAATCTGGAATAAAACGCTAGCATCAGTAATGGTGATCATGAAACTATTGGATTGTTGTAAAAACTGTCGTGTAGGGAAGGAAATTTGCCCTCCTTACCTGGTCTGGGCTATATGTGCTCCAGACCCACAGCAATGCGGTTGTCCTCAAATGGCATAGCAAGCCATTCAGTTGTGATAGACCGCTACAGAAAATAAAACCGGACGGACCACCTGGCATCGACTTCGTACAAGACAACGACACACCCAGCCCAGTCGACACTGCAAAGTCCTCCTCACTAACATCTGGGGCTAGAATTTCCCCAGTGCCCGATTGCTGCCCAAAAAACCGTTAAGGCTGGGATTATCACCGCTGACGAAAGCTTCCCGTCCAAAAAATAAAAAAATCAGCCCAGCCAAAAATATAGGTCTTGCACCCCCAATCTGGGTGGAAAAGCGCAATTTCAGCTAAATTCGGAGGTGCCTAAAGAAAATGTCGAAAAATAAAAAATCTAGAAAAATTCTCATGGTTTCAGATCAAGCATGGGCAAGGAAACCTCCTGCTGCTTACCACTTACCAACCTCCCACAATGGATGAATCAGTACTCCTCCATGTTGAACATCACTTGGAAGAAGCACTGAGGGTAGCAAGAATGTATTACGGGTGGGAGACTTCAATTCATCACCAAGAGTGGCTCAGTAGCACCACTACTGACCGAGCTCTGAAGGGCATAACTGCTAGACTGGGCCTAAGGCAGGTGGTGAACCAACACAAGAGCAAAACCTACTTAACCTCGTCCTTGTGATATATTCACAGAGCACAGCACACACAGCTCCTAACATGGCAGGCAGTTCCCTCTTGGAAGTCTCCGGAATCTGCCTGGTTCTGTTTATTATTAACTCTGCAGTTGCAGTACACAATACGTCCACATCCACAGTGTGGAGCTACAAATATTACAGTCCTCATCAATCCATCTGTCACAGATGCATCTGTCCAGGACAGCATTGGTAACAGTGACCATCGCACAGTCATTGTGGAGACGAAGCACCGTCTTCATACGGAGGACACCCTCCACCGTGTTGTGTCTCACTGCCACCGTGCTAATTGGATTGATTCAGAACAGATCAAGCAGCTCAAAATTGAGCATCCATGAAGTGCTGTGGGCCATCAATAGCAGCATTGTATTCCATCGCAATCTGTAACCTCAGATTATTTTCCTTTCTTGCACAAGTTTGACCAGCTCCTTTAATCTCCATGTCCATTATTACACTGTATCTAACATCTTGTGGCAGTGGTTCAAAGAGAAGGCCGACCAACCCCTTCTCAAAGACAATTAGGGATGAGCAATAAATGCCAGCTTTGCCATTCATACCAGAGAATGGCATAAAACTAATGATGCAACTTGGTTAGTCACAACATGAAATACACCTGATAATCACAAGCATCATCTACTGATTTAGATGTGGCTCATAATGCCAGCTCAGTGATATTATTACTTAAATCCCTCTGCTCGCATGAAAAATCAATCTTGAGGGGGCAGCCTATGGAGCACCTCCATTCAAAATTCTAAAAATGTCAAATAGCACCGCGGTGTCTTAACTATGTAGTTTTACTGCAAGGGAGCAGATGCAATGGAGAACACAGGTACAGAAAACTAACAATATTTGAATATATTCATGAATAAAAATGTTACAATGGTTTGCTGAATTAAGGCCTAGTATCTCTGCCCAACTTAAACATCATTACTTATCTCATTTTTTAGAAAAAAAAACATGGAATGATGGAACATCCCAACACTGCAAATAACCATAGAGCATGCTGCACTTCCTAAATAAAAAATATATAATCTACTGATTTGTTAAACAAGCCTAAACATTAAAAAGGACATGCATATAGGTATTGATGCTTGCTATTTCCTCCCTTTGTCAATATTCAAAATTGTAGGTTAAAGGTAGACATTTGGGGGGACCCTTACCCACCCTCAATTCAAAACCATGAAGGTTCTTTTAAACTTCCTTTCTGGTGACATTATGAATACTGGCCTCTTAGCAGCATTCTGAATATTTCTCACCAGGAACAAGTTCTAACTGAAATGTTTAGGTGAGAGCAATTGGAGACCTGTATCGCAATGCAGGGCAGAAGATGTTATGTTTTTAGTTTCTGTAGTGACTTAATGTTAAAGTTTCAATCTGAGATTCAGACATGGATATTTGCAAATGTCACCCTAACACTGCTACAGCTGGGAAGTTAGTTGCCCGTTCCAAAGTTGGAATTATTTTTCGTTTACGTGTAGCAAAATGATCTGCAAGGCTCAACACACTGGGTAACCGAACGGGATAGAGTATATTTAGAGTAGAACTTGTAACAAAAGTAAAATAAATTGTAAATCGCTAAACTCGAGGGTAACTTTTACGAATACAGCAGGAAAGACCTAGTACTTACAAACACGGCGATACTTAACATTTACAATGTTACAAAGCCTTTTGGCCAAGAGATATGCAATAGCTGTCAGCGTCCCAACCTTTCCTGCTCTTAAAGGTCACACGCCAGCCGCCTTGCAATAAACCCCCGCCCCCCTACCCCGGGAGCTGCACACATTGACCCTCTTGCAAAAATATACAGCGGCCACCTTTAACCAGCTCTGCTCCGCCATGGCTGGAAGCTCGAGGCCGAGGGAAAGGTTCAGGTAATGCCGGGGAAGACGGACAGGCACGATGCCTTCTCCTTACTCATGGTCACGGCCTTTTAAAAAAAAATCTACTCAGCAACCTTCAGAGGAACACGGGCTCCTCCCACTATCCCTGAATATAAATATATATATGTGGGTGTGTGTGTATATATATATATATATATATATTGTTTCGGCCTTTCTCCGGTGTATAGGCTGCACAAAGGCCCATACGTACCGCTGAAGGGGATCCAGCAGACGGCAATCTCCGACCGACCGACAGCACACACTGGCCCAGAGAGAGCGAGCGAGGGAGCACGACTGCCCATGCGTGGGATAGCTAAGGAGGTCATCGAGCAGCGCAAGCGCAGACAGGGAGAGGCGGCACTTGCAGCAGGAGAAGCTCCAGCCACTGCTCTGGAGTGTTGGAATGTTCACTGTTACACAGAAACAGACCATGCCAGCCTTTATGCTGCCCTC
The DNA here is from genome assembly GCF_044704955.1 of Pristiophorus japonicus. Classification (NCBI taxonomy): domain Eukaryota; kingdom Metazoa; phylum Chordata; class Chondrichthyes; family Pristiophoridae; genus Pristiophorus; species Pristiophorus japonicus. The sequence continues at coordinate 54,041,901 of NC_091980.1, forward strand.
AGAGCCTCCTCCCTCAGCTAACTCTATCAGCATAACCCTTCTCTCCCTCATTATTCTTTTCCAGCCTCTTAAATGCACCCACGCTATTCGCTTCAACCACTCCCTGTGGTTGTCACAACGCAGAGCAACTTTGGATGACGATATTTACGACTAAGGAAGATCCAGCACAATCGACCTATTCACCCATAGTCCCTCCATTGCTGTATATAATTGTTAAACGGTTCTAGTATTTTCTTTACCTTCTGCCCTGTCAGGTGGACGTAAAGGACCCATGGCACTATTTCAAAGAGGAGGGGAGTTAACCCAGGTGTCCTAACCAAAATTTAGCCCTCAACATCGCTAAAACATTATCTGCTGATTATCACATTTCTGTTTGTGGAGGAACACAGTAATCTCAGGATTGTAGAGCTGGAGGAGGTTACAGAGATAAGAACTTAAGAAATAGGAACAGGAGAAGGCCATACAGCTCCTCGAGCCTGCTCCGCCATTCAATAAGATCATGGCTGATCTGATCATGGACTCAGCTCCACTTCCCCGCCCGCTCCCCATAACCCCTTATCGCCTTATCATTTAAGAAACTGTCTATTTCTGTCTTAAATTTATTCGATGTCCCAGCTTCCACAGCTCTCTGAGGCAGCAAATTCCACAGATTTACAACCCTCTGAGAGAAAAAACTTCTCCTCGTCTCTGTTTTAAATGGGCAGCCCCTTATTCTAAGATCATGCCCTCGAGTTCTAGTCTCCCCCATCAGTGGAAACATCCTCTCTGCATCCACCTTGTCAAGCTCCCTCATAATCTTATACGTTTCAATAAGATCACCACTCATTCTTCTGAATTCCAATGAGTAGAGGCCCAACCTCCTCAACCTTTCCTCATAAATCAACCCCCTCATCCCCAAAATCAACCTAGTGAACCTTCTCTGAACTGCCTCCAAAGCAAGTGTATCCTTTCGTAAATATGGAAACCAAAACTGTACGCAGTATTCCTCAGCAATACCTTATATAGCTGTAGCAAGGCTTCCCTGCTTTTATACTCCATCCCCTTTGCAATAAAGGCCAAGATACCATTGGCCTTCCTGATCACTTGCTGTCCCTGCACACTATCCTTTTGTGTTTCATGCACAAGTACCCCCAGGTCCCGCTGTACTGTGGCACTTTGCAATCTTTCTCCATTTAAATAATAACTTGCTCTTTGATTTTTTCTGCCAAAGTGCATGATCTCACACTTTCCAACATCATACTCCATCTGTCAAGGAAGGAAGAGGTTACAGAGCTAGGAAGATCTAGGCACAAAGGGCATCAAGGGGTAAGGGGAGAAAGCGGGAATATGGTGTTGAGATGGAAGATCAGCCATGATCATATTGAATGGCGGTGCAGGATCGAAGGGCCGAATGACCTACTACTGCTCCTATTTTCAATGTTTCTGTGAAGAGGCAAGGCCATGTAGAGATTTGAAAACAAGGATGAGAATTTTAAAATTGAGATATTGCCAGACAAGGAACCAATAGGCTGTGTGGTTGATAATGAAGAAGAAAGCTGCGGACTGCAGGAAGATATCAATCAACTGGTCAGATGGGCAGAACAGTGGCAAATGGCATTTAATCCAGAGAAGTGTGAGTTAATGCATTTGGGGAGGGCTAACAAGGAAAGGGAATACACATTAAATGGTAGGTCACTGAGAAGTGTAGAGGAACAAAGGGACCTGGGAGTGCTTGTCCACAGAACTCTTTTTGGGAGGAAACTAAAACATTAAATCGTGTCCCCCCGATCTGGGGGACACACCAAATATTTTCAAGGCCCTTTTTTTTGTGTTTTTTTGGGGGGTTTTTTGTGTTTTTGTTTTTATTAGGTTTTTTTTTGGGCACTAAAATCATATTTTTTTCTCCAAGTGCTCCCTATAAAAGGGGAGGGGGACACTAAAAACACCGGCAATTAAAACAAATTAACTTTTAAAACATAAAATCAAATTAAAATTTGGTTGCCGGGCGTGATGATGCACTCCAGTCCCTCTGGTGCCCACCTCTCGCGGAAGGCCGCGAGCGTACCGGTGGACACCGCGTGCTCCATCTCCAAGGACACCCTGGCGCGGATGTACGCGCGGAATAGAGGCAGGCAGTCAGGCTGAACGACCCCCTCGACCGCCCGCTGCCTGGACCGGCTGATGGCACCCTTGGCCGTGCCCAGGAGCAGTCCTACGAGGAGGCCCTCGGACCAACCCGCTCCCCTCCGCACAGGGTGCCCAAAGATCAGGAGTGTGGGACTGAAGGGCAGCCAGAATTTCAGGAGCAGCCCCTGTAAATAATAAAACAGGGGCTGCAACCTCGTGCATTCGATAAAAACATGGAACACGGACTCTTCCAGACCGCAGAAATTGCAGGCGGCCTGGGAGCCCGTGAACCGGCTTAAAAGTTTATTGCACGGCACTGCTCCGTGCACCACCCTCCAGGCCAAGTCCCCGATAAACAGTGGGAGGACTCCCGCGTAGAGTGCCCTCCATCGGGGACCCCCGCCTCCTCCGGACGGCAAGATGGTACACCATGGCATGTCCGGACAGCAGGCGAGGATGGCAAAGTTGAGAGTGTGCAGGAGCAGCCCGTACAGGAAACCCCTCCGCGCGGAACTGAAAGGCACGGAGGGGATTTCCCCGAGGCGGCTCAAGTTGTGAGGCGCCGGCTCCCAAGGGAGATTCCGGGGTTTGGCGCCGATGAGGAATTCCGTCCGGACGGGGGTCAGTTCGGACGGGATCTCTTCACGTGCTTGAGCCTCCTCGATGCACCTAACGGAGTCAGGGCCCAGAGCTGTTTTTAGCGACTCGATGGCATCGGCCGCGCGGCGGACATCGGCCGAATTTAGGCGCCGCGCTAGCGTGTCTGGCGCCATCCAGCCCGCTCCTCCACCATCGAGCAGGTCCCTGACCCTGGTCACCTCACCAGCCACAGCCTTCTCGTCTGACTGCCACCTAAAACCTCGGTCGTGGAGGTACGGATTCCCGAGCAGCGGCTCCTGCAGGACAGCCGCCACTCCAGCCGGTGGAGAGCTGTGCTTGGTGGAGACTTTGTTCCAGACCCTGGTGAGTTCCTTGTAAAAGACAGGCAGCTCCTGGACGGCGGTCCTGACGCCCCCCATGCTCACAAACAGGAGCTGCGTGTCGTAGTTGAGGCCGTGCTGCTGGCGGAAGAAATACGTCGCCAGAGCACGCCACCTAGGAGGGGGCTCGACGTAAAGGTATCTCTGCAGGGTCTGAAGACGGAAAGTCGCGAGCTGGGTGCTGACACACACCAACGACTGACCGCCCTCCTCAAGCAGGAGACTCAAGACTGCGGCAGAGACCCAGTGCTTCCTGTTGTTCCAGAAGAAGACCACCAGCTTCTTCTGTATCTTGGTGACAAACGCAGGGGGAGGGGTCAAAGTGACCAGCCGTTACCACAGCATGGCGGCCACCAGCTGGTTTATGACTAGCGCTCGACCCCTGTAGGACAGCACTCGGAGCAGTCCTGTCCAGCGCACTAGGCGAGCGGCGACCTTGGCCTCCAGCTCTTGCCAGTTCGCCGGCCAGGCTTCCTCGTCAGGGCTAAGGTAGACTCCCAGATAGAGGAGATGGGTCGTGCTCCAGGCAAAAGGCCTGAGCTCCTCCGGCAGGGAGTCCACCCGCCACTGACCCACCAGGAGTCCGGAACATTTCTCCCAGTTGATCCTGGCGGAGGATGCGGCCGAGTAAATCTCCTGGCACTCACGCATCTTCCACAGGTCAGCGGGATCCTCTACCGCGAGGAGCACATCATCGGCGTAAGCCGAGAGGACGACCTCCACGCCCGGCCCTTGCAGAGCCAGTCCCGTCAACCTCGTCCGCAGGAGACGCAGGAAAGGCTCCACGCAGATGGCATATAACTGGCCGGACATGGGGCATCCCTGGCACACCCCTCTCCCAAAGCGAAGGGGCGCCTTCAAGGACCCGTTAACCGTAATCAGACACTCCGCGGCGGCGTACAAAAGTCGGATCCGGGTGACGAAATGCGTCCCGAACCCGAAAGCGCACAGAGTCCCGAAAAGATAGTCGTGATCCACCCTGTCGAACGCCTTCTCTTGGTCGAGAGATAGGAAGGCGACCGACAGACCAGCCTCCTGGGAATGATGGATGAGGTCCCGGACCAGATGGATGTTATCGTGGATTGTCCGGCCCGGGACCGTGCAGGACTGGTCGGGGTGGATCATGTGGTCCAGCACGGTGCCAAGGCGAGTAGACATCGCCCTGGTGAAGATTTTATAGTCCGTGCTGAGGAGGGAGACCGGGCGCCAGTTCTTAAGGAGGCGGAGATCGCCCTTCTTAGGCAGCAGGACGATGACTGCCCTGCGCCAAGAGAGGGGCATCTCCCCGGTCGCCAGACTTTCCCCCAGGACCCGCGCGTAGTCGCCCCCCAAGACGTCCCAGAACGCCCTGTGGAACTCCACGGTCAGCCCGTCCAGCCCCGGGGCTTTTCCCCTCGAGAGCCGGTTGAGGGCGCCGGTCAGCTCCGCCAGGCTTAGCGGAGCTCCCAGATTTTCGGCGCCCTCCGGGCTGACCTTCGGCAGGTCCTCCCACAAAACTCTACGCGCTTCCTCGCTGGACGGCTCCGGAGAGAACAGAGCCCCGTAATATTCACGGGCCCTGTTGTTGAGGCCCTCCGGATCCGAGACGAGAGAGCCGTCGTCGGCCAGCAGCGTCAAGAGCTGCTTACGGACACTCTGTCTTTTTTCCAGCGAGTAGAAGAAGGGGGAGCCGCAGTCCAGATCCCGCAGGAACCGGATCCGCGACCTCACGAACGCGTCTCGGGACCCGACGAGCTGCAGGTCCTTCAGCGCGGCCTTCTTCGCTTCGTACACCGTCCGCAGGGCCGGGTCCTCGACGACTTGACCGAGACGGGACTCCAGGTCGAGCACCTCTTTTTCTAGGCGCCCGATCCTGGCCGCCCGCCTCTTGGTCGACCCCCTCGCATACTCTTGACAGAAGACGCGGACGTGAGCCTTGCCCACGTCCCACCATAGCCTCAAGGAGGGGAGGCCACACTGCTTCCTTCTCCAGTCGGACCAGAAACGACGGAACGAGTCCTGGAACCGCACGTCCTCCAGCAGCTGGTTGTTAAAATGCCAGTACGCGGACCCCGTCCTCGCGCGGAGCGAAGCGAGCTCCGCCCACACCAGGTGGTGGTCCGAACATGGCACCGGTCGCATGGAGGCTGCCGGGACGCAGGAAACGTACGCCCGAGACACGTCAAGGTGGTCGACTCTGGATCATCCTACTCCAGGCCTCACCCAAGTAAAGGCGCTGGAGTCGGGATGGAGATTTCGCCAGACGTCCACCAAGTCGAAGGACCCGACCAGGTCCCTCAACTTCTCCATCGCCGTCATGCTCTGCGGGGCAGCGGAGCAGTCCCTCGCCTTGAGGGTGCAGTTAAAATCCCCCCCGAGGACAATGCAGTCACCGATGTCGACGGAGCCAAGAAGAGCAGACACTTCTTCGAAGAAGCGCGTTTGCTGCGGGCCGGGCTGAGGGGCGTACACGCTCACGAGATGGAGCGGCACGTCCCCCAGGCAAACCGTGACGTGCAGCAAGCGGCCTGGCACGGGCTCCTCGACCCCCAAGATCTCCGGCTGAAAATGCGGGGCCAACAAGATGGCCACCCCACAAGAAGTGGTAGTGAGGTGGCTCATGCGGACCTCTCCTTGCCATTCCAGGAGCCACATTTCTTCATCTTCCGGAACGGTGTGGGTTTCTTGCAGGAAGCACACCGCATATTTCCCCTCCCGCAGGAGCGAAAAATTGTTAAATCTACGGTGTGCCTCTCTGCCGCCGTTGATGTTGAGGCTAGCTATGGTTATCTTCATGACAAAAGCATAGTGCAACCTCTACCTAACCTATTGTGGGGGGTGGAGTGGAGTCGTTTGTTGACCTCCACTCCTTCAGCAGCCCAGCGAGGAACCTTTTGAGCCGGCACAGCTCAAGGCCTTGCGCCTTTGATAAGGGCCCGCCCGCGGCCATGGTTTTAGCGGCGGCGCGGACGGACGCGACGAGCAGCCCCGGCTCGGACCATCTTTCCAGGGCCAGATGGGCTCGGTTGCGGCGACCCTGGCTCTGGACCAAAAAGTCCCGGAGTTCATTTGCAGGAATGAGGGGGGACTCAGCGGCGGGCACGAGGAGAACCACCGCCTCACTGGCGATGGACTCGAGATCTTCTCCCTCGTCCCCCACCGAGTCCCCGTCCCCCTCCGGGAGGTCGCCACCAGCAGCCGGCCCGTCGACCACACAAGGTACGGCAAACGGCCCGGCCGCTCCATCCGAACCTGGCTCTGCCCCAATCCCACTCCCAGGATCGTCGGCAGAGGAGTCCCCACTGGGCTCTTTTAAAAGCGTTGCTGGGTCAGGAAGCGACAGCGGAAGGGATTCCTCCTCCGCCCCAGTAGCCGGGGAACGCGGAGAGACCTGGTCAAAGAAATGTTCCAGGTCCTCCAAATACCCCAGCTCCAAAGTAGGGGGCGAGGGTTGTTGTTCTTCCACCTCCCCGCCGCCACCCCCCGGTCCAGTGTGTACAGGATCATTAAAATTGTTAACATTTTTTGTTTCTTCCGGGTCGAGCGACTCCCGGGGGAAGTTGGTTAATAGCTGGGCGGGCTCAGGTTCGGCCTTTTCGGCCCCGCCCGCCTCAGTCCCCGGGACGCTCGACCCGGTGGCTACGCATTCCTCCGCTGGCCCCACGCCCCCCATGGCAGGCAGATCTTCCACGCCATCCCCGGGAGGCAGAGGCTGGGCAGCCTCGACTGTCTCACCCTCCCCGGGGACAGACTCCTCTCGCCTACGGCGCAGTTTGGGGGCGCTGGTGGGGGACGCGGGACACGCGGCGGGCACCGACTCCTTCGCGGAGGGATGTTGTTCTCCCTCCGCCTCATTGGAGCGACGCCTCCTTTTGTTCCTGGGGGGGCGCGGAGGCAGGGAGACCTCCATGTCTGCTGAGGCCTCCCGCTCCACTCCCCCCTTTTTCTTATCTTGCCCGCGCCTGAGCCCCTCTGTGATATTGGTCAAGGGCTCGGGCACGGGCTCAGGGCACCCCACGCTCGCCGGTGACAGGGTTGGGCTGAGCGCGGTGATCAAATTGTCTGGCGCACCGAGGGGACCCACCTCGAGATGTTTCGCCTTCCTCCGTGCCTTCTTTCCGATCGGACGCTCTCCCTCCCCCCGCCGGAGGCCGTGAAAACAATGGCCCCCGACGATGCCCGCGCACCCACAGCTCCCGGCACGCGGACACTACTAGGGGGAGGGGTGGCGGTGGCGCCAGCCTTGGCCGCCCTCGGTGGTTTGGCGGCCTTGAAGGCGGGGCAGTTCTTACGAACATGCCCCACCTCCCTACAGGCATGGCACCGCACGCCGTCCGACGTCCAGAAGACGCGGTAGGCAGTCCCCTCGTGCACCACATTAAATGATCCCTCCGTCGTCTCCTCCCGTGCCAGCCGGACAAAGAACTGGCGGCGGAAGGAGAACACGTGGCGTAGGCTGTTCTCCCTGAGGCCGAGCGGTATGGGGTTGATCCCCGACCTTACCTCCCCCAGTTGGTGTAGGTGAGGGAGGAGGAGCTCAGCGGGAACAAAGGGCGGGACGTTTGAAAGGATGACCCTCTGCGCGGTGGCCTCGAGAGGGTCCACCGGCAGGAACGTCCCGCCTACCGTGAGCCCCTTTTCAAGGGCCAGGGACACCGCCCGCTCCGACCCCAGGAAGAATACAGCCTTCCCAGACATCTTGGAGGCTGCGACAATGGCCGAGGGGCCGACTACCCCAGCCATCGCCTGCACGCACTCCTCGATGCTCATTGTGGGGTGAGTGTAGCTCTTGACCCCGTGTTTCTTTGTTATTAGTCTGAAAGGTGGCAGGGCAGCAGGAGGCGCAGGAGGCGCCGTGGATGTGGACGCCGCCTGCGCATACGTCTTTGCTGGCCCTGCCACTGGCGTGGATGGGGTCGCCATCACGGGGTCCCTTTAAGGGCCACACCCACCCCAAAGTCACAGGCCTTAATGGTCTTCAATGGCCTCGTTGGTGTTTGAACAGAGGGAGCTCTAAAAGAGGCACACCTCTCCCCTAGTTGACAATTGGGGAGGGGCCTTGCTCCCTCTGCTCAGTTGTCTTAATTGGTTTTTCAATTAGGAGGAAAGGGGCTCTCAGAGAGAGAGGGGAGAGACAGAGAGAGAGAGAAAGGGAGAGGGGGTGGGAAAGAGGGAAGCTGTGAGGGCAGGTCTCCCCTCACAGCGATGGGTGGGTGTTTTTCTTGGGGTGCACTCCACAGATGATGGAAAAACAAACAAAGTCTTTGTAGATGGTCTTCGGGTGGGGGGAGAAGATGTCTTCACCTGGGACAGCTGGAGCCACCCAGGCACACACTCCCAACGATGTTAAATAGGTGATTAATAGTTCTTCAGCCAGGTAGCTCCAGCTCTCCCAGGCTAGGCAATGGGGGAGGGGTGCTTCAGTGATGTGTGGGGCCTAGCTGTAAGCAAGATCCCCACACACACTTCCACACACACACACCCTCCGCGATGTTCCGGCCCTCGAATGGTCTTCTTTCCTCCCCCCATCGATACAACAAAGTCTTTAGGGGAATGCACCAAAACACACCCACCTTTGGTTGATGAAATTTCTCCCCCCTTCCACACTGGATAGTTGTTCTTTTTTCCCCCTCTCTCCAACTCTCTGCAGCAGTATTAAAGGTTGTTGAATTTTCTGCTCTCCTCCTCTCCCTCTGGATGGATTGGAATGTAGAAAGCCCCTTCCTCCTCTTCCTGGGCTGTTTCACAGGTCTCACAACAGGCTTTCCAGGCAGGAGCAACAGCAGCAAGCTCCTTCTCTCACTGCTCCAGGCTCCAAATGATCAGGCCACGTCTCCAAAGCTCCACCATTGGTCCACAGATTCCCTGAAAGTAGCAGGCCAGGTGGATAAGGAGACATATGGAATGCTTGCCTTTATTAGCTGAGGCATAGAATATAAGAGCAGGTGGGTTATGCTTGAACTGTATAAAACACTGGTTAGGCCACAGCTGGAGTACTGCGTGCAGTTCTGGTCATCGCATTACAGGAAGGACTGGAGAGGGTACAGAGGAGATTTACGAAGATGTTGCCAGGAGTGGAGAATCTTAGTTATGAGGACAGATTGAATAGGCTGGGTTTGTTTTCCTTGGCTGAGGGGAGACCACATTGAGGTGTATAAAATTATGAGGAGCCTAGATATAGTGGATAGAAAGGGCCTATTTCCTTTAGCAGAGGGGTCAACAACCAGGGGGCATAAATTTAAAGTAATTGGTAGAAGGTTTAGAGGGGATTTGAGGGGAAATTTCTTCACGCTAGGGGTTGTGGGGGTCTGGAACTCACTGCCTGAAAGGGTGGTAGAGGCAGAAACCCTCACCACTTGGATGTGCACCTGAAGTGCCGTAACCTACAGGGTTACGGACCTAGAGCTGGAAAGTGGCACTAGGTTAGATAGCCTCTTGTCCAGCGCGGACATGATGGGCCGAAATGGCCTCCTTCCATGCTGTAAACTTCTATGATTCTATGATTATAGGTCACAGAGAACAGGGGTGATGGGTGAATGGGATTTGGTTCGAATTAGGTCATGGTAGCAGAGTTTTAGATGAGTTCAAGTTTATGAAGGGTGGAAGATGCGAGGCCGGCCAGCAGAGCATTGGAATAGTCATGTCTAGAGGTAACAAAGACATGGCATTGAGTTTCAGTAGTAGATGAGTTGAGGCAGGGGCGGAGACACATGATGTTAAGGAGGTGAAAGTAGGAGGTCTTGGTGATGGAATGGATATGTGGTCAGTAGCTCATCTCAGGGTCAAATAGGATGCCAAAGTTGTGAACAGTCTGGTTCAGCCTCAGGCAGTCACCAGGGAGAAGGGTGGAGTTGGTGGCTAGGTAACGGATTTCGTGGCAAGGAGCAAAGACAATGGCTTGGAGGAAATTTCTGCTCATCCATGAATGGATATCGGATAAGCAGTATGACAAATCAAAGATGGTGGCGGGGTTGAGAGAGCTGATGGTGAGGTCAGTGTACGTATGGAAAATGATGCTTTGTTTTTGGATGACGTTGCCAAGGTGTAGCATGTAAATGAAAAATAGGAGGGGGCCAAGGATAGAGTTAACAGTGCGGGAGTGAGAAGAGAAGTCATCACAGGTGATTCTCTGGCTATGACTGGATAGATAAGAATGGGCGAGGGCAGTCCCACCCAGCTTGACGATGGAGGAGAGGCTTGAAGGAGGATGGTGTGGTCAAAGGCTGCAGACAGGTCGAGAAGGATGAGGAGGGATAGTTTACCACTGTCACATAGGATGTTGTAGCATGATACAGTTTGATCATGAATTCTCTGATTTATATTCCACTGTTTTGGCTATGTAATTCAACATTCCATTGGCTTTATTGTTGGGCCCTTCTTGTTTATCTGAGTGGCTTGAAACTGTCAAGTATACTTACTACCAAATCTAAAATATATTTGTTAAATTCTACACTTCACATTGGAATAGCAAAGTGCCGATCTAAAAGTCCTGGCCGTTCCATGGAATGGGCACTCACGGAGCACCATAAATGGTGCAGGTGCCCATTCCATTTATGTAAATAGCTCCATTCCTGGAATTTGGGATGGGTCAGACAGGAGAGCGGGATATCCTGCCCTGTTGTGTTTCCAGCAGCGCAGATACTTGCCAGGTATTTTGGTGTTGCTACATTAACCCCTCTGATTTGAGAATGTCAACATTTCCATGTGCGCTGTCCTGCTCCTAGAAACCCAGAATTACTCCCTGTCAAATCTGGGTTCGCCAACAACTCAATGCATATTTTTTTCAGGAAGGAACATAGTCAGAAAAGAGTTTCCCAGAATGCTTCGCAGTAACGTGCTTCCTGAGATTCAGATAAGATTTATGTTCTAAATAGGTGTTGATTCCTCTGGCTATACTATTTTGGAAAAAGGCTAACAAATCCTGTTAGTTGAGCAGGAACTAGTTCAGGTGAGAAAAAACTAAGTCCACCTATGGATGTATGCACAGTTACCATCACACTTGCTTATTTACAGATAGATAGATGAAAAATATTAAAGTTATTACCAGTATTAGGCATAAATCATAAAAAAAGGAGTGGCTTAGTGTAATGACTCAAGAGTCTTGTTACTGTAATCGGCCTCAGGTGTAAACCTGATCCAACTTTATTCGCGCTCAAAGTACCCGCGTGACATAGTACCCGCGCTTATATACCACTGACCGTGCAAACGCGCGTACAGCCCGATGACCTCAGACAGTGGCGCCCCCTGGTGTCTGGTGACCCCAAGCATCAATACATAACAACATCCCCTATCAAGATCTTAATATCAGTCTCTTTGCAAATTAAGACGGTCTGGGACTTTCCTCTCACGAGTTGATCGTCTCAGTTCAACTTTAGCTCTAGGCAAGCGTTCTGAGTCAGTTGTGACTGAAGGCTGAGTAACCGATCTGATGGGAGTGGTAATGACCACATCAGAGACTGACGGTCCAGGTTCAGTAATAACAGCAAAGTCCTCTGATGAATGAACATTGGTCGGTTGGTCACTGACTGCATCTTCCTCAAATGGTTCTAGTTCATCTGTGTGCCGCAATTTTACCTGATCAACATGTTTCCTGCATGCTTGCCCATTCTTGAGCACGACAATAAATACTCTGTTACCCTCCTTGGCTGTAACAGTACCGGCAATCCACTTTGAACCTTGACTATAGTTCAGTACAAAAACCGGATCGTTGACAGAGATGTCACGTGACACAGTAGCACGATCATGATACCATTGCTGAATTTGACATCTGTTTTCAACATGATCATTCAGATCAGGATGAACAAGAGAAAGCTTGGTCTTGAGATTTCTCTTCATCAGTAGTTCAGCAGGGGAAACCCCAGTAAGCGTATGAGGTCTTGTCCTGTAACTGAGCAATATACATGACAAACGAGTCTGCAGTGAACCCTGAGTTACACGATTCATACTTGATTGTTTGAACAGCACGCTCTGCTTGACCATTAAAAGCAGGTTTGAATGGAGCTGACCTCACATGCCTAATACCATTGAGTTTCATTAACTCAAGACTTGTGAAGCAAAATTGTCGCTCATAACAATGTCAGGCAAAACATGAGTAGCAAACATGATACGAAGGCTCTCAATAGTAGCTGTAGATGTACTGGATGACATGATAATAAACTCTATCCACTTTGAATATGCATCCACCACAACAAAAAACATCTTTCCCATGAAAGGGCCCACAAAATCGATGTGGATCCTCGACCATGGTTTAGATGGCCACGACCACAGACTCAGCGGAGATTCCGCTGGTACTTTACTTAGCTGCATGCAAGTATTGCACTGATGCACACATGATTTCAGATCAGAGTCAATTCCAGGCCACCATACATGAGACCTAGCAATGGCTTTTATCTTGACAATACCGGGATGATTGCTATGTAGTTCATGTACAAATTTTTCTCTACCTTTTTTAGGCATAATGACACGATTACCCCACAGTAAACAATCTGACTAAATGGACAGCTCATCTTTGCGACGGTTGTAAGGTTTGGTCTCATCTCCATAGGTATTGCAGACCAATCATCACTGAGGACACAATGTTTCACAACCGATAAAATAGGGTCATGGCTGGTCAAGATCCTAACTTGTTGAGCAATGACAGGAGTTCCTTCACTCTCAAAAGCATCCATTACTAATAGTAGATTTGCAGGTTGAGGCGTCTCCATATCAGATGTGGAAAAAGGCAGACGACTCAATGCATCGGCATAATTATCAGTGCCCGGTCTATGACGAATAACATAATCGTAGACAGACAATGTCAACGCCCACCTCTGGATACGGGACGATGCATTGGTATTAATACCTTTGTTTTCCGAAAACAATGAAATGAGTGGCTTGTGATCTGTTTTGAGCTCAAAATGAAGACCAAACAGGTACATGCATCTTTTTGACCCCATACACACAGCCAAAGCTTCTTTTTCTACCATGCTATAAGCTCTTTCCGCCTTTGACAAACTTCTCGAAGCATACGCAACAGGTTGTAGCTTACCTGACTCATTTGCTTGTTGGCGTAGCCAACCCCATATGATGAAGCATCACAGGCCAATATAAGATGCCGACATGGATCATAATGAACAAGCAACTTGTTTGAACAGAGCAGATTCTAAGCTTTCTCAAAGACTCTATCTTGAGACACACCCCAGACCCAGTTGTCACCTTTTCTGAGTAGCATGTGTAGTGGCTGTAATAAAGTGCTCAATCTGGGTAAGAAATTACTGAAGTATTTGAGTAGCCCAAGGAATGAACGCAGCTCTGTCACATTCTGAGGCCTGGGTGCATTTTTAAATCAGTAGGCCTGATGCCATCAGCAGCAATCTTCCTCCCCAGGAATTCAATTTCAGGTGCCATGAAGACACACTTTGAACGTTTCAGCCTGAGTCCCACTTTGTCCAGACGATGTTCGACTTCTTCAAGATTGTTCAGATGTTCAGCAGTGTCGCAACCTGTGACCAGAATGTCATCTTGAAACATGACAGTTCAAGGAACAGACTTCAGTAAACTCTCCATATTCCTCTGAAATATGGCTGCAGCCGAACGAATTCCAAAAGGATACCTGTTGTAGACAAACAGTCCTTTATGGTGTTGATGCAGGTGAGTTTCTTCGAATTGCCGACAAGCTCCTGTGTCGCATAGGCTGATGTCAGATCTAGTTTCGTGAACAACTTTCCACCAGCTAGCATGGCGAACAGGTCATCAGTCTTCGGTAACGGATATTGATCCTGCTTCAAAAATCGGTTAATCGAAACCTTGTAGTCTCCACAAATCCTGATAGTGCCATCACTCTTCAATACAGGAACAATGGAACTGGCCCACTCGTTAAACTCGACCGGTGATATGATCCCTTCACGTTGCAGTCTGTCAAGCTCAATTTCAACTGACTGAGCTTTATGACAGACAGGCATTGCATCAGAATCCAAGCGAATCTGCACCTTGGCTCCAGTAAAATTACCAATGCCCGGTTCAAATAAAGAAGGAAACTTCTTCAACACTTGAGCAAACGAAGTGTCATCCACCGAGGACAACGCTTTGACATCATTCCAGTTCCATTTGATTTTCTCGAGCTAATTCCTGCCAACAGCATTGGACCATTACTTGGGATGATCCATAATGGTAGATCATGAACCACACCATCATATGACACCTTGACTACTGCACTGCCAATCACCGGTATGAGTTCCTTAATGTAAGTACGCAACTTGGTATTCACTGGACTCAGCTTAGGCTTCACAGCCTCAGTGTCCCACAGCTTGTCGAATGTCCTTTGGCTCATTATCGACTGACTCGCACCTGTGTCCAGCTCCATTGATACAGGCACGCCATTCAGCTTCATATGAATGATTATCAGCTGGCTCTTTCCCAAGAACGAATACAGACCAGACACTTCCTCCCCGGGTTGTGTATCTGGGCCAGCACTGGACTGGTCATCATCAACAATGTGATGAGTGGCAGCACGTTTGCTCAGTTGTGGGCACATTCTCTGAAGATGCCCTACTTTCGAACAACCATTACAGGCGTATTGTTTAAACCAACACTGTTGAGGCCGATGATTACCACTACAATGCCAACAGGGTGAAATCAGATTCATACCAGTTGGCGGACTCTGAACGGCTACAGGTTTCACATAAGCAGTCGAGTAGGCCCTGCCATAAGCAGCTCTGCCAGAAGACAGCACAATCTTGTTTACAGTACCTGCCATGGACCTCCGACTCTTCGACGATATCTGCCTCAAATTATCATCAATCGTCATGCATGCCTGGGCAGTCGCGATGGCCTTTCTCATATCCAGCTTCTCTTCAGCCATAACTTCAAAAGAATCGCATTATGGTTGATGCCTATCACAAAGAAATCTCGCAACATGTCTTCCAACACGGCTCAGCAAGACGTCGTAGGTCAACGACGAATCCCGACACATCCTGGCCCTCAGCATGAACATGTGTATAGAAGTGATAGCATGAGATGATGATCCCCTCTTTTGGCTTAAGATGATCACGCACCAAAGCACACAAATCCTCATACTCTTTGTCCGTTGGACGTAAAGGCGAGAGAAGGTTCTTCATAAGGCCATAAATTTTCGGACCACAAACGGTGAGGAAAACCGCCTTACGCCTAATTGCACCAGCCTCTCCCTCCATTTCGTTGGCCACAAAATACTGATCCAGGTGGTCGATAAAGTCCGCCCAATCCTCGCCCTCCGTAAATATTTATAGTGCCCATTGTACATGCAAAGGTTCTTAAGTTACTTTGTCGCCAAATGTAATGACTCAAGAGTCGTGTTACTGTAAACGGCCTCAGGTGTAAACCTGATCCAACTTTATTCACGCTCAAAGTATCCGCATGACATAGTACCCGCACTTATATACCAATGACCGCGCACACGCGCGTACAGCCTGATGATCTCTGACAGTGGCGCCCCCTAGTATCTGGTGATCCCAAGCATCAATACATAACACTTAGTTAGGTAGTTAGATTCCCAGTGATCAACCAGGAAGATGTCCATGGCAGAAATTCAACTAGTTGGAATTACAGAAATAAGAATTCGGAGAACAGGGATAGATTCCAAGTTAGAAATGTTGATAACTGGGGATAGAAATTCCCCATCAAATATTAACTATAGCCTACAATCAGGTCAGCTACCACTTCTAGCTTGTCCTCAGATCTCAAAGGCTGATTGAGAATCTAACAGGAAGTTACATGACTGTGCTGGATTTCAAACGGGCAAAGTTCCTAGAAAACTCAGAAAGGATCATTTTCCAGCTTTCAACTCCCAACGGTGAGATTCACCTGGCAGCAACACATATCATAAATTTGGGTAGAGTCTGCACATGAATTTCCAACCATTTAAACAAAAGGTCCGAAGCTGGAAAATTAAATTCAGAGTCTCCATAGCGAATGCAACTTGGGGTCTTAGAGATTACATGTGGCTCAGGAAACAGGACAAATATTAGATTCTCGAAAATGGACTTTTCTTGTTCAGTTTAAATGTAGCCCATTAAAATAAATGAACTGTTTGTCCAAAAGAAGATAAATGGTAACCCTAAATGAAGGTACATGTAGTTACATAGTGATAATATTATATTGGAACATCCCATTACTCTCACACACTTGGGTAGATCTTGGCTTTGTATGATAGAGTAAAATTGGTGATAGCAAGTCAGCTGCCCATTTTACATTTCTCCTGATTTATATTTCCATTCCATCTACTGCCTTGACTTTCTTTTGGAGTGCAGTGATTGTTATACAGGCAAACACAGCAGTCATTCTGTGTCAGCAATGTCACACAGACAGCAAAGAATTACCAGTCAATCTAAAGGTTTTTTAGTGGTGGTGATTGAGAAAGGAATATCAGTTAGGACATTGGAAGAACTTCTTCCTTTTATTAAATTGTGCCATGAGATCTTTATTATAAGAATTTTCTTTACATAAAGAGTGGATATGTGGAACATACTGCCAGAAAAGATAATTTGCACTGTTTTGATTATTATCTTCAGAAAGGAAATGGATAAATAATTTGTTGGGTTTGGGACTGAAGATTTTAGAAGTGGAATAGGCTCAAGGGACTGAATGGCATGCTCCTGTTCGTATGTTCATATAAGCATGCACTGTGATGATCAAATATTGCTTAATGGAATATGATGATTCCTGTCTGGAGTGGGGTGGATGGGTGTTGTCTGTGAAAAGCAGTCAGACAAGGCTGAATAAATGAGGTGTGAGCAAATATTAGATAAATATTTTACAGGTTGGTTTGATTAGCTTTTTGGTTCAGCAAGTATTTATGCAGAATTTTCTATTAGGCAATCAAATTGCTGATATCTGGTCTGGAAAGAGCAGGTTTGAAGAGCTGAATTAACTTTTCTTGTCCTGTGACACCTTACGTTCTTATTGGTAGCTGTATCAAAAGCAAGCTCTTCCTAAGCAGATTGACTTTAAGTATCATCTGATGCATTCTCTCACTTCTGTCTTCATACTACCATTTTCAAAGTTATTGCTAACCTTTGAAAGGTCAGCTAGTTATAATCTTACTTTCCACCCTACATCCAATCAATTAAGGTTTACATCAGGAACATCTAAAATTTATCATTAGATTCTGTAAAGTCATTGATAAGTTTTGAATATATTCACAACAACAACTTGCATTTATATCGCGCCTTTAACACATTGAAATGTCCCAAGGTGCTTTACATCGAGCCACATAAGGAGAAATTAGGGCAGGTGACCAAAAGCTTGGTCAAAGAGGTAGGTTTTAAGGAGCATCTTGAAGGAGGAAAGAGAGGTAGAGAGGTGGAGAGGTTGAGGGAGGGAGTTCCAGAGCATAGGGCCTAGGCAGCAGAAGGTTCGGCCACCAATGGTTAAGTGATTATAATCAGCGATGCTCAAGAGGGCAGAATTAGAGGAGCGCAGACATCTTGGGGGTTGTGGGGCTGGAGGTGTTCACAGAGATAGGAAGGGGCGAGGCCATTTGAAAACAAGGATGAGAATTTTGAAATCAAGGCATTGCTTAACCGTGAGCCAATGTAGGTCAGCGAGCACAGGGTGATGGGTGAGCAGTACTTGGTGCGAATTAGGACATGGGTAGCCGAGTTTTGGATCACCTCTAATTTACATAGGGTAGAATGTGGGAGGCCAGCCAGGAGTGCATTGGAATAGTCAAGTCTAGAGATAACAAGGTCATGGATGAGGGCTTCAGCAGCAGATGAGCTGAGGCAAGGGCAATGTTATGGAGGTGGAAATAGGCGGTCTTAGTTATGCTGCGGATATATGGAATACATGGTATTTATTTCAAAGTACTAAGAGAGAGAAGGGGGGAAATTTGTGAGACATTGACAGTCATTATAAGGGAGTCAATAAACACTGGGTAGATTGGAAATGGACTAAAGTAGTGCCTATTTAAAATAAAAATGACAAAGCAGATGCAGTCAACTATATACGTTAGTCTTTCTTCAATACCGGGTAAAATATTGGAACCAATTATCAGGGGTAAAGTAAGGATTATAACTAATTAGCAGCAGCTAACATGAATTCAGAAGAAACCCCTGACTGCCCAACCCTCCTTGACTTTTTTGAGGAAATCATATCCAAAATGGACTGTAGAAAGCCTCACAATCATAGAGTCATAGAAATTTATAGCACGGAAGAAGGCCATTTCGGCCTATCATATCCATGCCGGCCGACAAAGAGCTATCTGGCCTAATCTCACTTTTCAGCACTTGGTCCGTAGCCCTGTATGCTCTGGCACTTCAAGTGCACATCCAAGTACTTTTGAAATGTGGTGAGGGTTTCTGCCTCTACCACCCTTTCAGGCAATGAGTTCCAGATCCCCGCTACCCTCTGGGTGAAGAAATTTCCCCTCAAATCCCCTCTAAACCTTCGACAATTATTTTAAGTCTATGCCTCATGTGATAGCGGAGGCACTATTACATATATATATAAATATATATATATAAATAAATTCATTAGAAATGGGAATAGTGCCAGAGGACTGCCAGAGAGCTAATGTGATTCCTATATTTAAAAAGGGAGATAGAACAAGTCCAGAAAATTAGACCAGTTAGCTTAATATCAGTAGTAGGAAAGATAATGAAATCTTTACTCAAAGATGTAATTGAAAGACATCTAGAAATCCAAAATATAATAAAGAGTAGTCAGCAAAGTTTTTAAAAGGTGGAAGTCATGCTTGATCAATCTGATTGAATTCTTTGAAGAAGTAACAGGAAGAATAGACAAGAGTAATGCAGTAGATGTAATTTATTTGGATTTTCAAAAGGCCTTCGATGATAGTAGACTCATGATTAAGGTCATAACATGTGGAGTCAGGAGACAGGTAGCAGAATGGATTGCAGGCTGGCTACAAAACAGAAAACAGAGAGTTGGGGTTAAAATTTGAAGACAGCACCAAATTGAAGGGTATAGTTTATGCAAAGGAAGAATGTGACAAAATACAAGAGGACATTAATAAACTTGCAGAAAGGGCATGTAAGTGGCAAGTGAATTTCAATAACGTTAAATGTGAGATGGTGAATTTTGGTCAGAAGAATAAAGAGGCCACATACTGCTTGGATAATAAGAGTCTAAATGGGAGAAATGAGCAAAGGGATCTAGGGGTACACATTTAAAATCACTAAAAGTAGTGATTAATAAGGTCATAAAAAAGGCAAAGCAAGCACGGGAGTTCATTTATAGTGATAGAATTGAAAAGCAGAGAAGTTATGTTAAGCTTCTGTCGACCTTGGTTAGACCACACTTGGAGTACTGAGCACAGTTCTGTGCTTCATATTATAAAAAGGACATAAAAGCATTGGAGAAGGTGCAAAAAAGATTCACAAGGATGATATCAGAATTGAGAGAGTATCAGGAAAGGCTGAACAGGCTGAGGCTCTTTCCTCTGGAAAAGAGAAGGCTGAGGGGTGACCTGATGGAGGTCTTTAACTTAATGAAAGAGTTTCATAGAGTAGACATAGAGAAAATGTTCCCACTTGTGGGGGTGTCCAAAACTAGAGCTCATAAATAGAAGATAGTCATCAATAAATCCAATAGGGAATTTAGGAGAAACTTCTTTACCCCAAGCGTGCTAAGAATGTGGAACTTGCTACCACAAGGAATAGTTGAGCCGAATAGAATAGATGCATTTAAGGGGAACTAGATAAGCACATTAGGGAGAAAGAAATAAACGGATTTGCGGATAGGGTTAGATGAAGAGTGGTGGGAGGATGCTCGAGTGGTGGCAGCATAGACCAATTGGGCAGACTAGCCATTTCTGTGTTGTAGACTCAATGTAACTCGATATACTTAGACTTCCCAAAAACATTTGATAAAATTGTGCATGCAAGGTTATCAATTAAACTGAAAGCAGTGGGGACTCAGGGTAAATTTGGGGGAAAAATGAGAAATTGGCTGAAGAGTAGAACACTGCAGATACTAATAGGGAGGTTATGTTGGGTAAGGTGCTGAATGGGACATTTCAAAGCTCAGTATTGGCAACCCTACTATTTCTAATCAATGGTTTGGATTCAGAAATTTAATGTAAATTGGTCAAGTGATGCCAAATTAGGAGGGGCAACTTGAAAGGTAGCTCGAAAACTACAAAATAAGTTGCACAAAATATGTAATTAGATGAAACAGTGACAGATTAAATTCTGTACAGACAAATGTAAAGTACTATCCCTAGGAAGAAAAATGGGCAACATAACTACTTGTTGAATAGCATTGAAAAAGCTAAGAATGATGTTGAAAGAACATAAGAAATAGGAGCAGGAGTAGACCATGTGGCCCCTCAAGCCTGCTCCACCATTTAATAAGATCATGGCTGATCTGATCATGGACTCATCTCCACTTCCCTGCCCACTCCCCATAACCCTTTATTCCCTTATCATTCAAAAGTTTGTCTATCACCGCCTTAAATATATTCAATGACCCAGCTTCCGCAGCTCTCTGGGCAGAGAATTCCACAGATTTACAACCCTCTGAGAGAGGAAATTCTTCCTCATTTCAGTTTTAAATGGGTGGCCCCTTATTCTGAGACTATGCCCAATAGTTTTAGGGGCCAATTTTCAGCAAGACCTCCACCCACCCAAGTGCCGCTGATGGCCACCAAGGTACCAGACGATACTTTGGGCAGGATATTCATAAAGAAGGTCCTTCGAAGGTCGGCGGGCGACAAATGGAAGATGTACGCTGCCAATCTGGGCGGCGGCAGGTGGAGGTCGCATTCTCGGCAGCAGAAAAAAAACATCACAAATAAAAAATAAAAAAACTATCCGAAGACCTTCAGGGAACCCCCATGCAGGTAAGTCACTATTGAAAATTTAAAAAAATATGTTCACTTACCTTTTTTTCAGGTTCTTCAGACTTACCATTGGGGACAGACCAGCCTGCTGCCAGCGGTCCACCCCTGTTCTGCCGCTGAGTCCCGCCAACTCCCGCCAACTCCCGCCCACAGGAATCTGGGAGCTTGGCAGGTGGGAGGTCAGTTGCGCCATTCGGCTGTCCGCTGACGTCAGTGCGCGTTTCCCGGTGGCTCTCCCCTCCTGCCCGCTCCAGGCCATGTCGAAAGTGGCAGTGGGCGGATTTGCAGGAGGAGTGTTGGCAGGAGTGGGCGGCAGTCAGCGGCAGCAGGCGGTGGGTTGCTGAAAATCGGCCCCTTAGTTTCCCCGATGAGTGGAAATATCCTCTCTGCATCCACCTTGTCAAGCCCCTCATTATCTTATTTGTTTCGATAAGATCACCTCTCATTCTTCTGAACTCCATTGAGCATAGGCCCAACCTACTCAACCTATCTTCATAAGTCAATCCCCTCATCTCTGGAATCAACCTCGTGAACCTTCTCTGAACAGTCTGCAATGCAAGTATATCCTTCCTTAAATTATGGAGATCAAAACTGCATGCAATACTCTGGGTGTGGCCTTACCAATACCCTGCACAATTGTAGCAGGACCTCTCTTCTTTTATACTCTAACCCCCTTGCAATAAAGGCCAAAATTCCATTTGCCTTCCTGATTACTTGCTGTACCTGCATACTAACTTTTTATGTTTCATGCACAAGGACCCCCAGGTCCCTCTGCACTGCAGCACTTTGCAATTTTTCTCCATTTAAATTATAATTTGCTTTTCTATTTATTCTGCCAAAGTGGATAACCTCACATTTTTTCACATTATACTCCATCTGCCCAATTTGTGTCCACTCACTTAGCCTGTCTGTGGGCCCAAACTTCCCCAACGCCTTTTTGTGGCGCACTCACCCGAGGTGCACCGCTTTTGTCCACCTCCAAGCGCGCCAAAAATCTTCCTCACGATTCTGGCCACTCCCCAGCCTCTCCTCGGTGTTGGCGTAGCGTGGCCAGTGGATTGGGGGTGGAGCCAGGTCCCAGTGATGAAAACAATGCCGGGACCTCTGCACATGCACGCTAGAGTGCGTGCGCATGTGCAGTAGCTCCTGGCAGCCCAAATCTGTGCGACGCTCTGCAGGCTGTGTGGGAGGGGCCCGATGCACACAACGTCCCTAGCCCTGGCCGAATGGGCTCTCTCACCGGTGGCCCACTGCATTCCCTAAGGTAGGACTTCTATTTTTTATTTGTTATTTATTGATTGATTGATTGCTTATTACTTTGGTCTTGGTGCTTTAGGTGCAAGGTTCCTTCTATTTTTTATTTGTTGATTAATTGCTTATTACTTTTTGTGCTTTGTTTAGTGCTTGGTACAAATGTACTACTTTGTTTAGTGCTTGGTGCTTTAAATGTATTTCTGCTTCTTTAATGTTGTTGTGAAGATGTTTAGTGCTTTGCAAGGTCCCCTTCCCCACCCCCCATCTCTGGCTGCCTGTGCTGATTTCTTAATTCACCGCAGGGTTTTTCAGAATGTACACTTACGCTGGTCTAAGTTAGTTTGGAGTAAGTTTTAGCTGGCTAAACTTGCTTACATGGCCAAAACAGGCGTAAGTGGTTGGTAACGCCCCTTTAAAAAAAAAACTAACTAACTCACTTACACTGGAGCAACTTAAATGGGGAGAATTGCGATTTTTATGTTACTCCAAAAAAATCTAGTTGCTCCAAAAAAAATGGAGCAACTCCTGAGGAAACTTGGGCCCATATCCCTTTGCAGATTTCTTGTGTCCTCCTCACAATTTGCTCTCCCACCCATCTTTGTAGGCGTCTTAATAGGATTGGTGAACAAACGTCCAATGTATGATAATCCACTCGTTATTGCATATGTATGTCGGATTACGAATTGGTTTAATCTCATATGATTAAGGTTTTTGTTTTCTTTTGACTTATAAATGGCTTGTGGATTTGTACTTTGGCTAGAAATAATGAAATGGTTAAATTGTTCATTCCCAGGATACTTTAGGGTTTAATGTATCAGTGTACAATTTAGCTGACTGTGTTGTTTACAGAGAGGGAAAAAAATGAAAGGTTCGATGAAGGTTTATATCTCTACCCAGGGGAAAATGGGGTAATTGTGTTTATTTTTCTGTATGACGATTGCTTAGAGACATTGGCCGGAATGTTCTGGGGGTCAGCGGGCAGGATCGGTGGTGGGTCGGGTGGGAAATTTGATTTTTTTTTGACATCCCAATGGCAGGTCTGTGATCTCGGATCGGACCCGACCCGCAGAGGCAGGAGTTCCAATTAATGCAATTATTGGCTTATTGACAGACACTTAATAATGGTTTTAGCCTTATCTTTTAACTTTAACTGCTTGCCCACGGGATCAATGCTGCTTGTGGACCATGTTTGTTAACCTGAGGTGCGAGTTGCCTGGCCATTGAATCAGCTGATTAGGTCACAGTTTGAAATGTACTGTAAAAGCTCCCACCTCACAGCTGTTCACTTTCCAAGTGCAGAAGCTGTTGCTTACTGCATTTGGAACACAGATTGAGCTTTATGCAGGCTGCAAGTGTTTTGAGCAAACTCTCCATCCAGTGTCACCTCATTGAAGCAACCTCATGATCAACAGATTGCTTCTGTCAGCTCAACTTTACCTGCTATCTATTCCATCAGCATGGGTACTGTTTATACCGTTGCACCTTGGTCCTCAGAATCTGACTACGACCAGAAGCACCAGGCAAATCTGCAGCACCACCAACAACACCAACCTTCTCCGCAAACATCTGATGCTGCACAGGACAGAGGACATCAGCACCAGAGCACATTGCTCTGGTGAGGGTTGGCCTCACCATGGCCAGATTTACTTCACTTGATGCTGTACACCCTGGCTGCCACATGATGCGCCAGGTTGGCACCACCCCACACCAATACCATAAAGCATCCCAACAATGTCCAAGCCATTCCTTTCACACTCACACCATTGCGGGGCATACCGTTACGTCTCATCATTCATTGCAACTCATTAAGCCACTTCCAAAGGTTCACACAAATCTGTCCAAGAACGCAAAGTGTTGAAAATAAAGGTTTCAATGTTTAACAGCACATTAACAGAAACTTTACATGAATATTATATAAAATAGCCAAGTAGCTATCCTTGTGTGTTGTTAGTTGGCAAATTTATTTGTTATGTCTTATAACACTGCTGTGAAACACCTTGGGACATTTTACTACATTAAAGGCACTATATAAATAAAAGTTCTTGTTGTTGTTGTTAGTTGATGTGATTGCACTGGGATGAGGGTGAGTGGTGGCTAGTGAGATGGGGGATTGTGATAATGTAGATAGAGAGTGGAATGAGTAGAGGTGCAAGATAAGTTGGTATTTACGAGGATGTGCAGGAGTAGGGTAAGGAAGGTAGAGTGATGGGGATGTGATGAGAGGCACAGCAGGATGAAGGTGAGTATGGCTTTGTATTCACATTTCATGATCTAATGAGATCATTGAAAAGTTTGCCCCACTGTAGCCAGTTCCTCCTGATGACATCCCTGCTTGTGACTTCCTCTGCAATGTGCAACCAGGCTGCCTTGGTCTCCTGGGGAGATCTCTTCCGCCCATCGGAAGGGAAGAGGACCTCCCTGTTTGCTGTGATTCCCTCTATAACCATATGGAGGGAGTCATGGGAGAACCTGGGTGCAGCCCTGCACCTCTGTGCAGTCATTGCAACACTTCAATGCTGTAGAACACTGACAGCACAAATGTCAAAAATAAGGTGGCCATGGTTCCTTCAAGGAAACGGCTCAAAACGTATCATAAATGATGTCACCAGGCATGCTCCATCTTATTGGGCCGGGGAATGCGCTGGGCGGGCTTAACAAGCTCCTTTGAGGTAAGTTCATATTAGGCAGTGGGGTTGCAACCCACCACCGGCTGCACCGAACCCACCGAGATGAGCAAAATCTCGGGCAGTGAGTGTATCAAGACTTGGTCGAACACAATTAAAGCTTTAAGTTGGAAACCATATTTGGTGTCAGATTCGAATTCCCTTAGACCACAACAGAGCAATAATTAATGAAGCAAATACAATCTGAGCTATATAGCTAAACAATAATGCACAAGTCAAAGAAAGTCAGACTGTATAATGGTCAAGCTACACTTTGAATACCATGTCCAAATCTGGTCACCGAGACACAAGGGAGAAAATCAGTTCAGAAAAGGCTGAATAAAGGCTAATTCCTAGCATTAGAGGACTGAGGTATGAAGAAAGATTGGAGAAACATTTCAGTTTTGAAAGGAGGCAGCTGAAAGTTGTAAGTAGATTAGAAAGTTTCATTCAGAAAATTATTTCAAACTAAGTGAGAGTCAGATAGGGAGGTGCAGGTACAAAGTAGTAAAAGGTAAATTTAGGACTGATGTCATGAAATTCGTATTCACACAAAGCATATAGAATATACTTCCAAGTAAAGCATTGTTGGTGAAAATCCGACAATCATTTTAAGAATAATTGGAAGCCATGGCAGCCACTATAAGCCCATGCATTTTCTTACCAAAATGGACATAATAACAATTCTCTGAGTGAACAGAGGTGGAAATTGGAGTGCGACCAGGTATCCTGGTTCTCTGCCGCTTTTATCACGTGTCAAGATTTTCTATTAAAAATTTTTTTAAATTCTAGCCAGTGCAGCCAACCTACATACTCTCTCCACACCTGAGGTGAGCCACACCCAGCAGTGCCATATCAGATGCGAGGACATTCTCTCTCTCTCTTTCTCTCTCTGTACACACACACACACACACCTGGACTATGTGAACTGGGGACTCAAATATTGACTAGATATTGGATAACAAAAGAACATAATAACATAAGAACATAAGAAATAGGAACAGGAGTAGGCCTGCTCGGGCCCTCGAGCCTGCTCCACCATTTAATAAGATCATGGCTGATCTGATCATAGACTCAGCTCCACTTCATTGCCCGTTCCCCATAATCGCTTAATCCCCTTATCGTTTAAGAAACTGTCTATTTCTGTCTTAAATTTATTTAATGTCCCAGCTTCCACAGCACTCTGAGGCAGCGAATTCCACAGATTTACAACCCTCTGAGAGAAGAAATGTCTCCTCATCTATGTTTTAAATGGGCGGCCCCTTATTCTAAGATCATGCCCTCTAGTTCTAGTCTCCCCCGTTAGTGGAAATATCCTCTCTGCACCCATCTGGTCAAGCCCCCTCATAATCTTATACGTTTTGATAAGATCACCTCTCATTCTTCTGAACTCCAATGAGTAGAGGCCCAACCTATTCAACCTTTCCTCATCCCCGGAATCAACCTAGTGAACCTTCTCTGAACTGCCTCCAAAGCAAGTATATCCTTTCGTAAATATGGAAACCAAAACTGCACGCAGTATTCCAGGTATGGCCTCACCAATACCTTAGAGAGCTGTAGCAAGATTTCCCAGCTTTTATACGCCATCCCCTTTGCAATAAAGGCCAAGATACCATTGACCTTCCTGATCACTTGCTGTACCTGCATACTATCCTTTTGCATTTCATGCACAAGTACCCCCAGGTCCCGCTGTACTGCAGCACTTTGCAATCTTTCTCCATTTAAATAATAACTTGCTCTTTGATTTTTTTCTGCCAAAGTGCATGACCTCACATTTTCCAACATTATACTCCATCTGCCACATTTTTGCCCACTCATTTAGCCTGTCTATGTCCTTTTGCCGATTTTTGTGTCCTCCTCACACATTGCTTTTCCTCCCATCTTTGTATTGTCAGAAAACTTGGCTACGTTACACTCAGTCCCTTCTTCCAAGTCGTTAATATAGATTGTAAATAGCTGGGGTCCCAGCACTGATCCCTGCGGCACCCCACTAGTTACTGGTTTCCAACCAGAGAATGACTCATTTATCCCGACTCTCTGTTCCCTGTTAGTTAGCCAATCCTCTATCCTCTACCCCCAACCCCGTGAACTTTTATCTTGTGCAGTAACCTTTTATGTGGCACCTTGTCAAATGCCTTCTGGAAGTCCAAATACATCACATCCACTGGTTCCCCTTTATCCACCCTGTTCGTTACATCCTCAAAGAACTCCAAATAACCGGACAGCCTTCCTGTGCGTGTAAACCAGGGATTGTCTCTCTCTCTCTCTCTCTCAGGACCGGACTGTGTGTGTGTGAACCGGGAACTTAGAATGGAATCGGACAGCCTTCCTCTCTGTGGGGTTGGAGGTAAGTTGCTGCTATGTGTTTTTCAATTCTTTCAGTATGTCGGGCATGTGCTGCTCCACTTTCCTTACTTGCGCCGATTTCCTTAACTCTAGGGAAGGTTTTTCAGGACAGGCCACATACACTGGCCTAATCAGAACTGGAATAATTCTCTGCTGGCCAAATTTCCCTAAATGGCCAGAAGTGGCATAGGCGGCTGGTAACACCTCCTTTGGCTGAAATAAAAACTGACTTTAAAAATTCGTAACTAACTGAGTTACGCTGGTGCAAATTGATTGGGGAAACTAGGGATTTTAAGTTAGGCCAGAAAAAGCAGCTGTTCCAAAAAAAAACGGTGCAAATGCTGGGGAAAATTGAGCCCATGTGGTTCCATGGACAATGCAACTTTCTGTACATTGCTCAAATTGTCATCCTTCAACTGTGGCCCTTGACAGTGAGTGTCAATTAGGTTGTTTGTAAAAACAATATATCCAAAACTAGTTCTATTCTTTGCTGCCATCTGCACATGTTTACATTCTGGTGGAGGCAACCAGAGAGGGGCAAGAAGGGAGGCCGTGGGAGGGGGGCACGGAGAGAGGGGTTCAGCTAATGGGAATGCTCCCAGAATTTTCCCTCCCAGGTAGGTTCGGTCCATTTTGTTGTGGAGTATTTAAATATAACACTCAACACAAGTCTGTATATGGAGAAAAGAGTTGTTTATTTCCACTCGATCGATCAAAGGAGAGACGGCTCATACCAGTCTCGCACTGAGTACACCCCCACCGCGCTCTCTGAACAAATCATCGGGTTACTGTCTTTATACAGTCAAAATACATACAAAACCATGAAGTTCCACGCAGAAGCTTTCCATTTGTTGTTTCCCTGCCGTTTCACAAAGTTTCGCCGAACTACTATGATTACATTGGTTAATACAATTATACTGACAGCAAGCTTCGTTAGCTCCCCTGTGCGCCCTTTATCTGATTAGTTATGTGCTACATCATTTTCATGCCTGTGAACTCTTGCCCTCCTGGCCGATCTGCCCTCAACCAGCTGCGGGTTCTCTAACATCCATTGTTTCCCGTAATCTCTTACCACCCCATGTGACCTAGCCTTGGAGAGTATTTTTCCCAACCGTCTGTTTTTTTCTGTGATAAAGTGATTTATCTTCCTGAGAGTTCTAGTTTAGCATTTTCCCTGTGTTCCGTAGCACGTATCTTTCTTTTTTTTTCCTTCAGCCTTGCTTATGGTTTTAACGTTACTTAATTAGGTTCCCCCAGATTATTTTTTTTCTTCTATACATTTGTACTATACTCACTGCTGATCCAGTTAAGTCTATATTGATGAGTGATTGTAACAGGTGCCTTTCTGGTCAGTGTAGATCAGTATCAGACAAGACGATGCATTTATCCTTTTTACAACTTGGGAGATTAGGCACTTCGGGGTCGAAATTGGACGTCACTGCGCTTGCTTTACAGACATAAAATGGGTGCAACAAAGGTAATTTCTAGGCCAGCCTTGGGCCTCCAACTTGGGGTGCACGCTAAATGTGAGGTGCCTCTTTAGGGCCCGAAAATGGGGCTAAAGGAATTTCCACATCGCTATATTCATAAGCTGTAGCTCAGTGACTGAAATTATATCGTGCAAACAGCAGTTACCACCATGAATAAAGATAGCAATTGGAAGGACAACGTGTTCAGAAATTAAATACAGGTTTCTATAGGTAAGGGATATTTCACTATGTTAAAGAGCTACATTGTTGTTGTTGAAAAGCTAAATGAATTAGTACAATGAAGTTAAATTAATTAATTCCCAGTCGAGTAGATGAAATATTTATCTTTGAACTGACACTACAGTTCGGTAAGCTATTATTTCTTATACCCTTTTCATTGTTCAGAGACCAGGCCTGCAAGCTTTCTATAAACAATGCAATTAAGAGAGCAAGCCCTTCCTGCAAAGGGGATTTGGATCTCAGTGCAATGACCTTGACCAGCTTGTGATGTGCAGTCAGCATATTTCATTCATGCAAATTTGGGAGGACATTGCACAAGGACAAAAACCTTATGTCAAACATTCCCTTGGTTCGTAAGGGCTTTTCAGACACATTAACAACACGTTTTCATTTAATTCTCACAGGGAAATAATGGGGCAGAAATTCCGGCCTCCTGGGTCCGTACTGAGTGTCTACGGATCCGGGAAGGCATTGCAAAAGCCGGTTTTCAGCACACAATGCGCATGGGCTGAAAACCGGCTTTTCTGATCTGTCAAGCTGGAGCTTGACAGATCTTCCATATCATGGGAGCGAGGACATTTGCCAGGGCAAGATTGAGGGATTTACCCAACAAATGTCCTCAAAACTCTTGCGCCTGATAAAAGCAGGTGCATACCCTTTTACAGCCGTAAGAGTTTTAAAATATACAAAAACATTCTAAAATAAAATTATAAAAACACATTTTATTGTTAAAACCCTCCCCACAACGGTAAGTTTATTTCAAACCATAATTAAAAAACTTTTTTAAAAATTGGAAAAATTTATATTTTTAAAATATATAAATAACTTTAATTTAAATTAATAAAACTACGTGCTGTATTTTTTCTAATTTTTATTATTGGTTTTGTGTGTTTTGGGGCTGTTTCTCATTCATAATAACAGGAACTCCAACTTAATTTACCTGATTGGCTTCCCAGAGCCATGTGACTCTAGCTCCGGCCCTGCGCTTGTCCTGACGTGCACGCGCTGTGACACGCAATCAGAGGAGGCATCAGGACCGGGAACTCGTGTGCGTGCAGCAGGATAAGATAAGTGCGCATTTTTAAAAAGATTTTTACTTGATCGCTCGCGGGAAGCAGCCGACCGGGATTTCTAGGGCATCGTTTGTAACACAGCCTGTGTTCAGATTTCTTTGAGACATAGTGGGTAATTTTGACTTCATGCACTGGTATAAAATGGGTGAAAGCAAATCGGCAGCACAATCTATCACGATTGTTATTTTCATTGAAGTCAATTTGTCTGGAATTTCCATTCCTTTCCGCCCATTTTACGTCCGTTACCGTCCGTTTACCACTGCAAAGGCCAAATGTGGAAACTACCACTCATTTACCGCCCGTCTGCTGCCCAAATATCGCCAGCGGTAATTTCAGCAATCAATTATAGCTGGCGTTGAACAAAACCACCCGCCCACATGTACCTCCCAAATAACAGCCAAAATTCACTCCAGCGGGAAATTAAGCAAAACGTCCATTTTTACCACCCGTTACTGCTGGAGAAATGTACAGCCCAAATTACACATGACTTACCTGACCTTACCTCAATGTTATGACGCCATTTAAAAAAGTCGTTCATTCTTTAAGAAAAGGCTGTGTGAAGTTGCCAGCAGCCTAAAATTGATTTGTGAGTGATTTCTGAAGTAGTTTATAAGGGATTTTGAATATATTGATTATAAGAACATTGACTTCAATTCAAAGAAAATTTGTGGATGTCTGAAAACTTTTGACAACTTAAAAAGAAATGGGGCCTGTACTTTCAGTGCCAATATTGCTAACTACTTACATGAGCTGGAAGAAGGTTCGTTGAAGAGCATTATGTGCCCAATCAAATAGGACGCAGACTCTTGAGGGGGAGGAGGCCTTATTTTCAACTAAATTACAGGGAGCACCACTCGTACCTTCACCTGTCCGACATGCAATGCGTTAGAAGGCTGCGCTTCCAAAAAGTGGTCATCACTGAGATATGCCAGCTCATTAAGGCCGACGTGCAACCTACCAGCACCATCAGGGCTGCACTGCCTGTCGAGGTGAAGGTGACTGCGGCACTTTCTTTCTATGCATCTGGCTCATTTCAGACATCAGCTGGTGACATATGCGGCATCTCTCAGCATGCCACACATTGTTGCATTCGCCAGGTAACTGAAGCGCTTTACGCACATAGGATGGACTTTATTAACTTTCCAATGACCAGGGATGCACAGAGTGAGAGGGCTTTGGGTTTTTCAAAAGTAGCAAACTTCCCCAAGGTCCAGGGTGTCATAGACTGTACGCACATCACCCTGCGAGCACATTTAAAAGAGGCAGAGGTTTACTGAAATCGAAAGGGATTCCACTCCCTAAACGTGTAACTCATCGTCGACCACACACAACGTATCATGGCAGTGAATGTCAATTTTTCAGGGAGCATCCATGACGCATACATCTTGTGTGAGAGCACTATCTCGGACCTGTTTAAGAGTCAGCCACAAGGTCGCTGTTGGATGCTGGGGGATAAAGCATACGATCTTGCCAGCTGGCGCATGACCGCCCCTGTGGAAGACTCAGACAGAAT
Source organism: Pristiophorus japonicus (assembly GCF_044704955.1). Taxonomy (NCBI): domain Eukaryota; kingdom Metazoa; phylum Chordata; class Chondrichthyes; family Pristiophoridae; genus Pristiophorus; species Pristiophorus japonicus. Next base: position 54,073,342 of record NC_091980.1, read on the forward strand.
CCGAGAAGCGCTACAACGAAAGCCAAATAGTCACACGCAATATCGTCAAAAAGACAATGGGAGTGCTGAAGCAATGCTATCGATGTCTGGACCACTCTGGAGGCAGCCTGCAATACCATCCTGAGCAGGTCGCTGAGTTCATTGTGGTGTGTTGCATGTTGCACAACTTAGCCGTCAAGAGGGGACAGGAATTGCCAGATGGGACTGCCGGACCACCTCAGGAGAGATAGGTGGAGAAAGAAAGTGGAGGAGAAGGAAGACAGGGACATTGAGAAGGATAAGGACGAGGAGCCTGGTGATGAACCCATGCCACCACCAACATCACCCCCCACCCCCCACCCCGCCCACCCCGCCTCCCCCCAAAACCACAGGGGAAGCCTCGTGGTGCTTTAGCAACTGCAAAACTGATATTACAGCAGTTCATAAATGAATGCTTTGCTTGAACGGTGAGAGTTACGTTTCACCCTTGCCTGTACATTGTATGTAACCCTTACAATGATTGTTACCCCTCATTTTCAAAAAGTGATTGAGACACTGCACAAGAATGGTTCAATTGAATAATAATTTTTTATAAATTTTGAAATTTGAAATTTATAACAAGTTTGTAAGATTTAAAATAAATAAAATAATAAATAATTATTTTTCAATTAAATCTGATACATAATTTTGTTTTCTTATTTAAAACTATAACAAACCAAACATTAACAACATTAATGACAACAACAGCAACAACCACAAGCAGTAAAACAAAAAAAAGGGCACTTGATTTAAAGTTAATTTAAAATAGTTGTAGAGCTGCTGAGTTAGGAGTGGCTTAGCCAGTCATATGATGTTCACAAGACTCAATAAAACCCCTGCTAGTTGGGTTCAGGGGATCCATGATGGGGCAGGTGGTTGTGAGCCTGGTGGATGAACTAGTAATGTGTAGTGTGATTGTTAAATCTGTTGCTAATAAATTAACTAGTTCTAAATAGCAATGTGTTGCTATGAATTCTTAAGCAAAGAACTCTTGAAGCAAATATATTACTGGCCGATACACAGCAAGTAACATTCGCGCCATACAAGTGCCACGCAATGACCATCTCCTCCAACAGAAAATCTAATCACCACCTCTTGACATTCAACTGCATTACCATCATTGAATCTCTCACCATCAATATCCTGGAGGTCACCATTGACCAGAAACTTTTTTAAAATTCGTTTATGGAATGCGGACATCGCTGGCAAGGCCAGCATTTATTATCTATCCCTAATTGCACTTGAGAAGGTGGTGGTGAGCCACCTTGTTAACTGTACCAGCTACATAAATACTGTGGCTATAACAGCGGGTCAGAGGCTGGGTATTCTATGGCGAGTGACTCACCTCCTGACCAATGTTCCCACAAATTATTTTTGGGTGCGCAGCCCCTTTAACGGGCTGCGCGGCCCATTCAAATTTCCACGCATGTGCTGTTGTTTCATTTAAAAGCCGCTGAGCGGCCATCCTTAATTTCTAACCCTGGATCAAAATCCAGGAACTCCCTCCCTGACAGCACTGTGGGAGTACCTTCACCACAAGGACTGCAGCAATTTAAGAAGGCGGCTCACCAGCACTTCTCAAGGGCAATTAGGGGTAGGCAATAAATGTTGGCTTTGCCAGTGATGCCCACATCCCATGTATGAATAAAAAAAATACTATTGCACAAAGTCACAATTATCCCATTGGCACTTGACAGTGGACAGTTCTATGAATATTTGCAGCCCAATTCTTCATGCATGAAACTAGTCAGTTGTGTTGGCTCAGTTACACACTATTATTACCAAGTGGCCCATCACTGGAGCTTACAATTTACATTTTCATGATATGACAAAGGACAAGAGGTTTCACTCAGTGGGCACCCAGCCATCTGTTCTCTCTCCCCCCCCATAACTGACAAGCTGCCTCTGAAGCCATGACTGACACCTGTAACACACTAGTAATATACCAATAACACCAGTGGACCAATTTCCTGTGGTTCTGCCACCAGCTTCATTAAGAACGTGAAGCAGCCATTGCACCCAAATGACGCCTGAATTTGGTGTAATTTCTATGCCACTGTGTCATTGCTTAATTACATATCTTTTTTTGTTGTTTTAATTTAGCCTACTCTAAAGGGAAATTTGAAACCATTTGTGTTACTCCTAAGAACATAAAAACATAAGAAATAGGAGCAAGAGTAGGCCATATGGCCCCTCAAGCCTGCTCCGCCATTTAATACAATCATGGCTGATCTGATCATGAACTCAGGTCCACTTCACTGCCCACTCCCCATAACCCCTTAATCCCTTATTGGTTAAGAGTGGCATTCTCCTCACACAATGTTAGTCACTGCAGTTCTTGCAAGTTAAATGTTACAACTTTTCACTGTACATTACCCTATACTGTGGCCGGAATTCAGCCAACGTTCAGAGGCGGGCTCAGGGGCAGGTCCGCTGTCCAAATATAAAAGATTGACAGCGGGTCGACAGCCACTGACCCCGGCCGCACTAGGCCCACCTCGGTAGGCAAAATCACGGCTTGTATGTCAATGTGTCATTGCGGGTCACACTACAGTCTCCCATGCTGTGCGTCATTGGCCAATATCACATTGTGTATCACTGTATAGTCTCACATGCTGTATATCACTGTGTGGCACTGTATAGGCTCCAATGCTGTATATTACTGTGTGCCACAAAGCCTTACATAGTGCATGTCACAATACAGATGCTACATGTCACCAAACTAAGAAAGATGCCATTTTAAAATGAAAGCCATGAACCTTTGTGGTTATTAATTGTATTTTCTGAACCCTGCAGGCTCTATTGTTTCCTTCAGTTCTGCAGGCTCTTAACAAACTTCCACAATTAAAATATCTGCTTCAGGCACATCATGCTTTCATTCACTGGTGTTACACACACTACAAAAGAAACACTCATTCTTGACTTCCAGTCCCAGAGGCAGGGTAAGCTTAGTCTATGACACAGGTGAAAGGTATACTGATGACAGCTTAACTGATACTCAGATAGCTATCACAGCAAAGAATGGCCAAAGGATTTGCATTTTGATCATGTTTATATTTTTTCCTCCGCGTATCACGCAAGGGGTAAGATGGGTTGTAACTCAAGTAGATTTTTCAAGCTGCAGGTCAAGACAACCATTTAATCATCCTTTCACCTGTAACAGCTCATCAATTAGGTCAGATACAAGATTAGTGCAATTCTGAGAGCAATAGTCAATACATTAGGTTTTGGCTTGTTGAACTTTCTCAAATTATAAATATTCAATGTTTTAAATTTCTTGTTGGGTGACATATCATCCCCTTTTTATGGGATTTACAAAGGACTTAGAATATTTTCATTTGTAGGTGTGAAGATCAATAACAGCAGATTTATGACCCTGAATGCAATAGAAAAAAATTATGGTGACATTTTAACCTAACTCGTCTGTCTGGAAACTGATGAGATTGCATACAACACTGCGTCGTAAATTGCAGTCTCTCCAGGTGCGTACGATGTGTGCACGTGCCTAAAGAGGCCCCGCAAGTTCTGGATTTAGACATGCACTACGTATGCGCCTAAACCCGGCACTTGCAATCTGTCAAAATGTTTTTATTAATTTATTATTATGACAGATCACGTGCCTTCCAGGGTGAAGGGCCTCTGCGGGTGGAGAGTTATGCTATTTGCCCAACTCCTGCCCAGCGAATGTCCTTAAAACTCTTAAACCCGGTAAAAGCAGGCGTAAGGCCTGCCTTTACCAGTGTAAGTGTTTTAAAAAGATGGAAAAAATAAATTTTAAGACTAATTTTTATGTTAAAAAACATGTCCATTATGGTAAATTTATTTTTAACACGATTGAAACATATTAAAAAAAATTCAAAAAATAAAAATGTTTCTAAAACATTTAATTAAATTCAATTTCTATTCATTTGAAATTAGTGAGGTGATTTTTAAAATGTATATATGGTGTTTTCTTTGTTTTGGAGGTATTTCCATTCATAGTAATGGGAGCTCCGTACAAACGGAGCTCCCATTACTATCAAAGAGAAAATATTTCATTTTGATTGATGGTCCGGCCTATGCGATCCCAGGATGCGCATACATTCCTGGGATGCATGGGCCTCTATGCTCCGCTGCGCATCTAGGCCTCAGAGTGTTTGTTCCTCCAGGACCACCGGGTATTTTTGTAATTTATTTGCATTCGGAGGCATCCGCCTGCGTGAAGCTTCCAACCGTAATTTCTGGGTCACTGTTTTTACACTCCTCTTTTGGCCCAGATCCCTTAATATCTTTAACTCCACATTGCAGTCAATGGAGAGTGATATTGGGAGGGATGTAAAACCAGCGTTCCAACCAATCCCGTGGGTTTTCCTCCTGGCGAATTAGGTTAAATTTACCCCATTTTTCACCTATTTCCATTCCTGGTTATTTTTCCGCCAAGATCGCCTTTCTTCTCTCCTCTTGGCTTCTACACCAAGCAACTTCTCATTCTCACCTACACCTTAATTCCCATTTCTCACTTTCTCTAAATTGTTGGCTCCGCTGATCTCACTCAACCTCCCATCTACTTCCCCATCCACAACCACAATGATCCCCTTCAATTTGCCATTACACAAGGCCTTATGAACTCAAGGTTATCTCTGATCACTTGCTCATCTCCACATCTTCCCACCCACCTCCAAGCCGACAGTTCTATCTATCTGAAGCTTAAAAAAATCCTTCCAACCCCCTCTCCACCATATTCTTTAACTCCTATTTCTCTTTCTTTGGACCCTCCAGCCATCTTTACATGACATTGATACTGCTGTTGGCATTTTCAGCAGCTCCCTTGGTTCTCCCTTCAATGCTCTAGTCCATCCCAAGTAGACCGTGGAAAGTCCTATGATGTGGCGCTGAGCACCTCGAGTCTCGTCACCGATAGCATGCAGAAAACAAGCGCAGGCAGCAGAAGGCGCATGTGGCAAACCAGTCCCACCCTTCTTTTCTTCAACGACTGTCTGTCCCACTTATAACAGAGCCTGTAATTCCCGCATTGGACTGTGCAGTCACCTAAGAACTCACTTTTATTCCTCGATTTCAACGGACTGCCTATGATGATGATGTGGTGTACCAAGACTTTCAAAGGCTTTTGATTAACTCCCACATGAAAGACTATTAATTAAATTAAAAACTGTAAGGGTTCAGGATAAATCCTGTGAATGGATAAGAAACTGGTTGAAGGAAAGGAAACATAATAAGTACTCATTAGATTTGGGATAATTAATAAGTGGTGTGTCCCAGGGCTCTGAGTTAGCTGGACAAGGTATGTAGTTGTGCAGGGATGAAATTTAATGCAGACACATGTAAAATGTTACACAAAGGAAGGAAAAATAGATGAGATGTGTACAGTACTTCATAAATGGTGTTGAAATAGTTCAGGATGAGACTGAATGAGGTCGAGGAGTCTTAGTAGACTTGATGCTAAACATGTCCAACCAATGCAGAGCAGCAATCAACAAAGCCAATAGGATGTTGAATTACATAGCCAAAACAGTAGAATATAAGTCATAATGATCAAACTTAGGAACATAGGGAACATAGGAACAGGAGTAGGCAATTTAGCTCCTCGAGCCTGTTTCACCATTCAGTGAGATCGTGGCTGATCTGCGCCTTAACTCTACATACCCGCCTTTGACCCATATCCCTTAATACCTTTGGTTAACAAAAATCTATCAATCTCAGCTTTAAAATGAACAATTGATCTAGCATCAATTGCCATTTGCGGAAGAGAGTACCAAACTTCTGCCACCCTCTGTGTGTAGCAGTGTTTTCTAATTTCACTCCTGAAAGGTCTGGCTCTAATTTTTATTCAATGTCCACCTTCCACAGCTCTCTGACGCAGTGAATTCCACAGATTTACAACCCTCTGGGAGAAGAAATTTCCCCTCGTCTCTGTTTTAAATGGACGGCCCCTTATTCTAAGATCATGCTCTCTAGTTCTAGTCTCCTCCATCAGTGGAAACATCCTCTCTGCATCCACCTTGTCACGCCCCCTCATAATCTTATATGTTTCTATAAGATCATTTCTAATTTTTCTGAATTCCAATGAGTAGAAGCTCAACCTACTTGACCTTTCCTCATAAGTCAACCCCCTCATCTCCGGAATCAACCTAGTGAACTTCTCTGAACTGCCTCCATAGCAAGTATATCCTTTCGTATATATGGAAATCAAAACTGTACGCAGTATTCCTGGTGTGGCCTCACCAATACCTTATATGGCTGTAGTAAGACTTCCCTGCTTTTATACTCCATCCCCTTTGCAATAAAGGCCAAGATACCATTGGCCTTCCTGATCACTTGCTGTACCTGCATACTATCCTTTTGTGTTTCATGCACAAGTACCCCCAGGTCCCACTGTACTGCAACACTTTGCAATCTTTCTCGATTTAAATAATAACTTGCTCTTTGATTTTTTTCTGCCAAAGTGCATGACCTCACACTTTCCAACATTATACTCCATCTGCCAAATTTTTGCCCACTCACTTAGCCTGTCTATGTCCTTTTGCAGAATTTTTGTGTCCTCCTCAGACATTGCTTTTCCTCCCATCTTTGTATCATCAGCAAACTTGGCTACGTTACACTCAGTCCCCTCTTCCAAGGCGTTAATATAAATTGTAAATAGTTGGGGTCCCAGCACTGATCCCTGCAGCTCCCCACTAGTTACTGGTTTCCAACCAGAGAAAGAACCATTTATCCTGACTCTCTATTTTCTGTTAGTTAGACAATCCTCTATCCATGCTAATATATTACCCCCAATCTCGTGAACTTTTATCTTGTGTAGTAACCTTTTATGTGGCACCTTGTCAAATGCCTTCTGGATGTCCAAATACACCACATCCACTGGTTCCCCTTTATCCACCTTATTCGTTACATCCTCAAAGAATTCCAGCAAATTTGTCAAACATGACTTCTCCTTCATAAATCCATGCTGACTCTGCCTGACCGAATTTTGCTTTTCCAATTGTTCATGACATTTTAATGATCTATATACCTCGACTCACCAGTCTTTTTGATCATCCACTATTTTTAGCTTTTCGCCATTGAGAAAGTACCCCGCTTTATCCTTTTTAGGTTCAAAGTGGATGACCTCATAATTGCCTACATTGAAATCCATTTGCCACTGTCTTGCATTTCACTTAATCTATCAATGTCCCTTTATAATTTTATGCTTTCCTCTCCACTGCCTACAATGCTGTCTATCTTTGTGTCATTGGCAAACTGTAGCTTTCTAAACCATCATATTCTTAGTGATTTGGTCAAAATGTGCCTTGAATAATATGTGCAGCTCTGGTAACCAATAAACTAGAGAGACATTCAAGCACTGGAGACAGTGCAGAGAAAAGTCACAAGGATGATCCTTAATTTTCCTACATTATAACAGTGACTACACTCCAAAAGTACTTCATTGGTTGTAAATGCTTCAACACGCCTGGTGGTCATGAAAGGGGCTAAATAAAACCACGTCTTTCTTTAATATCAGAGGGCTGAGTCATGAGGAAAAACCCAAGAAAATTTGGGATTTTCAGCCTTGAATTGAGGCATCTGAGAGGTGATCATATAAAGGTATATACGATTGTTAAGGGGATAGAAAACAATAACCTGGAATATTACTTTAAATTAAACTGTGGGAGTAAACTAAGCAGAAACAAATTCAAAATAATAAAAGGTCATTTTAGGACTGGTATCAAGAAATTCTTCTTCACACAAATAGTGATCAGTCTGTGGATTAGATTTCTAGATAAAGTCATGGAGGCAAAAACCTAAGAATCATTTAATATTCAATTAGATGCTACAATGAGTGGATGTCAAGATCTGGCTGGATGAAAGAAAAGCTTGGATTTATATAGTACCTTTAACAACCACCAGCTGTCCCTAAGCAATTTACAGCTAATGAAATATTGTACTTTCTGAAGTGTAGTCACTGTTGTAATCTAGGATGAATGAATAAAGATCTATTGAACAGACAGCCTCATTTGTAATTGTAATTATAAGAACATAAGAACATAAGAAATAGGAACAGGAGTAGGCCATACAGCCCCTCGAGCCTACTCCGCCATTCAATAAGATCATTGCTGATTTGATCATGGACTCAGCTCCACTTACCTGTCCGCTCCCCATAACCCTTTATCCCCTCATCATTTAAGAAACTGTCTATTTCTGTATTAAATTTATTCAATGTCCCAGCTTCCACAGTTCTCTGAGGCAGCGAACTCCACAGATTTACAACCCTCTGAGTGAAGAAATTTCTTCTCATCTCTGTTTTAAATGGGCGGCCCCTTATTCTAAGATCATGCTCTCTAGTTCTATTCTCCCCCATCAGTGGAAACATCCTCTCTGCATCCACCTTGTCAAGCCCCCTCCTAATCTTATACGTTTCGATAAAATCATCTCTCATTCTTCTGAATTCCAAAGAGTAGAGGCCCAACCTACTCAACCTTTCCTCATAAGTCAACCCCCTCATCCCGGAATCAATCTAATGAACCTTCTCTGAACTGCCTCCAAAGCAAGTATATCCTTTTGTAAATATGGAAACCAAAACTGCACCCAGTATTCCAAGTGTGGCTTCACCAATACCTTATATAGTTGTAGTAAGACATAGATGACGTGGAAGAGGGGACAGAGTGTAGTGTAACAAAATTTGCAGATGACACAAAGATTAGTGGGAAAGCGGGTTGTGTAGAGGACACAGAGAGGCTGCAAAGAGATTTAGATAGGTTATGCGAATGGGCTAAGGTTTGGCAGATGGAATACAATGTCGGAAAATGTGAGGTCATCCACTTTGGGAAAAAAACAGTAAAAGGGAATATTATTTGAATGGGGAGAAATTACAACATGCTGCAGTGCAGAGGGACCTGGGGGTCCTTGTGCATTAATCCCAAAAAGTTAGTTTGCAGGTGCAGCAGGTAATCAGGAAGGCGAATGGAATGTTGGCCTTCATTGTGAGAGGGATGGAGTACAAAAGCAGGGAGGACCTGCTGCAACTGTATAGGGTATTGGTGAGGCTGCACCTGGAGTACTGCGTGCAGTTTTGGTCACCTTACTTAAGGAAGGATATACTAGCCTTGGAGGGGGTACAGAGATGATTCACTAGGCTGATTCCGGAGATGAGGGGGTTACCTTATGATGAGAGATTGAGTAGACTGGGTCTTTACTCGTTGGAGTTCAGAAGGATGAGGGGTGATCTTACAGAAACATTTAAAATAATAAAAGGGATAGACAAGATAGAGGCAGAGAGGTTGTTTCCACTGGTCAGGGAGACTAGAACTAGGGGGCACAGCCTCAAAATACGGGGGAGCCAATTTAAAACTGAGTTGAGAAGGAATTTCTTCTCCCAGAGGGTTGTGAATCTGTGGAATTCTCTGCCCAAGGAAGCAGTTGAGGCTAGCTCATTGAATGTATTCAAATCACAGATAGATAGATTTTTAACCAATAAGGGAATTAAGGGTTACGGGGAGCGGGCAGGTAAGTGGAGTTGAGTCCACGGCCAGATCAGCCATGATCTTGTTGAATGGCGGAGCAGGCTCGAGGGGCTAGATGGCCTACTCCAGTTCCTAATTCATATGTTCTTATGTTCTTATGTTCCCTGCTTTTATACTCCATCCCCTTTGCAATAAACCAAGATACCATTGACCTTCTTGATCACTTTCTGTACCTGCATACTATCTTTTTGCGTTTCATGCACAAGTACCCTCAGGTCCTGCTGTACTGCAACACTTTGCAATCTTTCTCCATTTAAATAATAACTTGCTCTTTGAGTTTTTCTGCCAAAGTGCATGACCTCACACTTTCCAACATTATACTCCATCTGCCAAATTTTTGCCCACTCACTTAGCCTGTCTATGTCCTTTTGCAAATTTTTTGTGTCCTCCTCACACATTGCTTTTCCTCCCATCTTTGTATCGTCAGTAAACTTGGCTATGTTACACTCAGTCCCTTCTTCCACGTCGTTAATATAGATTATAAATAGTTGGGGTCCCAACACTGATCCCTGCGGCATCCCACCAGTTACTGGTTTCCAACCAGAGAATGAACCATTTATCCCGACTCTCTGTTCTCTGTTAGTTAGCCAATCATCTATCCATGCTAATATATTACCCCCAACCCTGTGAACTTTTATCTTGTGCAGTAACCTTTTATGTGGCAAATGCCTTCTGGAAGTCCAAATACACCACATCCACTGGTTGCCCTTTATCCACTCTGTTCGTTACATCCTCAAAGAACTCCAGCAAATTTGTCAAACATGACTTCCCCTTCATAAATCCATGTTGATTCTGCCTGACCGAATTTTGCTTTTCCAAATGTCTTGCTACTACTTCTTTAATAATGGACTCCAATATTTTCCCAACCACAGATGTTAGGCTAACTGGTCTAAAGTTTCCTGCTTTTTGTCTGCTTTTATCTTGTGATCTTTTGCAAGTGCTCAGTTTGTCACAAGAACATCATCAATCATGAAAGGATCTGAACATATATTAATTCTGATTTTTAGCATTTGTAGTAAATAATGTTTACTAATGTAATTTGAAATCAAAAATTTGCATTGTGAAAGCTGAAAATACCTTTCAGGACCAAAAATGTTAAACAAATTCAGAGCAAGATTTGATTTGTGCTTCCAATTGGCTCTAAAAATCAACTTATAGTGAAAAAGATGGTAATTTTTGCTGTTGTAGTTATTTTAATGTGCCATTTACAATAGGTGACACTGACACTGTTACTCGATTACAGCTACACTATGCTTAAAGCATGGGGAAAGCAAGGCTGCAAACCGATCTGATGTTAAAGGGGTCATTCCCTTTCAGGCTAATTGCTGCATCCATAAGAGTAGAAGAATTTAAGAACCACATTTTCTCTTTAGCCTGTCCAGCTCTTGCTGTCATCCCTTTTTGTTTCTGGACCTGACCTAACTGGTTTCTTTTGTTTAACCTAATTGGAATTATTAAATATCCCTCCATCTTCACAGCAGTCCTGTTAATTATATTTTTTTAAAGCACAAATAATATAATTAAATTCAAAAAACTGCATCAAAAACAATTAGCATTGCTTGTGCTCAATATATAATTAATTGTTTGCTTATGAAATTGATCATAAAAGGTTATGGTGTCAGCCTCGCTCATGGAATACAAATGCTGTTTCCTGCTGGCTATCTCGTACATCCTCATATACCAATACCAATGGAAAATGAGAAGTATTTCTTAACAAGCTGGAAGAGAACTGACAAGTGAATTGGCAGCCCAGGAAATTGAGACAGTTTGAGTAAAATAAGGTAAAAGCAAAGCCCAAAGGGATGACACCCTTTAGACACTGAAGGAGCTTTGATGTTTAAAAGGAAGCGGGGCAGGCTGCTTGTGTTTATATATGTTCCCTTGAGATAGTTAATTTATTGCGGATCAAAAGCATTCTTCCTTGCGTTGTCATGCATTTTAGTTGCATTCTTGAGAAGAATGAAAAATGAGAGAAAGGTACAGCACATGATACTTTTTCCATTGCCTTCAAACAAGTTATTTAGACCAGCGGTCTCAGTCAGTCAGAAAGGTATATCCTTCCAGAACTAGCTGGATGCTAGCAATGAAACACAGGACCAATAGGCTGTGTATGGTCTGGAAGGATAATGTTTATTCAGTGAACTAGCAATTGCCAGTAGCTTCTAAGTAAGTAGCAGTTTAATTTAAAGGGGAAAAGTTAAATAGTTGGGAATCTTTCAGGTTTAGGCAGAGATAAACAAGGTAACTCTCCAGTAGGAGGCAATAAACAGCTAGTTAAAACCAGTTCTGTAAACAACTGACCAGTGATGAGTCATCTGACCTAGATACAGTTTAAAAAGAGGCAGCTCGTGCAGAGCACGGAGTGCAGCAGCAAAGAGTGGCATTCATGAGTTTGGTAAGTGGGTGAGTTTTAAGGGTTATTCTCTGGAAACTATCTGGAGGCTGGAATAAATTGTTAGTGGCAATTGCCAGCAGCTTCTAAGAAAGTAGCAGTTTAATTTAAAGGGGAAAAGTTAAATAGTTGGGAATCTTTCAGGTTTAGGCAGAGAAAAACAAGGTAACTCTCCAGTAGGAGGCAATTAGAAGCTAGTTAAAACCAGTTCTGTAAACAACTGACCAGTGGTGAGTCATCTGACCTAGATACAGTTTAAAACGAGGCAGCTCGTGCAGAGCACGGAGTGCAGCAGCAAAGAGTGGCATTCGTGAGTTTGGTAAGTGGGTGAGTTCAGGCAAGCATGGGTGGTAGGTGCTGTTTTGTCTTGTTTTTCTTATCAGTGCTGAAACTAGAGCAGTTGATAAGGAGTGCGAGAGTAAGAGATGGAGGCCTAGAGACCAGCCCTACCAGCTGCAGACAAAGATAGAGGGATGCGAAATCAAGAAGTGACGTCACAGTCAAGCTGGTAAGTGGTTGGCTGTTCGACTGGTAAGTATAACTCTCTTTTAGACTGACTGTTAGATTGGTTTAATTGGCAGCGAACTACTAAGTAGCTGTATGGTGTTTAGTAAGTAAATTAATTTAAGGGTTAAGTCATGGCAGGAGAGCTCGGACCCGTGTCATGCTCCTCCTGTGCTATGTGGGAAGTCAGCTACTATGTGTGCGGGAAGTGCGTCCAGCTGCAGCTCCTGATAGACCGCATGATGGCACTGGAGCTGCGGATGGACTCATTCTGGAGCATGGGCGATGCTGAGAATATTGTGGATAGCACATTTAGTGAGTTGGTCATGCTGCAGGTAAGGGTTAGGACAGATAGTGAATGGGTGACCAAGAGTCAAGGCAAGAGCAGGAAGGTAGTGCAGGAGTCCCCTGCGGTCATCCCGCTCCAAAACAGATATACCGTTTTGGATACTGTTGGGGGAGATGACTTACCAGGGGAAGGCACCAGCAGCCAGGTTCATGGCACCATGGGTAGCTCTGCTGCACAGAAGGGCGGGAAAAAGAGTGGGAGAGCTATAGTGATAGGGGACTCTATTGTAAGGGGAATAGATAGGAGTTTCTGCGGCCGCAACCGAGACTCCAGGATGGTATGTTGCCTCCCTGGTGCAAGGGTCAAGGATGCCTCGGAGTGGTTGCAGAGCATTCTGGAGAGGGAAGGTGAACAGCCAGTTGTCATGGTACATGTAGGTACCAACGATATAGGTAAGAAGCGGGAATAGATCCTACAAGCTGAATTTAGGGAGCTAGGAGTTAAATTAAAAAGTAGGACCTCAAAGGTAGTAATCTCTGGATTGCTACCAGTGCCACGTGCTAATCAGAGTAGAGGGAGCAGGATAGTTAGAATAAATACGTGGCTTGAGCAGTGGTGCAAGAGGGAGGGATTCAAATTCCTGGGACATTTGAATCAGTTCTGGGGGAAGTGGGACCTGTACAAAAGGGACGGTCTACACTTGGGCAGGACTGGAACTGATGTCCTGGGGGTAACATTTGCTAATGCAGTTCGGGAGTGTTTAAACTAATATGGCAGAGGGATGGGAACCTATGCAGCGAGACCGGGTGAAGTAACATGGAGTCAGAAACAGATGGTAGAAAGGTAAAAAGCAACAGTGGAAGGCCGAGTAAACAAAAACAAGAAACAAAAAGGGCCACACTACATCATAATTCTAAAAGAACAAAGGGTGTTAAAAAACAAGCCTGAAGACTTTGTGTCTTAATGCAAGGAGTATCCGTAATAAGGTGGATGAATTAACTGTGCAAATAGATGTTAATAGATATGATGTGATTGGGATTACAGAGATGTGGCTCCAGGATGATCAGGGCTGGGAACTCAACATCCAAGGGTATTCAACATTCAGGAAGGATAGAATAAAAGGAAAAGGAGGTGGGATAACATTGCTGGTTAAAGAGGAGATTAATGCAATAGTTAGGAAGGACATTAGCTTGGATGATGTGGAATCTATATGGGTAGAGCTGCAGAACACCAAAGGGCAAAAAATGTAAGTGGGAGCTGTGTACAGATCTCCAAACAGTAGTAGTGATGTTGGGGAGGGCATCAAACAGGAAATTAGGGGTGCATGCAATAAAGGTGCAGCAGTTATCATGGTTAATATGCATATAGATTGGGCTAACCAAACTGGAAGCAATACGGTGGAGGAGGATTTCCTGGAGTGCATAAGGGATGGTTTTGTAGACCAATATGTCGAAGAACCAACTAGGGGGGAGGCCATCTTAGACTGGGTGTTGTGTAATGAGAGAAGATTAATTAGCAATCTCATTGTGTGAGACCCCTTGGGGAAGAGTGACCATAATATGGTGGAATTCTACATTAGGATGGAGAATGAAACAGTTAATTCAGAGACCATGGTCCAGAACTTAAAGAAGGGTAACTTTGAAGGTATGAGGCATGAATTGGCTAGGATAGATTGGCGAATGATACTTAAGGGGTTTATAGTGGATGGGCAATGGCAGACATTTAAAGACCGCATGGATGAACTACAACAATTGTACATCCCTGTCTGGCGTAAAAATAAAAAAGGGAAGGTGGCTCAACCGTGGCTATCAAGGGAAATCAGGGATAGTATTAAAGCCAAGGAAGTGGCATACAAATTGGCTAGAAATAGCAACAAACACAGGGACTGGGAGAAATTTAGAACTCAGCAGAGGAGGACAAAGCGTTTGATTAGGGCAGGGAAAATAGAGTACGGGAGAAAGCTTGCAGGGAACATTAAAATAGACTGCAAAAGCTTCTATAGATATGTAAAGAGAAAAAGATTAGTAAAGACAAACGTAGGTCCCCTGCAGTCAGAATCAGGGGAAGTCATAACGGGGAACAAAGAAATGGCAAACCAATTGAACAAGTACCTTGGTTCGGTATTCACTAAGGAGGACACAAACAACCTTCCGGATATAAAAGGGGTCAGAGGGTCTAGTAAGAAGGAGGAACTGAAGGAAATCCTTATTAGTCGGGAAACTGTGTTGGGGAAATTGATGGGATTGAAGGCCGATAAATCCCCAGGGCCTGATGGTCTGCATCCCAGACTACTTAAGGAGGTGGCCTTAGAAATAGCGGATGCATTGACAGTCATTTTCCAACATTCCATAGACTCTGGATCAGTTCCTATGGAGTGGAGGGTAGCCAATGTAACCCCACTTTTTAAAAAAGGTGGGAGAGAGAAAACAGGGAATTATAGACTGGTCAGCCTGACATCGGTAGTGGGTAAAATGTTAGAATCAATTATTAAGGATAGCAGCGCATTTGGAAAGAGGTGACATGATAGATCCAAGTCAGCATAGATTTGTGAAAGGGAAATCATGCTTGACAAATTTTCTGGAATTTTTTGAGGATGTTTCCAGTAGAGTGGACAAGGGAGAACCAGTTGATGTGGTGTATTTTGGACTTTTAGTAGGCTTTCGACAAGGTCCCACACAAGAGATTCATGTGCAACGTTAAAGCACATGGGATTGGGGGTAGTGTGCTGACGTGGATTGAGAACTGGTTGTCAGACAGAAAGCAAAGAGTAGGAGTACATGGGTACTTTTCAGAATGGCAGGCAGTGACTAGTGGGGTACCGCAAGGTTCTGTGCTGGGGCCCCAGCTGTTTACATTGTACATTAATGATTTAGACGAGGGGATTAAATGTAGTATCTCCAAATTTGTGGATGACACTAAGTTGGGTGGCAGTGTGAGCTGCGAGGAGGATGCTATGAGGCTGCAGAGTGACTTGGATAGGTTAGGTGAGTGGGCAAATGCATGGCAGATGAAGTATAATGTGGATAAATGTGAGGTTATCCACTTTGGTGGTAAAAACAGAGAGACAGACTATTATCTGAATGGTGACAGATTAGGAAAAGGGGAGGTGCAACGAGACCTGGGTGTCATGGTACATCAGTCAGTGAAGGTTGGCATGCAGGTACAGCAGGCGGTTAAGAAAGCAAATGACATGTTGGCCTTCATAGCGAGGGGATTTGAGTACAGGGACAGGGAGGTGTTGCTACAGTTGTACAGGGCCTTGGTGAGGCCACACCTGGAGTATTGTGTACAGTTTTGGTCTCCTAACTTGAGGAAGGACACTCTTGCTATTGAGGGAGTGCAGCGAAGGTTCACCAGACTGATTCCTGGGATGGCGGGACTGACATATCAAGAAAGACTGGATCAACTGGGCTTGTATTCACTGGAGTTCAGAAGAATAAGAGGGGATCTCATAGAAACGTTTAAAATTCTGTTTAGACAGGTTAGATGCAGGAAGAATGTTCCCAATGTTGGGGAAGTCCAGAACCAGGGGTCACAGTCTAAGGATAAGGGGTAAGCCATTTAGGACCGAGATGAGGAGAAACTTCTTCACCCAGAGGGTGGTGAACCTGTGGAATTCTCTACCACAGAAAGTTGTTGAGGCCAATTCACTAAATATATTCAAAAAGGAGTTAGATGTAGTCCTTTCTACTAGGGGGATCTAGGGGTATGGCGAGAAAGCAGGAATGGGGTACTGAAGTTGCATGTTCAGCCATGAACTCATTGAATGGCGGTGCAGGCTCGAAGGGCCGAATGGCCTACTCCTGCACCTATTTTCTATGAAACAGACAATCCAGTTCTAATGAAAGTTCATTAACCTGGAACGTTAAATCTGTTTCTCTCTCCCACAGATGCTGCCTGACCTGCTTTTTCTGTTCTTATTTTCGACAATAATTATAATTAGCAAAATTGAGATAGAAATCTATGCTTCGATAAATTTTAGTGTGGTTAGTATTTGATGGTACGTGGAAAGGTATTTAAATCCATACAGGAATCTTATGTCAAAATCTCAATCGGGAGTCCAATATAGCACTGTGTTGCAAATTTCAGGTCTGCACTAGATGTTCTCTCAGATTCAGTGTCACCAGTCTCTCCAGCAGGCAAATGCCACATCCTTTATGATTAGGACTTTACCCTCCTCCATTGGTGTCTTTTATTCCCCTTGTATCTTCCACTCCTTCGCTTTCTCCTCTCTCATCTTCTGCCCCAACATTTTCTCTTCATTTCTTTCTATCCCTCTTTGGCCGGAATTTTCCGGGAGGTCAGCGGGCAAGATTGGTGATATGTCGGGTGGGAAAGTGATTTTTTTTCACAGGGGATCAGGACCCCGCTGTCAACCCGCCACCAACCCTCTGCCATGCACCTTGCCCAATGTCAGGTCTGTCAGCACTGACCCAACAGACAGCGGCGGGGGACCCAATTAAATTCCTTAACATCTACTTGACATATCATTAACAAGCTTTTTGAACTTACCTTTTCACTTTAACTTCATGGCCACGGGAACCATATTGTTCAGGGACAATGGCTGTCAACCTCAGGTGGGAGTTCAGTGGCCATTGATCCAGCTGATTACTTGACAGATTCAAATGTACAGTAAAAGCTCCCACCTGAAAGAGATCACTTTCCACAGCCACAAGCTATTTCTTAGTCCATTTCCAGCACAGATTCTGCAGCCTTTCCACTTCCACTCTCCATTCAGTATCATCTCATTGGAAGAACTCTCTCACCATTGATAGAATGCTTCTGTCATTTTTACTTCACCTGCCATTTATTCCATCAACATGGGTGCCCGTTATACTGTCTCACCTTGGTCCTCAGAACCCGACCACGATCAGCCCAACACCAACAGCACCAGGCACACCAGGAACACCAGCAGCACCAACAACACCTATGTTTTCCGCAGTGACAGAGGGCATCAGCACCCAACCACATTGCTGCCCGGGACGCTGTACACCCTGGCTGTCACATGATGTACCAGATTGACATTATCCTACACCAACACCATAAAGCATCCCTGCAATGTCAAAGCCATTCCTTTCACACTCACCACCATTGCAGGGAGGGTGTGTATGTGTGTGTGTGGGGGGGTGGGGGGCGGGGGAGTGAGGAGAGGGGGGGAGCGGGTACCCTTTATCTCACCAGTCACTGCAATTCACTAAGCCACTTCCAAAGGTCCACACAAAGTGTCCAAGAATGGAAAGTGTTGAAAATAAAGGCTTCAATGTTTGACAGCACATTAACATTGCCTCTACCTTCCTTTCAGGCAGTGAGTTCCAGACCCCACTACCCTCTGGTGAAGACATTTCCCCTCAAATCCCCTCTAAACCTCCTACCAATTACTTTAAATCTATGCCCCCTGGTTGTTGACCCCTCTGCTAAGGGAAATAGATCCTTCCTATCCACTGTATCTCGGCCCCTAATAATTTTATACACTTCAATAAGGTCTCCCCTCAGTCTCCTCTGTTCCAAAGAAAACAAACCCAGCCTATCCAATCTTTCCTCATAGCTAACATTCTCCAGTCCAGGCAACATCCTCGTAAATCTCCTCTATACCCTCCCTAGTGCAAGCACATCTTTCCTGTAATGTGGTGACCAGAACTGCATACAGTACTGTAGCTGTGGCCTAACTAGTGTTTTATGCAGTTTAAGCATAACCTCCCTGCTCTTGTATTCTATTCCTTGGCTAATAAAGGCAAGCATTCCATATGCCTTCTTCACTACCTTATCTACGTGGCCTGCTACCTTCAGGGATCTGTGGACATACACTCCAAAGTCCCTATGTTCCTCTAAACTTCTCAATGTCCTACCATTTAATGTGTGTGCCCTTGTCTTGTTAGCCCTACCCAAATGCATTACCTCACACTTCTCCAGATTGAATCCAATTTGCCACTGTTCTGCCCACCTGACCAGTTCATTGATATCTTCATGCAGTCTACAGCTTTCTTCTTCATTATCAACCGCACAACCGACTTTAGTATCACCTTTTTAACCATGCACCCTACATTCAAGTCCAAATCAGTGATATATACCACAAAAAGCAAGGGATCTAGTACTGAGCCTTGTGGAACCCAACTGGAAACAGCCTTCCAGTCACAAAAACACCCATCAACCATTACCCTTTGCTTCCTGCCTCTGAGCCAATTTTGGGACAAACTTGCCAATTTGCCTTGGATCCCATGGGCTTTTACTTTCGTGACCAGTCTGCTATGTGCGACCTTATCAAAAGCCTTGCTAAAATCCATATACACTACATCAAAGGCACTATCCTCATCGACCCTCCTTGTTACCACCTCAAAAAATTCAATCAAGTTAGTCAGACGCAACCTTCCCTTAACAAATCCATGATGACTGTCCTTGATTAATCTGTGTCTTTCTAAATGAAGATTTATCCTGTCACTCAGAATTTTTACCAATAATTTTCCCACCACCGAGTTTAGGCTGACTGGCCTGTAATTACTCAGTCTATCCCTTTCTCCCTTTTTAAACAAAGGTACCACATTAGCAGTCCTCCAGTCCTCTGGCACCTCTGCTATTTCCTCCTTTGCTTCTCTTAACAGCCTGGGATTTATCCACTTTCAAAGCTGCTAAGCCCCATAGTACTTCCTCTCTCACTATGTTGATTTCATCTAATATTTCACACTCCTCCTCCCTGATTGCAATGTCTGCATCGCCCCTCTCTTTTGTGAAAACACCTCCACACACAGATTACCTTTATGGTCTCTAATAGGCCCTACTCTTTCTTTAGTTATCCTCTTGCTCTTTATGTATTTATAAAACATTCCTTGATTTTACTGCCAAAATTCTTCACGCTCTCTCTTTGCTTTCCTAATTTCCTTTTCAAGTACACCCCTGAACTTTCTATACTCTAGCGTTTCTGCAGTATTGAGCTCTTATCTGTCATAAGCCTTCATTTTTTTTTCTTTATCCTATCCTGTATGTCCCTTGACATCCAGAGGACTCTAGATTTGTTAGTCCCACCCTTTTTCTTTAAGGGAACATCATCATCATCATCATAGGCAGTCCCTCGAACATACTTGCTCTGAACCCTCAGAATTTCCTCCTTGAATGCCTCCCACTGCTCTGACACAGATTTACCTTCAAGTAATGACCTACTCCTGCACCTGGTTTCTATGTTTCTAAAGTAAATTAATGCCACTCATATCTGTATAATATGATTGATGATTGATGAGATTATGTATTTTATTGATGCAATGTTATGTAATGTTATGTAATTAATGATGGGATCATGAAAATCAAAGTAATGCAGATTTTGTACTATATGATGTTCATTAAATGTGATGTCTTTAATTATTTTTATAGCAGTAGTGTTACTCTCATGCATATGCTTGAGTAGCATTTGGATTCCCATGTGACCCTAGCACCCCCTTCTCCTCTAATTACCTCACTTATGTTTTCTAGCTCAGCCAACAGTGCAGGCCCTCCAATTGGAACAGCAGCAAGATATGGATCCGGCAGCGGTTGTACTTCTTTCTGGAGGCGAGGAACCCCGCATCTTGCCCCTCCAGCTGCAGGTCCTCCTCTCCACTGACGACAATGAAGAGGTGGAGGAGGAGCCTGCAGCACTAGTTTCCAGTGTTCCTGCGGCCAAGTCCTCCTCGATCGAGGAGGTAGCGGGGCCAAGCGCTTTGCTGCAGGGCACCTCAAGTGAATCCATGCCAGCGATGAGCCTGCGGAGGTTGGTTCGGCGCAGTAGGACTGCTCCAAGAGCAGTGGATTTGAGCGTGGACATGGTCAATTTGTCGAGGAGGTGCGTTGAAAATGGTCAGGAACTCCTCCAGGCAATGGGAAGTTTATCTGAGCAGGTTGACACTCTATCCGCGAACATGAATGAGAAGATGACGCGGATAGCGGTGGCCTTGGAGATAATAGCCAGCAACACTGATGCCAGAGGGCTATCAGTGGTCCCGGAATCCTGCACTGCACCCCAAGGTGCCGCACCCTCCTTGCCCGAGACACATTCGAGCCAGGAGGAAGCTCTTGCTTCTGGCTCGGACGACGTTTCCTCAGAAACATCCTCTCCATCATCGGGCCAAACAATAGATCTGCCGTCACCGCCCCCCCGCCCCTCCCCCCCCCCCCCTGCCCATGCACCCCCCACCCCCCCGGACTGAACCAGCGCTTGAGGAGCACTGTGGCAAAGCGGCTTGGAGTTGGTAGGAGAAGGGGAAGAGGTGAGGTAAAGACCCGGGGGGGAGAAAGGAAAGGAGGGGCGTGGCTGCAGGGATGGAGGGAGGGAGGGCGTGAGTCTTATTTTTTATTAGTTGCGAGTTTAATTTTTTTTTTAATTGTTGCCTGTGGAGTGGGTGTGTGGGTGGGTTATTAGGTTAGTTGTTTAAATTGTTTGTTGTTTTTAAATTTTTCACAGTTGGGATGGTTTGGGGGAAGGGGGTGCATGCGTTTTTATTAAAATACTTGTTGTATTTGTTGTTATTTACTGTGTTGTTAAAATGTTAAAATGTTCAAAGTTTGGGTTGGGGGTGGGGGAGGGGGGTTGTGTTGTGTTATGTCTTTTTCTGAAAAAAAAATGTTTTTCTTTATTAACATTAAAAATGTTTTATTTAACTTAACATTGTTGTGCATTGTCTTCAGATAGGTGTAATGTTAAACACTGGCGAGTCCATACCATGAAAGGTGAACATTAAACGTAACGTAAATCAACTGTAACTGTAACTATCACCAACATAATGCAAACCGTTCATTTATGAGCTGCTGACGCAACAGTCTTGCAGCTGCGTAATCACCATGGGCCCTTTCCTGCGGTCTAGAGGGGGAGTGGTGGTATGGTTTCAACGTCAGCCTGATTGTCCTCCCCGAGGTCATTGTCCACCTCCTCTTCTTCCTCTTCCGTCTCCCCTCAACGGACAGTGAGATCCTGATGGTGCTGTTAGGCTGCAGATCTCCTCTAATGAGCTGGCATATCTCACTGATGACCTCCTTTCGGAAGCACAGTCTGCTAAGGCACGTGTTCTCGGACAAGACCGCTTCTCTCTGTAAGTGCATAGGATGTAAGTTCTCCTCCTCCTCAGTCTGCCACCTTCTCGATTGGGCACATAATGCTCTTCAATATACCTTCTCCTATCACTAGTCTGCAGCATGTGAGTAGTCATCAATACTGGCTGAGAAATTACAGGCCCCATTACAATTAATATTATACGTATTCTTCAGAAATAATACATTTTCATCCGAAAACTCATAAAAGTAAGTCAATTCGTCCGCAATATAAGATGTTTCTTCAGATTTTATATTCACCTTAAAATAACTCACAGATTAACTCCCCAGAACTTGAAGCAGCCTTTTATATGAAAAGTCCTTCGATTTACAAAATGGATTCCATAACACTGGGTTAAGGTCAGGTGAGTGCAGCTTTTTTTCTGTGTTTTTTTGGGCGATCGATCTTTTCAGTAATATATGGGTGAGATGCCGAAAGTAACATTTGCCGATATTCTGGGCAGTTTCTGGGCATTAGTTTCCTTTAAAAACTGTATTCTGGGTGGTGCACTATTTTGTTGATGTCATAAAAATATGGGCAGGTGGTCTAATTAATTCTTGGCCGAAACTTGATGCCGAAACTAACGCTGGCGATAAATGGGCGATAAATGGATGTTAGTTTCCATTTTTTGGGAAAATGGGCGATAAATGTGCGTTATACTTCATCTCAGCGTTTAAATGGGCGGTAAAAAAGGAGGGAGAGAGAAAGCAGGGAATTATAGACCGGTCAGCCTGACCTCAGTAGTGGGTAAAATGATGGAATCAATTATTAAGGATGTCATAGCAGCGCATTTGGAAAATGGTGACATGATAGGTCCAAGTCAGCATGGATTTGTGAAAGGGAAATCATGCTTGACAAATCTTCTGGAATTTTTTGAGGATATTTCCAGTAAAGTGGACAAAGGAGAACCAGTTGATGTGGTATATTTGGACTTTCAGAAGGCTTTCGACAAGGTCCCACACAGGAGATTAATGTGCAAAGTTAAAGCACATGGGATTGGGGGTAGTGTGCTGACGTGGATAGAGAACTGGTTGTCAGACAGGAAGCAAAGAGTAGGAGTAAATGGGTACTTTTCAGAATGGCAGGCAGTGACTAGTGGGGTACCGCAAGGTTCTGTGCTGGGGCCCCAGCTGTTTACACTGTACATTAATGATTTAGACGAGGGGATTAAATGTAGTATCTCCAAATTTGCGGATGACACTAAGTTGGGTGGCAGTGTGAGCTGTGAGGAGGATGCTATGAGGCTGCAGAGTGACTTGGATAGGTTAGGTGAGTGGGCAAATGCGTGGCAGATGAAGTATAATGTGGATAAATGTGAGATTATCCACTTTGATGGTAAAAACAGAGAGACAGACTATTATCTGAATGGTGACAGATTAGGAAGGGGGAAGGTGCAGCGAGACCTGGGTGTCATGGTACATCAGTCATTGAAGGTTGGCATGCAGGTACAACAGGCGGTTAAGAAAGCAAATGGCATGTTGGCCTTCATAGCGAGGGGATTTGAGTACAGGGGCAGGGCGGTGTTGCTACAGTTGTATAGGGCCTTGGTGAGGCCACACCTGGAGTATTGTGTACAGTTTTGGTCTCCTAACTTGAGGAAGGACGTTCTTGCTATTGAGGGAGTGCAGCGAAGATTCACCAGACTGATTCCCGGGATGGTGGGACTGACCTATCAAGAAAGACTGGATCAACTGGGCTTGTATTCACTGGAGTTCAGAAGAGTGAGAGGGGACCTCATAGAAACGTTTAAAATTCTGACGGGTTTGGACAGGTTGGATGCAGGAAGAATGTTCCCAATGTTGGGGAGGTCCAGAACCAGGGGTCACAGTCTAAGGATAAGGGGTAAGCCATTTAGGACCGAGATGAGGAGAAACTTCTTCACCCAGAGAGTGGTGAACCTGTGGAATTCTCTACCACAGAAAGTAGTTGAGGCCAATTCACTAAATATATTCAAAAGGGAGTTAGATGAAGTCCTTACTACTCGAGGGATCAAGGGGTATGGCGAGAAAGCAGGAAGGGGGTACTGAAGTTTCATGTTCAGCCATGAACTCATTGAATGGCGGTGCAGGCTAGAAGGGCTGAATGGCCTGCTCCTGCACCTATTTTCTATGTTTCTATGTTTCTATGTAAGTGGGCAGTAGCAAGGTGAAACTGATGGAAAGTCTAGCCCTTTTACTTTTGTGGTTCTGCTTTTTAATTTAGCCCCTAACTACTCATACTCCCTCAGTAGAACCTCTTTCTTAGTACTACCTATGACATTGGTACTTACATGGACCACGACAACTGGATCTTTCCCCTCCCACTCCAAGTTCCTCTTTAGGCCAGAGGAGATGTCCTTAATGCTGGCACCAGGCAAGCAAAACTCTTCGGGACTCACACTCTCGGCTGCAGAGAACAGCATCTATCCCCCCTATACTGTCCCCTACCACTACTACGTTTATTTCTAATCCCCCAAACTTGAATGGGCCCCTAAACCACGATACTACTCATCCTCCCTGCAGTCCCTGCTCTTGTCCACACATGCTGCAAGTACCTCGTACCTGTTGGACAAGAGAATGGTTTGAGGCTCCTCCATCACTGCATCCTGGGTCCCCATACCTGCCTCACTCGTAGTCACACCCTCCTGTCCCTGACCATGGACCAAATTTGAATTATTTAACCTAAGGGGTGTGACTGCCACCTGGAACAAAGTGTCCAGGTAACTTTCTCCCTCCCTGATGCATCACATTGTTCGAAGCTCGGACTCCAGCTCATCAATTCTGAGCTGAAGTTTCTTGAGCTGCAAACATTTACTGCAGATTTGGTCGCCGTGGATCACACTGGTAATCACCAGCTCCCACATGTTACAGCTGTAACACATCTGCCCTGCCATCTCTATTGTTCTTTATTTAGCTAATTTGATTTTCAAGTTTTGAAATATCACTTAATTATCTATGTATAGTTTTTAATCTAAAATCAAGGCTCTTAATTTAAACTAATGCCCTCGTTTAGAGAAAAAGTGAGAAATACTTACCAACCAAATCACTTACCTGCTTTCTTGTGATGTCACAATTTGATTTGTTTTTTTCCTTTTCACAGGTCCGTTTTCACCTGCTCTTGGGGGTCTTTTTAAACTGCAATGTGAAACCAAACTGTTTAGGTCTCCTGGGGAGATCTCTTCTGCCCATCAGAAGGGAAGAGGATCTCCCTGTGTGCTGCGACTCCCTCCATAATGGAGGGAGTCATGGGAGAACCTGGGTGCAGCCATGTGCATCTGTGCAGTCATTGTCAGTGTTTGCAGCACCTCAATGCTATGGAACACTGACAGCACAAATGTCAAGATAAATTTGGACATGGTCCCTTTAAGGAAACCAGCTGATGACGCATCATGAATGACGTCACCAGACCAGCTTCCTCTAAATGGCCCGTGAAACACGCTGGGCAGGATTAACAAGCTATGAATGGAAAGTCATTTCACAAGAGCGGGAAGGAGCCAGCAGTGGGGCCGCAACCCGCCATCCATAGTTTCCCGCCACGGACCCGCTGAGGTAACTAAAATCGCGGCCTGTGTTTCTCCTCTACCCCATCCCACCTGGCTCTTTGCCCCCACCCTCTATGTATCTTAGCGAGTTTCTCATTATCCATGTGTGAGCCTAATCAAGCTATTTACCTTGTAAGTTGACCCTAATCCTATCCTCGCCTGCCATCCACTGATGGTTTCCAACAGAGGTCACTAGATAATGATCAGGAGCCGTAACCCTTGTTGATGTTCCCTTTCTCTCTCGTACTTTCTGCGCCTACTTGCGGATGACCCTTTGGTTCTTGGAACTTCTCACACAACAGCTGCTAGACCAAAACTGTGACCAAAGATACTCAACTGCAGGGGACCCAGCCTTTATAAGAAAAGTGCAATAACATTTGCTAACTGCGGGCAAACGTCACGTGATCAGATCACCTGATCAAACCTCCAGGGATACTTCCAGCCATAGTTGGCAACCCTAATCATTACTGATCAGCTATTGATAAATGAAAAGTTTGACCAGCTTTGATTCACAATTAGGTTAAAAAAGTTTACGATATCACAAATGTTTTTCATTTGTCACCAATAATGCATTGGGTGGGATGTTGCTCTTGACAAGGTGTTCTGGGCGTACCACTGTCAAAAAATAGTTACTGTCCTTCCCCTTTCAAGTGTTTTGTTCTTCATCGATAATGCCTATTACTTAAATAGTCAAATGTAAAGGTCAACGAAAGACAGGAGAATGCATGAATAATCTGCTCTTGTAAACATGCAGCCCAAGCCCTACTGAGCACGTGGCTCCAGCCCGGTCTGAGAAAACTTAAATGAATCAAGATCCCACTCGAAATGTTAGCCTATTCTTATCTCCAGAAGTATGCTGGAAAACTGGCAAGTGACAAAGTCAAAAAGAATGGCTATAATGACCCGACAGGTAGAGAATTTTATTTGGTCATAACATATTCAGTTTATCGTATTCATAAAAGATTTTCAACAGATTAAAATGAAGTTATGTAATGCGATGTTGTCCCTGCTCCAAAATAATCAGCTGGAACATTGCAATGCTTTTGTTACGACCATCACTGCAAGAAGTTATCACATCACCAAGGAAAAAAAAAATACATATAATAAAACAAAAACCTGTAATAAAAAATATTTATTCAGCGAATAAGTTCCCTGCAGTAAACATATAGCTACCAACAGATCAACTACACATTTTGCAGATTTATCTCAGATTTGAAAACAGTAATTCAACTACTTGCTATTTGTCTGTAACTACGGTTATGTTGATTGAAAACGATCTAACTCATGCAATGCAGTCTTGAGAAGGGATAATACGATCAACAGAGACTACTCTTTCTGACAGGTACTGAGTCGTGTTTTTTTGGCTGCTCCTGGGTGTCTCAGAGTCCGACAAATTAATCCCTTTTCACAGTTGCATCGCTCGTAGATCTCAGCACCACGAGTGCCCTTTCTCCTGCGTTTTGTGCAGACTCCGTCCTTTTGGAGCAGCGGTTTACATATTTTGGACCAGAGGTGTCGGCTGCAGCAGAATCCTTCAGCGCAGTCTGATGACCGGAGACAAGAATCTCCTTCAAGTCCTGCTTCAAAACAGAGTGCAGAAAGTGAAACTTTGAGTTTCAGATTTTTCTGCCTCACAGCAGCAGCACCCTTGCTTAAGCCCAACTTAGAAGAGGACCATGACCTCAGCAATGTTGCAGTGTCACCTCTCGCATCATTTATCCTCATGGGCTGACTATATAATATTAATACATTTTATTTGGGATCGTTAACCATGAGAGGAATTGCATTTTTTGTAATATTTTTCTTTCTTCTTTTTTACCCACACAGCTGTCTCCTCAACTTTACAGAGCCAAGAGCACAGGCTTAAGACAAACTATTAATATTAATCTGCAGCTGACTCCACAGTGCATGGAACAGTCCAGGAGGGTGACTTTCCCTTTGGTTTATCCCTCGCTCTGTGAAAGTACCTGGCGTATGCCACACTGAGATAGGCAACTCTGCTTGTGGGGGACACAAACCCATTTCCCACCATTTTATAGTCACCTCAAGAGAAAGAACATTATTATTATTCTATTTGTGTGTCCAACAAACCCATCGTATTAAGTAGCTAGTGAATATCCTTTTCTATTTACTTTACTGGTTTCCTTCACCTGGTTTCTTTCATCCACTATTCATAAGAACATAAAAACATAAGAAATAGGAACAGGAGTAGGCCATACAGCCCCTCGAGCCTGCTCCACCATTCAATAAGATCATGGCTGATCTGATCATGGACTCAGCTCCACTTCCCTACCCGCTCCCCATAACCCCTTATCCCCTTATCATTTAAGAAACTGTCTATTTCTGTCTTAAAGTTATTCAATGTCCCAGCTTCCACAGCTCTCTGAGGCAGAACATTCCACAGATTTACAATCCTCTGAGAGAAGACAGTTCTCCTCAGCTCAGTTTTAAATGGTCGGCCCCTCATTCTAAGATCATGCCATCTAGTTCGAGTCTCCCTCATCAGTGGAAACATCCTCTCTGCATCCCCCTCATAATCTTTCAATAAGATCATCTCTCATTCTTCTAAATTCCAATGAGTAGAGGCCCAACCTACTCAACCTTTCCTCATAAGTCAAATCCTCATCTCCGGAATCAACCTTGTGAACCTTCTCTGAACTGCCTCCAAAGAAAGTATATCCTTTCGTAAATATGGAAACCAAAACTATATGTGGTATTCCAGGTGTGGCCTCACCAATACCCTGTATAGCTGTAGCAAGACTTCCCTGCTTTTATATTCCATCCCCATTGCAATAAAGGCCAAGATTCCATTGGCCTTCCTGATCACTTGCTATATCTGCACACTATCCTTTTGTGTTTCATAGAAACATAGAAAATAGGTGCAGGAGTAGGCCATTCGGCCCTTTGAGCCTGCACCACCATTCAATGAGTTCATGGCTGAACATGCAACTTCAGTACCCCATTCCTGCTTTCTCGCCATACCCCTTGATCCCCCTAGTAGTAAGGACTACATCTAACTCAAGTACCCCCAGGTTCTGTTGTACTGCAGCACTTTGCAATCTTTCTCCATTTAAATAATAACTTGCTCTTTGATGTTTTCTGCCAAAGTGATGACCTCACACTTTCCAACATTATACTTCATCTGCCAAATTCATTGTCTGCACCATCTTCACCCAGATTTGGGTGATATAGTAGCTATATTTCCTAACATTGTAATCTCACCAAATATTACACAAAGAATAATGGATACCCAAGAATTACATGGAAGTTGAAAATATGTAGTGAATAGTAATGTAAACATGCAGTTCTTTTGTCCATTATTTCAATGGAGATGATAACCCTAACGCCCTATTAAATAGTGTGCAAAAGAATTGCAAATGAACATGTTAAGCACTTGAATGCCAATACCTACATGAGACCAGAGAGAATAATTGATACATGGCAGTGAACACAGCAAAAACAAACAATGTTTCCGGACTGTACATAGTAAAAAGTGATTGCTGAAAGAATAATGTCTATACAGCAGTATTTTTTTATATTCGAATGGATACCTGGGTATGACTACATACAGAATAATAAATATTTGGGCAATAATATAGAGTAATACATTCCCAGAAATGTTACAAGCCAGTAATCTTGAAGAGGACATGTCCAGGTGATGTCAGCAACCATGAAAACAAATTTTGAATAATTTATAAATGTCAGTTGAACTCCAGGAAAGCATACAAGGGTAGAGTTTTCAATATAGGTACAAAATAGGTCCAAAGCTTACCCAAAGAAAATGTTGCTGTTTGTATGCAAATTATTGTGGTCATCTCTTTATCATAATTATATATAACTCCAGGTGCAGACTTGGGTGTGTGTAGGGATCACACTAGTGGTGGGAATGAATGTCAGGTTTTGTTCCAAACCCCTCCCAGGTATTTCAATCCATTGGCTGCCTTTGCCAAAGGTTGAAGTAAGGGGCGGGCTAACAAATGACCGGCACAAAAGAAGTGAAAGGAAAGCCATTGCGCAGAAATGAATTTGCAGGCAAGTGAAAAATAAGTCCAGCACCCACCCCGCCTTTCAGATAGTTGCTGAAGTGAAGGTGCACAAGGTAAGTGTGATGAGGGTGGACCTGTTTGCCACTCCAGTGCATCATCCCCAATGGTTCACAATGCAGCATAATTGGAAATGGAGGCAGTTTTGTAGCCATAGTTGTCTGGTATTGCCACTGGCTATGTTGACAGAATCACAGAATCAAAGAAAGGTGACAGTACAGAAGGAGGCCATTTAGCCCTTCGAGCACATGACGGCTCTCTGAAAGTGGACTTCAGCTAGTCCCACTCACCCACCCTTTCCCCGTAGCCCTGCAAATGTTTTTCCTTTAGGTACTTATCCAATTCCCTTTTGAAAACTATGATTGAGTCTGCCTCCACCACCCTTTCAGGCAGCGCATTCCAGATCCTAACCACTCACTGCATGAAAAGGTTTTTCCTCATGTCGCCTTTGGTTTTTTTGCCAATCACCTTAAATTTGTGTCCTCTGGTTTTCAACCCTTCTGCCAATGGGAACAGTTTCCCTCTATCTACTCTGTCCAGACCCCTCATGATTTTGAATACCTCAATAAATCTCCTGTCAACCTTCTCCTCTGAGAACAACCCCAGCTTCTCTAGTCTATCCATGTAACTGAAGTCCTTCATCCCTGGACTCATTCTTGTAAATCTTTTCTGAACCTTCTCTTAAGGCTTTCAAATCCTTCCTAAAGTGCGGTGCCCTGAATTGGACACAATACACCAGTTGAGGCTGAACCAGTATTTCATAAAGGTTCATCATAACTTCCTTGCTTTTGTACTTTATGTCTCTATTGATGAAGCCCAGTATCCTGTAAGCTTTTTTAACCACTTTCTCAACCTGCCCTGTCACCTTCAATGATTTGTGCACATAAACCCCCAGGTCTCTCTGTTCATGCATTCCCTTTAGGATTGTAGCCTTTAGTTTATATAGCCTCTCCTTGTTCTTCCGACCAAAATGTATCACTTCGCACTTTTCTGTGTTAAATTTCATCTGCCATGTGTTCACCAGCCTGTCTGTGTCTTCTTGGAGTCTATCGCTATCCTCCCCACAATTCACTATACTTTCAAGTTTTGTGTCATCTGCAAATTTGAAATTGTGCCCTGTACGCCAAAGTCCAAGTCATTAATATACATCAAGAAAAGCAGTGGTCCTAGTACCGACCCCTGGGGAACACCACTGTATACCTTCCTCCAGTCCGAAAAACAACCGTTCATCACTACTCTCTGCTTCCTGTCCCTTAGCCAATTTCGTATCCATGCTGCCACTGTCCCTTTTATTCCATGGGCTTCAACTTTGCTGGCAAGCCTATTATGTGGCACTTTATCAAACGCCTTTTGGAAGTCCATGTACACCACGTCAACCGCATTGCCCTCATCAACCCTCTGTTACCTTATTAAAAAACATTATCTACCGGTGCCCTTATGGCAGATGGCATAGCTCTGCAATCTGGACTCTGAATACAGTCCCTTGCTGTTTTTTCCACGTAAATACAGCAATGCCTGCAGGCATATTTGGTGGAACCTTGGTGGGTGCACTTGATCAGGCCATGATGGTTTCTGATCATCTTAGAATGCTTTTTTATCACTGAAAGCTTAAATACAGTGATTGGGCTGTTTTGAATGAACTATCAAGCTGTACAGGCATTCATTTATCATACTTGTCCCACTGGGATCTGCTGTCACAGCCTGCTTTGTGATGTGGTGTCTCTGCACAC
Organism: Pristiophorus japonicus; assembly: GCF_044704955.1. Lineage (NCBI taxonomy): Eukaryota > Metazoa > Chordata > Chondrichthyes > Pristiophoridae > Pristiophorus > Pristiophorus japonicus. Next base: position 54,104,384 of record NC_091980.1, read on the forward strand.
ACTAACTGAGTTATAAAGCAAGTTATCTATACCTCCATCTGTAGATATGCATTTGAGGGTATACCTGGTGCAGTCTAACCTGCATAATATCGCTGTGCTACACATCCATTTCTTCCTCCTGAAAGCTGGGGCTTGGTGGTACCCATTGGAAAATCCGTTGCTGCCAGTAATAGAGTTGAAGGGACAAAAAGCAACAGAGCAATTGCCACAAAGATTCCTCAAAATCTGTGCGACAACAGCAAAAGCAAATGAAGAAAAATGGTGCAGAAATAGACTGAAACCACTTGCAACAATATTATTATTTGTAACCCTTAAATAAACATCGGTATAGTTCCGATTCCCTAGCAACCCCGGAAGTCCATGGGCTGAAATATTGTTGAGCAACCTACACAAAAGATCATGAGGAAATTGCAAGCAGGATATTACTAGTCTAATTTAAATATTTTAATGTAGTTCCTATCTGTTTCCGGCAACTACTTCCTGAACCCGTTTTCCATGCAAGTTGCACACAAAGGGTGGAGGACCGATAAAATAAATCTGCACATAATTTTTCTGCTCAGGTTCATCCATGTACAACTGAAAATTAAGCAAACCTGAGTGGAAAATCCATTCTACAGACTTGTAATCATCGCAGGATTTATATATTTATTTCATGAGAAAAGAGGCATTTTTTTTGGTCAACAGCAGCTATTATGATGGATGCCAATATCTAGTGTGTTCCTTGTGATTGAGGCATGATAATATTCACACTGAATGGTAAGCCATCGTGAGATAATCTACTGCAAATTTATTGAGTGATAATCAGCAATGGATGGGCAACAGAAAAAACAGGTCCGTTTATATTGCATACAGATAATGCATTGTCTGGAGTATGTTAACAAAGCAGTAACACATCTTGGGCTAAAATTAATGTTAGAAGACCATTCGCTGAGAGTTTAAGATGGCAATGTAAACCATAAGATGCAAGATTGTCTGATTCCTCAACATCACTTCAAGCTAAGAAGAGTTACTGCCTTTGAATAACTTTTAGAGTTTGTTTTATAGAAGAATCTACCTTCTCCCATCTTGATGTACAGTTTTCCTTTTCAATTTGTTATACCAGTAGCTGTATAATGCCAAGCAGCAGCAGATGATTGGTTCCTGCATGTTTATCACATAATTAGGCCAAGGACAATATCCAAATTTGTTTTTCTGGCTGTTACCAGCACTTCTATATAATATATCATGATAATCATTCTTTACAAGATCAGCTGGTCAGTTACCTCTAGTGGCTGAGGTGGCTACATGCAGACTGGGGTCGTTCTTACTCCCCACCGGTAGGGCTGAATGGCTGTCAGTTTCATATGCTTGTGGCACTGGAATGGTTCTGATCATTTTGCTTACTTGAAGATTCACTGTGCAAATACCTGCAACACATACATCAAATAGCTCTAATTTTTATGTACAGATGTGCTCTCAATTATATATACATAACGTTAGATGTAAACATTTGCAAGGGTCCTGCAGGACTGGACTATAGTGGGGTGGAGGGGGACCATTGTTCCTCTCATCCTAGGAAGAGGAGGGGGAAGTTGGGTATAGATGCAAAAAACAGAATATTCTGTGGAGATAGAGAGAGACAAACAGATGGACTGACAGAAGGTGAAGTGATATTGCAGTTGCTGGCTTGTATCATTGTTACTGGTTATTGTCATATACATAACCATGTTTGGAGCATTGTCTGTAAGGAGCTGAAGATCCTATTAACTGATGTAGAAGTGGGTCTTCACAATTGGCACCAGAACAAAAATATTTTTAGTCAGTGAAGAGAGATGGAGAGTCCAGCAGTTTACTAGATAAGTTACCTTTTCACTCTCAAAAAACAGCAGTCAAAAAATCATCTCATTAGAATCAAGGGAGAAAGGCTATTTTCTTAAATTTATCTTTGTATATTTGAAGTGTTAACTCTCTAGTGACAGTTTAAAAAAAAATTTGTTCACGGGATGTGGGCATCACTGGCAAAGCTAGCGTTTATTGCCCTTGAATGGCTTGTTAGGTCATTTCAGAGGGCAGTTAAGAGTCAACCACATTGCTGTGAGTCTGAAGTCACATATAGGCCAGACCAGGTAAGGACAACAGATTTCCTTCCCTAAAGGACATTACTGAACCAGTTGGGTTTTTACGACAATCCGGTTGTTTCATGGTCACCATTACTGATACTAGCCTTTTTGTTCCAGATTTATTTAATTAACTGAATTTAAATTCCTCAGCTGTCCATGGTGAGATTTGAATTCTTAACACCAGATTAGTCCAGGTCTCTGAATTACTAGTCCGGTAACATTACCCCTATGCTTCCGATCCCCTGCATGTTAAAGATGGTGGCAGATTGTTTTTACCCTTTTAGAGAAAGAATCAATTTCTATTGAATTTATAAAACCTGCTTTATGAAACAGATGGGCTGGGATTTTCCCCGTTTCCCACCCGCACAGTGTGGGGAGACCCGGTAGATGACGGGATACCTGGAGTTCCTGGTTACCCCGCAAGCTGTGGAGTTTAAAACCCGCACACCGTGGCGTTTTAACCACAGCATCCGTGTGATGTAATGGGCAGATTCTCTGCCCGGAATTCAGCCTGATTGGCAGGCTGGCTTCCAGGCGGGTGGGGAAGGCAGATTGGACACCGCCGCAACAGGCAAGTGCTGGGTCCAGTTGAGGTGGTGGCGTTGTCCAGGCTTGGGGGGAGTCCAAGCCCTTGGGGGGGGGGGGCAATCCCAGGGGGGTCTGATCCCCGACCCATGGGGGTGAGATCGATCCTGGGTCCGGTCCGGTCCCTGTCCCTGGAGGTCCGATCTGTGACCAGTGGGGGTGAGATCGATCCCCAGGGGGTCCAATCCCCAACCCGGGGGTCTAATCTGGGGGTGAGGGCTGCTGGTGGGGGAGCGGGAGGAAGCACTCCTGCTCCTCCAAGCCCACAAGGATTGCTCCCTGAGGCTGAGGCCGCCTCGTTGCAGTCACCGGGAGTCCCAATCCGCAGGATCCCCGGCCGCCTACAGTAAAACCTGCACAGCAGGTTAAAGTAGAGGCTTCAGATCCGCATTCTAATATCTAAATGGCCAATCTGCATCCTGGCAGCAGGTTGGCTGTCCAGCCCTGTCCTGCCTGAGTAAAAAGTGAAAGTGGGTAGGTTGGGGTCAGGTTTTAGATTTTTCCAACTTTCACCTCCCCCGTCTCCAACCTACCCGTTTTTTTCCTGTGAACATTCCCCCATGGTTCATATTAAAGTGGCAGCTGGTTAATCAGACATTGTAGCATTTGAGGGATAAAATGTTACACCTTGTACAAGCTACCTGGAGTGGGGGGAGGGGGTGGTTAGTATAAACATCCCACTGATAGGATGTTCAAATCAAAGTTGTTTGGATTAACTTTCAACAGTCATTGTGTCTGTGGCTTCAGCACACAGCCAAAAACTGGGCATTTTTTTATTGTTTGATCTCAATGCAAGCTTAAGCGTAGTAGAGATATTTCACCTCTGTTCATGTTACTGTTAACCTGGTGTTTGATATGGCAGGAAAGGGAAATACATTGTACAGAATAGTAGCTGGGAGAGGGTTAGAACACAACACTACACCCAAGAAATAATATCCAACCCTTGAGCATCAAGATCTCGCAGCTCTCGATGCCGAAAGGGAGCTTTGTGATGAGTACCCAAATGGGAAGGTCCTATCAGTAGAGAGGCGAAATTTAACACCTGAAACTAGTCACACTTGTGATAAAAACCCATCATCAGAAGCGACAGTTGCTGCTGCAGTAGTCACTGTTCTCTCAGATACAAGTATGGGATTGTATAAGTCTCCGAGTGACTGGTTGAATCAGAGCCTAGATTTTCTGAATACTTTCTGGCAGTGTTTGTCGGAATTTATTTTTTTGAGGGGAAATCTGTTCATTTGTTTGACAGGCATTGTTAGGTGGTTATCTGATGTGTTATGTACTGGTAGTATGTCAGACACTGAGCAGAGGGAGAATGTAACAATCCTGAGGGGCTAGACTATGGGAAGGGGAAGTGACTTCTCACACCCCTAGAGAAGGAAAGGAAGAAGTTGGGTATATAAGGCAAAACCCAGAAGATTCTATGGAGCGATAGGTAGACAAGGACAAATGGTCAGAGAGACAGAAAGTGAAGTGTTTATTTCTTTTGCAGTTGCTGACTTCTATCATTGGCCCTGAAATCCTGGCTTCTTCTTTCCGCATGTGTTCGACTAAAAATAGGTGAAAAGGTGGAAGCTTACCTTTTGGTCGAATGCTTACCAGAAATTCCGGACTCGAGGCCTCCTCTTCTGGCGCAACGGAGCGCGTTAATGTTGGGACATCCGTAGGAGTCACGTGGGCCTGGATACCCAATCACGGCAAAGTATTTTCTCCATCATAGTAATAGGAGTTTCGTATGTCTGAAACTCCTATTACTATGAATGAGAAACACCCCCAAACACCCAAATACTATATAAAAAAAATGTTAAAACACCGCACATAAATACATTATAGAAATTAAAGTTGATAGAAATGTTTTTGAAAAAAAAGATTGCTGATTTTTTAAAAAAGTTTTAATTATGGTTTAAAATAAAATTACCTGAGTGGGCAGGGTTTTTAACATAAATATGTATTTTTAAATTTTATTTTTATATATTTTTGATATGTTTTAAAAATCTTACGCTGGATAAAGTAGTGCTATGTGCCTGCTTTTACCAGGCGCAAGAGTTTTAAGGACATTTGCAGGGCAAAAGATGGGCAAATAGCACAATCTCTGCCGAGGGAAGATCCTTCTCCCTGAGATGCGTGCGATCTGTCAAGCCAGAAACTTGACAGATCAAAAAAGCTGTTTTTTAACGCATACGCATTGCGCATCGAAAACCGGCTTTTGCGATGCCTTCCCGGGTCCGTACACACTCCGTACGGATCTGGGAAGGCCGGAATTTCAGGGCCATTATTACCAGTTATTATTGGTTATACTTCAGTCCAACATAACTGTGGTTGCAGCTTTGTCTGGAAGCAATCAAAGACTGTGTTATCAAATACATATTTGGGTCTTCACACAATGGCAATATCATCATAAACTTTACTACTTAACCCTCAATGGTCCATTAATCCAGCATCACAAAGTGTCCTTTCATTAAATAATCTCTACAGCAGAATTAAAATCACTATACCTATAGCTTTTTGATATCTAGAACCTATATGACTTTTTAAAATAACTTTTAACTAATTGATGTTTTATTATTTATCTTTTTATAACATTTACAGAATCTGTCATTTTGGAACCTTAACTCCACAAACAGCTAGGTTTTTCCTGCAAGCATTTGGTGTGGCACTGAAAGTAATATCTATTAATCTCTTAAAGAGCCAATGTAGAACTCAAGGTCTATCATCTGACATTTCTTGTTTGAAATTATATGTAAATTAATGAACAATTAATTGTGAGGCTAATATGTGAAAATGAGGGGGTTGACCTTAGAGGAAATGTTGAGTAGGTTAGGACTCTACTCATTGGAATTCAGAAGAATGAGAGGTGATCTTATCAAAATATTATGAGGGGGCTTGACAAGGTGGATGCAGAGAGGATGTTTCCACTGATAGGGAAGACTAGAACTAGGGGGCATTATTTTAGAATAACGGGCCGCCCATTTAAAACTGAGATGGGGAGGAATTTCTTCTCTCAGAGGGTTGTAAATCTGTGGAATTTGTTGCTTCAGAGAGCTGTGGAAGCTGGGTCATTGAATAAATTTAAGACAGAGATAGATAGTTTCTTAACCGATAATGGAATAAGGGGTTATGGGGAGCGGGCAGGGAAGTGGACTTGAGTCCATGATCAGATCAGCCATGATCATATTAAATGGCAGAGCAGGCTCGAGGGGCTGTACTCCTCCTATTTCTTATGTTCTTATGTTCTTATGTGTGGAAATAAAACATCATGTTTTTCCTAGATTTCATTGCCAAGTAAAGAATATGGTTTGTGCATCATTCAGTGCCAATATGTCGTGGGAGGTGCAGGTTAAATTCCCACTGGGAATATGAATTAAATGAGTTGCGCTTGAGAGATATAATAACAATCCAGATTTTTTTTTAAACTGTTATATCAATGCAAAAAAATTGCTTTATTCTGGGAAATGTTATGGGCTATTATTTCAGTGATTTTTGTAGACACACAGACGTTAGCTTTGATGCCTATATTAAATTGCAGATTTTCAAAGTGTCGTCTTTGGCCCCTGAGGATCTACACTGCGTCTGTGAGGTACAGAGAATACTGTCTGCCCGTCACCAGTTTCCTATATTTCTCTGTATTTGTTGACTTACCAGCTTATTATTTCTGTTGTTGTATCATTGTTTAAAAAATTAGCTGCATTGCTAATATTGTTTCCCTTTGGGCAATTGACATTATCTTTCAGAAATTACAGCAAGGGTTTTCAAGCTTGTGTCATTATTTCCAGGAGCCTCCTGAGAGTGTTACACATTTGCAAGAGTGCTGCAAGAGTGTCTCCACACAGGAAAGTATGAAAATCACTGCTATAAATCCTTTAAAATCCAGAAGTGAACTTAAATGTTGTCAAAATTGTGCATGGTAGATCCTCCTCTCCCAGCCTTTTCTTTTGAACAGTTCCTCTGGATCAGTGATGTCCAGGATCTGGCCCTTAGGCCAAAGGCAGCTCGCAGGTCACAAGAGGCTTCTATTGTTACTCCCCTAGGATCTGCTACTATGTTAGTAGATATAGTGTGTGTCAACTTGCATTAAAGTCACTTCTTGAGTATTGTTGCAGCTGCGATCACCAGGCAACCTGGGAGCATTCCATCATACTCCTAACTTGTACCTTGTAGGTGGCAGAGGGGCTTTGGGGAGTCAGGAGGTGAGTCACTTGCCACAGAATACCCTGCATTTCACAACCAGTAAAGTGCTTTTGAAGGGTAATCATTGTTGCAATGTAGGCAAACGTGGCAGCCAACTTTCACACACAAATATCAATGAGATAAATGTTAGTAAGAACATGGAAAGTTCCCCTGCTTTTCTTCAATTAGTGCAATGGGATCTTTTACATCCACCTGAGATGGCAAACAGGGCTTTCTTTGATTGTATGTCTTTCAAAAGTCTGAATCTTTGATTTATCAGTATTACACAGAAGTGTCAGCCTAGATTATGTGCTCAAGTGTTTGGACTGAGGTTTTACCCCTACCTTTCTGACTCAGAGTCAAGATTGCTACTACTTAGCCAAGGCTGACATGTTATATAAAAAAGAAAGAAGGTCCATCATTTCCTTTTGTTTCTTTTATCTTGGGGAGAAGCCAGGAATTTACAAGCTGCTGACAAATTTCTGAGAAACGATGGTCAGAGGTAGCTGCAGCTCGCTGACCTCATATAAATGAGGCCCCAGGCCCAATTTCAGGTGTGCTCATTGTCATGATATTTGTCAATAATAATGAATGGCTGTTTGACTTACCTATTTTCCCAGACATAACGATGGTACCTCTTTAAGAATGAGCTGCAGTTTGAAACATGATGTAACAAATGTGAAAAATGTACATGTCTTATTAGAGACTGTCTTAATGTTTTTCTTTGCTGATGTAAGACGAGGAGTAGCTGTCTATCATTTGATCTATAACTTCTTGGGAAATGCAAATGAGCCCCAGATCTCTGCACCAATGATTGATTTGAAAGAATTAAGTTAGGTTCTTCTGATTCATATGCTTTTGCCCAGGCCTCACCATTTATTTCTTTTAAAGAAAAGCTGAATAAATAAACTAAATAGTTTAATGTAAAAATTACACTTACACGTGAGGTGATGGCACAATATATTAGAATCCAAACATGTGGTGCTATGGAATAATGGGGTATAGAATCTGTTCGCCATGAGATGCCGAGAAGGCTGGGCATCTCCCTCATAAAGAGAACCAAAAATTGGAGAAGTGTCAATGTATACCTGCACCTGTATACCCTATAGTGGCCAATTCTGATCAACATTTGATGGATGCCTTTAAGTAGGTCTAACCTCTTAGGTATAGTTGTGGCATTTGGAAACCAGAAGTGGGAAGAATAGTTTTAGCAGCATTGAGAAGAATATTTGCAGCAGCAGTGGACAAATTATTTTACTGTCAGAAGAACTGTTCCCCTCTCAGTGGGATTATTCTACCTTTAGAAATGGTAAGATTGGTATCGCTGGCAGTGTTAAAAATAGTTTTGCCGACAGTGGGAAGAATGGGTATGTGAAGGCTGGCAGCAAAAATGATATAAACTCAAGCATTTATTGGGAGTTTTACAATACTGAAATAGCACTGCTATGTTCCCTCACAGATGTAATAGTAGGCATACTGGGTGAAATTATTATTAACTTGTTGTTACAACCCTTGTTGTACCCTCGACAACATGGACCATTTCCTATACCTCGGGGGCCTCTTGTCAACAAAGGCAGACATTGATGCGGAGATTCAACATCGCCTTCAGTGCGCCAGTGCAGCCTTCGGCCGCCTAAGGAAAAGAGTGTTCGAAGACCAGGCCCTCAAACCTACCACCAAGCTCATGGTCTACAGGGCTGTAGTAATACCCGCCCTCCTGTGTGGCTCAGAGACATGGACGATGTACAGAAGACACATCAAGTCGCTGAAGATATATCACCAACGATGTCTCCGCAAGATCCTGCAAATTGCTTGGGAGGACAGACGCACCAACATCAGAGTCCTCGCCCAGGCTAACATCCCCAGCATTGAAGCACTAACCACACTCGATCAGCTTCGTTGGGCAGGCCACTTAGTCCGCATGCCAGACGTGAGACTCTCGAAGCAATTGCTCTACGCGGAGCTCCTTCATGGCCAACGAGCCAAAGGTGGACAGCGGAAACATTATAAGGACACCCTCAAAGCCTCCCTGGTGAAGTGCGACATCACCACTGACACCTGGGAGACCCTGGCCGAAGACCGCCCTAGGTAGAGAAAATGCATACGGGAGGGCGTTGAGCTCTTCAATCTCAACGCTGCCAGTGTGAAGAGGTCAGACGCAGGCAGCGGAAGGAGCATGCGTCAAATCAGTGCCACCCTCCCCCTTCCCACGACGAATATCTGTCCCACCTGTGACAGAGTCTGTGGCTCTCGTGTTGGACTGTTCAGCCATCAAAGAACTCACTTCAGGAGTGGAAGCACGTCTTTCTCTATTCTGAGGGACTGCCCATGATGATGATAATGTTGTACAAAAGGATGACAAATGGAAGATGGAGTCATATAGAAAATTATGAATGGAAATGCTTATAAAAAGCAATTTCATTCAGAGATTCAAATAACAATAAACCACATGATCTTCATTTTCTCAGTTTATGATGTTGTCTAAATCCCTCAGTCAGAACATGTTCACCGCAGTCACTCACACCTGGTCACTATCATTATGATATATGGAGCAGTTTTATTTTGGATTATAAAATTAAGCCTGACCTATTGTTGCCCAATGGAAGATTTTTTTCCCCCACAATGGGTATCAAGGCAAGCAGCAATGAATAGTATACTCCATTCAGGTAATGTATAATGATGACCTTACTGAAGGATCAAATTTGTTTTGTAATCTCTGCAAGATTATGAGAATTTCATCTATGGTGGATTAGTGAAAAATAATCACGATATGTATTATGTAATAGTAATGTTACTCCTTGTAGTGTAATTAAATAATAGATGTAAACCTGTAATGAAATATAACATTACTCGTTTGATTAAATAATTATTAATTCAAGCTTATAATAATGACAGAGAGAGTTAGGACTGGCCAAAAGAAACATACGATAAATCAAAAATCTGCTTTGTCCCCGCCCTTCCACTCACAAATTTTTCTACATTTTGCAACAGGACATGATACCCAAAGATCTCGAAGGTTTTCTCTGTGAACTATGATCACAAACACTTTTATAAATAATGTATTTATAGTCTTTAGATACATAGCACACAGAGGAAATCTCCTCCTTTGGGTTTAATTCCTACCGTTAAAGCAGTGATTTCCCAGACAGCACATCCCATCTTTGTGGCAACGTTTCTTTAGCTTTTTGCATGAAAGACATATTTGTCTTCTCTGATGAGATATGGAGCAATATGTCTTGGACCCGCAATCTTCATCTGCCGAGCACACCTAAATAGGAATGAAACGAGGGTTATCTCTTCTGTCACAGTGGCTCATACTCAAAGTACAGGTACTATAACACTTCCGCAGGCAATGCCCTAAAGAAAAAGATTATCAGCTTTTTACATCCTTCCCAGGTTTCAGGATTATTCCATCCCTCTAAAGCATTTATTTTCAAAGCTTATATTGTCTGAAATCGTTTTCACACAGGTATCTCCTTCTTACTTTGCAGCAAATGTCATCTTACAAATTGCCTGTACTTGTATTACAGGTACAAGCAAAATAAAGAACTGTGGTTATCTTTTTTTTATTGCTCTAGGGGCTCAAACAAAGAAGTCCAGATAACTTTGATTATTTCAAAATGTCTTTGTAACATTAATCCTTTAAATCCTAACCTTAAAAACCAAAGTTTCAAATGTCCAACGTTTTTATGCGATTCTTTCTGCATTCATTCTCTGCCTGACTCTTCATTACTCAAAGTAAAAACCATTCAAAAAAATTGAGAATTCATTTAATTTTGACAGCTATTCTGGACAATGGAACTAAGGGAATACAGAATCCTGGTTGCTCCCAGCTACTCTAGCATTGTTAGGAATCACTGGATTCTCAAACGCATGAACTGCAATTTGATTGTAACATTCAGTTAGCCTTATAATAGGTTAGCATTTCTATCTCTAACTGAAGAACTAAATTAGTTCCTGACTATTTATTTTTACAGGAGTGAATTATCAGTTTTTCTTTGCTTTTCTACTTACAATACTCTACCAGTCTAAAATCTTTAGCCAAAATCCATTTATTTTTAGCAATGAGGAATGGTAAAACTATGATGTTATAAAGTTTAAAATTTTAAGTACGTATCTTCAATTGTGCTTCTGCATTTACATTCATAGCCCTATTTTAACAGACTATCAGACTCTGGATTAGGGGCCGAACCCCAGTTACACTCCTCGTTCTGCTCAAGACATCATCCAGTAGAGCAGGTTATTTGTAAAGGAGGAGGCAGTATAAATTTGAGCCCATTAAAGACAGATGCAGCAAGGACTATAATTGCTAATAAAGAAATGCAATCTTGTTCAATAAGTAAACTAGATCCATTTTCACAGTGGAGGAAGATGACAAAATAACAGCGGTGAAAGGTACCCTACAAATAAGACAAGTGGAGGAACCTAGTGGATTTAATATGTTTAAAAAATTGTAATGGAGCAAATAATTGAACTTAAGATTGACAAATCTCCAGGATCTGATGGTATCCACCCCAGAATATTAAAATAAATTGATAAGGAAATTTCAGCTGTGTTAGTCATAGTTTTCCAAAGCTCTCCAAAGCTCTCCAGATTCAGTAATTGTGCCTCTGGATTGGAAAATTGCAAATGTCACTCCATTATTTAAAAAATGGAGGAAGGAGAGAAAGTGTTGTGTTGTAGGTAAGTGTTGACCCATCCATTTAACATCAATTGTGGAGAAGTTACTGGAACACTTGGACAAGTATGAGCTGATCAAAGAGAGTGAGCAAGGATTTGTGAAAGATAGGTCATGTTGGACTAATCTAGTTAAATTATTGGAGGAGTTACATACTGCATAGGGAAGTGTCTATAGATGTTGTCTACATGGACTTCCAGAAAGCATTTGATAAGTTTCACACAAGTGATTATTAGCACAGACGAGTAAATGGAGTTGAGGTGCCTATCAGCCATGTTTAATTGAATGGCAGTGCAGGCTCAAGGGACTCAATAGCCGAGTCCTGTTCCTAATTGTCCACATTTTAAAAGCCTATTGGTAGCTCAAGGATTTGGTTTGGAAGTATGACTCAGCTCCTTATAGCAGAGCATTACTGTGAGCAAGGGATGTTTGAAAGTAATGATTCTCCCATATTTAGAGGGAAAATATTAAAGTTTCCACCTCTGTTTGGAGAATTCCTTGTCTCTAATCCTCGATCTGACAGCCTCCTGGAGATGTACACACGTTAGCTTCAGTGTCTGCCTCTGCAGCAAGAGCATGGATTGGCATTTTCTCAGACCTTGATGCAGATCCAAAGTTCATTACTGTCCAGACTGATGTGGACTTGTTCAGTACTGAAGCTGTGCACTGCAAACACCTCTGGCAACTTTCTGGGTCCGTAATGAAGATCCTGCTCTGAAAGTTCTTCAGTGATTATATATGGGGTGAAAATCGCATTAAAGTATCTCCATGGCAATCTTCACCTTTAAAGAGGGAGTCTCACTTACTCCACATAATTTAAAATGATCAGTTATAAAGAATTATAATTAACATTTTGTTCTGTTCCATCAACTTTTTGAACATTTTTACTTTAAACAGTATGTACTAATTAATTATGGGGTAAGCTACTCAAAGGCAGAGTTGACTAAACTGGGAAAATAGATGAAAGTGTGATGAACAGTGGCAGATATTTAAGGAGTTATTTCATAACTTGCAACATAAATATATCCCAGTGAGAAGGAAAGACTGTAAGAGAAGGGGTAACCATCTGTGGCTAACTAAGGAAATAAGGGATGGTATCAAATTGAAAACAAGGGCATACAATGTGGCCAAGACTAGTGGGAGGCCAGAGGATTGGGAAACTTTGAAAAGCCAGCAAAGAACGACTAAAAAAATAATAAAGAGAGGGAAGATAGATTATGAAAGTAAACTAGCACGAAATATAAAATCAGATAGTAAGAGTTTTTACAGGTACATAAAAGGGAAAAATGTGGCCAAAGTAAATGTTGGTCCCCTGGAGGATGAGACAGGGGAATTAATAATGGGGAACAGGGAAATGGCAGAGACTTTGAACAAATATTTTGTATTGGTCTTCACGGTAGAAGACACTAAAAACATCCCAATAGGGGATAATCAAGGGGCTATAGGGAGGAAGGAACTTAATACAATCGCTATCACTAAACATAGAAATATAGAAACATAGAAACAAAGAAAATAGGTGCAGGAGTAGGCCATTCGGCCCTTCGAGCCTGCACCACCATTCAATAAGATCATGGCTGATCATTCATCTCAGAACCCCTTTCTTGCTTTTTCTCCATACCCCTTGATCCCTTTAGCCGTAAGGGCCATATCTAACTCCCTCTTGAATATATCCAATGAATTTGCATCAACAACTCACTGTGGTAAGGAATCCCACAGGTTAGCAACTCTCTGAATGAAGAAGTTTCTCCTCATCTCAGGCCTAAATGGCTTACCCCTTATCCTTAGAATGTGTCCCCTGGTTCTGGACTTTCCCAACATCGGGAACATTCTTCCTGCATCTACCCTGTCCAGTCCCGTCAGAATTTTATATGTTTCTATGAGATCCCCTCTCATCCTTCTAAACTCCAGTGAATACAGGCCCAGTCGATCCAATCTCTCCTCATATGTCAGTCCTGAATAAGTCTGGTGAACCTTCGCTGCACTCCTTCAATAGCAAGAACGACCTTCCTCAGCTTAGGAGACCAAAACTGAACACAATATTCCAGGTGAGGCCTCACCAAGGCCCTGTACAACTGCAGTAAGACCTCCCTGGTCCTATACTCAAATCCCCGAGCTATGAAGGCCAACATACAATTTGCGTTCTTCACCGCCTGCTGAACTTGCATGCCAACTTTCAATGACTGATGTACCATGACACCCAGGTCTCGTTGCACCTCCCCTTTTCCTAATCTGCCGCCATTCAGATAATATTCTGCCTTCATGTTTTTGCCCCCAAAGTGGATAACCTCACATTTATCCACATTATACTGCATCTGCCATGCATTTGCCCATTCACCGAAACCTGTCCAAGTCACCCTGCAGCCTCTTAGCGTGCTCCTCACAGCTCACACCGCCACCCAGTTTAGTGTCATCAGCAAACTTGGAGATATTACACTCAATTCCTTCATCTAAATCTTTAATGTTTCTTGTAAAGAGCTGGGGTCCCAGCACTGAGCCCTGCGGTATGCCACTAGTCACTGCCTGCCATTCTGAAAAGGACCCGTTTATCCCGACTCTCTGCTTCCTGTCTGCCAACCAGTTCTCTATCCATGTCAGTACATTACCGCCAATACCATGTGCTTTAACTTTACACACCAATCTCTTGTATGGGACCTTGTCAACAGCCTTTTGAAAGTCCACATCCACTGGTTCTCCCTTGTCCAGTCTACTAGTTACATTCTCAAAATATTTTGGAAGATCTGTCAAGCATGATTTCCCTTTCATAAATCCATGATGACTAAGACCAATCCTGTCACTGCTTTCCAAATGCGCTGCTATTTCATCTTTAATAATTGATTGCAATATTTTCCCCACCACCGATATCAGGCTAACTGGCCTATAATTCCATGTTTTCTCTCTCCCTCCTTTTTTAAAAAGTGGGGTTATATTAGCTACCCTCTAGGAACTGATCCAGAGTCAATAGAATGTTGGAAAATGATCACCAATGCATCCACTATTTCTGGGGCCACTTCCTTAAGTACTGTGGGATGCAGACTATCAGGCCCTGGGGATTTATCAGCCTTCATCCCGATCAATTTCCCTAACACAATTTCCTGACTAATAAGGATTTCCTTCAGTTCCTCCTTTTCGCTAGACCCTCGAACCCCTAGTATTTCCGGAAGATTATTTGAGTCTTTCTCAGTGAAGACAGTTCCAAAGTATTTTTTCAATTGGTCTGCCATTTCTTTGTTCCCCATTATAAATTCACCTGATTCTGACTGCAAAGGACCTACATTGGTCTTCACTAATCTTTTTCTCTTCACATATCTATAGAAGCTTTTGCAGTCAGCTTTTATGTTCCCTGCAAGCTTCCTCTCATACTTTATTTTCCCCCTCCTAATTAGACCCTTTGTCCTCCTCTGCTGAATTCTAAATTTCACCCAGTCCTCAGGTTTGCTGCTTTTTCTGGCCAATTTATATACCTCTTCCTTGGATTTAACACTATCCCTAATTTCCCTTGTTAGCCACGGTTGAGCTACCTTCCCCTTTTTATTTTTTACTCCAGACAGGGATGTACAATTATTGAAGTTCATCCATGTAATCTATAAATGTCTGCCATTGCCTATCCACTGTCAACCCTTTAAGTATCATTTGCCAGTCTATCCTAGCCAATTCACGTCTTATGCCATCGAAGTTACCTTTCCTTAAGTTCAGGACCCTAGTCTCTGAATTAACACTGTCACTCTCCATCTTAATAAAGAATTCTACCTTATTATGGTCACTCTTCTCCAGGGGGCCTCGCACAACAAGATTGCTAATTAGTCCTCTCTCATTACATAACACCCAGTCAAGGATGGCCAGCTCTCTTGTTGGTTCCTCGACATACTGGTCTAGAAAGCCATCTCTAATACACTCCAGGAAATCCTCCTCCACCGCATTGCTACCAGCTTGGTTAGCCCAATCTATATGTAGATTAAAGTCGCCCATGATAACTGCTGTACCTTTATTGCATGCATCCCTAATTTCTTGTTTGATGCCATCCTCAACCTCACTACTACTGTTTGGTGGTCTGTACACAACTCCCACTAGCTTTTTCTGCCCTTTGGTATTCCGCAGCTCTACCCATACAGATTCCACATCATCCAAGCTAATGTCCTTTCTTACTATTGTGTTAATTTCCTCTTTAATCAGGAACGCTACCCCACCTCTTTTTCCTTTCTGTCTATCCTTCCTGAATATTGAATACCCCTGGATATTGAGTTGCCAGCCTTGGTCACCCTGGAGCCATGTCTGCGTAATCCCAATTATATCATAATCGTTAATAGCTGCCTGCGTAGTTAATTCATCCACCTTGTTATGAATACTCCTCGCATTGAGGCACAGAGCCTTCAGGCTTGTCTTTTTAACATTCTTTGTCCCTTTAGAATTTTGCTGTAATGTGGCCCTTTTTGATTTTTGCCTTGGGTTTCTCTGCCCTCCACTTTTATTATTCTCCTTTCTATCTTTTGCTTCTGCCCCCATTTTATTTCCCTCTGTCTCCCTCCATTGGTTCCCATCCCCCTCCCATATTAGTTTAACCCCTCCCCAACAGCACTAGCAAACACTCCCCCTAGGACATTGGTTCCAGTCCAGCCGAGGTGCAGACCATCCGGTTTGTGCTGGTCCCACCTCCCCCAGAACCGTTTCCAATGGCCCAGGAATTTGAATCCCTCCCTCTTGCACCACTCCTCAAGCCACGTATTCATCTGAGCTATCCTGCTATTTCTACTCTGACTAGCACGTGGCACTGGTAGCAATCCTGAGATTACTACCTTTGAGGTCCTACTTTTTAATTTAGCTAAATTCAGCTTGTAGGACCTCATCCCGCTTTTTACCTATATCGTTGGTACCTATAAGCACCACGACAATTGGCTGTTCACCCTCCCCCTCCAGAATGCCCTGCAGCTGCTCCGAGACATCCTTGACCCTTGCACCAGGGAGTAATAGTATAGTACTTAGTAAAATAATGGGACTAAAGACGGACAAGTCCTCTGGACCTGATGGTTTACATCCTAGGGTTTTAAAAGAAGTGGCTGCAGAGAAAGTGGATACATTGGTTGTAATTGATCAAAATTAAATGGATTCTGGAGAGGTCCCTGCGGATCGGAAAACCGCCATAAAATGGAAACCGATGGGCATTTTTCGGAAACTTATTGGCGAGCGTTACTTTCCCCATGTGCCATCAGGACATCAGTGTCAGTTGAGGTCAAGGTCACCACGGCACTGTCTTTCTATGCGGCCGGTTCCTATCGGGCCTCCGCGGTCAAGATTTGCCCTCTGTCTCACCATGCCACCCATCGCTGCATTAGACAGGTCACGGAGGCCCTGTACACGCGAAGGATGGACTTTATCAGCTTCCCCATGACCACAGAGGCTCAGACTGATGGGACTGGAGCATTCTACTGCATTGCTAAGTTCCCCAGGGTTCAGGGAGCAATACAGTGCACTCACATCTCCATGCGGCCACCTTCTCAGGACCTGGAGCTTTTTCGTAACAGAAAAGGATTTCACTCTCTGAAGGTCCAACTAGTTGTCGAACACAACCAGATCATAATGGCAGTGAATGCCAAATGTCCGGGCAGCTTCGATGAGACTCACATCCTGCATGAGAGCGCTGTCTCTGACATCTTTTAGAGTCAGCCACAAGGACAATGCTGGATGCTTGGTGATAACCGATGGCCTAGGCAGCGGGCTGATGATCCCCCCACCCCCCCGCGTTACACCCACACCGAGGCCGAGAAGCGATACAATCAGAGCCACAGAGACACACGCAATGTGGTTCACAAAACAATAACTGTGCTTAAGCAGCGCTTCAGATGTCTGGACCACTCAGGAGGGGAGCTACAATACAACTCTGAGCAAGTAGGTAAATTTGTGGTTGTGTGCTCTATGCTGCACAACCTATCAAGAGGGGCCAAGAATTGCCAGAAGGGACTGATGCTCCACCTCAGGAGAGAGAGGAAGAGGATGACAAGGGGCTGGATGCTGACCTAAGGCCAGACAATCAGGCTGGCTATGCAACCATGCCCACTAAACCCTCTAGACCGCAGGCAAGGGCCCGTGGTGGCTACATAGCTGCAAGGTGAAGGCAGAGGTGGTGGTTTCATGGGTATGGGAGTGGGGGGGGTGCCAAGGGGACAACATTCTCTGATGCAGAAGCAGGATCTTGGTCCTTCCTATCATCTGTCATTCGCAGTGGTGGTGCAGAACCTAGCGGTGGAATGCCGCGCTCTGGGACCACTGGGAGGCCTGTGCCAGCAGTGTTCCTGGCTATCGCATCCAGGGCCTCTGCCATCCGCAGAACGTACTCAGTCATGGTGGCCAGCTGTCGGGATATGCCCCCCAATGCTTCGATGAGCTGGTCACCAATATCTACAGTTCTCCTGGACAACTGTACCATCTCTCCGCTGTTATGTGGCGCTCGTGGACCAGACCTGCCGCGTCCACGAAGCCTCCGCGGGATTGGCGCCGTCCTGGGGACAAATGGGGTTCCCTGTGGCAAGGTGCTTGGGGCCAGTACCTCCAGAGTGGAGGCGGGAATGACCGGAGGAGCATTGGATGGTCTTGGAGTGGAATGGCTTCTGGAGCATGGCGATGCAGGTTCCTCTCATCCGCGCTCTCATCCGCAGAGAACAGACCCAGTGGATTGACGGGCGAGAATCGGAGCTCCTCAGCACCAGATGTAAGATCGTCCGGAGAGTCGGGCCCCGCGCCTCCACCTTCTGGCCTCTGTGGTTTTGCCTAGGGCCGCAGTGCTGGCTGAGCTGCAAAACACAAATGAGGTTATTAGAGAAGAAGGGGGTGCTTGGGTCACAAGGTGAGTCCAGTGCTACACACAGCATATGCACGACAAAAGCACCACCGCTATCAAAATCATCACAGACATCACATTTCATGACCATCAACGCATTTGCATTGCAATGATTTTCATTAGACCAGCATTATTTCTACGGCCATTTTGGAAATCATTTATCATATATGATTGTTCGGATATGAGTGGGTGTGGCATCTATTGACTTTACATCATGCAATGGTGTAAACTTTACTCATGTGGCATCACTTCAGGGTCTGCAGATGCTTCGTGGCTGCCCGGGTGTGCTTCCCTACATGTGCGAGCACCCGCTCTTCCATCTCAGTGATGTCACTGGGGATTGGTGGCCCCCCACCCATTCGTCTCTGCACGGACCTCATCGTCAATAGCTTCTTCTGTAAAAGGTGACAGGAAGGCATGGCATGAGATCATTGTGTGATATCATTGCTAGGTACTGTCACAGAGACTGATACAACACATAACCGACAGATGTAATCATGATTATTATGATAATTATCATTCTTTACCTAAAGACGTACACCATGACTGCAGGCTTTGAGGAAAACATTCCCGATAAAAGTGAAAGATCTCATATCTGCTGATAGTCACTCATGACTATTGCAAATCAAATTATATAAATACATAAGTACATGTAAATAAATGTAATACTTACTCTTGCAAATCCCACAAGGTCGTTCCATCGTTTGCAGCATTGGTTGCCCTCACGCACCTTGTTGGTCGCCGACGAGACCACCTCTACTATCTCAGTCCATATCTTCTGGTCGGCCTTTGGGGTGGCCTTCCTGAGTTAAATCACCCCAGTGTAACTCGACCTCCTACAGGAGGGAGACATTTGCCTTGTCCGAGAACCTCCTCGCTCTTTTGCACTCTCCATCTCACTGCTCTCACCAGCATCAGTCTCTACAGCGTGCTGTGATGCCTCCTCCTCTCCCTCCATTATCGGCCAAATTCGGGCCAATATGTGGCTGGTAACAGCTAATTTTTGTTTCTCTATTTGCTCTAAAGCTCTAAACTCTCCCTCCTTCCTCCCAAAGCAGCCACACCACACCCACACAGTCCCTCTCAGCTCCCTCTCTCTTTGTCTCCTCTTCTGCCCATGTCATTATGACCCTTGATCTCCTGAATCGCGGGAATTGAGCGTTGCCATGCCATTGCTAAGGACAGCGACACTTTACAGCAGAAGGTCAGAGAGATTTAATGCTACCGCCCATTTCATATCGTTCGCGGTAACGCCCAATTTAAAAAATGGAGACTAGGTGCTTTGAGAACGGGCGAGAAGCCGGCGATTTGAAAATCCATTTTTACCGCCCACGCCCATTTTTGGGCAATATACACAAAAGTGTAAAATCTAGCCGATAGTCTCAGAATAAGGGGCTGCACATTTAAAACTGAGATGAGTAGGAATTTCTTCTCTCAGAGGGTTGTAAATCTGTGGAATTCTCTGCTCCAGAGAGGTGTGGAGGCTGGGTTATTGAATATATTTAAGGCGGAGATACAGATTTTTGAGCGATAAGGGAATAAAGGGTTATGGGGAGCGGGCAGATAAGTGGAGATGAGTCCATGATCAGATCAGCCATGATATTAAATGACGGAGCAGGCGCAAGGGGTCAAATGGCCTACTCCTGCTCCTATTTCTTATGTGTTTATGTTCTTATGTAAGACATAACTGAAGTTAAGTGTTACAAAGTTAAATTATCTACAGTAAAGATAGTCACAAACTCAGGGGCCGCTCAGCTGCATGTTGTTTGTCAATTATCTCTGCTGTAGTGCGGGCTCAGTAACTTGTTCAGCCAGTAGTGTTAACCAGGACACGGGCACTTGTTGTTCAGGCAAAAACATGGAAACAAAAACTTTAGATAAGTTGACGTTAATGTTATTTATATTTTTGTGACTGATTTACTTTCTCTCTTTAAGTATAGCTTCTGAATAAAAGAATTCAATATGTTAGGTAATAAACAATAATCTATCGATGGTAGATCAAAAAACATATGAATTTTCTATCCTAATAAAAGTTTAAACTTGGATTAAAATAATTTTGTGTGCAGGCACCATTTTTGCGAAAAAAAGTGATCAAATCTGTTTCTGTTTAGAAGAAAAATCATACATTTCATTATTTTAAAACACAGGAATGATAACGCTCTCCCTTCCGATAATCACCAGGTATCAATCGAAATCCGCTTAAAGTAACAATAGTTGCGATGATAAGAAACCTGGAATTCTCCTACAGTTTATAAAATAAGTTATTTAGCGATAGTTCTTGCAGACTCAACCCCACACGGTGATATTACACAATGTTTGTAGGACTTTAGATTTAAAACTGAATTACAAACTGTTCCATCAAGGAAAATCCTACATTGATTATGTCACTCAAATGGTAGACAAAATAAAAATTGAAACACGACTCAGTTCGAGTTATCCATTTTGAAAATGATATATACAAAGATTATTTGGTGTAATTTAATCTGGTGTTTTAGTGGTGCGCTCCCCAAATCAGACCAGATTTGGATGTGAATAAAGAAGCGTCGACTGGTCAATAAACTGGTAGGAACAAAATATCCAAATGACCTTTTAAAGCAAATCTCCACAGTGTGATGTACCTGGATGTCAGCAGCCTTGTTGCTGTTGGCTCCCTGCTGAATGTCTCTCGAGGTGTTGACTTGCACCAGTGGAATCCCTTCACTTTCTGCCTTTCTGATGGAATTTCTATTTAAAGGATTTCCCTCGGACACCCAGTCCGAGCTGAGCAGCAAACAAAGCAGCAAGTATTTACAACAATCCATCTCCTGGACCATTTTCCAATATTTCAGAATTTTACGTTTTGCTTACTCTAGATCAAAATGATTTAAGATAAAATAATTAAAAATACTGATGCCAGTTGATCAGCTGGACTGATCCCCTTGTATCTAGTTGCAGCACGATTCAGTCTGTTACGGTTCCATTTCACTTTTTAAATAGGATTGGGGAATATCTGTCCTGTTTCTCCCCGCCCCTTTGAAATGTGTGGTACCTCCCCACTTGGTGACTATCAGTTTCCTCGGATCACTTCCAATGACATTTTAATTGTATTGTCCTAACATGTGGAATCTGGTTAATTCCGTTATAAAAATCAAGTTTATGCAAACCATGCCAGCAATTTTCCCGCTATATAAGACTCAAGGTTTTGGAGAGGGTGCGAGTGAATGCATAGTTTATACATGCGCTCATCTTTTTTCTGATAGTATACTTGTCCAGTGTGTTTCATTCTTTATTGTCCTATTTTCTCTCCTTTTCTTAAAGCAGTGATTGGTTGGGTACAGTTCCAGGATAGTAGAAGGCCTCGAGTACTTTATCCAAATGACTAATCTTTCATGCAAGAACCTGGACACCCCAGTCCCAAAATTCCGATACTTTGGGGGGCAAAAGTGATGTAGTTCTGGTGTAGAGAATGGTAATTTGGAGTGCCAGTCCGATATGCTTGAGTTACACGTGCTCTAAATTTCAGTAGAAGTGGCTGCTAGTAAGATGTGCCTCAAATTCTGCTAATTGCATTAGAATTGCACCTAGCCTAAATTAAGCTTGAAGAAAAGAAGGCAGGTTATCGGCATGGGTATCAAACCAGGATACAGTTAAGTGTCCACAAACTTTGTCTGAAACATCAGTTTTGACTGGCAGAATTAGAAAAATCTTTCCACAGCAATGCTTGCTGTTAGGAAAGCCTTTCTACAGTTTCAGACAAGAAATGTTTTTCTTCCATCTATCACAGCGCCTATAGCATGGTATTTACAATGTTTGTAGAGCAGAGAGAAGAGGAACTATTGTAGGCAAGCAGGGTAAGGCTACACCAATGGAACAGACCAACTAGGAGGTATCCCTCCTCCATAGTCCACAGACCACACTGAGCCCTGGATGATGTCTCAGATGAGGTCTGCTTAAGGAGGGTAATGATATTGCAAGAAAGGATAAGTGAGTGGAGGATAAGTGAGCTTACCTTAACTATTCTGATTTGGTCATTAAACTTCTTCCTGCACTCAAGTCCTGGAGTTCAAGGAGTTGATACTACCTCAGTATCCCTGTT
This sequence comes from Pristiophorus japonicus, assembly GCF_044704955.1. Taxonomy (NCBI): domain Eukaryota; kingdom Metazoa; phylum Chordata; class Chondrichthyes; family Pristiophoridae; genus Pristiophorus; species Pristiophorus japonicus. The sequence continues at coordinate 54,126,817 of NC_091980.1, forward strand.
CATCATCTCTATTTATAAATAACTAATACCTGCAGTATTGATGTGGGAAAAAAATTATAAACCCCAAACAGCAATCAGAGTGTGGCACAGTATATTAGATCTCTAACGCATCATATTGGCATTGATTAGAATATGAATTTATGGAACAGTGAGTTACTGAACAAATCATTTGGAGCCGGTCCTTAGGGATGGAAGGACAAATGATGTGAAGGACCTCAGGGTATAGTTCAACTAAATGGCAGAAGTCTCAGAGGGTGTTGCCCAACCCCCTTTTTAGTTGGAGACTCTAATGTGCCCATGAGACCAACCAAAAGAAAATTAAATGTTAATAAGTGCGAGGCCTGAAATTCCAGAGCGTGGGGGGAGAATTTTAATAATTGGGGCAGGCAAGCCACATCTGTAGAAGTACAACAGAGGTGCCTGATCTGAAGAAATGCCAGAAACTCAGAGTGGCACCTGCCAGATTGATGGGAAAAGCCAGAGCCCTTAATGGGCCAATGTTTAAAGATAAAAATCTTTTACTTCTTTACAGGGAAACCAAGTCTTCTGCGATCAATTACTTTTGCTCCTTATGATGTTTGGGGTCTTCACCGGACCCAGTACAGAAGCCAAGCCTACTGTTAACAGGAATGGCTTCTGCTGAGCCTAAGGAGTGGTATTTCTGGAGTAGCCTGGGACTGCCCCCATTCATGACCCAAAGTTGAATGTGCATGTTGGGGGGAGGACCTATGGCAGAAGATTTGCTCACTCCCCCTGATCAGAATTTTTGGTACAATTTAAATGGGGCACAAACCTGGTAGATCCAGTTTCCATCCAAAATTCATACCCCATCTTCACTGCAGCCAATTGTCTGAGTTACATTCTTCCCCCTTCCCAGAAATTTTAGCTCCTGAGTCTATATGAAAAAATGTTTGTTCAACCTTTCACTATGTTTGAGAATGGCGAAGGCCAGAAGTCCCTGCTCCATTTTTATTTTGAGTTGAGAAAAGTCATTTCTGTTATCACATTGGAAATTTTTAAAAATTCGATCCGTGATGTGGGCATCGCTGGCAAGGCCAGCATTTATTGCCTATCCCTAATTTTCTTTGAGAAGATGGTGGTGAGCCGCCTTCTTTAATCGCTACAGCTCCCACAGTGCTGTTAAGGAGGTAGTTCCAAGATTTTGATCCAGCGACGATGAAGGAACAGCGATATATTTCCAAGTCAGAATGGTGTGTAACTTGGAGGGGAACTTGCAGGTGATGGTGCTCCCATGCACCTGCTGATCTTGTCCTTCTAGCTGGTAGGGGTCGTGGGTTTGAGAGGTGCTGCTGAAGAAGCCGTGGCAAGTTGCTGCAGTGAATCTTATAGATGGTGTACACTGCAGCCACAGTGTGCCAGTGATGGAGGGAGTGAATGTTGAAGGTGGTGGATGGGGTGCCAATCAAAGTGTTGGATTTCTTGTGCTTTTTCCACCCACCATCTGTTCCTTAGGTCGCGGGTTTTCTGTTGGACCTCAGCCTTCAGACGTGTGTAGAGCTGCTTTCTTGCCCTCGAGTTGTGATGCTGTTTCCAGTCCAAGAATGCCTTGTGCTTGCGGCATATTAGCTCCTGGATCTCCTGGTCATTCTCATCGAATCAGTCTTGGTGTTTCCTGGTCGAGTGACCGAGCGTCTTTTGCAGGTGCTAATTATGGAAGCCTTGAGGGCAGACCAGGCACTGTGGACACTCGGCATCTCTGGGTTGCTGGGAGTCGTCAGGCTGGTAGCGAGGTACTGGCTGAATAGAGCTTTCTTAGCAGGGTCTTTGAATGTTCCGCTGTTGATTTTGCTGCGGCATTGTTTCTGTTGCTGTTGCTGTTTTGGGGCAATGTTGATGGTGATGACATAGAGAATTAGGCAGTGGTCCGTCCAGCAGTCATCAGCTCCTGTCATGGCATGGGTGATGCGCATGTCTTTGCGGTCCCTCGCTCGGACGATGACATAGTCTAGCAGATGCCAGTGTTTGGAGCGAGGGTGTTGCCATGAGGCTTTATATTTGTCCTTCTGACGGAACATGGTATTGGTTCTGACGAGGCTGTGTTCTAAGCATTTCGTCAGGAGGAGGGTGCCATTGGAGTTGGCTTTCCCAACCACCTCTCTGCTGATCACACCTCCCCAGAGGTCAGTGTCCTTTCCAACTCTGGCATTGAAGTCACCAAGGAGGATCAGCTTGTTGCTCATTGGGACTCGGGACAGGGATTGTTCAAGGTTGGAATTGAATTCCTCTTTGGTCTCGTTTGCAGCTTCCAGTGTTAGGGCATATGCGCTGAAGACCATAGTGCACTGGTTCCAGATGAGGGTGATCCGAAGAGTAATGAGGCATTCGTTTATCCAACATGGGGAGTCCCTGAGATGGCCCGCTAGCTCATTTTTTACGGTGAAAGCTACCCCATGGAGGCAGCGTTCTGCTTCTGGTTTGCCTTTCCGGATGAAAGTGTAGCTGCCATCTTGTTCTTTGAGCTGGCCTTCTGCTGGGTCTTACTTAGGGCGGCGATGTCTATGTCGAAGCGCCTGAGTTCCTGAGCAATGATAACGGTGCGGCGTTCCGGTCTGTTGCTGTTGGGGTTGTCCATGAGGGTCCTGACGTTCTAGGTCCTGAACTTTATCTTAAAGTGTGGAAGATGCCTGTGCATGAATTCATTTAGCATGGGGGAGCCATTGCACACCAGCTACCACACGGGCTTGACAGAGCAAGATCTTGGTCCAGTGGGAAGGGGATCCAAGATGACTGGAGACCAGGCTCTGCTGTATAGGCTTAGTTCATACACACATGCATACTCCTACTGTCCTCCTTCCTCCTTGAAAGTAATGTATTTGGATTTTCAGAAGGCCTTTGATAACGTCCCACATAAGAGGTTAGTGTGCAAAATTAAAGCACAAAGGATTGAGAGTAATGTATTGGCATGGATTGAAAATTGGTTAACTGACAGGAAACAGAGATTAGGAATAAATGAGTCTTTTTTGGGGTGGCGGGCAGTGACTAGTGAGGTATCACAGGGATCAGTGCTTGAGCCCCAGCTCATTATCATCATCATCATAGGCAGTCCCTAGGAATCGAGGAGGACTTGCTTCCACTCCCAAAGTAAGTTCTTTGATGGCTGAACAGTCCGATACAAGAGCCACAGACCCTGTTACAGGTGGGACAGACATTTGTCGAGGGACGGGGTCAGTAGGGCTGGTTTGCCGTGCGCTCCTTCCTCTGCCTATGCCTGGCCTCTTCATGCTCCTTGTGTCGAGACTCAGAGCTCAATGCCCTCCCGGATGGACTTTCTCCACCTCGGGCAGTCTGCGGCCAGGGTCTCCCATGTGTCAGTGGTGATGTCGCACTTTACCAGGGAGGCTTTGAGGGTGTCCTTATAATGTTTCCGCTGTCCTCCTTTGGCTCATTTATCATGAAGGAGCTCCGCATAAAGTATTCGCTTAAGGAGTCTTGTATCTGGCATGCGAACTATGTGGCCTGCCCAGCGAAGCTGATCGAGTGTGGTCAGTGCTTCAATACTGGGGGTGTTAGCCTGGTCGAGGACACTGATGTTGGTGCACCTGTCCTCCCAAGAGATTTGCAGGATCTTGCGGAGACATCGTTGGTGATATATCTCCAGCGACTCGAGGTGCCTTCTGTACATCGTCCATGCCTCAGACCCATACAGGAGGGCGGCTATTGCTACAGCCCTGTAGACCATGAGCTTGGTGGTAGATTTGAGGGCCTGGTCTTCAAACGCTCTTTTCCGCAGGCGGCCGAAGGCTGTGTTGGTGCACTGGAGGCGATGTTGAATCTCCGCATCAATGTCTGCCTTTGTTGATAAGAGGCTCCCGAGATATGGGAAATGGTCCACGTTGTCCAGGGCCGCACCATAGATCTTGATGATTGGAGGGCAGTGCTGTGCGGCGATGACAGGCTGGTGAAGGACCTTTGTCTTACAGATGTTAAGCGTAAGGCCCATGCTTTCATATGCCTCAGTGAATACATTGATTATATCCTGGAGTTCAGCCTCTGAATGTGCACAGATGCCAGGCATTGTCCGCATACTGCAGCTCAATGACAGAGGTTGGGGTGATCTTGGACCTGGCCTGGTGGTGGCGTAGGTTAAACAGCTTCCCACTGGTTCTGTAGTTTAATACCACTCTAGTGGGGAGCTTGTTGATTGTGAGGTGGAGCATGGCGGCGAGGAAGATTGAGAAGAGGGTTGGAGCAATAATGCAACCCTGTTTGACCCCGGTCCGGACGTGGATTGGGTCTGTAATGGATCCGTTGGTAAGGATCACGGCCTGCATGTCATCATGAAGCAGGCGAAGGATGTTGACAAACTTTTGGGGGCATCCGAAACGGAGGAGGATGTTCCATAGAACCTCACGGTTGACAGTGTCAAAGGCCTTTGTAAGATCGAAAAAGGCCATGTAAAAAAGCCTGGCGCTGCTCTCTGCATTTTCCCTGCAACTGATGCGCTGCAAAGATCATGTCCGTTGTGCCCCGTAGGGGACGAAATCCGCATTGTGATTCCAGGAGGAGCTCCTCGGCCACAGGGAGAAGACGATTGAGGAGAACTCTGGATCAGTTCCTAGCGAGTGGAGGGTAGCCAATGTAACCCCACTTTTTAAAAAAGGAGGGAGAGAAAACAGGGAATTATAGACCGGTCAGCCTGACCTCAGTAGTGGGTAAAATGATGGAATCAATTATTAAGGATGTCATAGCAGTGCATTTGGAAAATGGTGACATGATAGGTCCAAGTCAGCATGGATTTGTGAAAGGGAAATCATGCTTGACAAACCTTCTGGAATTTTTTGAGGATGTTTCCAGTAAAGTGGACAAGGGAGAACCAGTTGATGTGGTATATTTGGACTTTCAGAAGGCTTTCGGCAAGGTCCCACACAAGAGATTAATGTGCAAAGTTAAAGCACATGGGATTGGGGGTAGTGTGCTGACGAGGATTGAGAACTGGTTGTCAGACAGGAAGCAAAGAGTAGGAGTAAATGGGTACTTTTCAGAATGGCAGGCAGTGATTAGTGGGGTACCGCAAGGTTCTGTGCTGGGGCCCCAGCTGTTTACATTGTACATTAATGATTTAGACGAGGGGATTAAATGTAGTATCTCCAAATTTGCGGATGACACTAAGTTGGGTGGCAGTGTGAGCTGCGAGGAGGATGCTATGAGGCTGCAGAGTGACTTGGATAGGTTAGGTGAGTGGGCAAATGCATGGCAGATGAAGTATAATGTGGATAAATGTGAGGTTATCCACTTTGGTGGTAAAAACAGAGAGACAGACTATTATCTGAATGGTGACAGATTAGGAAAAGGGAAGTTGCAACAAGACCTGGGTGTCATGGTACATCAGTCATTGAAGGTTGGCATGCAGGTACAGCAGGCGGTTAAGAAAGCAAATGGCATGTTGGCCTTCATAGCGAGGGGATTTGAGTACAGGGGCAGGGAGGTGTTGCTACAGTTGTACAGGGCCTTGGTGAGGCCACACCTGGAGTATTGTGTGCAGTTTTGGTCTCCTAACTTGAGGAAGGACATTCTTGCTATTGAGGGAGTGCAGCGAAGATTCACCAGACTGATTCCCGGGATGGTGGGACTGACCTATCAAGAAAGACTGGATCAACTGGGCTTGTATTCACTGGAGTTCAGAAGAATGAGAGGGGACCTCATAGAAACGTTTAAAATTCTGACGGGTTTAGACAAGTTAGATGCAGGAAGAATGTTCCCAATGTTGGGGAAGTCCAGAACCAGGGGTCACAGTCTAAGGATAAGGGGTAAGCCATTTAGGACCGAGATGAGGAGAAACTCCTTCACCCAGAGAGTGGTGAACCTGTGGAATTCTCTACTACAGAATGTAGTTGAGGCCAATTCACTAAATATATTCAAAAGGGAGTTAGATGAAGTCCTTACTACTCGGGGGATCAAGGGGTATGGCGAGAAAGCAGGAAGGGGGTACTGAAGTGTATGTTCAGCCATGAACTCATTGAATGGCGGTGCAGGCTAGAAGGGCTGAATGGCCTACTCCTGCACCTATTTTCTATGTTTCTATGTTTCTATGTAACTCAAGCGACAACTTTCCCAGTGGCTGAAAGCAGGGAGATTCCCCTGTAGTTGCCGCAGACGGACTTGTTCCCCTTTTTAAAAATGGTCACAATCACTGCATCTCTGAGATCTTCCAGATGAGAGAGATGAGGTCATGTATCTGCGCCAACAGCGCCTCTCCGCCATATTTAAGCGCCTCAGCAGGGATTCCATCCGCACCCGTAGCCTTGTTGTTCTTCAGCTGTTTTATGGCTTTGCCTACCTCGTGCAACATTGGAGTTTCGCTGAGTTGGTGGCGGGTCGCATGCTGCGGGATGGAATCGAGAACACTCGAGTTAAAGGCAGAGTCTTGATTGAGGAGATCTTCAAAGTGCTCCTTCCATCGGGATCTGACAGCCTCGGTGTCCTTGATGAGTGTTTCCCCGTTCTTGGCCAGGAGTGGGGTGGGGCCTTGGGAGTTTGGACCATAGGTGGCCTTGACTGTAGTGAAGAATCCTCACATACCGTGGCTGTCAGCCAGTTGTTGTATCTCCTGTGCTTTCTCCATCCACCACCTATTCTTTAGGTCCCGAGTTTTTTATTGGACCTGAGCCTTGAGCCGTCTGTAATGTTGCTTTGCAGCTCCCGAGTTGGGCTGTTGCTTGAGGCTCAGAAATGCTTTGCGCTTGCGAAGTATTAGTTCTTCAATCTCCTGATCATTTTCATCAAATCAGTCCTGATGTTTTCTGTTTGAGTGACCAAGTGTCTCTTCACAGGCACTGGTTATAGAGGCCTGGAGGGCAGACCAAGCACTATGGGGTTCAGCATCTCAGGGTCATCAAGGCACGCCAGATTGGTTGTGAGTCGCTGGCTGTATAGGACTCTTTTAGCTGGGTCTCTAAGTGTCTCGGCATTAACTTTTTTTGCGGAACTGCTTCTGCTGTCCCCTCTGCTTTGGGGCCCCAGCTGTTCACAATATATATAACTGATTTGGATGAGGGAACCAAATGTAATATTTCCAAGTTTGCTGACGACACAAAACTAGGTGGGATTGTGAGTTGTGAGGAGGATGCAAAGACGCTGCAAGGCGATTTAGATAGTTTGAGTGAGTGGGCAAATACATGGCAGATGCATTATAATGTGGATAAACGTGAATAACATAAGGACAAAGAATGATTTAAATGGTGATGGCTTGGGAAGTGTCAATGTACAGAGGGACCTGGGTGTCCTTGTACACCAGTTATTGAAAGCAAACATGCAAATGCAGCAAACAGTTAGAAAGGCAAATGGTATGTTGGCCTTCATTGCAAGAGGATTTGAGCACAGGAGCAAGGATGTCTTACTACAGTTATATAGGGCCTTGGTGAGACCGCACCTGGAGTATTGTGTGCAGTTTTGGTCTCCTTACCTAAGAAAGGATATACTTGCCATAGAGGGAGTGCAGTGAAGGTTCACCAGATTGAATCCTGGGATGGCAGGACTGTCATATGAGGAGAGATTGGGTCAACTAGGCATGTATTCACTAGAGTTTAGAAGAATGAGAGGGGATCTCATTGAAACGTATCAAATTCTGACTGGTGGGATAGACAGGATGCGGGGAGGATATTTCACCTAGCTGGGAAATCTAGAACAAGGGGTCACAGTCTCTGGGTACGGGGTAGGAAATTTAGGACCGAGATGAAGAGAAATGTTTTCACTCAGAGGGTGGTGAACCTGTGGAATTCTCTACCACAGAAGGCTGTGGAGGCCAAGCCGCTGAATATATTTAAGAGGGAGATAGATAGATTTCTAGAAATAAAAGGCATCAAGGGGTATGGGGAAAAAACAGGAATATGGTGTTGAGATAGAGGATCAGCCATGATCATATTTGTCATGTATTCAACTGTCATTGTAACCCATGTATAAACTGACCTAAGTTGTACACCATGAGAACATTGACCACTAGGTGGTGAACTTGTGGGAGACACTCCTAAGCTGGACTTTCAGGTATAAAAGGGGAAGCTTCACCCACCTTCATCACTTGGTTGCTGGCGAATAAAGCTTACTGGTCACAGAGGTATGGGCTCCGTGTGCATTTATACTGTATAGTAAGGACATATTATTGGCGACGAGAAACTGGGATTTAAACAACACGAGCATGGCCACTAGCAGCACGGATGAGAGGTACTGTGTTGGTGATGATTGGGACGATTTTATTGAGAGACGACAGCAACGTTTCGTCACTAAGGAATGGTTGGGAAAGGATTCGGCCGACAAACGCAGGGCTCATCTCCTGACAGTTTGTGGATCCAGGACGTACTCCCTGATGAAGGACCTGCTAGCGCCAGAAAAGCCGGCAGACAAGACTTTTGAAGAGCTCAATAAGTTGATCGGGGAACACTTTAAACCAGCGAGCAGCAGGCACATAGCGAGACAGCATGCACCAGCGGCGAGAAGGGCAAAGCATTCCAGACTTCGTGGAAGACCTCCGGCGACTGGCGAACCTATGTAAGTTCCCAGATGCATGCAGATTGGAGATGCTGCGAGACTTTTTTATTGAGGGCATCGGGCATGCTGGGGTTTTCAGGAAACTGATTGAGACCAAAGACTTGACCCTGGAAACGGCGGCTTTGATGGCCCAGACATTTATCTCAGGGGAGGAAGAGACCAGAATGATGTTTGACAAAAATCTTGGTTTAAATGCAGCAAATGGACAGGGAGTCAACATTGTTAACGCGGCACACAGTTCTCCAGGCAGCCAGGGGCAATCGGATATGCCCGAGCATTTAGTCGAACCCAAAGGGGGAATTCAACAGAGACAATGGCAAGCTGAACGGCGATTCATGCCATCGCAAGCGACAATGCGGCCAGTAATGGGGCCATTAACAACTGTCAATGATGCGCTTAAGAGCAGATACAGAGACAGTCAGAGACGATGGACTGGTAATGGAGCTTTTGTTTCCAACAATGGCTCATGTTGGAGGTGTGGAGGCAAACACCCAGCCAGAGCTTGCAGGTATCAGCAATATACCTACAGAAATTGCAACGTAAGCGGTCACTTGGCGCGTATGTGCAGGAAGCCTGCAGCCAGGTTGACGTACGAGGAGGACGGGCCCGATGTAAGCTCTACGAGGCCAAATGAACACTGGGGGAAATCACTGGAAGCTGAAGTTCGCGAGTAGATGTGGAGCACATATACAGTTCATACAGCAGGACGCCACCGATAATGATGAAAGTGCTCCTCAATGGCATCCCAGTATCAATGGAGCTAGACACGGGGGCCAGCCAGTCCCTGATGAGTATCAAACAGTTCAACAAGTGGTGGGCGTCCAAGGCCAGGAGGCCAAAATTATTGCCGATTGACGCACAACTACGGACATATACAAAGTAGATCATTCCGGTGCTAGGCAGCGCCACGGTAGTCGTGACCCACAAAGATTCGGAGAACAGATTGCCATCTGGATTATCCCGGGGGATTGTCCCTGGGGAGGAGTTGGCTTGCTGTCATGAACTGGAAATGGGGCGATGTCAATGCAACTTCTTCTGTGGAGCGAGTATCATGCTCACAGGTCCAGGACAAATTTGACTCATTATTTCAACCCGGCATTGGCACTTTCATGGGGACCAAGGTAGCGATTCACATAAACCCGGACGCCAGGCCAGTGTACCACAAGGCCAGAGCGGTGCCGTACGTGATGCGGGAAAAGATAGAAGGCGAATTGGACCGCCTGCTGAGGTAATGCATTATCTCGCCAGTCGAATTCAGTGACTGGGCGAGCCCGATTGTGCCGTTGCTCAAGGCGGATGGGTCGGTCAGGATATGTGGTGATTACAAGGCCACCATCAATCGGGTGTCATTCCAAGATCAGTACCCGCTACCGAGAGCGGAGGACCTCTTTGCGACGCTATCAGGTGGCAAACTTTTTCCAAAATTGGACCTGACCTCAGCTTACATGACCCAGGAGCTGGCGAGTGAGTCGAAGAAGCTGACCACCATCATGACACACAAGGGATTGTTTGAGTACAACAGATGTCCGTTTGGGATTCGCTTGGCCGCCGCGATCTTTCAACGAAATATGGAAAGCCTCCTCAAATCGATTCCAAGGGCGGTAGTTTTTCAAGATGAAATCCTCATCACGGGATGCGATACTGAAGAACACCTCCACAACCTGGAGGAGGTGCGACGCAGACTGGACCGGGTAGGGCTGCGACTAAAAAAGGCGAAGTGCGACTTCCTAGCTCCAGAGGTAGAATTCCTGGGGATGAGGGTAGCAGCAGATGGGATCAGATCTACTGCACCCAAAACGGAAGCAATCCAGAGAGCACCCAGACCCCGCAACATGACAGAGCTGCGTTCATTCCTGGGGCTCCTGAACTATTTTGGTAACTTTCTTCCCAAATTGAGCATGCTGTTAGAGCTGCTACATGTGCTCCTATGCAAAGGTCGCGAATCAGTCTGGGGGGACAGCCAGGAAAGGGCTTTTGATAGAGCACGAAATTTGTTATGCCCCAACAATCTGTTAACGCTATATGACCCATGTAAGAAACTTGTTTTAACGTGCGATGCATCGTCCTATGGGTCGGGTGTGTGTTGCAGCATATTAATGCCAAGGGTCAGTTACAGCCAGTAGCTTATGCCTCCAGAAGTCTGTCCCAGGCAGAAAGGGGCTACGGGATGGGAGAAAAGGAAGCACTAGCATATGTATATGCAGTAAAAAAAATGCACCAGTACCTGTTTGGCAGGAAATTGGAGCTGGAGACAGATCACAAACCCCTAACGTCCCTTTTGGCCGACAACAAGGCCATAAATGCAAATGCATTGGCCCGCATACAGAGGTGGGCACTCACGTTAGCCGCCTATGACTACACAATTTGGCACAGACCAGGCACTGAAAACTACGCCGATGCACTCAGCAGGCTCCCGCGAGCCACCACCGAGAGGGCAACCGAGCATGCTGTTGAGATGGTCATGGCTGTTGAAGCTTTCGAAAGCGAAGGCTCACCCGTGATAGCCCGTCAGATCAAAGTCTGAACAAATAGAGATCTGCTACTGTCTTTAGTCAAGAAATGTGTCCTGAATGGGGACTGGGCAGCCATGTAAGGGGCATGCCCTGAGGAATTCAAACCATTTCACAGGCGCAAGGATGAACTCTCGATTCAGGCCGATTGCCTACTATGGGGAAACTGAGTAGTCATGCCCCAGATGGGCAGCGAGATGTTCATCAGAGAACTCCACAATGAGTACCCGGGCATTGTCATGATGAAGGCAATTGCCAGGTCACACATTTGGTGGCTAGGGATAGATGCAGACCTGGAACTTTGTGTTCGCAGGTGCAACACGTGTGCCCAGCTGGACAATGCGCCCAGGGAAGCCCCTCTAAGCCACTGGTCCTGGCCCGCCAAGCCATGGTCACGCATCCATGTGGACTACGCAGGTCCTTTCATGGGATAAGTGTTTTTGGTTGTAGTAGACGCCTACTCCAAATGGATCGAGTTTAACATTCTCAATTCAGGCACATCCTCTGCCACGGTAGAAAGTCTACTGGAAATGTTCGCCGCCCATGGTCTATTGGACGTCTTGGTCAGTGACAATGGCCCGTGCTTTACAAGCATTGAATTCCAGGACTTCATGGCAGGCAATGGAATCAACCATGTCAGAACGGCGCCGTTCAAGCCGGCCTCAAACGGTCAGGTGGAACGAGCAGTACAGATAATCAAACAGGGGATGCTCAGAATGCAAGGGGGTTCCCTTCAAAGCCGTTTATCACGCTTCCTGTTGGCCTACAGATCCTGACCACACTCGCTCACAGGGGTTCCACCCGCAGAGCTGCTAATGAAAAGGACGCTTAAAACCAGCTTATCCCTTATACACCCTACTATGAAAGAAATTGTTGAGAGCAGGCACCAGTCACAATGTGAGGACCATAACCGGAATGCAAGGGCGCGATATATTGATGTCAATGACCCTGTCTTTGTCCTCAACTACGCTGCAGGGCCTAAATGGCTCGCAGGGACTGTGATTGCCAAAGAGGGGAATAGGATTCTGGTAGTTAAACTTACCAATGGATAAATCTGCCGCAAACACGTGGATCAAACAAAAAGGAGGTTCAGCAACCCCATTGAAGAAGCAGACGAAGAACACGATGTAGAGTTCACTCCTCCACTGGTGACCGAACACTGGAACCAAGCGGAGGAGAGCCCAGTCACCGTGGGCAGTCTGGACAGGCCTGAGGCACCGCAAACAGCAGACACTCAGGCCAGTGCCCAACAACCGGAGCCCCAACTCAGGCGCTCTACAAGGGAGCGTAAACCACCAGAGAGACTTAACCTGTGATCCCAATAAGACTTTGGGGGGGAGGTGATGTCATGTATTCAACTGTCATTGTAACCCATGTATAAACTGACCTAAGTTGTACACCGTGAGAACATTGACTACTAGGCGGTGAACTTGTGGGAGACACTCCTAACCTGGACTTTCAGGTATAAAAGGGGAAGCTCCACCCACCTTCATCACTTGAATGCTGGCGAATAAAGGTTACTGGTCACAGAGTGACCTTCTCTCAAGTATGGGCCTCATGTGCATTTATACTGTATAGTAAGGACATATTAATATTGAATGGCGGTGCAGGCTCGAAGGGCCGAATGGCATACTACTGCTCCTATTTTCTATGTTTCTATGTTTCCAACAGCGCCTCTCTTCCTGGGTTTCATAGGACACAATGGCGGCCTCACGAACTTGCTGTTGGCCCACGCTGTGCCGCTCCTGGACCTCTCGCTGTCCTCCGACCTCCCGCTGCCCTCCTAACTCACGCTGCTCTCTGATCTCTCACTGCTCTCCAACCTCTCGCTGCCCTTCGACCTTCCGCTTTCCTCCGACCTCTCGTTGCTGTCCAACCTCCCACTGCTCTTCGACCTCTCGCTGCCCTCCGACATCCCGCTGCTCTCTGACCTCTCGCTGCTCTCTGACCTCTCACTGCTCTCCGACCTCCCATTGCTCTCTGACTTCCCGCTGCTCTCTGACCTCCCGCTGCTCTCTTACCTTTCGCTGTCCTCCGACCTCCCGCTGTCCTCCGACCTCCCGCTGTCCTCCGACCTCTGGGCACCCGTTATGCTCCGACCTCTTCTGGACCCCGACCCCGAACGCTGGGCTTAACCTCGCACCAAGTGACGCCAACCAATCAGCTACCTGGGATTCCGTGATGTCCCCTTTGCCTTCGTCACACTCTCCGACTGGCTTGCGCTACTCCCCGGTGGCTGGCTGCTGCTGCTGCTCATCTGTTCCCACATAGGTGAGGTCGGGTCGACAACCACGATGTGCAAGGATTCTTCAGCGCAGTCAAGATGACCTATGACCCAAGCACCCAAGACCCTACCCCACTGCTGGCCAAGAATGGAGAGATGCTCATCAAAGACAGAGAGGCAGTCAGTGCCCACTGGAAAGAACACTTCGAGGATCTCCTTAACCAAGACTCTGTTTTCAACGTGAGTGTCCTTGACTCCATCCTCACAGTATGCCACCCGCCACCATCTCAGCACAACCCCAGCCTGGTACGAAGTTGAAAAGGCCATCCGACAACTGAAGAGCAACAAGGCATCATGAGCAGATGGAATCCCCGCCGTAGCACGAAAACATGTCGGAAAAGCACTACTGGTGCGGATTCATGATCTCATCTCTCTTATCTGAAAGGAGGAGATCATGCCAGGAGATCTCAGAGATGCTGTAATCATGACCATTTTCAAGAAAGTTGACAAGTGCAACTGCGGTAACTACAGAGGAATCTCCCTGCTGTCGACCACCAGGAAAATCATCGCAAGAATCCTCCTCAATTGCCTTCACCTTGTGGCTGAAGAGCTCTTCCCAGATTCGCAATGCGGATTCCAACCACTAAGGGGCACAATGTACATGATCTTCACTGCGTGGCAGATACAAGAGAAGTGCAGGGAACAGCTCCAACCCTTGTACATGGCCTTCTTTGACCTCACAAAAGCCTTCCACACTGTCAACCATGAGGGATTATGGAGCGTCCTCCTCAGATTCAGTTGCCTTCAAATGTTTGTCATCATCCTCCGCCTGCTCCATGATGACATGCAAGCCATGATCCGACCAACGTTTCCATCACAGACCCATTCCACGTTTGAACTGGGGTCAAGCAAGGCTGTGTCATTGCACCAACGCTCTTCTCGATCTTCCTTGCTGCAATGCTCCATCTCACCCTCAGCAAGCTCCCTGCTGGAGTGGAGCTTAATTACAGGACAAATGGGAATCTGTTCAACCTCTGCCACCTCCAGGCCAGATCCAAGGTCGTCCCATCCTCTGTCATCGAATTACAGTATGCAGACGACGTTTGTGTCTGCGCACACTCAGAGGCCAAACTCCAAGCCATCATCAATACCTTCACCGAGGCGTACGAGAGCATGGGCCTTACACCAAACATCCGTAAGACAAAGGTCCTCTACCGACGTGCCACCGCCACACAGCAAAATCCACAGTGAGGCCTTGGACAACATGGACCATTTTCCATACCTCGGGAGTCAACTGTCAACAAGGGCAGACATCAATGACGAAATCCAACACCGTTTTCAGTGTGCCAGCGCAGCCTTCGGTCGCCTGAAGAAGAGAGTTATTGAAGATTAGAACCTCAAACCCAGCACCAAGCCCATGGTCTACAGAGTAGTGGTGATACCCGCCCTCCTATATGGCTCAGAGATATGAACTATGTACAGCAGGCACCTCACAACACTGGAGAAGTACCACCAGCATTGCCTCCGCAAGATTCTGCAAATGCATAGGCAGGGTAGGTGCACCAACGTTAGTGTACTCGCTGAGGGCAACATCCCCAGCATTGAAGCACTGACCATGCTCAATCAGCTCTGCTGGACGGGCCACATCATCTGCATGCCTAACATGAGACTCCCAAAACAAGTGCTCTAGTCGGAGCTCCGACAAGGCAAGTGAGCCTGAGGTGGGCAGAGGAAACACTTCAAGGACACCTTCAAAGCCTCCTTGAAAAAGTGCAACATCCCCATTAACACCAGCGAATCTCTGGTCCAAGGCCGCCCAAAGTGGAGGAAAAGCATCTGGGAAGGCACTGAACACCTCGAATCTCTTCACTGAGAGCAAGCTGAAGCCAAGCGCTGACAGTGGAAGGAACACGTGGCAATTGGCGAGAAAGCAGGAATGGGGTACTGAAGTTGCATGTTCAGCCATGAACTCATTGAATGGCGGTCCAGGCTCGAAGGGCCGAATGACCTACTCCTGCACCTATTTTCTATGTTTCTATGTTTTTTTCTATGTTTCTAACCCAGGCCCCCCAACCTCCCGTTCCTCTAACCACAGTCTGCCCCACCTGTGACAGAGACTGTAGGTCCCACATTGGACTCTTCAGTCACCTCAGAACTCATTTTTCGTGTGGAAGCAAGTCATCCTCGACTCCGAGGGACTGCCTATGGTGATGATGAATATTGAAGGTGGTGGATGGGGTACCAATCAAGCGGGCTGCTTTGTCCTGGATGGTGTCGAGCTTCTTGAGTGTTGTTGTTGCTGCATTCATTCAGGAAAGTGGAGAGTATTCCATCACACTCCTGACTTGTGCCTTGTAGATTGTGGACAGGCTTTGGGGAGTCAGGAGATGAGACACTCGCCACAGAATACCCAGCCTCTGACCTACTCTTGTTGCTATAGTATTTATGTGGCTGGTTCAGTTAAGTTTCTGGTAAATAGTGACCCCTAGGATGTTGATGCTGGGGGATTCAGTGATTGTAATACCGTTGAACGTCAAGGGGAGTTGGTTAGATGCTCGCTTGTTGGCGATGGTCATTGCCTGGCACTGTGATGTGAATGTTACTTGCCACTTATCAGTCCAAGCCACAATGTCGGCCAGGTCTTGCTGCATACGGGCATGGACTGCTTCATTTTCTGAGGAGTTGCGAATGGAACGGAACACTGTGCAATCACCAGCAAACCTCCCCACTCTGACCTTATGATGAAGGGAGGGTCATTGTTGAAGCAGCTGAAGATGGTTGGGCCCAGCACACTGCCCTGAGGAACTCCTGGGGCTATGCTGATTGAGCTCCAATAACCACAACCATCTTCCTTTGTGCTAGCTATGACTCCAGCCAGAAGGGAGTTTTCCCCCTGATTTCCGTTGACTTCAATTTTACTTGGGCTCCTTGATGCCACAGTCGGGCAAATGCTGCCTTGATGTCAAGGGCAGTCACTCTCACCTCACCTCTAGAATGCAACTCTTTGTCAATGTTTGGACCAAGGCTGTTATAAGGTCTAGAGCTGAGTGGTCCTGGCGGAACCCAAACTGAGCATCTGTGAGCAGGTTATTTGTGAGTTAGTGTCGCTTGATAGCACTGTCGACGACACTTTCCATCACTTAGCTATTGATTGAAAGTAAACTGATCGGCGTTAATTTGCTGGATAAGATTTGTCTTACTTTTTGTGGACAGGACATACCTGGGCAGTTTTCCACATTGTTGGGTAGATGCTAGTATTGTAGCTGTACTGGAACAACTTGGCTAGAGGGGCGGCTAGTTCTGGAGCACAAATCTCCAAGACAACAGCCGGGATGTTGTCAGGGCCCGTAGCCTCTGCTGTATCCAGTGCGCTCAGCCACTTCTTGATATGATGTGGAGTAAATCGAATTGGCTGAAGACTGATTTCTGTGATGGTGAGGACCTGCAGATGAGTCTGATTTGGATTATCCACTCGGCAATTCTGGCTGAAGATGGTTGCAAACGCTTCAGCTTTGTCAGTGAATACAAACATTGCACCATTATAATCAGATTCTGAGGCATTTCACTTCAGACTTTCACCTAACTGTAGCAGCAGTTTTGCCAGTCTCTCTTCACCAGCCAGGAATAAGTAGAGACAGATTATCCAATGATGTCCTCAATAAATCTTGCAGCAGCCAATGGTGTTACTGATAAAAATATATTACATTCGATCTGTTTAATAATTGTATGGTCATGTTTTCAGAGTAACAGTTCAGGCAGGGTATATCACAATCTGAAACAATGAGGGATGCTGCCTCATTGATTATAATCCACATACCCTCACAAGGATTCATGGATAGATCTCAGCCTGGCCAAGAAAGGGGCAATTTAGGTAATTACTCAACTTTTACACCCATTTTAATCTTTGAACTGGGATGTTACATATTCTTCAACCGATTCTATTTGTCCCATGCAATGCAAAGTAAAGGGCTCTGCTCAGGGATATGAGTTTAGGCTGGCGGATCTAGCGAATCAAAAATAATATGGTTCCTTAATGGTGGTGAAGGCATCCAGTAGGCTATCTGGGATTCTCTGGTTTGGTTGCAGCCCAGCAGACAAAGCATGAGGAGGGCAACAGGAAGCCACCTCAGCTGTTTTCCTTAGTAGCTCAAGTTTCAAATGGCCAAGACTGGTGAAAGTGCAAATTACATTAATGGGGTCTCTCGCCATGCAAGGAAAGGTGTTGTGTCTGGCAGAAGAAGGAATAGTGTAAACCCTATGGGCTAGATTTTACACTTTTGTGCTTATCGCCCAAAAATGGGTGTTATTTCCGGCGTGGGCGGTAAAAATGGGTTTTCAGATCGCCGGCTTTTTGCCCATTCTCAAAGCACCTAGTCTCCATTTTTGAAATTGGACGTTACCGCAAGCGATATGAAATGGGCAGTAGCGTTAAATCTCGCTGACCTTCTGCCGTAAAGTGTCACCGTCCTTAGCAACGGCATGGCAACGCTCGTTTCCTGCGATTCAGGAGGTCAGGGGTCATCATTACATGCGCAGAAGAGGAGACAGAGAGAGAGGGAGCAGAGAGGGACTGAAAGCGTGTGTGGGTGTGGTGTGTGCTTGTTTGGCTGTTGTGGGAGGCATGAGGGAGATTCACCAGCAGCAAAAAGCCTACTAAGCACCAAGAACATAGTTGGCACTGAGTTTTTGTCCAACAAATAATATATAACATGGAAGGGATGGAGGAGGCCCTGCAGCTATTAGTCAGGAACACTGGTGGCAGAGGGCTCCCAGTGGTCCTGGAGCGTGGCACTGCACCCCAAGGTGCCACACCCCCATTGCCAATGACACATGAGAGCCAGGAGCAACATCTTGCTTCAGGCTCTGAGCATGTTCCTACCATGGGACCGTCCTCTCCTGTATCTGTCCAAGCAGCGGTTCAGCCGTCATACCCACCCCCCACCCCCCCGCAATGAAGCAGCGCCTGAGGAACTCCTCGGCCAGGCGGCTTGGAGTCAGGAGGGGTAGGGGAAGGGGTAGAGGTGGGGATCAGAAGCGAGGATGGAGGAAAGGTTGGTTTTTACAGATATACTTATGATTTCAGACGAATGGTCGGTTTAAATGTTTTTTATTTAACATAAACTTGTTGCGCATTGGCTCAGATAGCTGTACCATTACACACTGGTGATTCCTTAACATCAAAGGGTATAATTACACTTAACTTCAATCAACTTAAACTTTAACTGTCACCAAGGTGATGCACACCATTGATGTATGACCTGCACACCCAGCAGTGTGTCAGCCTTGTAAATACATAGAAACATAGAAACATAGAAACATAGAAAATAGGTACAGGAGTAGGCCATTCGGCCCTTCGAGCCTGCACCACCATTCAATAAGATCATGGCTGATCATTCCCTCAGTACCCCTTTCTTGCCTTCTCTCCATACCCCTTGATCCCCTTAGCCGTAAGGGCCATATCTAACTCCCTTTTGAATATATCCAATGACCTGGCACCAACAACTCTCTACGGCAGGGAATTCCACAGGTTAACAACTCTCTGAGTAAAGAAGTTTCTCCTCATCTCAGTCCTAAATGGCCTACCCCTTAACCTAAGACTGTGTCCCCTGGTTCTGGACTTCACCAACATCGGGAACATTCTACCAGCATCTAACCTGTCCCGTCCCATCAGAATCTTATATGTTTCCACCAACGTTCTTTCAGGCAAAGCGCTCATTTATGAGCTCCTGACATAAGAGTCTTACAGCTATGAAGCCACCACAGGCCCTTTCCTGCGGTCTACAGAGAGGCGAGGGCATGGCTTCAGCGTCAGCCTGATTGTCTGGCCCGATGTCAGCGTCCACCTTCTCGTCCTCCTCTTCCTCTCTCTCCTGAGCTGGACCGTCATACCCTTCTGGCAATTCTTGTCCCCTCCTGATAGCCAAGTTGTGCAGCATGGAGCACACCATCACGAATTGAGCTACTTGCTCAGGATGGTATTGGACCTTATCTCCTGAGTGGTCCAGGCATCTAAAGCGTTGCTTAAGCACTCCAATGCTTTTCTCCATGATATTGCGAGTGGCTCTGTGGCTCTCATTGTATCGCGTCTTGGCTTCGGTGTGGGTGTCACACAGGGGGATCATCAGCCAGGTGGCGAGGCCATATCCTTTGTCACCAAGCATCCACCATTGCCCTTGTGGCTGATTGGTAAACAAGTCAGATACAGTGCTCTCACGCAGGATGTCGTAAATTTAGCATTCACTGCCATAATAATTTGCTGGTGTTCTTCAATGAGTTGCACATTCAGGGAGTGGAATCCCTTGCGGTTCCTGAAAACCTCTGCATCCTGAAAAGGTGCCCGCACCGCGATGTGCGTAAAGTCTATTGCTCCTTGCACCTTGAGGAAGTTAGCAATTCGGTAGAATCCTAAAGCCCTCAGTCTGAGCTTCCCTGGTCATAGGGAAGCTGATAAAGTCCATCCTGCATGCGTACAGGGCTTCAGTGACCTTTCTAATGCAGCAATGTGTGGCATGCTGAGACATACCACAAATGTCGCCAGCTGAGGCCTGAAAAGAACCCAATTACAAGAACGACAGTGCCGCAGTGACTTTGACCTCGACGGACAGTGTGGTCCTGATGGTGCTGGCAGGCTGCAGATCTCCCCTGATGAGCTGGCATATCTCACTGATAACCTCTTTGTGGAAGCGCAGTCTCCGAAGGCAGGTAGTGTCGGACAAGTTGAGGTAAGACTGCTTCTCCCATAACTTGCGGGGGTTCATCAGTCTGTCACGTCTTACATTGGGCACATGATGCTGTCGAGCATACCTTCTGCCATCTCGAGTCTGCAGCATGTAAGTGGTCATCAAGAGAGGGTGAAAAAGGACAGGCCCCATTTCAATAGCTATCTGTTTTCCACCGATTGGTCACAAACAATGAATGTCCCCACTAAGACACCTATTAAATTCCAATCATCCACATATGATAAGTTGTTTGTTCAGATGTTCACATTACCTCCAAAGACCTCCAGAGTACATCCGAACTCCCTGGAGGTTGAAGCAGAGCAGCCTTTTAAATGATGCGACATGTGATTTAGAACATGGCATCCATACCGCTGTGAGTAGTTATGGTTAGTTCCATTTTTTCCAAGCGTTTTTTTCAGCGAGCGATATTGTGGGCGAGATGTGTGCGAGGTGCCGTAAGTAAGGATGGGCGATCTCCTGGGTGTTAATTTCGGCAAATTTGATCTTCATGACAAAAAACAGTGGCCGGGTGGTATTATTAAATCTCGGCATTAATTACGTGCCGAAAGTAACGCTGGGCGATATTATGGCCGATGGGATCGCCCATTCTGATGATTCCTCCCAAAAAAGTGGGCGGGCGGTATTGTTTTTTCTCGGCATTACGCACGTGCAGAAAGTAACGCTCGGTGATAAGTGACCGAGAAATAGGCGTCAGTTTCCATTTTGTGGCTAAATGGGCGATAGCTGGGCATTACACGTCATTTCAGCGTTAAAATGGATGTTAAGTGGGCGTTATGCATGCGAAAATAATGGAAAATCTAGCCCTATAAGTTGGAGCTTGGTGGAAAAATCAGAATGGCACTTGGAATGTGTATACAATGCACAGAGCTGAAAAACTTAAAAATGTTAAGAGCAAATTGCAAAAGGGAAGTTTGAATGTTTTACGAATCTGTGAAGCAAGATGGAAAGGTGTTGGTAATTTCATGAGTGATGATGTGACAGTTGGCAGTTGAAAAAGTGCAACATCCCCACCGACACCTGGGAATCCCTGGCCTAAGATCACTCAAAGTGGAGGAAAAGCATCCGGGAAAGCGCCGAACACCTCGAGTCGCTTCGCCGCGAGCAAGCTGAAGCCAAGCGTAGACAACAGAAGGAGTGCACGGAAACCCAAGCTCTCAAACACCCGTTCCTTCAACCACCGTCTGCCCCACCTGTGACAGAGACTGTAGGTTCCGCATCGGACTCATCAGTCACCTGAGAACTCATATTTGTGTGGAAGCAAGTCATCCTCGACTCCGAGGGACTGCCTAAAAAGATGATGTGAGGGTAATCTAATCTGGAGAAAAGAAAGGGAGCAAAGTGTTGCAGTGCTGTTTGATAAAAATACTGGAACGTGTGCTTCCAAAATTGTCTAGAACTCTGACAGAATGTTGCTTCGGAAGCTTACTTCCCCCATAGATATTGTCATCATTCAAGTTTAGATGTCCACAAGTGACCAGCCTTAGGAAGAAATGGATGAAACCTACGATCAAATAATGAAATGATAGGTACCAAAAAAATAAATGACTATATGTTGTTGTCATGGGGGACTGGAACAGCGTTGTTGGAGAAAGTAAGGATGAATGTGTGATTGTTCGCTATGTATTAGGTTGTAAAATGTAAGAGGAGAGAAGTTGATTGAGTTGACCATAGAACAAGAAGGTGTACGTGGAAAAATCCTAAAGGTACAGAACAGTATCAGACTGATTACATCTTGATGAAGCAGAGATACCGCAATAATGTAAAGATTACTTGTACTTACCCTGGTGTAGATACCGATTCAGAACACAACTTGGTTCTGATGGAATTGCAAAAATTGTGATGGAAGCTTCTTTGAAGTTGAAGAGATTAAAGAATGGTACATAAAGGAGAAAGTGGAAATGGATCACAAATGATCACAAATAACCATCTGTGATTTATTATTAAAAAAATACAGTCAATATACATGAAAGCCTGCTCTTTCACCAATTCACATACTGAAAGGGGATGAAGGTGAGTGAAGGCAACTTATAAAGAATTTGCAAATGTGAGATAGCCACAGGCGGTACTACTGCTTTACCAAAAGAGAATAGGAATAACATTGACCCTTTTAGGAATACTGTAGAAAAGCTGACCCTCATTTACTAAAAATTGACATCAATTGACTATTGCAACAACAACAACTCCTCAGATAATGGCCCAGAAATCTCGGTTTTTCCTTCCCGCGGGCATTGAAATGAATTGTAGAGAAAAGATGCACACCTACCTGAAGCTGTTGCGGCCACGCAAGATCCAGGTCCGGAGGCCTCTCCTGACTGCGCATCGCAGCGCATGCATGTCAGGACGTGCGCAGGTCTGGAGCTGGAGTCACATGGCTCTGGGCAGCCAATCAGGTATAGTATAATTCTATCTCATAGCAATACGAGTTTCATAAGTCTGAAACTCCTATTACAGCGAATGAGAAACACCCCCAAACACTACATAAAACATTTTTTAAAAACTCACATAAATGCACTTTAGAAATTAAAGTTGATAAAACAGAGATGAGGAGAAATTTCTTCTCTCAGAATCTGTGGAATTCGCTGCCTCAGAGAGCTGTGGGAGCTGGGACATTGAATACATTTAAGACAGAAATAGACGGTTTCTTAATCGATAAGGGGATAAGAGGTTATTGGGAGCGGGCAGGGAAGTGGAGCTGAGTCCATGATCAGATCAGCCATGATCTTATTGCATGGCGGAGCAGGCTCGAGGGGCCGTATGGCCTACTCCTGTTCCTATTTCTTATGTTTTTATGTTCTTGTTCCTATGAAATGTTTTTGAAAAAGAAAATCTGCCGATTTTTTAAAAAGTTTTAATTATGGTTTAAAATAAAATTACCTAAGTGGGCTGGGTTTTTAACATAAATATGTATATTTAAATGTTATTTTAATATGTTTTTGATATGTTTTTAAACTCTTACCAGGCAGAAGAGTTTTAAGGACATTCGCAGGGCAAAACATGGGCAAATAGCCCTATCTCTGCCCTCGCTCTCGATATGCGGGAGATCTGTCAAGCCAGAAACTTGACAGATCAGAAAAGCCGGTTTTCAGCGCATGCGCATTGCGCGCTGTAAACCGACTTTTCCGATGCTTTCCCGGTTCTGTAGAAACTCCGTACGGACCCGGGGAGACCGCGATTTCTGGGCCAATGAAGCCCACATGCAGCAAGACCTGGACAACTTTCAGGCTTGGGTTGATAAGTGGCCAGTAACATTCATGCCACACAAGTGCCATGCAATGACTATCTCCAACAAGAGAGGGTCTAACCACCACCTCTTGACATTTAACAGCATTACCAATCCCCAATCCACTACAATTAAAATCCTGACAGTCACCATTGACCAGAACCTTATATGCACCAGCCACATAAATACTGTGGCTACAAGAGCAAGTCAGATGCTGGGTATTCTGCAGCGAGTGTCTCACCTCCTGACTCCCCAAAGCCTTTCCACCATCTACAAGGCACAAGTCAGGAGTGTGATAGAATACTCTCCACTTGCCTGAATGAGTGCAACTCCAACAACATTCAAGAAACTTAACACCATCCAGGACAAAGCAGCCCGCTTGATTGGCACCCCATTCACCACCTTTAACATTCACTCCCTGCACCACCAGCGTACCATGGCTGCAGTTTGTACCATCTATGATACACTGCAGCAATTTGCCAAGGCTTCTTCGACAGCATCTCCCAAATCCGCAACCTCTACCACCTAGGAGGAAAAAAGCAGCAGACGCATAGGATCACCTTCACCTCCAAGTTTCCCTCCAAGTCACACACCATCCTGACTTGGAAGTATATCGGCGTTCCTTCATCATCGCTGGGTCAGCATCCCGGAACTCCCTCTCTAACTGTACTGTGGGAGTACCTTCACCACAAGGACTGCAACGGTTTAAGAAGACAGCTCACCACCACCTTCTCAAGGGCAATTAGGGATGGACAATAAATGCTGGCTTTGACAGCGACGCCCACATCCCAAGAATGAATTTTAAAAAACAAGCTTTATCAGACAAAATTTGACAGCAAGCCATTTAAGAAATATTAGGACAGGTGACCAAAAACTTGGCTAAAGAGATAGGTTTTAAAGAGCAACCTAAATGAGGAGAGAGAGATGGTGAGACAGAGAGGCTCAGGGGGGGAATTCTTCGGGTCTAAATGGCTGAAGTCTTGACCGCCAATAGTGGAGCAAAGGAAATTGGGGATGCGCAAGGGGCCAGAATTGGAGAACGGCAGAGATCTCGAATGGCTGTAAGGCTGGCGGGAATACAAAGAAAAGGAGTGATGAAGCCATGGAGGAATTTGAACACAAGGATGAGAATTTTAAAAACAGTCCTCCTTTAAAGACATTCATTGATAATGTTTTGCAGTTCTTGATGTTATAACTGAAGTTAACAGTTGACTTACTAATGACTCAGTTACCATTAATTCTCACTGAGTTGGTAAGGGTGATCGTGAAGTTTAGAAACATTCAGGACAAAAAATATCTAAATGAGCCAATAAAAGATATCACACAACACTGAATACTTTTTATGTCTCTTACTTTTATACAGTGTAAAAATGTACCTCTGAAATTGATTGCTTAAACAGGTACAACGTCTCGAATCCGGCTGTCCGAAAACCGGAATTTTCCGAAAACCCGGACATTTTTGAGGCGGTCAAGATGGCGACATCGGATGGCGAGCATTGAGGAAACCGGTAAAATCCAGTCGACGATGCAGCACCGGGGGGCCGCAGGTGGCAAGGATCGGTGGGCGGTGAGGAACAGAGGGTTGGCGGGCAGCGAGGAGTGCCAACAGCGAGATCCGAAATCCGGAAAAATCCAAAAACTGGCACGATCTCGGTCCCGAGGTTTCCGGATGTCGGACGTGTTGATTTTCTTGTCCGAAATCTGGAAAAATCCAAAAACCGCATGGTCTCGGTCCAGAAGTTGCCGGATTTTGGACGTTGTACCTGGATGTAGTTAAATATTGGGAGGAGCAGACAAGGTTTAGCACCTTGTAAGTTGTTCAGAATACAAAAAGGCATTTTTACACAATGAAAGTGTCATAAGTTAAATGAGAATTAGGAAAAAAAGTTCTAATGTTTGTTGAAGAAGCAGAGCGACTTCACAGGGAAATATCTTAGTGAATTACTGAATATATACTTTATGTAACATTTATGTATATATTAGCATTGCTTTACATAATAGTGTACAGTATATCAATACTATTGTATATATATATTGTGACTCCATTGCATAAATTCTGTAGCACTAATTTATATATTACATTAAAGTAACATGCATTTGAGTCAGTTAAAAGTGTGTGACATTCTGTTGCAGTTTAAAAGAAGCGTATTGTTGAATTGGGAAATTTGTTTAAAGGAAGTATTGGCAACAGCCTCAGAGTTCTTTTTGCCTATAAAGTATTTCAGAAAGTGCACGGAGAAATTAATAGAAAGAAAAAACAGCAAGAGATTTAATTTAATTTTAAAAATATTGGCTTGCATGCCTATGGTACAATTTTCACTATTTTTTAAAAATGCAGGAGTTTGCTTCCTTTTAAGAGCTGCCTAAATAATGTTGGCACCAGTTACATCATTTTGCAATCAGGCAGTCTTCTGACACTGTACCTGGGCACTGATTAAAGAGACACTCTGTGTATTTCTGAAGTTTTATCAGCTAAAGATTATATTAAAACTAATACTATACACACCACTTCATTCATTGTTTCGTTATACCTTTTTTAAAATCTAGCCTTGTAACAATATTTAAAATAATAAACTGACTGATTTTAAAGTAACTTTAAATCTATAATAATCTTTACTCACAATACCCCCAATAGAATATTTAGACAGCGGTGGGTGATGGAAATGACGAAACAGTATTATTATGATGTTCTCAAGGAGTAGTTTGAGGATTTTTCAGCATTGTGACATTCAATTAAAGCACTGATTATAGGTCAAACAGATATAATGGCCTGGAATTTGTAATCCTGATGACATTGTCACAGGCACTGCGCTGCGTGAAATCCAGATCTCTCGATCTGTCAAGGTATGCCTTGACAGATCTATCAAACCGACTAGAAATTCCCTTTCGCTGGCGCAGAGTTGGGCTATTTGCACAGCTACTGCCCAGCAAATGCCCACAAAACTCTTACACCTGGTAAAAGCAGGCATAGGGACAGTTTTCACCAGCATAACGGTTAATATAAATCTTAAATGGAAAATGATGCATGTTTAAAATTAGTTTCTGAAAATTTTGGCCTGGATTAAAATGTTTAAATTTATTATTTTTTAATAATTAAATTTTTATTGTATTTGCTGTATAGAAGAGATTTTTACTTAAATTTGAAAATGAGAACATTTATTTTTATTGCAGTTGTCTAAATTGTTTAATTATTTTGGGATTCTATTAGGATTTATGGGGACTCTGTTCATAAATGGAATCCTCCATTCTCATTGGAGGACCTGGCCCACGTGATCCCAGGGATGCTTCCTAACCGCCTGCGTCCTGGGGATCCGTGGGCCTTTATGCATGACCTGAACTCTCTGTAGCTTTGCAACAGGAGAATTTTTCGTGGGTCGGAGGCGTACTCCGGAGGTACGCCTCCGACTGCAAATTCAGGGCCAATATGCATGATCAAATATAAAGCCATTAATATTCACCTGGTGACAATATTCAAGCTTGCAATTAAAAAAAATGACACTGTTTGCAGTAAGCAGAGGTGTGCTCTTCTGAAGTTGGGGTGTAAAAGAGGAAGCTGGTCTCCGTAACTAACTGAGCTATGACCTGACCCAGGAATACTTGATATTGCCACTGGATACTTGAAATGGGAAAATGTTTCATTCCCTAGTCTGAACATCCTTCATTTTGATGAGTACAAAAGCTTGTTTTTATAAAAAGCTGGCTACTCCCACAATCACTCAGTAAGTTTATCCAGTCAATAGTCGACAGCCACTAGGGCTGGATAGAAACATAGAAACATGGGAAATAGGTG
Source organism: Pristiophorus japonicus (assembly GCF_044704955.1). Taxonomy (NCBI): domain Eukaryota; kingdom Metazoa; phylum Chordata; class Chondrichthyes; family Pristiophoridae; genus Pristiophorus; species Pristiophorus japonicus. Next base: position 54,153,803 of record NC_091980.1, read on the forward strand.
CAGGAATAGGCCATTCGGCCCTTCGAGCCTGCACCGCCATTCAATAAGATCATGGCTGATCATTACCTCAGTACCCTTTTCCTGCTTTATCTCCATACCCCTTGATCCCCTTAGCCATAAGGGCCATATCTAACTCCCTCTTGAATATATCCAATGAACAGGCTCAACAACTCTCTGTGGCAGGGAATTCCACAGGTTAACAACTCTTTGAGTGAATAAGTTTCTCCACATCTCAGTCCTAAATGGCCTACCCTTTATCCTAAGACTATGTCCCCTGGTTCTGGACTTCCCCAAAATTTGGGGCTTTTGCGATTTTGTGGCGTTAATCACAGCGGAGCGGTAAAGATACTGCCTGAAAATAGTTTGCTCCCTCGACTACAAGATTTGCCAAAAATTTAAAATGGAGGAGAGTTAGTGTTAACTCAGGTGTTGCACAACGGACTTTGTGTGCCCGAGCCAAAACTCGCAGCGGTAAAGGAGACGGCCATTTTGCACATGCACAATTTTTGTTGTTCCGAATGCAAACTCTATTTCAGGGCGCAGCAGCTTCTAAACCGCCCCACTTCAACCACTTTTGCAGAAATGGAGGAGCAGGAGGGAAGGCAACATGCCAGGTTCTTCTCAAATAGGCCACTGAGGCAGTAGTGACCTCTGTGGAGAGGAGGTGGTCCTCATTCCATCTTGCTGGGGGAGCCAGACTGCTGCCACCAATCTTTAAAAGGCTGTGGAAGGAGATTGCCCAGGAGGTCTCTGCAGCAGACACTGTGCCCACAATGTATGAAAAAGTTCAACGATCTTACTAGTATTGTCAGGGTGAATACCCTTCAAATTAATGTATGCCTCCTATCCTTCCATCATAAATCTCAGACACTTTGTGAAGTCTTTCATGCATATGGTCCCTCTTGCAGTCTGTGGGGTGGGTTTCACAATGCATAGGAAAGATGAAGGATGACTTCTCTACCCATTGTCTCCTAATGATCGATGCACAAAAACTTGGTCCTTAATCATTGAGAACCTTCCTCGCAATACGATCCCACTGGTGCTATGGGTTTCATAAAGATCACCTGTAGCACCTAAGTTACATCTCTCTCACCTCCTAACCATCGCTCACAAAGCTCATGCAACATCCACAGAGATTGATGTGAAGTCATTAGAACATCCACACAGTCTCACCTAATGAAGTATGTCAGGCATATGTGACTCAACAGGATAAAAATCCTTTCTGAACCCCTGCTATTTTTCTCTTTGCAGTCGAAGCACTCTCACAACAGAAGGGAGCAGCTGTGCATAGGCAGGATCTGTTGTGTATGGAGAAAGAGTCAGACTGAACACTGTGAGCTCAAAGTAATGTGTGACCTTAGTCTTTTATTGCAGGTCTCCAGAGTGCCTCTCCAACCTGTGAAGCCTTCTTAAATACCTGTGCTCCCAAGGAATTATGGGGTCCCTTGGGACTCCGGGGAATGAGCCCTCTGGTGGCTGTACAGAGTAAATACAAGTCCACATGTCAAACAACATTCCCCCCCAAAGTCAATAGTGTAACTATTTACAATGTAAGTCGATCTGGGGCCCTTCTTGCCCTGGTTGATCATCTCGGTGTGAAAGCTGGTGTTGTTGAATTATTTGTTGGGCCCTCGCTGGGCTGCTGTGCAGCTGGCCTTGCTGGGCTGCCTGGTGTGTTGGGCCCTGCAGGGCTGCTGTGGATGATGGGTTCTGCTTCGTGGTCAACCGTGGTGTCGGTTGCCACTGGTGTGTGTGTTGGCGGATCAAAAAAGGTAGGGTCCAAGGTGGGTTGCTCAGGGTAGTCCGTGAATCTGAGTTTGATTTAGTCCAAGCGTTTCCGGGTGAATGAGTCCATTTGAAAGTTTGACCCGAAACACCCTGCTCCCCTCTTTGGCCACGGCAGTGTCGGGAAGCCACTTGGGACCTTGTCCATAACTTAAAATAAATACAGGATCATTGATTTCAATCTCACGTGACACATTTGCGCTATCATGGTATGCACTTTGTTGAAGCCGCCTGCTCTCTACCTGTTCATGTAGATCAAGGTGAACTAACGAGAGCCTTGTCTTAAGTGCCCTTTTCATGAGCAGTTCAGCAGGTGGGATCCTAGTGAGTGAAGTGGGGTCTCATGCGGTAGCTAAGCAGGACTAGGGATAGGCGAGTCTGCAGTGAGCCTTCAGTTATCCTCTTCAAGCCTTGCTTGATGGTTTGCACTGCTCTCTCTGCCTGACCATTGGACGCTGGTTTAAACGGGGCAGATGTGACATGTTTGATCCCGTTATGGGTCATGAATTCTTTGAACTCAGCACTGGTAAAACATGGCCCGTTGTCGCTCACCAGGACATCGGGTAAGCCGTGAGTGGCAAACATGGCCCACAGGCTTTCAGTGGTGGCAGCGGACGTGCTAGCCGACATTATCTCACATTCAATCCACTTGGAGTATGCGTCTACAACCACAAGGAATATTTTACCCAAGAACGGGCCTGCATTGTTGACGTGTACCCTAGACCACAGTTTGGAGGGCCAAGACCATAGACTTAGAGGCGCTTCCGTGAGTGCATTGCTTAACTGCGAGCACGTATTACATGTGTGAACGCAGGACTCCAAGTCCGTATCGATACCGGGCCACCACACGTGATGGGTGATTGCTCACTCTCAAATGCTTCCATAACCATGGCTAGATCTGCGGGCTGTGCCATTTCTACCCCCGTGGTGGGCAATGGCAGCTTACTGAGAGCATCGGTGCAGTTTTCTGTGCCTGGCCTGTGGCGGATGGCGTAGTTGTATGCGGACAACGTGAGCGCCCATTTCTGGATGCGGCCGATGTGTTGGTATTTATCCCTTTACTCTTGGAAAACAGGGATATAAATGGCTTATGGTCAGTTTCCAATTCGAATTTTAGCCCAAACAGGTATTGATGCATTTTCTTTACTCCATAGACACACGCTAATGCTTCTTTTTCAATCATGTTGTAGGCTCTCTCAGCCTTAGACAGACTCCTGGATGCATAAGCAACCGGTTGCAGTTTCCCGAAATCATTAGCTTGTTGCAATACACACCCGACGCCATATGATGACGCATCACATGCTAGTACCAAACGCTGACATGGATCATACAACACAAGAAATTTGTTTGAGCATAACAACTTTCTCGCTTTTACAAAGGCATTTTCTTGGTTTTTGCCCCAAACCCATTCGCCCCCTTTCGTAGCAAGACATGTAGTGGTTCTAGCAGGGTGCTGAGACCCGGTAAGAAGTTACCAAAGTAGTTCAAGAGTCCAAGAAACGACCGCAGCTCCATTACGTTCTGTGGCCTCAATGCGTTCTCGATTGCCTCCGTCTTCGCGTTAGTGGGCCTGATGCCGTCCGCCGCAATCCTCCTTCCCAAGAACTCCACTTCAGGTGCCAGGAAAACACATTTCGAGCATTTTAACCTGAGCCCCACGCGATTGAGTCAACTAAGAACCTCCTCCAGGTTCTGCAGGTGCTCGACTGTGTTCCGACCTGTGACCAAGATGTCGTCCTGGAAGACCACGGTGTGCGGGACCGATTTCGGTAGACTTTCCATGTTTCTCTGGGATATCGCCGCCGCTGATCGGATTCTAAACGGGCAGCTGTTATAAACAAAAAGACTTTTGTGCGTGTTGATGCAGGTGAGGGCATTCGATGATTCCTCCAGTTCCTGCGTCATGTATGCTGAAGTCAGATTCAGCTTCGTGAATGTTTTTCCTCCCACCAGCGTTGCAAAGAGGTCATCGGCTTTTGGTAGTGGGTATTGGTCCTGCAGGGAGAAACGATTGATAGTTACTTTGTAATCGCCACAGATTCTGACGGTGCCGTCTCCCTTGAGGACTGGGACAATAGGACTGGCCCACTCGCTGAACTCGAGTGGTGAGATGATGCCCTCTCTTTGTAGCCGGTCTAGCTCGATCTCTACCCTTTCTCTCATCATGTACGGTACTGCTCTTGCCTTGTGATGGATGGGTCGAGCCTCCGGAATTAGGTGGATCTGCACTTTTGCTCCTTGGAATTTCCCGATGCCTGGTTCGAACAGCGAAGGAAATTTGTTTAAGACCTGGGCACACGAAGTGTCGTCAGCAGGCGATAGCGCTCGGATGTCATCCCAGTTCCAGCGTATCTTTCCCAGCCAGCTCCTGCCGAGCAGCGTGGGACCATTGCCCAGTACCACCCAGAGTGGTAGCTTGTGTACTGCTCCATCGTAGGTAGCACTGCCGATTACAGGAATCACTTCTTTTGTGTAAGTTCTTAGTTTCATGTGAATTGGAGTTAAGACTGGCCTTGAGGCCTTGTTGCACCACAACCTTTCGAAAGTCTTTTTGCCATAATGGACTGGCTTGCGCCCGTGTCCAGCTCCATTGACACCAGAAGTCCATTTAGTTCAACATTCAGCATTATCGGGGAACAATTCATGGTGAACGTGTGTACCCCATGTACCTCTGCCTCCTCTATCTGAGGCTCTATTTCGTCGTGATCCTCCGTGGATCTGTCCTCCTCTGCAACGTGGTGTTTTGCAGGTTTAACAGGATTAGCAGCTCGCCTGCACACTCGCTGGAGGTGTCCCATTGTTCCACAGCCCTTGCAAATGTATCCTTTGAATTGGCATGAATGGAAACGATGATCACCCCCGCAGCGCCAACAAGGTGTTAATGGCCTTGCATTCATCACCCTTGATGGTGGACTCTGAGACATCTGCGGATGTGTAGCTGCAGGTATGTGTGACCTGCCCTGTACGTTACGATTCAAAAACATCATTTCGTTCACAGTATTTGTAGCAGCACTTGTGTGCTGAGAGATTTGCTTAATATTTTCACTGGTGGCAATGAACACCTGGGCTATCGCTATGGTCTTACTCAAGGTTGGGGTCTCTACAGTCAAAAGTTTGCGAAGTATGGTTTCGTGGCCAATGCCAAGTACGAAAAAGTCTCTGAGCATGTTCTCCAAATGTCCTTCAAATTCGCAATGTCCTGCAAGGCGTCTTCGCTCGGTGACATAACTCGCCACTCCTGGCCTTCAGATCTTTTGTAGGTGTAGAACCGGTACCTCACCATCAGAACGCTTTCCTTCGGGTTCAAATGCTCTCAGTCCAGTGTGCACAAATCGTCGTACGATTTCTCTGTGGGTTTCGCTGGAGTGAGCAGATTCTTCATCAGGCCATACGTTGGTGCCCCACAGATGGTGAGGAGGATCGCTCTACATTTGGCAACGCTCTCTTCCCCATCTAGCTCGTTGGCCACGAAGTATTGGTCGAGTTGCTCCACAAAGGTTTCCCAATCATCTCCCTCCGAAAATCTCTCCAGGACGCCCACTGTTCTCTGCATCTTTGGGTTCGCTATCTGTATCTCATCGCCAGTTGTTGTGTATGGAGAAAGAGTCAGACTGAACACTGTGAGCTCAAAGTAACGTGTGACCGTAGTCTTTTATTGCAGGTCTCCAGAGTGACTCTCCAACCTGTGAAGTCTTCTTAAATACCTGTGCTCCCAAGGAATTATGGGGTCCCTTGGGACTCCGGGGAATGAGCCCTCTGGTGACTGTATAGAGTAAATACAAGTCCACATTTATAACAGGATCCACCTCAAATTCTGCCATTCACTGATGTTGAGGAACGGGTGTCGGCACTTATAGGAGCACCAGCTTGGACAGTTACCAGGGGTGGTGCTGAGATCCCTTCGGAAATGAGGGTATGAAAATGGATTACGCGACTGAAGAGACTGAGATGTATAATGAAGTGGTGGCGGGTCTTCAAATGAACATGTGCAATACCACCTTCCTCCTGTCGCCCTTCCCAATCCCTTGCTACTAACCACTCCGTATGTTTTTTTGTGCTTGCAGAAGAACAACCACAATCGCACCAGCCTTCCCGTGATGCATCGACACCTGGCCATGGCGGTGATGACAAGGCTGCTGAGACAACTCAGATGACTGAGCCGCAGAGCCCATCAGTTGCTCCGACTCAAGACACGACATCTGGGGACAATAAAAATTTTACAGGATTTGAGTCTTCGGTGGCACCTGGCCCCAATCACCTACAGCAACGCAGTACGAGAGGGGAATCTCGCAGGCCAGCTCTCCAGAGGGTGAGTCAGCAAAGTCGGTCTGCTCAACGACAGGCACACATGGAACTGGACTTGGTGGAAATGTCCAGGGATAACACAGGCATGCACCGTGAGCTCATGGATGCATTGGGTCGGATCCCAGGGAGCATCGACAAGCTTTCTATGTTGCTTGCGGAGGCAGCGTCATGCATTGTTGGTGCAACTCAGGAATCCAGCGAGGCCATCATTGCCCACACACAGAGGCTGGTGGGCTCCAGCAGCGACAGTGGCATTCCTGAGTATGTGGCGCATGCCCTTGATCACGTTGCAGCCTCGAGCGCATCGCAGGCTCAAGCTACGCTGCAGCTTGGTGATATCATGCGGTCGATGACTGCAGCCATTCTCTCTGCATTCCACATTGTCCAACGGGGAAGGGATGATACCAAAGCAGACCAGCAAGTTGTGGAGACACATCGTACTCCAGATGCTGAGGCCCAGCCCCGTGTCAATGGCTCCTAAGAAATGGAAAGTACTGTTCTTCCTCAGGATGATAGAATTCCAGCTCCCACCACTGACTCGCTAACCATGCACCATACACAGTACACACCCCAACCACCAGTGACTGCTTCCGCTGATGATGAGGCTCAGCAGTCCACAGCCGGGCCTTCCAGGCCAAGAGCCGGTCCCAGGGCATCCTCATACGTCGTCTGCATTGTCTGCAACGCCCCCCCCCCCACCCCGTCCCAACACAGCAGCCCTCTAGCAGTCTTGCTGTCGGTACTGAGGTCTCATTAAGGAGGAGCAGCAGGCGTGGGAGGAGGATGAAGGGAAGGGAATGGAAATGTCTGTTAAAGAGCCATTAAGGGGTGGCACAAGCTTGTGCTGATGTATAATTGTACAATGAGTAGACGTGTAAATAGTAGTCTCTGAACAATGTTCTTCTTTTGGGATGACTTGCTGCAGAACGCAGTTTATTGTTTACTTTGGTTTTGTTTGATCATTGTATCATTCGAGGTTGTTGTGGCGGGGGGTGGCATTATTTCTTACTAATTTTTATAAAAATGTTTCTTTGACCTTTGCCGTTGGTGTCACGTGTGTCATTCCAGAATCCAGTGCAGATGAACTTTTATGGTGGCACAGAGTCACGAGTCTTAGCTGCATCCCCACTTTCCCCATTCAAGCAAGCCAGTCAATTATGAGTTGGAGATGTGCAGGTCTTGCTGCGGCTACATCTCCACACTGCCTCCTCCATGTATGTGGTGGATCTGCAATCGGTTCCTCGTCAGGCTCATCTTCGCTGTCCTCCTCCTCCTAAGGTGGGCTGCGATCCTCACTGGCAATGCCTGGCCCCTCATGTGTAGCATGCAGCACACCACAATGACTTCAGAAACCTGTTGAAGGGAGTATTGAAGGTGCTGCTTGGCTTCTGTGCTGGGGTTGCGGAGGGGAGTCATGAGCCAGGTGGCTAGGTCATAATCTTTGTCCCCGATCAGCCAGCCCTGCTCTTGCCTTTGTCGCTGAAACATTCGGGAGACATTGCTCTCATGTACTCCCTGGATAGTGGGCATTCACTGTGAGGATGCACTGCGTGTGGTCGCATACCAGCTGGACGTTCAGGGACTGGTATCCCTTACAGTTTCTGAATATCTCTGCATTATGTAATGGTGCTTGCAATGTGACATGTGTGCAGTCAATGGCTCCTTGAATCTTAAAGCCCTCTCAGTCAGGCTGTCACTGCTCATTGGGAACTTTATGAAGTCCATTCTGCGGGCGTACAGAGCCCTTGTAACCTTCAGCTACGTGCAGTGTGTTGAGATGCTGCATATGTCCCCTGCTGCTGCCTGGAAGGAGCCGGAAGCATTGAAGGTCATCGCCACAGCCAGCTTCACTTTAATGGGCAGCACAGTCCTGCTGGCGCTGGTAGGCTGTAGGTCTGTGTGTAGAAGCTGACATATCTCTGTCAGCACTTCTTTTTGGAAGCGCAGCCTTCTAACGCACTGCTCCTCAGAGAACTGGAGGTATGAACGATGGTCCCTTTAAACCCATGGCGGGGGTGGGGGGGCGGCGGGGGGTGCGGGGGATATAAGTCCTCCTCCCCAGACATCTGCGACCTCTTCTAATCGGTGGCCCGATATGGCCGACAATCCTTCTTCTGGCTTGAAACCGCCTGCCAATAGCAATCAGCATGATACACTGGTGAACTAGTATTGCTCCCATTCAAATCTCTCACTGATCTTGTAAAGAGACTGTCATGGCACATGAAAATGCTGTTTGCAACTCGGAGCCTCACTCAGCATGCTGTGCGCAACCGTAGCAGTCACTGACAACTGTGATGTCTGATCTCCAGCCTCTGTTTAAATACTCCACCAATACCGCCTGCTGCACCCTGGGACCAGCTGTTTTTTTTCAACCGTTTCCTGGGGCAGGCGTGAAATGAGGCATTAAGGCCGAAACTTCCATCCGTGGCGCTAGTGCAGCGTTGCACGACGATTGACGTTATCTTCACACTAAAAATGGACGGCAGGGCGTTAAGTCTTTGCGCCGGTGTTAACCAGTAGCCGAATCTACCGGCTGGGTGGTAAATCCTGGATGCCCGGCATTACACCCAGAAACAGCATTTACTGCCCCACCGGGGCGCAAACTGAGATGCAAAAGAACCGAAAATCCAGCCCACAATCTTAGCTGAGTTAGCTGATCTCCAGCAAGAGTCTGAACCTTCAGGAGAGCAGTGAAGAAAAAGAGTCAAGTTTAACATATACATTTTCAAAAGAAATAGACAGTAATTGAGTTTAACCTTAGAAGCAGATGCACATGTGCCTTTCCTGAAATATTAATTTAAAAACTTAAATTAAAAAGGTAAATACTTTGTGATGACCTACTAAACTATTTCATTAAGGTATCTCTGAGTGCATTAAAATCATGAAATTGGATGACTGCAAAAGCAACTGGTTCTTTAGTTCAGATAAATCCAGGTATCACTCACAAGGAACCGACCTCAGCCACCAGGAAAGTATCCGCAATGTGTTGTCAGATAAGAGCAGCAAATTCCCATCTGAATGGTGGAAGATGGGAGTTGTTTTGAGTTATTTCATTGCTGTTTTTCTCCTAACAACTCTGATGCTAACGATTGTGAAAGAGCAAGTTCCCTCCAAGGAGATAAATCTGCCTTTACCAGATAAATTATTTCTGTATATTAACCCAACCAACTGGACTTTTTGCATCTCAGAGATCAACAATCTAGAGCTTTTGGGATTCTGGGCTATCCAGTGATTGACAATCAGATACAAGTATAGTGGACTTTGAACCTTTTTATGACTAGCTCATTGTCTAGCTCTTTTCAACACATGTATTGAGAAGATAATGCTTTCAGGACAGAAATGTTCAAACTACCTTTTTCTTTATTTGGAGAGATAGAGGAACAATTTATCAGTTTTCTTATAAGAACATCACGCAAGTGGCATGATGGTGCATTTTATTATGAATTATGTTGTTTCACTGTGTGTATGTAAACAAAGAAAGGTTGGCCAAGCCTCTGCCACAATGCTGCCCCTTAGATGACGGCTGGATCCTGACAAAAATGATTTGGTTCACCAGACCCAATCGCAGGAGCCAAACTCCATGGGGCCAACAGTATGGTTGTCGGGCCTCATTTGAATAATATCCGCAAGCTACCAGCTCAGACCGAGCACTGACACAGCTCACTGATCATGGAAGGAGAGCAGAATATCCAATAGCTCCTCCAGGCTCCACAAAAGTCATTGGAAAAAGTTGTTTAGGATTATTTTTGTAGCAGCCTGCTACTCCTTTAAGGACTTCTGCTTCGGTCACTCTCTGCCCAACCAGCTGGGCTTTTTGCATCTCAGATATCAACAGTCTCGCGCTTTTGGGATTCTGGAAGACCAAAATTCTGTTGGGGTCCTAAATACTATGCAGGGTCCTAATTTAAATATGTTAATAAGGCTTCCATATGTTTTTTTAAGCCGGGGGTGGGGGGGGTTTCGAGTGATAGGCACCTATTTCGAGGTCTGCTTGAAAATCAAGTCAAACAGGCCTCAGGAGGCAAAGGAGTCTTAAGTCTTTATAAAAAATTATTTAATCTGCCTATCACCCTGTTCATGCTGTAACAATCACTATCCATATTTTTGGAATGAATGAATAAAGAAAGTTTGTTTCGTGGGTTTCTGACTTTCGCCTTTATTCATTCATAAACTGCAATGTATGACTTTTTTGATCTGAAAATCTCTTGTACATCAAAATTGATTATATCATTTTGTGATGGGAGTACTTAACTCCAATAAAACGTTAAGAGAAATGTTTCAAATTAATCCATCAGATTCAAACAAAATAAAATTTGCCCCAACAAAACACACAATATGGCCCTGAAATTATGTTGTGAGATATTAATGTATAAATGCTTAGCACGCTTGTCTGAAATTCCTCTCCACTATTTTAGAGACGGTATTAACCCATTTAAAATGAATGGAAAATATCTCCACTAAAGTAGCAGAGAGATCTCATGCTGTAATTTCAGGGCTATATATACGTGTTATAAAAAGCAACAGATCAGATTGATTTCAAGGCTGTTATTTTATTTCAGGATCCCGATGATGTTTGGAAACTGCTTAAACTTTACTGTCATGGTTTATAATGCCAACTAAACCCTTATCTTCCTGTTGATACTGAATGGATGCTCGACACTTGACCATAGTTATGGAGGGAAAATCAGAAAATTGGTCAATCCAGGCCACTTTCAGACTCTTCTCTGTGATTATAGGCTCAAGGTTTATTATCCTCAGTAAAAGAAGAAAGTAGAGTGATTGGAAACCATGTTCTGGTAAAGGTGCATTGATATGCAGCATGAAAATTGAACTATCCTGAACACTCTGTCCCAAAGTTATACCTAAAGTAGTCATTGCTTCATCCTTCTAGGGAGGTAATGGTCCGGGATCTCCCAGCCTCCACATACCTCTGAAATAGACCACAGGTGGGAACGCTGTGCAATGCTTGATGTCACATTTTGAGGATAAAGCTATACCCATTCATAAATCACAGCAACTTTTCCGTTATGTAGCAGATGAACACTGGGCTGTTCATTTAGGATGAATCCCTAAATGGCTGAGCAGTTTGTTGAGAATATCCCATATTGTTACCAACCCGCAGGGGGCAACCTTATACCTATGTCAAAGGGCATTTGACCAGCACTACAACCATTTCCTGTAGCAGCTTTTAAGAAAGTGCACACAAGTGCAAATCTGCCACTTCCAGTAATCCTCACAATTTTTTTACTAAACATTTATCTGTATTTATCAGACTAAGAGGAATTAGGGAAATGGACATTGGCAGATTCATCCTTGCTGGAGGTTTGAGATCCAGATGAAATGGTCCTCGTCTTCTGGATTAGAATCCTATGGGTTGTGAATAATAACAAGTGAAGAGAAAGATTACATACTTAATATGTTTTGGGGGGGTTCAGAGATTGATGTAGGATTTCATAGATGGCAGTCATAAATAAAAGTAAGGGGCTCTCCAATTGCCCAGGAATATATCAACCAAATGGCTCAGTATCGAACCACACAGACAAGACCCTTGATTCACTTCCGGGTCTGGGCTGTCAACAGATTTCAGCTGGGACATTAATTAGTTTCAGGTTACGGTAAAGGAAATCAACCAGGTTTCTGCTATGCATTGTTCTAAAGCGTGAATATCAACCGAAGATAGAATCTGCATCCGTAGTGATGCCCATCTTGATTGAATTGCCTGCTGTAAGCTCACAAATAAAAAATGGTTACTTGGCAGAGGTGTTGGAGGGCTATGGGTGCCCATGGAAGTATACCTCAGTTGGGTCATCCAGAAGAGGAGAGAAAATAAAACTGTTTGGATCTTAAATACAGGTGCATATTAGCAGCAGAACAATACACGGTACGTGACATGGGCTAGAATTTCCATTCTGGCCGCTGGATTACTACCCAGTTACCGCCCGTTTTTGCAAGAAATGCAAATTACCACCCAGTACCGCCCATTGTAGACCCGAATATCACTAGCAGTAATTCCAGCCTGCGATTACCGTCGGCGTTGCTACAGATCGCCTGCCCATGTTTCCCCCCTCCCCCAAAAAATCAAGAAAATTCCCCTCCAGCGTTAAATTAATTAATTCCTCCGTTTTTACCGCCTGCTATCACTGAGGATCTGTATTGTGTATCTGTAAAGCATGCACTCCCATGTTTCGCCACCAGGGAATGCATTCCCTGAAGTCCCAAGAGATCCCAGCATTCCTTGGGAGTACTGTATATAAGCCAGCCCCTAAGGCCTGTTCCTCACTCTGGAGTGTCTTAATAAAGACTGAGGTCACAGTTACTTTAACCTCCCTGTGTGCAGTCTCATCTGTGTCAGGAACACAACAACACAGCAAAGATGCAGCAAACTGTGGGCCTCCTGGAGAAGCTCTCGGAGGGTGAGGACTGGGAAGCCTATGTCAAACAGCTAGACCAGTACTTTGTAGCCAACGAGCTGGACGGAGAAGGAAGCACTGCAAAAAGGAGAGCAGTCCTCCTCACAGTCTGCGGGATACCGACCTACAGCCTCATGAAGAATCTTCTGGCTCTGGTGAAACCCACAGATAAGTCGTATGAGGAGCTGTGTACACTGGTTCGGGAGCATCTTAACCCAAGGGAGAGCGTGCTGATGGCGAGATTTTGGTTCTACACGTGCCAACGATCTGAAGGTCAGGAAGTGGCGAGCTACGTCGCTGAGCTAAGGAAACTTGCAGGATAATGTGAGTTTGATGGTTACCTGAAGCAAATTCTCAGAGACTTTTTTTGTCCTGTGCATTGGCCACGAGACCACCCTACAAAAACTTTTGACTGTAGAGACACCGACCCTCAGTAAAGGCATTGCGATAGCGCAGGCATTTATGTCCACCAGTGGTAAAACCAAACAAATCTCTCAGCACACAAGTGCTAGCAATGTTCATAAATTAACTGGAACTGTGTTTGCGAGCAGAAATGTACAGAGCAGAAACCACGAGTCTGCAACTACCAGCAGGCCTCAGGTGACCCAGATGACTCAGAGTCCAAACAAAGGATGAATGCAAAGCAATTCATACCTTGTTGGCATTGTGGAGGCTTCCATTCAGCCTATTCATGCCGCTTCAAAGGGTATGTTTGCAAGAGCTATGGAACAATGAGGCACCTCCAGACGAGCTGCAAGCTCTGCAAAACCTGCTAACCACCACGTGGCAGAGGAAGATCGGTCCATGGTGGATCAAAACAATTTTGAGCCTCAGAGAGAGGAGGCAGATGCTGAAGTACACGGGGTACATACATTTTTGACAAAATGTCCACCTATAATGCTAAATGTAAAATTGAATGGCTTGCCTGTAGCCATGGAACTGGACACTGGCGCTAGCCAATCCATCATGAGTAAAAAGATGTTTGAGAGACTGTGGTGCAACAAGGCACTTAGACCAGCCCTGAGCCCCATCCACATGAAACTGAGAACGTACACCAAAGAGCTTATCACTGTCCTGGGCAGCGCCATAGTCAAGGTCACCTACGAGGACACGGTGCACGAACTGCCACTCTGGATTGTCCCAGGCGATGGCCCCACACTGCTTGGAAGGAGCTAGCTGGGCAAAAACCACTGGAACTGGGATGACATCCGAGCGCTATCACATGTCGATGAGGCCTCAAGTACCCAGGTTCTTAACAAATGTCCTTCCCTTTTTGAGCCAGGCATTGGAAACTTTTCCAGGGTGAAGGTGCAGATCCACTTGGTCCCAGAGGCACGACCCATTCTGTAAAGTCCTGTCCCTGCAGTACAGATTCACACGAGGCACATACTGAAGTCAAGGTCACTCAGGACCTGCACCTTTATTACACAGCTCTCGAATGCCACACTTGCCTGAGACCTGTCTTTATATACCTGAATGGAACAGGTATCCAGTGTCTCCTGCAAGTGCACCCCTGGTGGTAAGGTAAGCTTGTGGTTACAGGTCATCTCCAGTTACAGTCATGTATCGCATGGTAAGATACAGTTATGTACAGTAGTGTGAGATACATGACATCACCCTCCCCCAAGGTCTTATTGTCTTTATAGGTTCAGTCTCTCAGGTGGTCTACGCTCTTGCATGGAACGTCTTATTTGTGAGTCAGTTGTTTGCCTTGGTGTCTGTTTTTCTTCCGGTGTGATTGTTGGTATCTCGCCCGGGCTATCTGTTTCATTCAGTATGATTGTTGGTGTCTCGCCTGGGCTGTCTGTTGGGATTGCCCTTTCCTCAGGTTGTTCCCTCTGTCTATCTACCAGGTGTGGTGTGAGTTCCACATTGCAGTCTGCCTCTGGTTCAGCAGTGTTGTTGGTAAATCTACTTTTGACTTGGTCTACATGCCTCTGGCAGGTTTGGCCATTGTCCATTTGTACCACCAGTAGCCTGTTTCCTTCCTTGCCTGCTACTGTCCCTGCAAGCCATTTGGGACCCCTGCCATAGTTTAGCACAAACACTTTGTCCCCTATCTCATTCCACCTCCCCCTCGAATTTCGGTCATGGTACTCGGTTAGCTTACGGTGCTTTGCCTCAACGATTTCATGCATGTCTGGGAAGATTAACGAGAGCCTTGTCTTTAAGGTCCATTTAATCAATAGTTGCATGGGGGAACTCCAGTCAATGAATGCGGATGAGATCTATATGCCAGCAGCAGTAATGACAGATGGCCCTGCAGCATGGGACCTTGGATTTTAAGCATGCCTTGTTTAATGATTTGCACTACTTTGGAGGTCGGCTTGAACGGTGCCATCTTAACATGATTTATGCCGTGGTCACTTATGAAATCTTGGAATTCTGCGCTGGTGAAGCATGGACCATTGTCACTGACCAATATGTCAGGAATTCCATGCGTTGCAAACATAGTTCCAAGGCTCTCCACAGTGGTGGAGGTGGTGCTCGAGTTTAAAATGGTGCATTCGATCCACTTTGAAAATGCATCTACAACTACGAGGAACATTTTGCCCATGAATGGGCCCACATAGTCTACGTGCACCCGCGACCACGGTTTGGTGGGCCAGGGTCAGGGGCTCAGGGGGGGCTTCCCTGGGGGCATTACTGAGTTGGGCACAAGTGGTGCACCGCCAGACGCAGAGCTCCAAGTCCGCGTCAATGCCAGGCCACCAGACATGGGATCTGGCTATGGCCTTCATGAGAACGATCCCCGGGTGCTCGCGGTGGAGCTCCCAGACAAATGCCTCTCTGCCTCGCAGAGGCATAACTACTCGGCTGCCCCACATCAGGCAGTCTGCTTGTAGTGACAGCTCATGCATACGCCTATGGAAAAGTTTGATCTCCTCGGGACAGGCATCGCGAACCTCTGCCCAGTCACCAGTTAAGACAAATCTTTTTACTAAGGATAACGTGGGGTCGCTCGTCATGGGCGAACCTGTGGACTCAAAGGTATTGATTGCCATGACTATCTCACAGTCCTGTTCGTCAGACCGTTCCGTGATCGTCAGGGGTAGCCTGCTAAGCGCGTCGGCACAGTTGTCTGTGCCTGGTCTGTGCCTTATAATGTAGTTGTAAGACGCCAGCATGAGTGCCCACCGTTGAATGCGCGCCGAGGCGTTGCCGTTTTATTGCCTTGCTCTCGGATAGTCGGGACGTGAGGGGCTTGTGGTCGGTTTCTAACGCGAACTTGGCCCCGAAAAGGTATTGGTGCATCTTTTTGACACCGTACATGCACGCGAGCGCCTCCTTCTCCACCATTCCGTACCCGCACTCCGCCCGCGAAAGTGACCTGGAGGCATAAGCTATGGGTTGTAATTTACCCGCACCATTGACATGTTGTAAAACGCACACGACCCCGTACGCTGACGCATCACATGTAAGAACTAGCTTTTTACCTGGATCAAAGAAAGCCAAAACACTGTTGGAACACGGAAGGTTGCGTGCCTTATTGAAGGCGCGTTCCTGGGCGTCCCCCCAAAACCAATCGCACCCCTTTCTGAGTAGCATGTGGAAAGGCTCCAGCAGTGTGCTTAAGTTCTGCATAAAGTTCCCAAAGTAATTGAGTAGCTCGAGAAAGGTGCGCAGTTCCGAGACATTCCGGGGCCTGGGTGCCAGGCGAATTGCTTCGGTTTTGGACTCTTTTGGGCGGATTCCATCAGCAGCAATCCTTCTGCCCAAAAATTCAACCTCGGGCGCGAGAAACAGGCACTCGGATTTCTTAACTCGTAGGCCTACCCGATCAAACCGCTTTAGTATTTCCTCCAAATTGCGGAGATGGAAGTCGGTGTCCCTGTCCGTGATAAGTATGTCATCTTGAAATACAACTGTCCCCGGGATGGATTTGAGCAGACTCTCCATGTTGCACTGGAATATAGCAGCTGCCGACCTGATGCCGAATGGGCATCGATTGTACATGAAAAGGCCTCGATGTGTGTTGATGGTGGTGAGTAGCTTAGACTCTTCGGTCAGTTCTTGCGTCATGTACGCAGATGTGAGATCTAGTTTTGAGAAGTTTTCCTCCAGCCAATGTGGCAAATAGGTCCTCCGCTCTGGGCAGCAGATATTAGTCCTGTAGGGAGACTCTGTTTATGGTAGATTTGTAATCCCCACAGAGTCGTACGGATCCATCAGGCTTCATGATTGGGATGATGGGACTTGCCCAATCGCTAAATTCCACGGATGAGATAATGCCTTCCCGCAGAAGCCTGTCCAGTTCATGTTCAATCTTTTCCCTCATCACACAGGGCACAGCTCTAGCCTTGTGATGGACCGGTCTAGCATCCTGTGTGATGTAGATTTTGACTTTAGCCCCTTTGAAGGTGCCCACACCTGGCTGAAAGAGATGTTCAAATCGACTCAGAACTGTTGAGCAGGAGGTCCGTTCCTCTGACGACATGGCGTGAACATTGTCCCATTTCCAATTTAGTTTTGCCAGCCAGCTTCTCCCCAGCAGTACTGGGAGATCTCCGGGACAATCCACAGGGGAAGTCAGTTCACTGTCCCTTTGTGTGTGACTGAGAACATGGCGCTGCCAAGGACTGGGACAATTTCTTTGGTATAGGTCCTCAGTTTGGTATCTACCCTTGTGAGTTTTGGTCTGTCTCTTTTGTGCGGCCACAGCTGTTCAAATTGTTGAGCGCTCATGAGAGATTGACGCGCTCCCGTATCCAGCTCCATGTTGACAGGTATCCCGTTGAGTAGGACCCTCATCATTATTGGAGGCATCTTGTTGTAAGAGCAGTGGCCATTGATCGTGTTGACCCGCTATACATCGGTGTCCCGGGTACTGTCCCCACCGTCTTCTGGTCCGCTTTCCGACCCTTCCGATTCATATACCAGCCGAGCTGCCGTTTTTCTGCACATACGGGCCAGATGTCCTGTATAGTTGCAGTTTCTGCAAATAGCATGCTGAAATCGACACCCCCTTGATGAGTGCCTTCCCCCACATCTCCAGCACAGACCGCTTCCATTGTTTCCAAGGAATGAGCTGCGTCTGGCTGATCTCTCTTGAGCTTCTCTCAGTTTGTAGTTGATTGCTCGCATTGTGGGTTGATGAGGTGTGAACGGCCGTTCATGTGGCCCTTGATGGCTTCTGGGGCCACTGCCTGCTGGTGAGGGCCTGCTCTCCTGCCTTTGTCTGTGTGTGGGGGTAGCGGCTTGTTTCACGCTGTGAACCCCTTGTTCTGATGTTTCGTTAGTTGTCGTACCCGCAGTGTAGATCAACCTTGTTTCTTCTTCTCCTGCTAAGAATGTCTGTGCAACCAGTGCTGCTGCCTCTAGGGTCAAGTTCTTGGTCTCTATGAGCTTTCGGAATATGCCTGCGTGGCCTATTCCTTCAATAAAAAAGTCTCTCAGTACTTCTCTCCTTAGTTCATCGGAGAACTCACATAAGCTAGCCAACCTCCGAAGTTCCGCCACGAAGTTGGGTATGCTCTGGCCCACACAGCGTCTGTAGTTGTAGAACCTGTGTCTGGCCATGTGTAGGCTGCTCGCTGGCTACAGGTGGTCTCTTACCAGTGTGCTCAATTCTTCAAACGACTTGCTTGCTGGTCTCTCGGGTGGCAGCAGGTCCTTCATTAAGGCGTATGTTTTCGAGCCACAGCTGGTCAAGAGATGGGCTCTTCTCTTGTCTGCCTATCGTCACCTAACCAGTCTTTGGTTACAAAGCTTTGCTGGAGCCTTTCTATAAAGTCCTCCCAATTATCTCCAACATTGTATTTTTCATCTGAGCCGTTGGTCGCCATTCTGTGGATTCTGTAATCCTGCAACTCGTCGCCACTGTAAAGTCCTGTCCCTGCAGTACAGATTCACACGAGGCACATACTGAAGTCAAGGTCACTCAAGACCTGCATCCTTATTACACAGCTCTCGAATGCCACACTTGCCTGAGACCTGTCTTTATATACCTGTGTGGAACAGGTATCCAGTGTCTCCTGCAAGTGCACCCCTGGTGGTAAGGTAAGCTTGTGGTTACAGGTCATCTCTAGTTACAGTCATGTATCGCATGGTAAGGTACAGTTATGTACAGTAGTGTGAGATACATGACACATTCACCACAAGGCGCGAGCAGTACCTCACATGATGAGGGAGAGAGTGAAAATCGAGCTGGACAGGCTGCAAAGCGAGGGCATCATCTCCCCAGTGGAATTCAGCGAGTGGGCCAGCCCGATTGTTCCAGTATTCAAAAGTGATGGCATGGTCAGGATTTGCAGCGATTATAAATAAACTATTAATCGTTTCTCGCTACAGGACCAATACCCGCTACCTAAGGCAGACAACCTATTTGCGATGCCGGCAGGTGGCAAGACGTTCACCAAGCTCGACCTGACTTCGACCTACATGATGCAGGAACTGGAGGAGTCTTCGAAGGGCCTCACCTACATCAAGAAGCACAAGGGACTGTTCATCTACAACAGATGCTCGTTTGGAATTCGGTTGGCTGCAGCGATCTTCCAGAGAAACATGGAGAGCCTACTCAAGTCGGTACCACACACGGTGGTCTTTCAGGACGACATATTGGTCACGGGTTGGGACACCGCCGAGCACCTACAAAACCTGGAGGAGGTCCTCCAGCGGCTGGATCGCGTAGGGTTGCGGCTGAAGAGGTCGAAATGTGTCTTCATGTCAACAGAAGTGGAGTTTTTGGGGAGAAAGATCGTGGCGGACGGCATTCGGCCCACAGATGCCAAGACAGAGGCTATCAGGAATGTGTCCAGGCACAGAACGTCACAGAGCTGCGTTCGTTCCTGGGACTCCTCAACTATTTTGGTAACTTCCTACGGGGGTTAAGCACCCTCTTAGCCCTCCTACATGTGTTATTGCATAAAGGTGAGAACTGGGTATGGGGAAAAAAAACAAGTAATTGCTTTTGAGAAAGCCAGAAACATTTTATGCTCCAACAACCTGCTTGTATTGTATAACCCGTGTAAAAGACTTGTGCTTGCATGTGATGCATTATCGTACGGAGTCGGGTGTATATTACAACAAGCTAACGTTGCGGGGAAGTTGCAAACTGTCGCCTATGCCTCCAGGAGATTGTCTAAGACCGAGAGGGCCTACAGCATGATTGAGAAAGAGGCATTAGTGTGTGTGTGTGCTCGGGGTAAAGAAAATGCATCAGTACCTGTTTGGCCTCAAATTTGAGCTGGAAACCGATCACAGGCCCCTCATATCCCTGTTCGCTGAAAACAAGGGGATAAATACTAATGCCTCAGCCCGCATACAAAGGTGGGCACTCGCGCTATCAGCGTATAACTACACCATCCGCCACAGGCCAGGCACCGAGAACTGTGCGGATGCTCTCAGTCGGCTACCATTCCCCACCATGGGGGTGGAAATGGCGCAGCCTGCAAACTTGTTGGTGGTGGCGCAGCCCGCAGACTTGTTGATGGTCATGAAAGCGTTTGAAAATGATAAATCACCTCTCATGGCCTGCCAGATTAGGACTTGGACCAGTCAAGATCCTCTGCTGTCCCCAGTAAAAAACTGTGTACTGCATGGGAGCTGGGCCAGCATCCCCGTTGAAATGCAAGAGCTAATCAAGCCGTTCCAGTGGCGAAAGGACGAGCTGTCCATTCAGGCAGACTGCCTGTTGTGGGGTAACCGTGTAGTGCTACCCAAAAAGGGCAGGGAGACGTTCATCTCGGATCTCCACAGCACACACCCGGGTATAGTAATAATGAAAGTGATAGCCAGATCCCACGTGTGGTGGCCTGGTATCGACTCTGACTTAGAGTCCTGTGTACGGTAATGCAGCGTGTGTGCTCAGTTGAGCAATGCGCCCAGAGAGGCACCAATAAGTTTGTGGTCCTGGCCCTCCAGACCATGGTCAAGGATCCATGTCGACTATGCGGGCCCGTTTCTCGGTAAAATATTCCTGGTGGTGGTGGATGCTTTTTCAAAATGGACTGAATGTGAAATAATGTCGGGAAGCACCGCCACCGCCACCATTGAAAGCTTGAGGGCCATGTTTGCCACCCACGGCCTGCCTGACATACTGGTCAGTGACAACAAGCCATGTTTCACCAGTGCCGAATTTAAAGAATTCATGACCCACAAATGGGATCAAACATGTCACCTCGGCCCCGTTTAAACCAGCCTCCAATGGCCAGGCAGACTGAGCAGTACAAACAATCAAACAGAGCCTTAAACGAGTCACAGAAGGCTCACTCCAAACCCGCCTGTCGCGAGTACTGCTCAGCTACCACACGAGACCCCACTTGCTCACAGGGGTGCCCCTGGCTGAGCTAGTCATGAAAAGGACACTTAAAACCAGACTCTCGCTGGTTCACCCCAACGTGTATGATCAGGTAGAGAGCAGCGGCAGCAACAAAATGTAAACGATGGTCGCGCCACTGTGTCACGGAAAATTGATCTGAATGACCCTGTGTATGAAACATAGAAACATAGAAAATAGGTGCAGGAGCAGGCCATTCAGCCCTTCTAGCCTGCACCGCCATTCAATGAGTTCATGGCTGAACATGAAATTTCAGTACCCCCTTCCTGCTTTCTCGCCATACCCCTTGATCCCCCGAGTAGTAAGGACTTCATCTAACTCCCTTTTGAATATATTTAGTGAATTGGCCTCAACTACTTTCTGTGGTAGAGAATTCCACAGGTTCACCACTCTCTGGGTGAAGAAGTTTCTCCTCATCTCGGTCCTAAATGGCTTACCCCTTATCCTTAGACTGTGACCCCTGGTTCTGGACTTCCCCAACATTGGGAACATTCTTCCTGCATCCAACCTGTCCAAACCCGTCAGAATTTTAAACGTTTCTATGAGGTCCCCTCTCACTCTTCTGAACTCTAGTGAATACAAGCCCAGTTGATCCAGTCTTTCTTGATAGGTCAGTCCCACCATCCCGGGAATCAGTCTGGTGAATCTTCGCTGCACTCCCTCAATAGCAAGAATGTCCTTCCTCAAGTTAGGAGACCAAAACTGTACACAATACTCCAGGTGTGGCCTCACCAAGGCCCTGTGCAACTAGCAACACCTCCCTGTTCCTGTACTCAAATCCCCTCGCTATGAAGGCCAACATGCCATTTGCTTTCTTAACCGCCTGCTGTACCTGCATGCCAACCTTCAGTGACTGATGTACCATGACACCCAGGTCTCGTTGCACCTCCCCTTTTCCTAATCTGTCACCATTCAGATAATAGTCTGTCTCTCTGTTTTTACCACCAAAGTGGATAACCTCACATTTATCCACATTATACTTCATCTGCCACGCATTTGCCCACTCACCTAACCTATCCAAGTCACTCTGCAACCTCATAGCATCCTCCTCGCAGCTCACACTGCCACCCAACTTAGTGTCATCCGCAAATTTTGAGATACTACATTTAATCCCCTCGTCTAAATCATTAATGTATTAATGTATGTGCTAAACTATGGACATGGTTCAAGTGGATTGCGGGCACGGTGATAGCTAAAGAAGGGAGTGGGGTGTTTGTAGTCAAACTAAACAATGGACAAATTTGCAGAAAGCACCTGGACCAAACGAGGTTGCGGTTCACAGACTGCTCTGAACAACCCACAGCAGACACCACCTTTTTCGAGCCCACAACACACACCCAAAGGATCAACGACACCACGCCGGACCAGGAAATCGAACCCATCACGCCCAACAGCCCAGCAAGGCCAGGCTCACCCAGCAGCCCTGCAGGGCCAACAACACACCAGCCCAGTGAGGGCACAGCCAACACACCAGAATAGACATTTGTACCGAGGCGGTCCACCAGGGAAAGAAAGGCTCCCGACCACCTCACCTTGTTAATAGTTTTCACTTTGACTTTGAGGGGGGGAGTGATGTTGTGTATCTGTAAAGCATGCACTCCCATGTTCCACCACCAGGAAGTGCATCCCCTGAAGTCCTAAGGGATCCCAGCCTGTTCCTCATTCTGGAGTGTCTTACTTTAACCTCCCTGTGTGCAGTCTCATCTGTGACAGGAACACAACAATATGTACCGCCCATTTTTTAGGTACTTACTTTGCCTTGTCCCAGCCTTATGCCTCTATTTTGGAATTGTTTTTTCTGTGGGGAAATAGGCTGCGTAAAGTTGCTGGAATTTATTTTTTAGAGATTTTGAGTGATTTCTGGAGTAGTTAATAAGGAATTTTGATTTTGATTATATTGTGGATAATTGACGTTAATTATTTTGTGGACATCTGAACATTTTTAAGTACTTTAAAAAAAATGGGGCCTGTAGTTTCACTGCCAATATTGGTGACTACTTACATGATGCAGAATAGAGCTGGAAGAAGGTTCGTTGAAGAGCATTTTGTGCCCAATCAAATAGGACGCAGACTCTTGAGGACGAGAAGACCTTACCTTCAACGAAATTACAGGGAGCACTATTTGTGCCTGCGCCTGACTAATATGTAGTGCATTAGAAGGCTGTGCTTCCGAAAAGAGGTCGTTATTGAGATATGTCAGCTCATTAAGGCAGATGTGCAACTTACCAGAACCATCAGCACCGCACTGCCTGTTGAGGTGAAGGTGACTGCGGCACTTTCTTTCTATGCATCCAGTTCATTTCAGGCATCAACTGGTGACATATGTGGAATATCTCAATATGCCACACATCGCTGCATTCGACAGGTAACTGATGTGCTGTATGCACACAGGATAGATTTTTATTAACTTTCCAATGACCAAGGAGTCACAGAGTGAGAGGGCTTTGGGTTTTTCGAGAATAGCAAACTTCCCCAAGGTCTAAGGTGCAATAGACTGTGTGCACGTCGCCCTGCGGGCACCTATAGAGGAAGTGGAAGTGTACCGAAACCGAAAGGGATTCTACTTCCTCAACGTGCAGCTCGTTGTCGACCACAATCAAATAATCATGGCAATAAATGCTAAATTTTCAGGGAGCATCCATGATGCGTATATTTTGCGTGAGAGCACTATCTCTAACCTGTTTAAGAGTCAGCCACAAGGTCAATGTTAAATGCTGGAGGATAAAGGATATGGCCTTGCCAGCTGGCTCATGAGCCCGATGCAAAAGACTCAGACAGAAGCTGTGAAGCGCTACAACGAAAGCTGTATAGCCACATGCAATATCGTTGAAAAGACAATTGGAGCGCTGAAGCAACGCTTCCAAAGTCTAGACCACTCTGGAGGTAGCCTACAATACCATCCTGAGCAGGTTGCTCAGTTCGTTGTGATGTGCTGCATGTTGCACAACCTAGTCGTCAAGAGGGGACAGGAATTGCCAGATGGGACCTCCGAACCACCTCAGGAGAGGGGTGGAGGAAGAGGATGAGAAGAAAGACAAGGACATTGAGAAGGACAAGGTCAAGGAGCCTGGCGATGAACCCGTACCACCACCCCCTCGACACCACAGGGGAAGCCTCACGGTGCTTTAGTAACTGTGAAACAGTTACAGCAGCAGCTAATAAATGAACGCTTTGCTTGAATGTCGAAAGTTACATTTCGCTCTGGCATGGCCATGTATGCAACCCTTACAATGATTGTTACTCCTTATTTTCTAAAAGTGAGTGAGACACTGTACAAGAATAGTTTAGTTGAATAAAATGTTTTTATAAATGTTGTAATTTGAATTTAACTTTAACAATTTTTAATAAAATAAATAAAATAATAACTAATTGTTCTCAATGAGAATTTTACAAAACAAAACATTATCAACAACAACCAGCAACAACAACAACAACAACAGTAAAAACAACACTCAACCCACTCCTGCACACTCCCACGATTCTACCTGCGGCCACCTTTCCCAACGCCTTTCCTCCCCAATCCCCCCCTGATCCTTGGTCCTGCACCCCTCCTCCTCCCACTATTAATACCCCTGGCCCTGCCCACATCGGAATCAGTACGTCGTGCAGCAGAGTACCTTGAGCGTGACTGCTAACGGGGAGGAGGCGACAATGGCAGTGCAATATGTGTGGGGTCTGGAGAATTGGGGAGTGTTGAGGACCTGTCTTCAAAGTTGGAAGAAAGTATTTCCTCCCGATGATCAGGTGCTGTCACCATTGATGGTATGCCACCTTGGGGTGCAGTGCCATATCCCACAGCCGTTGATCGCCGCAGAGCATTAGCATTGATGGTCTGGGTGTTCTCCCTCACCGCGGCAATCAGCTCCGCCATGTCTTCTGATTGACGGGCTGCTAAAGCCACGATGTTTGCAGACAGCCTAGCAATGGCCTGGAGGAGCTCTCGACTCAAGTAGATGCTCGTCCTAGACAGTCCCACTATGTCCAGGTTTGCATCTACCTGTCTCGCAGCATTTCCACCTTGCCGGATCAGCTGCCATGGATTCAGCATGGGGGTCGGAGCTCACCACTGCATGCCGCTTAGTCCCGCTTCCTCAGACCGGAATCCAAGAAAGTTGGATTCCGACGAGGAACCGGAAGCCGCAGGTAGCAAAGACTCTTCAAGTCTCGTCACCCCTCCCTCCTCCTTCTCCACCACCACTGTCACAAAATTTTGAGGAGTGTTCTCCTCCTGCTCCTCAACCATCTGTTCCACCACTGTCTCTTCCATCCTCAATTTCTCCAATAACTCCTCTCTGGGAGGGGCAGGCACCTCCTCTTGTGCAACTGTAAAAACATAATATTAATGGTTGGCAACAGGGGAGGGAAGGGGTCAGAGGTAACATGAGAGCAATTCACTTTGCGCAGGCTTATGTGGAGAACAAACATATTACCGAGAATCATTACATGAAACTATCATAAGCAGAGTAGACAAAAACTGCATGACATAACAAAACTTGAGTCCCAAACAGTATGTGACAGAGTGATATCAACCAAAAATTCATGTCAGAACTAACAACATTTTGTGCTCCCAGCATTACATTACATTCTACATTATATTGACATAACATTGAATTACATGACCGCAGTACAGCCCAGAGAATTTGCTCCTCCCCAAGAACCGGTTCAGCACCAACACACGCGGCAGTGCGATCATATGTTCCCGTCAGGGCTGCAGCGCATTCGTCAAGGTCCGTCAATTCAACAGTCTTCAGCGGACCTCTGCCCATTTTACAGAGCTCCGCCCTATTGCTGGCTAATTTTTTCTGCAAAGGTGACAAAAAATATGCGTAAACTAATTTCACAGCTACTATTATGGAACACACACATACATATATAAGTAGATATCCCCAATTAACCATCCCTAGTCCTTTTGTCAACGAGTGCACCATTTAAGTTTTGTTAGGATGCAAGTGTTACATGATGAACACATGAAAATACAGAAGACTAACACAATGAGATCGATGATGGGAAATAAAAAATGACACCAAGCTTTACAACATAATAAAACGTGGCACGACTTATGTGTAATTAGTCAGTGCATGATAAAAGTTATTACTTACTCTCGCCGACCCAATAATGTAATTCCAATGTTTGCGGCACTGGTTCGGCTCCCGCATCACGGGCACGACGGATGACACTGCCTCAGCGATCTCTCGCCATATCCTCTGGTACACGTTTGGTGCAGGTTTTCCTCACCCACCCCATGTCAGTTGCTCCCAGCGAGCCTCCACTTCGTGCACCAACGATTCCTGGGTTTCTTCACAAAAACACACGGCCCTCCTCCTCCCATCTACCTCCCTCTCCACTTCCATATCTTGTCTTTGCATATTAATTATTTATTATTTATATTTATATTTAAATAATTAATTATTATTTCTTATTATTATTTTTTATCTTGTAGAATTATTATTATGTAGTATATTATATTATGAATTATGAATGACAATATTGCTTCAAATCCTTTTGAAATACTTAAAAAATAACTGATGTCTCTCTCCCTTTGCAAGCAACGATCTCCACCTCACCACTCAGCAACCCTCTCTCACTTCCCTGCGCATGAGCAGGGTTAACTTTGACCCTGAAATTGCAGGAGAATGCCCGCGCATGCGCAGAAAAAAAAAATGCTTGTTACTAGGGGGCCTTTACAAAGGCAAACAGATCGCCAACTCTGAGGGATTTCGCCACCACCTGCTCCGGCCTGTTACTGCCACCGTTGAGAATCAACACAGAAAAATCGTGGGAGCGGCCTTATCAGTATTCCAGTGGTTCTAAAGATGCATCTGCCGGAATACCGCTAAGGTTCAGGCGGGAGCGATATGGATGCAAATTCTAGCCCATGGTATCATGTCCTTATAAAACAGCATAACACCTGACTTACATTAAGCAACACCACAGAATATTCATTAGTGCTTTGAAAGATGTTATTCTTTGCATATAAACTTTAGGTAATTATAGGGACTTATGTTGCACAGTATGTAATAGATTGATGGTAGTAACTATCCAATTCACTATTAAATATAACTTGACATCTTACAAGACCCTATGCCAAGTTACATCTCTCTACTGAAAACACTCATGTATCAATGCAACTAGCACTGGCAATGGAGTTTATTAAAAAGATCAGAAATGTGCTGCCCTGCTAAATATTTTAATGACACAAGTCAGTTTACAGTGAATTACAGGGCAGTAATCCAGTGCTAATGAATATAAAGCAATCAAGATTTACTCTCAGTTTATGATGTTCTTATTGGATTACTGTTTTGTAATTCACCAACTACCAATCAGCATGTTCCACAAAGTACGTAAAATGAAAACAAAAAAGTATTAGCAACTGGAAATACTTGCAAAAATTTCAAATAGTTAATTACTGATCTTGTGTGTGCTGGATTTGTGGTTGGTTCTCACTCCATGGAAGGCATGAAAATCAGAAGGTGAGTCACCCTGCCATTCTATCATGTGCCAACATGGTCAAATCAAAAGTGACACAAGTGAATGTTGGAAAGAGATTGCCTGTCCAATCAACTGAGGAATCATGTGTGGCACAGCAAGACCTTGAACAGCAATGAAAAAAATATATGGAAGGAAATATTTCATTGCTTTGTAAGAATTTTCTGTGGATTTATGCCTGTTCATGTTTGTTAGCGCAGAAACCTTTGATGACAATTCAGCTTTGTAGATCTAGCAGCGCCGTGTTACAATATAGATTTGTTTCACAGGGAACTTTAACCATTCATTTCTCCCTGAATCCAGGTCAATTATCAGTCGTAGGTATTTGGCTCTTGTGATGATATTCTATTTGTACAAATGCATCACCATTTACAGAACTATATTTTCAGTAACTATTACATAGATCCTGTCTGCTCCAAAGGTAAGAGACAAACCTTGTTTGTATTAATCAGTTAATGAAAATTGAGGGGAATGGGTTAGTCGAACACAGTTTTCCCCTTGGGTTATTTAGCCAGTTCAGATGGAAAACTAGAGGAAGCCTAAACTTTTCTTGCTCCTCCTGGCCTCACAAAGGAAAGTAAAAAAACTTACCTGGAGGGCATCTTCAGTTTCCTAATGCTCTTCACACTGGCCACTAGGTGGGAAAGCCATGGCTTCCTCGGTCAAGGCAAGTTAAAATTGCTCTTGGGGCCTGATAATGTCTGGATCCAAATTAGCATATGTGAATTAGAACCCCACTGGCTTTGGGCGAGCAGTTTACCTGCCTGTGCAGAAGCATCGGAGGGAGGTCCGAGAGGTCGGGAGGCCCGGAGGTCTGAGAGGTCGGGAGACCCAGAGGTCCGGGAGGTCGGGAGACCCAGAGGTCCGAGAGGTCGGGAGGCCCGGAGGTCCGAGAGTTGAGGAGGCCCAGAGATCCAAGAGTTCGGGAGCTCCGGAGGTCCGAGAGTTCGGGAGGCGAGGAGCTCACAGCCATCATCCGGGCAGGTAAGTGATTGACAGTTTGATTGGTAAATAATCTCTCTTTCTCTTTTATAATTTTATAATCAATTAAGTCTAATTAGAGGGATGGCAGGGCAGCTCAGTCCTGTGGACGGCACATCCTGTAGCATGTGGGAAACCTGGACACTTTGCACGGCCTAGACAACCATGTGTGCAAGAGGTGTCTCCAGCTTCAACTACTCGAGTTCCGCTTTTTAGAACTTGAGCGGCGGCTGAAGTCAATACGGTGCATCCGCGAGGCTGAGAGCTACGTGGATAGCATATTTCAGGAGGTGGTCACCTTACAGCTTAAAAGCGTGCAGGCAAAGGAGAAGTGGGTGAACACCAGACGGAGGAAGAACGATAGGCAGGTAGTGCAGGAGTTCCCCCCGAGTCCATCTCGCTTTCCAACCGATATTCTCTTCTGAGCACCGGTGGGAGCGATGGTGCCTCTGGGGAGTGCAGCCAGAGCCAAGTCCAAGGCACCACGGGTGGCTCAGCTACACAGCGGGGAGGGACAAAGAATAAAAGAGCTGCAGTGGTAGGGGATTCAATAGAGAGGGGTTTCTGTGGCCATAGACATGACTCCAGGATGGTATGGTGCCTCCCTGATGCAAGGGTCAAAGATGTCACAGAGTGGATGCATTCTGGGGGGAGAGGGTAAACAGCTAGAGGTCATGGTCCATATCAGGACCAATGACATAGGCAGAAAGAGGGATGAGGTCCTGCAGGCAGAATTTAGGGAACTAGGAGAAAAATTAAAGGGTAGGACCTCAAAGGTAGTAATCTCTGCCACGTGCTAATGAGTACAAGAATAGAAGGATAGTGAGGATGAATGTGTGGCTGGAGAGTTGGTGTAGGAGGGAGGGCTTTAAATTTGTGAGGAATTAGGACTGCTTCTGGGGAAGATGGGACCTGTACAAACTGGACGGGTTGCACCTCAACAGTGCTGGGACTAATATCCTCGCGGGGAGTTTTGCTACTGCTGTTGGGGAGAGTTTAAACTAGCTTGGCAGGGGGGTAGGAACTTGAAAACAAATACGATAGGGAAGGAAGTAAAGCTGAAATTTGAAATTAAGAAAGTGAATCTGTAAGACAGAGGAAACAAGGGTTCATAAGTAGTAATCATGGAGGTCTTCCTGTGCTAAATGGTATATACTTCAATGCAAGGAGTATAGCGAATAAGGCGGATGAGCTGAGAGCACAGGTAGACATTTGGGAGTATGACATTATAGCCATTACAGTGACATGGCTGAAGGAGGGGCAGGTTTGGCAACTCAATATTCCTGATTACAGGATTTTTAGACAGGACAGAAAGGGGGCTAAAAAAGGGGGAGGGGGAGATGTCGTGGTATTGATTAAAGAAACTATTACAGCTGTGAGGAGGGATGATATGGGATCATCAAATGAGGCCATATGGGTCAAACTGAAAAATAATAAAAGGGGCGATCACACTGCTGGGCGTGTATTATAGACCACCAAACAGTGGGAGGGAGATAGAAGAACAAATATGTAGGAAAATTTCGATGCAGTCCAAAAACCATAGGGTAACAGTAGGAAATTTCAACTATCCTAATATTGATTGGGACAAATATAGTGCGAAGGATATAGAGAGTGCAGAATTCCTAAAGTGCATTCAAGAGAACTTTTTAGTCAGTATGTAACAAGCCCAACAAAGGGAGGGTTCTGGATTTAGTTTTGAGGAATGAAGCTGGGCAGGTAGAAGGGCTATCAGTGGGAGAGCACTTGGGTGCCAGTGATCATAATTCAATCAGATTCAAGGTAGTTATGGATAAGGACAAGGATAGACCAGGAATAAAAGTTACAAATTGGGGAAAAGCTAATTTTGTTAAGTTGCAAAGTGATTTGGCCAGTGGGCTGGAAACAGCTATTTGAAGGTAAATCAGTGTCGGAACAGTAGGAGGCATTCAAAGAGGAGATCCGGGGAGCTCAGGCCAAACGTGTGCCCTTAAAGAAAAAGGTTGGGAATAATAATTCTAGAGCCCCCTGGGGACTTACAGGGGAGGATAAAGAAAAAAAGGAAGCTTATGTCATATACCGGTGGCTTAATACTGTAGAATCTCTGGAGGAATATAGAAAGTTCAGAGGTAAAATTAAAAAGGATATAAGGAATGCTGAGAGAGAGCATGAAAAATTCTTGGCAAATAAAATCAAGGAAAACCCAAAGATGTTCTATAAATACATTAAGAGCAAGAGGATAACTAAAGAAAGGGTAGGGCCTATTAGAGACCATGAGGGTAATCTGTGTGTGGAGGCGGAAGATGTGGGTATGGTTCTTAATGAATACTTTGTGTCTGTTTTCAGAAAGGTAAGGAGCAATGCAGATACTACTATCGAGGAGGAGTGTGAAATTCTGGATGAAATAAACAGAGTGAGAGAGGAGGTATTAAAGGGCTTAGCAGCTTTGAAAATGGATAAGTCCCCAGGCCCAGATGAAATGCATCCCAGGCTGTTGAGCGAAGCAAAAGAGGAAATAGCAGAGGCCTTGACCATCATTTTTCAGTCCTCTTTGGATTCAGGCATGGTGCCGGAGGACTGGAGGACTGCTAATGTGGTACCCTTGTTTAAAAAGGGAGAAAGGGATAGGTCGATTATTTACAGGCCTGTCAGCCTAACCTCAGTGGTGGGAAAATTATTGGAAAAAATCCTGAAGTACAGGATAAATCTACATTTAGAAAGGCAAGGATTAATCAGGGATTGCTAGTACGGATTTGTTAAGGGAAAATCGTGTTTGACTAACCTAATTGAATTTTTTGAGGAGGTAACCAGGAGGGTCGATGAGGGTCGTGTATATGGACTTTAGTAAAGCTTTTAATAAAGTCCCACATGGCAGGCTGGCCATGAAGATAAAAACATGGGACCCAGGGCAAAGTGGCAAGTTGGTTCCAAAATTGGCTTAGGGGTAGGAAGCAAAGGATAATGGTTAATGGATGTTCTTGTGACTGGAAGGATGTTTCCAGTAGGGTTCCACAGGCTCAGTACTGGGTCACTTGCTTTTTGTGGTATACATTAATGGTCTAGATTTGAATATAGGGGGTATGATTAAGAAGTTTGCAGATGACACTAAAATTGGCTGTGTGGTTATTACTGAAGAGCAAAGTCTGCAGGAGGATATCAATCTACTGGTCGGGTGAGCAGAACAGTGGCAAATAGAATTTAATTTGGAGAAGTGTGAGGTAATGCACTTGGGGAGGGCTAATAAGGAAAGGGTATACACATTAAATGGTAGGCCACTTAGAAGTGCAGATGAACAAAGGGACCTTGGAGTGCTTGTCCACAGATCTCTGAAAGTAGCAGGCCAGGTGGATAAGGTGGTTAAGAAGGCATATGGAATTCTTGCCTTTATTGGCCGAGGCATAGACTACAAGAGCAGGGAGATTATGCTTAAGTTGTATAATACACTGGTTAGGCCACAGCTGGAATACTGTGTGCAGTTCTGGTCACTGTATTATAGGAAGGACGTGATTACACTGGAGAGGGTGCAGAGGAGATTTATGAGGATGCTGCCTGGAATGGAGGATCTTAGCTATAAGGACAGATTGGATAGGCTGGGTTTGTTCTCCTTGGAACAGAGGAGGCTGAGAGGAGACCTCATTGAGGTGTATAACATTTTGAGGGGCCTGGATATAGTGGATAGCAAGAGCCTATTTCCCTTGGTGGAAGGGTCAATTACAAGGAGGCATAGGTTTAAGGTGGTTGGTGGAAGGTGTAGAGGGGATTTGAGGGGAAACTTCTTCACGCATAGGATTGTGGGAATCTGGAACTTACTGCCAGGAAAGGTGGTGGAGGCAGAAACCCTTACCACATTTAAAAGGTGCTTGGATGGGCACTTGAAGTGCCGTAACCTGCAGGGTTACGAACCTAGAGCTGGTAAGTGGGATTAGAAACATAGAAACATAGAAAATAGGTGCAGGAGTAGGCCATTCGGCCCTTCTAGCCTGCACCGCCATTCAATGAGTTCATGGCTGAACATTCAACTTCAGTACCCCATTCCTGCTTTCTCGCCATACCCCTTGATCCCCCTAGTAGTAAGGACCTCATCTAACTCCTTTTTGAATATATTTAGTGAATTGGCCTCAACAACTTTCTGTGGTAGAGAATTCCACAGGTTCACCACTCTCTGGGTGAAGAAGTTCCTCCGCATCTCGGTCCTAAATGGCTTACCCCTTATCCTTAGACTGTGACCTCTGGTTCTGGACTTCCCCAACATTGGGAACATTCTTCCTGCATCTAACCTGTCTAACCCCGTCAGAATTTTAAACGTTTCTATGAGGTCCCCTCTCATTCTTCTGAACTCCAGTGAATACAAGCCCAGTTGATCCAGTCTTTCTTGATAGGTCAGTCCCACCATCCCGGGAATCAGTCTGGTGAACCTTCGCTGCACTCCCTCAATAGCAAGAATGTCCTTCCTCAGGTTAGGAGACCAAAACTGTACACAATACTCCAGGTGTGGCCTCACCAATGCCCTGTACAACTGTAGCAACACCTCCCTGCCCCTGTACTCAAATCCCCTTGCTATGAAGGCCAACATGCCATTTGCTTTCTTAACCGCCTGCTGCATGCCAACCTTCAATGACTGATGTACCATGACACCCAGGTCTCTTTGCACCTCCCCTTTTCCTAATCTGTCACCATTCAGATAATAGTCTGTCTCTCTGTTTTTACCACCAAAGTGGATAACCTCACATTTATCCACATTATACTTCATCTGCCATGCATTTGCCCACTCACCTAACCTATCCAAGTCGCTCTGCAGCCTCACAGCATCCTCCTCGCAGCTCACACTGCCACCCAACTTAGTGTCATCCGCAAATTTGGAGATACTACATTTAATCCCCTCATCTAAATCATTAATGTACAGTGTAAGCAGTGTAAACAGCTGGGGCCCCAGCACAGAACCTTGGATAGACTGGATAACCTCTTGTTGGCTGGCGCAGATACGATGGTAAGTACTTCAGGGAATCTAATTCGCCCAGGGTGATCGCCTGGATGGATCGGAGAGGAATTTTCCCTAATTTTTTCCCCCAATTGGCCTTGGTTTTTATCTGCTATTTTGCCTCTCCCGGGAGATTGTATGGCTCCGGGTGGGGTGGAGTGTAAAATGTTGCGATACGTGAGGTATCGCAGTTATGTGGGGAAGACTGATTGGGCCGGATGCTCTTTATCTGTCCGCCATTGTTCATTGTTCAAAGGTTTATAAGTAACCTTTAGGGCTTCTGACCACGGGCTGTGTGGCTCTTTGTCAGCCGGCATGGGCACGATGGGCAGAAATGGCTTCCATTTGAGCTGTAAATTTCTATGTTTCTATCTGTTAGAATCGAAAAAAAGGAAATACTTATATTTATATAGCGCCTTTCATGACCATTGGCCATATCAAAACACTTTACAGTCAATGAAGTACTTTTGGTATGTAGTCACTGTTGTAATGTGGGAAACGGTATACGGTTAGTAACCTGAAGCATTATAACTGCCCACCGACTTGGTTTCTGTCAGGAGGTAGTGCTAAAATCCCCTGCTCCCCAAGTCTCAGAATCAAGCAGGTCAAGTCAGAGTTTAGATACAGAGTAAATAGTCCCTCTTGCTGCCCATCACAATATAATGAATCCTCTATTTAAAGAAATAACAATATGATCACTTGCACAATAAAAAATACAGCTTAATAGTTTATGAAAATCATCAGATCAGACTTGTTTTTATCTTTTGCCAATCCTCACCCCTCAGCTTCTCTTCTGAAGAGTTAACATCTTACTAGGGTATGTGGTTCCACAGATACAAATCAACCTCTCGTACTCCAGGTAAGTTTTTGTTACCTTCCTTTGTAAAGCTAGGAGGCGATAGAATACTTCTCTGGCCTTCACAAGGAAAGTTTGGGCCTCCTCTGGTTTTCCATCTGAACTAGTTAAATAACTTGGCATTCTTCTTGGGTGTGCCTTGACAGTCTGTGCCTTGACATCCTATTGACTGTGAGGGGATGCACAGTTGAGCTTGATCCCGTCCTCCATTGAAGTTTCCACATGTGAATTTCTGGCACACTTAATAGTGATCAGGAGCAGAGATCCTGACTGATGTCCCCTATTCTCCCCTAACCCAAAGGATATTGAGGCCAATTATGAAGTCCTTACTGTCACTCTAGCTAAGATGAGATGGAACAGACCAGCGATGTAACCTAGGAGAGACCTCCTAGCCTCATTGGGTAAACTCATTGACCCAACAGAGTGCTCAGATATTTCTCCTCTAATACAATCATATTAAAACTGATTTCTGTAATGCTTTTCTAAATAAGAAAGTGTTAACTTTTAAATAAGATGTTCACGGGAGGATTAGTGTCTGAGAAACCATGAAGGATGGAAGACCAGGGAGAGGCTGCAGAAGAGGTTTGCTAAGATGAGAGGTTTTAGTTCTGAAGAGAGACCAGAGAAAGTGGGGCTCTTTTCATTGGATTAAAAAAGGTTGTAAGAAATCTGATATCAAAACCTCTCCTAATTTTGAATGCTGATAAATTGGGAAAAACTATTTCCACTGGTTGTTTCATACCTTAGGGCACAAGTTTGATATTTACCAAAAGAAACATAGAAACATAGAAAATAGATGCAGGAGTAGGCCATTCAGCCCTTCTAGCCTGCACCGCCATTCAATGAGTTCATGGCTGAACATGCAACTTCAGTACCCCCTTCCTGCTTTCTCGCCATACCCCTTGATCCCCCGAGTAGTAAGGACTTCATCTAACTCCCTTTTGAATATATTTAGTGAATTGGCCTCAACTACATTCTGTAGTAGAGAATTCCACAGGTTCACCACTCTCTGGGCGAAGAACTTTCTCCTCATCTCGGTCCTAAATGGCTTACCCCT
Source organism: Pristiophorus japonicus (assembly GCF_044704955.1). Taxonomy (NCBI): domain Eukaryota; kingdom Metazoa; phylum Chordata; class Chondrichthyes; family Pristiophoridae; genus Pristiophorus; species Pristiophorus japonicus. Next base: position 54,188,915 of record NC_091980.1, read on the forward strand.
TATCCTTAGACAGTGACCCCTGGTTCTGGACTTCCCCAACATTGGGAACATTCTTCCTGCATCTAACCTGTCTAAACCCGTCAGAATTTTAAACGTTTCTATGAGGTCCCCTCTCATTCTTCTGAACTCCAGTGAATACAAGCCCAGTTGATCCAGTCTTTCTTGATAGGTCAGTCCCACCATCCCGGGAATCAGTCTGGTGAATCTTCGTTGCACTCCCTCAATAGCAAGAATGTCCTTCCTCAAGTTAGGAGACCAAAACTGTACACAATACTCCAGGTGTGGCCTCACCAAGGCCCTGTACAACTGTAGCAACACCTCCCTGCCCCTGTACTCAAATCAACTCGCTATGAAGGCCAACATGCCATTTGCTTTTTTAACCTCCTGCTGTACCTGCATGCCAACCTTCAATGACTGATGTACCATGACACCCAGGTCTCGTTGCACCTCCCCTTTTCCTAATCTGTCACCATTCAGATAATAGTCTGTCTCTCTGTTTTTACCACCAAAGTGGATAACCTCACATTTATCCACATTATACTTCATCTGCCATGCATTTGCCCACTCACCTAACCTATCCAAGTCACTCTGCAGCCTCATAGAATCCTCCTCGCAGCTCACACTGCCACCCAACTTAGTGTCATCCGCAAATTTTGAGATACTACATTTAATCCCCTCGTCTAAATCATTAATGTACAATGTAAACAGCTGGGGCCCCAGCACAGAACCTTGCGGTACCCCACTAGTCACTGCCTGCCATTCTGAAAAGTACCCATTTACTCCTACTCTTTGCTTCCTGTCTGACAACCAGTTCTCAATCCATGTCAGCACACTACCCCCAATCCCATGTGCTTTAACTTTGCACATTAATCTCTTGTGTGGGACCTTGTCGAAAGCCTTTTGAAAGTCCAAATATACCACATCAACTGGTTCTCCCTTGTCCACTTTACTGGAAACATCCTCAAAAAATTCCAGAAGATTTGTCAAGCATGATTTCCCTTTCACAAATCCATGCTGACTTGGACCTATCATGTCACCTCTTTCCAAATGCACTGCTATGACATCCTTAATAATTGATTCCATCATTTTACCCACTACTGAGGTCAGGCTGACTGGTCTATAATTCCCTGTTTTCTCTCTCCCTCCTTTTTTTAAAAGTGGGGTTACATTGGCTACCCTCCACTCGATAGGAACTGATCCAGAGTCAATGGAATGTTGGAAAATGACTGTCAATGCATCCGCTATTTCCAAGGCCACCTCCTTAAGTACTCTGGGATGCAGTCCATCAGGCCCTGGGGATTTATCGGCCTTCAATCCCATCAATTTCCCCAGCACAATTTCCCGACTAATAAAGATTTCCCTCAGTTCCTCCTCCTTACTAGACCCTCTGACCCCTTTACCAAAGTACTTGTTCAATTGGTCTGCCATTTCTTTGTTCCCCGTTATGACTTCCCCTGATTCTGACGGCAGGGGACCTACGTTTGTCTTTACTAACCTTTTTCTCTTTACATATCTATCGAAACTTTTGCAATCCGCCTTAATGTCAGAACAAAGAGAGTAGTTAAGAGATTTTTTTGATGCAGACTGGGCCAGATTTTGCTGAAAACAATAACAGTGTCTGAACGGTGCATGCTATTATTTATGCTCAAATCAGCCAACAATTTGTGGCAAAGAAGAGATACCCTGTGAATTGTGAGTTGCTGGCTGATTTGTGCCACTCCACCATTAGCTTCGCTAAAACGGCATCTATAGCTTAACCGCCCTTGATTTTCATGAAGTTATTGCATTTGCACATTAATTGCCCATTTAACTTGCCACAGAAAGTTAAGTCTAGTAATTAATCGTGTCAGCACACTTTTAAGACAACCAATCAACCTCTCCTGCCCAGAAAGTAAGCAATTATAAGTGTGGAGTCTCATTCCTTTAGGTTGTGAATTGTTTTCAAAGATTTTAAAAATGTCAACTTTTAAATTTGAAATTGTTTTTGCTTTTCTTTTCTGTCTCTTTTTTTTCTCTCTCTAAATCCATTCTTTCTTTCCTTCTTTTTAGTTCTCTTTCTGTACCTAATTTGACAATAATTCACCCTCTTTCTCAGTCCTTTCTTTGTTTATTTCTCAATCCTGAAATCTCATTGGTTAAGGTGAAACACTGTTTGTCCCAATCACCAATGCCTGGTTTCCCTCGCTGTGCTGTCATCAGCTCACACTTCCAGCAACATTGTGTGCAAAAAATTTGAAAACTTAAAATGTGCACAAACAAGTTTAACAGGGCAAACTGTGACATGCCCCGCTGGAGCAAAATCTGGCCCATTAGGGTATTCCATGTTCTAATAACCTAACAGAAACAGTGTTATGGAGAAAGGGCGGGGGACTAGGACTAAGTGGATAGCTCTTTCAGAGAGTTGGCGCAGGCACAATAGGCTGAATGGCCTCCTCCACTGCTATAACATTGTGATTCTGTGATATTGTTATAGAAATAATAGCATCATGTTATTGCGTGATATTTCCTGGTTTATGCCAGCAGTTGCTGCATAAAGTCACCATGGGGGCCAGAAGCAACAGTGAAGATGGGCATTGCTAGTTTCCTGCCTATTTTGTGCCACTGGCCACTTACAGTTGGGTATGAAGTTAACCACAACAACTTGTATTTATATAGCACCTTTAATGTAGTAAAATGTCCCAAGGTGCTTCACAGGAGTATTATGAGACAAAAAAATTAGACACTGAGCCACATAAGGAGAAATTAGGGCAGATGACCAAAGGTCAAAGAGATAGGTTTTAAGGAGCGTCTTGAAGGAGGAAAGAGAGGTAGCAAGGCATAGAGGTTTAGGGAGGGAATTCCAGTGCTTAGGGCCATGGCAACAGAAGGCATGGCCACCAATGGTTGAGCGATTATAATCAGCGATGCTCAAGTGGGCAGAATTAGAGGGTGGTTGTGGGGCTGGAGGAGATTACAGAGATAGGGAGGGGCGAGGCCATGGAGGGATTTGAAAACAAGGATGAGAATTTTGAAAATGAGGCTTGCTTAACCGGAAGCCAATGTAGGTTAGCGAGCACAGGGGTGAAGGGTGAGCGGGTCTTGGTGCGAGTTAGGACACGGGCAGCCGAGTTTTGGATGACCTCAAGTTTACGTAGGGTAGAATGTGGGAGGCCAGCCAGAAGTCAAGTCTAAAGGTAAAAAAGGCATGGATGAGGATTTCAGCAGCGGATGAGCGGAGGCAAGGGTGGAGACGGGCAATGTTATGGAGGGGGAATTAGGCGATTTTAGTTATGCTGCGGACATGTGGTCGGAAGCTCATTTCAGAGTCAAATATGACGCAAAGGTTGCGAACAGTGTGGTTCAGCCTCAGACAGATGTTAGGTAGAGGGATGGAGTCAGTGGCTAGGGAACAGAGTTTGTGGTGGGAACCGAAAACGATGGCTTCGGTCTTCCCATTATTTAATTAACTCTCAGCAAGCAGTCTCAGTTAAAACTGCTGAGATGTTGATTTTCATATAATAATAAGCAGCAAAATGAGCTGCTGAAGACAGCACTTGTACTTTTAGGTTTTGCATCAAACGTATGCTCAGTGCAAGTACTGCCTGTTGAAAATGGGTGTCCAACATTTCAGAAAGAATAAAGGGAATGCAGACTTCCCTTAAAGATGCATCCCCAATGTGACAGGAAAGTGATTTTATGCAAATTTGTTTTCATTTGCTTCCTTTTCAGACACTCTGCTAGGGACTACTGGGCATTTTGCACCTATTTTGTTGCTCTTAGTTTGAAAGTGTAAGCATGGGAACATGAATAACTTGGAAAGGTAGGAAATAGCAAGGTTCATTTTCAGCAAGTGTATGCCTGTTATAAAAATAGCCGTTAACTTATCATAGCCACTTGATGGCGCTCTTAGTACAGCAGAGCCACTAAAACAACAGACAGAACTTGGAAATTGTCTCAGAGTTGATTTGGTTCATGTTGTCTTTGGCACTGGGTACAAATATTTTGCTATGCTTTATTATGTATTCATTTTGCCAATAAGCCTCGCTTTTTGACTTTTGATAATTTACCTTTACGCCCTCCAGCTACTTGATAACTTCTCTGCCTACATTTGGCGTATGCTGGTGGGTGAAGTGTCAGTCAGTCAACTAAGATGTGTGGTGCTTACATATACAGTGGACATACCGTCATAATGATTATGGCCTAATTATTTATTAAAAAGTGTTTATGAGAGAAAACTTTGCAATGGTTTGATAATTTACTTCAAAAAGATCTCACAAAATGTTCAATCTACACAAATGCGATCTAGCACAGCCACTCCTTAAATAACTTGGGTCAGAGAAATCCCCGGATTTTGTTTTACATTTATTTGTTCTTTTTATTGAAGGTAAAACTTTTCTTTTTGTTTTAAGGTATTTTCCTCTTCAACATGTTGTGGGACTCTATGTATCAAACATCTGCTTCCAGGAAGTGGAATCAGCAATGGGCAACTCCCTGACAGTATTTTCCTTTCTTCCTGAAAATGTATAGCTTCTGGCCTTACATCCATTGCCTCCCACAACAGCACAGCTGAGACCAGTATAATGGTGTGTACAATTATGAAAGTTACCCATCGTCCTACCACACTGTGATGTCGTGTCATCTGATCCGGTTTTAGACAGATATCGAACAGACAACCTTAAGATAACATTCAATTGAAGTACAAATCCTTATTACCCAGTTATTTTGTATCGGTAGGGATGTAGGCATAAAATCATCCTTCCCTTTCCTTTTGCATAACATTCCAGAAATCTAATTGAATGGGCTTGACCATAGCAGTGCTATTCCTAAATTGCAATGTGAAAGCTAGAAGCAGGAAAGACCATTAAACATGTTCCTTCTGTAGGCAATGTACAATTTGCTCTATCATGGACTCTAGACGTCCATTTAGGCTGCTTAGAAAAAAATCAGCAGAGGTTGTTCTATCCTCCAAAAGTAAATGAAACAAAACTCCATAGTTTTTCTCTCGTCAGAAATCTTACATTGTACATCTAGATCAATTGCCTTTCTTGACACACATTTCCACGGATTCAGCATCTCAGTAGCCATCATGTTATACATTACATTCATTAACCTATTTGTACCTATCCTTGGAAACCTTAATCCCATTCCTAGTCAGATATTGATCCAGATCTGTTTTAAAAGTGTTGGTTGACATCGCATGCATTTATTCAGCTGGATATCTAGTCCGCATATCCAACAAGTTGTTGAGGAAAAATTCTAGTTGTCTATAAGTTTGCTAGTGGCTTGTTAATTATCTACTCGCAAAGGGTAATTTTCCAGTTTTGTGCTCTAGGCAGGTAGCCTTAGTCACTGCAGCACAGATTAGAAATTTGAGTGCATGCTGCACAGTGCAGTATTTTTTGACCATTAACTTAGAATTCTTTGCCCACAGTCTTGTGTAAATAACCCACATCAGCCTTTCTTTCAGTATTTTAAAACTCTGATATTCCCCATAACATGTAACAAATAAATCCCTATCTGGTCATCACATGATACTCTGCCAGCAAAAAGAAAATGTTACGTTTTCATATGTTATACAGAACAACAGCCTGGGAACAGACATTTTGTGAAGAAATACCTTTGCTGTATGAATCGAACAAAAGGCAGCACGCACACATTCATGTCATTGATGGAGACCAAAAATCATAATGTCATTGAGAAAGGAAGTCTTGCACAGAATGTGTACTCTCAGACTGCTTGTGACCAGTAGTTTTATAGCGCAAAACATGGGAGCAACAGAGGACTGAGTGTTCACAATATTTAAAATTCTATCAATTCAGTGGAACACACTTTCCCTTTAAGGAGAGATCATGTGCCAACTCTTTGTTTTTCTTTTCATTTCATTTTCCCCTCAGTAGTTGCTGAAGAGGATATTTTAAAACCCAAATATTCTTAAAGAAATAAAATTCAGCCAGTGTGGAGCTATAAGAATGTATGGAGCTATAAAATTATGTTACTTCAAATTAATTTATTACAATAAGTCTTTATATATATGTGTATATATAAAAAGCAGCATATGTACTGAGCAAAATACCGTTTAAGAGAGGGAAGGAATGTGAAGTTCTGAAGAGATTAATATTATCTCACTTGCAGATACATGACTGAGTAATGGCCACAATCCATGTATGAAAATATTCAAAATTCACATCACCTGCATTTAATATTGCTTTTGAGGGAAATAAACTGCAGAGGATATATATCATGGCCCAGAAATCCTGGTCGGCTGCTTCCCGCGGGCGATCGAAGGAAAAGTTTTAAAAAGATACGCACTGCCTGTTCCTGCTGCGCCCACATGAGTTCCCAGTCCTGAGGCCTCCACTGACTGCGCGTCGCAGTGCGTGCAAGTCAGGACGTGCGCAGAGCTGGAGCTGCAGGCACATGGCTCTGGGCAGCCAATCAGGTAAAGTATGTTCTTATTCAGAATAATGGGAACTCCGTAATTTGAAGTTCCCATTATTATGAATGAGAACCCCCCCAAACACACAAAACTCTAATAAAAAATAGAAAAAGTACACCACATATTTTTATTAATTTAAATTAAAGTTATTTATGTATTATAAAAAAATATATTTTTCCAATTGTTTAAAAAGTTTTTAAAATTATGGTTTAAAATAAACTTACCGTAGTGGGGAGAGTTTTTAACAATAACATTTGTTTTGCAATTTTATTTTATAATGCTTTTATATGTTTTGAAACTCTTGCGCCTGATAAAAGTAGGCTATGTGTCTGCTTTTATCAGGCGCAAGAGTTTTCAGGACATCCGCTGGGCAAGATATGGGCAAATACCGCAATCTTGCCCATGCAAATGTCCTGGATGTGGAGTTCCAGCTTGACAGATCGGAAAAGCTGGTTTTCAGCCCATGCGCATTGTGCTCTGAAAACTGGCTTTTGCGATGCCTTCTCAGGTCTATACACACTCCGTACAGACCCAGGAGACAGGAATTTCTGGGCCATTATATATACACATATAGGGCCCGAAAGTGATGAAGGCCAAGGCCCACCCAAGTGCCACCCAAAGGACTGCCGATGGCCACCAAGAGACCAGGTGGTACTTTGCCAGGAAGATTCCACTAAAAGTGGTGGCAGTACCATCCGGCGGCAAAATAACGGCTTACGCCGCCAATCTGGGCAGCAGTGGACGGGAGCTCTCAATCTCAGAGGCAAAGACTCTTGCCGCCCAAGTACCACCGAGGATGGAGTTAGGCCCAGGGAGGGTGGAAACCTGAAAATAAAAATCATTACAAAAAAAACCCCACCGGAACATCTTCAGGGGATGCCATCCAGGTAAGTTGCTGTAAAAATTTTTTTTTAAATATGTTCACTAACCTTTTTTTGTAGGTCTTCATACTTACCGTCAGAGTTAGACCTGCCGTCAGAGTTAGACCTGCCCCATGCAGCGGTCCTTCCCCTTGCTCCCGCCCGCACCAATTTGGCAGCTCGGCAGGCTGGAGGACACTTGCGCTACTTGGCCATCCGCTGATATCAGTGGGCGGTTCCCGGTGGTACTCCCCTCCCGCCCACTCCCGCCCAAGTGGAAACTGGCACAGAGAGGAGACCAGAGGCAAAACTCGGCGGCAGTCAGTGGCAGTGGGCGGTAAGGCCACCAATATTGGGGCCATAATGTTGTGCTGAGGTGGAAGTAGGCAGTCTTTGTGACAGAGATGACACAAGATTTGAAGCTCAGCTCAGGGTCAAATAGGATACCACGGTTGCAAACAGTCGACTTCAACTTGTGACAGTGGCTGGAAGGGGCAAGGGTATGGAGTTTGTGGTGGAAGCCAAAGATGATGGCTTCAATCTTGTCAATGTTTAACTGGAGAAAATTGTGACTTATTCATGACTGTATGGTGGACAAGCAATCTGAAAACACAGAAGCAGTGGAGAGGGTGAGCGGGTTGGAGGAGATATAGAGCTGGATGTCATCAACGTACAAGTGGAACCGAACGCCATTTCTTCAAATAATTTGCTAGAGGAGGAATAGAAGGGAGCTAATGATAGATCCCTTTGTGAACTCCAAAGGTAACAGGAAGAGAAACCATTGGTGGAGATGGTCTGCCTACAACTGGATGGTAAGACTGGAACCATAGTGGACCTGGTGGCCAATTTTACCAGTGGCTTTCAAAGTGCAGTCCCACTCAGTTGGAGAAGAGAGGAGAGGCATTGGAGGAAGATGGTGTGATCGACTGTGTGGGGAGAGGCAGCATCAATATCAGTAACATCAGTACGAACAATTGGCCAATGAGAGCAAGAAGTAGCCCTGGCCTAGAAGGTACTGGTGCCTGAGAGGCAGCACTAGTTTAAAGGGTGAGGAGGATGGGAGGGGCGGAGACATACCGGAACAGAATGGGGCTTGAGGCCGGAGCCATCAGTGCCCATGTTGGAACAAGGCAGTTGAGAAACATAAATTAAGAAGCTGAGCCAAGGGAGGTAGACCCGCCCCTGGACAAACACAGGAGGAGATTGTAAGGGGGTGAGCTGGAACCTGGAGAAAAGTGAAGAAAAGCTCTTTGTACTCACCCCAGGGAGAAGAAGAAAATATGGCCGACCTTCTGTGAGTTGAAAAAATTAATTCACTCTGCAACACTACCTGGTGGCCAGAGGGAGCACTGCAGCATCAGAAGCCATCACAATATTGGGGAAATCCTCTGAAAAATATGACAGAGCAGAACATGACACAATTAATATGGAAAAAAAACATAAACAATATTAGCAATCAGCTTTTGAATGGAGAAGTGACAGGACATGCTATTTTTTAATACTATATAGATTTTACTGTCTTCTTTTACTCTTCTGCATCCGTTATACTTGTATAGAATCATAACATAAGAACATAAGAAGTAGGAGCAGGAGTAGGCCATTTGGCCCCTCGAGCCTGCTCCGCCATTTAATAAGATCATGGCTGATCTGATCATGGACTCAGCTCCACTTCCCCTGCCCACTCCCCATAACCATTTATTCCCTTATCGCTCAACTATCTGTCCATCTCAGCCTTAAATATATTCAATGACCCAGCCTCCACAGCTCTCTGGGACAGAGAATTCCACAGATTTACAACCACCTTAGAGAAGAAATTCCTACTCATCTCAGTTTTAAATGGGTGGCCCCTTATTCTGAGACTATGCCCCCTAGTTTTAGTTTCTCCTATGCGTGGAAATATCCTCTCTGCATTCATCTTGTTGAGCTCCTTCATTATCTTATATGTTTTGATAAGATCGCCACTTATTCTTCTGAACTCTAATGAGTATAGTCCCAACCTACTCAACCTATCCTCATAAGTCAACCCCCTCATCTCCGGAATCAACCTAGTGAACCTTCTCTGAACAGCCTCCAATGCAAGTATATCCTTCCTTAAATACGGAGACCAAAACTGGATGCAGTACTCCAGGTGTGGTCTCACCAATACCCTGTATAATTGGAGCAGGACTTCTCTGCTTTTATACTCTATCCCCCTTGCAAGGGGGATATCATCAGCAAACTTGGCTACATTACACTCGGTCCCTTCATCCAAGTCATTAATGTAGATTGTAAATAGTTGAGGCCCCAGCACCGATCCCTGCAGCACACCACTAGTTATTGTTTGCCAACTGCAGAATTAGACATTTATCCCGACTCTCTGTTTTCTGTTAGTTAGCCAATCCTCTAGCCATGCTAATACCTTATCCCGTAAACTTTTATCTTGTGTTGTAACCTTTTATGTGGTAGCTTATCGAATGTCTTCTGGAAATCCAAATACACCACATCCACTGGTTCCCCCTTATTCATCGGCTCGTTATATCCTCAAAGAACTCCAGCAAATTTGTCAAACTTGATTTCCCTTTCATAAAACCATGTTGACTCTGCTTGATTGAATTATGCTTTTCCAAATGTCCTGCTACTGCTTCCTTAATAATGGACTCCAGCATTTTCCCAACAACAGATGTTAGGCTAACTGGCCTATAGTTTTCTGCTTTCTGTCTGCCTTCTTTTTTAATAGGGGCGTGACATTTGCGGTTTTCTAATCCGCTGGGACCTCCCCAGAATCCAGGGAATTTCGATAGATTACAACCAATGAATCTACTATCTCTGCAACCACTTCTTTTAAGACCCCAGGATGCAAGCTATCAGGTGCAGGGGACTTGTCCGTCTTTAGTCCCATTATTTTACATCATAAAATAGTACAGCACAGAAGGAGGCCATTCGGAGTCTGCGTCACCACTTTCGAAGGGCAATCCAGTCAGTCACACTCCCCTGCTCTTTCCCATATCCCTGCAATTTTTTCTCCTTCAAGTATTTATCTGATTCTCTTTGAAGGTGTAAAGTCCTGTCCCCTCAGTACAGATTCACACGAGGCATGTAGTGAAGTCAAGGTCACTCTGGACCTGCACCTTTTATTTCACAGCTCTAGAATGCTGCACTTGCCTGAGACCTGTGCTTATATATCTGCCTCTATGCCTCGCAGAGGCATGACTACTCGGCTGCCCCACATCAGGCAGTCTGCTTATAGTGATAGCTCATGCATGCGCATGTGAAAGGGTTTTAATTCCTCGGGGCAGGCATCGTGAGCCTCTGCCCAGTCACCGGTTAGGACACATCTTTTTACTAAGGATAACGTGGGGTCACTGGCCGTCCAGGCTCTGATTTGGCGAGCCGTCATGGGCGAACCTGTGGACTCAATGGCATTGATTGCCATGACTATCTCACAGTCCTGTTCGTCAGACCCTTCCGTGGTCGCCAGGGGTAGCCTGCTGAGCGCGTCGGCACAGTTGTCTGTGCCTGGTCTGTGCCTTATGGTGTAGTCGTAGGACGCCAGCATGAGTGCCCACCGTTGAATTCGCGCCGAGGCGTTGGCGGTTATTGTCTTGCTCTCAGATAGGAGGGATGTGAGGGGCTTGTGGTCGGTTTCTAATGCGAACTTGGCCCTGAAAAGGTATTGGTGCATCTTTTTGACACCGTACACGCACGCGAGCGCCTCCTTCTCTACCATTCCGTACCCGCGCTCCGCCCGCGAAAGTGACCTGGAGGCATAAGCTATGGGTTGTAATTTGCCCGCACTATTGACATGTTGCAAAACGCACCCGACCCCATACGCTGACACATCGCATGTGAGAACTAGCTTTTTACCTGGGTCAAAGAAAGTCAAAAAACTGTTGGAACACAGAAGGTTGCGTGCCTTATTAAAGGCGCGTTCCTGGGCGTCCCCCCAAAACCAATCGCACCCCTTCCTGAGTAGCACGTGGAGAGGCTCCAGCAGCGTGCTTAAGTTCTGCATAAAGTTCCCAAAGTAATTGAGTAGCCCGAGAAAGGCGCGCAGTTCTGAGACATTCCGGGGCCTGGGTGCCAGGCGAATTGCTTCTGCTTTGGACTCTGTTGGGCGGATTCCATCAGCAGCAATCCTTCTGCCCAAAAATTCAACCTCGGGTGCGAGAAACAGGCACTTGGATTTCTTATCTCGTAGGCCTACCCGATCCAACCGCTTTAGTACTTCCTCCAAATTACGGAGATGGGAGTCGGTGTCCCTGCCCGTGATAAGTGTGTCGTCTTGAAATACAACCGTCCCCGGGCTGGACTTGAGCAGACTCTCCATGTTGCGCTGGAATATGGCAGCTGCCGACCTGATGCCGAATGGGCATCGATTGTACATGAAAAGGCCTCGATGTGTGTTGATGGTGGTGAGTAGCTTGGATTCCTCGGTCAATTCTTGCATCATATACGCAGATGTGAGGTCTAATTTTGAGAAAAGTTTACCTCCAGCCAATGTGGCAAATCAGTCCTCCGCTGTGGGCAGCGGGTACTGGTCCTGTAGGGAGATTCTGTTTATGGTAGATTTGTAGTCCCCACAGATTTGTACGGATCTATCAGGCTTCATGACTGGGACGATGGGACTTGCCCAGTCGCTAAATTCCACAGGTGATATAATGCCTTCCCGCAGAAGCCTGTCTAGTTCGTGTTCAATCTTTTCCCTCATTACATAGGGTACAGCTCTGGCCTTGTGATGGACCGGTCTAGCATCCTGTGTGATGTAGATTTTGACTTTGGCCCCTTTGAAAGTGCCCACACCTGGCTGAAAGAAATGTTCAAATCGCTTTATAACTGTTGAGCAGGAGGTCTGTTCCTCTAATGACATGGCATGGACATCATCCCATTTCCAGTTTAGTTTTGCCAGCCAGCTTCTCCCCAGCGGTGCTGGGGGGTCTCCAGGGACAATCCACGGGGGAAGTCGGTTCACTGTCCCTTTGTGTGTGACAGAGAGCATGGCGCTGCCGAGGACTGGTCCAATTTCTTTGGTATCGGTCCTTAGTTTGGTGTCGACCCTTGTGAGTTTTGGTCTGTCTCTTTTATGCGGCCACAGTTGTTTAAATTGTTGAGCGCCCATGAGAGATTGACTCGCTCCTGTATCCAGCTCCATGTTGACAGATATCCCGTTGAGTAGGACCCTCATCATTATAGGAGACGTCCTGTCATAGGAGCAGCGGCCATTGATCGTGTTGACCCACTGTACATCGGTGTACCGGGTACTGTCCCCACCATCTTCTGGTCCGCTTTCCGACCCATCCGATTTGTACACCAGCCGAGCTGCCGTTTTTTTGCACATGCGGGCCAAATGCCCTGTATATTCACAGTTCCTGCAAACAGCCTGCTGAAATCGACATTCTCTTGTCGAGTGCCCATCCCCACACCTCCAGCACAGACTGCTTGCAAAGAATGAGTTGCGTCTGGCTGATCTCTCTTGAGCTTCTCTCAGTTTGTCCCCTCAGTACAGATTCACACGAGGCATGTAGTGAAGTCAAGGTCACTCTGGACCTGCACCTTTATTTCACAGCTCTGGAATGTTGCACTTGCCTGAGACCTGTCCTTATATACCTGTCTCTTGCAAGTGCACCTCCAGTGGTAAGGTATGCTGGTGGTTACAGGTCATAACTTATTACAGTCATGTATAGCATGTTGGGATACAGTTATATATAATAATGTAAGATACATGACAGAAGGCTACTATTGATTCTGTATCCACCACCCTATCAGGCAGTGCATTCCAAATCCTAACCACTCGTTGCGTTAAAAAGTTTTTCCTCATGTCGCCTCTGGTTCTTTTGCCAATCACTTTAAATCTGTGTCCTTTAGTTATCGACCCTTCAGCCATTGGAAACAGTTTTTCTTTATTTACTGTATCTAAATACTTCATGATTTTAAACAGCTCTATCAAATCTCCTCTCAGCCGTCTCTGCTCCAAGGAGAACAACTCCAGTTCCTCTAGTCCTCCCACGTAACTGTATTCCTTCATTCTTGGAACTATTCTAGAAAATCTCTTCTGTATCCTCTCCAAAGCCTTCATGGCCTTCCTAAGGAGTGGTGCCAAGAATTGGACATAATACTCCAGCTGGGCCTGAATTACTGTTTTATATAGATTTAGCATATCTTCGTGGCTTTTATACTTTATTTTTCAAGCCAGTATTTTCAGTTAAAATCGCTAATCTTTTTTCCAGTTTGAACATCTAAGAACATAAGAATTAGGAACAGGAGTAGGCCATCTAGCCCCTCGAGCCTGCTCCGCCATTCAAAAAGATCATGGCTGATCTGGCCGTGGACTCAGCTCCACTTACCCGCCCACTCCCCAGAACCCTTAATTCCCTTATTGGTTAAAAATCTATCTATCTGTGATTTGAATACATGCAATGAGCTAGCCTCAACTGCTTCCTTGGGCAGAGAATTCCACAGATTCACAACCTTCTGGGAGAAGAAATTCCTTCTCAACTCGGTTTTAAATTGGCTCCCCTGTATTTTGAGGCTGTGCCCCCTAGTTCTAGTCTCTCTGACTAGTGGAAACAACCTCTCTGCCTCTATCTTGTCTATCCCTTTCATTATTTTAAATGTTTCTATAAGATCACCCCTCATCCTTCTGAACTCCAACGAGTAAAGACCCAGTCTACTCAATTTTTCATCATAAGGTAACCCCTTCATCTCCGGAATCAGCCTAGTGAATCGTCTCTGTACCCCCTCCAAGGCTAGTATATCCTTCCTTAAGTAAAGTGACCTAAACTGCACGCAGTACTCCAGGTGCGGCCTCACCAATACCCTATACAGTTGCAGCAGGACCTCCCTGCTTTTGTACTCCATCCCTCTCGCAATGAAGGCCAACATTCCATTCGCCTTCCTGATTACCTGCTGCACCTGCAAATTAACTTTTTGGGATTCATGCACAAGGACCCCCAGGTTCCTCTGCACCGCAGCATGTTGTAATTTCTCCCCATTCAAGTAATATTCCCTTTTATTGGTTTTTTTCCCCAAGGTGGATGACCTCACATTTTCCGACATTGTATTCCATCTGCAAAACCTTAGCCCATTCGCTTAACCTATCTAAATCTCTTTGCAGCCTCTCTGTGTCCTCTACACAACCCACTTTCCCACTAATCTTTATTACACTACACTCTGTCCCCTCTTCCAGGTCATCTATGTATATTGTAAACAGTTGTGGTCCCAGCACCGATCCCTGTGGCATACCACTAACCACCGATTTCCAACCCGAAAAGGACCCATTTATCCTGACTTTTTGCTTTATGTTAGCCAGCCAATTCTTGATCCATGCTAATACATTTCCTCTGACTCCGCATACCTTTATCTTCTGCAGTAACCTTATCGAATGCCTTTTGGAAATCTAAATACACCACATCCATCGGTATACCTCTATCCACCATGCTCGGTATATCCTCAAAGAATTCCAGTAAATTAGTTAAACATGATTTCCCCTTCATGAATCCATGTTGCGTCTGCTTGATTGCATAGTTCCTATCTAGATGTCCCGCTATTTCTTCCTTAATGATAACTTCAAGCATTTTCCCCACTACAGATGTTAAACTAACTGGCCTATAGTTACCTGCCTTTTGTCTGCCCCCTTTTTTAAACAGAGGCGTTACATTAGCTGCTTTCCAATCCGCTGGTACCTCCCCAGAGTCCAGAGAATTTTGGTAGATTATAACGAATGCATCTGCTATCAGGACCAGGGGACTTGTCTACCTTGAGTCCCATTAGCCTGTCCAGCACTACCTCCCTAGTGATAGTGATTGTCTCAAGGTCCTCCCTTCCCACATTCCCGTGACCAGCAATTTTTGGCATGGTTTTTGTGTCTTCCACTGTGAAGACCGAAGCAAAATAATTGTTTAACATAGAAACATAGAAAATAGGTGCAGGAGTAGGCCATTCGGCCATTCGGCCCTTCGAGCCTGCACCACCATTCAATATGATCATGGGTGATCATGCAATTTCAGTACCCCATTCCTGCTTTCTCTCCATACCCCTTGATCCCTTTAGCCGTAAGAACCACATCTAACTCTCTTTTGAATATATCTAACAAACTGGCCTCAACAACTTTCTGTGGTAGATTATGCTACAGGTTCACAATTCTCTGAGAGAAGAAGTTTCTCCTCATCTCGGTCCTAAATGCCTTACCCCTTGTCCTTAGACTGTGACCCCTAGTTCTGGACTTCCCCAACTTCTACTAGTTACATCCACAAAAAATTCTAGAAGATTTGTCAAGCATGATTTCCCTTTCATAAATCCATGCAGACTTGGACCGATCCTGTCACTGCTTTCCAAATGCGCTGCTATTACATCTTTAATAATTGATTCCAACATTTTCCCCTCTACCGATGTCAGGCTAACTGGTCTATAATTCTCTGTTTTCTCTCTCCCTCCTTTTTTAAAAAGTGGGGTTACATTAGATACCCTCCAATCCATAGGAACTGACCCAGAGTCTATCGAATGTTGGAAAATGACCACCAATGCATCTACTATTTCTCGGGCCTCTTCCTTAAGTACTCTGGGATACAGACTATCAGGCCCTGGGGATTTATTGGCCTTCAGTCCCATCAATTTCCCTAACACAATTTCCTGACTAATAAGGATTTCCTTCAGTTCCTCCTTCTCGCTAGACCCTCGGTCCCCTAGTATTTCCGGAAGTATATTTGTGTCCTCCTTAGTGAAGATAGAACCAAAGTATTTGTTCAATTGGTCTGCCATTTCTTTGTTCCCCATTATAAATTCACCTGATTCTGACTGCAAGGGACCTACATTTGTCTTCACTAATCTTTTTCTCATCACATATCTATAGAAGCTTTTGCAGTCAGTTTTTATGTTCCCTGCAAGCTTACTCTCATACTCTATTTTCCCCCTCCTAATTAAACCCTTTGTCCTCCTCTGCTGAATTAAAAATTTCTCCCAGTCCTCAGGTTTTCTGCTTTTTCTGGCCAATTTATATGTCTCTTCCTTGGATTTAACACCATCCCTAATTTCCCTTGTTAGCCACAGTTGAGCCAACTTGCCCATTTTATTTTTACGCCAGACAGGGACGTACAATTGTTGAAATTCATCCATGTGATCTTTAAATGTCTGCCATTGCCTATCCACCGTAATCACAGTTGACTTTGCCCAGTCCTCTTAGTTACTTTCACATAATTTTCAATGGAATGAATAACATGGGTTTTTGATTCATTCCACCAGATTACCTCCCAAATGGTGAAGGCTAAAATGTACCCCAATGTTTTGGGGATTTCAAGCTAAATGCTCTCCTTGAGTTCCATATGACTGCCACTCCTGTAAGTGAATTTTGCATCCCTATAATCATGATTTCCTTGACTTTGGTAGGTGGATGAATTTACACTCATTAAACTGCGGCTCAGGCTATAAACCACCAGACAGGCGTATTTAATATTAATCAGGTAAATGAAAGAGTATATACTTTCAGTAATTACAAACTATAAAATTTACTAATCTTCAGTAAATGTCAAAACAAAGTTGCTTCTCCGGTGATAACCTTCAACACAAAATTGATTTTTAAAGTACAGTCACTCATTTCTTAAGTGGTGAAATGTTGCCACAGAGTCTCTGATTAACATTGTACTCCTAACCACCTCAGACTGACTGCTGATTGAGGCTGACATTCTCCCAGATATACCATTCAATCTCCTTTGAAGATACATAGGACCAATGAATATTATAAATGTATCTTTCATAATCATAATCGGAAGTACCATTTCAAAATTTGCGGATGACCCAAATTGGGAGGTATAGTTAATACAAAGGAAGACTGCGACAAAATGTGGAAAGACATTAATAAACTTGCAGTATGGGAATGTCATCATCATTGGCAGTCACTCGGAATCGAGCTGAACTTGCTTCCACTCTTAAAATGAGTTCTTAGGTGGCTGAACAGTCCAATACGAGAACCACAGACTCTGTCACAGGAGGGGCAGATAGTCGTTGAGGGAAAGGGGGGGTGGGGCTGGTTTGCCGCAGGCTCTTTCTGCTGCCTGCGCTTGTTTTCTGCATGCTCTTGACCATGAGTCTCGAGGTGCTTAGCGCCTTCCCGGATGCACTTCCTCCACCTAGGGCGATCTTTGGCCAGGGACTCCCAGGTGTCAGTGGGGACGTTGCACTTTATCACGGAGGCTTTGAGGGTGTCCTTGTAACGTTTCCTCTGCCCACCTTTGACTCTTTTGCCGTGAAGGAGTTCTGAGTAGATTGCTTGCTTTGGGAGTCTTGTGTCAGGCATGCGAACAATGTGGCCTGCCCAGCAGAGCTGATCAAGTGTGGTCAGTGCTTCAATGCTAGGGATGTTGTCCTGGCCGAGGACACTGATGGTGATGCGTCTGTTCTCCCTGGGGATTTGTAAGATCTTGCGGAGACATCGTTGGTGGTATCTCTCCAGTGACTTGAGGTGTCTGCTGTACATGGTCCAAGTCTCTGAGCCATACAGAAGGGTGTGCATTACTACAGCCCTGTAGACCATGAGCTTGGTGGCAGTTTTGAGGATCTGGTCTTCAAACACTCTTGGGAATGTAATTGGCAAATGAATTTCAATATAGATAAATGTGAGGTTGTCTCATTGTCGAGAGCATGCAGAAAGAATAAAGAGGCCACATACTGCTTAGATAATAAATCTAAATAGGGCAGAGGAACAAAGGGATCTAGGGGTACATATACATAAATCACGAAAAGTAGCAGTGCAAGTTAATAAGGCTATAACAAGGCAAACCCAGCACTGGGATTCATTTCTAAAGCAATAGAGAAGTTATGTTAAACTTGTATAGAATCTTGGTTGTGCCATACTTGGAGTTCTGTGCACAAGTCTCCATATTATAAAAAAGACATAGAGGCATTGGAGAAGGTGCAAAAAAGATTCACAAGGATGATACCAGAACTGAGAGGATATACTTATCAGGAAAGCATAAAAAAGGTTGGGGATCTTTTCTCTAGAAAAGAGAAGGCTGAAGGGTGACCTGATAGAGGTCTTTAATGTAATGAAAGAGTTTGATAGGGTAAACGAAGAAAAAATGTCTCCATTTATGGGGGTGTCCGAAATAGAGGACATAAATATAAGCTAGATAATAATAAATCCAATATGAAATTCAGGAGAAACTTCTTACAGGAATGTGAAATGCACTACCACAGGGAGCAGTTGAGGCAAATAACACATTTAAGAGGAAGCTAGATAAGCACATGAGGGAGAAAGGAATAGAAGGATATGCTGATGGGGTTTGATGAAAAAGGGTGATGGGAGGCTCATGTGGAGCATAAACATCGGCATGGATAAGTTAGGCTGAACGGCCTGTTTCTGTGCTGTAGACTATATGGGCTAAATTTTCCAGGATTGTCGCAGGTGTGATCAGGGTTATCTTGCTCCCACACGCCTTTTCCACAGGCGCGTCTGTCAATCATGGAGCCAACCCGACCAGCAGGGGCGGAGGACCCGATTGAGATAATTATCAGGTAGTTGACAGGCACTTAAGAGCCTTTTTAACTTACTTTTTAAATTTTCCTGCATGGCCACGAGATTCACGCAGCTCGGGAACCACGTCTATAAACCTGAGACGTGAGTTCCGTGGCCATTGCTCCAGCTGATTACTTTACAGCATGGAAAACAAAAACAAAATAAAAATACGTATATTACCTCAGCTAACAGATTGATGGAGATTCTGTTCTATTTGAAAAGCTGCTGGTAAATGTTAATTCAGAAATTCCCGAAAGGAATATGCGTGCTGAAGGCTCCCATCCTACCCTGGATGGTGAGGGAGATAGATTTTTCATTGGCCATTCTCAGCTGTTGCCTTCCAATTCAACAGTAATTACAGTGAATTGATCTGCACTATAAAAAAATGATATATATGATTTAAATATATTTTTGTGTTGTTTCTGGTCAGGTTTTTCTCACAGTGTACTGTGATTGTTCAATTACACATTAAATCAAGTCATTAACCATAACAATTTCATTCTCATCACTCATTCCACTGGTTCAATTTGCTTTCAGTCCCTGAATATAACTCATTTAATTTTTCAATCTGAAACTTTAGGGTGAATTTCTGCAGAGTTTCTCTCACTTGTCCATTGTTAACTTCAATGGAAGAGCTGCAGAAATCCCAGAAACACATTGTAACCACTTACACTGTCAGAGATTTTGCAGCTGTTCCGCTGAATCTTGTCGTCGATGCCTGCTCTTGTTGATAAAGAGGTTCCCAAATTATGGGAAATGGTTCACGTTGTCCAGAACTGCGCCGTGGATCTTGATGATTGGGGGGCAATGCTGTGCAGTAAGCACAGGCTGATGGAGGACTTTTGTCTTACGGATGTTTAGCGTAAGGCCTATACTTTCGTACGCCTCAGTAAATACGTCGACTATGTCCTGGAGTTCAGCCTCTGTATGTGCGCAGACGCAACACCGCCTCCACTGCGCCAGTGTAGCCTTTGGCCGCCTGAGGAAAAGAGTGTTCGAAGACCAGGCCCTCAAATCTGCCACCAAGCTCATGGTCTACAAGGCTGTAGTAATACCCGCCCTCCTGTATGGCTCAGAGACATGGACCATGTACAGTAGACATCTCAAGTCACTGGAGAAATACCACCAACGATGTCTCCACAAGATCCTACAAGTCCCCTGGGAGAACAGACGCACCAGCATTAGTGTCCTCGACGAGGCCAATATCCCCAGCATTGAAGCACTGACCACACTTGATCAGCTCCGCTGGGAAGGCCACATTGTCCACATGCCAGACACGAGACTCCCAAAGCAAGCGCTCTACTCGGAACTCCTTCACGGCAAACAAGCCAAAAGTCGGCAGAGGAAACGTTACAAGGACATCCTCAAAGCCTTTATGATAAAGTGCAACATCCCCACTGACACCTGGGAGTCCCTGGCCAAAGACCACCCTAAGTGGAGGAAGTGCATCCGGGAGGGCGCTGAGCACCTCAAGTCTCATCACCGAGAGCATGCAGAAATCAAGTGCAGGCAGCGGAATGAGCATGCGGCAAATCCATCCCACCCTCCCTTACCCTCAACGACTGTCTGCCCCACCTGTGACAGGGACTGTGCTCTCGTATTGGACTGTTCAGCTACCTAAGGACTCATTTTAAGAGAGCAAGCAAGTCTTCCTCGATTCCGAGAGACTGCCTATGAGTGAGAGTGAGTTCCGCTGAACTTGCATAAGATTGTAAATCCACCCTTTTACAATTACATTTAAAATCAGCTTAATTTTATATATTACCTATGCACACATCTTTTATATATACCAGTTACTGATACAAATGTCAACAGATTTGTGACTAAAGCACCAATAACTTGCAAATTAATGTACTTTTAAAATTATGTTCTTGATCGTATTTGTAGATGGCGTCATAGAATCATAGAGTCATAGAATGGTAGACACCTCAAAGTGCTGGAGAAGTACCAGCAATGCTGCCTCCGCAAGATCCTGAAAATCCACTGGGAGGATAGATGCACCAACATCAGTGTTCTCGCTCAGGCCAACATCCCCAGCATCGAAGCACTGACCACACTCGACCAGCTCCGTAGGACGGGCCACATCGTCCACATGCCCGACACGAGACCCCCAAAGCAAGCGCTCTACTCGGAACTCCTATATGGCAAGCGTGCCCCAGGTGGGCAGAGGAAATGTTTCAAGGACACCCTCAAAGCCTCCTTGATAAAGTGCAACATCCCCACCAGAATCTGGGAATCCCTGGCCCAAAACCGCCAAAATGGAGGAAGAGCATCTGGGAGGGCGTTGAATACCTCGAGTCTTATCGCCGAGAGCATGCAGAAATCAATCGCAGACAGCAGAAGGAGTGTGCGGCAAACCAGACTCCCCACCCACCCTTTCCTTCAACCATTGTCTGTCCCACCTGTGACAGAGACTGTAATTCCCAGGTGTACTCACCTGGGAACTCACTTTTAGAGTGGAAGCAAGTCTTCCTCGATTTCGAGGGACTGTCTATGATGATGACAGCACAGAAGGGGATCATTTGGCCCGTAGAGCTAATGCCAGCTTTCTGCAAACACACTTCAGCTAGTCCCCCTCCCCCACCCTTTCCCAGTAGCCCTGCATTTTTTTTTCTTTCGGGTACTTATCCAATTCTGTTTTGAAAGCCATAATTGAGTTTGCCTCCAATACCCTTTCAGGCAGTGCAATCCAGATCCTAACCACTCGCTGCATAAAAAGTTTTTCTTCATGTTGCCTTTGTTTTTTTTGCCAATCACCTTGAATCTGTGTCCTCTGGTTCTTGACCCTTCCGCAAATGGGAACAATTTCTCTCTATCTATTCTGTCTAGACCCTTCATGATTTTGAATACCTCATATTACTTAATGATATTATTTAAATATTTCTTTGTCACTCATATATGACTTTTATTGTAGTATTGTAGAGTAAAGATTCAATATGTTAGATTAAATGTACAATTTAATGTGGCCATGGTCCCTTTAAAGTTCCCGGTTGAAAACGCATCGTAAATGTCGTCACCAGTCCCATGCCATTTCATTGGGCCGGGTAATGTGTTGGGCGGGCTTAATGGGCCCCATTAAGTCAAGTTCATTTTCTACAACGGGATGGAGCCAGCAGCGGGGTCACGATCTGCGACAGACACCGGCTGCACCGGACCCGCCAAGGAAAAGAAAAATATGGCTTATGTAACTCAATATTAGATGGTGAGCCATTCGCAGGTTTTCAAATTTTGCTAGCTCACACAAACACAACTGCCACTCACAGTAGGATTCAAAGGCATTTCTCGCCATGCCTGTCTGTTCTGGGGTGTCAAGCTGATCAAATTGAATAGAACAGCGCTAAGCAGATAGGCAGCAGGTGTACTCCTTATGAAGTGACCCTTCTGCAACCCAAACTGTGATGTATATTTTCTGAAGCTTAGAAGATCAGCAACAGCAACCAAATTTAATCTTGCATAAACTATGATCCAATGAATTAAGTAATTCATGCTTCATTTTTGTTATACTCTTTGTGAAAAATGTTTGTTTGATGAGGGAGAAGAAATGGGGGTAGAATTTGACCTCTGACCGAAATGGGGCGCACCCTCCATTTTTTATAGTTGTTCTCCGCCACAACCCATATTTGACACTTTGAAGTTTTTTTTGGTTCGGGCTGGAAGTGCCCTTACAGCGGCTCTGTCACTCCGATCAGTCATCAACACTGCGCTAATGACGTCAGCATGTCACTGTTGACACCAGCCCAATGCAGACGGCCACGCTGCGGCTGACACGTCACAACGTCTCTCCCCTTCAGTTAAAGGGGAGGACTGCTGCAAGCTCTGCATACTTTTATGTTCGGTCCGCTGGGCCACCAGGGAGGGTTTCGGCCGGTCCAGCGGTCTGGCACCCAAGAGGGGGTGCCAGGCTGCCTGTTTGGTGGCCCGGCCAAACCCAGGGGCCTAATTGTCGGGCTGACCCGGCAGTCGGCTGACAAAAAATAAATAACATGGTGGACGCGGCAGTGTGCTCTCCTCTTCAAGGTCGACTGAGCCGCTATGCTCCAGAGAGTGCGGCGGCACAAAAAGTTGCTCCCGCGGGGCAATACCGGGAAAGAGGTCATTTCCCAAGGGGCAATTTCGCGAGGGGGACCCCGGCAGTCGGTAAGGGGTCGGCGCGTGCACGCCGCAGCAGGAAAATGGGCGGAGTGATCCTGGGCACCGCTCCAAAACTGATGAAGGGCAATTTACAAAATGGCGGCCCCTCCGCGGAGAGTCGGCAGGCATTCCGCGCCACCCCATGGCCGCTGCTTTCAGGTGACCAGAGGCCTTATCGGGAGGGCAATTTCGGCCCCGTGCTGTTTTGGATCACTGTGCCAGTGCCATAACTTTGATACTGTTTTAATAACACTGTTTAAATATACTGCAAGTGTTAACAATGTAACTAATTACTTACCTTGTTACTCTATTCATAATGTCTTCCTATATTTATCCAAGTGTGACAGAGCATTCATAATCAATCAAATGATTGTTTCGAGATCAATTGCATTTGTAAAATCTTGACATCTTTCCCAAAACTCATCAAAATGCAACTGTTCAGTTTAATCCAGATCTCAACTTGTACTCATCGTCCTGGGAGACGGGGATCGGGCTCAAAGGGCTGTATGGTCTATTCCTGCTCCTAATTCTTATGTTCTTATGAAAGTTCACTGCCCTGGTCTAAACGGAGCAGAAATGTAATTCTATTATCTCTAATATGCTGACCTTTGTTGTATGTTAAAAGTTGGAATGTAATGCACCTACTGCAGGTTTTGATCTGCTTTAAAAAAAATTGTGGAGGATTTGAAAAAAAAATCTAAAATTAAAACATTTCATGAGAAAATCTCAAACACCATGTGAAGGATTTATGTTTTCCAGCAATGTTTTAGTACAAAAGAAATAGGAGCTGGAATAGGCCATTAGGCCCCTTAAGCCTGCTTTGCAATGCAATAAGATCTTCGCTAATCTACCTCAACTCCACTTTCGTGCACTATCCCCTTATCCCTTGATTCCCTTAATATCCAAAATTCTATCGATCTCTGTCTTGAACATACTCAACGACACTGTAGATGTAGATGTATTGTGTACTACAACTACAGAGTTAATAATTAAACAGAACCAGGCATGTTCCAGTGGCTTCCGACAGAGCTGCCTGCCATGTTAGAAACTGTGTGTGCTATGTTCTGTGAATATATCACATTTGGCGGCGAGATGGGATTTTTCGGATGATGTAAAGCTGAAATTTTGTTGGTGAAGGATTCAGCCGGCCGACAGAGAGACTTTGGAAGCTTTAGTCTTTGGAAAAAAAGCTACAAAATCCGAGGTAAAATTCAGCACACACTGAACAGCCAGAAATTAAAATGGCAGCACCCGCAGGTGTAATGGGACATTTGGGTGAATATAGACGCGACCGGGAACGTTTTGAAGCGCATGAGGATCGGCTAGAAATGTATTTCACTACAAATAACATAATCAAAGTTCCAGAGAATGCAGTCCAGAATCAGGCGATATTGGAACGTAAGAGAGCAATCTTATCGGAAGCTGGTCCCGGCATTGTATGAAACACTGATAAATCTGCTTGTGCCTGTTGAGCCAAAGGACACAACGCTTAAAGAGATTTTAACGAAGCTGGAGCAGCACGATAACCCCAAACTGTTAGAAATTTCTGAAAGCTATCGTTTCGGGATATGAAATCAAAAGGCTGATGAGAGTATCAGTGATTACATTGCAGCATTAAAAAAGCTATCTATTCACTGTAATTTTGGAAACTTTCAAAACCGAGCATTACGGGATCGTTTTGTTTGTGGGGTGAAAAATGATGTGATCAGAAGAAAGTTATTGACGACGGATGACTTGATTCTTGAGACTGCTTGTCAGACAGCGAGGTCGATGGGCATGGCCGATCAATATTCCTGATAATTTCAAAAGAATTACGGTTGTCAGCCAACTGAGGTGAATCACATGCAGATTCAACGTAAAAGGTGGTGGAGGCCCAAAGTCTCAGGAATTGGAAATTCTAACAAAGTGTCAAAGTCGTGCTATCGGTGCCTGGGACAACACATTGCTCAAAGTTATCCATCTGTGAAGGCAGAGTGTTTCTTCTGCAGAAAGACTGGGCATCTTGCAAAGGCATGCCGACTGAAGAGTAAACCAGTTTTCAAAGCCACAAGTCCAGCGTTCAAGGCTATGAGTAGAAATCCCCAGAGACTAAATAGCATGGACGAACAACAACAGGACGTGGAAATGTTAGAGTTACACGTCATCAGGAGCACAAGGTTAATGGACAGCGATTCGGAAAGTATCAAAATCCACATAGATGTTGCAGGATTCAAGATACCAATGGAAATCGACACAGGTGCATCAGTGAGTGTAGTACCGGAGTCGCTATACCTCGACAAATTGCGTGATTTCCCATTGGAGAAAGTCAAGATAGAGCTGCGAGGCTACTCGGGAGAGAAAATTCCTGTGGTAGGTCGTATCACCATACCGGTGAAATATAAGGATCAATTTCAGAACTTGCCTCTTATAGTAGTGAAAGGAGACAAGCCTGCCTTACTAGGAAGAAATTGGTTGAGCTCACTGAAGCTTGATTGGAGTGAGATTTTCCATGTGGAAGTGAGATTTGCATCAATGGATGATGTTATCAAGAAGTATCCGAAGGTGTTTTGCGAAACATGCAGTTCGATCCAAGGCTTCAAGGCGAATGTCAGGGTACAGAAGGATGCTAGGTCGGTTTACTACAAGCCATGTTCTGTTCCATATGCACTCAAGGAGAAAGTTGAGCAAGAACTCAAAAGACTGAGACTGAGAACATTATTTGTAAGATAGATCGATGTAATTGGGCTACACCCATTGTTGTTGTACCTAAGTCCGATGGTAAGGTAAGATTGTGTGGTGATTATAAAGTAACCGTAAACCAGGTTCTAGAGGGTAATGTCCCCAATACATTGCCGAATATAGAAGATTTGTTCACAACACTGACAGGTGGTCAAATTTTCTCAAAACTGGATCTTACAAATGCCTACTTACAGCTTGAACTAGATGAGGAGTCCAAGTCATGCTTGACTATAAATACTCATCTCGGCCTATATCAATTTAATAGGCTACCGTTTGGAGTGTCTTCCACCCCTGCCATATTCCAAGGGGTGATGAACCAAATTTTGCAAGGTATTGAAGGGGTAGTATGTTATTTGAATGATATACTAATTTCAGCACCATATAGGCAAATTCATAATAAAATATTGAATGAAGTCCTCAAACGGCTAGAGAAGCACAGAGTATGAGTGTCTGCTCGTAAGTGTGAGTTATTTAAAAACTCAGTGGAGTACTTAGGGTACAGAGTAGACAAAGATGGTTTACATCCAACCAAGGGAAAACAGGATGCAATTAGAAATGCACTCACTCCCAGGAATGTCACTGAACTTCGTTCATTCTTGGGTCTTTTGAACTATTATGGGAAGTTCCTACCAAATTTGGCTACAGTATTACATCCACTGAATGAACTTTTGAAAAAACAGGTCCAGTGGAAGTGGTCAAAAGAATGCGATACAGTAGTCAAGGAGTGTAAAAGCAAATTGGTAGAGAGCACCATGTTAGTTCACTATGACATAGCTAAGGAGATTAAGCTAGCATGTGATGCCTCTCCGTATGGAGTTGGGGCAGTAATCTCTCATGTATTAAGTAGTGGGGAGGAGAGACCAATTGCTTTTGCTTCACGCACTCTCAGTGCCAGTGAGAGTAATTATGCGCAAATTGAAAGGGAAGCTTTGGCATTAATTTTTGGGGTCAAGAAGTTCCACAAATCCTTGTATTGTCGTAAGTTTACCATTGTTGCAGACCATAAGCCCCTAACAGCAATCCTCCATCCAAAGTCCCCAGTTCCAACCTTAGCTGCAGCCCGAATGCAGAGATGGGCTTTGATTTTGTCAGCATATATATATGATATTGAATACAGATGATCAACTGATCACAGTAATGCTGATGCAATGTCTAGATTGCCTTCCTCATCACAAGTTACACCCGACAGGGAAGAAGTATTTTATTTTTCATACATTGATGAACTGCCAGTCACAGCTGAAGAAATTGGTAGAGCAACCAAATGTGACCCAGTTATGTCAAGGATGTATGATTATATTGCAAATGGATGGCCAAACCATGTAACAGACAAAGATATTCATCCATTCTTTATTCATAGGAATGAATTATCAGTCGATAGATTGTATCATGTGGGATGCAAGAGTGGTTATACCAAATAAATTCAAGTCTAAATTATTAGGAGACCTTCATGACCAGCACCTGGGAATGTGCTTGACCAAGAGTTTTGCACGCAGTTACTTATGGTGGCCAGGTCTTGATAAGGATATAGAGTACATCGTGAGTCAGTGTACGACATGTCAATCAGTAAGCAAGCAACCACCACCAGGACCATTACAGCCATGGAAATGGCCTCCCAGGGTGTGGCAAAGGCTACATATTGATTTTGCTGAGTTAGAAGGACAACAATTATTCATTGTGATTGATAGCCATTCGAAGTGGGTTGAGGTGTTTCCAATGTGGACAATAACAACAAGTAAAACATTGGACATTTTGCGAAGATTATTTTCTTCATTTGGCCTCCCAGAAGAAATTGTTTTGGATAATGGACCACAATTTCGTTCAGAGGAATTTGTACAGTTCACGAGCAAAAATGGTGTGAAACATACCAAGGTTCCACCGTACCACCCTGCACTGTACAAATTGTAAAACGTGCCATCATAAAACAAATGTTAGATCCGAATCCAAGGAAACGACAGTTGTCATTGGATCACAAATTGGCTAATTTTTTGATTACGTATCCTAATACTCCTCATACAACTACTGGTAGAACACCAGCAGAGTTGTTTCTCAAACAACAGCCAAGAACCAGATTCTCGTTGTTAAAACCAAATTTGGCACAGTCCGTAGAAGAGACACAATTAAGACAGAAACAGAATCATGATAGAGGTAGAGTAAAAGAGAGAAGTGTAAAATTAAACCAAAAGGTGAGAGTGAAGAACCATCACCATAAATGGTTAAAGTGGTTACGAGGAAGAGTGGTGAAGATATGTGGTCCTCCCACATATTTGGTCACGATGTTTGATAATGGACAGGTTAGGTTTGTTCATATTGATCATATTTTACCTACATGCATGGAAGGAGTTGAAGGTGGGAATGATTCAATTATTTCTGACTCATCAGATAGTTTTGATACACCTGTAGCAAATCCTACATCCAATGTACTGGAAACAAATCCAAGAGGAAATCAGAATGTAAGTCTGAGTCCGAGTCAGGAACAGCCTGAAGTTAGAGTGAGTTCAAATGAAAATCAAGGAAATTCCATGGAGAAGAAAGTTCCTCAGGATGAGCCTCGAAGGAGTTTAAATTCGACACCATGTTTGGAAGGCTCTGTTCGAGAGCGAAGGTATCCTCTTCGAAACAGATAACAAGTGGTTAAGTTAAATTTGTAAATATGGAAAAAATAAGTCTATATCCTGTGTTATGTATAAACATGCAAGTTATGTATGATGTTGTTATAATAACTTCTTCATTAAGGAGAGAGAAGTGTAATGTCTGTGAGCTTGTAATGTTTGTAGCTCCACACTGTGGATGTGGACGTATTGTGCAACTACAGAATTAATAATTAAACAGAACCAGGCAAGTTCCGGTGACTTCCGACAGAGCTGCCTGCCATGTTAGAAGCTGTGTGTACTGTGCTCTGTGAATATATCACAGATCTTGGCACTTTCCTGCACTATCCCCATATCCCTTGATTCCCTTAATATCCAAAATTCTATCGATCTCTGTCTTGAACATGCTCAACAACTGAGCTTCCACAACCCTCTAGGGTAGAGAATTCTAAAGAATCACCACGTATTGAGTGAAGAAATTTTTCCTCATCTCAGTCCTTAATGGTTGGCTCCTTATTCTGAGACAGTGATCCCTGGTTCTAGAGTCCCCAGCCAGGCTCAGAACCAGAGGTCAGATTCACGAGGATGTGTACAGTTGCTGTGCTTTATAATGTGTTGCAGAGTTGTGGTGGGAAGGAAGCTTGTCTCCAGTCTTAAATTGATATTAGTACAGTAAATCAACTGGCCTGATCAGAGCTTTGCTGGTCCTAATTGGAATTTTAAGTGGAACCATTTGTGTTTTGAACAGTCAGCAGCTAATCAGGTTATGAATAGTTTTATAGGTGTGAATAGAGTTCTTCATTTTTGGAATAAATAACTTTTTAATGTATGTTTTGTAAACAGGTTCATAGAACAGCTTCCCCACCTAATCATCTATCCCAGATGTGGTGGTTTTTGTGAAGGAAACAGGCAGGATGTCGTCCCACAATCATACATGTGGCCTTTCTCCTACCCAGACAGGAGCGCATGCTGTGAATCCTATGGCATCACGGACTAGACAGGATCCGTGCTGGACTGTCAACAATTTCCTCCTCCCACTGAGATGCTCTGCTATGAATGGAAATCTAATGCTAATACATGAAATAACCACAACATGCGAAGGAAGAAAATTATATATTTAAAATGTCAAACCTATTTTCAGACATTCTTCCACTTCATACAATAGTTTCAATTCATTGCCAAGGCTAAATATCAAAGAGCTTACAAACATCATTTGGTTGAAACAAGGCCATGAATAACCAGAAAACAAATATTTACAATTCTAAAACCTGATTATTTATTTATGCATATAAAAGATATTAAACTGTTCTCCCTCATAGCTTTGTCAAAAAACTGAGCAAACCATACACAACAGTTACTTGGAACTTTGGGCTGAGAGTGCTACAGTTGGGGCCCAGAAGAGGCGAGGGTCCAGGGACAGCACGGGCCAGCCCACACTGCAATATGTGTGCGCGCTCGGTCTGTGCAGCAGAGCTGCTCTCCAGTTAGTCTTGGATAATCCTTGCCACTGGCCTAAGACCTAGCTCTGTCAAGCCCGTGTGGTGGCTGGTGTGCAACGGCCACCACACATTAAAAAAATCCACACACAGGCATCTTCCACCCTTCACGATGTAGTTCGGGATCTGGATCCTTCATAGAAACACCTGTGAACTCATCCCTTTTTGGCGTGGTAGCAAGTCATCCTCACTTCAAGAGACTGCCTATGATGATGATGATACGATGATGACTTCAGAACAGAATTCAGTTGTAAATGGGCTTTTCCCATTCACTTCCATTATACAGAATGCCTGACAAAGTGATCATATATTGAATTGTATCAATCTGAAAATACTAAATCTATTCCTTAATTGTGTTTTTATAAAGCTCACTGACTAGATTAGTCATATTTTGACACTCATTATAAACATTTAAATGGAATTAATATTATGTGGCTGATTAAAAGCTGATTGTTTGTGATCCTATTTTTCATCTCTTCTGGCCTTGTTTCGAGAGGGAGTGGTTCGTGCTGGGGTTTGCATCTGCGATCAATGGCAGAAACTGTTCCTCATCAAATGACCTCATCCTTTGCATACAATCCCAGACAGTGAGTGTTGGAAGGCTAGTTGACAACTAAAGGCATTACGAGAGAGCCAGATTCTGTTCGCACCTGATCTCAGACACATATATTTTACAGCCAGAATCACTGTAGAACGATCAGGAGCATTAATCTGGCTCAACCATCTTCAGCTGCTTCCTCAAAGACCTTCCCTCTGCTATACGATCAAGAATGGGGCTGTTTTTTGATGATTCTATGGAGAGGAAATTTTAACATGGGTGAGCGGGTGGGAGTAGGTGCGGTGGGGCTAAATGGCCACATATTTGAGGCGTGTTGGGTAGCCGGCTCCAAACCGCCAACTTCCAGGTTTTATGTGAGGCAGGACAAGGGGCGGGCAGCAAACCGTCTCCCAGGAGGTGGGTTGACACTTCAATTATGTTTTGTTGTGTGGAAAAAATTGCAAAGTGCTGCAGTACAGAGGGACGTGGGGGACCTTGTGCACGAAACACAAAAAGGTAGTATGCAGGTACAGCAAGTAATCAGGAAGGAAAATGGAATGTTGGCCTTTATTGCAAAGGGGATAGAGTATAAAAGCAGAGATGTCCTGCTACAACTGTACAAGGTATTGGTGAGGCCACACCTGGAGTGCTGCGTACAGTTTTGGTCTCCATATTTAAGAAAGGATATACTTGCATTGGAGGCTGTTCAGAGAAGGTTCATTAGGTTTATTCCGGAGATGAGGGGATTGACTTATGAAGATAGGTTGAGTCAGTTGGGCCTATACACATTGGAGTTCAGAAGAATGAGAGATGATCTTATCGAAACATATAAGATAATGAGGGGGCTTGACAAGGTGGATGCAGAGAGGATATTTCCACTCATAGGGGAAATAAAACTAGGGGACATAGGGCTAGATTTTACATTTTTGTGCTTATCGCCCAAAAATGGGTGTTATTTCCGGCGTGGGCGGTAAAAATGGGTTTTCAGATCGCCAGCTTTTTGCCCATTCTCAAAGCACCTAGTCTCCATTTTTGAAATGGGCGTTATCGCAAGCGATATGAAATGGGCAGTAGCGTTAAATTTCGCTGACCTTCTGCCGTAAAGTGTCACCGTCCTTAGCAATGCCATGGCAATGCTCGATTCCTGCAATTTAGGAGGTCAAGGGTCATCATGACATGCACAGAAGAGGAGACAGAGAGGGAGCTGAGAGGGACTGAAAGTGTGTGTGGCTGTGGTGTGTGCTTGTTTGGCTGTTGTGGTAGGCACAAGAAAGATTCACCGGCAGCAAAAAGCCCACTAAGTACCAAGAACATAGTTGGCACTGAGCTTTTGTCCAACAAATAATATATAACATGGAAGGGATGGTGGAGGCCCTGGAGCTAGTAGCCAGGAACACTGGTGGCAGAGGGCTTCCAGTGGTCCCAGACTGCGGCACTGCACCCCAAGGTACCACACCCCCATGGCCAACCACACATGATAACCAGGAGCAACATCTTGCTTCTGGCTTGGAGCACATTCCCACCTTGGGACCGTCCTCTCCAGTATGCGTTTCGGTCATCACCGCTGCCGGCCCCCCCCCCAATGAAGCATCACCGGTCGAGCTCCTCGGCTAGGTGGCTTGGAGTCAGGAGGGGAAGGGGTATAGGTGGGGAGGAGAAGCGGGGGGGGGGGGGGTGGAGGGTTGGTTTTGACAGAAATACTTATGATTTCAGACAACTGTTTGGTTTAAAATGTTTTTTATTTAACAAAACTTTGTTGCGCATTGGCTCAGATATTTGCACCATTACACGCTGGTGATTCCTTAACATCAAAAGGTATCATTACACTTAACTTCAATCAATTTAAACTTTAACTGTCATCAAGGTGATGCCCACTATAGATGTATGACCTGCACACCCAGCAGTGTGTCAGCTTTGTAAATACCACCGACGTTCTTTCAGGCAAAATGCTCATTGATAAGCTCCTGACGTATGGCTCTTGCAGCTATAATGCCACCGTGGGCCCTTTCATGCGGTCTACAGGGAGGCGGGAGCATGGCTTCAGCATCAGCCTGATTGTTTGGGCTGATGTCAGCATCCACCTCCTCGTTCTCCTCTTCTTCTCTCTGGTGAGGTGGACTGTCAGACTCATCAGGCAATTCTTGTCCCCTCCTGATAGCCAAGTTGTGCAGCATGGAGCACACCATCATGAATTGAGCTACCTGCTCAGGATGGTATTGGAGGTCGCCTGCTGAGTGGTCCAGGCATCTAAAGCACTGCGTCAGCACTCCGATGGTTTTCTCCATGATATTGCGAGTGGCTCTGTGGCTCTCGTTGTATCGCCTCTCGGCTTCGGTGTGGGTGTCACGCAGGGAGGTCATCAGCCAGGTGGCGAGGCCATATCCTTTATCACCAAGCATCCAGCATTGACTTTGTGGCTGATAGATAAAACAAGTCAGATACCGTGCTCTCAAGCAGGATATGAGCATCATGGATGCTGCCCAGAAATTTAGCATTCACTGCCATTATAATTTGCTGGTGGTCGACAATAAGTTGGACATTCAGGGAGTGGAATCCCTTGCGGTTCCTGAAAACCTCTGCATCTTGAAAAGGTGCCCTCATCGCGATGTACGTACAGTCTATTGCTCCCTGCACCTTGGGGAAATTTGCAATTCTGGAGAATCCTAGAGCCCTCTCACTCTGTGCCTTCCTGGTCATAGGGAAGCTGATCAAGTCCCTCCTGCGTGCATACAGGGCTTCAGTGACCTGTCTAAATGCAGCAATGTGTGGCATGCTGAGTCAGATCGCAAATGTCGCCAGCTGAGGCCTGAAAAGAACCCGAGGCGTAGAACGACAGTGCCGCGGTGACTTTGACCTCGACGGAGAGTGCAGTGCTGGCAGGCTGCAGATGTCCCTTATGAGCTGGCATACCTCAGTGATAATCTCTTTATGGAAGTGCAGTCTCCGAAGGCAGGTGGTGTCGGGCAAGTCGAGGCAAGACTGCTTCTCCCTGTACTTGTGGGGGTGTAATGTTTGATCTTCCTCATCAGTCTGGCGCGTCTTACATTGGGCACATAATGCTGTGGAGCGTACCTTCTGCCATCTCAAGTCTGCAGCATGTAATTGGCCATCACGAGAGGGTGAGAAAGGACAGGCCCCATTGCAGTAGCTCTCTGTTTTCCACCGATTGGTCACAAACAATGAATGTCCCAACGAAGACACCTATTCAATTCCAATCGGTCACAGTATGGCCAAGATGTTTGTACAGATGTTCATATCAACTCCAACGACCTCCAGAGTACCTCTGAACTCTCCTGAGGTTGAAGCACAGCAGCCTTTTAAAGGATGCGACATGTGATGTAGAACATGGCATCCATAACGCTGTGATTAGTTCCGGTTAGTTCCACTTTTACTGGGCGTTTTTTTGGGTGAGTGATATTGTGGCTGATATGTGTGCGAGGTGGTGATGCTGGGCGATCTCATGGCTGCTAGTTTCGGCAAATGTGATCTTTACGACAAAAAAAAGTGGGCGGGCAGTAGTATTGAATCTCGCCGTTAATTCCATGGGGAAACTAATGCTGGATGATATTATGGGCGTTGATTTCGCCCATTCTGATGATTCCGCCCCAAAAAAGTGGCGGGTGGTATTATTTTTTCCCGGCATTACGCACATGGGGAAAATAACGCTCGGCGATTAGTTTCCCGAAAAATGCCGTCAGTTTACATTTTGTGGCTAAATGGGCGATATATGGGCATTACACGTCAGTTCAGCTGTGAAATGGATGTTAAGTGGGCATTAAGCATGCAAAAAATGAGGAAAGTCTAGCCCATAGTCTCAGAATAAGGAGTTGCCCATTTAAAACTGAGATGAGGAGGAATTTCTTCTCTCAGAGGGTTGTAAATCTATGGCATTCTCTGCCCCAGAGAGCTGTGGAGGCTGGGTCATTGAATATATTTAAGGCGGAGATAGACAGATTTTTGAGCGATAAGGGAATAAAGGGCAGGCAGGGAAGTGGAGCTGAGTCCATGATCAGATCAGCCATGATCTTATTAAATGGTGGAGCAGGCTTGAGGGGCCAGGTAGCCTGCTCCTGCTCCTATTTCTTATGTTCTTATGTTCTTATTAAGTAGTCTGGAAACATCAGATTTAACCTATGCAGATTTTACTGTGGCTTACACCCCCATACAATCTCTCTGCCCTTCCTGGGATCAGATCCCCCAGATTGGGGATGAGACCTATCTGGTCCTGCGGCCTCCTCCGGAGCGTTCCGTGCCCGACTGGATGCCAAGCCTGTCAATCAGTCTGACCTCCGGATGGGGAACCTGTCAATGATGCAAGACACACTCTGTCGAGTTAAATCTCCAAATCATGCAGGGAAACCCAGACTTCCAGGTTTCCCGTGCACTACTACACACCACAACCCTGCTCCCTGTGTGTCGGTAAGTAAAAATTCCCCCACCATGGTGCCTGGCTCCATTCATAACTCTTCCGATAATGGAGCAGCCCATGGCAACCTACAACTGGATCTGGACAAGCTTCAGTCTTGGGCTCACAACTGGCAGGTAATATTTGTGCCACATAAATGCCAAACAACAACCATCTCCAGCAATACAGCCCAAGGCGATTTAATTCCACTTTAAATTGAACGAAGAAAAATATTGACAGTTCCAACACCCAGGGGGAGAAATTGGGCTACTTTGCGCCTCCCATTAATGACACCTGCACCCGGAGATCGTGACGTCATCGCCATGCATATTGTCTCGTGAGTGTCCCTGCCCTGAAATTGGCTTTTGCCCCCTGCAGCTGCGCTGGCCGATAATAGCGACAGCTTCAGGGGACATGTATCGGGCGGCCGGCCGCTACAGGGGAGAAAATTAAAGGGGAGGCGACCGAGTGTTGAAACAAACCTCACCTTTTCGTTGCTGCTCCAGATACAGTTTCTTCGCAGGGTTGTTGTTATGTATTTAACCCTTGGCAACCTGTATCACGCCACCACCAGAGGGCCTACCTGCTGGAGTTCCAAAGGATCCCAGCATCCCTTGAGAGCACTGTATATAAGCAGGCCACCCACACAGTTTCTGCATTCTGGAATCTTATTAAAGGAACTAAGGTCACACTTACTCATTGCTCACAGTTTTATCCTTTATTGTGAGCTTATCAATTGGTGATGAGATAACGAACAACCGCGCAAAAATGCAAAGAACAGTTGGTATCCTGGAGAAGTTCTCAGAAGGAGACGATATGGAGGCCTTTGTGGAGAGGCTCGACCAATACTTCGTGGCCAACGAGCTGGAAGGGGACGAGAATGCTGCCAAACGGAGGGCGATTCTCCTTACCGTCTGTGGGGCAACAACCTATGGCCTCATAAAGAATCTTATAGCTCCGGTAAAACCAACAACCAAATCCTATGAAAAATTGTGTACGCTGGTCCGGGAGCACCTAAATCCGAAGGAAAGCGTTCTGATGGAGAGATGGTTCTACACGTGTCAACGGTCGGAGGGCCAGGAAGTGGCGAGCTATGTCGTCGAACTTCGGTGCCTCGCAGGACATTGCAAATTTGATGGATTCCGAGAACAAATCCTGAGACACTTTTTTGTGCTTGGCATTGGCCATGAGGTAATCCTTTGCAAACTATTGACTGTTGAAACTCCGAATCTGAGCAAAACCATAACAATAGTGATATATACTTGCTATACAGTATAAATGTACACGAGGCGCATACTTGAGAGAAGGTCACTCTGTGACCAGTTACCTTTATTACCAAGACCGCAAGTGATGAAGGTGCGTGGAGCTTCCCCTTTTATACCTGGAAAGCCCAGGTTAGGAGTGTCTCCCACAAGTTTACCCCTTGTGGTCAATGTTCTCAAGGTGTCCAACTTAGGTCAGCTTATACATGGGTTACAATGATAGTTGAATACATGACATCACCTCCCCCCGCAAAGTCTTATTGGGATCACAGGCTATGTCTTTCTGGTGGTTTACGCTCCCTTGTAGAGCGCCTGAGTTGGGGCTCCGGTTGTTGGCCGCTGGCTTGCGTGTCTGCTGTTTGCGGTGCCTCAGGCCTGTTCGGACTGCCCACAGTGACTGGGCTCTCCTCCACTTGGTTCCGGTGTTCGGTCATCTGTGGTGGAGTAAACTCTACGTCGTGTTCTTCCTCTGCTTCTTCTATGGGGTTGCTGAACCTCCTTTTAGTTTGATCCACGTGTTTGCGACAGATTTGTCCATTGGTAAGTCTAACTACCAAAACCCTGTTCCCCTCTTTGGCAATCACAGTGCCTGCAAGCCATTTGGGCCCTCCAGCGTAATTAAGGACAGAAACAGGGTCATTGACATCCTTTTCATTAGCAGCTCTGCGGGTGGAACCCCTGTGAACGAGTGTGGTTGCGATCTACTGGCCAACAGTGATAAGCGGCTTTGAAAAAAGTTTGCCACCGGATACCGTCGCAAAGTGGTCCTCCGCTCTCGGTAGCGGGTACTGGTCTTGGAGTGACACCAGATTGATGGTGGCCTTGTAATCGCCACATATCCTGACCGACCCATCCGCCGTGAGCACCGGCACGATCGGGCTCGTCTAGTCACTGAATTCGACTGGCGAGATGATGCCTTCCCTTAGCAGGCGGTCCAATTCGCATTCTATCTTTTCCCGCATCATGTACGGCACCACTCTGGCCTTGTGGTGTACTGGCCTGGCGTCCGGGTTTGTGTGAATCACTATCTTGGATCCCATGAAAGTGCCGATGCCGGGTTGAAATAATGAGTCAAATTTGTCCAGGATCTGTGAGCATGATCCTCGCTCCACAGAAGAAATTGCATTGACATCGCCCCATTTCCAGTTCATGACAGCTCCCCAGTAGTGCGGGACCATCCCCCGGGACAATCCAGAGTGGAACCTGTTCTCCGAATCTTTGTGGGTGACGACTACCTTGGCGTTGCCTAGTACCAGAATGATCTCCTTTGTATATGTCCGTAGCTGTGCGTCAATCGGCAATAATTTTGGCCTCCTGGCCTTGGACACCCACAACCTTTCGAACTCTTTGATACTCATCAGGGACTGGCTGGCCCCTGTGTCTAGCTCCATTAATACTGGGATGCCATTGAGGAGCACTTTCATCATTATCGGTGGCGTCCTGGTATATGAACTGTATATGTGCTCCACATGAACTTCAGCTTCCAGCGATTTCCCCCAGTATTCATTTGGCGTCGTAGGTCTTACATCGTCCCTGTCCTCCTCGTACATCAACCTGGCTGCAGGCTTCCTGCATATACGCGCCAAGTGATCGCTGACATTGCAGTTTCTGCAGGTATATTGCTGATACTTGCAAACTCTGGCTGGGTGTTTGCCTCCACACCTCCAGCATGAGCTGGAGGCCCCGATGTTGGAAACAAAAGGTCCATTACCAGTCGATTGTCTCTGACTGTCTCTAACTGTCCTTAAGCGCACCATTAACAGGTGTTGATGGCCCCATTACTGGCTGCATTGTCCATTGCGATGGCATGAATCGCCGTTCAGCTGGCCATTGTCTCTGTTGAATTCCCCCTTTGGGTTTGACTACATGCTGGGGCATGTCTGATTGCCCTTGTCTGCCTAGAGAACTGTGTGCCGCGTTCACAATGTTGACTCCCTGGTCGTTTGCCGCATTTGAGCCAAGATTTTTGTCATACATCATTCTGGTCTCTTCCTCCCCTGAGATAAATGTCTGGGCTATCAGAGCCACCGCTTCCAAGGTCAAGTCTTTGGTCTCAATCAGTTTTCTGAAAACCCCAGCGTGCCCGATGCCCTCAATAAAAAAGTCTCGCAGCATCTCCGCTCTGCATGCATCTGGGAACTTACATAGGCTCGCCAGTCGCCGGAGATTTGTCACGAAGTCTGGAACGCTTCGCTCTTCTCACCGCCGGTGCGTGTAAAACCGGTGTCTCGCCATGTGCATGCTGCTCGCCGGTTTAAGGTGTTCCCCGATCAACTTACTGAGCTCTTCGAACGTCTTGTCCGCCGGCTTCTTTGACGCTAGAAGGTCCTTCATCAGGGAGTACGTTCTGGATCCACAAACCGTCAGGAGATGAGCCCTGCGTTTGTCGGCCGAATCCTGTCCCAACCATTCCTTAGTGACGAAATTTTGCTGTAGTCTCTCAATAAAGTCGTCCCAATCATCACCAACACATCCCTCTCTTCTGTGCTGCTAGTGGCCAAGCTCGCGTGGTTTAAATCCCAGTTTCTCGTTGCCAATGATATATCCTTGCTATACAGTATAAATGCACACGAGGCCCATACTTCAGAGAAGGTCACTCTGTGACCAGTTACCTTTATTACCAAGACCTCAAGTGATGAGGTAGGTGGAGCTTCCCCTTTTTTACCTGAAAGTCCAGGTTAGGAGTGTCTCCCACAAGTTCGCCCCTTGTGGTCACAAGGTGCACAACTTAAGTCAACTTATACATGGGTTACAATGATAGTTGAATACATGACAGATAGCCCAGCCATTTATGTCCACCAGCGACAACACCAAACAAATTTTGCAGCATAAAGAGGTTTCAGACAGTACTGAGCACAAATTAGCATCGTTTTCGAGCAGGAATATACATGGCAGAACATACACGCCGGCTGCTGCACGACCTCAGATGACCCAGAGCCCGCCATCAATCATTACTGCGAGGCAGTTAACACCCTGTTGGCGTTGTGGAGGTGATCATCGAGCCCATGAATGCCGCTTCAAGCCCTGTGTGTGTGTCATGTATTTTACATTATTATATATAACTGTATCCTAACATGCTGTTCATGACTGTAATAAGATATGACCTGTAACCACCAGCATACCTTACCACCACGGGTGCACTTGCAAGAGACAGGTATATAAGGACAGTTCTCAGGCAAGTGCAGCATTTCCAGAGCTGTGAAATAAAGGTGCAAGTCCAGAGTGACCTTGACTTCACTACATGCCTCGTGTGAATCTGTACTGAGGGGACAGGACTTTACAGTGGCGACGAGTTACGGGATTACAGAATCCACAGAATGGCGAACAACGGATCAGATGAAAAGTACAATGCGGAAGACAATTGGGAGGACTTGATGGAAAGGCTCCAGCAAAGCTTTGTAACCAAAGACTGGTTAGGCGACGATAAGGCAGACAAGAGAAGAGACCATCTCTTGACCAGCTGTGGCTCAAAAACATAGGCTTTAATGAAGGATCTGTTGGCACCCGAGAAACCAGCAAGCAAGTCATTTGAAGAATTGAGCACACTGGTAAGAGACCACCTGAAGCCAGCAAGCAGCCTACACATGGCCAGACACAGGTTCTACAACTACAGACGCTGTGTGGGCCAGAGCATACCCGATTTTGTGGCGGAATTTCGGAGGTTGGCTAGTTTATGTGAGTTCTCCGATGAACTGAGGAGAGAAATGCTGAGAGACTTTTTCATTGAAGGAATAGGCCACGCAGGCATATTCCGAAAGCTCATTGAGACCAAGAACCTGACCTTAGAGGCAGCAGCACTGGTTGCACAGACATTCTTGGTAGGGGAAGAAGAAACGAGGTTGATTTACAATGCAGGTATGACAACTAACGAAATATTGGAAGAAGAAGTTCACAGCACTAAACAAGCTGCTACCCCCACACAGAGACAAAACCGTGAGAACAGGCTCTCGACAGCAGGCAGAAGCCATTAAGGGCCACAGGAACGGCCGTTCACACCTCATCAACCCACAATGCGAGCAATCAACTACAAACTGAGAGAAGCTCAAGAGAGATCAGCTAGACGCAGCTCATTCTTTGGGAACACTTTGAACAATGGAACAGGTCTGTGCTGGAGGTGTGGGGGTGGGCACTCATCAAGAGAATGTCGATTTCAGCAGGCTGTTTGCAAGAACTGTGAATATACAGGGCATTTGGCCCGCATGTGCAAAAAAATGGCAGCTCGGCTGGTATACGAATCGGATGGATCGGAAAGCGGACCAGAAGACGGTGGGGACAGTACCCGGGACACCGGTGTACAGCGGGTCAACACGCTCAATGGCCGCTGCTCCTACAACAGGATGCATCCGAAAATGATGAGGGTCCTACTCAACGGAATATCCGTCAACATGGAGCTAGATACAGGAGCGAGTCAATCTCTCATGGGCGCTCAACAATTTGAACAACTGTGGCCGCATAAAAGAGACAGACCAAAACTCACAAGGGTCGACACGAAACTAAGGACCTATACCAAAGAAATCGTACCAGTCCTCGGCAGCGCCATGCTCTCTGTCACACACAAAGGGACAGTGAACTGACTTCCCCTGTGGATTGTCCCCAGAGACCCCCCAGCACTGTTTGGGAGAAGCTGGCTAGCAAAGCTAAACTGGAAATGGGATAATGTCCATGCCATGTCATTAGTGGAACGGACCTCCTGCTCAACAGTTATAAAGTGATTTGAACATCTCTTTCAGCCAGGTGTGGGCACTTTCAAAGGGGCCAAAGTCAAAATCTACATCACACAGGATGCTAGACCGGTCCATCACAAGGCCAGAGCTGTACCCTATGTGATGAGGGAAAAGATTGAACATGAACTAGATAGGCTTCTGCGAGAAGGCATTATGGAATTTAGCGATTGGCCAAGTCCCATCGTCCCAGTCATAAAGACTGATAGATCCGTACGAATCACTGGGGACTACAAATCTACCATAAACAGAGTCTCCCGACAGGACCAGTACCCGCTGCCCAGAGCGGAGGACTGATTTGCCACATTGGCTGAAGGTAAACTTTTCTCAAAATTAGACCTCACATCTGCGTATATGACGCAAGAATTGACCGAGGAATCCAAGCTACTCACCACCATCAACACACATCGAGGCCTTTTCATGTACAATCTATGCCCATTCGGCATCAGGTCGGCAGCTGCCATATTCCAGCGCAACATGGAGAGTCTGCTCAAGTCCATCCCGGGGACGGTTGTATTTCAAGACGACATACTTATCACGGGCAGGGACACCAACTCCTATCTCCGTAATTTGGAGGAAGTACTAAAGCGGTTGGATCGGGTAGGCCTACGAGTCAAGAAATCCAAGTGCCTGTTTCTCGCACCTGAGGTTGAATTTTTGGGCAGAAGGATTGCCGCTGATGGAATCCGCCCAACAGAGTCCAAAACCGAAGCAATTCGCCTGGCACCCAGGCCCAAGAATGTCTCAGAACTGCGCGTCTTTCTCAGGCTACTCAATTACTTTGGGAACTTTATGCAGAACTTAAGCACGCTGCTGGACCCTCTCCACGTGCTACTCAGGAAGGGGTGCGATTGGTTTTGGGGGGATGCCCAGGAACGCGCCTTCAATAAGGCACGCAAACTTCTGTGTTCCAACAGTGTTTTGACTTTCTTTGACCCAGGTAAAAAGCTAGTTCTCACATGCGATGCGTCAGCATATGGGGTCGGGTGCATTTTGCAACATGTCAATAGTACAGGCAAATTACAACCCATAGCTTATGCCTCCAGGTCACTTTCGCGGGCGGAGCGCGGGTACGGAATGGTAGAGAAGGAAGCGCTCGCGTGCGTATACAGTGTCAAAAAGATGTACCAATACCTTTTCGGGACCAAGTTCGCATTAGAAACCGACCACAAGTCCCTCATGTCCCTCCTATCCGAGAGCAAGGCAATAAACGCCAACGCCTCGGCGCGAATTCAACGGTGGGCACGCATGCTGGCGACCTACGACTATACTATAAGGCACAGACCAGGCACAGACAACTGTGCCGACGCGCTCAGCAGGCTACCCCTGGCGACCACGGAAGGGTCTGACGAACAGGACTGTGAGATAGTCATGGCAATCAATGCCTTTGAGTCCACAGGTTCGCCCATGACGGCTCGCCAAATCAGAGCCTGGACGGCTAGCGACCCCACATTATCCTTAGTAAAAAGATGTGTCCTAACCGGTGGCTGGGCAGAGGCTCGCAATGCCTGCCCTGAGGAATTAAAACCCTTTCACAGGCGCATGCATGAGCTATCGCTACAAGCAGACTGCCTGATGTGGGGCAGCCGAGTAGTCATGCCTCTGCGAGGCAGAGAGACATTTGTCCGGGAGCTCCAACGCGAGCACCCGGGGATCGTTCTCATGAAGGCCATAGCCTGATCCCACGTCTGGTGGCTTGGTATTGACGCGAACTTGGAGCTCTGCGTCCGAAGGTGCACCATTTATGCCCAACTCAGCAATGCCCCCAGGGAAGCTCCACTGAGCCCCTGGCCCTGGCCTACCAAACCGTGGTCGTGGGTGCACGTAGACTATGCGGGCCCATTCATGGGCAAAATGTTCCTCATAGTTGTAGATGCATTTTCAAAGTGGATTGAATGCAACATTTTAAACTCGAGCACAACCTCCACCACTGTGCAGAGCCTCGCAACCATGTTTGCAATGCACAGAATCCCTGACATCTTGGTCAGTGACAATGGTCCGTGCTTTACCAGTGCAGAATTCCAAGACTTTATAATTGACCACGGCATAAATCACGTCAAGATGGTACCGTTCAAGCCAGCATCCAACGGCCAGGCGGAGAAACCAGTGCAAATCATTAAACAAGTCATGCTTAAAATCCAAGGTCCCACGCTGCAGGGTCACCTGTCGAGACTGCTGCTGGCATACAGATCTCGTCCGCACTCACTGACTGGGATCCCCCCGCGCAACTGTTGATGAAAAGGACTTTAAAAACAAGGCTCTCATTAATCCTCCCAGGCATGCACGAAATCGTTGAGGCAAAGCGCCGTAAGCTGACTGAGTACCATGACAGAAATTAGAGGGGGAGATGGAATGAGATAGGGGACAAAGTATTTGTACTAAACTATGGCAGGGGTCCCAAATGACTTGCAGGGACAGTAACGGGCAAGGAAGGAAACAGGCTACTGGTAGTACAAATGGACAATGACAAAACCTGGCAGAGGCATGTAGACCAAGTCAAAAGCAGATTTACCAACAACACTGCGGAACCAGAGGCAGACTACAATGTGGAACTCGCACCACACCTGGTGGACAGACAGAGGGAACAACCTGAGGAAAGGGCAATCCCAACAGACAGCCCAGGCGAGTCAACAACAATCACACCAATTGAAACAGACAGCCCAGGCGAGATACCAGCAACCACACCCAAAGAAAAACAGACACCAAGGCAAACAACTGAACCACAACTCAGACGCTCCACGCGAGAGCGTAGACCACCTGAGAGACTGAACCTATAAAGACAATAAGACCTTGGGGGAGGGTGATGTCATGTATCTTACGTTATTATATATAACTGTATCCTAACGTGCTATACATGACTGTAATAAGATATGACCTGTAACCACCAGCATACCTTACCACCATGGGTGCACTTGCAAGAGACAGGTATATAAGGACAGTTCTCAGGCAAGTGCAGCATTTCCAGAGCTGTGAAATAAAGGTGCAGGTCCAGAGTGACCTCGACTTCACTACATGCCTCGTGTGAATCTGTACTGAGGGGACAGGACTTTACAGTGTGCAATGGCTGCAGAACAATGGGACACCACCAGCGAATGTGCAGGCAAGCTGCA
This sequence comes from Pristiophorus japonicus, assembly GCF_044704955.1. Lineage (NCBI taxonomy): Eukaryota > Metazoa > Chordata > Chondrichthyes > Pristiophoridae > Pristiophorus > Pristiophorus japonicus. The sequence continues at coordinate 54,232,641 of NC_091980.1, forward strand.
AACCCTGCAAACCACCACGTTGCAGAGGAAGATCGATCCACGGTGGATCATAGAAACATAGAAACATAGAAAATAGGTGCAGGAGTAGGCCATTCGGCCCTTCTAGCCTGCACCGCCATTCAATGAGTTCATGGCTGAACATTCAACTTCAGTACCCCATTCCTGCTTTCTCGCCATACCCCTTGATCCCCCTAGTAGTAAGGACCTCATCTAACTCCTTTTTGAATATATTTAGTGAATTGGCCTCAACAACTTTCTGTGGTAGAGAATTCCACAGGTTCACCACTCTCTGGGTGAAGAAGTTCCTCCGCATCTCGGTCCTAAATGGCTTACCCCTTATCCTTAGACTGTGACCTCTGGTTCTGGACTTCCCCAACATTGGGAACATCCTGCCTGCATCTAACCTGTCTAACCCCGTCAGAATTTTAAATGTTTCTATGAGGTCCCCTCTCATTCATCTGAACTCCAGTGAATACAAGCCCAGTTGATCCAGTCTTTCTTGATAGGTCAGTCCCGCCATCCCGGGAATCAGTCTGGTGAACCTTCGCTGCACTCCCTCAATAGCAAGAATGTCCTTCCTCAGGTTAGGAGACCAAAACTGTACACAATACTCCAGGTGTGGCCTCACCAAGGCCCTGTACAACTCTAGCAACACCTCCCTGCCCCTGTACTCAAATCCCCTTGCTATGAAGGTCAACATGCCATTTGCTTTCTTAACCGCCTGCTGCACCTGCATGCCAACCTTCAACGACTGATGTACCATGACACCCAGGTCTCTTTGCACCTCCCCTTTTCCTAATCTGTCACCATTCAGATAATAGTCTGTCTCTCTGTTTTTACCACCAAAGTGGATAACCTCACATTTATCCACATTATACTTCATCTGCCATGCATTTGCCCACTCACCTAACCTATCCAAGTCGCTCTGCAGCCTCACAGCATCCTCCTCGCAGCTCACACTGCCACCCAACTTAGTGTCATCCGCAAATTTGGAGATACTACATTTAATCCCCTTGTCTAAATCATTAATGTACAATGTAAACAGCTGGGGCCCCAGCACAGAACCTTGCGGTACCCCACTAGTCACTGCCTGCCATTCTGAAAAGTACCCATTTACTCCTACTCTTTGCTTCCTGTCTGACAACCAGTTCTCAATCCATGTCAGTACACTACCCCCAATCCCATGTGCTCTAACTTTGCACATCAATCTCTTGTGTGGGACCTTGTCGAACGCCTTCTGAAAGTCCAAATATACCACATCAACTGGTTCCCCCTTATCCACTCTACTGGAAACATCCTCAAAAAATTCCAGAAGATTTGTCAAGCATGATTTCCCTTTCACAAATCCATGCTGACTTGGACCTATCATGTCACCTCTTTCCAAATGCACTGCTATGACATCCTTAATAATTGATTCCATCATTTTACCCACTACCGATGTCAGGCTGACCGGTCTATAATTCCCTGTTTTCTCTCTCCCTCCTTTTTTAAAAAGTGGGGTTACATTGGCTACCCTCCACTCCATAGAAACTGATCCAGAGTCAATGGAATGTTGGAAAATGACTGTCAACGCATCCACTATTTCCAAGGCCACCTCATTAAGTACTCTGGGATGCAGTCCATCAGGCCCTGGGGATTTATCGGCCTTCAATCCCATCAATTTCCCCAACACAATTTCCCGGCTAATAAGGATTTCCCTCAGTTCCTCCTCCTTACTAGACCCCCCGACCCCTTTTATAACCGGAAGGTTGTTCGTGTCCTCCTTCGTGAATACCGAACCAAAGTACTTGTTCAATTGGTCTGCCATTTCCTTGTTCCCCGTTATGACTTCCCCTGATTATGACTGCAGGGGACCTACGTTTGTCTTTACTAACCTTTTTCTCTTTACATATCTATAGAAACTTTTGCAATCTGTCTTAATGTTCCCTGCAAGCTTCTTCTCATACTCCATTTTCCCTGCCCTAATCAAACCCTTTGTCCTCCTCTGCTGAGTTCTAAATTTCTCCCAGTCCCCAGGTTCGCTGCTATTTCTGGCCAATTTGTATGCCACTTCCTTGGCTTTAATACTATCCCTGATTTCCCTTGATAGCCACGGTTGAACCACCTTCCCTTTTTTATTTTTATGCCAGACAGGAATGTACAATTGTTGTAGTTCATCCATGCGGTCTCTAAATGTCTGCCATTGCCCATCCACAGTCAACCCCTTAAGTATCATTCGCCAATCCATCCCAGCCAATTCACGCCTCATACCTTCAAAGTTAGCCTTCTTTAAGTTCTGGACCATGGTCTCTGAATTAACTGTTTCATTCTCCATCCCAATGCAGAATTCCACCATATTATGGTCACTCTTCCCCAAGGGCCCTTGCACAACGAGATTGCTAATTAATCCTCTCTCATTACATAACACCCAGTCTAGGATGGCCTCCCCCCTAGTTGGTTCCTCGACATATTGGTCTAAAAAACCATCCCTTTTGCACTCCAGGAAATCCTCCTCCACCGTATTGCTTCCAGTTTGGTTAGCCCAATCTATGTGCATATTAAAGTCACCCATTATAACTGCTGCACCTTTATTGCACGCACCCCTAATTTCATGTTTGATGCCCTCCCCAACATCACTACTACTGTTTGGAGGTCTGTACACAACTCCCACTAACATTTTTTGCCCGTTGGTGTTCTGCAGCTCTACCCATATAGATTCCACATCATCCAAGCTAATGTCCTTCCTAACTATTGCCTTAATCTCCTCCTTAACCAGCAATGCTACCCCACCTCCTTTTCCTTTTATTCTATCCTTCCTGAATGTTGAATACCCCTGGATGTTGAGTTCCCAGCCCTGATCATCCTGGAGCCACATCTCCGTAATCCCAATCACATCATATTTGTTAACATCTATTTGCACAGTTAATTCATCCACCTTATTGCGGATACTCCTTGCATTAAGACACAAAGCCTTTCGGCTTGTTTTTTTAACACCCTCTGTCCTTTTAGAATTTTGCTGTACAATGGCCCTTTTTGTTCTTTGCCTTGGGTTTCTCTGCCCTCCACTTTTCCTCATCTCCTTTCTGTCTTTTGTTTTTGCCTCCTTTTTGTTTCCCTCTATCTCCCTGCATTGGTTCCCATCCCCCTGCCATATTAGTTTAACTCATCCCCAACAGCACTAGCAAACACTCCCCCGAGGACATTGGTTCCGATTCTGCCCAGGTGCAGACCGTCCGGATTGTACTGGTCCCACCTCCCCCAGAACCAGTTCCAATGCCCCAGGAATTTGAATCCCTCCCTGCTGCACCACTGCTCAAGCCACGTATTCATCTGAGCTATCCTGCGATTCCTACTCTGACTAGCACGTGGTACTGATAGCAATCCCGAGATTACTACTTTTGAGGTCCTACTTTTTAATTTAGCTCCTAGCTCCTTAAATTCATTTCGTAGGATCTCATCCCTTTTTTTACCTATGTCATTGGTACCAACGTGCACCACGACAACTGGCTGTTCTCCCTCCCTTTTTAGAATGTCTTGCACCCGCTCCGAGACATCCTTGACCCTTGCACCAGGGAGGCAACATACCATCCTGGAGTCTTGGTTGCGGCCGCAGAAACGCCTATCTATTCCCCTTACAATTGAATCCCCTATCACTATCGCTCGCCCACTCTTTTTCCTGCCCTCCTGTGCAACAGAGCCAGCCACGGTGCCATGAACTTGGCTGCTGCTGCCCTCTCCTGATGAGTCATCCCCCTCAACAGCACTCAAAGCAGTGTATCTGTTTTGCAGTGGGATGACCACAGGGAACCCCTGCACTACCTTCCTTGCACTACTCTTCCTGCTGGTCTTCCATTCCCTCGCTGGCTGTGGACCCTTCTCCTGCGGTAAGACCAACTCGTTACACGTGATACTCACGTCATTCTCAGCATCGTGGATGCTCCAGAGTGAATCCACCCTCAGCTCCAACTCCGCAACGCGGACCGTCAGGAGCCGGAGGTGGACACACTTCCCGCACATGTAGTCGTCAGGGACACTGGTGTTGTCCCCGTGTTCCCACATGGTACAGGAGGAGCATATCACGTGACCGAGCTGTCCTGCCATGACTTAACCCTTAGATACACTTAAATTGCCGACAATGTTAAAAGTTACTGACTAATAAAGAAAAAGAAAAACTACTCACCAATCAGCAGCCAATCACTTACCACGTTGGCTGTGACGTCACCTTTTGATTTCTTTCTACTTCTTTTTTGACTTCTCTCAAGCTGAATTGGAGACTCAAACCGAGGAGGCAGAATTGTACGGGGTACACACCTTCACCACGAAATGTCCACCAATAATGTTAAAAGTTGAACTGAATGTAATTCCAGTTTCCATGGAACTGGACACGGGTGCGAGTCAGTTTATAATGAGCAAAAAGGCCTTCGACAGGCTGCAGTGCAACTAGGCACACGGGCCCAAGCTCAACCCCATTCACACCAAGCTAAGAACTTATAACAAGGAACTGATCCCATATAATTGGCAGTGCAGAAGTCAAAGTCTCCTATGATGGAGCAGTGCACGAATTCCCACTATGGATTGTGCCAGGGGACGGCCCCACACTAAATCTGCTGGAACTGGGACGACATCCGAGCGCTTTCGTCCATCGACGACGCCTCATGTGCCCAGGTTCTGAGCAGATTTCCATCGCTGTTCAAGACAGGCATTGGAAGCTTCTCGGGGGCGAATGTGCAGATCCACCACAAGGCACGGGCGGTACCTTTTATGATGCGAGAGAAAGTGGAAATTGAGCTGGACAGGCTGCAGCGAGAAAGCATCATCGGGCCAATGGAATTCAATGAGTGGGCCAGTCCGATTGTCCCGGTATTTAAAGGTGACGGCACGGTCAGAATTTGTGGGGCCTATAAAGTAACGATTAACCGTTTTCCGCTGCAGGACCAGGGCAGACGACCTATTTACGACCCTGGCTGGAGGGAAGACATTCACCAAGTTGGACCTGACTTCGGCCTGCATGATGCAGAAGCTGGAGGAATCTTCGAAAGGCCTCACCTGCATCAACACGCACAAATGTCTGTTCATCTATAACAGATGCCCGTTCGGGATTCGGTTGGCCGCGGCAATCTTTAAATGGAACATGGAGAGGCTGCTAAAGTCGGTTCCTCGCAGGACGACATACTAGTTACAGTTCGGGACACCATCAAGCACTTGGAGAATCTGGAAGAGGTTCTTAGTCGGTTGGATCACGTGGGACTCAGGTTGAAATGCTCAAAGTGTTTTTTCCTGATGCCGGAGGTCGAGTTCTTGGGAAGAAGAATCACAGCAGACGGCATCGGACCCACCGACGCCAAGATGGAGGCCATCAAGAATGCGCCGAGACCACAGAACGTGACGGAGTTGCGGTCGTTCCTGGGACTCCTCAACTATTTCAGTAATTTCCTACCCGGGTTAAGCACCTTGCTAGAACCCGTACATGTGCTACTGTGCAAAGGAGACGACTGGGTAAGGGGAAATTCACAAGAGGCTGCCTTTGAGAAAACCAGAAATCTGTTGTGTTCAAACAAACTGCTTGTTCTGTATAACCCATGTAATCGATTAGTGCTAACTTGCAATGCGTCGTCATACGGGGTCGGGTGTGTGTTACAACAGGCTAACGAATCGGGGATTTTACAACTGGTCGTCTATGCATCCAGGAGTCTGTCCAAGGCCAAAAGGGCCTACAGCATGATTAAAAAAGAGGCTCTGGCGTGCATTTACAGGGTGAAAAAAATGCACCAGTTCTTGTTGGGCCTCAAGTTTGAGCTTGAAACTGACCATAAGCCACTCATATCGCTATTCTCAGAGAGCAAAGGGATTAACGCCAATGCCTCTGCCCGCTTCCAAAGATGGGCGCTCACGCTATCGGCATACAACTATGTAATCCGCCACAGACCAGGCACAGAGAACTGCGCTGATGCTCTCAGTCGGCTACCACTGCCACCACCGGGGTGGAAATGGCACAGCCTGCAGACTTGCTCATGGTAATGGATACATTCGAAAATGAAAAGTCACCCATTACGGCCCACCAGATCAGGACCTGGACCAGCCAGGATCCTTTACTGTCCTTGGTAAAAAATTGTGTCCTCCATGGGAGCTGGTCCAGCGTCCCATCAGAGATGCAGGAGGCAATTAAGCTGTTCCACAGGCACAAAGACAAAATGTCCTTGCAGGCGGACTGTCTGTTGTAGGGTAATCACGTGGTCTTGTCCAGAAAGGCAGAGAAACGTTCATTGGTGACCTACACAGCACCCAAACAGGCATTATAATGATGAAAGCCATAGCCATGTGTGGTGGCCCGGCATCGACTCAACTGAGCAATGCACCCAGAGAGACATCGCTAAGTTTGTGGTCATGGCCCTCCAAACCGTGGTCGAGGATCCATGTGGACTATGCGGGCCCATTTCTAGGCAAAATGATCTTGGTTGTTGTGGATGCTTATTCAAAATGGATTGAATGTGTAATAATGTCTGTAAGCACGTCCACTGCCACCATCGAAAGCCCACAAGCCATGTTTGCCACACACGGCCTGCCTGAAGTCCTATTCAGTGACAATGGGCCGTGTTTCACCAGTGCTGAATCCAAGGAATTCATGACCCACAATGGGATCAAGCACGTCACATCTGCCCCGTTCAAGCCCGCATCCAATGGCCTGGCATAACGGGCAGTCCAGAACATCAAGCAAAGCTTGAAATGCGTGTCGGAAGGCTCCCTGCAGACCCAACTGTCCCGAGTGCTACTCAGCTACCGCACCAGACCCCACTTGCTCACCGGGCTTCCCCCAGCTGAGCTGCTCATGAAATGGGCGCTCAAAACAAGGCTCTCTCTTGTCCACCCTGACCTCCATGATCACGTGGAGAGCAGGCTGCATCAACAAAGTATTTACCATGACCGCGCAAATTTGTCACACGATATTGAGGTCAATGATCCTGTGTTTGTACTCAATTATGGACATGGTCCCAAATGGCTTGCTGACAAGGTCATTGCCAAAGAGGGGAGTCGGGTGTTTCAGGTCAAATTGGCCAATGGACTAAAGTGCAGAAAACATTTGGACCAAATCAAATTGCGGTTCACTAACAGCTACGAACAACCCGAAGAAGACACCACCAACTTTGACCCTCCAACACACACACATGTAGCAACCAACATCATGGTTGACCACAAAGCCGAACTCACCATCCCCAGCAGCCTGGCAAGGCCGGTTGCCCAGCAAAGAACTAACCAACTCACCCACACCCGCATTTGTACCGAGACGATCGACATGGGAGTAAAAAGCCCCAGGTCCTCTCACTCTGTAAATAATTGTACTATTGACTTTACGAGGGATTGATGTTATGTATTTAACCCTTGGCAACCTGTATCACACCACCACCAGAGGACCTACCTGTTGGAGTCCCAAGGGATCCCAGCATCCCTTGGGAGCACTGAATATAAGCAGGCCACCCAGGCGGTACCTGCACTCTGGAGTCTTATTAAAGGAGCTAATGTCACACTTACTCATTGCTCACAGTACTCAGTTTCATTCTTTATTATGAGCTTATCAGTTGTGGCCACGAGCGCTCAGCCTGGCACTCTGCTTGAGTGCCGGGCTGATCTCGCAGCACTCCCACTCCCCTGTGGTCCAGATAGGTGCCTTCTACTTTTGCAGAGTTGGCAACGTGGGCCCTTCCCTTTAATTGAGGAAAGTGCCAAGCGTCCGCCCTGTTACCGCCCCAAGAAGGAGGTGGAGCGCTTCTGGGGGAAGTAACCTGAATTTATCGAGAGTGAGACTTGTGCGTCTGCTGCTAAGTCTCGCTCCTCCCGAGTGTTACTGCGCCCAAACGGGGCGATACCGAATTTCTAGGCCCAATTTTCTTCTTTTTGTTCTGTGACAGTACTGGGGCCTCAACTAGTTACGACCTATATTAATGATTTGGATGAAGGGACCAAGTGTAATGTAGCCAAATTTGCTGACGATACAAAGATAGTTGGGAAAGCAAATTGTGAAGAGGACACAAAGGGCTGAATTTTAGGATTCTCTGTTTTCGGGGACGAAAACGGAGTCGGGGCGGGAAAGTTACCAGTCGGGAGTAGATTGCGCTTTAGTAAAGAATTTTCGCCATCTGGGCCCTGCGCCAAAGTGCACAGCGCGAAGGGAGACGTTGTGCAACTTTCGAGGCGCAAAAATGGGAAACTCGCAAACTAAAGTGTCAGGCCATGTGCGCTCTGAGAGAGGCCTTGGGGAGGGGGAAAAATCTTTCAAAAAGCACAAAAACATTCCAAAGACATTGCCCACGCTACCACAACACAAATCACAAAAAAATTAAAAGAATAAACACTCGCAATTACCTTTACAACAATTTACCTTCCTCACCACCACCGGCATGGTCATTTCCCAGGCAGTCATTGCGAGATGCGGTTCCAGGCGTTCGGGTCGGTTCGAGTCAAAACTCAGATGGTGTCACAACGCGAGGCATTGCACACCCGGTGCAGCTCTTCCCAGTGGTGCTGCTGATCGCCGCCGCAAATCCAAGCCGAAGTTCCCGACTGGACGCAGGTGACCTTGCCACCCCATTTCATGCTGCTCCGGGAGCGAGACCCGGAGGGCAAAGGACTGTAAAATCCAGCCCAAAGAGTCTGCAAAGAGATATAGACAGGCTAAGTGAGTGGGCAAAAATTTGGCAGATGAAGTATAATGTGGGAAAATGTGAGGTTATCCACTTTGGTAGGAAAAATAAAAAAGCAAATTATTATTTAAATGGAGATTACGAAATGCTGCAGTACAGAGGGATCTGGGGGTCCTTGTACATGAAACACAAAAAGTTAAGATGCAGGTACAGCAGGTAATGAGGAAGGTGAATGGAATGTTGGCCTTTATTGCAAGGGGGATGGAGTATAAAAGTAGGAAAGTCTTGCTACAACTGGAGCACTGCATACAGTTTTGATCTCTTTATTTAAGGAGGGATATGCTTACAAGGAGGCAGTTCAGAGAAGGTTCACAAGGTTGATTCCTGAGATGAAGGGGTTGTTTTATGAAGAAAGTTTGAGCAGGTTGGGCCAATACTCATTGGAGTTTAGAAGGATGAGAGCTGATCTTATTGAAACGTATATGATTACGAGGGGACGTGGCAGGGTAGATGCAGAGAGGATGTTTTCCCTCTTGGGGGGAATCTAGAACTAGGGGGCATAATCTCAGAATAAGGTGTTGCCCATTTAAAACAGAGATGAGGAGGAATTTCTTCTCTCAGAGGGTCATGAATCTTTGGAATTCTCTACCCCAGAGAGCTGTGGAGGCTGGGTCATTGAATATATTTAAGGTGGAAATAGACAGATTTTTGAACGATAAGAGTCAAGGGTTATGGGGAGCGGGAAGGAAAGTGGAGAAGGTCAGGATCAGATCAGCCATGATCTTATTGAATGGCAGAGCAGGCTCAATGGGCCAAATGGCTTACTCCTGCTCCTATTTCTTAAGTTATTATGGCATGTTAATGGTCTTATCATAGGAGCACTGTGGTACAATTATGATTTATTCATGTACTGTTTATTCAGCAATCGCCATTCATAAGAATGATCTAAAGGAGGTTTTTTTGCATGTTGAATTATTTGAAAATATATCAATTAAATTAATCCAATGTAATTGAAGAGAAAGGTCAGTTCTCAAACTGAAAGCGACATTCATTCATTTTAAGGTATTTATGTTTTCCCTAATATTTTGAAGTAAACTGACTTTAAAAAAAACACCTAAAGCACAAATGAGAACAATCATTCTTGAGTTATCATCCTTTGACAAAGAGTTTTAAAGGGCTCAGCATCCTAGGCCCTAAATACTTTAAGCATTTCAATACTGCTAGGGTGGTGACTTATTTGTTTGAGATGCTTCTGTTCAGAAAGAATCCAATATTTTCCTAGTTTAGAAGTAAAGCTAACAGAATTTTAGATATTAAGGTGGTGCTTTTTTACAGTTATTTATTTGTAGTATGGGTCAGAAGAGCACCCCAAACAATACTACTTTGATGTTTCCATTTCACATACCAGCCATCCTTGCAGACAAGAATGAAGCCAGATTTGGGATTAGAAGAGTTTGCATCCACTGACTCATGGATATGTTGAATAAATACAAGGATAAGGCAGTTACTGAAGTTGTTTGTCAAATGATTCAACTATCACCTCCAGCCTCCCTATCCATTGAATTATTTTCTCTATTTCATGACTACTATGATCAGTGTTCCTCTGAATATTCATCTCTTTTTCTTTCAATGTGAATACTCCATTCCTTCGCCTACATCCTCATCGTGCTGAAATCAAAACTTTGCTTTTAAAACTCAAGCTTGATGTCACCTTAACAGCATTTCCTGATTTACCTCATCTCTTTTATTATTTTTTTCAACCTTGGTGGTGTTCTGCACAATGGCTGTTGTCTAATAATGACTCCACAAGGCAATGTGGTGACCTTAATCCTTTATTTGCTAACTCCAGAGTGAGGATTACACCTGCTGGCCTGCCTTTTATACTAGGCCAGGCACACCTGTACAGGTAACCTACAAGTCTCCCACTGCTGTGCCCTCTGGTGGCACACCTTGTGATAGTACCAACAGTAGCCATGTAGGATACATGTAAATGGCCTTTGACCCATCATCATGGTTTCTCAATAAAAACAAAGCGGTCAGAAAAAAAAGTTGGGGGAACATCTGGTTGGGAACAGGATTGTGGGTTATAAGAAAATGTAAACCGAGAGATGACTAAATGCTGTGTGGAACATGGGTGTTCATGAATTAGGACATTGAAAGCATCAGCGCAGATTATCCTGGGCCTGTTGGACAAATGATGGGATGACGGGCTTTCTACCTATCCATGTGATCCTGCCGAGACCTGACAGCACATTTTTGGAGGAGAAAAAGATTTGCAATTTTTATAGCACTTTTCATGACCACCGGATGTCCCAAAGCACTTTACAGATAATGAAGTACTTTTTGAAGTGTAGTCACTGTTGTAATGTAGGAAACGTACAGCCAATTTGTGCATGGCAAACTCTCCTGCTCTTTTCGAAATAGTTGCATTGAATCTTTTACAGCCACCTGATAGGGCAGACAAGGCCTCGGTTTAACGTCTCATCCGAAATACGGCACTTCTGACAGTCCAGCACTCCCTCAGCAATGCACTGGAGCATCAGCCTAAATTTATGTGGTTAAGTCACTGGAGCAGCCCTGCTGCACATTCAGTGAATGAAATTCCTTTCAGTTCTTCAAGTTGATGGCACTTTGAGCCGGGGCCTGTGTTGCCACATTGTTTAGTGAGACTGGGGCAGCCCAATGTTTCCCAATGGCCTGATTGGGAAGCGCCATCGCCCTTTGACCCCGCGCCTGCCAGTGACGTCAGACGCCGTGCGGCAGTGCCATGGAGCCGGTGGCCGTCCTGCTGGCGTTCGCTGCTTTCTTCCTCACCTACTACCTCCTGAAGCGGAAGGGTCGGAGCCGGGGCAGGCTCCCCGCCGGCCCGCCGTGCTGGCCCCTGATCGGCTCGCTGCCGGTCTTGAAGTCGGGCTCGGGGGCCCCGCTCCCCCCGCACCTGCTGCTCACCGCCATGGGCGAGGTTTACGGCAGTGTCTCCAGCCTGTACCTGGGCAGCCGGCTCCTGGTTGTGCTGAATGGCTTCGAGATGGTCAGAGAGGCGCTGCAGCGCCATGCCGAGGTGTTCTCCGACAGACCTACCATCCCTTTGATCACCATCATAACCCAGCGCAAAGGTCAGACAGAGTGCCAGTAGATGACAGTGTACCAACTGGTTAAATAGAGACTGCCAGTGGATGACAGTGCACCTACTGATTAAATAGAGTGCCAGTGGACCTACTGATTAAATAGAGTGCCAGTGGATGAGGGTGGATAAGAGGGAACCAGTGGATGTGGTGTATTTAGATTTCCAGAAGACATTCGATAAGGTGCCACATAAAAGGTTACTGCACAAGATAAAAGTTCACCGGGTTGGGGTAATATATTAACATGGCTAGAGGATTGGCTAACTAACAGAAAACAGAGAGTCGGGATAAATGGGTCATTTTCCAGTTGGCAAAAAGTGACTAGTGTGTTGCTGCAGGGATTGGTGCTGGGGCCCCAACTATTTACCGAGTGTAATATAGCCAAGTTTACTGATGATACAAAGATGGGTGGGAAAGCAAATTGTGAGGAGGACACAAAAAATATGCAGAAGGATATAGACAGACTAAGTGAGTGGGCAAAAATTTGGCAGATGGAGTATAATGTAGGAAAATGAGGTTATCCACTTTGGCAGAAAAAATAGAAAAGCAAATTATAATTTAAATGGACAAAAATTGCAAAGTGCTGCAGTACAGAGAGACCTGGGGGTGCTTGTGCATGAAACACAAAAATTTTGTATGCAGGTACAGCAAGTAATTAGGAAGGCAAATGGAATGTATTTATGAAGGGTAGTCATGTTTGACAAATTTGCTGGAGTTTTTTGAGGATGTAATGAACAGGGTGGATAAAGGGGAACCAGTGGATGTGGTGTATTTGGACTTCCAGAAGGCATTTGATAAGGTGCCACATAAAAGGTTACTGCACAAGATAAACGTTCACGGGGTTGGGCGTAATATATTAGCATGGATAGAGGATTGGCTAACTAACAGAGAACAGACAGTCAGGATAAATGGTTCATTCTCTGATTGGCAACCAGAAACTAGTGGGGTGCTGCAGGGATCAGTGCTGGGACCCCGGCTATTTATAATCTATATTAACCAATTGGAAGAAGGGACTGAGTGTAATGTAGTCAAGTTTGCTGACATAGAAATATAGAAATTTGCAGTGCAGAAGGAGGCCATTCCGGCCCATCGTGTCCGCGCCAGCCGACAAAGAGCCACATGGCCCTTGGTCATCAGCCCTAAAGGTTACATATAAACCTATGAACAATGACGGAAAGGCAAAGAGCACCCAGCCCAACCAATCTGTCTCACTACAACTGCGCCCTCCCCCCTGTTTATACAGAAACATTCTACACTCCACCCCAACTGGAGCCATGCGATCTCCTGGTAGAGGTAAAAACCAGATAAAAATCCAGGTCAATTTAGGGAGAAAAAATCTGAGAACATTCCTCTCCGATCCATCCAGGCGATCGAAACTAGTCCAGGAGATAATCCTGGCCGTATTCTATTCCCTGCAGTACTTACCATTGTATTTGCTCCGTCCAACAAAAGATCATCCAGTCTAATCCCAATTACCAGCTCTAGGTCCGTAACCCTGCAGGTTACTGCACTTTTAGTGCCCGTCCAACCATCTCTTAAAAGTGGTGAAGGTTTCTGCATCCACCACCTTTCCAGGCAGTGAGTTCCAGATCCCCACAACCCTCTGCATAAAGAAGCCCCCCCTCAAATCCCCTCTAAACCTTCCACCAACCACCTTAAAACCATGCCCCCTCGTAATAGACCCCTCAACCAATGGAAATAGACCCTTACTATCGACTATGTCCAGGCCCCTCAATATTTTGTACACCTCAATGAGGTTGCTTCTCAACCTCCTCTGTTCCAATGAGAACAAACCCAGCCTATCCAATCTGTCCTCATAACTAAGATTCTCTATTACAGGCAGCATCCGAGTAAATCTGCTTTGCACCCTCTCTAGTGCAATCACGTCCTTCCTATAATACGGCGACCAGAACTGCACGCAATACTCCAGCTATGACCTAACCAAAGTATTATACAATTTAAGCATAACCACCCTGCTCTTATATTCTATGCCTCTGCCAATAAAGGCAAGAATTCCGTATGCCTTCTGAACCACCTTGCCTGCTACCTTCAGGGATCTGTGGACAAGCACTCCAAAGTTCCTTTGTTCATCTACACTATAAAGTGCACCACCTTAAAGTGACTTGGATAGGTTAAGTGAGTGGGCAAATGCATGGCAGATGAAGTATAATATGGATAAATGTGAGGTTATCCACTTTGGTGGTAAAAACAGAGAGACAGACTATTATCTGAATGGTGACAGATTAGAAAAAGGGGAGGTGCAACGAGACCTGGGTGTCATGGTGCATCAGTCATTGAAGGTTGGCATGCAGGTACAGCAGGCAGTTAAGAAAGCAAATGGCATGTTGGCCTTCATAGCGAGGGGATTTGAGTACAGGGGCAGGGAGGTGTTACTACAATTGTACGTGGCCTTGGTGAAGCCACAGCTTTGGTTTTGGTCTCCTAACTTGAGGAAGGACATTCTTGCTATTGAGGGAGTGCAGCGAAGGTTCACCAGACTGATTCCCGGGATGGCCGGACTGACATATCAAGAAAGACTGGATCAATTGGGCTTGTATTCACTGGAGTTCAGAAGTATGAGGGAGGATCTCATAGAAACGTTTAAAATTCTGACGGGTTTAGACAGGTTCGATGCAGGAAGAATGTTCCCAATGTTGGGGAAGTCCAGAACCAGGGGTCACAGTCTAAGGATAAGGGGTAAGCCATTTAGGACCGAGATGAGGAGAAACTTCTTCACCCAGAGAGTGGTGAACCTGTGGAATTCTCGACCACAGAAAGTTGTTGAGGCCAATTCACTAAATATATTCAAAAAAGAGTTAGATGTAGTCCTTACTACTAGGGGGATCAAGGGGTATGGCGAGAAAGCAGGAATGGGGTACTGAAGTTGCATGTTCAGCCATGAACTCATTGAATGGTGGTGCAGGCTCGAAGGGCCGAATGGCCTACTCCTGCACCTAGTTTCTATGTTTCTACCTCACACTTCTCGGAATTAACTTCCGGGTTGTAAATCTGTGGAATTCTCTGCCCCAGAGAGCATTAGAGGCTTGTCATTGAATATATTTAAGGCCGAGATCGACAGCTTTCTGAGCGATAAAAGGAATAAAGGGTTAAGGGGAACGGGTAGGGAAGTGGAGCTGAATCCATGATCAGATCAGCCATGATCTTATGGAATGGCGGAATAAGGGGCCGCCCATTTAAAACTGAGATGAGGAGAAATTTCTTCACTGAGGATTGTAAATCTAAGGAATTCTCTGCCCCAGAGAGCTGTGGAGGCTGGGTCATTGAATATATTTAAGGTGGAGACAGACAGATTTTTGTGCGATAAGGGAGTAAAGGGTTATGGGGAGTGGGCAGGGAAGTGGAACTGAGTCCATGATCAGATCAGCCACGATCTTATTGAATGGCGGAGCAGGCTCGAGGAGCCAAATTGCCTACTCGTGTTCCTATTTATTATGTTCTTATGACAGTGTATCAACTGGATAAATAGAGTGTGCCAGTGGATGACAGTGTACCTACTGGTTAAATAAAGAGTGCGAGTGGATGACCATGTGTCAACCCGGTTAAATCGAGAGAGTGCCAGTAGTGACAGTGTGCCAATCAATTAAAGAGAGAGTGGATGAAATACAGCGGACTATTTTAAATATATATATATTTAAATGGACATATGAAGAGGTGAAATTTCTCAACAAAAAAGTACAATAGTCCAATCTTCTCAGCAATTAATGACTTGTTAAAATTGTAATCTCATAAAGCCTGCATTTTTAAAGCTGCTCGTTCCCTTGATTTTGTTAGTGGGTTTGTAATTAGGGAAAACAACTTTTTTTTCTTTTAATAGGAGAATTTCATCCCACTGTCATTTGAAGTTATGTAATTTTAATAAAAATAGTCATAAAGAATCTTAGAAACACAGAAACATAGAGATTTACAGTGCAGAAGGAGGCCATTTTGGCCCATCGTGTTTGCACCAGCCGACAAAGAGCCGCACGGCCCTTCGTCAGCAGCCCTAAAGGTTACATACAAACCTATGACCAATGACGGAAAGGCAAAGAGCACCCAGCCCATCCAATCCGTCCCACACCACTGCAACACCCCTTATACTAAAAACATCTACACTCCACTCCAACTGGGAGAGGCAAAAACCAGATAACATCCAGGCCAATTTGGGGAGAAAAAACCTGGGAAAATTCCTCTCCGACCCATCCAGGCGATCGAAACTAGTCCAGGAGATCACCCTGGCCGTATTCTTTTCCCTGCAGTACTTACCATTATATCTGCGCCGACCAACAAAAGGTCATCCAGTCTAATCCCAATTACCAACTCTAGGTCCGTAACCCTGCAGGTTACAGCACTTTGGGCCCAAGTTTCCACAGGATAAAAAACGGGCGCCCCTCCGAGCTGGGTGCCCATTTTTCGCGCCTAAAATGGCGCCAGAAAAACAACGCGCTATTCTCGAGCGCTTTGCAGCTCCTTGTCTGTTTGACGCGGCGCCCAGGGGGGCGGAGCCTACACTCGCGCCGATTTTGTACGTGGGAGGGGGCGGGTACTATTTAAATTAGGTTTTTTCCTGCTGGCAACGCTGCGCGTGCGCGTTGGAGCGTTCGCGCATGCTCAGTGTGAAAAAAACATTGGCACTCGGCCATTTTTGTAGTTCTTTGTAGCTGTTTAATTTTTGAACATTTTTTAATAAAAGCACATTGCCATCAGCACTGAGGCTTCTTGCAGCCTTCTCACTGTCTCCTTCCCCCCTCCCCACCCTCCACGGCAACAAACGGCGGTTTCCTCCCCCTCTCTCCCATCCACGGCGGCAACAAATCGCTGTTTCCTTCCCCTCCCTCCCCTCCGCGGCGGCAACAAACCACTGTCTCCTTCCCCTCCCTCCCCTCCGCGGCAACAAACGGCGGTTTCCTCCCGCGGGAACAAACGATGGCTGAAGCACTTTCACACAGGTAGGAAGATGGTTTATTTAATCTTTTCTTTGCTTATAAATGTTTATTCAGGTTGGATTTATTTGTATAATATTTGTAGAAGTATAAATAAGGATTTATTGTAGAATTTAATGAGTTCCCTTCCCCCCCTTCCCCCCCTCCCCCCCCCCACCTCGTTCTGGACACCTAATTTGTAACCTGCGCCTGATTTTTTTAATGTGTAGAACAGGTTTTTTCAGTTCTACAAAAATCTTCACTTGCTCCATTCTACTTTAGTTTGGAGTACGTTTTCACTGTGGAAATTTTGAAATCAGGCATCAGTGGCTGGACACGCCCCCTTTTGAAGAAAAAATTCTGTTCCAAAGTAGAACTGTTCTACCTGACTAGAACTGCAGAAAAAAAAATGTGGAGAATTGCGATTTCTAAGATAGTCCGTTCTCCACCAGTTGCTCCTAAAAATCAGGCGCAAATCATGTGGAAACTTGGGCCCTTTAAGTGCTCATCCAACCATCTCTTAAAAGTGGTGAGGGTTTCTGCAACCACCACTCTTCCAGGCAGTGAGTTCCAGATCCCCACAACCCTCTGTGTAAAGAAGCCCCCCCCTCAAACCAATGCGTATAAGGTGGCCAAGGTTAATGGGAAAATGGAAGATTGGGAAAATTTTAAACGACAGCAAAGAATGACTAAGAAAGCAATAAAGAAAGGAAAGATAGATTACGAAGGTAAACTTGCGCAAAACATAAAAACGGATAGTGAAAGCTTTTACAGATATATAAAATGGAAAAGAGTGACACAAGTAAATATTGGTCCCTTAGAAGATGAGAAGGGGGATTTAATAATGGGAAATGTGGAAATGGCTGAGACCTTAAACAATTATTTTGCTTCGGTCTTCACAGTGGAAGACACAAAAACCATGCCAAAAATTGCTGGTCACAGGAATGTGGGAAGAGAGGACCTTGAAACAATCACTATCACTAGGGGGGTAGTGCTGGACAGGCTAATGGGACTCAAGGTAGACAAGTCCCCTGGTACTGATGAAATGCATCCCAGGGTATTAAAAGAGATGGGGGAAGTTTTAGCAGATGCATTCGTTATAATCTACCAAAATTCTCTGGACTCTGGGGAGGTACCAGCGGATTGGAAAGCAGCTAATGTAACGACTCTATTGAAAAAAGGGGGCAGACAAAAGGCAGGTAACTACAGGCCGTTTAGTTTAACATCTGTAGTGGGGAAGATGCTTGAAACTATCATTAAGGAAGAAATAGCGGGACATCTAGATAGGAATAATGCAATCAAGCAGACGCAGCATGGATTCATGAAGGGGAAATCATGTTTAACTAATTTACTGGAATTCTTTGAGGATATAACGAGCATGGTGGATAGAGGTGTACCGATGGATGTGGTGTATTTAGATTTTCAAAAGGCATTCGATAAGGTGCCACACAAAAGGTTACTGCAGAAGATAAAGGTACGCGGAGTCAGAGGAAATGTATTAGCATGAATAGAGAATTGGCTGGCTAACAGAAAACAGAGAGTCGGGATAAATGGGTCCTTTTCGGGTTGGAAATCAGTGGTTAGTGGTGTGCCACAGGGATCAGTGCTGGGACCACAACTGTTTACAATATACATAGATGACCTGGAAGAGGGGACAGAGTGTAGTGTAACAAAATTTGCAGATGACACAAAGATTAGTGGGAAAGCGGGTTGTGTAGAGGACACAGAGCGGCTGCAAAGAGATTTAGATAGGTTAAGCGAATGGGCTCAGGTTTGGCAGATGGAATACAATGTTGGAAAATGTGAGGTCATCCACCTTGGGGAAAAAAAACAGTAAAAGAGAATATTATTTGAATGGGTGAAATTACAACATGCTGCGGTGCAGAGGGACCTGGGGGTCCTTGTGCATGAAACTCTTTTTGGATCCCAAAAAGTTAGTTTGCAGGTGCAGCAGGTAATCAGGAAGGCGAATGGAATGTTGGCCTTCATTGCGAGAGGGATGGAGTACAAAAGCAGGGAGGTCCTTCTGCAACTGTATAGGGTATTGGTGAGGCCGCACCTGGAGTACTGCGTGCAGTTTTGGTCACCTTACTTAAGGAAGGATATACTAGCTTTGGAGTGGGTACAGAGACGATTCACTAGGCTGATTCTGGAGATGAGGGGGTTACTTTATGATGATAGATTGAGTAGACTGGGTCTTTACTCGTTGGAGTTCAGAAGGATGAGGGGTGATCTTATAGAAACATTTAACCTAATGAAAGGGATAGACAAGATAGAGGCAGAGAAGTTGTTTCCACTGGTCGGGGAGACTAGAACTAGGGGGCACAGCCTCAAAATACAGGGGAGCCAATTTAAAACCGAGTTGAGAAGGAATTTCTTCTCCCAGAGGGTTGTGAATCTGTGGAATTCTCTGCCCAAGGAAGCAGTTGAGGAATGTATTCAAGTCACAGATAGATAGATTTTTAACCAATAAGGGAATTAAGGGTTATGGGGAGCGATCGGGTAAGTGGAGCTGAGTCCACGGCCAGATCAGCCATGATCTTATTGAATGGTGGAGCAGGCTCGAGGGGCTAGATGGCCTACTCCTGTTCCTAATTCTTATGTTCAAATCCCCTCTAAACTTTCCACCAACCACCTTAAACCTATGCCCCCTTGTAATAGCCCCCTCCACCAATGGAAATAGACCCTTACTATCCTCTATGTCCAGGCCCCTCAATATTTTGTACACCTCAATTAGGTCTCCTCTTCACCTCCTCTGTTCCAGTGAGAACAAACCCAGCTTTTCCAATCTGTCCTCGTAACTAAGATTCTCCATTTCAGGCTGTGTCCTAGTAAATCTCCTCTGCACCCACTCTAGTGCAATCATGTCCTTCCTATAATACAGTGACCAGAACTTCACGCAATAATCCAGCTGTGGCCTAACCAAAGTATTATACAATTTAAGCATAACCTCCCTGCTCTTATATTCTATGCCTTGGCCAATAAAGGCAAGCATTCCGTATGCCTTCTTAACCACCTTATCCACCTGGTTACTTTCAGGGATCTGTGGACAAGCACCCCAAGGTCCCTTTGTTCATCTACACTATTAAGTGGCCTACTGCTTAATGTGTATACCCTTTCCTTATTAGCCTTCCCAAAGTGCATCATCTCACACTTCTCTGAATTAAATTCCATTTGCCACTGCTCTGCCCACCTGACCAGTAGATTGATATCCTCCTGCAGCCCATGACTTTCCCCTTCATTATCAACCACACAGCCAATTTTAGTGTCGTCTGCAAACTTCTTAATCATACTTCCTATATTCAAATCTAAATCATTGATATATACCACAAAAACCAAGGGACCCAGTACTGAGCCCTGCTGAACCCCACTGGAAACATCCTTCCAGTCACAAAAACATCCATCAATCATTACCCTTTGCTTCCTTCCTCCAAGCCAATTTTGGATCCAACTTGCCACTTTGCCCTGGATCCCATGGGCTTTAACCTTCATGACCAGTCTACCATGCGTCACCTTGTCAAAAGCCTTGCTAAAGTCCATATATACTGCATCGTACACACTACCCTCATCGACCCTCTTGGTTACCTCCTCAAAAAATTAAATCAGGTTAGTCAAACACGATCTTCCCAAACAAACCCATGCTGACTGTCCCTAATTAATCCTTGCCTATCCAAATACAGATTTATCCTGTCTTTCAGGATTTTTTCCAATAATTTTCCCACCGCTGACGTTAGGCTGACAGGCCTGTAATTACTTGGCCTATCCCTTTTTCTCTTCTTAAACAAGGGTACTACATTAGCAGTCCTCCAATCCTCCGGCACCATGCCCATATCCAAAGAGGACTGAAAAATGGTCAAGGCCTCTGCTATTTCCTCTTTTACTTCGCTCAACAACCTGGGATGCATTTCATCCAGGTCTGGGGACTTATCTACTTTCAAAGCTGCTAAGTCCCTTAATACTTCCTCTCACTATATTTATTTCATCCAGAATATCACACTCCTCCTCTACAGCAGTATCTGCATTACCTCTTTCCTTTGTGAAAACAGATGCAAAGTTTTTGTTAAGAACCCTACCAACATCTTCCGTCTTATCACAAAGATTACCTTCATGGTCTCTAATAGACCCTACCCTTTCCTTAGTTACCCTCTTACTCTTAATATATTTATAAAACATCTTAGGATTTTCCTTAATTTTACTGGCCAAGAATTTCTCGTGCTCTCTCATGGCATTCCTAATATCCTTTTTGATTTTACCTCTTATCTTTCTATATTCCTCTAAAGATTCTGAAGTAGTCAGCCATTGATATGTGACATAAGCATCCCTTTTTTTTAATCCTCCCTAGACATTCAAAGAGCTCGAGAATTATTTTTCCCAGCTTTTTTCTTTAAGGACACATGTTTGGCCTGAACTTTTCGGATCTCCTCCTTGAATGCATCCCACTGTTCCGACACCGATTTACCCACAAGTAGCTGTTTCCAGTCCACTATGGCCAAATCACTCCTTAACTTTGCAAAATTAGCTTTTCCCCAATTCGGAACTTTTATTCCAGGCCTATTCTTGTCCTTATCCATAACCAACTTGAATCTGACTGAATTATGGTCACTGGCACCCAAATGCTCCCCCACTAATACCCCTTCAACTTGCCCAGCTTTTTTCCCCAAAACTAAATCCAGGACCGTCCCCTTTCATGTTGGGCTTGCTACATACTGACTAAAAAAGTTCTCTTGAATGCATTTCAAGAATTCCGCAACCTCAACACTAAATTTATCCCAATCAATATTTGGATAGTTAAAATCCCCTACTATTACTACCCTATGGTTTTTAGACTTCACAGCAACTTGCCTACATATTTGCTCCTCTATGTCCCTCCCACTGTTTGGGGGTCTATAATATACTCCCAGCAGTGTGATCGCCCCTTTTTTATTTTTCAATTTGACCCATATGGTCTCAGTTAATGATCCCTCTAACATATCATCCCTCCTCACCGCTGTAATAGTTTCTTTAATCAGTACCGCAACCCCCTCCCTTTTACCCCCCCTCTCTATCTTGTCTAAAAATCCTGTAGCCAGGAATGTTAATCTGCCAAACTGGCCCCTCTTTCAGCCATGTTTCTGTAATGGCTTTAATATCATACTCTCAAGTGTCTCACTGTGCTCTTAGCTCATGCGCCTTATTCACTATACTTCTTGCATTAAAGTATATACCATTCAGCACAGGAAGACCTCCTTGCTTACTACATACTAAGCCCAGTTTCCTCTGTCTTACAGATTCGCTTTCTATATTCTTGCTATCCAACTTCTGCTTTACTTCCTTCCCTTTTGAATTCGTTCTCCGGTTCCCGTTTCCCTGCCAAGCTCGTTTAAACTCTCCCCAACAGCACGAGCAAAACTCCCCGTGAGGATACCGGTCCCGGCGCTGTTGAGGTGCAACCCGTTCGATTTGTACAGGTCTCATCTCCCCCAGAAGTGGTCCCAATACCTCAAGAATTTAAAGCCCTCCTACACCAATTTTCCATCCACATGTTCATCCTCTCTAACCTTCTATTCTTGTACTAATTAGCACATGGCACCGGTAGTAACCCGGAGATTACTACCTTTGAGGTCCTACCCTTTAATTTTCTTCCTAGCTCCTTAATTCTTCCTGCCGGATTTTACCTATGTTGTTGGTCCCGATATGGATCTCGACCTCTAGCTGTTTACCCTCCTGCCCTCCTGCCTCCCCGCCCCCCCCCACCCCCACAAGGATGCCCTGCATCCGCTCTGTGACATCCTTGATCCTGGCACCAGGGAGTCACATCTACGGCCGCAGAAACGCCTGTCTGTTCCCCTAACTATAGAATCCCCTATCACTAGGGCTCTTTTGTTCTTCGTCCCTCCCCACTGTGCAGCTGAGCCACCCGTGGTGCCTTGGAATTGGCTCTGGCTGCACTCCCCAGAGGCACCATCGTCCTTACTGATACTCAGAATTGAATATTGGTTTGAAAGCGAGATGGACTCATGGGGGGACTCCTACGCTACCTGCCGAGCACACTTGCTACGCCTGGTGGTCACCCACTTCCCCTCTACCTGCACGCCTTTAAGTTGCGGGGTAACCACCTCCTGAAACGTGCTATCCACGTATATCATTCCACATTTCAAATACAGACAAAGGGAATAATGTTTTCCAATTTATGAACATCTACATCGCCACCTGACTTCTGAACAGTTCTCCAAGATGTTTGTGCACTTTTTATGTAGTATGCTATTTGATCATTGGCTGTTCAGGGAGTACTTAAGAGAAGAAAGGAAAGAAAGAGTGAAACAGAAAAGGAACAAAAAGTGACTAAAAACAACAACAAAGGAAACTGAGGGAGAAACGATTGCATTGCTTGTTTTTTCTTGCAAGCTGAGCTTTTCCTCTCAGCTTTGCCACCATGGGGAGGTACTAAGTGGAAGAAAAGTATTTCCTAACAGGGAAAGGGAGAAACTAGAAAGAAGGGTCATTCCTAGTGGCATTCATGTGCCTCTGCTCCTATATATGCAGGAGGTCTGAAATGAGAACAGAAAATGCCAGAAACACAGTCAGCCTGCCAGTTCTGAAAAGACTATTAATGGTTGCAGCAGAAAATACTTGACGCTTCAATTAAATAGCACAATTGAGGCCACGAAACACGAGAACAGTGAGCACTGATCACATAAAAAGGCAAAAAAAACTGGGAGGTAGAGAGATAACTCAAGGAGAGGTCCTCAAAAGGACAAAACAAAAAAAAAACACAGCAAAAGCCCCTTCCCCTAATCAAAAAACCCAAATCGTAAAAAAGAAAAAAAAAACTCCAGTGGCCTCCCCACAAAGACCTAAAGGGGAAAAAAAGTTGCCCTCACCCACCTCCTGCTTCACAAAGTATTGACTGGTTCCTGAAAAATCAAAATTGATAAAGCCTAGCGCTGTATAAAATCACAGGGTAATTTACAGAACAGATTAGAATCAATTTCTTGTGAAACTAATTCTGTAATGACTTGGTGTAATTGTTTGAAGACATTTTGTTTCGCAGTACTGTACTGTGGGGGCAGATTCCAGTCATAGCTTGAACTATTGCTCCATCCAGTAGACAAACGAGTCACGAGCCATGTCACTGCTCAGCCTTGTTGCTGAATGTGGTGTCTTTCGGAGGCTAGCTCTCCTGTGGTTACATAAAAAGGGTGGAAAGTCTGCCTTGTCACACAGCATTGTGGCTTTGATCAAAGAAGCAATTGGGAGAGGGTGAAGGTGTGGGGATGGTGCAAAGGCCAGTTGGAAATAAAGGATGTAACATTGTGCTGTCGATAGAATTATTTTATTTTGTGCCCCAGGATGGAGTGTTAAGTTTTTGGGCCCAAGTTTCCACACGCGCCTAGAACGGCGCAGTCCCGACCTAGACATCCGTTTTTCGCGCCACAAAGTGCGCCTAAAAAAATCCTCGGTATTCTCCACCTCCCTGCAGGTCCTCTGGTCCTCGGCGCAGCGCAGCACGAGCTGTGGGGGGGGGCGGAGCCAGGTCCCTGCGCTGAAAAAGTGCCAGGACCTCTGCACATGCGCGCTACAGTGGGCACGCAAGTGCAGTAGCTCCAGGCGCCGAACTGTGTGGGAGGGGCCCGAAGCACGCAGCCCCTAGCCCTGGCTGAATGGCCTCACTGGGGCTGCGTGAATAAGGCTCCTCCCACGGCCAGCTCCTGCTCCCCCCCCGCCCCACCCGGACCAGACCCGACACTCGCTCCCCGCCCCCCCCCCGCCTCCGGACCAGACCCGACACCTGCTCCCCCCCCCCGCCTCCGGACCAGACCAGACCCGACACCCACTCCCCGCCCCCCCCCTGCCTCCGGACCAGACCCGACACCCGCTCCCCCCCCCCCTGCCTCCGGACCAGACCAGACCCGCCCCCCCCCCCCCCCCCCCCTGACTGACCCGACTCGACCCGCGCATCTGTTCCCTCGACCCGACCCGACCCGCGCTCCTGTTCCCGACTCCCCGACTGGACCCAACCCGCGCTCCCGCCCCCCGACCCGACCCCCCCCCCCCGCCACTGGACCCGACCCGACTCCCGCTCCCGGACTGGTTCCAACCTGACCTCCCCCCCTTCCTCCCTCCCTCTCTCTCTCTCTCTCTCTCCCTCTCTTTCTCTCTCTCTCTCTCCCCCCCCTCTCTTTCCCCCCCCGACCCGAACCGAACCTCCCCGACCCGACCCGACCCAACCCAACGCCACCTACCTGTAAATCTGGTGCTGGGGACGGGCCCTGCCCGAAGTCTCGGGCTGGCCCGTTCAGCCTTCGGTCCCAAAAGGCCTGCCTGAAGCACTTTCACACAGGTAGGAAGATGGTTTATTTAATCTTTTCTTTGCTTATAAATGTTTATTCAGGTTGGATTTATTTGTATAATATTTATATAAGTATAAATAAGGATTTATTATAGAATTTAATGACTTCCCTTCCCCCCCCCCCCCCCCCCCACCTCGTTCTGGACGCCTAATTTGTAACCTGCGCCTGATTTTTTTAATGTGTAGAACAGGTTTTTTCAGTTCTACAAAAATCTTCACTTGCTCCATTCTACTTTAGTTTGGAGTACGTTTTCACTGTGGAAACTTTCAAATCAGGCGTCAGTGGCCGGACACGCCCCCTTTTGAAGAAAAAATTCTGTTCCAAAGTAGAACTGTTCTACCTGACTAGAACTGCAGAAAAAAAAATGGAGAATTGCGATTTCTAAGATAGTCCGTTCTCCACCAGTTGCTCCTAAAAATCAGGCGCAAATCATGTGGAAACTTGGGCCCTTCGGCTTTTCTCCTAATTTGCTCTCCTTCCAAAAGGATCTTTTCATAAGCAGACTGAATTTCCTGCGAATCAAAACCGGTGTGTTATTCTTGGATAACTTGGCACGGAACGTGATTATATAAATTTGGCTGACACTTCTGTGCAGTGCTGAGGGAGTGCTACATTGTCAGAGATGTCAAACTGAGGTCCTGTCTGCCTGGGTCCCACAAAACGATTTACGATTTGAAGAACAACAGGGAGCTCACCCGGTGTCCAGCCCTAAATTTCTGAAGGCAAAATACTGTGGATGCTGGAAATCTGAATTATAAACAAAAAATGCTGGAAATACTCAGCAGGTCAGGCAGTGAGAAAGAAACAAAGTTAATGTTTCAGATCTGTGACTTTTGTCAGATATATTTCTCAATCCAGGCCTGCAGTATTTTAGTGGAGTCAGAAGGAGCACTGCTGCACCGAAACAAAAGTATAAAGAAGTCACATGTCTTTGCAGGCAGCCTCCACCAACCCCTTTATGGTCCGCTGATTAGGCCACTGTAAACCCCGAAAAACTGAGTGGTGCATGCTCTACCTGGCGTATTTCGAGCAGGCTTCCAAACCAGGCATTAGGACCCTAATTTGCATATTCAGTGTGCCTATCACCTGTTGCAGGTAGATGTTCTGGACATTTGGACGCCACTGGCTTCCAGTGGAGTTTAGGGTAGGGGTTTGAACACAATTTTCCGTTCACAAAATTGGGTGCGATGAGGACCAATTTCATCCCCGCTGTTTCCCCAAATTATTCCCAACATGCAAGGGACAAATTACATCTATCAACACCCTTTTAAAAGATATCAGATAATAAAAGTTTTGCACAATCCACTCTTTCTGATGTCATGGGCTACCTTTAATAAATATTGATGCCATTCTTGAAGTAACTCCATCTGCCTCTCAGCATGTGAGCCACTTGTGTCTGAACTGACATGTTGTCCAGTGTGAGGTCAGTCTCCTGAGCTTTAGCTAGTGCAGTGCAGTGCACCCTATACAGGATCCCATGATCAGGTGTATTCTGCAAGATATTTTGTAGGGATTCCTCTGACCCCTCACAATTTTGAGCCTATGATTCCTCCATATGGAAAGTTCTTCATGCCGAGCAGATACCATATGCTTCCTTTTAGAAAGGGAGGATGAATCCTAAATAATCACCCGTAGTTGCTGTTATGCCCTGACAACAAATTTCAAGGCTGCACTGAAGACAATCTGAGAGCAGCTTGCATGTCCACCTTCTTGGTCAATAATGGGGCGACCCAAGAAAGGAGAAGAGAAAATGGATTAACAACAACAACTTGCATTTATATAGCGCCGTTAATGTAATAAAATATTCCTAGGTGTTTCACAGCAGCGATTATCAAACAAAATTTGACACTGAGCATGTAAGGAGATATTAGGCAGATGACCCAAAGCTTGTAAAAGAGGTAGGTTTTAAAGAGTATCTTAAAGAAGGAGAGAGGTAGAGACACGGAGAGGTTAAGGGAGTAAAAAGAAAATCAGGGGTGTGCAAGGTGACAGAATTGGAGGAGCACAGCGATTTCGGAGGGTTGCACGATTGGAGGAGACTACAGAGATAGGGAGGGGCAAGGCCACAGAGGAATTTGGAAACACGGATGAGAATTTTAAAATTGAAGCGTTGCCAGAAAGGGAACCAATGTCGGCCAGCAAGCACAGGAATGTGTGTCTTGGTGCGACTAAGGATACGGGCAGCAGAATGTTGGATGAGCTCAAGTTTACGGAGGGTGCAAGGTGAACATCCAGGAGGTCAGCCAGGAGAACATTGGACTAATTGAGTCTAGAGGTAACAAAGGCATGGATGAGGGTTTTAGCAGCAAATGAGCTGAGGCAGGAGTGAAGATGGATGATGTTACATAGATGGAAATAGGCAATCTTGGTGATACTCAATCATAGTTTTACTATGTACGCTGTAAAATGCTGTGAGTTTGCAGTTATAAAACACGTGCTCTGTGGTATGAACAGTTATTTGTAGATTTATCATACTTTAGAATCTGAAGGTTACTGAGTTTGGCACTATTGTATAAGCTGGAAATAATACTGATGATGTCCCATGATCTCTAGTCACACGGTGTCATGAATATTACTGGAATTTTAATAGGTCTGGTATTACTGTACCAAAACAACACAGTACAGGTATAATGGAATTGTTAACTGTTGCGTGATGAGCTACTGGAAAACACTTCATGATTCATGATGTTGGGAGGCTTGTAACTCACTTGTCGTCCTGCCTGTGAATTGACTCTTCTAAATCATTAGTGAATATTTTCTCAAGGCCTGTTGGTCAGCAATTCTTCGTGTATTAAAGAGGAAGTGTATTCAACTGAAAAGTCAAATGTTATAAAGGGGAGGTATGTGTACTGTATACTTAATGGTCTCAGTTGGCACTTGTTCCTGTGTTTTACACTTTAAGCTGTTTGAGCACAGTTTTACCATTTTGGGTAGGACACTCTGCTGTAACATGAAATCCCACTCCAGTGATATGATTGTCGATTGCTGGGAACAACCTACTGTTCTCATTCATAGTGTCATTAAAGAAGAGCATTTTTCACAAAATGTATGTCCGAAGTTCCCTTTAAACAGCAGTTTTGAAACAGAACATAAAGAATTGCAATGAGAGATACTGATCACTGCACAGGCATCTGGCTTCAGAACGTTTATGGTTATGTAACCATTTAGGAGAATACAAGTGTTCTTTAAAGTAATAAATAAGTGTTTGTGTGTGATTATTTTCAGGAATAGTCTTTGCGCCATATGGCTTGGTCTGGAAGCAACAAAGAAGATTTTCCCTCTCAATTCTGAGACACTTTGGTTTTGGGAAACTTGATCTAGAGCCTAAAATCATAGAGGAACTGCAATTTGTGAAATCAGAGTTTTTGAAAGCAGTGGGGACAGCCTTCTCTCCTTTCCATGTCATTAATAATGCTGTGTCTAATATCATTTGCTCAATGTGCTTTGGGAAACGGTTTGACTACGATGATGAGGAATTTAGAACCATGCTGAGTCTGATCGTCCGAGGGATGAAATTAGCATCAAACAGCCCTGCAATGCTCATCAATATATTCCCTTTACTTCAGTATTTACCCTTTGGGCCTTTCAAGGAGGTTGCCCAAACAGTAAGAGATGTAACCTCATTCCTGAAAAACATCATTGCTCAGCACCGAAAGACAATGGACCCTGAAAACCCACGTGATTTTGTTGATTTTTATCTGAAAGAAGTAGACCGCGAAATACAAAGAAACCAAAATACGAGCTTCAGTGAAGATTATTTATTTTATATAATTGGGGATCTCTTTGTAGCAGGGACAGACACGACATCCAACACTGTGTTGTGGGCCATCCTCTTCATGGCTGCGTATCCGGAAGTTCAAGGTACATAACTGATTAGACCTGCTCAATAAAGGGGATCATCAGGGTAAGGTTTGTGTGCAAGTAATACAGTGATTCTTTTCAACGCATATAAAAACCTGCCCAACTCATTTTTCCTCGGGTGATGATGGTCCTTTAAATATATAATAGTAAGTATCCAAAGGTGGCACAGTGCATTGGCACTCCTCTATGCCATGAGTTACATGATACACTTGCTATTTTTCCCATAAATTGTTTTCAAACTCTGGAGCAGAAATCTTAAAATGAACATTTGTTGTTTCCGAAAGAGAGGGGGGAACAATAAAAGAGTGAGCCAGATACTGACTGCTCGCGCTCTGCTATTGGCTTACTCGGAAGTGGCATGAGTGGAGTCCAAAGGTCACTGCCATCTTTTGATGAGGGAATGATATGTGACATGGGGAGCCTTACAGAACAGAAGAAAACTGCATATATTTTCGGAGCTAGGAGGGGGAGAAGATAGAAATTATTAGGAGTAATGAGGGAACTCCATTTAGATTTTTCCTAACCACTAAAGATAGGTTTGAGCGATTTATGACCATCACCTAAACTTTAATTGTAAATCTATTCCAAGAATATAACTAAGTTAATTTTTTCCTTCTAAAAAAAAAACATGTACGAGACCTGTAGGGCCCAGTTTTTAAGAAAATATTTTGTTGAGATTGGTGAGGGGACTCTGAGAAGCAAAGTGATGAATGGGAACAGATAGAAGAGCTGACAAGTTTTGGAGACTGTAATGGGACTGTGTTGACTGTCATGTCATGTCATGACAACAGAACTACAATGAATTGTCAAGCAATTTGCCCAGCAGTGTTGCATTTATTTTACTGATGTGCAGTCCCTTTTTAGAGACTTGCTTCTTTAAGAGCAAATATAACTCACTCAATTTCCAAACAATCCCAAATGTTATGCCCAAAGAAGATAACAATCACTCTTGGCTGTCCTAATTTAAGCTCTCAAACTGTTTGTCAGAGCCCTTCTAGCTGTTGGAAGCAGACATTTTGTGTAGAACTTACTCTTAAATCATCATGATGTTCTCCAGTAATGTCATGAGCTACAATGCTGCTCTCTGTCTACTTCCATTCATAATCTAACTGGAGCAGAATTTTATGACATACACAAATGTCTGCTCCCAGACTATCTCTAGTCAGGTATTCTAATGCAAGGTGTGATGGAATGTTCTGTAAACATGCCTTTAATTCCTCTTTTGGTAGAAAGCGTTCACAGAGAGATCAGTGCTGTTGTTGGTGAGTCCAGACCTCCTTCCATCAAAGACAAGCTTCACATGCCCTTCACAGTAGCAACAATAATGGAAATTCAGCGGATGACCACGGTGGTTCCACTTGCCATTCCACATATGGCATCAGAAACAGTTGGTAAGGGTGCTGCTGAATTAACAATTATTACACAAGAAAGTTTAAACATGTGCTGCTAAAGGTATTGAAAGATCCACCAGATTTTATGCTGGAATGGGGACAGAGTTAACTAACTAATGTTCTATGTGCCACACTTTTACATTATTAATCTGACCATAACTGAGTAGATACAAACAAAATGACGATTACAAGACTGTCTGTCTCTCTCACTCTCTGGCCCTGCTTTTAAACACCCCACCCCCCCAATCCCAGACGGCAGAAAACAGATGGATTGGGCAGTTAAAGTGAAGAATGCCCCCTCTGATGCTGCTGCCTTCTCGCCATGTCCCGATATTAACCTGCTCCTTTGAGCAGATGAGCGGGACATCCGCTGGAAGATAGCAAGGTCCTTCTTTAAATGTGCAGATCATAAGGATACCTTGCAGCCAATGTTCCCTGTAAGCCGTGTTTTGCTCTGTGTAGTCTGTTTCTATTAATGTGCAGTCCCATTAAATTTCTGCACATGCGTGGCATTTACAATGTCGCTGCGTGGGACTCTGCAAATGTCTGCGTGGCTGCCCGCGTACAGCTTAACAGGAACATTGCTTGCCGCGCCCTCCCCCAATTCCATGATTGTGACCAGAAACATCCCCCCAACACCACGTGACTGCCAGGACCGATCCCTGGCAATGGCCTCCTGCCATCAAATTCTTCCTCCCACCCACCACCCAGGAAGTAGATCTATCCGGGTTTGGGCCGGAGAAATGTTATGGAAATGAAGCCCGGCCATTAAGTTTCTGGGGGGAGGTCAGACAATGGAATAACCCTCAGGCACATCATCATCTAGTCTACAATATATTTTAAAAAGATACGATAGTGCATGGTTCCCATGTGTAGTGCATCACACTTCCTGGACCATGCTTTGGGAGCACTTTTTGGTTGTCTGAAATAAGAGCAAATCATAACTCTGTTGCAGATTCATCTATAACTGTGAGGCCCCCAAATATCTACCAAACCTAAAACAACCAATCAGGTTGATTGAAATATTTTAAAAATCATTACAATTACCATTTTTTCAGTGATTGGAGTTTCTAATGTCCAAATTTAAAGTATTTAACATAAGATATAAGAAGTAGGAGCAGGAGAAGGCCATCTGGCCCCTCGAACCTACAATATAAAAATACATGTTTCAAAATAATTAAACTTGCCTATAAAGATATGTTGAGCCTTTTTATAGCTTCATTAACATTTTTACTTCAGGGCCTCAGCCTCTCCTTAAAGCTTAGGCTTGAAGTTGATATTTTTCCCCAGACTATCGCTCTTGTCAGAGAGATGGCAGTCTGAGCACATGATGAACTTCCCATCATGTATCAGTGGGATAACTGGTATTTTGTTCAATGACTGAAAAAGTTATATTTCCTCAGTGTGGGAAATAATTTTTGAATTTCTTTCTAAATTACTTGAAAACTAGCTGCTTAATGAATTTTTCAGTTATTTTTCAGCTCAGAGTGACAGACAGAGAATGCATGATATTCATTGTCTTAACATTTGTTTCTCCAAAAAACAAATTCATTTTGGAATCTTCCCAAGTAAACTCAAAAGGCCTGAAATTTGGCACCTTATCGCCGGCTACTAAAGCTGGTTTTGTGGGAAAAAATGGCATCCGCCTCACTTCCATCCACTTCCGACGCGGGCTCTGCTGGATGCCATATTGGTGAGGGCAAAAAAAAGGGGTTGTTTACCTTTGTCTGAAGCAGGCTTTAGGTCATTAACATATTCAAATAAGGGGCCTACCTCTTACAAATTTGGCTTGCGTCTGAGGCAGCCAGCGCCAGTGCTGACTGTCTCCGGGAAATCAAATGCTAAACCTCCCTGACCTCACACCCTCTCCGATCTCTACCTGATGCTGAACCCGACCTTCAGGCCCTCAGATTCTGGCCCTGACCTTCCCGCAATCCTGGCTCCGACTTCCAGGCCCTCCCCTAGAGTTCTTGCATGGCGTTCAGTGCCGGGCTGACTGCCACAATAATACTAATCAGCAGACAGCACCAAAATACCAGCACTGTCTGTGATCTTTTTATGGGAGCAAAGTCTGTTTTCAGGCCTTATCGAATTTCTAGGCCAAAGGCTTTAATTACCATTACGTATGTCTCCTTGGTAGATAATGTGAACATTTTAATTAATTGCATCTGTACTAACTATTTATCAACATGCAGTGGGTTAGCAAAATAATCTGCTTCTTGTATTCTAATTGCCCAATGCCCAACTCCCATCTCTTCTCATTTCTAACTGCCAGCTGTTCTGCCCACAATCGACCCTTCACACTGCTCACACAGCTCTCAACTGCCCCAATACTAACCACACATCTCAATTACTTATTAGTCCCATACTCCATCTTCCCCCAAATTCTCCTTTCCTAGTTACTCTCTATCCCATAAAATGTTCACTTGCCCTAGCCATGAACCCAAATTTATCATCCCATACCCTACCCCAATTGCTCATTATACCAACCGCCCGCCCCCCCCAATATTCACTGCTTCCTCTATTACTCATTACTCATTATGCTTTACTGCCTCTTCACTTCTCACTTCCCTGCTTCGCCCAAATCCTCATAAATAATTCAACAATGTCCCAAAACTATACACTGTTACCTACAATGCTCACTTTGAGCATCTTGACTGTTCCCACAGCCCCTCTTTCCTAAAAAATGTATCTATTAATTTATCATAATGTTACATATGACTCATTCCCATTTAAACAGTGTCCTCCAACTTCTGAAGTGCAATGCCACAGGAGATCAATTAGTAATATATTAAAAACCATTTTAGCACCCCATATATTATATTTTGTTACAATCTTAAAATGCTGTGTACTTCTCAGATGCAAAAGGAAACTGATAAGCAGATTTGAGTCTCTACACTTCCCTGACCAGACAACAATTAAACTTTTAATGCAGTACCCGTACTAGTATCTGCTAGTGTGTGCCTCATATGAAACACAAAAGACTGATGTGATTTTTGTTGCTCACTAACATCCCATAGTGGTGTCATTAATAAAGCCACGTTTTAAACAGTATGGAAACCAATCTAGGACTAGTACCTTTACTCCTAGCAAGCATTGAACTACTTGGAACCACTCCAAGATACATGCGGCCATCTCATTCCCAATATTACAGGAACAGCAAAAGAGGGAAGCAGACAACAAAATTGGGGTAGGAAAAAGAAAAAAAATCTAAAAGCCCTCAAATACATTTAAGAAAATGTAAAATATGTACTGAAACCAGAAATAACCAATTTTAATTTATAAGTACCCTGTATATGAAATGTTAAACAGACAGGGTCACAGAAGATGGGACTAAACAAAAATCAGATGGAATTCAAGTTCTCTCTCTCATGTATGATGTTAATTTGTATTTTACTTTTTTCCAGACTTTAAAAATTATACTATACCCAAGGGAAGTATAGTGGTTGCAAATCTGTGGTCAGTGCATAGAGATCCAAGCATGTGGGAACAACCTGATGAATTTAATCCTTCACGCTTCTTGGATACAGATGGAAATATTGTGAAAAATGAAGCATTTATGCCATTTGGAATAGGTAGAGTTCATTTTTGGATGTAATATTCTCCTTTAAACATTTTTTTTAAATTCTGTAATTTGAACACACTGCCATCTGTCAGTTAAGGTGGACATCCTGTTTATAGTCACCTGTGACTGCTACTCCAATGCTCAATGCTTGGAATTGGCATGAGAGTTGCAAATAGACAGACACCTCAGTAGCTACATTTAAGATATCCAGACTTATCAATGTAGGCCACCATATTGCAACGTATGCCCTCAGCTACCTAGGTAGGCCCCGTGTGTTAGTATTCTCTCCCGAAACCTCTCTACCTCTCTCTCCTCCTTATAACCCATCTCTTTGACCAAGTTTCTATTCATCCTTCCCAATATCTCTTTCTTTGGCTTGGCTTCCATTTTTTGATTGCACCTTTATGAAATATCTCAGGACGTTTATCCATATAGCACGTTATTATTGTTTGAAATATCTGAGAATTTATTGTAAATTCACCATATGTCACCCTAATTAGGAAGCTCATAGTCATGAATTATACACCACAGAAGGAGGCCATTCGGCCCATTGTTCTGTGCTGGCTCTTTGAAAAAGCTATCCACAGGGGCTTTATCCTCTTTGAATTTGATTATTTAATATTTCCCTTTTATTTTAAATGGTTATATTATTTCTAATTTCATCTTCCGCTGTCATGTCTACCTGACCCATCTCTGGTAAATACTGAAACACAGTAATTATTTAATATTTCTGCCATTTTTCTATCGCTGCCTGTGATTTTATCTTGTCCATCCCTTAGTGGCCTAATTCCCATCCCGACTTTACTTTTTAAAAAATTTGTGCCTGTATAATATCTTATTATTTTGTTTTATGTTACTTGATAATTTAATTTCATAGTTTCTCTTTTCCTTCCTAATTGTTTTTTGATTTCTCTCCTAATTTCTGTATTTTCCCTTGTCATGCTCTCCCCTGCTGTCCATGTACTTAATGTATGCCTCTTTCCTAACGCTCAATTTTTCCCTTGTGTCTTTATTCATCCATGGTGTCTCATTAGTGTTTAGTTTTCTCTTGTTTTGTTAACTAAATATATTTTTCCTGGACTCTGTTGTCCACCATTTAAAATGTTTCCCATTGCTGTTCTACATCATTGGTTGTCTATTTTAATTTCCAAAATTCGATTCTAAGCCCCTTTATTATCCTGGTCTTTGTCATGCTTATTGTCTTCTCAATTATTATTTCAATGTGCATTAATTTATGGTCAGTATTGCCTAGATGTTCCCCTACTTTTACTTCTCTTATCTGCTCTGGTTCATTCCCCGTTATTAGATCTAGTAGCAAATCCTCCCTTCTTACATACTGGGTTAGAAAGGAGTCCTGTACACATTGTAGGAACTCCATTCCCTTATCCCCTTTAGCTACCTCTTCTGGCAAATTAATTTTGTGGTAGTTGAAATCTCCCATGGTTATTTTTCTATGTTTTTTACTATTTCCCTACTTTGTTTGCATATTTCTTCCTCCACCTCCCTTCCACTATTAGGTGCTCTCTTCACACGTCTCTGCATCAAATTTAATTTGCCATGTGTCTGCCCATTTCACCAATCTGTCTGTGTTCTCCTAAACTCTGCTACTATTATCCTCACAGTGTACTACATTTAAAGTTTTGTAAATTATGCTCTCTATACCCAAGTCCAGGTCATTGATATATATCAAAGAGAAAAGTGGTCCCTACTCCTGGGGGACACCACTGTATACATCCCTCCAGTCTGATAAACAACCGTTCACCACTACTCTCTGCTTTCTATCTCTTAGCCAATGATTGCTTCAAAAGCTGCATTTTGAAGGGGTTGGTGATTTTGGAATAAATACTAATGATTTGGTTCTGCAGAAATGGAGTGGTATTTTCATTGTACATCATCTTAATTTATGTTTTTAAAAAAAAAGCTAAAAGAAAAAAACCAAAACTATCATCCATACTTGGCAGTAATATCACTTTAGGATGTGAATTCAAGACTCCTCTCATGGGATGTGGTATAAAGCAGTCCATTACAGAGAAATAATGGGGACGCCTCAAACCAGTCCAAAATTTTAACATCGCTGTACTCCTTTCAGTTTCAGCAAATGAACAGCTGTGTGTCTTTAAAATGACTGAGTTTCATTTAATCATCAAGGAAAATGTGGAACCAGGCCTTGTTCCTGTATTTTAAAACTTGGGTGCTTTTCTCTCCCTTTCTTGCTGTCGAAGAAATGTTAAGGTATAGGACTATCCCAGTTTTCCGTACATCCATGCCTTTGTTACCTCTAGACTTGACTATTCCAATGCACTCCTGGCCGGCCTCCCACATTTTATCCTCCGTAAACTTGAGGTCATCCAAAACTCTGCTGCCCATGGCCTAACTCGCACCAAGTCCCATTCACCCAACAACCCTGTGGTCGCTGACCTACATTGGCTTCCATTTAAGCAACGTTCTGGAAGTCCCTTCCTAAACTTTTCCGCCTCTCTTTCCTCCTTTAAGACGCTCCTAAAACCTACCTCTTTGACCGAGCTTTTGGTCATCTTTCCTAATATCTCCTTATGTGGCTTGATGTCAAATTCTGTTTGATAATGCTCCTGCGAAGCAACTTGGGATGTTTTACTACGTTAAAGGCGCTATATAAATACATGTTGTTGTTGTAACTGAGTATTATAGGGGTAGGGTGGGGATGAATGATCCTATAGTCTTTTTTCCTGTAGGGAATGCATTTGCCTATGGATAGTAGTCGTGCTGTGTTATGGTCCATGTCCGTTGTATTTTAGTGGAGCCGAGACACAGACTCCATGCCACTAGTGTCACCACTATAGTTGCCAACTGAACAACATGGGACACGAGTAAAATCAGAAGGGTATATCCACATTTCATCACTCTGATACAGCACATTGGCCCGGATTTTTCAGTCAGTGGCAAACGAACAGTGCTAGCCACTCATTACACTTATTCTTGCCCACAGACCTTGTGAGCTTTTACATGAATTTGGTGTTATTAGAGAGTCAAAACAATGCGATGTCCTCTACAGGGGATCTGGAACCTGTGTGAACTGGGGAAGCAACGGTGTGTCTCGTGACCCAATCGGACTGTAGAATTCTTACTGAGACACGCAGTCAAACCAGGAAATGTAAGTTAGAATCGTTAATTCAATGTCAAATCATGCACAGAAAGTGAAACAAAGGGACAGAAAGAAAGATTAGATAGAGAGAGAGAGAGGAGATAGAAAGAAAAATCTCCAACAATAATTAAAATCTGAAGGAATGAGACTTTGCAGTTATAAAAGTTAATTTTCAGTGCCAGAGAGGTTGTTTGGCAGTAATTAAGACTTATCACATTGTTAAAAATTCACTTATACTTGAATGGACAAATCCCTTTTTTTCTGGCATGTGTAGTGGACAAGTACCGCAACTTCACACTCTTCTATGCATTTGACTGCCAATTCTCTCTGCGACATACCAGTATAGCACAGCTTCTGGAGGAGCAGGGCAATTTGGACAGTACCTGATTTCCACGTTTAACTGTGCATGTGCTTTCTGAAATACTCTAATAACGATGAGCGCGGATTTCTACTGCAAAAATCCAGGCCATTGAGTTTGTGAGAGTGATCCTCAATTAACGTATTGGTTGTGGCTGACAAAGTTAGCAATTACACTTTGGACATCGTGGCCCCCCGACCTGTGAGAGAACAGCTCCGCAGATCGGGCTATAAAAGAGCTGCTCCTAGGATTTTGAGATGGGCGACTGGGTGACGTCATCAAAATCCTGGTCGCCGTTTTGGAGCATGGTCAGGAACATCGGCAGGGCCCAGGTACAGAGGAGTGGGAAGGTCGGGGCGGAGGAGCGGTGAGTGTTTGTGACGGAGGTGCGACAGATGAGGGTATGGGGCCCAGAAGAGCCGAGGGCCCAGGGGCAGCACGGGCCAGCCCACACTGCGATATGTGTGCGCACTAGGTCAGTGCAGCAGAGCAGGTCTTCAGTCATCTTGGTTAACCCTTGCCACTGGACCAAGCCCGTGTGGTGGCTGGTGTGTAACGGTCACCACACGCTAAAAAAATCCACGCGCAGGCATCTTCCACCCCCTCAATTGGAGTTCAGGACTGGAACATCGAGTCCTTCATCGAAACACCTGTGAACTCATGTGGAAGCAAGTCATCCTCATTCGAGGGACCGCCAATGATGGATAGAGAAAAGTGGGCTTTGAGCTTTTGGACATAAAAAGTGATGAATTTGACAGATTGTTTTGTTTTCTTCACCTGGTTATACAGTTGATAGAGAACAGTTATAAAAGAAATTTGATGCATTTCAGCAGAGATGGGAATGGAGCTACATTATAATACGCGTGTGACCAGGAATGATGCTGTGTTATGATACAATTTCAATGTGTTTAATATTGATCAGTTCTGTTTCTTTGATTAGGGAAACGGATCTGTATGGGAGAACAGATGGCAAAGATGGAGCTCTTCCTTATCTTCAGCATCCTCCTGCAGTCATTCTGCTTCAAACTTCCCAAAGACTGTGATGCACCAAACATGAGTGGCCAGTTTGGTCTCACTTTGTCTCCACATCCTTTTAAAATCATTCCGGTCATACGATAAACTACTTGTTGGAACGGGTCACAGTGTTCAAGGCTTAGAATCAGCAATAGCAAAAAAGAAAGGCAATATCTCTCCTACACTCCCTAGATATTATGACCATCATAACTCCATGACAGTCAGTACTATGTTGACAGTTTATTTTGCATAAGATGCCAATTTCTAGCTTGTCTCCTTTGTTTGCACTGCAGTATCCACAGCTCAGATGTCACTAATGGCTTTACTTTGTTGCTGCCTTCAATTAACAAAACAGCTACAAACAATACCAGAAAGCACCCAATCTCACTCCAGGAGGGAATATTTATTGTTCCTGTGCAAAATATGCTCAAACAACACTAGACAATTTCCTATTTTCTGTATCATGTTGGATCTGACATCTGTACTTAAGACACTTAAGATTGCATCATCCGCTTCATTTTATATATTTACTCTTGAAGACTGTCTACAATTTGTAATGAACACATGGAACAAGCAATGCAAACAATTCAATATGAATACAGTTTTTATGCCTTTGTGAACATTATTGAATAAACATTGAATGATGAAGCCAAGGAAAGACATAAGCTCATGTAAATGAAAATCACTGGGCTGAAGGGTGAAGCATATTTTCTATTGTATTTACTGTTTTCCATTTTACTGAAGGAAAGAAATGCCAATTAGCTAAAGAGCCAGTTGCTGTAGATTTTTTTCACTTGGAAAATCATTCTAGCTAAGTGGCTCAGGACCATGGCTTAAGAAGATATGAATTCTAGAAAAAGTATGCAATATACAAATCATGATGGCGAAATTAGGCTCCACAGTGCCTGTTTTTTGGGCACTACGAGGCCCCTTTAAGGTTCTGAAGTGGCGCACGTGCACTTCTGATGCGAAGCGCTCCGGACACCATATTGGTAAAGGGGTTAGCGCGGGCATGCACCCAACGTCCACCAGAAGTATGCAAAGCAGAGAGATCATGATGTCAATCAGCGTGCAACGCCAGCGTCACGGACGCCATTTTGAAACCTTAAAGGGGCTTCGTAGCATCCAAAAAACGAGCACTGTGGAGCCCAATTTCGCCATCATGATTTGTATATTGCATACTTTTTCCAGAATTCACAGCTTCTTGAGCCATTTTGAAGCTCCATGCTACAGACTATACCTTCTCTTAACAATCCACAGCTGAAGATGCGTTCAATGGCATGAAACCGCAGCGCCCCACCCCCCATCAGCGCTATTTAAAGGGATCATCAACGACTTACAGGTTAGTTGCTGGATTATTTATTTTGGCTGTTGCTTCAATTCTACATATTTTGGATGCTTTTCATACTTGTTAACAGTTTCAATTATCTACAGGGAGTGGTCTGACTGATGCTGAAGTTCAGCACCAGCCAGACCACTCTCTGTAGATTATTGAAACTTTTAGAGTAGAGCAGGACACCTACTGGAAGAGGAAGAAGGCCATATCCGCAGAGGGTCTTTAGGGAGCAGATTTGTTAGAGAACAGATTTCAGGAGTGTTGTGACAGCCTGGAAAACTCTTTGCTCACTGGTATCCAGAGCTATGGTGGCAGCGGTCTCAGCAATGGCCATTTCCATAATGACCAGCACTGTCTCCTCCATGAGTATTAGAACTTGCAGATATCCTTCTCCCCCTCTGGTTATTTCCTGCTGCCTCAGGTTATGCGCCACCTTGTCCTGCAAGACAGAAAGTAGTATGTCAATAAGTGTTGTGCAATATTGATATTGATAGAGATTGTTGGAAGGTGAAAGTTGGAACTTGCTTCTGTATCGGCCATTGTCCGATTAGGATATGCTAATATTGGAGATTAGTCAGGACACTGGGAGTAGCAAATAGCAGACCGGATGGCTACATCCCATGTGAGTTGCAAGTATCGGGAATTAGCCAGAACACTGGAAGCACCCAAGCAGTATCACATTAACTTTCTGGAATTGTCTGGGTTGTCCCATTCCTTTTGTAATTTTAAGGCAGAACGTCAGGTTAAACTGATTAACAGTTAAACTGTCAAGATGGCAATTATGTCAAGTCTGGAGATTGAGCAAGTAGGAATCTCGCTTCAATATACATTCTGGGCATCATGTGACATGACTCACATTATAGGGGAGGGTACTTTTAAGGATGCCTGAAAGGTTGAACATGTGACAGATGACAAAAGAGGGTTTTTGAACAGGCAGCAACCTTCTCGTGGAGAGAGCACATGGGCTGGTTGGAAGCCCAACATCTACCGAGGCCAAGCTTGTTCACCTTGGGTCTGCAGGAAACTAGGTTGTGAGTATTGTATAACCATAATAGTTATTATACTATTGGTGTCTGAGTAATAAACTTGCATTTGGACGATACGCTTGAGCCTGAATTACAAGGAATCATTTCATTGAGTTTAAGAGATTTCATTACAGTGAGTGATGGGGGTGAGGTGAAGTGAGCTGAGGCTAATGGTGCAGTTGGTAGGATATGGCATTTGAAGATGCATTCACTGACTTGAGCACTTGTGTGATATCATTAAACTTCATCCGGGCACTGCATCCAGATCCTTGGGGCTAAACTCCTGGCATTGATCTCTGCAACTATCTGTTCACACTACCGTCTCATCGTGTTTCTGGTGGGGGCCGCCTGCCTCCCCTGAGAATACAGGATATCGCTCCTCCTTTCAACTTCCTCCACCAAGAGCTCCAATGCAACGTCCGAAAACCTGAGTGCCCGCGCTTTCCCATGGTCAGCCATTGATCTAGGTCAGATTCAGTTGTAGAGTGACTCTCAACCACAATTCACCTCCCCTTTAAAAGGTGCATGCTAGCTTTAAGAAGTGGAAATTACTAACGATATTAGGGCCCTGCAGAAGTGTGCAGCCAATGAAAAGCGGGGGAAGCGTTGGCTGCACACACATCATAAGTGACGAGCATCGATTAATCGCGCATAGTGATCCCACGGCCATTTTCTGGGGCTAACCAATTTATATATTGCATATTTATATTTTGTACCAACATTAAGTCCATCTTGCCTGAAAATATTTCAAAATGGTAGAATCATGTGGCAGCACTGACCAATCATTTAGGAACCTGTTGCAGATGTAGAAATCTTTTTTGAAAAAGAATCTTAAATGGACTTTAAAAAAAATACTTCAGATGAGGTAGATTTGCCCCAACCTTCATATAGGTGATGTTACAAATTTTTGGTATTTCTTGATGTGTTTTTCTGCTTGGAATTAACTTAATGTTGTTGGAACATTTGATTTTTCTAGAATATTTTGATCATTAAATTTTAATGAAACAATGTTAGAATTGTCTTTTGTGCAAGCTGCTGATAATGAAAGATTTCCTCTGCACACAGTATTGGTCCTTGTCATTTTTGATGCAGATTTGTTATTTTTAATCTTGTAGGATGCAGATTATTTTCAAGAAAATGTTGCTAAATTATATGGTGTAAATTAGGTTCCTTGCCTCCTTAAACACTGTTGTTATTGAACTGCTCAGGACCATGGTCTCTAATTATGGTGCATTTCTCCCTACAACAAGACTATTAAGGGATGGATACAAGTGTCTCATTTGTGATTGGTCATTGTCGCCGCAGGGAAGCTAAACCTAATAGATGTTAACAAATATGATGTGATTGGGATTACGGAGACGTGGCTCCAGGATGATCAGGGCTGGGAACTCAACATCCAGGGGTATTCAACATTCAGGAAGGATAGAATAAAAGGAAAAGGAGGTGGGGTAGCATTGCTGGTTAAGGAGGAGATTAAGGCAATAGTTCGGAAGGACATTAGCTTGGATGATGTGGAATCTATATGGGTAGAGCTGCAGAACACCAAAGGACAAAAAACGTTAGTGGGAGTTGTGTACAGACCTCCAAATAGTAGTAGTGATGTTGGGGAGGGCATCAAACATGAAATTAGGG
The DNA here is from genome assembly GCF_044704955.1 of Pristiophorus japonicus. Classification (NCBI taxonomy): domain Eukaryota; kingdom Metazoa; phylum Chordata; class Chondrichthyes; family Pristiophoridae; genus Pristiophorus; species Pristiophorus japonicus. The sequence goes on from NC_091980.1 coordinate 54,274,933, forward strand.
GTGCGTGCAATAAAGGTGCAGCAGTTATAATGGGTGACTTTAATATGCACATAGATTGGGCTAACCAAACTGGAAGCAATATGGTGGAGGAGGATTTTCTGGAGTGCATAAGGGATGGTTTTTTAGACCAATATGTCGAGGAACCAACTAGGGGGGAGGCCATCTTAGACTGGGTGTTATGTAATGAGAGAGGATTAATTAGCAATCTCGTTGTGTGAGGCCCCTTGGGGAAGAGTGACCATAATATGGTGGAATTCTGCATTGGGATGGAGAATGAAACAGTTAATTCAGAGACCATGGTCCAGAACTTAAAGAAGGGTAACTTTGAAGGTATGAGGCGTGAATTGGCTGGGATGGATTGGCGAATGATACTTAAGGGGTTGACTGTGGATGGGCAATGGCAGACATTTAGAGACCGCATGGATGAACTACAACAATTGTACATTCCTGTCTGGCATAAAAATAAAAAAGGGAAGGTGGCTCAACCGTGGCTATCAAGGGAAATCAGGGATAGTATTAAAGCCAAGGAAGTGGCATACAAATTGGCCATAAACAGCAGCGAACCTGGGGACTGGGAGAAATTTAGAACTCAGCAGAGGAGGACAAAGGGTTTGATTAGGGCAGGGAAAATGGAGTATGAGAAGAAGCTTGCAGGGAACATTAAGACGGATTGCAAAAGTTTCTATAGATATGTAAAGAGAAAAAGGTTAGTAAAGACAAACGTAGGTCCCCTGCAGTCAGAATCAGGGGAAGTCATAACGGGGAACAAAGAAATGGCAGACCAATTGAACAAGTACTTTGGTTCGGTATTCACGAAGGAGGACACGAACAACCTTCCGGTTATAAAAGGGGTCGGGGGGTCTAGTAAGGAGGAGGAACTGAGGGAAATCCTTATTAGCCGGGAAATTGTGTTGGGGAAATTGATGGGATTGAAGGCCGATAAATCCCCAGGGCCTGATGGACTGCATCCCAGAGTACTTAAGGAGGTGGCCTTGGAAATAGTGGATGCGTTGACAGTCATTTTCCAACATTCCATTGACTCTGGATCAGTTCCTATGGAGTGGAGGGTAGCCAATGTAACCCCACTTTTTAAAAAAGGAGGGAGAGAGAAAACAGGGAATTATAGACCGGTCAGCCTGACATCGGTAGTGGGTAAAATGATGGAATCAATTATTAAGGATGTCATAGCAGTGCATTTGGAAAGAGGTGACATGATAGGTCCAAGTCAGCATGGATTTGTGAAAGGGAAATCATGCTTGACAAATCTTCTGGAATTTTTTGAGGATGTTTCCAGTAGAGTGGATAAGGGAGAACCAGTTGATGTGGTATATTTGGACTTTCAGAAGGCGTTCGACAAGGTCCCACACAAGAGATTGATGTGCAAAGTTAGAGCACATGGGATTGGGGGTAGTGTACTGACATGGATTGAGAACTGGTTGTCAGACAGGAAGCAAAGAGTAGGAGTAAATGGGTACTTTTCAGAATGGCAGGCAGTGACTAGTGGGGTACCGCAAGGTTCTGTGTTGGGGCCCCAGCTGTTTACACTGTACATTAATGATTTAGATGAGGGGATTAAATGTAGTATCTCCAAATTTGCGGATGACACTAAGTTGGGTGGCAGTGTGAGCTGCGAGGAGGATGCTGTGAGGCTGCAGAGCGACTTGGATAGGTTAGGTGAGTGGGCAAATGCATGGCAGTTGAAGTATAATGTGGATAAATGTGAGGTTATCCACTTTAGTGGTAAAAACAGAGAGACAGACTATTATCTGAATGGTGACAGATTAGGAAAAGGGGAGGTGCAAAGAGACCTGGGTGTCATGGTACATCAGTCATTGAAGGTTGGCATGCAGGTGCAGCAGGCGGTTAAGAAAGCAAATGGCATGTTGGCCTTCATAGCAAGGGGATTTGAGTACAGGGGCAGGGAGGTGTTGCTACAGTTGTACAGGGCATTGGTGAGGCCACACCTGGAGTATTGTGTACAGTTTTGGTCTCCTAACCTGAGGAAGGACATTCTTGCTATTGAGGGAGTGCAGCGAAGGTTCACCAGACTGATTCCCGGGATGGCGGGACTGACCTATCAAGAAAGACTGGATCAACTGGGCTTGTATTCACTGGAGTTCAGAAGAATGAGAGGGGACCTCATAGAAACATTTAAAATTCTGACGGGGTTAGACAGGTTAGATGCAGGAAGAATGTTCCCAATGTTGGGGAAGTCCAGAACCAGAGGTCACAGTCTAAGGATAAGGGGTAAGCCATTTAGGACCGAGATGCGGAGGAACTTCTTCACCCAGAGAGTGGTGAACCTGTGGAATTCTCTACCACAGAAAGTTGTTGAGGCCAATTCACTAAATATATTCAAAAAGGAGTTAGATGAGGTCCTTACTACTAGGGGGATCAAGGGGTATGGCGAGAAAGCAGGAATGGGGTACTGAAGTTGAATGTTCAGCCATGAACTCATTGAATGGTGGTGCAGGCTAGAAGGGCCGAATGGCCTACTCCTGCACCTATTTTCTATGTTTCTATGTAAAGGTCTTGGAATTAGTGCCCCCTATGAAAGAATTTTCCCAATAAAGGTCCCACAGAAGAGGGTTCTTACCATCAGGAATAGTTTTAAAAAGGAGCACATCAGGACTTTTATATATTTTTTTAGATGAGAAGTTTTGCTATCAGAACCTCTTTCAGAGAAGTTACCTCACCATCGTGGCCAAGATCCATTCTAAAAGGAAAGGGAACAGGTCTAGATTTTTTTAAATTGCAAGAGCCAATAGTGTTTCAATGCCATTTAAGTAGATACCATCAAAGACAATATTGGGCCAAAAATTGCGGTCGGAGGCTTCCCGCGAGCGGATGCCTCTGACCAAAATTGTTTTTACGAAAGTACCTGATGAACGAACACTTGCACTCCAAGGCCTAGATGCACAGCCCAGCGCGGAGGCCCACAAATTCCAGGTGCGTACGCACATCCTGGGATCACGTCGGCCTGGACCACAATCGCAATGTAATATTATCATTCTTAGTAAGGAGAACTCCGAGCTCCCATTACTAACAATGAGAATACCCCTAAAATCAAATAAAACACAAACATAATTTTTTTTTAAACTTCACTTTTTAAAAATTAACAGAAATTGCATTAAATTAAATGTTTGAGAAAAAAATATTTTAAAAATGTTTTAATAGTTAACATTAAACTTGCCTTCATAGACAGGGTTTTTAATATAAAAATAAGTAGTAATATTTATTTTTTCTAAAAGCAGGCCTTACACCTGCTTTTACCAGACATAAGAGTTTGAAGGACATTTGCTGAGCAAGAGTTGGGGAAATAGCCCAGATCGCAAGTGCGGGGCTCAGGTGCGTGCGTTGCGCACCTAAACCCTGAACGTGCGGAGCCTCTTCAAGCACGTGCGCACATCATACACACCAGGAGAGGCCACAATTTCAGGGTCAATGACCCTATAGCCTAGAACTTCCTGAAGGTGAAAAACTGAGTTGGGAGCTAGAAAAATCATAAGTTCAGAAACTCACTAGATTTCTCTCTGTTCTGTGCATCTTTAAATTTCCATAATGTTACATGCCTGTAATGTGTTGTATTACATAAAATGAGTGAAACCTTTGTTGCAGTCATTATCAATGCAAATAAGCAGAATTGATTAACCATCAAAATTCCTGTTTTCTTACCCATTCTGCAATGCACTCAACTCACCAATTTTAAATGAGCATAAGAGGCCTGTCAGGAAGGATACCTTGATGCTGCTACCAAAAAAGGCAAGAATTAACTTTTGTACTTGCCTTACTGTGGAGCTGGGAGGAACAAGAGTCCAAGCCAGCCGAATTCACTCGCCCTCCGCAACCAACGAGCCTCTGGGACGACGACTGGCATCTGCAGCTCACCAGTAATAAACAAATGAGGTGAGCAGACCAACATGCCATTGTCCTGGCACCAATTTTATTAGGTGCATTGGACAGAGATCATGCCCTGATTCATAGAAACATAGAAAATAGGTGCAGGAGTATGCACCACCATTCAATGTGATCATAGCTGATCATGCAACTTCAGTATGCCATTCCTGCTTTCTCTCCATACCCTTTGATCCCTAGCCGTAAGGGCCACATCTAACTCTGTTTTGAAGATATCTTACGAACTGACCTCAACAAATTTCTGTAGTAAATCAAACTCAAATTTACGGACTGTCCTGAGCAAACCACCTTGGACCCTACCTTTTTCGATCCCCCAACATACACACCAGTGGCAACCGGCACCACGGTTGACCATGAAGCAGAACCCATCATCCACACCAGGCAGCCCAGCAGGACCCAACACACCAGGCAGCCAAGCAAGGCCAGCTGTACAGCAGCCCAGCAAGAGCCAAACAAATGATTCAACAATGCCACACACCGAGACGATCAACTAGGGCAAGAAGGGCCAGATCGACTCACATTGTAAATAGTTACCCTATTGACTTGGGGTGGGGGGGGGCAGGGGGAGTGTTGTTATATATGTAAACTTGTATTTACTCTGTGCAGCCAACAGAGGGCTCATCCCCTGGAGTCCCAAGGGATCCCATAATCCCTTGGGAGCACAGGTATTTAAGGAGGCTTCACAGGTTTGGGAGGCACTCTGGAGACCTGCAATAAAAGACTAAGCTCACACTTTACTTTGAGCTCACAGTGTTCAGTCTGACTCTTTCTCCATACATAACGCTGGCCTCAACAACTTTCTGTGGTAGAGAATTCCACAAATTCACAATTCTCTGAGTGAAGAAGTTTCACCTCATCTCAGTCCTAAATGGCTTACCCCTTACTCTTATTGTGACTTCTGGACTCCCTCAACATCGGGAATATTCTTCCTCCATCTAACCTGTCCAATCCCATCAGAATTCTATGTGTTTCTATGAGATCTCCTCTCGTTCATCTAAATTCCAGTGAATATAAGACAAGTCGATCCAGTCGTTCTTCATATGTCAGTCCTGCTATCCCGGGAATCAGTCTGGTGAACCTTCGCTGCACTCCCTCAATAGCAAGAATGTCCTTCCTCAGATTAGGAGACCAAAACTGTACACAATATTCAAGGCGTGGCCTCACCAAAGCCCTGTACAACTGCAGTAAGACCTCCCTGCTCCGATACTCAAATCCACTAGCTTTAAAGGCCAACATGCCATTTGCCTTCTTCACCGCCTGCTGTACCTGCATGCCAACTTTCAATGACTGATGTACCATTACACCCAGGTCTCGTTGCATCTCCCCTTTTCCTAATCTATCACCATTCAGATAATATTCTGCCTCCCTGTTTTTGCACCAAAGTGGATAACCTCACATTTATCTATATTATACTGCATCTGCTGCCATGCATTTGCCCACTCACCTAACCTGTCCAAGTTACCCTGCAGCCTCTTAGTAGCCTCCTCACAGCTCACACTGCCACCCAGCTTAGTGTCATCTGCAAACTTGGAGATATTACATTCAATTCCTTTGTCCAAATCATAAATGTATATTGTAAATAACTGGGAGCCCAGCACTGAACCTTGCGATATCCCACTAGTCACTGCCTGCCATTCTGAAAAGGACCCGTTTATTCCTACTCTTTGCTTCCTGTCTGCCAACCAGTTCTCTATCTACGTCAATACATTATCCCCAATACTATGTGCTTTAACTTTGCACACCAATCTCTTGTGTGGGACCTTGTCAAAAGCCTTTTGAAAGTCCAAATACACCACATCCACTGGTTCTCCCCTGTCCACTCTACTAGTTACATCCTCAAAAAATTCTAGAAGATTTGTCAAGCGTGATTTCCCTTTCATAAATCCATGCTGATCTGGACCGATCCTGTCACTGCTTTCCAAATGTGCTGCTATTACATCTTTAATAATTGATTCCAACATTTTCCCAACTACCAATGTCAGGCTAACCGGTCTATAATTCCCCGTTTTCTCTCCCTCCTTTTTTAAAAAGTGGGGTTACATTAGCTACCCTCCAATCCATAGGAACTGATCCATAGTTTATAGAATGTTGGAAAATGACCACCAATGAATCCACTATTTCTAGGGCCACTTCCTTTAGAACTCTGGGATGCAGACTATCAGGCCCTGGAGATTTATCGGCCTTCAATCCCATCAATTTCCCTAACTCAGTTTCCTGACTAGTAAGGATTTCCTTCAGTTCCTCCTTCTCGCTAGACCCTCGGTCTCCTAGTATTTCCGGAAGGTTATTTGTGTCTTCCTCAGTGAAGATAGAACCAAAGTATTTGTTCAATTGGTCTGCCATTTCTTTGTTCCCCATTATAAATTCACCTGATTCTGACTGCAAGGGACTTACATTTGTCTTCACTAATCATTTTCTCTTCACATACCTATAGAAGCTTTTGCAGTCAGTATTTGTGTTCTCTGCAAGCTTACTCTCATAATCTATTTTCCCCCTCCTAATTAAACCCTTTATCCTCCTCTGCTGAATTCTAAATTTCTCCCAGTCCTCAGGTTTGTTGCTTTTTTTGGCCAATTTATATGCCTCTTCCTTGGATTTAACACTATCCCTAATTTCCCTTGTTAGCCACAGTTGAGCCACCTTCTCCGTTTTATTTTTACGCCACACAGGGATGTACAATTGTTGAAGTTCATCCACGTGATTAAATGCCATTGCCTATCCACCGTCAACCCTTTTAGTATAATTTGCCAGTCTATTCTAGCCAATTCACGTCTCATACCATCGAAGTTACCTTTCTTTAAAGTTCAGGACTCTAGTCTCTGAATTAACTGTGTCACTCTCCATCTTAATAAAGAATTCATCATATTATGTTCACTTTTCCCCAAGGGGCCTCGCACAACAAAATTGCCAATTAATCCCCTTGCATTACAAAAGTACCAGTCTAGGATGGCCTGCTCTCTAGTTGGTTCCATAAGAACATAAGAATTAGAAACAGGAGTAGGCCATCTAGCCCCTCGAGCCTGCTCCGCCATTCAACAAGATCATGGCTGACCTGGCCATGGACTCAGCTCCACTTACCCGCCTGTTTCCCGTAACCCTTAATTCCCTTATTGGTTAAAAATCTATCTATCTGTGATTTGAATACATTCAATGAGCTAGCCTCAACTGCTTCCTTGGGCAGAGAATTCCACAGATTCACAACCCTCTGGGAGAAGAAATTCCTTCTCAACTCAGTTTTAAATTGGCTCCCCCGTATTTTGAGGCTGTGCCCCCTAGTTCTAGTCTCCCTGACCAGTGGAAACAACCTCTCTGCCTCTATCTTGTCTATCCCTTTTATTATTTTAAATGTTTCTGTAAGATCACCCCTCATCCTTCTGAACTCCAACGAGTAAAGACCCAGTCTACTCAATCTATCATCATAAGGTAACCTTCTCATCTCCGGAATCAGTCTAGTGAATCGTCTCTGTACCCCCTCCAAAGCTAGTATATCCTTCCTCAAGTAAGGTGACCAAAACTGCACGCAGTACTCCAGGTGTGACCTCACCAATACCCTGTACAGTTGCAGAAGGACCTCCCTGCTTTTGTACTCCATCCCTCTTGCAATGAAGGCCAACATTCCATTCGCCTTCCTGATTACCTGCTGCACCTGCAAACTAACTTTTTGGGATTCATGCACAAGGACCCCAGGTCCCTCTGCACCGCAGCATGTTGTAATTTCTCCCCATTCAAATAATATTCCCTTTTACTGTTTTTTTTCCAAGGTGGATGACCTCACATTTTCCGACATTGTATTCCATCTGCCAAATCTTCGCCCATTTGCTTAACCTATCTAAATCTCTCTGCAGCCTCTGTGTCCTCTACACAACCCGCTTTCCCACTAATCTTTGTGTCATCTGCAAATTTTGTTACACTACACTCTGTCCCCTCTTCCAGGTCATCTATGTATATTGTAAACAGTTGTGGTCCCAGCACCGATCCCTGTGGCACACCACTAACCACCGATTTCCAACCTGAAAAGGACCCATTTATCCCGACTCTCTGCTTTCTGCTAGCCAGCCAATTCTCTATCCATGCTAATACATTTCCTCTGACTCCGCGTACCTTTATCTTCTGCAGTAACCTTTTGTGTGACACCTTATCGAATACCTTTTGGAAATCCAAAAACACCACATCCATCGGTACATCTCTATCCACCATGCTCGTTATATCCTCAAAGAATTCCAGTAAATTAGTTAAACATGATTTCCACTTCATGAATCCATGTTGCGCCTGCTTGATTGCACTATTCCTATCTAGATGTCCCGCTATTTCTTCCTTAATGATAGCTTCAAGCATTTTCCCCACCACAGATGTTAAACTAACCGGCCTATAGTTACCTGCCTTTTGTCTGCCCCCTTTTTTAAACAGAGGCGTGACATTAGCTGCTTTCCAATCCGCTGGTACCTTCCCAGGGTCCAGAGAATTTTGGTAGATTATAACGAATGTATCTGCTATAACTTCCGCCATCTCTTTTAATACCCTGGGATGCATTTCATCCGGACCAGGGGACTTGTCTCCCTTGAGTCCCATTAGCCTGTCCAGCACTACCCCACTAGTGATAGTGATTGTCTCAAGGTCCTCCCTTCCCACATTCCCTTGACCAGCAATTTTTGGCATGGTTTTTGTGTCTTCCATTGTGAAGACCGAAGCAAAATAATTGTTTAAGGTCTCAGCCATTTCCACATTTCCCATTATTAAATCCCCCTTCTCATCTTCTAAGGGACCAACATTTACTTTAGTCACTCTTTTCCATTTTATATATCGGTCAAAGCTTTTACTATCTGTTATGTTTTGCGCAAGTTTACTTTCGTAATCTATCTATCCTTTATTGCTTTCTTAGTCATTCTTTGCCGTCGTTTAAAATTTTCCCAATCTTCTAGTTTCCCACTAACCTTGGCCACCTTATACGCATTGGTTTTAATTTGATACTCTCCTTTATTTCCTTGGTTATCCACGGCTGGTTATCCCTTCTCTTACCACCCTTCTTTTTCACTGGAATATATTTTTGTTGAGCACTATGAAAGAGCTCCTTAAAAATCCTCCACTGTTCCTCAATTGTGCCACTGTTTAGTCTGTGTTTCCAGTCTACTTTAGCCAACTCTGCCCTCATCCACTGTAGTAACATAGAAACATAGAAAATAGGTGCAGGAGTGGGCCATTCGGCCCTTCTAGCCTGCACCGCCAATCAATGAGTTCATGGCTGAACATGCAACTTCAGTACCCCATTCCTGCTTTCTCACCATACCCCTTGATCCCCCTAGTAGTAAGGACTTCATCTAACTCCTTTTTGAATATATTTAGTGAATTGGCCTCAACAACTTTCTGTGGTAGAGAATTCCACAGGTTCACCACTCTCTGGGTCCCCTTTGTTTAAGCATAGTACGCTCGTTTGAGACACTACTTCCTCACCCTCAATCTGTATTACAAATTCAGCCATACTCAACATATTGGTCGAGAAAACCATCCCTTATACACTCCAGGAAATCCTCCTCCACTGTATTGCTACCAGTTTGGTTAGCCCACATGTAGATTAAAGTCACCCATGATAACTGCTGTACCTTTATTGCACGCATCCCTAATTTCCTGTTTGATGCCATCCCCAACCTCACTACCACTGTTTAGTGGTCTGTACACAACTCCCACTAGCGTTTTCTGCCCTTTGGAGTTCCGCAGCTCTACCCATACAGATTCCATATCACCCAAGCTAATGTCCTTCCTTACTATTGCGTTAATCTCCTCTTTAACTAGCAACGCTACCCCACCTCCTTTTCCTTTCTGTCTATCCTTCCTGAATATTGAATACCCCTGGATGTTGAGTTCTCAGCCTTGGTCACCCTGGAGCCATGTCTCCATAATCCCAATTACACCATATCCGTTAACAGCTATCTGCGCAGTTAATTCATCCACCTTATTACGAATGCTCCTCGCATTGAGACACAGAGCCTTCAGGCTTGTTTTTTTAACACTATTTGTCCTTTTAGAATTATAATGTCATGTGGCCCTTTTTGATTTTTGCCTTTGATTTCTCTGCTCTCCACCTTTCCTTATCTCCTTTCTACCTTTTGCTTCTGCCCCCATTTTACTTCCATCTGTCTCCCTGCATAGATTCCCATCCCCCTGCCATATTAGTTTAAACCCTCCCCAACAGCATTAACAAACACTGCCCCCCCAGAATATTGGTTCCAGTCCTGCCCAGGTGCAGACCATCCAGTTTGTATTGGTCCCACCTCCCCCAGAACCGGTTCCACTGTTCCAGGAATTTGAATTCCTCCATCTTGCACCATTCCTCAATTCATCTTAATTATCCTGCTATTTCTACTCTGACTAGGGCTCAAACAAAAAGTCAGATATGGACCAACTGGGCTAAACTGAAGCCACCCATCTCATTTGAACTTTTAGATTCACCTCCACTTTATTACGCATCTTAGTTAAACCAATCAGAACAATTAAATGGCATCTTTCACTCTAGCATTCATCCATTCAACACATCAAATCAAAAACATAAAACGCAGAGGTCAACAACCATGGCAGTGCTGGCTTTCAATGACACAGAGGCCTGAGGAGTACTTCTCTTCGGCTTACCAACGGAGCAAGTTCATAAATTGAATTCATCTTGGATATTTCACTATATGACCCGAGGCGCACAGCATCTGCAACTGGAAATTGAACTTACTACCAATTCATTAAGCATATTGACTCATATTAGGAAAAAGTACTCTGTCTCAGATAAAGAAAACTGCACTAATTTCAATATTAATGATGTACATCTGTTGCAGAATCAACATGTTCAGTGCCATCCACCATTTTGATGTAATACCCATAACCCTAGGTACCATCTCACTAATACTCACCAGATTCCATTCTTTATTAGCAGTCTTCTCACCAAAAAGACACATCAGCCAGATTGTCTCTTCCAGAACCTTCACCCTGAATCTCAATTCCAAGATACAGAAATTTCTACGGCCCACCAGGAACAGCCAATGGCTATCTCAGTTGTGGCTCAGTGAGCAGCAAACTCACCACTGAGTTAGAAGGTTGTGGGTTCAAATCCCATTCCAGGGACTTGAGCACATACATCTGGGCTGACATTCCAGTGCAGTGTTGAAGGAATGCTGCACTGTTGGAGGTGCTGTCTTTCAGATGAGACATCAAACCGAGGCCCTGTTTGCCCTCTCAGGTGGACATAAAAGATTCTAAGGCACTATTTTGAAGAAGAGCAGAGGAGTTATCCCTGGTATCCTGGCCAATATTTATCCCTCAATCAATATAACAAACACAGTTTATCTGGTCAATACCACATTGCTGTTTGTGGGAGATGCTGTGCACAAATTGGTTGCCACATTTCCCACATTACAACAGTGACTACACTTCAAAAGTACTTCATTGGCTGTAAAGCATCCAGTGGTGATGAAAAGTGCTGTATAAATGCAAGTCTTTGTCACACCTCTTAAGCAGCATACCTTCCAAAACACACTCATCTGAAACTCTTCCTTCTCTACAAGCTCTATATTTAAATAATATTAAGGTGACTGACATCCAACAAAGATAAAACCTCAAATGGACAATTAGCCAATCACTGTTTGGCATTGAACAACAGTAATGACCTGCTCTATCATAGTTTTCAGATCTTATTTCATTGCAACTTAACACTTTTCTTTCTGGCAATCTTGCTAATCCATCTCATCTTTTCCACCTCCTTTCCCCAGTCTCTGTCTCTCATATTTTTCTTCTCCATCCTTCACTCTCTACTTCATTGCACTATGCTTGTGCTGATAGTCTATACTGGACTGTAGGACGAGCACATCAAGTGTTCAAACCTGAACTGCACTCCAATCATAAAATATGTCCAAGTTGTGAAGCGACTTAGTGTGGAACCAGTTAGACTGCATGAGGTGTATTGCACAGGTCAGTGCCACTGGACATACCAAATAATAATGGCCCAGCCAGAGTGGAAAAGAGCTTGGATCAGACGCCTTTATACAATGGGAGGGTAGGGCATTGTGTACAATGCTAGTGTGCTACAAGGACACCCTCAAAGCCTCCCTGATAAAGTGTGACATCCCCACTGACACCTGGGAGTCCCTGGCCCAAGACCACCCTAAGTGGAGGAAGTGCACCCAAGAGGGTGCTGAGCACCTCGAGTCTCATCGCCGAGAGCATGCAGAAATTAAGCGCAGGCAGTGGAACGAGCATGCGGCAAACCAGTCCCAGCCACCCCTTCCCTCAACGACTATCTGTCCCACCTGTGACAGAGTCTGTGGCTCTCGTATTGGACTGTTCAGCCACCAAAGAACTAACTTCAGGAGCGGAAGCAAGTCTTCCTCGATTCCGAGGGACTGCCTTTGATTATGATGAGAGTGTTGTGGTAACACTTTCATACCAGGCCTGTGGATTCCCAAAAAGTACAATCTGGATTTTACTCTGTGTGTGAGAATGATTAAAGAATATTGTTAGTGTCAGCTTGGCTCAACTGGTATAACTTTCATCTCTGCCTCGGAAGGCTGTGGGTTCAAGTCCCGCTCCAAAACCTGTACCACATAATCTAGTCTGACACTGAAGAAATGCTACATTTTTGGAGGTGTCGCTATTTGGGTGAAATGTTAAACAGTTGCTATCCAGATGGACATAATGGATCTCATAGCATGATCGGGAAAAGAACAGGGATTCGACCAACATTCCTCCCTCATCCAATAGTACCAAAAACAGCATAAATGTTCATTCATTTAATTTGCAGTTTGTGGGTCCTTCTTTGTGAAAATCAGCTTCTGTGTTTGCCTACTGAAACAGACAACATTCAAGAAATGATTCCCTGTCTGTGAAGTGCTATGTAACATCTGAAGATGTGAAAGGTGGTCGAGAAATGCAGGTTCTTCCTTACTCTCCGTAGCATCTCTTTGTTGAACCAAGTTCTAAAGAAAATGGTTCAAGTGATTGGACTGTGAGTCCATGTCAATTCCATGAAACAGTCAGCATTTAAGCAGAGATGATTCTGCTTATGCCGACATTGCAGGACTACAGGCCCAGCTGCCTGTTTAAATCACAATCAGGACTTGCAACGTTTTTCTTCTCCATTCGTTGGAAGAGACCTCCAGCTCAGCATTTTGTTTTTTTAAATATTCCTGCACAGTTGACCAGAGCATCTGGAGGTTGTAATCGGGGCGGGTGTGGAATGGAGAAACACTTTGTAGCATAAAGAAGGGATCTCAGTAATAATCCAACAACAAGTCACCACAGGAACAGCAGTACAAAACACCCCCTCAAGCAGTGCAACCTCCAAGTGTCCTTCACCACAGAATGACAGCAGAATTGAAGGACTGAGATTGAGGGGTGATCTAATTGAGGTATTTAAAATGTTAAAAGAATTTAATAGAGTAAATGCGGAGAAACTATTTCTTCTGGCGTGGGAATCAAGAACAAGGAGACTTAACCTTAAAGTTAGAGCTCGGCCATTCAGGAGTGAACTCAGGGAGCACTTTTTCACACAAAGGATAGTAGAAATTTGGAACTATCTACCCCCAAAAGGCTGTGGATGGTGGAACAATTGGAGCTTTCAAGACTGATAGATTTTTGATCGGTATCAGGGGATATGGAGCAAAGATGGGAAAATGGAGTTGAGGTACAAATCATCATCACTGGCAAAGCCTCTCGTGAGTTGCCCTGAAAAGATGATGATAGGTCTTCTTCTTGAACTGCTGCAGTAGTGGCTAGAGACAACCGTGTGGCTTGTTAGTCAACAACACTGGTCTGAGACTGGAGTCACATATAGGCCAGACTACAGGTTTCCTTCCCTGGTTACAGATAGAGCAGTAGATGTGAAAACCTAGTAATCATTTCAGAAACAGTTGAATACTGTGGTGGGGCATCAGGAAGGTCTTTCTCATTCGATGAATGAATGACCTTCCTCATCGGGATCTTACCTTATGAAACATAGTCATACAAAGTCTGATTTTATTTTCCAAACTTTTGCTTACAATCTACTGATATAAATGTAATATTTCAACAGAGACTGCCTTTTGTAAATAAAGCTTTCAGGTTTTTCAATTCAAATTTTCAGCTCCTTTAGGTTCTTTGCTGATTTTTTTTTTGTCTTTTCTCGCTGATCTTCCCGGCAAGATCGTCCATTGCAGGCTAACTTCACCAACCTCCTTCTCATCCCACTCAACATAACCCCCTCACCCCCCTCAGACTGTGCCAGCAGATTAGCAACCACTGATCTTTTCTGCATGTTTCACCAGTCTGTCTGTTCACTCACAAACCAGGCCCTTGCCATCCATGACCTTATTGTGGCTGATTGCTTTTTCATCCTGGCTTTGATTGAAACTTGGCTTAAAGCTGACTACAGTTTTCCTCTTACTGAATCATCCACACTGGCTATATCTTTCACCACCTGCTCTACCCATACTGCTGCAGTGTGACTCTTAGCACCAAGCATACCTTTGTCTCTGCCACTACTCCTCTGGTACCTTCTCCTCCTTCAAGCTCCTCATCTCTCTCGCCTCTCCATTAAAATCTTCATTGTCTACCATCCCCCAAATACCACCCCGAATCTCTCCTCAACTTTCATTGCATACAGAGGCTGGATGAGTATCGCTCTGCATGAGCACAGTCTCATTTGTGTTTTCTTCAGCCATGCCCTTGCTGCTGGACACAGTCTCAGCATGCCCACTGATCTGCTTGGCGTCAGGATGTGATAGCAATGAGATCTTTAAATCTCTGCCTCAAAGTACTCTCAATCGGATCCCTTAGAATGTTGAAGATGGACAGTAGAGCCTCTTGCAGATTGGAGCCAAAGCCTCTACATCAGCTGTATGAGCATTCATGAGAGATACTCTTACTGTGCTTAAGATCCAGTTTACAGATGGCTTTTCCAAGATAAATGTGGACATGGGAATTTATAATTGAAAAAGATGAGACTGCAGCACAAAGAGATTTTCATAATTTTTTTATGCGTAATCTTTTTATTTGTTTGCTGCATCAGCGCTAACTAACTTTTCCCAGACATTTTACTTTAAAAAAAATTGAATATATATATTCACTTTGCCTTTAAAGTATTTTTGTGGAAACTATAATGACATGCAGATTGCATGATAAGTGACACAGTGAAGTCAATCTCATTATTACAATTTATGAAGGACTGGATTCCATCTTATTGAGGCCGAGTTTCCTTGTTCACTGCAATAGAGATACTGCCAAAACCAGGGAAGAAGTTAATTATCATGAGAGGTTTGAAATTAATATTCTTCAAGAGATTCTGCTGTGTAAAACTGCAATTTTGACTGTAAACACCATCAAGCATATAATATAAGTCAGCCTGTCTAGAAGAGGAAAAAATGAGCTAGACTAATTTCAAAAACAACATATTTAGCAGCTGCAAATGCCTTGTTTGTGTCGAGTACATTAAATGGTTATTTTAACATCAGCTTATACTGAAACTGGAATTAATTTAGAACTCAAATATTACAATAAAAATTCTTTGTTTTTTAATGTTCTGAAATTCAATTCTAAATAACTTTCTTGAACCATCTATGGTTCAGTTTTGATCCCTTCACATTTAAGATTTGAAATATGTACATTTACAATTAGACGTGCAGGATATTATTTCATGGGTCCTAGCAGCCCTCCCAATGCCATTACACAAGTAATCATTACCCATATTTAAACCTAGATACTGACTATCAGCACGTAATTAAATTATGGGACAGATCAAGGGTCAAGGATGTCTCGGAGCGGGTGCAGGACATTCTGAAATGGGAGGGAGAACAGCCAGTTGTCGTGGTGCACATTGGTACCAACGACATAGGCAAAAAAAGGGATGAGGTCCTACGAAACGAATTTAAGGAGCTAGGAGCTAAATTAAAAAGTAGGACCTCAAAAGTAGTAATCTCGGGATTGCTACCAGTGCCACGTGATAGTCAGAGTAGGAATCGCAGGATAGCGCAGATGAATACGTGGCTTGAGCAGTGGTGCAGCAGGGAGGGATTCAAATTCCTGGGGCATTGGGACCGGTTCTGGGGGAGGTGGGACCAGTACAAACCGGACGGTCTGCACCTGGGCAGGACTGGAACCAATGTCCTAGGGGGAGTGTTTGCTAGTGCTGTTGGGGAGGATTTAAACTAATATGGCAGGGGGATGTGAACCAATGCAGGGAGACAGAGGGAAACAAAAAGGAGACAAAAGCAAAAGACAGAAAGGAGATGAGGAAAAGTGGAGGGCAGAGAAACCCAAGGCAAAGAATAAAAAGGGCCACTGTACAGCAAAATTCTAAAAGGACAAAGGGTGTTAATAAAACAAGCCTGAAGGCTTTGTGTCTTAATGCAAGGAGTATCCGCAATAAGGTGGATGAATTAATTGTGCAAATAGATGTGAACAAATATGATGTGATTGGGATTACGGAGACGTGGCTCCAGGATGATCAGGGCTGGGAACTCAACATTCAGGGGTATTCAACATTCAGGAAGGATAGAATAAAAGGAAAAGGAGGTGGGGTAGCATTGCTGGTTAAAGAGGAGATTAATGCAATAGTTAGGAAAGACATTAGCTTGGATGATGTGGAATCTATATGGGTAGAGCTGCAGAACACCAAAGGGCAAAAAACGTTAGTAGGAGTTGTGTACAGACCTCCAAACAGTAATAGGGATGTTGGGGAGGGCATCAAACAGGAAATTAGGGGTGCATGCAATAAAGGTGTAGCAGTTATAATGGGTGACTTTAATATGCACATAGATTGGGCTAGCCAAACTGGAAGCAATACGGTGGAGGAGGATTTCCTGGAGTGCATAAGGGATGGTTTTCTAGACCAATATGTTGAGGAACCAACTAGGGGGGAGGCCATCTTAGACTGGGTGTTGTGTAATGAGAGAGGATTAATTAGCAATCTCATTGTGCGAGGCCCCTTGGGGAAGAGTGACCATAATATGGTGGAATTCTGCATTAGGATGGAGAATGAAACAGTAATTTCAGAGACCATGGTCCAGAACTTAAAGAAGGGTAACTTTGAAGGTATGAGGCGTGAATTGGCTAGGATAGATTGGCGAATGATACTTAGGGGGTTGACTGTGGATGGGCAATGGCAGACATTTAGAGACCGCATGGATGAAGTACAACAATTGTACATTCCTGTCTGGCGTAAAAATAAAAAGGGGAAGGTGGCTCAACCGTGGCTATCTAGGGAAATCAGGGATAGTATTAAAGCCAAGGAAGTGGCATACAAATTGGCCAGAAATAGCAGCGAACCTGGGGACTGGGAGAAATTTAGAACTCAGCAGAGGAGGACAAAGGGTTTGATTAGGACAGGGAAAATGGAGTACGAGAAGAAGCTTGCAGGGAACATTAAGGCGGATTGCAAAAGTTTCTATAGGTATGTAAAGAGAAAAAGGTTGGTGAAGACAAACGTAGGTCCCCTGCAGTCAGAATCAGGGGAAGTCATAACGGGGAACAAAGAAATGGCGGACCAATTGAACAAGTACTTTGGTTCGGTATTCACTAAGGAGGATACAAACAACCTTCCGGATATAAAAGGGGTCAGAGGGTCTAGTAAGGAAGGGGAACTGAGGGAAATCTTTATTAGTCGGGAAATTGTGTTGGGGAAATTGATGGGATTGAAGGCCGATAAATCCCCAGGGCCTGATGGACTGCATCCTAGAGTACTTAAGGAGGTGGCCTTGGAAATAGCGGATGCATTGACAGTCATTTTCCAACATTCCATTGACTCTGGATCAGTTCCTATGGAGTGGAGGGTAGCCAATGTAACCCCACTTTTTAAAAAAGGAGGGAGAGAGAAAACAGGGAATTATAGACCGGTCAGCCTGACCTCAGTAGTGGGTAAAATGATGGAATCAATTATTAAGGATGTCATAGCAGTGCATCTGGAAAATGGTGACATGATAGGTCCAAGTCAGCATGGATTTGTGAAAGGGAAATCATGCTTGACAAATCTTCTGGAATTTTTTGAGGATGTTTCCAGTAAAGTGGACAAAGGAGAACCAGTTGATGTGGTATATTTGGACTTTCAGAAGGCTTTCGACAAGGTCCCACACAAGAGATTAATGTGCAAAGTTAAAGCACATGGGATTGGGGGTAGAGTGCTGACGTGGATTGAGAACTGGTTGTCAGACAGGAAGCAAAGAGTAGGAGTAAACGGGTACTTTTCAGAATGGCAGGCAGTGACTAGTGGAGTGCCGCAAGGTTCTGTGCTGGGGCCCCAGCTGTTTACATTGTACATTAATGATTTAGACGAGGGGATTAAATGCAGTATCTCCAAATTTGCGGATGATACTAAGTTGGGTGGCAGTGTGAGCTGCGAGGAGGATGCTATTAGGCTGCAGAGTGACTTGGATAGGTTAGGTGAGTGGGCAAATGCATGGCAGATGAAGTATAATGTGGATAAATGTGAGGTTATCCACTTTGGTGGTAAAAACAGAGAGACAGACTATTATCTGAATGGTGACAGATTAGGAAAAGGGAAGGTGCAACGAGACCTGGGTGTCATGGTACATCAGTCATTGAAGGTTGGCATGCAGGTACAGCAGGCGGTTAAGAAAGCAAATGGCATGTTGGCCTTCATAGCGAGGGGATTTGAATACAGGGGCAGGGAGGTGTTGCTACAGTTGTACAGGGCCTTGGTGAGGCCACACCTGGAGTATTGTGTACAGTTTTGGTCTCCTAACTTGAGGAAGGACATTCTTGCTATTGAGGGAGTGCAGCGAAGGTTCACCAGACTGATTCCCGGGATGGCGGGACTGACCTATCAAGAAAGATTGGATCAACTGGGCTTGTATTCACTGGATTTCAGAAGAATGAGAGGGGACCTCATAGAAACGTTTAAAATTCTGACGGGTTTAGACAGGTTAGATGCAGAAAGAATGTTCCCAATGTTGGGGAAGTCCAGAACCAGGGGTCACAGTCTGAGGATAAGGGGTAAGCCATTTAGGACCGAGATGAGGAGAAACTTCTTCACCCAGAGAGTGGTGAACCTGTGGAATTCTCTACCACAGAAAGTAGTTGAGGCCAATTCACTAAATATATTCAAAAGGGAGTTAGATGAAGTCCTTACTACTCGGGGGATCAAGGGTTATGGCGAGAAAGCAGGAAGGGGGTACTGAAGTTTCATGTTCAGCCATGAACTCATTGAATGGCGGTGCAGGCTAGAAGGGCTGAATGGCCTGCTCCTGCACCTATTTTCTATGTTTCTATGTTTCTATCACAGTTGAATCTGATCCCATCCTAACCAGTTGCCCACTCACGGGTCACTGAATAAATTTTTTTTCCCCTCTCTCTGGCCATTATGATTGTGACTGAAATTTAATTGTCAGCACAGGCCAGTTAAAGTATTGATCAGTACCACGGCCAATAATGCATCAGGGGAATTTTTACAGTCTCAATTGGGGACGAAATTGCCCACCACTGGAAACGGGGTGCACCTACCCTGTTTCTGTTGATTTTACTGGTGCAATGGATGCGGTGGCTTCTTGAGCGAAATTCCGCTCTTTGGCTTTTTTCCGGTGGACTGGAAGTCAGTCATAATGGAGGCAGAAATGGGGCGGTCTAGAAGGTGGGGGTGGGTGGAGTGTCTGCCGCTGACAGTCATCAGCATAGCGCTGATGACATCATTACGGCATCGCGTCACCACGGTTCTACCCTTCACTTAAAGGGAAGAGTCTGCGCGATTTTTAAGTTCGGCCCACTAGGCCACCAGGGAGGGTTTCGGCCAAGCCAGTGGTCTGGCACCCAGGGACAGTCGGCCAATTACAACCTCCCTGCACTGGCAGAAAAAAGCAACTTTTGGTACCGCGCAGCCAAAGCAAGATTTTCTCGGCGGAATTTTGCCATCATGGGGGAGCATCGGCGGCGCGCACTCTGATGACGCACTTAGGACGGATCGGCAGCAGTGGAGTGGTAGGGGAGGGAACAGGTCACTGCCGGGATACCGTAGGAGCAGAATTTTCAAAATGGCTGCCATTACATGAACAATCAGAGGCCTTTGCACGCTGTTGCATAGCCGCCGATTTCCGGCAGTAACAGGCCTTAAGGAAGGGGCAATTTTGGCTTCGATGGATTTCTAGACTAACGCTGTGAAGTAAATTTCAATAACAAGACAGTTATCTTCTAAAGCTTCAGAATTCATAAATCATTGTTTCTGTATCCTTGTTCGGCAGCCTCCTTGGAGGAGGATTGACTGACTCTGAGCAAGGGTTTTTAGTGAAAAGGTCAAATTGGTATCACTGGGGCCAGTGCAGTTTATAATTTGTTCGTAGATCACATGATGAATCAAAAGAACCGTATTTTTGTCACGATGATGTTACTTCCAACTATGTGAAAGTGTGATTTGATGCAATGTTTGTCATCATGTAGTGTCTTGCAAACCAAAAAATCTAGTTCATCAAACACTTTTATCATAAGATGGGGTCCTTCTTAATATTTAACTAATACATTATTCATTACCCACACAAACTTATTTCTCTAAATTTTATTTTAGCTTTTGTAAATCCTAGCCTTAATGGATGTTTGCACATGGATGGACAAAACCATGAAACAAAGAGCAGAAAAGAGTTTGGATAACTTCAGACATCAAACACAAGAAGCATAAAAGGAGCTGCATTTGATATCTAATTTTAACATATAATCTTTTTCAATAAGTATATGTCTTCCACATGACTCTTCAAAGAAGAGGTATAACCATTTAAATTAGTTGTGTGGTAATTATAACCCATATTTCATGTTTATATATGCTTTGTAGGTTAAAACATCTTTTATGTGCAAAACACTATGATCAGTCTGGAGCAGCAAATAGATACTAGGGATGAAAGTTGGTTCATTTCATTTAATTACTTAATGAAGCACAACCTCTAGAGTTCTAAAACTTTCATTCCCCCTCAGGAGACAGACTGAAACTGTCAACAGCTTTTTGATAATGATATTCAGTAAAGTATAGCACTGGAGTAAGTCCCATCAGAGTTTGCATACAACTTTAGGGATGTGGTAAAGTGTCAACTGAAATATTGCCAAAATTATTTGACTTCCTTTCATGTGCACTTAGAAAATATGCAATATTTTCTAACAAGACTTGAGGGCGCCATAATGGCTCAGTGATTTTTGTGGCATGTGTTAACATAGTCTGTTTCCAGGAGGGGGTGCTGTTTGCAGATCTCTTGGATTCTCAGTGTTCCTCTGGTCTCGTTTGGGAGAATAGTGTGTGTTCTGTGTTTGCACTCCCTTCTCCAAAGGAAATCTCTGGTTTCACCCTTGCCACTCAGTATGATTGAACTGTACAGTAGAATGTAATGTCGCTAGTCCCTCTTTATCCCTGTTGCAACCATCGAACACTCTGATAGGCAAGCAGGCCAGTAAAATGAGAAAAGGGCGGTGTACAATTTCGATTCACAATAGCACTTTGCTGACTTCTTTCATTAAAACAATTGAAAAAGTAACAGAAGACAAGGTGACTCGAGTGGTAAAGATTACGCAAATGGGTTATAAAAGCCTGCAGGAAGAAATAACGACTAAAGGAGATATGGAGGCAAGTTTCAACTTCACTGCCTGGATCGTAATGTGGCAGAGTTGATTACCTGCCTGTTATAGAACTCATCAATTTTCATCTCTTATCAATGGGATGACAATTGGATGAATTGACAACAAGCAGACAATCTGCATCATCACATTAATGCCCAGGCGGTGAAGTTGAAAATTGCCACATGCAGACCCAGTTTCGAGGAGCTGTGCAATGAGTCTTTATTTCAATACAGTGATGTTCTAAATCACCTGGGGCTTAAAGAGTTGTTTTCATACATTACAATCACTCGTAAATATATTTTGTTCCCAAGTGGTGTATCTGTTATGACAAAGGAAAAGTGGCTTCAGGAACGAATACACTTGACAGTACCAGTTATTAGTGATTTTTTTTTAAATATGAAAAACTTGGAGTCACCTGTTTCTACACAAAATATTCTTGGGCTACTTCTGACCAGCAGTGTTACGCATCAAACACAGGGTAAAAGATTGAGAGCCACTGCAGTGTACAGATATCAGTTTCTCTATTTTATTCCTTCCATTTTCCGATGATTTCCTCCCCTCAGTCTCTCCTAGAAGCAGTGATTCATGGCTGGCATATGATTCAAGCAGCCCTCTGAAATCTCATACAAGTAACCATTTAATTGCTTCATAAGTCTAGACAGTGCATGCTGCCACACTGTTTGACCGTCACTGGATGGTGATCAGAACCATGACTGCTTTTTCTTCCCTCTCTAACCCGAAGGACACTGAATCCAATTGTAGTGCCCTCACTGACTCCTTGGTTGAAAACAGCTAACTCAGTCCATAATAGGAATCAAACCTGGGGCCTTCCTGGCTGAGTATCATGACTCGTGGTATACTTGCCCAGTGAATTATTGCCAATGTTTTATCTTCCATATCTTCTGATCAGAGTTCCGTGTCTGGCATGGGTTACATCATTGCACAGAAGTAGAAGATATAATGAATGTAATTTACTTTGTTGTTAGTTATTATATTGTTTTTTAACATGTTAAATTTTAAAATTGAGAAACTACAATTCACACAAACATTCACAGAACATCAAAGCATCATCAATACTCAGAATAGGTGATAGCCCCCACCACACGTGAACACATTCACACCTGCTACACATATTAGTAGCATTGCTGTACTGCACTGATTAAATATTTATGATGTGAAATGCATCAGAAGCAGAGAAATCTGGAAGAATTTCTTTTTAGAATTAGTTCTGATTGTCATAGTAAATACAAGGCATGTTTTTTTTTTAATCATGGCAGTGATTGGTTCAGCACTTGACTTTGTCCTGTACCAAAATTATCCCTGGTGTAGTACGCCCCTTGATATCGACTTATCACTTTACTTGTTATTTTTTTAATCAGCATGTGTTTGAGTAAAACCTAAAGATATGATTGTTTCATCAGTCATTGCTAATTCCTGATGATGACCGTAAAGAGCAGAACTTAGAAGTTACATTACATTTATAAATTAATATTTTTGGTGCTTATCAACAGCAATTTACATTTATAAAGCACACCTGAGATTGGAAAGATGTCCCAGAGCACTTTATAGATCAGAGAATGAAGTGGGCACAATGGGAGGGAAAGGATAGGTAGAATGGAGATGGGGGCAGGGCTGAAAGAGCGGTTGAAGAGAAAATGATTTAATATGCTTTAGATAAGAGGAAGGAATGGCATAAGCTGAAAGAATGTTGGGAGATAGTTCCAGAGGACAGGGACTGAAAGAAAAGCCGCAAATGGTGGAGTGGAGAACATGGAACAGACCAGTGTCAGAGAAATGTGTTTGAAGAAGCTTGGGCAATGCCATGGAGGAAGTTGAAGGTGAGGATAAAGAACCTTAAATTAATTCATAGGACACAAAGAATAAGTGATGCCTAGCAAAGATTGGCATAATAGAAGTGTGGGGCTTTGAGTGGGTAAGACGAGAGGCAGCAGGATTCTGCATAAGTTGCAGTTTGCAGAAGTGGAGGACAGTTGTCTAGCAGAGCATTAGAGAAGTCAAGTCTGGAGATGCTGATTAGAACATTACTGGCAGTGGGAGAGATAGAGGCAGGCAAGTTTGCAAAGGTGGTAAAAGGAAGTCTTGGTGATGGAGCAGCATGTCCAGTTAGCACCATTACTCTGAGACGGCAGTCAAGGAGGTTGATAGAGTTAAAAACTGACAGAAGCCAAAAAAATGTAGCTTTGCTTGGGGAAATTTTGACTTATGTTGGATGGACAGTTGGAAAGTTGAGCAATGAATGTTGTCAATGCTGGTGAATGGAACATTTTTTCACAATTTGTCCCCATTTCCAACACACAGTGCTTCCAGGTAAAGCAATGCATGGATTAGGCGCAGGATGAATTACTCTCTCTGCTTCAACAACACATCATAACTCCAACCACAGAAGAGTGCTTCCTACTGCACCAGTATAATATTTTGGTCTCTCACACCAGCTATGCTTTTTTATTTGTCTGACTGAGATTGTCAGTTTGTGCAGAATTGCAGTTAGTTTTTTTTTCTGTAGACCAGCTTGAACTATCCAAGCGTATTCAACAGTGGACAGAAATAAATCTTCCATCCTATCTATACAGGCTGGATTCTGCCTAGGTCAGACATGAAAAGAGTGTGTGCCAACCCATTATTCCATCCAGTCCCCATCTATTCTAATATGTTCTGAAGATGGAATTTTCAGATCAATGATGTTACTGCTCGCAGACATGGTCCAACATCTTCACTGCACATATTTCCTGTTCAATTGGTAAGATTTTTATTTAAATATAAGTATTGGGGAGGGCATAAGTATAGAGTGTGAATTCAGTAGACTTGTCAAACTTAAATATTACATAAGAACATAAGAAATAGGAGCAGGAGCAGGCCATCTGGCCCCTCGAGCCTGCTCTGCCATTCAAAAAGATCATGGCTGGTCTGATCTTGGCCTCAAATCCACTTCCCCGCCCGCTTCCCATAACCCTCGACTCCCTTATCCTTCAAAAACTATCTATCCCTACCTTAAAATTATTCAATGACCCAGCCTCCACAGCTCTTTGGGGTAGAGAATTCCAAAGATTCACAACGCTCAGAGAGAAGAAATTCTTCCTAATTTCCGTTTTAAATGGGCGACCGCTTATTCTGAGACTATGTCCCCTAGTTCTAGAGTCCCCCACGAGAGGAAACACCTTCTCTACATCCAACCTGTCAAGCCCCCTCAGAATCATATATGTTTCAATAAGATCACCTCTCATTCTTCTAAACTCCAATGAGTATAGGCCCAACCTGCTCAATCTTTCTTCATATGACAACCCCTTCATCTCCGGAAACAACCTAGTGAACCTTCTCTGAATTGCCTCCAATGCAAGTATATCCCTCCTTAAATAAGGAGACCAATACTGTAAACAATATTCCAGGTGTGGTCTCACCAATGCCCTGTACAGTTGTAGCAAAACTTCCTTACTTTAATATTCCATCCCCCTTGCAATAAAGGCCAACATACCATTTTCTTTCCTAATTATTTGCTGTACCTGCATGCTAACTTTTTCAGTTTCATGTACAAGGACCCCCAAATAGCTCTGTACCGCAGCATTTTGTAATCTCTCCCCATTAAATAAAAATTTGCTTTTTTATTTTTCCTACCAAAGTTGATAACCTCACATTTTCCCACATTATACTCCAATTTTTTGCCCACTCACTTAACCTATCTATATCCCTTTGCAGATTCTCTGTGTCCTCCTCACAACTTTCTTTCCCACCTATCTTTGTATCATCATCAAATTTAGTTACATTACATTCTGGCCCTTCATCCAAATCATTTATATAGATTGTACTGATCCCTATGGCACCCCACTAATTACAGTTTGCCAACCTGAAAATGACCCATTTATTCCGACTCCCTGTTTTCTGTTAGTTAGCCAATCCTCTATCCATGCTAATATATTACCCACAACCCCATGAGCTCTTATCTTGTCCCGTAACCTTTTATGTGGCACCTTATCGAATGCTTTCTGGAAATCCAAATACACGACATCTACTGGTTCCCCTTTATCCACCCTGCTTGTTACATCCTGAAAGAACTCGAGCAAATTTGTCAAACATGGTTTCCCTTTCATAAAACCATGCTGATTCTGCTTGACTGCATTATGATTTTCTAAATGTCCTGCTACTACTTCCTTAATAATGGACTCCAGCATTTTCCCATTGACATATTGTATGTAATTAACTGTTTTATATTTTATTATGCCAAATTAGTCAATCCATAAATAAATCCATTATTTATTTGGAAAATATGCTTTCATTAATGTTCTATGATTTCAGTGGCCGCTGACAGCACATGTTTGCAGCCGCAGGTCAGGAGGATAAAAGAGCTGGAGCCCTACAACATCATGGTCATACCACTACAACTTCCAGCGCGAGCCATTCCAAGTATGCAACAACTTCGAGGTGGGCGACCGAATTATGTCATCAAGGCCCAGTTCGCTATTTGGGGCGTGGGCAGGAACATCAGCGGGGCCCAGACACCGCGGAGGAGAGAGAAAGTCAGGCGGATGAGCAGCAAGAGATCGTGGCGGAGGTGCGGTGTATGATTGAGGCGGAGGTGCAGTGAGAGATTGTGGCTGAGATGTGATGAGATGATTGGCGAGAGATCATGGCGGAGGTGTGAGTGATTGTGGCAGAAGTGCGGCAAATGCTCTTGTGATGGAGGAGCGGCGAGAGATCGTGGTGGAGGAGCGGTAAGAGATCAGCGGTGAGTGGTGAGAGATCATGGCAGAGGTGCGGCAAATCAGGGTGCGGGGCCCAGAAGAGCCGAGGGCCCAGGGGCAGCAGGGGCCTGTCCACACTACGATATGTGTGCGCACTAGGTAACCACACGTTAAAAAAATCCACGCACAGGCATCTTCCACCCCTAGAGTTCAGGACTGGAATATCGGGTCCTCCATTGAAACATCTGCAAACTCATCCCTTTTGGTGTGGAAGCAAGTCATCCTTGTTCGAAGGACCGCCTAGAATATGAACTTGCAATCATATTAAACACCATATTATAGTTAAAACATCCTTTTATTACTTGATCATTGTATTAATTTATTTTATTAGCCATTATAAATCCATTCTGTCATACATCCGTTGATTACCCTTCCACTTTCCTCCCATCTCTCCTAAAGATAATGATGTGCTCGCCACAGTTCTACAGCCTGGTTGTACCTTGCCCAAATAGTGATAGAACCGTTAATAAGGAATCAGATGTGTTTCTGGTCATAATTAAAATGGTTCGATCTTTCTAGTGTATGTAGCAAAATATACAGGAGAATCACCAGGAAATTGCAAAAAAATAACTATGATCTAACCAGCCTAATTTATTTTCCAGTATTTGAGATGTATTTCCCTTATATTTTTCTATGCAGTGTGCAAATGACAACACGCTAAAAAAAATACGGAAAAATTGAACTGCCTCACTACCACTCTTTTTTATTTCCCTTTCCTTTTACTCGGTTCTCTCTTTCGTTCTGGGATTCTCTTTCATTCTTTCTTTTTTGTCTCACCTGTCTTCTATTTGTCTTTCCACCTTTATCCTGGATCTCTATAGTTATCTCTGTATCTGATTCTGTCTCACGCTTTCCTTATTTTTTCTCTGTCTAGTTGATCATTTGTTCTTGCAGTCTCATTACTTTTATCTTCAATTCAATCTCGATCATCCATTCTCTCTCTCGTGCATTCCTTGTTTCTTTCTCACTTCTTGTTGACTCTCTGTTGTCTTTTGCTCCTCTGGGATCTCAGTGCTCTCCACTGACTTAAGTTCTTTATAAATTTCTGAATTTTATTTAGATCCCTTAAATACAATAGAGAACAAGTTGGATTGGAGCCAATGCACAGTAATCTGTCTCCAGGAACCATTTTTCTATCTGACACACATTTCCTATCAGCTGTTTTGTTTTTAATCTCTCACTGTATTTTCCCTTTCTTTTTCTACCTATTGCGTTAACACTCCCATACTCATCAGAGATGATATCTGCCTACATTTAGAGTTGTTTTTCATCCATATTGAAAATCCCCCACGACCTTGGTCAAAGAATGTAGGCTGCTACAGTCTCAAATAGAAGTTTTTTAAAACTTGGTTACAGTATTAGTTAAAACATTTAGTTGTATGACTCAGTAGTGACGTTAATGTTTAACAAAAATAGTCTTAAAAATATTTCTATGTGTTACTGTGAAAGACAGACACTAAGTGCAGGCATTGATTTAAAAATAGTATCATGGTTATTCAGGGAGTGTTCTATTTACACCACTCTCTTAAAGATTGTTCTTTTTAAGAAGGCTCCTTTACTCTCAATAGCCATGTATATAGGTACTCCCTGTCGTCAGTGATGCTTCAATGACATTTTGGAAATCTCTTGGGCAGGTGTTGCATGTGTAGGGACATAAACAGTTACAGCTCCAAATAGACAGCCACGGGGTTAGATAAAACTTTTCACTCAAGGCTCAGTAACGCTATTAATGTTTTATTCAAATGTTGCGTATAAATACTAGTGATGGTCCCACGCATTTAATTTTTGACCTCTGCGGTGTCACCATGGGGCAGTATCGGATGCCTCCCGATGGGGAGGAAAGTCAGAGGGAAAGTCACATCCAAGGTACTTAACTGTACCTGCTAGCAGTTGATTTCAGA
This sequence comes from Pristiophorus japonicus, assembly GCF_044704955.1. NCBI lineage: Eukaryota > Metazoa > Chordata > Chondrichthyes > Pristiophoridae > Pristiophorus > Pristiophorus japonicus. Next base: position 54,303,050 of record NC_091980.1, read on the forward strand.
TTGGTACTTAGGAGAGAATATAAGAATTAAGAACATAAGAATTAGGAGCAGGAGTAGGCCATTCAGCCCCTTGAGCCTGCTCTGCCTTTCAATAAGATCATGGCTGATTTTCTACCTCAACTCCAGTTTCCTGCACTATCCCCATACCCCAGAGGCCTGGGAGAAGGTCAATCACCCAGCACTGTTGACCAAAGTGCATGAAGCAGAGAGACTCAAGAAAGAGGAAGGATCGGAAATACTTTCAAAAGAGGAAGTTCCTCCCTGAATTAGAAAAACATGTAACATGTGAGGACAAAGTAATAAACTTGTTTTTAGGCTGTATTTTGAAAATATTGGACGGTACCATTTAATCCTGAAACTAAAAGTTTTGCCTAAAAACAATGTCACATTGATTAATCTACTTATGGGGACTTCTAATATGGCTTCCAAACCAGGCACTTTGGAGGGGTTGCATGAGAAAAACGCAAGTAATGTATTTATTTTCACATGTACCCATACTAAGTTCATAATTTTTCTTTAAATCCAGAACTTTCAAAGCTATAGGAGGGATATAGATACAGCCAGTGAGGTTGAGTAGGTTGGGCCTATACACACTGGAGTTCAGAAGAATGAGAGGTGATCTTATCGATATATATATAAGATAATGAGGGGGCTCGACAAGGTGGATGCAGAGAGGATATTTCCACTCATAGGGGAAACTAAAACTAGGGGACTAGTCTCAAAATAAGGGGCCGCCCATTTAAAGCTGAGATGAGGAGGATTTTCTTCTCTCTGAGGGTTGTAAATCTGTGGAATTCTCTGCCCCAGAGAGCTGTGGAGGCTGGGTCATTGAATATATTTAAGGCGGAGATAGACAGATTTTTGAGCGATAAGGGAATAAAGGGTTATGGGGAGTGGGCAGGGAAGTGGAACTGAGTCCATGATCAGATCGGCCATGGTCTTATTAAATGGTGGAGCAAGCTCGAGGGGCCAGGTGGCCTACTCCTGCTCCTATTTCTTATGTTCTTATGAGTGAGTTATAACAACATAAGGTATAGGAGCAGGAGTAGGCTATTTCGAGTTCCTTCAAGACTGTTCCACCATTCAGTAAGATCATGGCTGATCTTCAACCTGAACTCCACCTTCCCGCGCTATTCCCACATCTCTTGGTATCCAAAAATCTATCGATCTCTGTCTTGAATATACTGAACGACTGAGCATCCACAGCTTTCTGGGTAGAGAATTCCAAAGATTCACCACTCTCTGAATGAGGATATTTCTCCCCATCTCAGTCCTAAATGGCCAACCCCTTATTTTGAGACTGTGAGCCCTAAATCTAGACTCCCCAGCCAGAGGAAACATCCTCCCAGCATCTACCCTGTCAAGCTGCTTAAGAATTTTATACATTTCAATGAGCTCGCCTCTCATTCTTCTAAACACTAGGGAATATAGGCTTGGTCTACTCAATAAAGAGGAGTGAAGAATGCGAGCACATTCTCGTGGAATGTGGGCTCAGCTCGTGGAAACAAAACTCCAAGTTTCATGAGGGAGAGGAGGAAAGCTTTGAGTGTTCCATACTGTTTTTTAAATGCAGGGATAGATGTCACAGCCATTAGATGATGTCATTAAAAGTCACAATGATATTGTGCCGAGTAATACCTCAGCAGCCAACCCACGTAACAACAACTTGCATTTATATAGCGCCTTTAACATATTAAAACATCCCAAGGCATTTCACAGGAGCGTTATCAAACAAAATTTGACACAGATAAGGAGATATTAGGACAGGAGACCAAAAGCTTGCTCAAAGAAAGAGATTTTAAAGAGTGTCTTAAAGGAGGAGAGAGAGGTAGGGAGGCGGAGAGGCTTATGGAGTGAATTCCAGACCCTAGGGCTCAGGAAGCTGAATGCATGGCTGCCAATGGTGGAACAATTAAAATCTGGAGGGCACAAGCAGCCAGAATTGGAAGAGCGCAGAGATCTTGGAGGGTTGTAGGGGTGGAAGAGGTTACGGAGATAGGGAGGGGCGATATGTGTAACAAATCCAGACTGACTGTATTTTGGGGGTTTGTCTGCAGTCTTTCTCAAGAGTTTTTTCACCTTGTTTTGTGAGAAATCAAAGAATGTGTGTGCATGAGTTGTCTAAGCATGATACTGTAGCTAGTTTCTAAAGAAGTTTTGTAAAGGTCACATTGGGGCTGGAATTCCAGCCTTTTGTAATTTTAGAAAATAAGTAAACTGCCGTTGTACCGCTTTTTACTCACATGTATCTTTTTGCTAAAATTAGCATCAGGAATTTCAGCCTGCTGTTCCTTAAGAGAGTTAGTTCCAGTTCGTTCTGACTCAAATTTATTGAACAGCCAGTTTTTGACAAATGCTATATTCTGAATGCTATAGCCTCACCACCGGCTATGGACATGACAGCGGCACACCCAGCCCAGTCGACCCTGCAAAGTCCTTCTCACTAATATCTGGGGACTTGTGCCAAAATTCGGAGAACTGCCCCACAGACTAGTTAAGCAACAGCCTGACATAGTCATATTCACAGAATCATACTTTCCAGCCAATGTTGTAAACTCCTCCATCACCATCCCTGGGTATGTCCTGTCCCACCAGCAGGACAGGCCCACCATAGGTGGCAGAGGAGTGGTATATAATCAGGAGGGAGTGTCCCTGGAAGTCCTCAACATTGACCCCGGACCCTATGAAGTTTCATGGCTTCATGTCAAGCATGGGCAAGGAAACCTCCTGCTGACTACCACCCACCACCCTCCTTCAGCTGATTAATCAGTACTCCTCCATGTTGAATGCCACTTGGAAGAGGCACTGAGGGCAGCAAGGACACAGAATGTAATCTGGGTGGGGGACTTCAATGTTCATCACCAAGAGTGGCTTGGTAGCACCACTACTGACCGAGCTGGCCGAGTCTTGAAGGACATAGCCGCCAGACTGGTCCTGCGACAGGTAGTGAGAGAACCAAGGCGAGGGAAAAACCTACTTGACCTCATCCTCACCAATCTACCTGTCGCAGATGCATCTATCCATGGCAGCATTGGTAGCAGTAACCACCACACAGTTATTATGGAGACGAAATCCCATCTTCACACTGAGGGCACCTTCCATCATGTTGTGTGGCACTACCACCGTGCTAAATGGGATAGATTCAGAACAGATCTAGCAACTCAAAATTGGCATCCATGAGGCATTGTGAGCCATCAGCAGCAGCAGAATTGTATTCCACCACAACCTGTAACCTCATGGCCCAGCATATCCCTCACTCTACCATTACCATCAAGCCAGGGGAGCATGCCAGGAGCAGCACCAGGCACATCCAAAAATGCGTTGCCACTTGGGGAAGCTGCAACACAAGACTACATGCATGCTAAGCAACGGAAACAGCTTGCTATCAACAGAGATAAGCGATCCCACAATCAACCGATCAGATCAAAGATCGGCAGTCCTACCACATCCAGTCGCGAATGGTGGTGGACAATTAATGGGAGTAGAAGGCTCCATGAATATCATCATCCTCAATGATGGTTCAGCCCAGCATGCAAGTGCAAAAGACAAGGCTGAAGCATTTGCAACCATCTTCTGCCAGAAGTACCGAGCGCACCATCACAGAAGCCAGTCTTCAGCTAATTCGATTCACTCCCCGTGATATCAGGAAGTGGCTGAGCGCACTGGATACAGCAAAGGCTAGGGGCCACAACAACACCTCAGCTGTTGTGCTGAAGACTTGTGCTCTAGAACTAACGACGCCTCTAGTCAAGCTGTTCCAGTACAACACTGGCATCTATCCAACAATATGGAAAATGGCCCAAGTATGTCTTGTCCACGAAAAGCAGGACAAATCCAATTTGGCCAATTACCGCCCCATCAGTCTACTCTCAATCATCAGCAAAGTGATGGAAGGTGTCGTCAACAGTGCTATCAAGCAGCACTTACTCACCAATGACTTGATCATCGATGCTCCGTTTGGGTTATGATTGCACAGTGTTCAGTCTCATTCGCAACCCCTCATAAAATGAAGCAGTCCATGTCTGCAAGCAGCAACACCTGGATGACATTCAGGCTTGGGCTGATAAGTGGCAGGTTACATTCGCCCCACATAAGTGTCAGGCAATGACAGCCTCCAACAAGCGAGAGTCTAATCACCCTCCTCGACATTCAACGGCATTACCATCACCGAATCCCCCACCATCAACATCCTGGAGGTTACCATTGACCAGAAACTTAACTGGACCAGCCACATAAACACTGTGGCAACAAGAGCGGGTCAGGATTTGGGTATTCTGCGGCGAGTGTCTCACCTCCTGACCCCCCAACGCATTTCCATTATCTATTAGGCATAAGTCAGGATTGTGATGGATTACTCTCCACTTGCCTGGATGAGTGCAGCTCCTACAACACTCATGAAGCTCGCCACTATCTGCTTGATTGGCACCTCATCCACCACCTTCAATATTCACTCCCTCCACCACCGGTGCACCGTGGCTGCTGTCTGTACTATCTATAAGATTCCAGCTAGAAGGCCAAGGGCAGCAGGCACATGGGAGCACCATCACCTACAAGTTTCCCTCCGAGTTACACACCATCCTGACTTGGAAATATATTGCCGTTCCTTCATCATCGCTGGATCAAAATCCTGGAACTCCCTCCCTAACAGTACCTTCACAACAAGGACTGCAGCGTTTCAAGAAGGCAGCTTATCACCACCGTCTCAAGGGCAATTAGGGATGGGCAATAAATGCTGGACTTGCCCACGCTGCCCACATCCCGGAACAAATAAAAAACATTTATGGTCCTGACCCGGTCTTTGCATCCATCTGTCACCTGCATCGCAAACCAAAATGGATTATTTTCCCCTTCCCTCATACTTATCTGTAATTGAGCCCCTGATTGCCAGTTATTTTAGATAATACATACCATGTACTCCTCCCCCTTCCTGCCTTCCTCATGTGAAATGGCTGCTAAAGTGTCAGGCTAGTGGTAATAAAGAACAGCTGGGTATATCATGTCCTAGACCCATTAGAAAATGAGTGTTTAATAGGTGAGGGCTGCTAAACTTCCACTAAATCCTGGACATATATTTTACTGTATCATTTTTCAGTTCTTTACTTGCAGTCAATCCAATGGCCTAGTTATAGTTGGCACACAGTATAATTTTTTTTTAACTGATATGAGTGGGCAGTCACAATTACAATGTCTGCTGATGTCAAGTAAAGGCAGAGTTCCACTCACAGGCATTTAACAAATCTAAGCAGCCCTGCTCATTCCACCCTCCGGTATCTTATTTGAGTGACCATTATTCATGTGTAGTGCTTGCCGGTAAATATCAGCAGGCTATTAAACTACGGAGCAAATTGAAGCTGAGCCCAAAACTGCCTGAAAGCTGTATGCATGCATTCCAGTAGGGGTCGCTGGATAATAAACTGGAGCAAGAACCTTAGCTGATTTTCCCCTCTCTTGTCCCTAACCTGGCTGACATCAGTTAACTTAGCACTGACTGTGGATCAAACCAAGGATCATCCTGGTCTGTAAGGCTCCAGTACTTGCTGGAGTCATTTTTGACGCATCAGGAAGCCATGTTTAATTTTAAATAATATTACAATCGATATTATAATCACCCACCCAAGGTGGATGATGACACCACACGTCTTCCGCCCCGCTCCCGACTCGCTTCTGCCCCTCTGCCACCCGAAACACCGTCCCAATGGTCTTTGAGAAGAAAAGAGACAATTTTCCTCTACTCCCCGCACCATTGATTGGGGCGGTATTTCACCAGATTATTCTCGGAGGGCAATTTCGGCCCCATAGATTCTCCAGCTAGGGGAAACAGCCTCTCAATCTACCCAATCAAGCCCCCTAAGAATGTTATTCTTCTAAACGCCAAAGAATACAAGCCCATTCTAAGCAATCTCTCCTCATAGGACAGCCCTCTCATTCCAGGAATCAATCCAGTGAACCTTCGTTGCACCCCCTCTAATGCAAGTATATCCTTCCTTGGGTAAGGAGAACAAAACTGGATACAGTACTCCTGGTGTGGTCTCAACAAAACCCGATATCATTGCAGCAAGACTTCTTAACTCCAAGCTCCTTGTAATAAAGGCTCACATACATTTGCTTGATAGAATAAAAGGAAAAGGAGGTGGGGTAGCATTGCTGGTTAAAGAGGAGATTAATGCAATAGTTAGGAAGGACATTAGCTTGGATGATGTGGAATCTATATGGGTAGAGCTGCAGAACACCAAAGGGCAAAAAACGTTAGTGGGAGTTGTGTACAGACCTCCAAACAGTAGTAGTGATGTTGGGGAGGGCATCAAACAGGAAATTAGGGGTGCATGCAATAAAGGTGCAGCAGTTATAATGGGTGACTTTAATATGCACATAGATTGGGCTAACCAAACTGGAAGCAATGCGGTGGAGGAGGATTTCCTGGAGTGCATAAGGGATGGTTTTCTAGACCAATATGTCGAGGAACCAACTAGGGGGGAGGCCATCTTAGACTGGGTGTTGTGCAATGAGAGAGGATTAATTAGCAATCTCGTTGTGCGAGGCCCCTTGGGGAAGAGTGACCATAATATGGTGGAATTCTGCATTAGGATGGAGAATGAAACAGTTAATTCAGAGACCATGGTCCAGAACTGAAAGAAGGGTAACTTTGAAGGTATGAGGCGTGAATTGGCTAGGATAGATTGGCGAATGATACTTAAGGGGTTGACTGTGGATGGGCAATGGCAGACATTTAGAGACCGCATGGATGAACTACAACAATTGTACATTCCTGTCTGGCGTAAAAATAAAAAAGGGAAGGTGGCTCAACCGTGGCTATCTAGGGAAATCAGGGATAGTATTAAAGCCAAGGAAGTGGCATACAAATTGGCCAGAAATAGCAGCGAACCCGGGGACTGGGAGAAATTTAGAACTCAGCAGAGGAGGACAAAGGGTTTGATTAGGGCAGGGAAAATGGAGTACGAGAAGAAGCTTGCAGGGAACATTAAGACGGATTGCAAAAGTTTCTATAGATATGTAAAGAGAAAAAGGTTAGTAAAGACAAACGTAGGTCCCCTGCAGTCAGAATCAGGGGAAGTCATAACGGGGAACAAAGAAATGGCGGACCAATTGAACAAGTACTTTGGTTTGGTATTCACGAAGGAGGATACTAACAACCTTCCGGATATAAAAGGGGTCAGAGGGTCTAGTAAGGAGGAGGAACTGAGGGAAATCCTTATTAGTCGGGAAATTGTGTTGAGAAAATTCTTGGGATTGAAGGCCGATAAATCCCCAGGGCCTGATGGACTGCATCCCAGAGTACTTAAGGAGGTGGCCTTGGAAATAGCGGATGCATTGACAGTCATTTTCCAACATTCCATTGACTCTGGATCAGTTCCTATGGAGTGGAGGGTAGCCAATGTAACCCCACTTTTTAAAAAAGGAGGGAGAGAGAAAACAGGGAATTATAGACCGGTCAGCCTGACATCGGTAGTGGGTAAGATGATGGAATCAATTATTAAGGATGTCATAGCAGCGCATTTGGAAAGAGGTGACATAATAGGTCCAAGTCAGCATGGATTTGTGAAAGGGAAATCATGCTTGACAAATCTTCTGGAATTTTTTGAGGATGTTTCCAGTAGAGTGGACAAGGGAGAACCAGTTGATGTGGTATATTTGGACTTTCAGAGGCTTTCGACAAGGTTCCACACAAGAGATTAATGTGCAAAGTTAAAGCACATGGGATTGGGGGTAGTGTGCTGACATGGATTGAGAACTGGTTGTCAGACAGGAAGCAAAGAGTAGGAGTAAATGGGTACTTTTCAGAACTGCAGGCGATGACTAGCTGGGGCCCCAACTGTTTACACTGTACATTAATGATTTAGATGAGGGGATTAAATGTAGTATCTCCAAATTTGCGGTTGACACTAAGTTGGGTGGCAGTGTGAGCTGCGAGGAGGATGCTATGAGGCTGCAGAGCGACTTGGATAGGTTAGGTGAGTGGGCAAATGTATGGCAGATGAAGTATAATGTGGATAAATGTGAGGTTATCCACTTTGGTGGTAAAAACAGAGAGACAGACTATTATCTGAATGGTGACAGATTAAGAAAAGGGTAGGTGCAACGAGACCTGAGTGTCATGGTACATCAGTCATTGAAGGTTGGCATGCAGGTACAGCAGGCGGTTAAGAAAGCAAATGGCATGTTGGCCTTCATAGCGAGGGGATTTGAGTACAGGGGCAGGGAGGTGTTGCTACAGTTGTACAGGGCCTTGGTGAGGCCACACCTGGAGTATTGTGTACAGTTTTGGTCTCCTAACCTGAGGAAGGACATTCTTGCTATTGAAGGAGTGCAGCAAAGGTTCACCAGCCTGATTCCCGGGATGGCGGGACTGACCTATCAAGAAAGACTGGATCAACTGGGCTTGTATTCACTGGAGTTCAGAAGAATGAGAGGTGATCTCATAGAAACGTTTAAAATTCTGATGGGTTTAGACAGGTTAGATGCAGGAAGAAGGTTCCCAATGTTGGGGAAGTACAGAATCAGGGGTCACAGTCTAAGGATAAGGGGTAAGCCATTTAGGACCGAGATGAGGAGAAACTTCTTCACCCAGAGAGTGGTGAACCTGTGGAATTCTCTACCACAGAAAGTTGTTGAGGCCAATTCACTAAATATATTCAAAAAGGAGTTAGATGTAGTCCTTACTACTAGGGGGATCAAGGGGTATGGCGAGAAAGCAGAAATGGGGTACTGAAGTTGCATGTTCAGCCATGAACTCATTGAATGGCGGTGCAGGCTAGAAGGGCCGAATGGCCTACTCCTGCACCTATTTTCTATGTTTCTATGCTTTCTGTGATTCATGTACAAGGGCCCACAATTCCATCTGAATACCAACATTTACTAGTCTTTACTCTGGAGCATCCACAATGCTGAGGTGGACATGAACAGCAAGTTTAGTGAGTTGGTCTTACCACAGGTAAAGGGTACACAGCCAGATAGGGAATGGGTGACCAATAGGAAGAATACTGCAAGGAAGGTAGTGTAGGGGTCCTCTGCGGTCATCCCCCTGCAAAACAGATACACCGCTTTGGGTACTGTTGGGGGCGATGACTCATCAGGGGAGAGCAGCAGCAGCCAAGTTCATGGCACCATGGGTGGCTCTGTTGCACAGGAGGGCAGGAAAAATAGTGGGAGAGCTAAAGTGGTAGGGGATTCTATTGTAAGGGGAATAGATAGATGTTTCTGCGGCTGCAACCGAGACTCCAGGATCGTATGTTGCCTCCCTGGTGCAAGGGTCAAGGATGTCTCGGAGCGGGTGCAAGACATTTTGAAAAGGGAGGGTGAACAGCCAGTTGTTGTGGTGCATATAGGTACCAACGATATAGGTAAAAAATGGGAAGAGGCTCTACAAGACGAATGTAGGGAGCTAGAAGCTAAATTAAAAAGTAGGACCTCAAAAGTAGTAATTTCAGGATTGCTACCATGCCACGTGCTAGTTAGAGTAGGAATCGCAGGAGAGCTAAGATGAATACGTGGCTTGAGGAGTGGTGCAGAAGGGAGGGATTCAAATTCCTGGGACATTGGAACCGGTTCTCGGGGAGGTGGAACCAATACAAACCAGATGATTTGCACCTGAGTCGGACCGGAACCAATGTCCTCGGGGGAGTGTTTGCTAGTGCAATTGGGGAGGAGTTAAACTAATATGGCGGGGATGGGAACCTATGCAGGGAGGTAGAATGGGGGCAGAAGCAAAAGATAGAAAGAAGAAAAGTGGAGAGCAGAGAAACCGAAGGAAAACAACAAAATTCTAAAGGGGAAAAGTGTGTTAAAAAGGCAAGCCTGAAGGCTCTGTGCCTCAATGCGAGGAGTATTCGGAATAAGGTGGACGAATTAACTGCGCAGATAGCAGTTAATGGTTATGATGTAATTGGCATCACGGAGACATGGCTCCAGGGTGACCAAGACTGGGAACTCAACATCCAGGGGTATTCAACATTTAGGAAGGATAGACAGAAAGGAAAAGGAGGCACGATGGCATTGCTAGTTGAAGAGGAAATTAATGCAATAGTAAGGAAGGACATTAGCGTGGAAGATGTGGAATCGGTATGGGTGGAGCTACGGAATACCAAAGGGCAGAAAACACTAGTGGGAGTTGTGTACAGAACAACAAACAGTAGTAGTGAGGTTGGGGACAGCACCAAACAAGAAATAAGGGATGCATGCAATAAAGGTACAGCAGTTATGATGGGTGACTTTAATCTACATATTGATTGGGCTAAACAAACTGGTAGCAATGCGGTGGAGGAGGATTTCCTGGAGTGGATTAGGGATGGTTTTCTAGACCAATATGTCGAGGAACCAACTAGAGAGCTGGCCATCCTAGACTGGGTGATGTGTAATGAGAAAGGACTAATTAGCAATCTTGTTGTGCAAGGCCCCTTGGAGAAGAGTGACCATAATATGGTAGAATTCTTTATTAAGATGGAGAGTGACACAGTTAATTCAGAAACTAGGGGCCCAAGTTTCGGGCCGCGCCTAGAACAGCGCAGCCCCGACCTGGACGCCCATTTTTCACGCCACAAAGTGCGCCTAAAAAAATTTTCCAGATTCTCCGGCTCCCTGCAGGTCGTTTGCAGCTCGGCGCGGCGCAGCACGAGCAGGAGGGGGCGGAGCCAGGTCCCTGCGCTGAAAACAGTGCCGGGACCTCTGCACATGCGCGCTACAGTGGGCGTGCATGTGCAGTAGCTCCAGGCACCCAAAACTGTATGGGAGGGGCCCGAAGCACGCAGCCCTAGCCCTGGCCGAATGGCCTCACTGGGGCTGCAAGCATAAGGCTGCCTCCCACGCCCAGCTCCTCCTTCCTCCGGACCGGACCGGACCCAACTTGACTCCCGTTCCCCCCACCCCCACCACCGGGCCGCCCCCCCACCCCCCCCCCCACGACCCGACCTCCGCTTCCCCTGCTCCCGACCGATCTCCGTCCCTCACCCCCCCCGACCGACTGACCCCCCCCTCCCCTCCGCCCCGACCCGCACTCCACCCGATCCGCGCTCCCGACCCCCCCGGACCCCGGACCCGACGCCACCTACCTGTCAATCCGGTAAGTCTAAGCTCGAAGTCTTGGGCCCGGCCGGGCCCGGCACATTCAGCCTCCCTCTCCTTTCTTTCTCTCTCTCTCTCTCCCTTCTCTCTCTCGCTCTCTCTTCCCCCCTTCTCTCCCCCCTTCCCCTCCCTCCCTTTTCTTCCCCCCTCCCCTCCCTCCCTTCCTTCTCTCACCCTCCCTCCCTTCCTTCTCTCACCCTCCCTCCCTTCTCTCCCCCTCCCTTCTCTCCCCCCTTCTCTCCTCCCCTCCCTTCCCCTCCCTCCCTTCTCTCCCCCCTCCCCTCCCTCTTCCTACCTCTCCTCCCCCCCTCCCCTCCCTACTTTCTCACCCCTCTCCCCTCCCTATCTTCTCACCCCCCCTCCCTTCTCACCCCCTCCCCTCCCTCCCTTCTCACCCCCCTCCCCTCCCTCTCTTCTCACCGCCCCCTCCCCTCCCTCACTTCTCACCCCCCTCCCCCCACCCCCTCTTTCTCCCCCACCCCCTCTCCCCCACTACCCCCTCTCCCCCATGCCCAAACACTGATCCTTGCGGCACTCCACTAATTACATCCTGCCATCCCGAAAATAACGCCTTGATTCCTACTCTCTGTTTTCTGTCCTCAATCCACGCTAATATACTACCCCCAATTCCATGAGCCCTAATCTTGTAACAACCTCTTGTGTAGCACCATATTGAGTGCCTTCTGAAACTCTAAATATACTTCATCCACTAGTTCCCCCTTATTTACCCTATTAGTTACATCCTTAGAAAACTCTAATAGACTTTTCAAACATGATTTTTCTTTCATAAAACCGTGTTGAGTCTGCCTAATCATATTGTGTTTTTCCAAGAGCCCTGTTATCACGTCCTTCATAATAGATTCTAGCATTTTCCCGACGACTGATGTTCAGGCTATCTTGCCTGCATTTCCCTGTTTTCTGTCCCCTTTCTTGAACAGCAGGGTTACATTTGGTATCTTCAAAACCATGAGGACCATTCTCGAAACTTGGGAGTTCTGGTAGATCAAAACCCATGTATCTACTATCTCTGTAGCCATCCCTTTTTAAACCCTTGGGCTTAGGCCATCAGGCCCAGGGAATTTGTCAGTTTTTAGTTCTATTAATTTTTCCAGTACTTTTTCTTTAGTAATATTAATCACTTTAAGTTCCATGCTCTCATTAGGCCCTTGGTTCCCCACAATTTCCAATATTTTCTTTTATGTCCTCTACTATGAAGACAGATACCAAAAATGTGTTTAATGTTTCTGACATTTCCTTATTTCTTATTATCATTTCTCCTGTCTCTGCCTCTAGGGATCCCATGTTTAATCTTCCTTTTTACATACTTGTAAAAGCTCTTACAATCTATTTTCATTACATCAGATATACGACACAGAAACAGGTCATGCCGATGTATAGAAGGCACCTCAAGTCGCTAGAGATATATCAACAACGATGTCTCCGCAAGATCCTGCAAATCCCCTGGGAGGACAGGCGCACTAACATCAGTGTCCTCGACCAGACTAACACCCCCAGATCCCCAGTATTGAAGCACTGACCACACTCGATCAGCTTCACTGGGCAGGCCACATAGTACGTATGCCAGATACAAGACTCCCGAAGCAAATGTTTTATGCGGAGCTCCTTCATGGTAAATGAGCCAAAGGAGGACAGCGGAAACATTATAAGGACACTCTCAAAGCCTCCCTGGTAAAGAACGACATCACCCTGATACCTGGGAGACCCTGGCCGCAGACCGCCCGAGGTGGAGAAAGTCCATCTGGGAGGGCGTTGAGCTCTTCGCGTCTCAGCGCAAAGAGCATGAAGGGGCCAAGCGCAGGCAGCGGAAGGAGTGCACGGCAAACCAGCCCCACCGACAGCTTCCCCCGACGAATGTCTGTCCCACCTGTAAACGGGGTCTGTGGTTCTTTAATCGGACTGTTCGGCCATCAAAGAACTCATTTTGGGAGTGGAAGCAAGTCCTCCCCGATTCCGAGGAACTGCCTATGATGGTGATCACTGTCAGCATAACCCTCTCTTCCCCCCTCCCTCATATGCTTGCCTTGCCTCCCCTTAAATGCATCTATACTACTCGCTTCAATCACTCCCTGTGGTAGCGAGTTCCACATTCTCACCACTCTTTGGGTAAAGAAGTTTCTTCTGAATTCCCTATTGGATTTCTTGGTGACTATCTTATATTGATGGCCTCTAGTTATGCTCTTCCCCACAAGTGGAAACATTCTCTCTGTATCCACTCTATGAAAACCTTTCATAATTTTAAGGACCCCTCAGCCTTCTTTTTTCAAGAGAAAAGAGACCCAGCCTGTTCATCCTTTCCTGATATGTATATCCATGCATTTCTGGTATCATCCTTGTAAATCTTCTCTGTGCCTTCTCCAGTGCCTCTATATCCTTTTTATAATATGGTGACCAGAACTGTACGCATTACTCTAAGGGGCTGAAATTCTGTACCGCCATTTTTGAGGCGTTGTCACTGCATGAGAGAAATTTTTAGCGCCTCACTTCAGGCGCGGTACCCAAATGTGAAATTCAGTGTTGACACCTAAAGAACTGATTGCAACGTAAAATCATGGTGTTGCACACTTACCTGGATGCGCTAACTGGGCCTTTAAGCATGGGCTCAACATCCGGGAATTATGTAGCATTTGGACCTGGCCTGAGTGATGCTCAGCAGCACTCTGATGATCAGGTCGACTTCGAGGATCTCGCCAGACAGTCATGCAGATGCACAGTCATCTGCTGGATACTTTGTCAAGGGTGCCCAAGAGTGTCGATGCACTTGTTTTGAGTGTGGTGGAGGCCACCTCAACGATTGCATTTGTGCATTTGTGTCTCAGTGGCCCATCGAGCCCATCCTTGGTAAATACCAATGGATGTTGGATGCTTCAAGTGACCATGGGGTCCCAGACATGGTGGCACGGGCTACGGCAGGCATGGCAGTAGCCATTGAGCACCAGGCCGAAACTATGGTAGGCCTGCAGACTGTCATATCGTCAGTGCGTGGTGGCATCAATCAACTCTGTGGTGTGCTGCAGTCGCAGTCTGCCCTGATGCAGAGCTAACTCAAATCCATGCAGGCTCTGACCACTGCCATCGTGTCTGGGGCCCCATCAGTTGCACAGGGAACTAATGTTGGCGAAGCACAGCAGCAATCTGTGCTCAGTCACATAGTTCCAGATGCTGAGGCTCTTCCCCCGGGGAGTAGCAGCGTGTCGGGCCTGTCGTGATGTCCTCTCTCAGAACGATATAATTCCGTCTTTGCCCCTGCCGCTTTCTGCAAGCCATCCACCACAGAGTGCTGCCGCGCATGCTTAGGTAATGCGGTCCGCAGCCAGCCTTCCAGGCGCAAGCTGGTGTGGAACATCCTGCTAGGCCATCAGCTGTGGCAGCGACGCCAACACAGCGACCTTCTACCAGCCTTGCTGCAGGCACTGAGACACCTTGAGGAGGAGCAGTCGGCCTGGGAGGTTGCGGGGGCGGGGGGTGGGGGGGGAGAACGGAAAAGGTAGGGAGGCACTGAGAAAAAACGTGTGTGCTAGTGGCCAGAAATGGTCACCTTGCTCTAATGTGAACGAATGTAAATAGTTGGAGTTGGATGAGCCAATAAAGAATTGTGTGCTGCTGCCCAGAGATGCTGTCCTTGATCCATGATGAAGTAATGTGAATAGTTGCACGTGCTCGTGGGTGATAATGTTTCAAGGGGACTGGCTTCAATTATTGGTTGCTATGGATGACGGTGTCCTTTAATGCTTCTTCACAGCACACTATGGTGTTCTGTGTCAATAAAAATGTGTTTCATTTGTCACAATCTTGTGTTGCTGTTTGTACACACGGAGGCTTGGAGGGTGGGATGCAATGTCGTCAGCAGATGGCCAGGTGGAGAGGCTGGCCAGGTGAGGCGGGGCTCACAATGCCAGATGAGTACAATCGATGGCTCCCTGAACCCTGGGGAAGGCCGCTATCATGGCAAAGCCACGGTTGCTCTTATCCACATCTTCCCTAGACATGCTAAGGTTGATGTAGTGTATTCATTTGCTGTAGAGAGTGTTGGTAACCTGCCGAATGCAGCAATGTACTGCGAACTGCAACATGTTGCATATATCGCCTCTGGGAGACTGGAAGGAGCCGGTACCATAGAAGTTGAGTGCTGCTATAACTTTCACTGCCACCAACAGCGAGATCCCGGTGCTGATGTCATCTGCCAGGTATGTCTGCAGAAGGTTGAAAAACTCCATGACCACCTCCTTGAGGAACCTCAGCCTTCTTCAGCAGTGCTCCTCGGACATCACAAGATAAGAGTAATGCGCACGGTAAAGCCTGTGTCTGTACGACCTTCTTCCCCGCTGTCTGGGGTGTCTCCTCTGGGGAGGATCCACATTTGCCCTAAGCTGTCTCTGCAGCCGGCGACTTTCATGTCATCGCCGCAGGACGACGTGGTGTGCGATCACTGCCCCCATAACATTGCAGAGGTCACAGCGAGTTCCAACTTTCACTTTTTTCCGATATCAAACCCAGCAATTTGTCCAAGGTACTGATAATCAAACTGACTCGTCAACAACATGTGACGCTAATGCCCTACTGTCTGTGTGAGCATCAAAAGCAGCACTGACCGAGAACTCTGAGCCCCGGCTGCAACTTCCTATAAATAGCGCCCCAGATTAGTTTCATCACCTTCTGCAGTCCAACTTTTTCAGGCATCATGTACACCAGCGTTAAGTGAGGCGGCAAAAATGAATGTGCAAGAAGGACACCAAGGAGGTGTTGCACATGTACTGACGTCATGATTTCCATGATGTTAGCCGGTGGTACGTTACATTTTAATGCCCTTAAAAAATGACCACGGAATTTTGTGTCAGGCGTGATCAGCACGGAGCACCATTCCCAACCAACTATTTCCCAGTTAAAACCTAACACCGGCGTTATCAGTCGGCATTAGCAACCGAATTTAGATCCCTAAGTGTGGTCTAACCAAGGTTCGATACAGACTCAATTGGGGCCAAAATTGTTTACCGCTGGAAACGGGGCGCACCTAATGTCATATATGTACTTTTGGGATCACTAGCCACTGGATTGATCACTGTTGGAAGCCATTGGGCTGCACGCACGTGTGCAGCCCAAGTATAAAAGATCAGCCATTTTGTATATTAGTCACTTTGGGACTTAATAAAGCAGAGCCAAGGCTATACCTCTTGGAGTTAAACAGTACTCAGTCTAACAGTTATTACATATACAACATTTGGCGATGAGGCAACAAGAACCTTTGCATGCAAAAATGAGCACAATTGGATTGTTGGAGCAATTTGTGGAAGGAGACGATTGGGCCGACTTTGTGAGCCAGTTGAGCCAGTTCTTCGTGACCAACAAAATGGAGGAGGTCGGCGACGCAGATCGGCGCCGGGTGGTATTCCTCACGGTTTGCGGTCCAAAAATTTAAGGTCTGATAAAGAATCTACTCCTGCCTGTGAGTCCAACAGAGAAGACGTATGAAGAATTGTGTACACTGGTACAGGACCACCTTAAGCCAGACAAAGGCATCATTATCTCAAGATACAGATTTTACACGCACGTTCGCTCAGAGGGCCAGAATGCGGCGGAATTCGTTGCCGACCGGAGACGTCAAGCTGGACCGTGTAAGTTCGGGGCTGTGTTGGCAGACATGCTGCGGGACTTCTTTGTAATCGGCATCAACCACGAGGTGATCCTGCATAACCTACTGGCGGTGGAGACATTGGACTTGAACAGGGCCATCACGATTGCTCAGTCATGCATGACGACGGATAGAAGTCTAAAGCAGATATCAGTGAAAAATTGAAACTTGGCAAGTACTGTAAATATGATTGATTCGGTATTCAGCAGAGCGGCACATGGCAGGGCCTACCCGACTGTGTACGCGAAACCTGTGGCTGCCCAAAGTCTGCCAGCGGGAATGCATCCGATTTCTCCGTGTTGGCGTTGTGGGGGAAATCACCGGCACCAGCAGTGCCGATTTAAGCAATATAGTTGCAAAGGCAGAGCAAGTGTCCGCAGATGAGCAAGCGTGCTGTGACACACCACGTGGAGGATGATGGTCAGACTAGCGCGGATCCGGATACGCAATCCGAGATACCAGAGGAGGAAGTGTATGAACTGTACTCATTCCTAATTAAGAGCAAACCGATAATGATCAACGTGAAATTTAATAGGGTGCCGGTACTGATGGAACTGGACATGGGGGCGAGTCAATCGATAATGAGCCAGATGGCATTCGACAAGTTGTGGGATACTAAGGCTGTGAGGCCCAGGCTGAGTCCAGTCAATGCCAAGTTGCGCACGTACACCAAAGAACTCATAACAGTGATTGGCAGTGCCACAATTAAAGTGTTGTATGATGGTGCAGTTCACAAGTTCCGCTATGGATTGTCCCAGGCAATGGCCCAATGATGTTCGGCAGGAACTGGCTTGAAAAAAATCAGATGCGATTGGAATGACATCAAGGGGTTGTCGTCGGAGAAAGATACATGTGCCCCAGTACTGAGCAAGTTCCCCTCAGTGTTCGAACCAGGCATCGGCAACTTCATGGGAGCCAAGGTGCAGATCCACGTGGACTCGGAAGCAAGACCCGTCCATCATAAAGCTGGGGCAGTTCTGTATATGATGAGGGAGAAGATCGAAATCGAACTGGACAGACTCCAGTGAGAAGGGATCATATCGCCGGTTGAATTTAATGAATGGGCCAGCCCCATTGTTCCTGTGCTGAAAAGTGATGGCACAGTCAGAATCTGTGGAGACTACAAGACTACGATCAACAGGGTTTCTAAACAGGATCAGGACCCGTTACTGAAGACAGATGACTTGTTTGCAGCACTAGCGGGGGGAAGTCGTTCACCAAACTGGACTTGACGTCGGCTTACGTGACACAGGAGCTGGTCAAGACATCGAAGAGACTTATGTGCATTAACACGCATAAAGGACTGTTCATTTATCACAGGTGCCCTTTTGTAATTCGCTCGGCTGCAGCAATATTTCAGAGGAACATGGAGTCTACTGAAGTCCGTTCCCAGAACCGACGTGTTCTAAGATGACATCTTGATCACAGGTCGTGATACCGAGGAACATCTGAACAGCCTGGAAGAGGTTCTACATCATCTGGACAAAGTGGGACTCAGTCTGAAATGCTCGAAGTGTGTCTTCATGGCACCAGAGACCAAATTCCTGGGGAGGAAAATTGCTGCTGAAGGCATCAGGCTCACGGACGCAAAAATGCAACCAAGCCGCAGAATGTGCTGGAGCTGCGTTCGTTCTTGGGTCTACTCAACTACTTACCTAAATTGAGCATCTTATTAGAACCGCTGCACATGCTGCTCAGAAAAGGCGATAACTGGGCGTGTGGTGTGTCTCAAGACAGAGCTTTTGAGAAAGCCACTAATCTGCTTTGCTCTAACAAGCTGCTGGTACATTATGACCCATGTAAACATTTAGTATTGGCCTGTGATGCTTCGTCATATGGAATTGGTTGTGTATTCCAACAAGCTAATGAGTCAGGTAAACTTCAACCAGTCGCGTATGCTTCACAAAGTTTGTCTAAAGCGGAAAGAGCCGACAGCATGGTAGAGAAAGAAGCACTAGCCTGTGTGTATGGGGTTAAAAAGATGCTTCAGTACCTGTTTGGTCTTCAGTTTGAACTAGAGACAGATCGCAAGCTGCTCATGTCACTGTTCTCTGAAAACAAAGGTATCAATACCAATGCTTCATCCCTCATCCAGAGGTGGGCACTGACACTATCCGCTTATGATTATGTCATTTGCTATCGACCTGGCACTGAGAATTGTGCCGATGCTTTGAGCCGTCGGCCGTTGTCCACACCGGAGGTGGAAACGCCACAACCGGCAGACATATTGGTAGTTATGGATTGCTTTTGAGAGTGAAAGAACCCCTGTCACAGCTCTACAAGTTAAGACCTGGACTAGCCAGGACCTGATTTTATCGGTGGTGAAGAGTTGCATCCTCAAAGATGATTGGTCTGCAATACCCAAGCAAATGTGCGAGGAGACCAAACCTTACATCAGTCACAACAGTCTCTGAACACTCACCCAAGGCTGGAGTTAAACTGAGACGATCAACCCAGGAGCTTAAAACAGTGGACCGCCTCAATTTGTAAAAGATTGTGTTAATATCTCAGGGGGTATTGTCCTGAATGTACTTTTGGGATCACTAGCCATTAGGTGGCATCACTGTTGTAGGCCACTGGGCTGCACGCACGTGTGTGCAGCCCAAGTATAAAAGGCCAGCCATTTTGTGTATTAGTCACTTTGGGCCTTAATAAACTAGAGCCAAGTTCATACCTCTTGGAGTTAAACAGTACTCAGTCCAACAGTTATTGGATACACAACACCTAACCTGTTTCTGTTGTTTTTACCGGCGCGGTGGATGCAGTGGTCTGCAATGGCCACCCCTCGTTAAAAGAATTTACGCATAGGCATCCTTACCATTTAAAATGAGTTAATCAGTCACCTGTGTACTCATTTTTAGTGTGGAAGCAAGTCATCCTCGACCCCGAGGGACTGCCTATGATGATGGGATGCGGTGGCATTTGGCTTTTCTTTCCCGGTGGACCAGAAGTCAGTCATAATGGAAGCGGAAGTGGGGTGGTAAGTGGAAGTTCGCAGTCTAGAGGGTGGGGGCGGGTGTTTGGCCGCTGCTGTCAGTCATCAGCATAGTGCTGATGACATCATCACGGTGTCGTGTCATCACGGTGCTCCCCTTCACTTTAAAGGGGAGAGCCTGCGCGATTTTTATGTTCGGTCCACTGGGCCACCAGAGAGGGTTTTGGACCCAAGAGGGGGTGGCAGGCTGCCTGTTGGCGGCCCGACAAATCCAGGGGCGTACTTTTCGGCTGACATGGCAGTCGGTTGATTTAAAAAAACCATGGCGGCTGCAGCAGTAGGTCCTCGCCTTTAATGGGAACCACCGTTTTAGAAGCACTGCAAACACAGTGCACGGATATAAAAAGCTGCTGGTGGCACCGGGCAGCAGCAACACGGTTTTCTCGGCGGAATTCCGCAATTGGCGGTGGGGGGGACATCAGCGGTGTGCGCTCTGATGATGCAGCTAGGGTGGATCAGAAGCTGGGGAGTGGTAGTGGGGGGAGCGGGTCACCGCCGGGATACCACAGAAGCGTAATTTTCAAAATGGCGGCCATTCCACAAAAAATCGGCAGCCATTGCACGCCACAGCGTGGCCTCCGATTTCCAGCGGCAACATCATCATCATCATCATCATCATCATAGGTAGTCCCTCGGCGTCGAGGATAACTTGCTTCCACTCTAAAAGTGAGTTCTCAGGTGACTGAGGAATGCGACCTACAGTCTCTGTCACAGGTAGGGCAGACAGTGGTTGGAGGAAAGAGTGGGTGGGGAATCTGGGTTGACACACGCTCCTTCTGCTGTCCCTCTGGGACGCAAGGTGCTCAGCGCCCTCCTGGATGCTCTTCCTCCACTTTGGCCGGTCTTGGGCCAGGGATTCCCAGGAGTTGGCGGGGATGTTGCACTTTGTCAAGGAGGCTATGAGGGTGTCCTTGAAGCATTTCCTCTGCCCACCTGGGGCTCACTTGCTGTGTCGAAGCCCCGTCTAGAGTGCTTGCTTTGGGAGTCTCGTGTTGGGCATACGGACGATGTGGCCCACCCAATGGAGCTGATCGAGCATGGTCAATGTTTCGATGCTGGGGATGTTGGCCTGAACGAGAACACTGACGTTGGTGCGTCTGTCCTGCCAATGGATTTGCAGGATCTTGCGGAGGCAACGCTGGTGGTACTTTTCCAGCGCTTTGAGGTGTCTGCTGTACATAGTCCACATCTACTGCCCTGTAGGCCATGAGCTTGGTGCCGGATTTGAGGTCCTGGTCTTCAAACACTTTCTTCCTTCGGCGACCGAAGGCTGCGCTGGCGCACTGAAGGCGGTGTTGGACCTTGTCGTCCATGTCAGCTCTTGCTGATAGTAAGCTCCCGAGGTATGGAAAATGGTCCACGTTGTCAAAGGCCTTGTTGTGGATTTTGATAATTGGGGGGCAGTGCTGTGTGGCGGGATCAGATTGGTAAAGGACCTTTGTCTTACGGCTGTTTAAAGTAAGACCCATGCTTTTGTATGCCTTGGTGAAGGTGTTAACACTAACGGGCCTTACGGGACAATTTCAGTCCTTGATGTCAACCACAAATTTAGAAATTGTGTTTTTTATTCCAAAGTTTAAATCATTCATATAATTTGTGAATAACAGTGGGTCCAGCACTGATCCTTGTGGAACACCATGACCCACCTTCTGCCACTGTGAATAGTCACCTTTTACCCCTACTCTCTGCTTTCTGTCTTGAAGCCAGCTAGCTAACCATTTTACTCCACAGTCTCTGACCTTGTTCATCAGTCTATTATGAGGTACCTTATTGAAGGCCTTTTGAAAATCTAGATAAATTACTTTTACTACATTATCATTGTCTGCTCTCTTTTATATCTTCAAAAAATTCAATGAGGTCAGTCAAGCAACACTTTCCCTTTTGAAATCCATGTTGACTATTCATTACAATATTTTTGGTTTCTAGATGTTCTTTTGTTTTCTCCTTTAGTAGGGATTCTATTATTTTACCGATGTTAAGCTGACTGCTCTATAATTCCATGGACATGTTCTATAACCCTTCTTAAATATAGGTATTAATTTAGCTATTCGCCAGTCCTCTGGCACTACACATTTTTCTAATGAATTATTAACTATGTATAGTAATGTCTTTGCTATCTCTTCCCTCGATTATTTTAAAATGTGTGGATGCAATCCAGGGCTTTTATCCTCTTTGAGTTTGCTATCTTAGTATCATAAGATTTAGATTAGCTGTGGAAAAGGACAGGATGGAATCTATAATAAAAATGTTTAACTGGGGGAAGGCCAATTTCAGTGGGATGATAACGGATCTGGCCCAGGTAAACTGGAATCAAAGATTGGCAGGCAAAACTGTAATGGAAGAATGGCTGCCTTTAAGAGGAAATAGTTCAGGTACAGTTCAGGTACATTCCCACTAGGGGAAAGGCAGGGGAACTAAAGTCAGGGCTCGCTGGATGACAAAACAGAGAATATGAAAAAATAGAAAAAGAGTGCGATGGATAGATGTCAGGTTGCTAATACATCTGAGAATCTGACTATAAGAACATAAGAACATAAGAAAAAAGAGCAGGAGTAGGCTATTTGACACCTTGAGCCTGCTCCGCCATTCAATAAAACAATGGCTGATCTGATCATGGACTCAGTTCCACTTCCCTGCCTGCTCTCCATAACCCTTTACTCCCTTATCGCTCAAAAATCTGTTTATCTCCACCTTAAATATATTCAATGACCCAGCCTCTACAGCTCTCCGGGACAGAGAATTCTACAGATTTACAACCCTCTGAGGCAAGAAATTTCTCCTCATCTCAGTATTAAATGGGCAGCCTCTTATTCTAAGACTATGTCCCCTATGTATAGAAAGGGCAGAGGAGAAATGAAAAAGAAAATAAGGACAAATAAAGAGTATGAGAATAGAATGGCAGCCATCATAAAAGGTAATCCAAACATCTTCTATAGGCATATAAATAGTAAAAAGGTAGTAAGAGGAGAGGTGGGGCAAATTAGGGACCAAAAATGAGACCAATGCATGGAGGCCGAAGGTATGGCTGAGGTACGAAATGAGTACTTTGCTTCTGTCTTCACCAAGAAAGAGGATGCTGCCATAGACATAGTGAAGGAGGAGGTAGTGGAGGATAAAAATTGATAAACAAGAGGTATTAGAAAGACTGGTTGTACTTAAAGTAGATGAATCACCAGGAGCGGATGGGAAGCATCCTCGGATGCTGAGGGAATTGAGGGCAGAAATCGCGGAGGTACTGGTCATAATATTCCAATCCTCCATAGATACTGGAGTGGTGCCAGAGGACTGGAGAATTTCAAATGTCACACTATTGTTCAAAAAATGGAGTAAAGATAAACCCAGCAACTAAAGCTTAACCTCGGCAGTGGGGAAGCTTTTAGAATCAGTGATCAGGGACAAAATTAACAGTCATTTAGATAGGGGTGGATTAATTAAGGAAAGCCAGCACAGATTTGTTAAAGGCAAATCATGTTTAACCAACTTGATCGAGTTTTTTGATGAGGTAACAGAGAGGGTTGATGAGGGTAATGTGGTTGACGTAGTGTACATGGATTTCCAAAAGGCGTTCGACAAAGTGCCACATATTAGGCTTGCCAGCAAAATTGAAGCCCATGGAATAAAAGGGACAGTGTCAGCATGGATACGAAATTGATTAAGTGACAGGAAACAGAGAGTAGTGGTGAGCAGTTTTTCAGACTGGAAGAACATATACAGTGGTGTTCCCCAGGGGTATATTGCTAATTTGCTCTCATATTCTATTGTCTCCCTGTTTATCAATCTTTTGGTCATCCTTTGCTGATTTTTGAAACCCTTCCATTCCTCAGGTTTATGATTCTTTTTGGCAACATTGCAAGCTTCTTGTTTTAATCTAATACTATCCTTAACTTCTCTAGTTAGCTACTGCTGTGTTCTATGAACAGCAATGAAATAAATGACGAATTTAACTTTTTTTTTAGTGGTGTTGGTTGAGGAATATACGTTAGCCATAACGCTTCTTCGAATAGTGCCGTGGGATCCTTCACATCCACCTGAGGGATCTTGATTTATTGTTTCATCAAATGGCAGTGCCTCCTATAGAGCAGCACTCCTCCAGTACTTCAAGGAGGTGATTGTGAATGCAATAGACCAATGTAAAGGTACTAAACTTAATGGCACTCCTGCCTGGTTGAACATGATTACCAAGCAACTCAAAAAGAAGTAGCACAAATATTCCAGAAATTATTGAATACCTGCATGCAGCAAGGCCTGGACGGCATTCAGACTTGGGCTGATAAGTGACAAGTAATATTTGCACCACACAAGTGCCAGACAATGACTATCTCCAACAAGCAAGAGTCTAACCACTGCCCCTTGACATTCAACGGCATTACTTTCACCAAATCCCCCACCATCAGCATCCTGGGGCTCATCATTGACCAGAAACTTAACTGGACTAGCTACATAAATACTGTGGCAACAAGAGCAGGTCTGAGGCTGGCTATTCTGCAATGAGTGTCTCACCTCCTGACACCCCAAAGCCTTTCCACCATCTACAAGGTATAAATCAGGAGTGTGATAGAATACTCTCCACTTGCCTGGATGAATGCAGCTCCAACATCACTCAAGAAACTCAACACCATCCAGGATAAAGCAGTCTGCTTGATTGGCACCCCATCCACCACCTTAAACATTCACTCCCTCCATCATCGTCGTAGCATGTGTACATCTGCAAGATGCACTGCAACAACTCACCAAGGCTTCTTCGGCAGTACCTCCCAAAACCACGACTTCTACCACCTAGATGGACAAGGGCAGCAGCGTATGGAAACACCACCAACTCCATGTCCCCCTGCAAGTCACACACCATCCTGACTTGGAAGTATATCGCCGTTCCTTCATAGTCGCTGGGTCAAAATCCTGGAACTCCCACCCTAACAACACTGTGGGAATACCTTCACCACAAGGATTGCAACAGTTCAAGAAGGCAGCTCACAACCATCTTCTCAAGGGCAATTAGAGATGGGCAATAAATGCTGGCCTTGCCAGCGACATCCACATCCCAGGAACGAAATTTTTTTAAAACAGGGTTTTCTCATGAAAAGAGAAGGCTGAGGGGTGACCTAATACAGGTGTTTAAAATTCTGAAAGGTTTTGATAGAGTAGACACAGAGAAAGTATTTAAGTATTTTCACTTGAGGGGAAAAGCAAATCTAGAGGCCATTAATATAAGATAGTTACCAAGACATCAAAGAATGTTGAACTTGCTATCATAGTGAGTGGTTGAAGCGAACAGTATAGACACATTTAAGGGGAGGCTAGATAAGCATATGAGGGAGAAGGGAATAGAGGGTTATGTTGATAGAATTAAATGAGAAAAGACGGATGGAGCATAAAGGGACATGGACTAGTTGGGTTAAATATCCTGTTTTTGTGCTGTATATCCTATGTAATCCTATGTAGTTGCCTTCCTTATCTCAACCCACAGTTCCAGATCAAGGCTTTCACCTTGGCTTGGTGGTATATAGCATACCCTCAGTAGTAGTTCACCTCTGTTACCATCTAATAATTCTTCTCAAATGATTCTGTGTTTTCCCTTTCCTTTTATATATCCTCTCTCACTTGTGCCTCAATACTGCAGGGTACATACACTGCCGCACCATTTCTTTTACTTCTGATATGTTCTCTTCTAAACAACTTATATCCTTCCACATATCTATGTTATTGATTGGAATCATTCCACCATGTCTCTGTGATGCTAATGTTGTTCAATCGATCATCCCCTGCAGGACCTTCAAGGTCACACCATCGTATTTGGCAGACTTAGCACAGCTCCAATGCTTTTTACTTTTCCCATTTACTTTAATAACATTTTTACTTTGTTTTACTCCCACCATTGGAATTAGACTTTATGGTGTCACTGTTACACCTGAAGGTTTGCTCCAACGTGTTCTCTCTTACACCTACCATAACCACCCCACATCAAGGCCTGGATTTTGCCAACTCTCGGAGGGCAGGTTTGGAGGCGGGTCCGGTGTCAAAATTTAAAGATTGACAGCGGGCGGGATTCCGCACTGAACCCACTTCCACGTAAGTTTCCAAAGTGCTGGGTCTGCCTGTGCTTTACAGACCTGATACTAAGCAGTGGGTGAGCCAATTGAAATAGCTAACATAGAAAGATAGAAATATATAGAAAATAGGTGCAGGCCATTCGGCCCTTCGAGCCTGCACCACCATTCAATAAGATCATGGCTGATCATTCACCTCAATACCCCGTTCCTGCTTTCTTTCCATACCCCCCCTTGATCCTTTTAGCCATGAGGGCCATATCTAACTCCCTCTTGAATATATCTAACAAACTAGCATCAACAACTCTCTGCAGTAGAGAATTCCACAGGTTAACAACTCTCTGAGTGAAGAAGTTTCTCCTCATCTCAGTCCTAAATGGCTTACCCTTTATCCTTAGACTGTGACCCCTGGTTCTGGATTTCCCCAACATCGGGAACATTCTTCCTGCATCTAACCTGTCTAGTCCCATCAGAATCTTATATGTTTCTATGAGATCCCCTCTCATTCTACTAAACTCCAGGGAATACAGGCCCAGTCGATCCAGTCTCTCCTCATATGTCAGTCCTGCCATCCCGCGAATCAGTCTGGTGAACCTTTGCTCCACTTCCTCAATAGCAAGAATGTCCTTCCTCAGATTAGGAGACCAAAACTGAACACAATATTCCAGGTGAGGCCTCACCAAGGCCCTGTACAGCTGCATTAAGACCTCCCTGCTCCTATACTCAAATCCCCTAGATATGAAGGCCAACATGCCATTTGTCTTCTTCACCGCCTGCTGTACCTGCATGCCAACTTTCAATGACTGATGTACCATGATACCTAGGTCTCATTGCATCTCCCCTTTTCCTAATCTGCCGCAATTCAGATAATATTCTGCTTTCATGTTTTTGCCACCAAAGTGGATAACCTCACATTTATCCACAGTATAGTGCATCTGCCATGAATTTGCCCACTCACCTAACCTGTCCAAGTCACCCTGCAGCCTCTTAGCATCCTCCTCACAGCTCACACCACCACCCAGCTTAGTGTCATCTGCAAACTTGGAGATATTACACCCAATTCCTTCATCTAAATTATTGATGTATATTGTAAATAGCTGGGGTCCCAGCATTGAGCCCTGCGGCACTCCACTAGTCACTGCCTGCCATTCTGAGAAAGACCTGTTTATCCCGACTCTCTGCTTCCTGTCTGCCAACCAGTTCTCCATCCATGTCAATATATTACCCACAATACCGTGTGCTTTGATTTTGCACACCAATCTCTTGTGTGGGACCTTGTCAAAAGCCTTTTGAAAGTCCAAATACACCACATGCACTGGTTCCCCCTTGTCCACTCTACAAGTTACATCCTCAAAAAAATTCTAGCAGATTTGTCAAGCATGATTTCCCTTTCATAAATCCATGATGACTAAGACCAATCCTGTCATTGCTTTCCAAATGCGCTGCTATTTCATCTTTAATAATTGATTCCAACATTTTCCCCACTATTGGTATCAGGCTAACCGGTCTATAATTACCCGTTTTCTCTCTCCCTCCTTTTTTAAAAAGTGGGGTTACATTAGCTACCCTCCAGTCCATAGGAACTGATCCAGAGTTGATAGACTGTTGGAAAATGATCACCAATGCATCCACTATTTCTCGGGCCACTTCCTTAAGTACTCTGGGATGCAGACTATCAGGCCCCGGGGATTTATCGGCCTTCAATCCCATCAATTTCCCTAACACAATTTCCTGACTAAAAAGGATTTCCTTCAGTTCCTCCTTCTCTCCAGACCCTCGGTCCCCTCGTATTTCCGGAAGATTATATGTGCCTTCCTTCGTGAAGACAGAACCAAAGTATTTGTTCAATTGGTCTGCCATTTCTTTGTTCCCCATTATAAATTCACCTGATTCTGACTGCAAGGGACCTACATTTGTCTTCACTAATCTTTTTCTCTTGACATATCTATAGATGCTTTTGCAGTCAGTTCTTATATTCCCAGCAAGCTTCCTCTCATACTCTATTTTCCCCCTCTTAATTAAAACCTTTGTCCTCCTCTGCTGAATTCTAAATGTCAGGTTTGCTGCTTTTTCTGGCCAATTTATATGCCTCTTCCTTAGATTTAACATTATCCCTAATTTCCCTTGTTAGCCATGGTTGAGCCACCTTCCCTGTTTTATTTTTACTCCAGACAGGGAAGTACAATTTTTGAAGTTCATCCATATGATCTTTAAATGGTTGCCATTGCCTATCCACCGTCAACCCTTTAAGTATCATTTGCCAGTCTATTCTAGCCAATTCATGTCTCATTCCATCGAAGTTACCTTTCCTTAAATTTAGGACCCTTGTCTCTGAATTAACTATGTCACTCTCCATCTTAATAAAGAATTCTACCATATTATGGTCACTCGTCCCCAAGGGGCCTCGCACAACAAGATTGCTAATTAGTCCTTTCTCATTACACATCACGCAATCTAGGATGACCAGCCCTCTAATTGGTTCCTCGACATATTGGTCTGGAAAACCATCCCTAATACATTCCAGGAAATCCTCCTCCACCGTATTGCTACCAGTTTGGTTCGCCCAATCTATATGTACATTAAAGTCGACCATGATAACTGCTGTACCTTTATTGCACACATCCCTAATTTCTTGTTTAATGCTGTCCACAACCTCACTACTACTGTTTGGTGTCTGTACACAACACCCACGAGCGTTTTCTGCTCTTTGGTATTCCACAGCCCTACCCATACCAATTCCACATCATCCAAACTAATGTCCTTCCTTACTATTGCATTAATTTACTCTTTAACCAGCAATGCTACCCCACCTCCTTTTCCTTTCTGTCTATCCTTCCTGAATGTTGAATGTTGAGTTCCCAGCCTTGGTCACCCTGGAGCCATGTCTCCGTAATCCCAATTATATCATATTCGTTAATAGCTGCCCGTGCAGTTAATTCGTCCACCTTATTACGAATACTCCTCGCATTGAGGCACAGAGCCTTCAGGCTTGTCTTTTTAACACACTTTGTCCCTTTAGAATTTTGCTGTAATGTGGCCCATTTTGATTTTTGCCTTGGGTTTCTCTGCCCTCCACTTTTACTTTTCTCCTTTCTATCTATTGCTTCTGCCCCCATTTTACTTGCCTATGTCTCCCTGCTTTGGTTCCCATATTAGTTTAACCCCTCCCCAACAGCACTAGCAAACACTCCCCCTAGGACATTGGTTCTGGTCCTGCCTAGGTGCAGAACGTCCGGTTTGTACTGGTCCCACCTCCCCCAGAACCGGTTCCAATGTCTCAGGAATTTGAATTCCATCCTCTTGCACCACTCCTCAAGCCACGTATTCATCTTAGCTATCCTTCCATTCCTCCTCTGACTAGACTAAGAGGTACTTAAACAGCATTTTACCATCTACGTACCATTTTTCCAACTTTTTGACAACTTTCATGCTGCTCGGAGACCACATCAGGTCAGTAGGTCGGGTTTTCATTGACTCCCCTCTGAATAGGTAACAGCTGCAAACGTGTTATAAAAGCTACCATTTCACATCTGTTCACTTTCCAATGTTAGAAGCTGAAACCTTCAGGATTTAGAATACACTTTTCAGCTTTACAAAAGGCTGGACGTGTTTGGAGTATATTCTTTCACCATTGGTAGATCGCTTTTGTCAACTCAACGTCAGCTGCCATTTATTCCAGCAGTATCGGTGCCCTTGAAATAAATCTGACCTTGGTCCTCAGAATCCCACCACACAACCTTCTCCACAGTCACCTGATGCTGCACAGGACACAAGACATCAGCACCTGACCACATCGCTGCCTGAGAGGCCAGGGATGGCCTCACCATGGCCCGATTTACTTAACTTGATGCTGTATACCATGATGTACCAGGTTGACACCACCCCACACCAACAACAAAAATTTGTATTTATATAGCGCCTTTAATTTCACAGGAGTTTATAAGACAAAACAAATAAATTTGACAACACCATAAAGCATCCCTGCAATGCCCAAGCCATTCCTTTCACACTCATCACCGTTGGGGGGGGGGGGGGGGGGGGGGGGGGGGGGGGGGGGGGGGGGGGGGGGGGGGGGCGGGGGTACCGTTATGTCTCACCATTCACTACAACTCACTCATCATCATAGGCAGTCCCTCGGAATCGAGGAAGACTTGCTTCCACTCCTGACGTGAGTTCTTTTGTGGCTGAACAGTCCAATACGAGAGCCACAGACTCTGTCACAGGTGGGACAGATAGTCGTTGAAGGAGGGGAAGGGTGGGACTGGTTCACCGCACGCTCCTTCCGCTGTCTGCGCTTGATTTCTGCATGCTCTCGGCATTGAGACTCAAGGTGCTCAGCGCCCTCTCAGATGCACTTCCTCCACTTCGGGCAGTCTTGGGTCAGGGACTCCCAGGTGTCAGTGGGGATGTTGCACTTTATCAGGGAGACTTTGAGGGTGTCCTTGTAGCATTTCCCCTGCCCACCTTTGGCTTGTCTGCTGTGGAGGAGCTCCGAGTAGAGCACTTGCTTTGGGAGTCTTGTGTCTGACATGTGGACTATGTGGCTTGCCCAGCGGAGCTGATCAAGTGTGGTCAGTGCTTCAATGCTGGGGATGTTAACCTGAGTGAGGACGCTGATGTCGGTGCGCCCATTAAGCCACTACCAAAGGTGCACACAAATCTCTCCAAGAAGGCAAAGTTTTGAAAATATAAATTTCAATGTTTGAGAGCACATGAACAGAAACTTTACATGAACATTGGCTAAAAGACCCAAATGGCTACTCTTATGCAGCACAGCAGGATGAGATTGAATGTGGCTTTGCAGTAACGTTTTGTGATCTACTGAGATCATTGAAAGGTTTTCACCACTGTAGCCTGGTCCTCCTGACAACCTCTCTGCTTCTGCCCTCTGTGCAATGTGAAACCAGGCTGTGTTGTTGCCCTGGGGAGATCTCTTCTGCCAATTGGAAGGGAAGATAACCTTCCTGCTGCTGTAACTCCCTCCATAAGCATTCGGAGGAAGTCATAAAAAAGCCTGGGTGCAACCGTGCACCTTTGTGCAGTGCTTGTCAGTGTTTACAGTGTCTCAATGCTGTAGAACAATAAAACCTATCAAAATAAAGTTAGTCATGGTTCCTTTAAGGAAACTGGCTGATGACACGCCATCAAATTACGTCAAATGACCCCCTTCCTTTTAATTGGCCAGGAGCCTCGCAGGGCGGGCTTAACAAGCCCAATCAGGGGAAAGTCATGGGTCGGTGCCGGCATAGAGACAGTAGCGGTATCTCAGCCCGCCCCAGACGTCGCCCACCTATCTCCTGCCTCAGAAGGCGAAATCGCAGCCCATGTGTCAGCCTTGGCTCAGTGGCAGCACTCTCGCTTCTGAGTCAGAAAGTTGTGGGTTCAAGTCTCACTCCAGGGATTTGAGCACATAATCTAGGCTGACACTTCAGTATAGTTCTGAGGGAGTGCTGCACTATCGGAGGTGCCATCTTTTGAATGAGATGTTAAACGGAGGCTCTGCCTGCCCTCTCAAAATCCCATGATACTTTTCGAAGAACGGGGCAGTTTTCCCTGGTGTCCTGACAAATATTTACCTCTCAACCAACATGACTAAACAGATTATCTGGTCATTATCTCATTGCTGTTTGTGGGACTTTGCTGAGTGCAAATTGGCAAAGTGACTACAGTTCTGGCCCCCTTTCTAACTGAGACACATCCTCCTCCTCTAGGTACGAGGATCTCACCTCTGCCGACCACTATTCTCTAATACCTCATTTATAAAAACTTCTCCTTGCCCAACATTTTGATGCATGGCCAGTCACTCACTGAGGCTGACCACCTCAGCCTTGAGTGCATCGGCCAGCTTGCAGTTGTTGCAGATGAAACCCTCCAGAGACTGGGCCTGGAAGGCAACCATCTCACAACTTCTACAATGCACAGAAGTTAGCAAAAAGTACCTAAGTACAGAAATAGAATATATAACAGTACTTTTAAACCCTATATTCTCATCATCATAGGCAATCCCTCGGAACTCCTATATATAAAACCCTATGTATAAAACCCTATATATAAAACCCTATATTCTACACTGCTGTGAAACACCAAACATTGTGAATACAGAATATTAGGAATTTGGGTTTTCTTTTCCTCTCAGTTCAAACTGCTGTTCAATAATAACAGGTTATTTTAAAATTCTTTCTCATGTACATCTGCATGTCATTACTGATCTATTTAATTTGATGTACCTAATTATATGGTAGCTTAGTTAAAAGAAATGTACAAGTCAGCCCTTTGGTTATATACAGCAGGAATGTAGATAGATTCAGAGACAGCATACAACAAAGCGCTTGAAATCGACAGTTATGGGGGGCGGGGAGGGAACTTTAACACCCAAGGGCGGCTGAGTTGGGGACGGGTGGGAAGATAAAAATTCTTAAATTCTCAAACCTGACCCCAATCTACCTCCAACTGTCCAGTCTTTGGCCCTCCATTCACCATGACATTTCTGCAGCTACCGATCTGCTCAAACACACCCTCACCACCACCTTTTAACACCACCCTTTAAAACAAATACTCTCTCTCACCTTGGCTGTTCCCCCTGGTACAGCCCTCATCTTCGCTCCTTTAAGTCCAAGGGATGCGGACTTGAACGGATATGGTGGACAACTGGTTGAGCCATTCACCACCAGATCTGGCTGGACCACATAAAGCACTATTGGGTCCTGCTCTCATCTACCAAAATTGCTCACTATTCCAGAATCATTCTGAATAAAACCCCAGCTTCTCCACTGCTAACCGTCTTTTTAAACCCATCTCCCCAGTCTCCATCCTCACTGCCGACAATAAGTGTAAGGAGCTCATGGACTTCTTTGTCTCGATGATTGTGACCATCCGTTCGGCCACCTCTGCCACTTCCCTTCCTTCCTCTAGCTCACCGGGTCAAACTTCTTCTAAGGATTCCCCCCTGCCCTAGCCTTGACCTCACATCTTTCTCCAGTTTCTCTCCAATCTCCCCTCATGACCTTTCCGAGCTCATCCTGACCATGAGGTCCACTTCCTGCTCCCTTGACCCTATTCCCACCAAACTGCTAACCACCCAACTTCCTTTTCTGGCTCCCATGTCAGCTGATATTGTTAACAGTTCTCCCACCTCAGGTACTGTCCCCCTCTCCTTCAAATTTGCCATCATCACCCCTCTCAAGAAACCAACCCTCGACCCCTCCATCCTTGCAAACTACCACCACATCTTCAACCTCCCTTTCCTCTCCAAAGTCCTTGGACATGTTGTTGCCTCCCAAATTCTTGCCCATCTTTCCTGCAATTCCATGTTTGAATCCCTCCAATCCGGTTTCCTTGCCTGCCACAGTACCGAAACAGCTCTCGTCAAAGTCACAAATGACATCCTTTGTCTCTGTGACAAAGGCAAACTATCCCTCCTCATCCTTCTTGACTTGTCTGTAACCTTTGACACATTGACCACTCTATCCTTCTCCAAAGCTTCTCCACTGTCATCCAGCTGGGTGGGACTGCACTCGCCTGGTTCCATTCTTATCTATCTAATCATAGCCAGAGAATCACCTGCAATTGTTTCTCTTCCTGCCCCCGCATCATTCCCTCTGCTGTCCCCCAAGGATCTATCCTTGGCCCTTCTATTTCTCATCTACATGTTGTGCTTTGGCGATATCATCCGGAAACACAGAGTTAGTTTCCACATGTACACTGATGATAGCCAGCTCTATACCAATGGTCTCTAAATTATCAAACTGCTTGTCCGACATCCAGTTCTGGATGAGCAGAAACTTTCTCCAACTGAATATTGGGAAGACCGATGCCATTGTTTTCGATCCCTGCACAAACTCCATTCTCTAGCCATTGACTCCATCCCTCTCCCCAATTTCTGTCTGAGGCTGATCCAGAGTGTTCCCAACCGAGGTGTCATATTTGACCCTGAAGTAAGCTTTCAACGACATATCCG
The DNA here is from genome assembly GCF_044704955.1 of Pristiophorus japonicus. Classification (NCBI taxonomy): domain Eukaryota; kingdom Metazoa; phylum Chordata; class Chondrichthyes; family Pristiophoridae; genus Pristiophorus; species Pristiophorus japonicus. The sequence goes on from NC_091980.1 coordinate 54,336,769, forward strand.
CAACATAACTAAGACCACCTATTTCTACTTGCGTAACATCGCCCGTCTCCACCCTTGCCTCAGCTCATCCATTGCTGAAGCCCTCATCCATGCCTTTGTTACTTCTAGACTTGACTTTTCCAATGCACTCCTGACTGTCCTCCCATATTCTACCCTACGTAGAACTAGAGATGATCCAAAACTCGGTTGCCCATGTCCTAACTCGCACCAAGTCCTGCTCAGCCATCACCCCTATAGTTTCTGACCTACATTGGCTCCCGGTTAAGCAATGACTCGATTTCAAAATTCTGATCCTCGTTTTCAAATCCCTCCATGCCCTTGCCTCTCCCTATCTCTGTAATCTCCTTCAGCCTCACAACCTCCCGCAATGTCTTCTCTCATCTAATTCTGCCCTCTTGAGCATCCCTGATTATAATCACTCAACCATTGGTGGCCGTGCCTTCTGTTGCCTAGGCCCCAAGCTCTGAAATTTCCTCCCTAAACCCCTCCCCTCTCTACCTCTCTTTCCTCCTTCAAGACAGTCCTTAAAAGCTACCTCTTTGACCAATCTTTGGGTCATCTGTGCTAATGTCTACTTATACAGCTTGGTGTCAAATTTGTTTGTCTCATAATACTCCTGTGGGACATTTCACTACATTAAAGGCACTATATAAATATAAATTGTTGTTGTTTGTTGTTTACTGGAAACCCAGTTTGGCTGCGTGTGGGTCACATGCCCACTGGAGGCGGATTGATCATTATCACATGCTAATGAGGTTCATTGGAAGAGATTTCAACAGGGATTTGCATTGAATGCTTCCAGCATGGGTTTCCCAGGGCTCGGCAAACTCGGCAGTGAAACAATGATGAGATTGAGTGGCAAGTTCTGGAGGTGATTAACGTTCTGAGTGTCCGATATGAATAAAGGCTCAGTGCTCACAGCTTCTTTCTCAGTTTCCTCTGGCAAACGTTTTTCAGTGAGTTCTTCTGATCATAGACATACTCTAGAAGTTTGGAGGCTTTCAAACAGACAACATCAGGATGGGGATGGGGCACTATAGATGTTTTCGATAGGACATTGGATTAGGAACTCAATCATCATCCGTGACAGCAACAGCATGCTTTGGTGGGATCTGCAGGTGCACAAGAGAGATGTACACCACATAGATCAGGACAACACAGATCTGGAGAACTGAGTGGAGAACAGTAGAGAGGAGAACAGCAGAGAGGAAAGCAACAGAGGGGCTGAGATCACAGGAGGCACTACCCATGTGAGATAGTCTACAGACCAGAGGCTTGGCTTCCTTGACCTATCTGAAGAGCAGTGCTTCTGCAGGCTCAGATTGGCACCCCTTAAAGAGCTGCTCCCTTTTGGACTCAGTGGCTATGCATTGCACATCGCTGTGGACGTCACCACTGCCCTCAATTTGTTTGCCTCTGGCTCCTTTCAGTGCTCCACCATAGACATCTCGAGGGTTTCTCAGTTGGCTGCACATAAATGTTTAACATTCCACACCTCTTCGTACCAGGAAAGAGCTGGCTCATATGAGACAAGGTGCCTCATGACACCTGTGAGGAACCCCACCAGTGAGGTGCTAAAGTGCTACAGCGAGATCCACATGATCACTAGGTGTGTCATCGAGCAAGCCATTGACACGTTGAAGATGCGCTTCAGGTGCCTAGATAGGTCGGGAGGCGCCTTTCAATGAGGGTGTCCAGAATAACAGCTGTGTGCTGTGTCCTGCACAACATTGTGAAGCAGAGAGGATTGCAGCTGGAAGAAGATGAAGGTGCTCATCACTCATCTTCTGATGACAAGAACATTGAAGAAGATGATGAGGAGGAGGAGGACGATGAGCAATGTGAAGGTGGGGTACACATTGGCAGACCCGCCACATACATTGCTGCCTGGGGTGCTGGGGCTTCCCTAATAGCATGAAAGTTCAATTAGTGACTCACACAGGAAAAATAAAAAAATCCTCCGCTTCCTACAAAAAAGTACTTCCTACGCTTCTGCATGGATTCAGCAGAGGGAGAGGCAGGCTGCTCAGAGGCTTTTGGCCTACAGCCTCTGGGTTTTGAGGTCCCTGAGGGCCCCACCAAAGACTGCTCCCCCTGTACCTTTGCAAGGGCAGACTCGGTCATCAGGAGTCAATGCAGCATGTCAGGTACTGGCTGGAAGTGAGTTGTGGAGGGGGGTGTTGCAACGGGTGAGAAGTGGAGTTGCTGTGTGTGGAGTTCCTACTTTGAGGTCCACATTCGCCATCATTCCTATCCTGGACCAGCACCACATCACTCCTACCACTGTGCCGGAGAGCAACTTGGTGCAGATCAGTGACGCAGTGTAAAATACCTGTCATCCTGTTTATGGCGGCAGATATCACCTGCACGGCTGTGGTCATGGCCTGCATTAACTCATTTAAGAGCTATGCTTGAAGCTCCACGGAGGTGACCACTTTCTCCATGGCAGACTTTCTCGCAATTCCTTGTGCCATCTCTATCAATTTCCTTCTCAAAGATGGCCCCTGCGGTTCAGCATCTATGTCTGGCTGAGCAGAGCTTAGAGAGGATTGAAACCCCTACACGGACTCTCCACAACTGTCCCTCCCACCACTGTCTGCTCGTGCTCACTTGTGAATTGTGAATCCAGTGGAAACCCAACTAACTGTCTAACTGGAACAACAAAAGTGGGAGTATTTGTGCTGGTGCATGGCCGTACATCCTGTGACAGTGCACCTCAGAAGGAATTAGGTCCTCTGAGGAATCATCATGATGCATATTCACTGACTGTTGCTCCATGCATGAAAGCCCTAGAAGAGAAAAGAAAGGGATATGAATTAGACCTGACAAAGTAACAATCTTAACAGTCACCATACTCAGGCTTTTCATAGTTCGTCATTGATAAAATAAAATCAGTTTGTGTGTCAGAGATATTTTTAATTCTGTCACCAGGCATCTATAAGTTCCCAATCTCCCCATCGGTGATTGACAGTGATGTAGATGTGCCACCGTGTCTCCATAGCCTCCTCCTCTGCATCTGTGAGCTGCACAATTTGTGGCAGGACACATCCAGTCCTCTCCCTCTCCCTTGTGTTTCGTGCTCTCTTCTCCAACAAGTGGGTGAACAAACAGACCTGTGTGTAAATGAAGATTACGTATTCACCCGATGAATACAGGGGATTCGGTGAGGGTGACTATCAGAAAAACGCATCACATTGCATAAGGATTGGTGTGACTGGCAGCAATGGACGGATAAATGAGGAGATGAGGAAGTGCATAGAAAGGGAAGGCTGCTTGCTGTTAAACTTAAGTAGTTGTGAGGAGTGATAGAGTTTGCTTGGCAAGACAAAGTGTAAAGGGCAGGCATCTTAAACCACACAATGTAGGTGAATCAGCAATTGTACTCACTTTTACGCATTTGGTTAGGTCATTAAACCACTTCCTGCACTGCATCCAAGTCCAGGGCACAATGCTCCTGCTGCTCACCTTCCCAGACACCTCCAACCACCTCTTCTTGGTAAGAGCAGTAGGTTTCTTCTTCCCAATGCAGGGGAAATGTATTTCCCTCCTGCTCCTGACTGCACCCAGCAGTAAGTCAGTGGAACTATCATTAAATCTGGGTGCTGGCCTTGCTCATTGTGAATCCATGTTAAGTACCTCTCAGTGTCTCCTTACAAAACCTCCTAGCTTCTCCAAATTCTAGTTGTGCTTGGGCTCTTTGAATAGCGGACTTGGGATCGTGTCATGTCGGTGCGCATTACGCCCACTGTGCAGCTTGGAGACACGAAAGCCGGAAGGAAAAATTTAATTAGGCAATCAACTTGAAATCAGAGATTCCGACCCGGTAAGTTTTCTTCCGGGTTTTCCCTCGCCCCCACCCACCCCACCCCCCGCCACGTTCAGAAATCTATACAAAACAGCAGCCAGGAATACTTTGAATAGTGAACAAATGAGGGATGGTGACACAATCTGATAACATCAAGCTGGGTTTTGTTTGTCAGAAACTTAAAAGTAAAACATTAAAAGTAAAGCTGTTACTACACTGTGCTGTCAACTAGCTCTGTATTTGATAGGTTCCTAGCTGGCTCACAGGTCTGTAGATTATTGGTGGTCTTTTTATTCTATCAATCTCTGGTTGGCTCTGTGTTCTACAGATTCACTGCAGGCTCTCTATTTTATGTTGTTCTTGCCCTTACATAGAATCATAGTAGTGCACAGGCCTGTGCCAACACTAGCTCTTCAACTTCCTCATATCCTTTTAGAGTCATCCTTTTCAAATACTTAAGCAATTCCCTTTTAAATGATGTAGAGGGTAAATGTTATCAGTCAGTGCTGGTGTGGAGCCTGGCTTAACAGGAGGGCAGATCAGGCAATTAGGTGCAGAGGTCAGCGCACCCAATTCATCACCCTCCGGATTCGCTGGTCATTATAATTAATAACTGGTCATTTGGGAGGGCTATGAAAATGTTGCTCTGACCTCCTACCCCGATAATCTATAATTGGTCTTTCCATTGAGTAAGACTCTGTCTCAGGAGTACGAACTCGGAAAGTTAACGTCAAAGTCTCAATAACCACTTGTGGTGAAGAATACCATATTCTCATAACCTTCTGTGAAAAATGTCTTCCAACTTCCTCCTTTCTTTGTGTGGTAGTCATGCATCTATGGCCCCTTGTTATAGATTTGACAACCAATGGAAACAATCTTTGATCTGATAGCGTTCGTTTTACACTATCGCCCAAAGTCAAAATGAGTCCCATACTCAGAGTTCCTAGAATTCCCATAGTTACCACTTTCCTTTTCTTCGCACTTTCATTTATTTCCCTGGATTGCCACTTGCTCATGATTACACTCCTAAGTGTTAGTCTCATTGCCTGCATCATAGTTATCCAGCACTGTATCTCTAGCCAACAACCTTGAGCCTCAGCAGTTTTGTGTACTGTCTCTACCTGAATCCTCAAATGTGTAGCAGATAGTCAAACACTTCCCTTCCTTTGCTTTATTATTCTACTCTAGCTATAGGGAGACCACCTTCTGCAATGTGTGTTGCTGGGACACTTTCCCCCTCTTGTGTAACATGGAATGTTTCCATGTCTCCAATTGTATCTCAAGCATTGTGGGCCTGAAATTGATGCACTCACCACCGACTGCCGCCGACATTCCTCCTCGGGTTCCGCTCAGTGCCAGTTTTAATCTGGTCTGGAGCAGGCGGGAGGGGAGAGCCGCCGGGAACCACCCGCTGATGTCAACGGATGGTGCCAGTGGACTCCTGCCTGCCGAGATGCCAGATTGGTGCAGGCGGGAGTCGGCAGGAGTTGGTGCCAGAACGGGGATGGACCGTTGCGAGGAGGCTGGTCTGTCCCCAACGGTCGATATGAAGAGCTGAAAAAAAAGATGCGTAAACATTTTTATATTTTTTTATTTACAGGGACTTACCTGTATGGGGTCCCCTGAAGGTGTTCCAAAGTTTTTTTTTTAAATGCCTTTTCTTTACAGGTCTTCGACCCTCCGTGGGCCCGACTCTATCCTCGGTGGCACTTGGGTGGCAAGCACCTTTGCTGCCGAGAATGGGAGCTCCCGTCGGCTGCCGCCCAGATTGGCAATGTAAGTCCCTCATTTGGCAGATGGAGTATAATGTGGGAAAATGTGAGGTTATCCACTTTGGCAGAAATAATAGAAAAGCACATTATAATTTAAGTGGAGAAAAATTGCAAAGTGCTGCAGTACAGAGTCCCTGGGGGTCCTTGTGCATGAAACACAAAAAGTTAGCATGCAGGTACAGCAAGTAATCAGGAAGGCAACTGGAATGTTGGCCTTTATTGCAAGGGGGATAGAGTATAAAAGCAGAGAAGTCCTGCTACAATTGTACAGGGTATTGGCGAGGCCACACCCGGAGTACTGTGTCCTGTTTTGGTCTCTGTATTTAAGGAAGGATATACTTGCATTGGAGGCTGTTCAGAGAATATTCACTAGGTTGACTCCGGAGATGAAGGGGTTGACTTATGAGGATAGGTTGAATAGCTTGGGCCTATACTCATTGGAGTTCAGAAGAGTGAGCGGTGATCTTATTGAAACATATAAGATAATGAGGGGGCTGGATAAGGTGGATGCAGAGAGGATATTTCCACTCATAGAGGAATCTAAAACTAGGAGACATCGTCTTAGAATAAGGGGCTGCCTATTTAAAACTGAGATGAGGAGAAATTTCTTCTCTCAGAGGGTTGTAAATCTAAGGAATTCCCTGTCCCAGAGAGCTGTGGTGGCTGGGTCATTGAATATATTTAAGGCGGAGATAGACAGATTTTTGAGCGATAAGGGAGTAATGGGTTCTAGGGAGCGGGCAGGGAAGTGGAGCTGAGTCCATGATCAGATCAGCCATGTTCTAATTGAATGGCGGAGCAGGCTCTCGAGTGGCCAAATGGCCCACTTTTGCTCCTATTTCTTATGTTCTTTCCACCCACCTTTGTAGGACCTTTTTGATGAAAACCCCGCCCAAAGTACCATCAGGTACCTCAGTGGCCATCGACGGTCCTTTGGGTGGCACTTGGGTGGGCAGGGGCCTTCACTAAATTCGGGCCCTGTTTCTTTGAGCTCAGTTGCTTTGAGTTGAGGCAGTGCTATAATTGTAAGTAATTACAAAAGGGAATCGCTTTTTTTAAATCTATAAACTTATCAGCAACTTTCATGACTTTTTGATAAGCTCTTGGAGATTATCACAACTAAACATGATTAAGAGGACTGTTTACTTTAACATGTATCTTTTATCTATAACTTCAATGAGAAAGGAAAATTAAAAGGCCTAAAGCAAGACTTCAGAGGGTTTTCTCCAAAAACATGGATATGTGGAACAGACTCCCAGCGAAAGCAATTAACGTAGCATTGATTAACACCTTTAAAATAAGCTTGATAAATATCTGATTAGGAGCAAGATTGAGCGTTAGAAAGATAAGTACAGATAGAAATTATTGAATGTGGTGTGGATTGTGATAGTTACAGAGCTGCTGGGCTGGTTAGACTGTCATGCCATTTAGCTGTAGGGTGCACAATCTAGAATGTAAATTCAATATAGATACTGGAGCTTTGTTTTGTTTTGCTTACCTTCAGGAGAAAGTTTGTAGTTTTTTCCTGAGGAGATTAAATGGGTTTGGCAGAGCCCTGCATAGGCCAAATTGTACATGACCTGTGCAAGGAATGGTTTTAATGGACTGATTGGCCTTTTCCTGCTTTCATGCTTTCTAATGGGGTTTTATAAAATAAGGCAGAAATTCTCGTCTCAGAATAAAATAAGGCAGAAATGCTCCTGTTATCTCAATTCCACATGTTCCATTTAGCTATGGGACAGAGGGTGATAACAGATGTTCTTTGAGTAAATTTTGAGAACCACAGCAGGTGCAGGTCAGTAAAAATAAGTGCAGCCTTGCGTACCTAACGTGCAGCATGCTAAATTTTCTAATTGTCTTGGGCAGAAATAATGAGGACAATGGCATCTGAGGACTTATTAAAAAAAAACAATTTGAGTACTGTCCACCTTACACAGGCAGCCAAGGGGGCTAGAGAATTGGGTCTTGGGACGCAGCAAGCTGCATACCTCCGTAGCTAGCTAGTAGGTGTCAACATTTCCAGCAACATGGGACAGGTGGGCATTCGAGGTCTGTCTGCATTGCTGTGGGCTCCTGACACACCATACAAATGAGGTGCCTTCCTACTGACGCTACTAATCGGGGCAGGGGCAATACTGGAGGACGCTGGCATAAATGCTAAGATTACAACCCCTGGATTTGTGCCTCCATGTTCTCTATTAAAAACTAGGTCATTATTTCTCAACTTAATGCATAGTTCAGCATATGTTTCAAACACAAATTAAAATAGTTTGTGCATGAGATGAATCTTAAACAGATTTTGTTCTGATACGTTATGTAAATAAGCACCACAAATATTTTGGTATCCTTTTGATATTAATGCGACCAAGAATATAATTTGGAAACCTGGCATGTGATACAGTTTATAACTCCATTTCCCAGAAGCCAATGGCAGAGGTTCCACATCCTTGCTTTGGTTAACCTTGCTGAACGTGTCCTGAGTCATGGCCAGTCAGAGGGGTATTCCTGTGCCACAGAAAACAGATTTCAAGCTTTTTCAGTGGCAGCTATGTTGTGGGAAAATAGTGGCTTTCCCCCCTCTGTTATCACTGAAGCACAGGCTTACCTTCTCTGACACTTGGGATGTCCCTTTTCTAGGTGCTCCTAACTTGACAAAAAATGTAGGATGGGTATGAAAGAAGAGACTGAGTTGTCAATAGGTCTCACAAAACATCTTACCATGTTTACACTGAAAAGAGAGCAATGACATGATTATGCCAGCCATATCACTGGTCCCATGAAACATCACAAACTCAGTGGGGGGAAAATTGCGGCCAGAGGTTTCCTGCGTCCGAACGCCTCCGATCAAAAAATGTTTTACGAAAATACCTGGTGGTCCCGGAGGAAAGTAGGATTGTGCCCTGAGGCCTAGTTTCACGTATGGGAACATGTCTTCCAGGATTGTATGCGTATCCTGGGATCACGTGGGCCTGGACCACCAATCACAATGTATTATTCTCATTTATGATGATGAGAGCACCGAGCTCCCATTACTATCAATGAGAATATCCCTAAAATCAAATAAAACACGAACATAAATTTAAAAAACACTTCACTTTTTAAAAATTAATAGAAATTGCATTAAATTAAATGTTTTAGAGAAAAAATGTTTTAATAGTGTTAAAATTAAACTTACCTACTGATACATCCTTACTATACAGTACAAATGCACACGAGGCCCATACTTGAGAGAAGGTCACTCTGTGACCAGCAACTTTTATTCCAGCACTGAAGTGATGAAGGTGGGTGGAGCTTCCCCTTTTATACCTGAAAGACCAGGTTAGGAGTGTCTCCCACAAGTTCACCAGCTAGTGGTCAATGTTCTCACAGTGTACAACTAGTCAGTTTATACATGGGTTACAATGACAGTTAAATACATGACATCATCTCCCCCCCAAAGTCTTATTGGGATCACAGGTTAAGTCTCTCTGGTGGTTTACGCTCCCTTGTAGAGCGCCTGTTTTGGGGCTTCGGTTGTTGGGCGCTGGCCTGAAAGTCTGGTATTTGCGGTGCCTCAGGCCTATCCGGACTGCCCACAGTGCCTGAGCTCTCCTCCACTTGGTTTCGGTGTTCGGCCACCTGTGGAGGAGTGAACTCTACATCGTGTTCTTCCTCTGCTTCTTCTATGGGGTTGCTGAACCTCCTTTTTGTTTGATCCACGTGTTCGTGGCAGATTTGTCCACTGGTAAGTTTAACTACCAGAATCCTATTCCCCTCTTTGGCAATCACAGTGCCTGCAAGCCATTTAGGTTATGCAGCGTAGTTGAGAACAAAGACAGTGTCATTAACATCAGTACATCGCGCCCTCGCATTCCCGTCATGGTAATCACATTGTGACTGATGCCTGCTCTCAACAATTTCTTTCATGGTGGGGTGTATAAGGGATAACTTGGTTTTGATTGTCCTTTTCATTAGCAGCTCTGCGGGTGAGACCCCTGTGAGCGAGTGTGGTCGGGATCTATTGGCCAACAGGAGGCGTGATAAGCGGCTTTGTAGGGAAACTCCTTGGATTCTGAGCATCCCCTGTTTGATTATCTGCACTGCTCGTTCCGCCTGGCCGTTTGAGGCCGGCTTGAACGGTGCCGTTCTGACATGGTTGATACCATTTCCTGCCATGAAGTCCTGGAATTCAATGCTTGTAAATCATGGGCCATTGTCACTGACCAAGATGTCAGGTAGACCATGGACGGCGAACATTGCCCGTAGACTTTCTACCATGGCCGAGGATGTTCTTGAATTGAGACTGTCACACTCAATCCATTTGGAGTAGGCATCTACTACAACCAAAAACATTTTTCCCATGAAAGGACCTGCGTAGTCCACATGGAATCATGACCATGGCTTGGCGGGCCAGAACCAGGGGATAAGGGGAGCTTCTCTGGGCGCATTATCCAGCTGGGCACAGGTGTGCACCTGCGAACACAAAGTCCCAGGTCTGCATCTATCCCTGGCCACCAAACATGTGACCTAGCAATTGCCTTCATCATGACAATGCCTGGGTGCTCATTGTGGAGTTCTCTGATGAACATCTTTCTGCCCATCTGGGGAATGACTACTATGGGTATCCCCATAGTAGGCAATCGGCCTGAATCGAGAGTTCATCCTTGCACCTGTGAAATGGTTTGAATTCCTCAGGACATGTCCCGTATGTGGCTGCCCAGTCCCCATTAAGGATACATTTCTTGACTAAAGACAGTAGCGGGTCTCTATTTGTCCAGACCTTGATCTGACGGACTGTCACGGGTGAGCCTTCGCTTTCAAATGCTTCCACAGCCATGACCATCTCAGCAGCATGCTCGGTTGCCCCCTAGGTGGTGGCTTGTGGGAGCCTACTGAGTGCATCGGCGCAGTTTTCAGTGCCCGGTCTGTGCCGAATTGTATAATCATAGACGGCTAATGTGAGTGCCCACCTCTGTATGCGGGCCGATGCATTTGCATTTATGGCCTTGTTGTCGGACAAAAGGGACGTTAGGGGTTTGTGATCTGTCTCCAGCTCAAATTTCCTGCCGAACAAGTACTGGTGCATTTTTTTTACAGTATATGCACACGCAGGCGCTTCCTTTTCTACCATTCTGTAGCCCCGTTCTGCCTGGAACAGACTTCTGGAGGCATAAGCTACCGGCTGTAACTGACCCTTGGCATTAACATGCTGCAACACACACCCGACCCCATAGGACGACGCATCGCACGTTAGAACAAGTTTCTTACACGGGTCATATAGCGTTAACAACTTGTTGGAGCATAACAAATTTCATGCTCTATCAAAAGCCCTTTCCTGGCTGTCCTCCAGACCCATTCACGACCTTTGCGTAGGAACACGTGTAGCAGCTCTAACAGCGTGCTCAATTTGGGAAGAAAGTTCCCAAAATAGTTCAGGAGCCCCAGGAATGAACGCAGCTCCTTCATGTTACAGGGTCTGGGTTCTCCCTGGATCACTTCTGTTTTGGACGCAGTAGGTCTGATCCCATCTGCTGCTACCCTCATCCCCAGGAATTCTACCTCTGGAGCTAGGAAGACGCACTTCGCCTTTTTCAGTCGCAGCCCTACCCAGTCCAATCTGCGTAGCACCTCCTCCAAGTTGTGGAGGTGTTCTTCAGTATCAAACCCGTGATGAGGAGGTCGTCTTGAAAAACCACTGTCCTTGGACTCGACTTGAGGAGGCTTTCCATATTGCGTTGAAAGATCGCGGCGGCCGAGTGAATCCCAAAAGGACATCAGTTGTACTTAAATGACCCCTTGTGTGTCATGATGGTGGTCAGCTTCTTCGAATCACTTGCCAGCTCCTGGGTCATGTAAGCTGAGGTTAGGTCTAATTTTGAAAAAAGTTTGCCACCAGATAGCGCCGCGAAGAGGTCCTCCGCTCTCGGTAGCGGGTATTGGTCTTGGAGTGACACCCGATTGATGGTGGCCTTGTAATCACCACATATCCTGACCGACCCATCCGCCTTGAGCACCGGCACAATCGGGCTCGCCCAGTCACTGAATTCGACTGGCGAGATGATGCCTTCCCTCAGCAGGCGGTCCAATTCGCCTTCTATCTTTTCCCACATCATGTACGGCACCACTCTGGCCTTGTGGTGTATTGGCCTGGCGTCCGGGTTTATGTGAATCACTACCTTGGTCCCCATGAATGTGCCAATGCCGGGCTGAAATAGTGAGTCAAATTTGTCCAGAACTTATGAGCTTGATGTTCGCTTCACAGAAGAAATTGCATTGACATCGCCCCATTTCCAGTTCATGACAGCCAGCCAACTCCTCACCACTAGTGCGGGACTGTCCCCCGGAACAATCCAGAGTGGCAACCTGTTCTCCGAATCTTTGTGGGTCACGACTACCGTGGCACTGCCTAGCAACGGAATGATCTCCTTTGTATATGTCCGTAGCTGTGCGTCAATCGGCAATAATTTTGGCCTGTTGGCCTTGGACACCCACAACTTGTCGAACTGTTTGATACTCATCAGGGACTGGCTGGCCCTTGTGTCTAGCTCCATTGATACTGGGATGCCATTGAGGAGCACTTTCATCATTATCAGTGGCGTCCTGGCATATGAACTCTATATGTGCTCCACATGAACTCGCTGAATTTCAGCTTCCAGCGATTTCCCCCAGTGTCCATTTGACCCCGTAGGGCTTACATCGGGCCCGTCCTCCTCGTACATCAACCTGGCTGCAGGCTTCCTGCACATACGCGCCAAGTGATCACTGATGTTGCAATTTCTGCAGGTGTATTGCTGATACCTGCAAGCTCTGGCTGTATGTTTGCCTCCACACCTCCAACATGAGCCATTGTTGGAAACAAAAGGCCCATTACCAGTCGATTGTCTCTGACTGTCTGTGTCACTGTTTTTAAGCACACCATTAATAGGTGTTGATGGCCCCATTACTGGCCGCATTGTCCCTTGCGATGGCGTGAATTGCCGTTCAGCTAGCCATTGTCTCTGTTGAATTCCCACTTTGGATTTGACTACATGCTCGAGTATGTCCGATTGCCACTGTCTGCCTGGGGAACTGTGTGCCGCGTTAACAATGTTGACTCCCTGTCCATTTCCTGCATTTAAACCAAGATTTTTGTCAAACATCATTCTGGTCTCTTCCTCCCCAGAGATAAATGTCTGGGCCATCAAAGCCGCTGTTTCCAGGGTCAAATCTTTGGTCAGTTTCCTGAAAACCCCAGCGTGCCCGATGCCCTCAATAAAAAAGTCTCGCCGGATCTCCGCTCTGCATGCATCTGGGAACTTACATAGGCTCGCCAGTCGCCGGAGGCCTGCCACGAAGTCTGGAACGCTTTGCCCTTCTCGCCGCCGGTGTGTATCAAACTGGTGTCTCGCCATGTGCATGCTGCTCGCCGGTTTAAAGTGTTCCCCGATCAACTTACTGAGCTCTTCAAAAGTCTTGTCCGCCAGCTTCTCTGGCGCTAGAAGGTCCTTCACCGGGGGTATGTCCTTGACCCACAAACCGTCAGGAGATGAGCCCTGCGTTTGTCGGCCGATTCCTGTCCCAGCCATTCCTTAGTGTCGAAGCTTTGCTGTAGTCTCTCAATAAAGTCGTTCCAATCATCACCAACACAGTACCTCTCGTATGGGCATGCTCGCGTGGTTTAAATCCCAGTTTCTCGTCGCCAATGATACGTCCTTACTATACAGTAATGCACACGTGGCCCATACTTGAGAGAAGGTCACTCTGTGACCAGCAACTTTTATTCCAGCACTGAAGTGATGAAGGTGGGTGGAGCTTCCCCTTTTATACCTGAAAGACCAGGTTAGGAGTGTCTCCCACAAGTTCATCACCTAGTGGTCAATGTTCTCACAGTGTACAACTAGTCAATTTATACATGGGTTACAATGACAGTTAAATACATGACACCTACATAGACAGGATTTTTAATATAAAAATAAGCAATAACATTCCATTTTTCTATGTTTTACCGACGTAAGAGTTTTAAAACATAGAAAAATATTTTACAAGTGTATAGCCTAATATAATATCCCTAACCACTGACTCCATCCCTCTCCCTCGCATCAATCTGAGGGCGAACAAGACTGTTCGCAACCTAGGTGTCATATTTGACCCTGAAATGAGTTTCTTGCCACATATCCGCGGCATAACTAAAACCGCCTTTTTCCAACTCCGTAACATTGCCCACCTCCAACCCTGCCTCAGCTCTTCTGCTGCTGAAACCCTCATTCATGCCTTTGTTACCTCTCGACTTTATTACTCCAACTCACTCCTAGCTGGCCTTCCACATTCCACACTAACTAAACTTGAAGTCATCCAAAACTCAGCAGCCTGTGTACTAACCCGCACAAAGACAAGATCACCTATCATCCCTATGCTTTCTGACCTACATTGGCTCCCATTTAAACAACACCTCGATTTCAAAATTCTCATCCTTGTTTACAACTCACTCCATGGACTTGCCCCTCCCTATATCAGTAATCTTTTTCAGCCTCACAATCCCACAAGATGTCTTCACTCCTCAAATTCTGGCCTCTTGAACATCCCTCATTTTAACTGCTCAACCATCGGTGGACGTGCCCTCAGCTGCCTGGGCCCTAAGCTCTGGAACTCCCTCCCTAAACCTCTACGCCTCTCCACCTCTCTTTCCTCCTTTAAGACGCTCGTTAAAACCTACCTCTTTAAACAAGCTTTTGATCATCTGCCTTAATTTCTTCTGTGGCTAGGTGGCAAACTTATCTGTTTGTCTCTAACACTGCTGTGAAGCGCCTTGGGACATTTTATTATGTTAAAGGCGCTATATAAATACAAGTTATTATTATTATTATTATTATTTTACCAGGTGTAAGAGTTTGAAGGACATTCGCTGGGCAAAAGTTGGGCAAATAGTCTAAATCTCCACCCGCGAATATCCTTCTCCCGCAGATGCGTGCAATTTTGACAGATTGCAAAACCGGTTCTTGGCGTACATGCATTGCGCGCTGCATGCCAGGAGCCGACTTTTGCGCGGCCTCTTCAGGTGCGTACGCACATCATATGCACATGAAGAGGCTACAATTTTTGGGACATTATCTCTTTTAGAATGCTATTGTTGCTTCAATGTTTACAAATCTAGATGTACCATGGTCTATATAAGATCATATGGTGTTCAGGATGCAAACAGGAATATTGATTGACAAGGTTTCTTCTCAAAATGTTAACTTGTCTTTTTTGCTGTGCAGATGCTGTGCATTTCCAGCATCTTCAGTTTCTGTTTTGGAATATACACAGAATTGAACAGTTAGGTAGTGCTACATGCAGGCAGCAACAACTTGTATTTGTATAGAGCCCTTAACATAGTAAAACGTCCTAAGGTGTTTCACAAAATTTGACACCGAGCCACATAAGGAAATATTAAGGCAGATGAACAAAAGCTTGGTCAAAGAGGTAGTTTTTAAAGAGCGTCTTAAAGGAAGAAAGAGAGGGAGCGAGGCTGAGAGGTTTAGGAAGAGAATTCCAGAGCTTGGGGCCTAGGCAGCTGAAGGTACGGCCACCAATGGCTGAGCGATTAAAATCAGGGAAGCTTAAGTGGCCAGAATTAGAGGAGTGCAGACATCTCGGAGGGTTGTGGGGTTGGAGGAGATTACAGAGATAGGGAGGGGCGATGCCATGGAGGGATTTGAAAACATAAGAACATAAGAACATAAGAAATAGAAACAGGAGTAGGCCATACGGCCCCTCGAGCCTGCTCCGCCATTCAATAAGATCATGGCTGATCTCATCATGGACTCAGCTCCACTTCCCTGCCCGCTCCCCATAACCCCTTATCCCCTTATTGTTCAAGAAACCGTCTATTTCTGTCTTAAATTTATTCAATGTCCCATCTTCTACAGCTCTCTGAGGCAGCGAATTCCACAGATTTACAACCCTCTGAGAGAAGAAATGTCTCCTCATCTCTGTTTTAAATGGGCGGCCCCTTATTCTAAGATCATGTCCTCTAGTTCTAGTCTCCCCCATCAGTGGAAACATCCTCTCTGCATCCACCTTGTCAAGCCCCCTCATAATCTTATATGGTTCGATAAGATCATCTCTCATTCCTGAATTCCAACAAGGATGAGAATTTTGAAATTGAGGCGTTGTTTAACTGGGTGCCAATGTAGGTCAGCTAGCACAGGAGAGATGGGTGATCTGCAAAGGCAGACATCGACGACAAGGTTCAACACCGCCTCCAGCACGTCAGCGTAGCCTTCAGTCGCCTGAGGAAGAAAGT
Organism: Pristiophorus japonicus; assembly: GCF_044704955.1. Classification (NCBI taxonomy): domain Eukaryota; kingdom Metazoa; phylum Chordata; class Chondrichthyes; family Pristiophoridae; genus Pristiophorus; species Pristiophorus japonicus. The sequence continues at coordinate 54,352,589 of NC_091980.1, forward strand.
GTTCGAAGATCAGGCGCTCAAATCTGGCACCAAGCTTATGGTCGCCAGGGCTGTAGTGATACCCGCCCTCCTGTATGGTTCAGAGACGTGGAGCATATACAGTAGACGACTCAAAGCACTGGAGAAATATCACCAACGATGTCTCTGCAAGATCCTACAAATCCTCTGGGAGGACAGATGTACCAACGTTAGTGTTCTCGATCAGCCCAACATCCCCAGCATCAAAGCATTGACCACACTTGACCAGCTCTGTTGGGCGGGCCACATTGTTCGCATGCCTGACACAAGACTCCCAAAGCATGTGCTCTACTTGGAACTCCTACATGGCAAGCGAGCCCCAGATGGGCAGAGGAAACGTTTCAAGAACACCCTCAAAGCCTCCTTGATAAAATGCAACATCTCCACGGACACCTGGGAATCAATGGCTCAAGACCACTCTAAGTGGAGGACGTGCATCCGGGAGGGCGCTGAACACCTCGAGTCTCGTCACCGAGAGCATGCAGAAAACAAGTGCAGGCAGCGGAAGGAGCGTGCTGGAAACCAGACTCCCACCTGTGACAGAAACTGGAATTCCTGTATTGGACTGTTCGGTCACCAAAGAACTCACTTTTAGAGTGGAAGCAATCCTTCCTCGATTTTGAGGGACTACCTATGATGGGTGAACGGGACTTGGTGCGAGTTAGGACACGGGCTGCAGAGTTTTGGATGACATCAAGATTACGTAGGGTAGAATGTGGGAGACCGACCAGGAATAGTCAAGTCTAGAGGTGGACAAGAATTTCAGCAGCAAATGAGCTGAGGCAGGGGCGGTGTCGGGCAATGTTACAGAGGTGGAAATAGGTGTTTTTTGTTATAGCATGAATATGTGGTCAGAAGCTAATTTTGGGGTCAACAACCTGATTCAGCCTCAGACAGATGGACTGAGTCGGTGGCGAATGGAGATTGGGGCGGGGACTGAAGACAATGGCTTCGCAATATTTAGATGGAGGAAATTTCTGCTCATTCAGTACTAGATGTTTGACAAGTAGTCTGACAATTTAGAAACAGTGGAGGGGTCGAGAAAGGTGGTGGTGAGGTAGAGCTGGGTGTCGCCAGCATACATGTGGAAACTGAGGCTGTGTTTTCAGATGATGTCGCCGAGGGGCAGCATGTTGATGAGAAAAAGGAGGCATTCTGGCAGGAGGCTGTAAACTGAGTGGCAGAGGTAGGATTGGGGCGTGTTGCTTGCCAGGTGGACAGAACGTTTAAGGTTTTTAATGGTATTTGAACTTGATATGTATCCAGTTGCTGGTACAGCTGGTGTGTTTCTTGTTCAGAATTGCCAAATATCTGTTTGGTCTACACATTCATAGCTGCAAATGGAACGACTACCTTGTTACGTTATAGGTGAGGTATACTTCTCCCCGATTATTGATGAGAACTGTGTGAGTTTAAGTGTTGCAGGTAATCTCTGTCTGCTGGTCAGTATAAAATTATTATCATTGCCTTAGCTTTAATAAAAACTTGCAATAAAAACAAAGTTAAATAAATAAAACAAGTAATTAGAAGTGTCACAACTGTATTATAATACACTCTGACCTAAGTGTGTGCAAACAGTATCTCTTCCACAATATTTTCTCTTGTTCCTTTCGTACATTGACTTACTGTTGAATATCTTTTTAAAAACTAATAAAGCTTAATTTTTTTTAAATACATGGGAACCGAGTAACGTGGTTGGTTTGCCATGGTGCTGTCACCCCTCATGAATCCAGCTTAGACCTGATGGGATGAAAGTCTTCTCTCTCTGACAGTAATAAAAGTCTCAACTACTTTCCAGTTGGCCCAGAGCACAAATATAACCCTAATTTGGCAGTAATTGTCAATCTGGCTCAGAGAAGACACAATGATCCTTGATTCTAGAACCATCTTTCTGGCTATCTTTATTCTGATACTAGGAATGTCTCCCTATGTCTATGTTTAGCTCCATATCTGTATTTATATTTATAGTCGCCGATGAATGGTGTGGATGGCAGCCTGAGGTAGGCTCAAACCTGTGGGATTCGCAGGATTAGGGTTTAAAGTAAAGATTTAAGAGAGAATGCACCCCCATTAGGGTCTATTAGAGCTAGGAGAAGGTTAGACAGTGGGAGGGGGGAGGTTGAGGGTAGAAAGTTGTCGGATGGCAGAAGATGGAAGTTGATTTGGCAGGGGAGCTCCCGAGGGAGCTACCACCCTGGCAGCCACCTTGTAATAAAGTGGTGGGCATCTAGGTGACGATGACTGGACTACCAGCAACGACCGAGCCTCCTGCAGCAGCGAGCTGGACCTCTTCCCCCCCCCCCCCTTTTGGTGACCTCCTCCTCGACGACGCCCAGCGAGCCAGGTGAGCCTCCGACCAGGCGATCAGGCCTCCATACATCCAGCGGCGATCAGGCCCCCTCCAACGGCAACCGGGCCCCCACCAATGGCGACAGGGCTCCCCCCAGCAGCGATCAGGCCCCCTCCAGCAGTGACCAGCCCCCTCCAGCAGCGGCAGATGGGCCTCTCCTCCACGATGGCATCTGGGCCTCCTCCCCTTCGGCGACGGCTGGACCTCTCCTTCCCCACTAGTGACCTCCTCTTCAACAACGACCGGGTCTTCTCTTCTACGACAGCAGTTGGCCTCTCCTCCTCCGTCAGCGACGATTGGACCTCTCCTTCCCCACTGGTGACCTGGGCTCTTCTCCTCCAGCATGTGGTGAGCGCCTTGGCCGTGACCACCCTGACCTCCCGCTCTGACCTCCAGTGGGCTACTGACCCTCCCAATGCCTGCCCCCAACCAAGTCTCGGACCACCTACCATCAAGGGCGCCACTCAGCGCCGAGCTTGCAGCCAACATCTCACCGTAGGCAACTAGGCTCATGCAGCAGTGCCTGGTCTCCAATCATCTTGGATCCCCTTGCCACTGACCAAGATCTTGCTCAGCTAAGCCTGTGTCGTAGCCGGTGCGTAACGACCACCCCATGTTAAAAGAACTCACGCACAGGCATCTTCCACTCCTTCAACATGAAGTTCTGGACCTGGAACATCAGGACCCTTATGGACAACTCCAACAGCGACAGGCCGGAACGCCGCACCGCCATAGTTGCGCAGGAAGTTAGATGCTTTGATGTCGACATCGCCACCCTAAGCGAGACCCGGCGGGCAGGGGAAGGCCAGCTCAAGGAACAAGGTGGCGGTTATACCTTCTTCTGGAAAGGGAAATCAGAGGAAGAACGCCATCTCCACGGAGCCGGTTTCACCCTCAAAAACGAGCTGGTTGACCGCCTTAAAGACTCCCCCTCTGGGTTTAACAAATGCCTCATGATTCCCCGACTCACCCTATCCTGGAATCAATGTGCCACAGTCATCAGTGCATATGCCCCAAAACTCGATGCGACAGATGAGACCAAAGAAGGTTTTTACTTCAACCTCGAAAAATTCCTGTCCCGTGTCTCTGCGGACAACAAACTGATCCTCCTCGGTGACTTCAACGCCAGCGTCGGCAAGGACACAGCCCTCTGGGGAGGCGTGATTGGCAGAGAGGGTATAGGGATAGCCAACTCCAGCGGTACCCTACTCCTGACAAAATGTTTAGAACATGAACTTTTCATCACCAACACCTTGTTCCATTAGAGGAAAAAATAAAAGGCATCGTGGCAACACCCTCACTCCAAACACTGGCACCTGCTTGACTATGTCATCATCCGAGCCAAGGATCGCAAGGATGTGCGCATCACCCACGCCATGACAGGAGCTGACAACTGCTGGACGGACCACCACCTAACCCGATCCAGCATTGACATCAACATAGCCCCAAAGCGGCGAGGGCAGCAGAAGCAGTGCTACAAAAAAGTCAATGCCGGGGCACTTAAGGACCCAGCTAAGAGAGCTCTATACAGTCAGTGCCTCACAGCTAATCTGGCGTGCCTTGATGACACCGAGACGCAGAATGCCCACAGCATTTGGTCTGCCCTCCAGGTCTCCATAACCAGTGTCTGCGAAGAGACGATCGGTCACTCAACCAGGAAACACCAGGACTGGTTTGATGAGAATGACCAGGAGATCCAAGAGCTAATAGATCGCAAGTGCAGGGCATTTCTGAGCCTTAAACAACAACCCAACGCGGGAGCAGCAAGGCAGCATTACAGACGGCTCAAGGCTGAGGTCCAACAAAAGAACAGGTGGTGGATGGAGAAAGCAAAGGAGATACAGCAGCTGGCCAACAGCCATGATGTGCGAGGATTCTTCATCGCAGTCAAGGCCACCTACAGTTCAAACACCCAAGGCCCCACCCCACTACTGGCCAAGAACGGGGAAATACTCATCAAGGACACTGAGGCAGTCAGGGCTCGCTGGAAGGAGTACTTCGAAGATCTCCTCAACTGAGACTCTGCCTTTGACTCGCGTGTTCTCAACTCCAGCCAGCAGCATGTTACATGCCACCACTTCATTGAGACCCCAACACTGCATGAGGTAGAAAAAGCCATAAGAGAGCTTAAGAACAACAAGGCTACGAAAGCAAATGGAATCCCCGCTGAAGCACTGAAGTATGGCGGAGAGGCACTGTTGGCGCCAATACATGACCTCATCTCTTTCATCTGGAGGGAGGAGAGCATGCCAGGAGATCTCAGACATGCAGTGATCGTGACCATCTTTAAAGAAGGGGAAAAGTCCGACTGCGCCAACTAAAGATGAATCTCCCTGTTGTCAGCTACTGGGAAAGTCGTCGCTAGAGTCCTCCTCAACCGTCTTCTCCCTGTGGTTGAGGAGCTTCTCCCGGAGTCACAGTGCGGATTTCGTCCCCTACAGGGCACAACGGTCATGATTTTTATGGTGTGACAGCTGCAGGAAAAATGCAGGGAACAACACCAGCCCGAATATATGGTCTTCTTCGACCTTACAAAGGCCTTTGATACAGTCAACCGCGAGGGTCTATGGAGCGCCCTCCTCCGTTTCGGATGCCCCGAAACGTTCGTCACCATTCTCTGCCTGCTCCATGACGACGTGCTGCCCATGATCCTTACCAACGGATCCATTACAGACCCAATCCACGTCTGAACCGGGGTCAAACAGGGCTGCGTCATCGCCCCAAACCTCTTCTTAATCTTCCTCGCTGCCATACTCCACCACACAGTCAACAAGCTCCCCTCTGGAGAGGAATTAACTGCAGAACCAGTGGGAACCTGTTTAACCTTCGGTGTCTCCTGGCCAGGTCCAAGACCATCCCAACCTCTGTCGTCGAGTTACAGTACACGGACGACGCCTGCGTCTGCGCACATACAGAGGCTGAACTCCAAGTCATAGTCAATGTATTTACTATGAAACATATAAAATTCTGACGGGATTGGACAGGTTAGATGCAGGAAGAATGTTACCGATATTGGGGAAGTCCCGAACCAAGGGTCACAGTCTAAGGATAAGGGATAAGCCATTTAGGACTGAGATGAGGAGAAACTTCTTCACTCAGAGAATTGTGAACCTGTGGAATTCTCTACCACAGAAAGTTGTTGAGGCCAGTTCGTCAGATATATTCAAAAGGGAGTTAGATGTGGCTCTTACGGCTAAAGGGATCAAGGGGTATGGAGAGAAAGCAGGAATGGAGTACTGAAGTTGCATGATCAGCCATGATCATATTGAATGGTGGTGCAGGCTCAAAGGGCCGAATGGCCTACTCCTGCACCTTTTTCTATGTTTCTATGTCTCTACACCTACCGACGGCTCGAAGGCCAGTAAATCGCGAAATACGCCGCAGACCTCAGGAGGCTGGCGGCACCGTGTGATTTTGGCAACCACCTCAACGAAGCGCTGCGGGACATTTTTGTCATTGGAATCGGCCATGAGGGTCTTCTTCATAAGCTACTGTCGGCGGATACCACAGTCACACTACAGAAGGTCATCGCTGTGAGCCAGGCATTCACCACCTCGATCTGCGGTTCTAGGCAGTTGACTCACTCTCAGGCCTCAAACCCGGCAGGTACTATGCACCGAGTGGCGCCTTTTAGAGGTAAAATGCGAACCCTCTCAGGGGAGAGAGAACAGACTCCTGATTCCTTTAACTCAGAGTCCGCCGAGGGGGTCTAATCGAGTAGCTGCATACTGGCGTTGTGGAGGGAATCACATGGCTCACCAGTGCCACTTTAAAGACTATGTATGCAAGGGCTGTTGCACAAAGGGCCACCTCCAGCAAATGTGTAAGAGAAATATGACTCACTGTGTCGATGAAGAGTCTGCAGATGGCCATGAATCCTGCACAGATTATGAAACGATAGGAAGAGAGGCAGCTCAGCCCCACGATGAGGTATATAGCATGTTTACCTGCACCACCAAGTGTTCTCCGTTGAGGATGGAAGTCGAGATAGATGGCATTCCAGCCTTCATGGAAGTGGACACGGGGGCGAACCAGTCAGTAATGAATCAAGAAGCCTTTGAGAGGCCATGGGACAATCAAACTGAATGGCCCAAGTTGGTCCCGGTTCAGGCAAAGCTGCGCACCTACACCGATGAACTTATCCCAGTCGTTGGTCGTGCGGATGTAAAGGCACTCCATGATGGCGTGGTGCACAAATTACCTCTATGGATTGTTGCAGGTGATGGACCAATGCTACTCGGAAGAAGGTGGATGGAGAAGATCCATTGGAAGTGGGAAGACTTCACCCCTCCAGCGATCGACGTCCTCCGCGTTCGGAGGCACAGCAAGCCCGCACTTGAGGGTGGACCCGGCACCAGAGAGCAGACCAGCACAGCACTCGAGGCACAGACCACTCAGCACGACTGCGTGGAGATGATCCAGCTGAGACGACCTGAACGCACCTTCCAGGCTCCAGTGGCAGGACACTGGAGGAAGAAAGTCGGATCCAAAGGAGACTTCCCAGCTTTGGTGGCAGAACCCGGGGAGAAGAGGATCACCGCAGTCGACATCGTGGATGGAGAAAAGATGGCGGCTGAGCCATGAGGTGATGCGCTGAAGAAAAAAATGACCGCGGCCAGACCACGAGGGTCAGTGCTGATGGAGCAACACGTGGCACCAAACGGAGAAGAGGATTGGGGTAAAGAAAGCAAGGCTCTCTGAAAGGAGGCCTGCAACCCACTACAATTAAAGGGACAACTCCACACACTCAAGCAGTGTAATAGCAACAGTAAGTTGGAGATAAAATGTGTAACTGACGATCAGAGTTGTGTACATGCAATAAGCAAGGAAACGTCACGCAATCATGTAAAATGTGTAATTGATGATCAGAATTGTGTACATGCAACCAGCGAGGAAAAGTCGCGCGATCATGATTGGAGCTACAGAGCATCCACAATAAGTAATGAAAAGTTGTGCGATGTAGGATTTCAACTGCACGCAGCCAATGCAGCGGGCAGACATCCATCGGGAGCACACAGGTCCAGTGAGCTACTCAGTGCTGTAGCCTGTGCCCCTGGGACCAGAGTTATGCACCATGGAGTGTGGCCACATACACACGAGCTGCAGAGCAAGCGATCTCAGGAGGGCAACGGCACCGGTATCAAAACCCTGCTCCTGATCGGCTCCAACTCTCAGGCCCCTGATGGCACCAACCGCCATGAGCCTGACAGAGCAAACTGTGCTAAGGCACAGCCCCCAGACCCCATCGCCACCAAGGCCATACCCGGAAACGAAGGGTCACATGCTACAGTTCTCCCAAAGGGAACGGGACTAGCCAGGATCCCAAACCAAACAACTCCCAGACTAGCGAGTCAGCAGTTCCCTGTGCACTGCTAGACGACAGCCCCTCAGGGAGCAGCAGCGACCCAGGGTGCAAAGAAAGGACAGGGAGGTCACAGGCATCTGTGAACCTGCCCGATGCTCGGCATCACAGCAACAGCCCCAAGAGCAGGCAACACGAGCCAACTGGGTTCCCACTACCAGCACTGGGCACCCTGCCACCACCAGACTGCCTGGACACCATCCAGTAGTTCTGGAACTAGCTTGTCCTTACGCACCGGTCACCGATCCCCAGCATGCATCGATAATGTATCTCACCAATCTAGCGTACCAGTCTCACAATAAACCACAAATGAATGCAAACTTGTCTTTCTGAACTTGAATGTATATGAACGCACTGAGCCTCCGGCATAACCTATATATGGGAGGGGGAGAATGGAGTGGTCAGGGACACACACAAACAGCACCAGCATTCTAGTGCACCAACCACTCACCCAAGATTGAAACGACCAACCAAGGGTCAACCAGATAGAGCTAAGCCCAAAGCAGTCAATAAAGCACAGTCAATGCAGAGGCGATTTGCACTAAAGGCTTGGGGGAGAGTGATGTCATGTATCCTACAAGGCTACTGTTAGTACTATCACAAGGATTGCCACCAGATGGCACAGCAGTGGGAGACTTGTAAGTTACCTGTATAGGTGTGCCTCACCTAGTATAAAAGGCAGGCCACCAGGTGTGATCCTCATTCTGGAGTTAACAAATAAAGGACTACGGTCACTGCAGTTCAAATATGCCTCGTGGAGTCATTATTAGAGCATCCAAGGACATAACAGTTAGCGTCCTCAACCAGGCCAACATCCCCATATTGAAGCACTGACCACACTTGATCAGCTCCACTGGGCAGGCCACATTGTTCGCATGCCAGACACGAGACTCCCAGAGCAAGCACTCTACTCCTTCACAGCAAACGAGCCAAAGGTGGGCAGAGGAAACATTACAAGGACACCCTCAAAGCCTTCCTGATAAAGTGCAACAGCCCCACTGACACCTGGGAGTCCCTGGACAAAGACCGCCCTAAGTGGAAGAAGAGCATCTGGGAGGGCGCTGAGCACCTCGAGTCTCATCGCCGAGAGCATGCAGAAATTAAGCACAGGCAGCGGAAAGAACGTGTGGGAAATCAGTCCCACCCCCCCTTTCCCTCAACGACGATCTGTCCCACCTGTGACAGGAACTGTGGTTCTCCTATTGGACTATTCAGTCACCGAAGGACTCATTTTTAGAGTGAAAGCAAATCTTCCTCGATTCCGAGGGACTGCCTATGATGATATATCAATAGCTGGGAAATTCCACAGGGTTTCTGATGTACCTCGATCAAAGTAACGCCAGTGAACTGGGAGCAGCTGTAAGGAATTTTTCAGTCTATATCTATATTCTGCCCTTCAATTGATCTGATTTGTTCTGATATCCTCCAGTTCCACTTCCCAACTAATCTGATTGGTTATTAATAATAACTTCCAATCCCAATGAAAAAAACAGATTTACTTGTTGTCATGTATTCAACTATCATTGTAACCCATGTATAAGCTGACCTAAGTTGTACACCTTGAGAACATTGACCACAAGGGGGTGAACTTGTGGGATACATTCCTTACTTGGACTTTCAGGTATAAAAGGGGACGTTCCACCCACCTTCATCACTTGAGGTCTTGGTAATAAAGGTAACTGGTCACAGAGTGACCTTCTCTCAAGTATGGGCCTCATGTGCGTTTATACTGTATAGTAAGGACATATCATTGGCGACGAGAAACTGGGATTTAAACCACGCGAGCATGGCCACTAGCAGCACAGAAGAGAGGTAGTGTGTTGGTGATGATTGCGATGACTTTATTGAGTGACTAAGCAAAGTTTTGTCACTAAGGAATGGTTGGGACAGGATTCGTCCGACAAACGCAGGGCTCATCTCCTGATGGTTTATGAATCCAGAATGTACTCCCTGATGAAGGACCTTCTAGTGCCAGAGAAGCCGGCGGACAAGACGTTCGAGGAGCTCAGTAAGTTGATCGGGGAACACCTTAAATCGGCGAGCAGCATGCAAATGGCGAGACACCGGTTTTACACGCACCGGCGACGAGAAGGGCAAAGCGTTCCGGACTTTGTGGCAGATCTCCGGCAACTGGCGAGCCTATGTAAGTTCACAGATGCATTAAGAGCGGAGATGCTGTGAGACTTTTTTATTGAGGGCATCGGGCTCGCTGGGGTTTTCAGGAAACTGATTGAGACCAAAGACTTGACCTTGGAAGCGGCGGCTCTGATAGCCCAGACATTTACCCTCAGGGGAGGAAGAGACCAGAATGATGTATGACAAAAATCTTGGCTCAAATGTAGCAAACGACCAGGGAGTCAACATTGTTATCGCGGCACACAGTTCACTATGCAGACAAGGGCAATCGGACATGCCCTAGCATGTAGTGGAATCCAAAGGGGGAATTCAAAAGAGACAATGGCTAGCTGAACGGCGATTCATGCCATCGCAATGGACAATGCGGGCAGTAATGGGGCTATCAACACCTGTTGATGGTGCGCTCAAGGACAGTTACAGAGACAGTCAGAGACGATCCACTGGTAATGAACCTTTTGTTTCCAACAACGGGGCCTCCAGCTCATGCTGGAGGTGTGGAGGCAAACACCCAACCAGAGCTTGCAGGTATCATCAATATACCTGGAAACTGCAACGTCAGTGGTTACTTGGCGCGTATGTGCAGGAAGCCTGCAGCCAGGTTGATGTACGAGGAGGACGGGCCCGATGTCAGCCCCAAGAGGCCAAATGAATACTGGGGGAAATCGCTGGAAGCTGAAGTTCAGCGAGTTCATGTAGAGCACAAATATAGTTCATACACCAGGACACCACCGCTAATGATGAAAGTGCTCCTCAATGGCATCCCAGTATTAATGGAGCTAAACACAGGGGCCAGCCAGTCTCTAATGAGTATCAAACAGTTCGAAAGGTTGTGGATGTCCAAGGCCAGGAGGCCAAAATTATTGCCGATTGACGCACAGCTACGGACATATACAAAGGAGGTCATTCCAGTGCTAGGCAGCGCCACGGTAGCCGTGATCCATAAAGATTCGGGGAACAGGTTGCCACTCTGGATTGTCCCGGGGGACGGTCCCGCGCTACTGGGGAGGAGTTGGCTTGCTGTCATGAAGAAATGGGATGATGTCAATGCAATTTCTTCTGTGGAGCGAGTATCATGCTCACAGGTCCTGGACAAATTTGACTCATTATTTCAACCCGGCATCGGCACTTTCATGGGGGCCAAGGTAGTGATTCAGATAAACCCGGATGCCAGGCCAGTACACCACAAGGCCAGAGCGGTGCCGTACGTGATGCGGGAAAAGATAGAATGCGAATTGGACCGCCTGCTGAGGGAAGGCATCATCTCGCCAGTCGAATTCAGTGACTGGGCGAGCCCGATTGTGCCGGTGCTCAAGGCGGATGGGTCGGTCAGGGTATGTGGCGATTACAAGGCCACCATCAATTGGGTGTCACTCCAAGACCAGTACCCGCTACCGAGAGCAGAGGACTCCTTTGCGACGCTATCCGGTGGCAAACTTTTTTCAAAATTGGACCTGACCTCAGCTTACATGACCCAGGAGCTGGCGAGTGAGTCGAAGAAGCTGACCACCATCATGACACCTAAGGGGTTGTTTGAGTATAACAGATGTCCATTCGGGATTCGTTCGGCCGCCGCAATCTTTCGGCGAAATATGGAAACCCTCCTCAAGTCGATTCCAAGGACGGTGGTTTTTCAAGACGACATCCTCATCACGGGTCGTGATACTGAAGAACACCTCCACAACCTGGAGGAGGTGCTACACAGACTGGACCAGGTAGGACTGCAACTGAAAAAGGCGAAGTGCGTCTTCTTAGCTCCAGAGGTAGAATTCCTAGGGAGGAGGGTAGCAGCAGACGGGATCAGACCGACTGCTTCTAAAAGGGAAGCGATCTAGAGAGCACCCAGACCCCGTAACACGACGGAGCTGTGTTCGTTCCTGGGGCTCCTGAACTATTTTGGTAACTTTCTTCCCAAATTGAGCACGCTGTTAGAGCCGCTACACGTGCTCCTACGCAAAGGTCGCGATTGGGTCTGGGGGGACAGCCAGGAAAGGGCTTTTGATAGAGCACGCAACTTGTTATGCTCCAACAAACTGTTAACGTTATATGACCCGTGTAAGAAACTTGTTCTAACGTGCGATGCGTCATCCTATGGGTTCGGGTGTGTGTTGCAGCATGTGAATGCCAATGGTCAGTTACAGCTGGTAGCTTATGCCTCCAGAAGTCTGTTCCAGGCAGAAAGGGGCTACAGGATGGTAGAAAAGGAAGCGCTAGCATGTGTATATGCAGTAAAAAAAATGCACCAGTACCTGTTTGGCAGGAAATTTGAGCTGGAGACAGATCACAAACCCTTAACTTCCCTTTTGGACGACAACAAGGCCATAAATGCGAATGCATCGGCCCGCATACAGAGGTGGGCACTTGCACAATTCGGCACAGACCGGGCACTGAAGACTGTGCCGATGCACGCAGCAGGCTGCCACTAGCCACCACTGAGGGGGCAACTGAGCATGATGCTGAGATGGTCATGGCTGTTGAAGCTTTCGAAAGCGAAGGCACACCTGTGACAGCCCGTCAGATTAAAGTCTGGACAAATAAAGACCCGCTACTGTCTTTAGTTAAGAAATGTGCCCTGAATGGGGACTGGGCAGCCATGTACGGGGCATGCCCTGAGGAATTTAAACCGTTTCATAGGCGCAAGGATGAACTCTCGATTCAAGCCGATTGCCTACTGTAGGGAAACCGAGTAGTCATGCCCCAGAGGGACAGAGAGGTGTTTATCAGAGAACTTCACAATGAGCACCCGGGCATTGTCATGATGAAGGCAATTGCCAGGTCACACGTTTGGTGGCCGGGGATAGATGCAGATCTGGAACTTTGTGTTCACAGGTGCCCAGGGAAGCCCCCCTTAGCCCCTGGTCCTGGCCCTCCAAGCCATGGTCACGCATCCATGTGGACTGCGCAGGTCCTTTCATGGGAAAAATGTTTTTGGTTGTAGTAGACGCCTACTCCAAATGGATTGAGTGTGCCATTTTAAATTCAAGCACATCCTCTGCCACGGTCGAAAGTCTACGGGCAATGTTCGCCACTCACGGTCTACCGGATGTCTTGGTCAGCGACAATGGCCCGTGCTTCACAAGCACTGAATTCCAGGGCTTCATGGCAGGCAATGGAATCAACCATGTCAGAACGGCACCGTTCAAGCCGGCCTCGAACGGCCAGGTGGAACAAGCAGTGCAGATAATCAAACAGGGGATGCTCAGAATCCAAGGGGATTCCCTGCAAAGCCACTTATCACGCCTCCTGTTGGCCAATAGATCCCGACCACACTCACTCACAGGGGTTCCACCCACAGAGCTGCTAATGAAAAGGACACTCAAAACCAGGTTATCCCTTATACACCCTTCTATGAAAGAAATTGTTGAGAGCAGGTATCAGTCACAATGTGACTACCATGAGGGGGATGACTCATCAGGAGAGGGCAGCAGCAGCCAAGTTCATGGCACCGTGGCTGGCTCTGTTGCACAGGAGGGCAGGAAAAAGAGTGGGCGAGCGATAGTGATAGGGGATTCAATTGTAAGGGGAATAGATAGGCGTTTCTGCGGCCGCAACCGAGACTCCAGGATGGTATGTTGCCTCCCTGGTGCAAGGGTCAAGGATGTCTTGGAGCGGGTGCAGGACATTCTAAAAAGGGAGGGAGAACAGCCAGTTGTCGTGGTGCACGTTGGTACCAATGACATAGGTAAAAAAAGGGATGAGTTCCTACGAAATGAATTTAAGGAGCTAGGAGCTAAATTAAAAAGTAGGACCTCAAAAGTAGTAATCTCGGGATTGCTACCAGTGCCACGTGCTAGTCAGAGTAGGAATCGCAGGATAGCTCAGATGAATACGTGGTTTGAGCAATGGTGCAGCAGGGAGGGATTCAAATTCCTGGGGCATTGGAACCGGTTCTGAGGGAGGTGGGACCAGTACAATCCGGACGGTCTGCACCTGGGCAGAATCAGAACCAATGTCCTCGGGGGAATGTTTGCTAGTGCTGTTGGGGAGGAGTTAAACTAATATGGCAGGGGGATGGGAACCAATGCAGGGAGATAGAGGGAAACAAAAAGGAGGCAAAAACAAAAGACAGAAAGGAGATGAGGAAAAGTGGAGGGCAGAGAAACCCAAGGCAAAGAACAAAAAGGGCCATTGTACAGCAAAATTCTAAAAGGACAGAGGGTGTTAAAAAAACAAGCCTAAAGGCTTTGTGTCTTAATGCAAGGAGTATCCGCAATAAGGTGGATGAATTAACTGTGCAAATAGATGTTAACAAATATGATATGATTGGGATTACGGAGACGTGGCTCCAGGATGATCAGGGCTGGGAACTCAACATCCAGGGGTATTCAACATTCAGGAAGGATAGAATAAAAGGAAAAGGAGGTGGGGTAGCATTGCTGGTTAAGGAGGAGATTAAGGCAATAGTTAGGAAGGATATTAGCTTGGATGATGTGGAATCTATATGGGTAGAGCTGCAGAACACCAAAGGGCAAAAAACGTTAGTGGGAGTTGTGTACAGACCTCCAAACAGTAGTAGTGATGTTGGGGAGGGCATCAAACATGAAATTAGGGGTGCGTGCAATAAAGGTGCAGCAGTTATAATGGGTGACTTTAATATGCACATAGATTGGGCTAACCAAACTGGAAGCAATACGGTGGAGGAGGATTTCCTGGAGTGCATAAGGGATGGTTTTTTAGACCAATATGTCGAGGAACCAACTAGGGGGGAGGCCATCTTAGACTGGGTGTTATGTAATGAGAGAGGATTAATTAGCAATCTCGTTGTGCGAGGCCCCTTGGGGAAGAGTGACCATAATATGGTGGAATTCTGCATTGGGATGGAGAATGAAACAGTTAATTCAGAGACCATGGTCCAGAACTTAAAGAAGGCTAACTTTGAAGGTATGAGGCGTGAATTGGCTGGGATGGATTGGCGAATGATACTTAAGGGGTTGACTGTGGATGGGCAATGGCAGACATTTAGAGACCGCATGGATGAACTACAACAATTGTACATTCCTGTCTGGCATAAAAATAAAAAAGGGAAGGTGGCTCAACCGTGGCTATCAAGGGAAATCAGGGATAGTATTAAAGCCAAGGAAGTGGCATACAAATTGGCCAGAAATAGCAGCGAACCTGGGGACTGGGAGAAATTTAGAACTCAGCAGAGGAGGATAAAGGGTTTGATTAGGGCAGGGAAAATGGAGTATGAGAAGAAGCTTGCAGGGAACATTAAGACGGATTGCAAAAGTTTCTATAGATATGTAAAGAGAAAAAGGTTAGTAAAGACAAATGTAGGTCCCCTGCAGTCAGAATCAGGGGAAGTCATAACGGGGAACAAAGAAATGGCGGACCAATTGAACAAGTACTTTGGTTCGGTATTCACGAAGGAGGACACGAACAACCTTCCGGATATAAAAGGGGTCGGGGGATCTAGTAAGGAGGAGGAACTGAAGGAAATCCTTATTAGCCGGGAAATTGTGTTGGGGAAATTGATGGGATTGAAGGCCGATAAATCCCCAGGGCCTGATGGACTGCATCCCAGAGTACTTAAGGAGGTGGCCTTGGAAATAGTGGATGCGTTGACAGTCATTTTCCAACATTCCATTGACTCTGGATCAGTTCCTATGGAGTGGAGGGTAGCAAATGTAACCCCACTTTTTAAAAAAGGAGGGAGAGAGAAAACAGGGAATTTTCGACCGGTCAGCCTGACATCGGTAGTGGGTAAAATGATGGAATCAATTATTAAGGATGTCATAGCAGTGCATTTGGAAAGAGGTGACATGATAGGTCCAAGTCAGCATGGATTTGTGAAAGGGAAATCATGCTTGACAAATCTTATGGAATTTTTTGAGGATGTTTCCAGTAGAGTGGATAAGGGAGAACCAGTTGATGTGGTATATTTGGACTTTCAGAAGGCGTTCGACAAGGTCCCACACAAGAGATTGATGTGCAAAGTTAGAGCACATGGGATTGGGGGTAGTGTACTGACATGGATTGAGAACTGGTTGTCAGACAGGAAGCAAAGAGTAGGAGTAAATGGGTACTTTTCAGAATGGCAGGCAGTGACTAGTGGGGTACCGCAAGGTTCTGTGCTGGGGCCCCAGCTGTTTACACTGTACATTAATGATTTAGATGAGGGTATTAAATGTAGTATCTCCAAATTTGCGGATGACACTAAGTTGGGTGGCAGTGTGAGCTGCGAGTAGGATGCTGTGAGGCTGCAGAGCGACTTGGATAGGTTAGGTGAGTGGGCAAATGCATGGCAGATGAAGTATAATGTGGATAAATGTGAGGTTATCCACTTTGGTGGTAAAAACAGAGAGACAGACTATTATCTGAATGGTGACAGATTAGGAAAAGGGGAGGTGCAAAGAGACCTGGGTGTCATGGTACATCAGTCATTGAAGGTTGGCATGCAGGTGCAGCAGGCGGTTAAGAAAGCAAATGGCATGTTGGCCTTCATAGCAAGGGGATTTGAGTACAGGGGCAGGGAGGTGTTGCTACAGTTGTACAGGGCATTGGTGAGGCCACACCTGGAGTATTGTGTACAATTTTGGTCTCCTAACCTGAGGAAGGACATTCTTGCTATTGAGGGAGTGCAGCGAAGGTTCACCAGACTGATTCCCAGGATGGCGGGACTGACCTATCAAGAAAGACTGGATCAACTGGGCTTGTATTCACTGGAGTTCAGAAGAATGAGAGGGGACCTCATAGAAACATTTAAAATTCTGACGGGGTTAGACAGATTAGATGCAGGAAGAATGTTCCCAATGTTGGGGAAGTCCAGAACCAGAGGTCACAGTCTAAGGATAAGGGATAAGCCATTTAGGACCGAGATGCGGAGGAACTTCTTCACCCAGAGAGTGGTGAACCTGTGGAATTCTCTACCACAGAAAGTTGTTGAGGCCAATTCACTAAATATATTCAAAAAGGAGTTAGATGAGGTCCTTACTACTAGGGGGATCAAGGGGTATGGCGAGAAAGCAGGAATGGGGTACTGAAGTTGAATGTTCAGCCATGAACTCATTGAATGGCGGTGCAGGCTAGAAGGGCCGAATGGCCTACTCCTGCACCTATTTTCTATGTTTCTATGTTTCTATGTTTCTAATGCGAGGGCGCGATGTATTGATGTCAATGACCCTGTTTTTGTCCTTAATTACACTGCAGGGCCCAAATGACTTGCAGGCACTGTGATTGCCAAAGAGGGGAATAGGGTTTTGGTAGTTAAACTTACCAATGGACAAATCTGCCGCAAACACGTGGATGTTCAACAACCCCGTGGAAGAAGCTGAGGAAGAACACGACGTAGAGTTTACTCCACCACAGGTGACCGAACACCGGAACCAAGTGGAGGAGAGCCCAGTCACTGTGGGCAATCCGGACAGGCCTGAGGCACCGCAAACAGCAGACACTCAGGCCAGCACCCAACAACCGGAGCCCCAACTCAGGCGCTCTACAAGGGAGCATAAACCACCAGAGAAACTTATCCTGTAATCCCAATAAGACTTTGGGGGGAGATGATGTCATGTATTCAACTATCATTAATAACCCATGTATAAGCTGACCTAAGTTGTACACCTTGAGAACATTGAACACAAGGGGTGAACTTGTGGGAGACACTCCTAATGTGGACTTTCAGGTCTAAAAGGGAAATTCCACCCAACTCCATCACTTGAGGTCTTGGTAATAAAGGTAACCGGTCACAGAGTGACCTTCTCTCAAGTATGGGCCTCGTGTGCATTTATACTGTATAGTAAGGACATATCACTTGTCATATAATAAAAAAGGTGTGCCTAACACACATTTCGGCCGGGATTTTGCTGGTGCTCAGAGGACGGGTTCGGAGGCGGGTCCTTTGTCAAAATCTAAAAGATTGACAGCGGGGTGGTATCCTGCTCTGAACCCGCTTCCTTGTCATTTTACCAAATGCCGGCTCTGCCTGCTCTTTGTAGACCTGGAACTAAGTGGCAGGTTAGGCATGTGAAATATTTAAGAAGGTGTTAAAAGGTAGTTAAGCAGCATTTTAGCAGCTACTAACCATTTTTCCAACTTTTTCAGGAGGTTCCCATCACTCTGGATTACGTCAGGTAAGTAAATCGAGTTTGCAGTGACTCTCCATTGCTTTGAATAGGTGATTGCTTCAAAAGTGGTCTAAAAGCTACCATTTCACGGCTGTTCACTTTCCAATGTTAGAAGTTGGAGCTGTCAGGATTTAAAATACACATTTCAGCTTTAGGAACTTTGAAAGTGTTTGGAGTATAATCTCTATCCAATGTCATCTCCTTTGAACAATCTTTATAACTATTGGCAAATCGCTTCTGTCATCTCAACTTCTGCTGCCATCTATTCCATCTGCATCGGTGCCCTCGAAAAAACTCACCTTGGTCCTCAGAATCCCACCACAATCAGCCCCAACACCAACAGCACCAACAACAACACCAACTTTCTCCGCAGTCACCTGATGCTGCACAGGACACAGGGCACCAGCATCTGACCACAATGCTGCCCGGGAAGCCAGGGATGGCCTCACCATGGCCACATTTCCTTCACTTGATGCTGTATACCTTGGCTGCCACATCATATGCCAGGTTGGCTCTACTCCACACCAACAACAACAAGATTTTGTATTTATATAGTGCCTCTAACGTAGTAAAACGTCCCAAGGCGCTTCACAGGAGTGTTATAAGACAAAACAAATAAATTTGACAACACCATGAAGCATCCCTACAATGCCTAAGCCATGGTGAGGTGTACCGTTATATCTCATCATTCACGACAACTCACTAAGTCACTGCCAAAGGAGCACAAAAATTTGTCCAAGAACGCAAAGTGTTGAAAATAAAGATTTGAATGTTTGACATCACTTTAACAGAAACTTTACATGAACATTGGCTAAAAGACCTAAGTGCCTACCCTTGTGTGTTGTTAGTTGGTATGATTGGACAAGGATGAGGGCGATTGTGAGGGGTGGTTAGTGAGATGGGGAAGTGATAATGTAGAGCGATAGAGGTGGATGTGGTGGAGGTGCGAGGTAAGTTGGTATGAGTAAGGATGTGCAGGAGTAGGGTAGGGAATGCAGAGTGATGGGGACGTGATGAGTGGCGCAGCAGGATGAGGTTGAGTGTGGCTTTGCAGTAATGTTTTGTGATCTACCGAGATCATTGAAAGGTTTGTGCCACAGCAGCCAGGTCCTCCTGATGACATCCCTGCTTGTGCCCTCCTGTGCAATGTGCAACCAAGCTGTGTTGGTATCCTGGGGAGGTCTCTGCCTTCCATTGGAAGGGAAGAGAACCTTCCTGTGTGTTGTGACTTCCTCCATAATCATCTCTCGGCAGCCGTGCACCTTGTGCAGTGTTTGTCAGTGCTTGCAGCACCTCAATGCTGCAGAACACTCTGAGCACAACTGTCAAAATCAATGTGGGCATGGTCTCTTTAAGGAAACCGGTTGATGACATATCATCAAATGACATCATCAGACTCACTTCCTTTTAATTTGCCAGGAGCCGCGCAGGGCGGGCTTAACAAGCCCAATCAGTGGAAGATTCTTCATGCAGTGCAGGCTGCAACTTGCAGCGGGGGTTCCCGAAGTCGCCCGCCTCTCTTCCAACCTGGTAGGAAAAATCACGGCCTTCCTATCTGTAACATTTCAAGATTTACACCCGAAGTTCTTTGACACGTTTTTAAAAGAAAGTTCTAAAGAAACAGAAGTGGTTATTTGGAATATGCAGAGAAATTCTCCAGGTCATACAGGCCAATTGGTATTATGAACAGATATTGGGAGGAGCAATCATACCATCAGGCTGATGTCCTCAGTGAGAGGCCAGAGCCATTTTGATGGTCGGGCCTCATTTGGATCTGACTGGTGAGCTGCGAGCGCTGAACCACATTCAAAGGCAGCTCACCTATAGGGGAGGAGGGAGCTTAATATTTGGGAGCTCCTCCATGGAATTGAGCCAGGTCAAGACACTAAAAGAAAAGAAAAGAAAACTTGCAATTATATAGCATCTTTCACAACCTCAGGACATCCCAAAGCGCATTACTGGCAATGAAGTACTTTTGAAGTGTAGTCACTGTTGTAATAAAGGCCCCAAGTTTCCACACTCGGCGAAAAAGGCACACCTGAGAGCTGGGCGCCTGTTTTTCGCGCCGAAAACGGCGCCGGAAAAAAAGTGCGGTATTCTCGAGCTCCTTGGAGCTCGATGTCTGCTTGGCGCGGCGCACAGGGGGCGGAGCCTACCACTCGCACCGATTTTGTAAGTAGGAGGGGGTGGGTACAATTGAAATGAGGTTTCTTGGTGCCGGCAACCCTGCGCGTGCGCGTTGGAGCATTCGCGCATGCGCAGTCTGAAGTAAACATTGGCACTCGGCCATTTTTAAAAGTACTGCAGAAAGAGTGAAGATTTGTTTCTTGGACCCCTGCAAAGGCTTGTATTTTAATTTTCTTGATATTTCTGTGCGTGAGGGAGTGCTTTTAGCAGCACTGCTGAATAAATCACCTGCTAAAATCAGTGAGTTCAGCTTTTCACTGCTAAACTTGCAGAACCAGTGCCTGCAAATTAAGGACTGTGTGTTTGGAGAAATAAAAGTGCCAATTCAACTTTGCAATGGATCAACTTCCACCAAGAACAAAGAATTTCTTGCATGAGGAAGCAAAACATTGCATAATATGTGGTGTTGACAATGCAGCACCCATTCTGCAAATTTAAATATAAAGATGTCGATGTGGCTGCCTCTCCCTGTCCAAATGGCCTCAGTCAGTCCCCCTCACAGCTCGAAGGCTTCTGCTGTTCTTTCTTCGGCTCCCGACCAGCCACTGATGCCGCTGCAATCCCATGGCCGAATGGCCTCACGTCCGCTCCTGATTCTTCGGCTGCCTTCGAGCCACTGACGCCGCCCCATAAGCATGGCCGAACGGCCTAAAGAATTTTAAATCTGCAGCTGCATGTGTCCTGTGTTCATTCTTCGGCTCCCGGCCAGCCACTGACGCCGCTGCAATCCCATGGCCGAATGGCCTCAAGTCCGTCCGGGTGCTGCATCTTCACGGGGAATGAAGGCCTGCCTCAAGCACCGCAGCTCAGCTCGAAGGCTGCTTACTGCCTGCCGCTGCCGTCGAGATGAGACACTGACGCCACACCGCTGCCTGTCTCCAACATGAAAGGCCTGCCTCAAGCACTGCAGCTCAGCTCGAAGGCTGCTTGCTGCCTGCCGCTGCCGTCGAGACACTGACGCCACACCGCTGCCTGAAAGGCCTGCCTGAAGCACTTTCACACAGGTAGGAACATGGTTTATTTAATCTTTTCTTTGCTTATAAATTTTTATTCAGGTTGGATTTATTTGTATAATATTTGTATAATTATAACTAAGGATTGATTGTAGAATTTAATGACTTCCCTTCCCCCCACTCCCCCCCCCCCCCACCTCATTCCCTACGCCTAATTTGTAACCTACGCCTGATTTTTTCAAGTGTAGACAAGGTTTTTTCAAGCGTACAAAAATCTTCACTTACTCCATTCTAAGTTAGTTTGGAGTACGTTTTCACTGTGGAAACTTTGAAATCAGGCGTCAGTGGCCGGACACGCCCCCTTTTGAAAAAAAATTCTGTTCCAAAGTGAAACTGTTCTACCTGACTAGAACTGGAGGAAACTAAATGTGGAGAATTCCGATTTCTAAGATACTCCGTTCTACACCAGTTGCTCCTAAAAATCAGGAGCAAATCATGTGGAAACTTGGGGCCAAAGGAACTGCAGCAGCCAATATGCTCACAGCAAGCTCTCACAAACAACAATGTGACAATGATCAGATAATCTATTTTTGTGATGTTTATTGAGGGATAAACATTGGCCAGGATACCACGGATAACTCCCTTGCTCTTCTTCAAAATAGTGCCATTGGATCTTTTACATCTGAAAGACAGCACCTCTGACAGTGCAGCCCTCCCTCAGTACTGTACTGGAGTGTCAGCCTAGATTTTTGTGTTAAGTCTCTGAAGTGGGTCTTGAAGCCACAACCTTGTGACTCAGAAGCAAAAGTGCTACCAACTGAGCCATTGCTGACACAAAGTAAAGTACCTATCCATGACGCACTTCAAAATCAAGTAGTAAAGATCTGGCAAGTGGAATAACTCTGGGAGCTATTGATCTGTGAACTGCCAATGGAGTTGGGAAATAATAAAATATATCCTGAAAAAGGGAAGAGTGAAATTTCAGGAGAAATACAGAATGATAAAAAACTTGACAAATCTACTAGATATGTTTGAGGATACAACGAAGCTATTTGACAAAGGGAACTCAGTAGGTTTCATTTACTAAGGCTGTAGCAAAGCCTTTGATAAAGTACCACATAGGAAATTACTTTACAAAGTATAAAGGCATGGAATAGGAAGGAAGCTTTTGAAGTGGATAACCAATTGTTTGAGTCAGATGATGCAAAGGTTAGTTGTTAAGGGAGCAGCATCTATGCTTAAAGAATTGGTTAGCAGGGTATTGCAGCAATCAGTTCTGGGACTTTCAATGTATATTAATGATTTGACAACAGGGATTGTAACAAAGCTCACCAAATTTAATGATAATACCAAATTGGGAAAGGTTGTAAATAGAGAACAAGCAGATTAGTTGTAGAGGGATCTGGATAGGTTGGGAGATTAGGCCAAAATGTGGGAGATGTTACTTAATGCAAAACTGCAGAGAAATACAAAGCTAGAGAAGGGAAACAAATAGTAGGAATTCAAAATCAATAGAACTGCATTGATTTTACAATCATTGAAAGTAGGTGAGGGATTTGGGGGTTTCAGTAGAAAACACCCTTAAATGTCCAGCAGTAGTTTAAAAGGTAACGACAACTTACTTCGAGGAGAAATGCGGGGGAGCGCTAACTTTCAAAAGTTTGAAAATTAATGGCAGGTGATAATGTTTTCAAACTTTAAAAAAAATTGGCGCTTGTGCTCCAGGAACAAAGTGGAGTGCTAAATCAAGCACGTCACTTCCTTCCTGGAGCGCAAGAGGCAGCAGACGAGGCGGTACTTGTCCAGCGCTGCAAAATGGGCCATGCAGCGCTCCCACAATGGAAGACTATTTTCCTCCCTTAAAGGGAAGGGCAAAGGAAGGATGAACAAAGGGAGGAAGGAAGGGCGGAATGAAGGGAGGAAGGAAGGAAGGTGGTCATGTCTAGAGGTCACTAAAACATGGATAAGGGTTTTTGAAGCAGTGGGGATATGGTAGGGATGAAGGCAGTTAATTTTATTGAGGTGGGAAAAAAACTTGAACAAGTGGTCATGAAGATTGAAGCAATCAGTGACAAGGAAGCAGAGTTAATGTCGGGGGCCAATAAACAATGGCTTTGACTTCCAAATATTCAGTTGAAGGAAATTCTGATTAAGCTATAACTTAAGTGTAAGTTAACTCCCTCACAGTTGACAGTGTCAAAGGCCTTGTTGAGGTCAAAGAAGGCCATGTACAGAGGTTGATTCTGTTCCCTGCATTTCTCTTGTAGTTGTCATGTGGTGAGGATCATGTTTGTTGTACCCCTTAGTTGTCGGAATCCGTATTGCGACTCTGGGAGGAACTCTTCAGCCACAGGGAGAAGATGGTTGGAGAGGATTCTTGCGATGACTTTCCCAGTGGCCGACAGCAGGGAGATTCCTCTGTTGTTACCGCAGTCGGACTTGTCCCCTTTTTTGAAGATGGTTACAATTATGGCATCTCTGAGATCTCCTTCCAGATAATAGAGATGAGGTCATGAATTCGTGCCAATAGTGCTTCACCACCATTCAGCCGCCTGTAATGCCTCAACGGAGGTTCCATCTGCTCCGGTTGCCTTGTTATTCTTGAGCTGATGAATGGCTTTTTCTATCTCGTGCAGGGCTGGGTTTTGCTGAGATGGTGGCGGGTAGCATGTTGCGGGATGGAGTCTCGGACACCACCGTCGAAGACAGAGTCTCGGTTAAGATCTTCAAAGTGCTCCTTCCAGCGGGCCCTGATTGCCTCGGTGTCCTTAATGAGTACCTCTCCGTTCTTGGCCAGAAGTGGGGTGGGACCTTGGGTGCTTGGGCCGTAGGTGGTCTTGAGTGCGCTGAAGAGTTCTCGCACGTCACGGCTGTCGGCCAGTTGCTGAATCTCCTGTGCTTTCTCCACCCACCATCTATTCTTTAGGTCACAGGTTTTTTTGTTGGACCTCGGCTTTCAGCCGCCTGTAGAGCTGCTTTGCTGCTCCCGAATAGGGTTGCTGCTTTAAGTTCAGAAATGCCTTGCGCTTGCGGCTTATTAGCCCCTGGATCTCCTGGTCATTCTTGTCAAACTAGTCTTGGTGTTTTCTGGTTGAGTGACCGAGCATCTCTTCACAGGCACTGGTTATGGAGGCCTTGACAGCAGACCAGATGCTGTGGGTACTCTGCGTCTCGGGATCATCGAGGGTCGCCAGGTTGGCAGTGAGGCACTGGCTGTTCAAGGCTTTCTTAACTGGGTCTTTCAGTGCCCCAGCATTGATTTTCCTGCGGCATTGTGTCTGTTGCCATCGCTGTTTGGGGCTATATTGATGTTAATGATGGAGCAGATTAGCCAGTGATCTGTCCAGCAGTCGTTGGCTCCTGTCATGGCATGGGTGACGCGCACGTCCTTTCGTCCTTCTCTGTTTCCACTGCTCCCAAAAGTTGGTTCAACCTGAGCCGCCTCCAGACTAGATCCAAGGTAGTCTCATCCTCTGTCACCGAATTACAGTATGCGGACGACGCTTGCGTCTGCGCACACTCAGAGGCTGAACTCCAAGCCATCGTCAACACCTTCACCGAGGCATACGAAAACATGCACCTTACACTAAACATCCATAAGACAAAGGTCCTCCAACAACCTGACCCCACCACACAGCACTGCTCCCCGGTCATCAAAATCCTTGGACAAAGTGGACCATTTTCTATACCTCAGGAGCCTACTATCAGCAAGGGCAGACATCGATGGTGAGGTCCAACACTGCCTCCAGTTTGCCAGCGCAGCCTTTGGTCGCCTGAGGAAGAGAGTTTTTGAAGACCAGGACCTCAAATCTGGCACCAAGCTTATGGTCTACAGGGCAGCAGTGATATCCGCCCTCCTATATGGCTCAGAGACATGGACTACATACAGCAGACATCTCAAAGTGCTGGAGAAGTATCGCTAGCGCTGCCTCCGCAAGATCCTGCAAATCCACTGGGAGGATAGACGCAACAACGCCAGTGTTCTTGCTCAGGCCAACATCCCCAGCATTGATGCACTGACCACACTCGACCAGCTCTGTTGGGTGGGCCACATTGTCTGCATGCCCAACACGAGACTCCCTAAGCAAGCGCTCTACTCGGAGCTCCGACAGGGCAAGCGAGCACCAGGTGGGCAGAGTAAACATTTTAAGAACACCCTCAAAGCCTCCTTGATAAAGTGCAACATCCCCACCGGCACCTGGGAACCAAGACAGCCCAAAATGGAGGAGGAGCATCCGGGAGGACACTCTGCACCTCGAGTCTCGTCACCAAGAACGTGCGGAAATCAAGCGCAGACAGCGGAAGGAGCGTGTGGCAAACCAGGCTCCCCACCCACCCTTCCTATCAACCACTGTCTGTCCCACCTGTGATAGAGACCGTATTTCCCGCATAGGACTATACAGTCACCTGAGAACTCACTTTTAGAGTGGAAGCAAGTCTTCCTCGATTTTGAGGGATTGCCTATGATGATGATGATATAAATCAAGTGATCTGACAGTACAGCATATTACATGCAATAACATCTTGTTAACACTAGTTATGACACAGCTAGAGTACAGCATGCAGTTCTGGTCACCAGTTAACAGGAAATATGTGATTGCACTCAAGAGGGTACAGAGGAGATTTATGAAGATGCTGCCTGGACTGGAGAATTTTAGCTATGGTGAAAGCTTGGATTACCTGGGGTTGTTTTCTTTAGAATAGAGGAAGTTGAGGGGAGACCTTATTGAGGTGTATCAAATTATGAGGGGCCTAGATAGAGTGGATAGAAAGGACCTATTTCCCTTAGCAGAGTGGTTAATAACCAGGGGGCATAGATTTAAAGTCATTGGTAGGAGGTTTAGAGGGAATTTGAGGGGAATTGTTTTCACCCAAAGGTGGTGAGGGTCTGGAACTCATTGCCTGAAAGGGTGGTAGAGGCAGAAACCCTCATAGCATTTAAAAAGTACTTTGTAATGCACTTGAAGTGTCATAACCTACAAGGCTATGGACCAAGAGCTGGAAAGTGGGGTTAGGCTGGATATTTTTTGTCGGCCAGCACAGACACAATAGGCCAAATGGCCTCCTCCTGTGCTGTAAATTTTATATGATTCTATGATTCCACCTTAGAATATCTAGCCAAATCCTTGGAAATGATAGTTAGCTTATACAAGGCAGTGGTCAACTGCCAGCTTAAGTATTTTGTACAATCCAAGTTATTTAACCATAGAGGGACATCTTGGCCCTGGAAGAAGTACAAAGTAGGGTAATTAAGTTGATAAAAGGAATTGGGCACCTGAGTTATGAGGAAAATTTATAGAATCTTCGAACGATAAAGAACACACAGATGAGATTTCTCAGGTTTTATAATTGTGCAGATAAATATTACCACTAAATATTATCGTGATCTTTTCCAAGCTGCAGCTGAATCTTCTCGAAGTATGCTGTTAAAGTATTCATGGAAAGCAAAAGAAAAAGGGCTGCATTTTCATCATTTAGCCCTACCACTGGTTTTCCGGTGGTATTTCGGTGGTAATCTGCGATGAATTTTCAGTGGTAAATGGGTGGTAAATGATCAAAAAAAATTGACAAAAATCCAGCCCATTGTGTCCATTTAGAAATTGAAGTAAAGATTAATCACAATAACAACTTGCATTTATCCAGTGCCTTTAACACAATAACATTTCCCAAAGCGGTTCGTAGAATCAAAAACAGGCACCTGCCAGTCGTGAGAGAAGACTTAGGGGAGGGGACTGAAAAGATGGTCAAAGCGCTTGGTTTTGAAAAAGCCTTTGAAGGTGGGAAGAGAGACTAGCAAGATGCAAAGGTTTAGAGAGAAAATTCCATATATGGGGCTAAAATAATGAAAGGAATAACTGATGAGGAAGCAGAGGAAAGATGAATGCAAAAGAGGCCAGAGTCATAGAGGTGGCATGTAGTGCTCTCCTTATTTTCTGAAATATACTCCCTTGATTTTAAGTGCTATATTCATTATGTTAACCAGAAGTTTGGAGACTAGGAATGATTGTTGGGATATTATGGAATGACCATTTAATATGTTTGTGTGAAATTCTCTTGCCCACGTTTTCAGCAGAGACATTAGCCCTATTTAAAGTAAATTGGTTTATGCCTGAACCAGACTAGCAGACAGTGAAACGTCACACAAAATTGGTTGTCTGCTCATTTCATTACAATATTTCTAAGCTAATCTTTATCGTTATAATTAATTTACAAATTCAAACAAGAGAGCTGTAAAAGATTATAATGCTTTGTCTGCTGGGCCATGATACACTGTGTTCAATGAATATGAGATGCAAAATATGTTATTTCAATAGTTCTCAATAGAATATTATGGCACTTTAACACATTATTTGAAAAAGAAAAACATTTACAGGACTCTGGAGAAAGAGCAGGGGAGCGGGACTAATTGGATAGCTCTTTCAAAGAGCTGGCACAGGCAGGATGGGACAAATGATCTTCTGTACTGTATGATTCTAAGATGCTTTTATGATTTGGGCGCTTTTTTTCACCTTTAGTGCTCCTGGTGCAGGGCTCACACAAATGGTCCTAATGATGAAAATGTGTCCTATTGTTTGGTTTAATGAACATTGAGTTTACTTTTACCCTAATTACAGTAATGAAACATGGAATAACTTGATTAATGAAATATGCATGTGACCTTTAAAACTGACAGGTACATTAGTTCTCCAAAGTGAAAATCCCCACACTGAAACATTTAAACATAATACCCCGCCAATTTTTCAATTGATTGGAGGCAGGGAAAGGCAGAGAATGACGGGAATATATTTTACTGTCTCCGTGTCATGTGCTGCAGCCATTCCAGGACTTTAAACACGTAAATCTAGGCTGATACTCCAATGCAGTGCTAAGGGAGTGCTGCACAGTCGGAAATGCCGTCTTTCGGATCAGACATTAAACATCTCTCTCAGGTGCACACAAAAGATCCCATGACACTATTTCGAAGAAGAGCAGGGGAGTTATCCCCGGTGTCCTGACCAATATTTATCCCTCAATCAACATAACATAAAAAAACGTACTCAGTAAAATAATGGGACTAAAGGTGGACAAGTCCCCTGGATCTGATGGCTTGTATTCTGGTGTCTTAAAGGAAGTGGCTGCAGAGATAGTGGATGCATTGGTTGTAATCTACCAAAATTCCCTGGATTCTGGAGAGGTCTCAGCAGATTGCAATATCGCAAATGTAATGCCCCGATTTAAAAAAGGAGGCAGACAGAAAGCAGGAAACTATAGACCAGTTAGCCTAACATCTGTCATTGGGAAAATACTGGAGTCCATTATTAAGGAAGCAGTAGCAGGACATTTGGAAAACATGGTTTTATGAAAGGGAAATCATGTTTGACAAATTTGCTGGAGTTCTTTGAGGATGTAACAACA
Source organism: Pristiophorus japonicus (assembly GCF_044704955.1). Taxonomy (NCBI): domain Eukaryota; kingdom Metazoa; phylum Chordata; class Chondrichthyes; family Pristiophoridae; genus Pristiophorus; species Pristiophorus japonicus. The sequence continues at coordinate 54,381,050 of NC_091980.1, forward strand.
GGGAATCAGTGGATGTGGTGAATCTTGATTTCCAGAAGGCATTCGATAAGGTGCCACATAAAAGGTTACTACACAAGATAAAAGCTCATGGGGTTGGGAGTAATATATTAGCATGGATAGTGGATTGGCTAACTAACAGAAAACAGAGAGTTGAGATAAATGGGTCATTTTCCGGTTGGCAAACAGTAACTAGTGGGGTGTCACAGTGATCGGTGCTGGGGTCTCAACTAGTTACAATCTGTTAATGACTTGGATGAAGGGACTGAGTGTAACATAGCCAAGTTTGCTGATGATACAAAGGTGGGTGGGAAAGCAAATTGTGAGGAGCACACAAAAAATCTGCAAAAGGATATAGATAAGTTAAGTGAGTGGGCAAATATTTTGCAGATGGAGTACAATGTGGGTAAGTGTGAAGTTGTTCACTTTGGCAGGAAACATAAAAAAGCGAATTATTATTTAAATGGAGAGAAATTATGAAATGCTGCAGTACAGTTTCTTTGTGCATGAAACACAAAAAGTTAGTATGCAGTTACAGCAAGTAAGCAGGAAGGCAATATGAATGTTATCCTTTATTGCAAAAGGGATGGAGTATAAAAGCAGGAAAGTCCTGCTACAACTGTACAGGGTACTGATGAGGACACACCTGGAGTACTGCATACAGTTTTAGTCCTTATTTAAGGAAGGATATACTTACACTGGAGGCAGTTCAGAGAAGGTTCACTAGGTTGATTCCTGAGTTGAAGGGGTTGACTTATGAAGAAAGGTTGAGCAGGTTTGGCCTATTCTCATTGGAGTTTAGAAGAATGAGAGGTGATCTTATTGAACCGTATAAGATTCTGAGAGGGCTCGACATGGTAGATTCTGAAAGGATGTTTCCCCTCTTGGGGAAATCTAGAACTAGGGGCATAGTTTCAGAATAAGGGGTCACCCTTTTAGAACTGAGATGAGGAGGAATTTCTTGCCTCAGAGGGTTATAAATCTGTGAAATTCTCTGCCCCAGAGAGCTGTGGAGGCCGGGTCATTGAATATATTTAAGGTGGAGATAGACAGATTCTTGAGTGATAATAAAGTGAAGAGTTATGGGGAGCGGGCAGGGAAGTGGAGCTGAGCCCAAGATCAGATCAGCCACGATCTTATTAAGTGGCGGAGCAGGCTCGAGGTGACAAATGGCCTACTTTTACTCCTATTTCTTATGTTCTTACGTTCTAGATTATTTGGTCATTATCACATTGCTGTTTGTGGGAACTTGTTGTGCGCATGTGGCTTCCGCATTTCCCACATTACAACAGTGATCACATGCCAAAAGTACTTCATTGGCTGTAAAGCACTTTGAGATGTCCGGTGGTTGTGAAAGGCGCAATATAAATGTGTCTCCCAGGCCTGTGACGAACAGTGCAATAGGTGTATGAAAACTAAGTGCAAATCAGGGAAATTCCGTGATTTATGCCTTCAGAATATTATCTGTTAGTCTCAGGTGTGTAGCATTTCAATGGGGGTGGATGGCGGCCCCGAAAACCTTTCTACACAAAAGGCCTGTGCAGTCGTTCTCAGAGCGATGAGGTGCACAAAACATAAGGCAAATTTTAAAGTTTTATAATATCTTTAAATAGCCTTGAGACTGGAATATCGTTCAGGGTCAAGGGTGCATCTCTGTGGCGAGCAGAAGTTCAACACTTTACCCCCACCCTCCCTGGAGATATGCTCCGAAGAAAGAAAGACAGAAAGAAGCCTTAAGACGATAGACTTATTAACATCAGCTCAGTTGCTCTAAAGTCTGTCTCTCAGTTTAAAAAATACAATTGTTTGAAATTATCTGAATATAATTATATGGATTCTTCAATTTACATCATCCATGTTTTCTGGGTGTAATGAGTTTTAAAGAGATTATTGTTAACATTTTAGCAGTGCCCAAAATGATTTTTTTTTAATTAGTTTAATCCAGCTTGAAGTATTTTTAAGCAACTTCAGAACAAACTATTCTGATGTCAATCCAGCAGGTGCCTTGCTGCATTACCAAGGAATCTGATGAAGAGTGTTAACAAATAAGAGCATGTATTAGTTAATAAGCAGGATCAGCACTGGCATAAGAACAATACAAAAAAAGAGATAAAGAGACTAAGAAGATTGTTCCCAATTCTAGATTGCTCTTTTGCCAAAATGCTCCTGTGTAGCTTTAAGCAACTACCTTGGTGCTGCCAAAGATTTTAAAAGTGTGGAACTATTACAAATGTAGTGTTATTTTAGCATTGCCAATTTTAATGCTTGCTGATTATTGTCAATTAGTTTATGCTGAAAAAAATAACACCATTCAGGACCATGAGAGGACTACTCCAGACCAATCAGTCTCTTTGCAGAACAGATTTTAAGCAGGGTTTTCATGTATTCAGAAATATTGTAACAGCTGGAAGCCCTGAAGAGAAAGCAAGGAAAACAAAGAGATATAATGCACAGAGACAGGGTTATATTCAGTACAACACACACGGAGAGTTAGAGAAAGCTCTTCTAGGAATGTACTTTCTTCTTTTCTATAGTGATCCTTTTCATATTTGCATATTGTAATAATTGTTGCTGTTTCACTTAGAATTTGGGCTACAGGACCTTTCAAACTGTAGTACCAAACCAAACCTTTCTATTGCTTTCAGTAATACAGATCCACAACTTCACTTTCTGTTTGTTGTTACTGAAAATGACGCATATGCAGATTCTTTTTTCATTTTTGGTGCTCGTCAAGGTGATGCTGGTGAAATAGATTATAGCATGTCCTGTTTCAGGCACCCGGTGCTCCCAAATCAGGTACAGATGAAGTTCCCTCATTCTATCTCAACAGTGTGCCTCAGTCTAAGCCTCAAATTCAGAGCACCACCCTCTATTGCGCCAGTGTGACTTTTTTTCACCAGCCACATCCTTTCTGAGTGAGATTGCCGATTAGTGCCAAATTAGGAACAGCTCTGTGCTTCGGCCATGCTCATTGGGAGCTGAATTAAGCCGGTCAAAACTTATCTCATGTATGACATTTCCATCCATCAGACAGAGTCGACTTTCATCGCTACAATCTGAGCTGGATTTTAATCCAGTTTCCATCGGTGAAAGGCCAGTGTACAATTCATTACAATAGCCAATTTCCAACAGAGCATTTTTTAAACAAAGATAAAATTGATTCGATAAGAAAAGTGTGTTCCTCAGAAACACTGGAGCTGTGCAGGGCATTACATTTATGCTGGAGTCCGTGAGGGTGGAGAAATATGGAACATGGCTGGATCCTGGCTCTGCTGGGTTTCCATCCCATTTAGATTGGACTGTTAAATTCTGATCAGGGAGGTTGTGGGCAGACCTTCCAATATCAATGGAGCATGGCAGAGGAGCTCTCAGGCTCACCTGGGGAATTCCCATTACATCCTTGAAAGGCCTCAGTTGAGTCCTGGAGTGAGTCCTTTTGAGGCCATTTAAAACCTTCAAACCTTCACTAGAGTGTGTGGGATCAATTACTTTCTCTAGTGGGAGCTGGAGTCTAAAAGAAAATGTATTTGGCCAGTTTGGGCCCCTGGAGGACTCTGCTCTTCCTTAGATGAGTGCAGAAGCTCAGGTTGAGGTGCCCTGCCGCTGGTGTGCCCTTGCAGGCACTGGTGATCTACCCCAGCAATACAAATGACTCCTCGGAGTTTGGGGAAAGATCTCTGGTCTTAAGGAAGGGCGAACGGGTTCTCATCTACTACACGAATAAGTCAGAGCTGGAGCACAGGAATTTCCAAGATTATATTTTTTATTGAAGGGTCAGCCATTATCATTTAACCAAAAGAGGACGATTTCATACAAGTGCGCTTGGCAAACCTCTTTCCCTTTCCAAACATTTCAAACAATGATGCAATTCACATCAAAACATACTATTGGATTGAAAATCATGAATGTGCCACTTATATGAAATATGTTACAGGTTATGATGCCATCATAATAAAAATAATCTGAGGATATTTTCTGGCTCTTCTTCCTCCCTGTTGACAAAAAGTTATTATTGTCAAATGCACATAAACTCTCATCCCAAAATTAATTCAGTATCTGAGAAATTTGGAAAATACTCAGCACAAGTGTTTCATGGATTGTTGGACAGTGATCTGTGAGCATTCTGGTTATTTTTTTCTTCCTCTTCTCTCCTGAATGTGGCCATGTATGTTAGCTGTAGTAGTACTCTGCTATACTGGGTCAGGCCTCCACGATGCTCCAGCATTCGGCATGGCTGCCCCAACTTGCAAGGACCATCATTAGATTGGGGCCATAAAGGAGCAGCATGGAGCCATGCCACTTCAAGGCGCAGCACCAGCCGGTTCAGGAGGGCGACAGCTGTGAAGAGGGCGACTGGATTGGACATCACCATAACCCAGGTCGGTGATTGGAGTGTGGGCAGGTACAGCAGGAATGGTGAGGTCGGGGAAAAGGAGCGGCAAGTGATTACAGAGGATGTGATCGGAACCCAAGAGAGGCGTGAGTTCGGGGCCCAGAAAAGGCGAGGGCCCAGGTGCAGCACGGGCCAGCCCATCCTGCGATATGTGTGCGCACTAGATCCGTGCAGCAGAGCTGGTCTCCAGTCGTCTTGGGTAATCCTTGCCACTGGACCAAGACTTAGCTCTGTCAAGCCTGTGTGGTGGCTGATGTGCAACAGCCAGCCCACGTTAAAAAAATCCACGCAGAGGCATCTTCCACCCTTCAGTATGGAGTTCGGAATCTGGATATTAGGTCCTTCATTGAAACACCTGCGAACTCATCCTTTTTTGGCATGGAAGCAAGTCATTCTCGATACGAGGGACCGCCTATGATGATGATGACTCTGTTATCTCACCTAATTATCCATTTTTCAACTGTGAGCTTAGTAAGTGAGTGTCCGCATGATATTTGACCGTGGGAAGAATCATAGCCAACCTCAGCGCTGTCCGTACCTACTTTTTGCAGGAGGTGTCACTGGATAGCAGCCAGGAATGGGAACCTAGACTGTTTTTTCCCAAGGACACTGAAGCTAGTTTTAGTGCTTCCACCACTGTCCTGGCTGTAATTAAATATGGGCTGTTCCTAAGATACTTGGCTCAGTATCACACCGTGCAATGCATTCACCTGCCAAGCCATTCTCGGAGCCTGTAACTTCAACTTTGACCTGACAAAATCTTTAAAGGTAAAGGATAAGTAAAACCCATCTTTGGATAAAGAAGGCAGGCAAGAGCTGCAGCATAACACAAAGAATCATCAGCAGGAGAGTGAACACAGAGAGATGAGCAATGAAGGATGGGAGGCAAAGAGATGAGAAAAATCCCATTTTGCCAGCTGACAAGATCATTTGTTTCTCAGCTACTGGGAAGCTGGAGATTAGATCCTTCAGATTCCTTTCTCTCCCTCACGTTGCAGAAAGTTCCAGCCCTATCATCCATATAATGGAAAGGAATAAAATGGCAAGTGACAATTGTTATAAATTGCCCCCCACCCAAAACACACGCACCCCGTTTCAATGGCTTTTACCGCAGCTGTGGTTGAGGTCGCCTCGTGAGCGAAATTCCGCTCTTCGTTGGTTTTTTTATTCGGATCCGGAAGTCGCTCTTAATAGGGGCGGTGACTACATGAGAGGGGCGGATACACGGTGGTGGCAACACCTGAGGGGCGGAAGTTGAGGACGGTGTGGAGTGACCACCGCGATGATGTCATTATGGTGCCGCATCACCACGGCTCTCCCCTTCACTTAAAGGGGAGAGCCTTCACAATTTAAAAACTTCAGCCCACTGGGCCACCAGGGAGGGTTTCGGCCGGGCCAGCAGCCTGGCACCCAAGAGGGGGTGCCAGGCTGCCTGTTGGCAGCCCAGCCGAACCCGGGAGCACAATTGTCGGGCAGACATGGCAGTCGACCGACAAAAAAAACATGGTGGCAGCGGCAGTGCATCCTCCCCTTTAAGGGAAGCCATACTGTCATCGCAGAAGGCCACAGCCTCACTGGACCATTGGGAAAAAACAGGTCTTGGCACCGCCGGGTGGGCCAAAGATTTTCAGAGGAGAATGTCGCCGTTGAGTAGGTAAATCGGCGGTGCGCACAGTGATAACACCCTTTACACCGATCGCTAGCAGCGGAGCGGTAGGGAGAGGCTCGGGGCACCACTGGGAATCCTCGGAAGGGCAATTGGGCTATCAGCGGCAATTCCACAAAAAGTCGCAGCCACTCCACTCCATAGTGTGGCCGACGATTTGCGGTGGTAACAAGCCTTAAGGAGAGGGGAATTTCGGCCCCATTTGTGTCACAATGATATACATACGTATGGAGCAAATTGTACACAGAAACTGAAAAACAGAAACTTAACTTTTTTTATGCTTTTTGTGAAACTCAACTCTTACGGGACTTGTTGACATTGTAGGAAAAACCTGGCTTCCTGTTTAAACTCTGAAAGGTACTGGAAGGTATGAGTAACTTCAAATCTTGGTCGACTTGAAAGGTAAATTGTGGTTGAAGGTTTCTCACTTTTTTTTCTCTAACGCAGATGAAGTTTAAAATCTTTGTGACACTGCCTTCTGTTGAAGAGAATGTGAGATTGTTATCGGAGTGCCTGGGCTGTTACGAAATTTATACTTTGTGAACAGGTCAGAAAGATCAAATACAATTAGCTGGGTGCCTTATTTGACATTGTTCGCTTTATAAATGTGGTAGATGTTGGAAAGATTTCTAAGGAAGGCATCATAGACAGTTTTATATATGCCACTATCAAAAACAAAAACTAAAATTTTAAAAGTGCCTTTTTTTAGACTTACTAAATCTTGCATCAGTCTGTTTGTGTGCTGTCAATATTTTTGACATCATTCTTTGTTGATTGCTGCCAGTTGGATTTTCTAATCAATGATCAGACACATTCAGACATTCTAAATGAATGAGGACATCACCTCTGGTGGAGATGGTCAATTGGAATCCACTGGATCTTGTAAACCAAACAATTTTTTAATGAATTACTCTTTTCCTCACCAAGTGCAAGTGTTTTTCCCATTCCCAATGTTCTTTAGAATCACATTTTGTGGCATTTAGTGTTATGTACGTAAACCTGTAATTACCATGTCTAACCATCAGAGGGCTTATCCCCTGGAGTCCCAAGGGATCCCACAATCCCTTGGGAGCACCTGTATATAAGGAGGCCTCACAAGCTGGAGAGGCACTCTGAGATCTGTAATAAAGGACTACGGTCACACTTACTTTGAGCTTGCAGTATCTAGTCTGAAACTTTATCCAAGATATTGCATTTAGAACTGGCCACCGCCTCACTCTCCAACTACTTAATCAGATTGGGATATACAATGTCACACCATTCTGCCGACATCCATCTGTTATCACTAATGGTGGTTTCTTGTTAGTGAAAAATACAGAAGATATCTCACAGTCTATCCTGGCATCTGATAAATATATCATCATCAGTGAGCTTGACCACAGAATTCATGAGTGGTAGCGCTGAAGTATTCTGTATATTTCCCACTGGTAGTGAAGAGTAAAACTAGAGGCCATCAATATAAGACAATCACCAAGAAATCAAATGGGGAATTCAGCAGAAGCTTCTTTACCCAGAGAGGGGTGAGAATGTGGAACTCGCCATCACAGGGAGTGATTGAAGTGAATAGTATAGATGCAATTAAGGGGAAAATAGATAAGGATATGAGGAAAAAGATTTAGATGAGGAAGGACAGGAGAAGACTTGAATGGAGTGTAAACGCCGGTGTCATTCTATGTATAAGAGTATGAAAACCCTCTATTTCCCCTTTATTCTCCCTTTACACATTTAACTGCTACAACTGTACAGGGTATTAGTGAGGCCACACCTAGAGCCATGATTTTGTTGAATGGCGGAGCAGGCACGAGGGGCCGCATGGCCTACTCCTGTTCCGATTTCTTATGTTCTTATGTTCTTATATAGAGTACTGCGTATAGTTTTGGTCTCTTTTTTTAAGGAAGGAAGGAAGCATTGGAGGCTGTTCAGGGAAGGTTCACTAGGTTGATTCCGGAGATGAGCAGGTTGATTTATGAAGATAGGTTGAGTGGGTTGGGCCTCTACTCATTGGAATTAAGAAGAAATAGAGGTGATCTTATCGAAACATATAAGATAATGAGGGGGCTCGACAAAGTGGATGCAGAGAGGATATTTCCACTCATAGAGGAAACTAAAACTCGGGGACATAGTCTCAGAATAAGGGATTGCCCATTTAAAACTGAGATGAGGGGGAATTTCTTTTCTCAGAGGGTTGTGAATCTATGGAATTCTCTGCCCCAGAGAGTTGTGGAGGCTGAATCATTGAATATATTTAAGGCAGAGATATACAGATTTCTGAGTGATAAGGGAATAAAGGGTTATGGGGAGTGGGCAGGGAAGTGGAGCTGAGTCCATGATCAGGTCAGTCATGATCTTCTTGAATGGCGGAGCAGACTCGAGGGGCCAGGTGGCCTACTCCTGCTCCTATTTCTTATGTTCTTATGTTCTTCTGTACTCTCTGCAGCCAAGAGGGCAGGTAGACAACCCTCTCTTAGGTCTGTGCTAACTTTGCTCTTTAGGCAGTTAACTTGGAGATGTATGAGAGTAGCTTGGCGATAACTCTCTCTCCCTTCCAGTGTCCCTCTCTCACTGTGGGGAGGTGATTGCCCTATGCATGTGCCTCTTCTCATTGGCATGGTGAAGATTGAGAGATGAGCAGAACGGGCCATCAAGCATACAGTCCTCAGCCCCCTATTTCCATGGGGTAGTGCACTAATGGGCTGTACCCAGTACTCAATGGCCCTGAAGATTCATATTTGCAGTGAAATAAAGATTCAGTGGAAATAAGTCAGTTTAAATGATTAATGTTTGCAGTAAGTCAAAGCTACTTTATGATATCACTTTTGTCATTTTGGAATAGGATTTTAATTTCACCAGCGTGATTGATAATGTAGCTGAGATTCCACTGACCACGGCAGTATTACAATGCTTAAATAAACATTCTGATGCCACGGTAGCTACCTCTGTGAGATCACATTACAACTGAACCTCCCTCCGGAAATGCAGCATATGGTGCAGCCACTGAGCCATTCAGACCAGGATTCAACCTTTGGTCTGTGCTAAGCTTGCAGATTTTGCTGGCACTGGTGCAATAATTAATCTCCATGTTGGGGAAGAAAATAATCAATCTGGATTCCTGCTTCTGATTGCTATGCTGTAAACAGGGCTGTGTGGAAAGTGATGGGGAGATGACCAGGCTTATCTGTGAAAGTCATCATAGTTAGATAACCATGCACTACTCAGTGTCCAGAAATGTAGACATAAATAATTGTTATTTGGGTGAGATACTGTAGTACTACCAATGCATATGAAACTTCCTTGCAACAAAATTCACTGGAGGTGGGGGGGGGAATTTATCTTGGGGGGTAGTGCAAAATGGGTGATAGCGAACTGGAAGCTTGCCCGCCTTACACTCCGCCAGATTTTCGTTCCTGTTCTCCTTTATGTTTATTCAGTTTTGCAAATTATTTTCTTTGAAAATAAAAACAATCCAATTTGTTTCCACAGGCTTTGTTGTCTGTGTGTTTCCATTTAACCACTTCAGCATTGTGTAAATTAAATTGATAAATAGAGAGTTACTACAGTGCAACGTCCAGAATCCAGAACTCTCGGGACCAAGGCCGTTCTGGATTCCGGGCATTTCCGGACTTTCGATCGTCATTCTGACGTCACGAATCCGGAAACACTCGAGCCTGGGTTCGGGTATTTCCGGATTTCGGAACGTCAGAAAGGGAGGGGGAGTCACCGCCGAGGAGCTGTTCGGGCCGCCGGCCCCGTCGATGAGGTCGTCGGGCGCAGCCCCGCCATGGAGGAGCTGTTCGGAATTGTGAGCTCTTTTGTTATATGTGACTGTGGCACTGAACTGCCAATTGATATTTAAATAATAGGTTCATGGTTTGGACAATGTTACTCAGAAGGACACTGTCCAAAACACCAACCGGTCTTTCTCCCTGTCCAGCATGTTCTATTTTTGTTTCAGATGCTGCTTGTTGGTGTTTACCTGTCATAAACCGTTATATGTGTGCAAACCTGTATATACCTTGTGTAGCCACCAGAGGGCCCATCTCCTGGAGTCCCAAGGGATCCCACAATCCCTTGGGAGCATTGGTACTTAAGGAGGCCTCACCCACCAGCTGGAAAGGCACTTTGGAGACCTGCAATAAAAGACTAAGGTCACACTATACTTTGTGCTCACAGTATCTAGTCAAACTCTTTATACATACATAACAACTGCCGACAAGATACAGATGACAAACCCAACGATGCAGAGAACAGTGGGCATCGTGGAGAAATTTTTGGAGGGAGATGATTGGGAAACCTTCGTGGAGCGACTCGACCAATACTTTGTAGTCAATGAGCTGGAAGGAGAAGCGAATGCTGCCAAACGAAGGGCGATTCTCCTCACCATCTGTGGGACACCAACGTATGGCCTCATGAAAATTCTGCTTGCTCCAGCAAAACCCACAGAGAAATCATACGATGATTTGTGCACACTGGTCAGGGAGCATCTGAACCCAAAGGAAAGTGTTCTGATGGCGAGGTACCGGTTCTACACCTACAAAAGGTCTGAAGGCCAAGAAGTGGCGAGTTATGTCACAGAGCTAAGACGCCTTGCAGGACATTGCGAATTTGAAGGATATTTGGAGCACATGCTCAGAGTTTTTTCGTACTTGGCAATGGCCATGAAGTGATACTTCACAAACTTTTGACTGTGGAGACCCCAACCTTGAATAAAGCCATAGCGATAGCCCAGGCGTTCATTGTCACCAGTGAAAATACTAAACAAATCTCTCAGCACACGAGTGCTGTTACAAGTACTGTGAACAAAGTGATGTTGTTTTCAAATTGCAAAGTACAGGGCAGGCCCCACATGCCTGCAGCTGCATGTCCACAGATGTCTCAGAGTCCACCATCAAGGGTGATGAATGCAACGCCATTAACACCTTGTTGGCGCTACGGGGGATGATCATCATTTCCATTCATGCCGCTTCAAAGGGTATGTTTGCAAAGGCTGTGGAACAGTGGGATACCGCCAATGTATGTGCAGGCGAGCTGCAAACCACCATGTTGCAGAGGAGGACAAATCCACGGCGGATCATGACAAACCAGAGCCTCAGACCGAGGAGGCAGAAGTATATGGGGTGCACACATTTACCACAAAGTGTCCCCCGATAATGCTGAAGGTTGAATTAAATGGACTCCCGGTGTCAATGGAGTTGGACACAGGTGCGAGCCAGTCCATTATGAGCAAAAATACTTTTGATAAATTGTGGTGCAACAAGGCCTCAAGGCCAGTCTTGACTCCCATTCGCACGAAACTGAGAACTTACACAAAGGAACTGATTCCCATAATCGGCAGTGCTAATGTAAAGGTCTCCTACGATGGAGCGGTGCACAAGCTACCTCTCTGGGTGGTACCGGGTGATGGTCCCACGCTGCTCGGCAGGAGCTGGCAGGGAAAGATACGCTGGAACTGGGACGACTTCCGAGCGCTCTCGTCCACTGATGACACTGCGTGTGCCGAGGTCTTAAACAAGTTCCCTTCGCTGTTCGAACCAGGTATCGGGAAGTTCCAAGACGCAAAAGTGCAGATCCCCCTAATTCCGGGGGTGCGACCCATCCATCACAAGGCGAGAGCATTACCGTACATGATGAGAGAAAGGGTAAAGATCGAGCTAGACCGGCTGCAACGAGAGGGCATCATTTTTCTGATCGAATTCAACGTGTGGGCCAGTCCAATTGTTCCAGTCCTCAAGGGAGATGGCACCGTCAGGATCTGTGGTGATTAGAAAGTAGCTATCAATCATTTCTCCTTGCCGGATCAATACCCACTATCAAAGGCTGATGACCTTTTTACTACGCTGGCGGGACGAAAGATGTTCATGAAGCTGGACTTGACCTCGGCCTACATGAAGCAGGAGCTGGAAGAATCATCGAAGGGCCTCACCTGCATCAACACGCACAAAGGTCTCTTCATCTACAACGGATGCCCGTTTGGAATTCGATCAGCCGCGGCGATATTCCAGAGAAACATGGAAATCTTACTGAAGTCGGTCCCGCGCATGGTGGTCTTCCAGGACGACCTCTTGGTTACAGGTCGGGACACAGTCGAGCATCTGCAGAACGTGCAGGAGGTTCTTATTCGGCTCAACCGCGTGGGGTTCAGGTTAAAATGCTCCAAGTGCATTTTCCTGGCACCTGAAGTGGAGTTCCTGGGGAGAAGAATTGCGGTGGACGACATCAGGCCCACCGATTCGAAGACGGAGGCAATCGAGAATGCACCAAGGCCACAGAAGGTGACGGAGCTGCGGTCGTTTCTAGGACTCCTGAACTACTTTCGTAACTTCTTACCGGGTCTCAGCACACCGTTAGAACCACTGCACCCTTACTGCGTAAAGGAGACGAATGGGTATCGGGCAAAAGCCAAGAAAATGCCTTTGTAAAAGCGAGAAAATTGTTATGCTCAAACAAATTGCTTGTGTTGTATGATCCATGTAAACGTTTGGTACTAGCATGTGATGTGTCGTCGTATGGCGTCGGGTGTGTATTGCAATAAGCTAATGAATCTGGGAAATTGCAACCAGTTGCTTTGCATCCGGAAGTCTGTCGAAGGCTGAGAGAGCCTACAGCATGATTGAAAAAGAAGTGTTAGCATGTGTTTATGGGGTAAAGAAAATGCATCAATATCTGTTTGGGCTCAAATTTAAATTGGAAACTGACCATAAACCACTGATATCCCTTTTTTCTGAAAGCAAGGGGATAAATATGAATGCATCGGCCCGCATCCAGAGATGTGCACTCACGTTGTCCGCATACAACTACGTCATCCGCCACAGGCCAGGCACAGAAAACTGTGCCGATGCTCTCAGTAGGCTGCCATTGCCCACCATGGGGGTGGAAATGGCACAGCCCGCAGATTTAGTCATGGTTATGGAAGCATTCGAGAGTGAGCAATCACCCGCCACAGCCCGACAGATTAGAACCTGGATGAGCCAGGTCCCCTTATTGTCCCAAGTAAAAAATTGTGTGCTTCACAGGAGCTGGTCCAGTGTCCCAGTGGAAATGCAGGAAGAGATAAAGCCATTTCAGCGGCGCAAAGATTAAATGTCTATACAGGCAGACTGCCTTCTGTGGGGTAATTGGGTAGTGGTCCCCAAGAAGGGCAGAGACACTTTTGTCAGTGATCTCCACAGTACTCACCCAGGCATTGTGATGATGAAGGCGATAGCCAGATCGCATGTGTGGTGGCCCGGTATCGATGCAGACTTAGAGGGCCCAAGTTTCCACACGATAAAAAACGGGCGACCCTCCGAGCTGGCCGCCCGTTTTTTGCGCCTAAAACGGCGCCTAAAAAAAACCTTGCGATTCTGGAGCGTTCTGCAGCTCCTTGTCTGTTTGGCGCGGCGCCCAGGGGGGCGGAGCCTACACTCGCGCCGATTTTGTAAGTGGGAGGGGGCGGGTACTATTTAAATTAGTTTTATTCCTGCTGGCAACGCTGCGCGTGCGCGTTGGAGCGTTCACGCACGCGCAGTGTGAAAAAAACATTGGCACTCGGCCATTTTTGTAGTTCTTTGTAGCTGTTTAATTTTTGAACATTTTTAAAATAAAAGCACATTGCCATCAGCACACCAGCACTTGCAGCCTTCTCACTGTCTCCTTCCCCCCCCCGCGCGGGAAGAATGGGCGCCTCCTACCCCCCCCCGCGGGAAGAACAGGCGCCTCCCCCCCACCCCCCGCGGGAAGAACGGGCGCCTCCTCTCAGCTCCCCCCCCGCGGGAAGAACGGGCGCCTCCTCCCCCCCCCGCGGGAAAGAACTGGCGCCTCCTCTCTCCCCCCCCCCCCCGCGGGAAGAACGGGCGCCTCCCCCCCCCGCGGGAAAGAACGGGCGCCTCCTCCCCCCCCCCCCGCGGGAAGAACGGGCGCCTCAGGCTGACTGCAGCATTCTCCGTGCCTGAAGCACTTTCACACAGGTAGGAAGATGGTTTATTTAATCTTTTCTTTGCTTATAAATGTTTATTCAGGTTGGATTTATTTGTATAATATTTGTAGAAGTATAAATAAGGATTTATTGTAAAATTTAATGAGAACCCTTCCCCCCCCCTCCCCCCCCACCTCGTTCTGGCGCCTAATTTGTAACCTGCGCCTGATTTTTTAATGTGTAGAACAGGTTTTTTCAGTTCTACAAAAATCTTCACTTGCTCCATTCTAACTTAGTTTGGAGTACGTTTTCACTGTGGAAACTTTGAAATCAGGCGTCAGTGGCCAGACACGACCCCTTTTGAAGAAAAAATTCTGTTCCAAAGTAGAACTGTTCTACCTGACTAGAACTGCAGAAAAAAAAATGTGGAGAATTGCGAATTCTAAGATAGTCCGTTCTCCACCAGTTGCTCCTAAAAATCAGGCGCAAATCATGTTGAAACTTGGGCCCAGAGTCCTGCGTGCACTGCGTCTCACAGTTAAGCCATGCACCCAGGGAGGCGCCACTAAGTTTATGGTCTTGGCCCTCCAAACCGTGGTCCAGGGTCCACGTCGACTATGCAGGCCCGTTTTTGGGTAAAATGTTCTTAGTGGTTGTAGATGTGTACTCCAAATGGATTGAATGTGAGATAATGTCGGCAAGCATGACCACTGAAAGCCTGCGAGCCATGTTTGCCACACACGGCCTGATGTCCTTGTGAGCGACAACGGGCCAAGTTTCACCAGTGCTGAGTTCAAAGAGTTCATGACCCGCAATGGGATCAAAACATGTTACATCTGCCCCGTTCAAACCAGCATCTAATGGTCAGGCAGAGAAAGCAGTTCAAACCATCAAGCAGGGATTGAAGAGGGTAACTGAAAGCTCACTGCAGACTCGCCTATCCCGAGTCCTGCTTAGCTACCGCACGAGACCCCACTCGCTCACTGGGATTCCACCAGCTGAACTGCTCTTGAAAAAGGCACAAGACAAGGCTCTCATTAGTCTACATGAACAGGTAGAGAGCTTCAACAAAGTACATATCATGATAGCGCAAATTTGTCATGCGCAATTGAAATCAATGATCCTGTATTTGTGTTGAACTATGGACAAGGTCCCAAGTGGCTTCCCGGCACTGTTGTGGCCAAAGAGGGGAGCAGGGTGTTTCGGGTCAAACTTTCAAATGGACTCACCCACCGGAAACACTTGGATCAAATCAAACTCAGATTTACGGACTATCCTGAACAACCCACATTGGACCTTACCTTCCTTGACCTCCCAACATACACACCAGTGGCAACCGACATCGCGGTTGACCACGAAGCAGAACCCATCACCCGCAGCAGCCCAGCAGGACTCATCACACCAGGCAGCCCAGCAAGGCCAGCTGCACAGTAGCCCAGTGAGGGCCTAACAAACAATTCACCAAAACCAGCATTTGCACCAAGACGATCAACCAGGGAAAGAAAGGCCCCAGATCGACTCACCATGTAAATAGTTACACTATTGACTTTGAGGGGGGGTGACTGTTGTTATATATGTGTAAACCTGTATATACCTTGTGTAGCCACAAAGGGCTCATCCCCTGGAGTCCCAAGGAATCTCACAATCCCTTAGGAGTACTGGTACTTAAGGAGGCCTCACAGGCTGGAGAGGCACTCTAGAGACCTGCACTAAAAGACTAAGGTCACACTATACTTTGAGCTCACAGTATCTAGTCAGACTCATAATTCATACATAACATATACCACAAAGGGTTTCGATCTGGCGTCACATGCACGTGTTATGTTCCTGATTTCAGTGCAAACCATTGGTAGGGAAAGGGGTGAAGGTGCTGAGCATAGATGAGGCACTTTCGTTATCCAGTTGGAGAAAGAAATCTGAAAACAGGTCTCTTTTATGGACCTTTGAGATTGCTAGTTACAGAGTAGCAGTGGCACAGAGCCAGAGAAGGTCTCCTGCCTGCTATATCTGCCAAGGAATGGTGCGTGGCACAGGCAGAGCCAAGCAAGGGCGAGATGCAAAACAAATATTAAAAATATAACAAGATTATGTGTTTTCAATTTAGTTCAAAAATACCATGAGTTAAGCATGTCTGTGGTTCTGCAGTTGTCTATAATTCTACTTTCAAATGTGTATCATCAGCACAAATTAACAGGAAATCTTCCTTATATCCAGGAAAGAAATAATATCATTAAACCTGAAATAGTTCATCATACTCACAGAGTCTTTTTCTTTTTCTTGTTCAAGGCAGAATGGTGCCACAGTGCACTGGGGTCTATAACGTCTTGTGTTGTGAAGTGTTTGTCCATGGGCTGGTGCATACAACTGCTGTACTGCTGAGGAAGTGGTGAATGGAATAAAGAACAAAAAAAGAATTAAAACTGGAGGGAGAGCCACCCATGATCACTTCATAAATGTTCCAGATGCTGGCTACAGGGTGACATTGATGGAAGTCTGGGAACCTGTCTTTCCAGCTGGATATGAAAATTAACCCTAAAAAAACCCACAATACATTTAGGGCTGGATTTTCAGCTGATTTGCACCCCATTTAGCACCTCAGTGGGGCGCAAAAATGATTTTTGTGGCGTGAAATGAGGCGCACAAAATTTTGCGCCAAGGCAGAATTTTCGCCAATGGTTTTACGGCAGCGCTAAAACTTAGCGCCCCACCGTTGTTTTGACTGTTGGGATGACGTAAATCGCTGTGTTAGCGCTCCGGGCGGAACTTTTGAGCATTTCGCCCGATTTAGCGTCCGCCCAAGAACCCGCCCAGAGAAACCTGACAGACCCAGTGCACACCAGGCGCTAACTGCGCCATGTTGAAAACAGAGGAAAAAGTCGCAGTTGTGAGTGATTAAAAGGATTGGGAGAAGAATGCTGCATTGTGAAGTTTATGTGAGTTTCTAGTTTGTTTTATAAAGGACATTTAAGGACATTTTAAAAGATGGGAGCCAGTAATTCTGGCTGCTATATTCATATGGCTTCAAGCTGGAAGAAGACTTATTGTTGATCATTTGCAACACAATCGAAGAGGTCACAGATGTATAGGGAGGAGGCCTTAACCCCCAATGAGTTTACAGGCAACAGCATTCATACCTCTAGCTCTCTGAGGCACAGTGCGTTAGAAGGCTGCGCTTCTGAAAACATAGAAAAAGAGGTGGTCACAGAGATATGTCAGCTCGTACAGGCAGACCTACAGCCAACCAAAGGCCACAGGACTGCACTGCACGTCGAGGTGAAGGTAACTGTGGCACTTGCCTTCTATGCTTCCGGCTTCTTTCAGGCATCAGCCCGGGACATATGCTCCATCTCGCAGCATGCTACACATTGCTGCATTCGCCAGGTGACTAATGCACTGTACGCATGCAGAATGGATTTCATAACCTTCCCAATGACTAGCGAGACCC
This sequence comes from Pristiophorus japonicus, assembly GCF_044704955.1. Lineage (NCBI taxonomy): Eukaryota > Metazoa > Chordata > Chondrichthyes > Pristiophoridae > Pristiophorus > Pristiophorus japonicus. The sequence continues at coordinate 54,398,442 of NC_091980.1, forward strand.
AAAATGAGAGAGTTTAGATTTTGGATTATTTGCTGGCTTCTCCAAGATTCAGAGTGCCCTTGACTGTATGCACATCGCCCTGCGAGTACCTTTACAGAATGGAGAGGTTTTCCGAAACCGAAAGGGATTCCAGTCCATGAACGTACAGATCGTCTGCGACCATACTCAGCACATCATGGCAGTCAGTGCTCAATATCCAGGGAGCATCCATGATGCTTTCATCTTGCATGAGAGCAGTGTCTCACGCATGTTCCAACATCAACCACAAGGCCAGAGCTGGATGCTGGGGGACAAAGGTTACGGCCTCGCCACTTGACTCATGCCCCCACTCTGGAACCCTTAGACAGAAGCCAAGCATCGCTATAATGAGAGTCATGCAGCCACGCGCAACATCGTCGAACAGACAATTGGAGTGCTCAAGCAGTGCTTCCGATGCCTGGACCACTCTGGAGACTGCTTACAACATTCCTCTCAGCAGGTCTCTGAGTTCATTGTGGTGTGCTGCATGCTACACAACTTAGCCATCATGAGGGGACAGGAATTGCCAATGGGGATTGCAGGACCACCTCAGGAGAGGGGGGGGGGGGGGGAGGAGGATGAGGAGAAAGACGAGAAAGAGGAGCCTGGCGAGGAACCCATGCCACCACTACCACCACAACCAGAGGGGAGGCATCGTGGAGATTTCACCACTGCAAAAGCCTTACGTTGACAGCTCATAATTCAACGCTTTGCTTGAAGAGTGAATGGCATGTTTGACCATTGCCTGGCCATTCTATCCCACCAAATTGACTATTCCCTATCTTTTCTGCAAATGAGACACTACACAGGGATGGTTATGGTGAACAAAAGAATTTATTAAACATTGTAACATTGCAAAATTCGTAATGTAACCTTCATTGTGAAACTTTAACAAAATAAAATAATTAGCTGCATCCAACAACATTATCAACAACATAATCCAGAACATAATAATACTGTGACGTTAAACATATGATGCATTCAGCATCAACAACATAATGCAGCAACATTATATCCTGCCCCACTATTTTTTTCTCACTGGCTTTTGCCCTCCTTCCCCTCCTCCCTTGCTGCTCCTACCCAAAGTCGCAATCAGGGCGTGCAGCGAGGTTGTCAGAGCGCTGAGGTGTTGGGGGGAGAGACAATGGAGACTGTTGTGTATGCAATAACTGTTAGACTGAGTACTGTTTAACTCCAAGAGGTATGATCTTGGCTCTGCTTTATTAAGGCCCAAAGTGACTAATATACAAAATGGCTGGCCTTTTATACTTGGGCTGCACACATGTGCGTGCAGCCCAATGGCCTCCAACAGTGACGCCATCTAGTGGCTAGTGATCCCAAAAGTACTACATAACAATACACCCCCTCTGAGATATTAATACAGTCTTTTACAAATTGAGATGGTCCATTGTTTTACGCTCCTAGTTTGACCGTCTCAGTTCAACTCCAGCCTTGGGTGAGTGTTCTGAGTCTGTTGTGACTGGTGGCTGGGTGGCTGACCTGGTGGGAGTGGCAATGGCCATGTTAGGGACTGAAAGTCCCGATTCACTGATGACCACTGAGTCCTCTGATGACTGGGGTTAGGTTGGTTGGTCGCGATTGTCTCTTCCTCCGACTGTTCCGGTTTGTCTGTGTGCCACAGTTTTGTCTGATCCATATGTTTTCTGCATGTTTGCCCATTTTTAAGCTTGACAATAAATACTCTGTTGCCCTCCTTGGCCATGACAGTACCAGTGATCCACTTGGGAACCTGACCATAATTCAGAACATATACAGATCATTTATAGAAATATCGCGTGACACAGCTGCGCGATCGTGATACCCTTGCTGACTTTGTCTTCTATGTTCAACATGATTATTCAAGTCAGGGCATACAAGAGATAGCTTGGTCTTAAGACCTCTCTTCATCATTAGTTCAGCAGGCAAGACCCCAGTAAGCATGTGTGGTCTTGTCCTGTAACTCAACAGTATGTATGACAGGTGGGTTTGCAGTGACCCTTGGGTTGCTCGCTTCATATTCTGCTGTATGATTTGGACAGCATATTCTGCTTGCTCATTAGATGCAGGTTTGAAAAAGGAGGGAGAGAGAAAACAGGGAATTATAGACCGGTCAGCCTGACCTCAGTAGTGGGTAAAATGATGGAATCAATTATTAAGGATGTTATAGCAGTGCATTTGAAAAATGGTGACATGATAGATCCAAGTCAGCATGGATTTATGAAAGGGAAATCATGCTTGACAAATCTTCTGGAATTTTTTGAGGATGTTTCCAGTAAAGTGGACAAGGGAGAACCAGTTGATGTGGTATATTTGGACTTTCAGAAGGCTTTCGACAAGGTCCCACACAAGAGATTAATATGCAAAGTTAAAGCACATGGGATTGGGGGTAGTGTGCTGACGTGGATTGAGAACTGGTTGTCAGACAGGAAGCAAAGAGTAGGAGTAAATGGGTACTTTTCAGAATGGCAGGCAGTGACTAGTGGGGTACCGCAAGGTTCTGTGCTGGGGCCCCAGCTGTTTACATTGTACATTAATGATTTAGACGAGGGGATTAAATGTAGTATCTCCAAATTTGCGGATGACACTAAGTTGGGTGGCAGTGTGAGCTGCGAGGAGGATTCTATGAGGCTGCAGAGTGACTTGGATAGGTTAGGTGAGTGGGCAAATGCATGGCAGATGAAGTATAATGTGGATAAATGTGAGGTTATCCACTTTGGTGGTAAAAACAGAGAGACAGACTATTATCTGAATGGTGACAGATTGGGAAGTGGGGAGGTGCAACGAGACCTGGGTGTCATGGTGCGTCGGTCGTTGGGGGTTGGCATGCGGGTGCAGCGGACGGTTGAGAGGGCAAATGGCATGTTGGCCTTCATAGCGGGGGGATTTGGGTGCGGGGGCGGGGGAGTGTTGCTGCAGTTGTGCAGGGCCTTGGTGAGGCCGCACCTGGGGTGTTGTGTACAGTTTTGGTCTCCTGGCTTGGGGGGGGACGTTCTTGCTGTTGGGGGGGTGCGGCTAGGGTTCACCGGACTGATTCCCGGGATGGTAGGACTGACCTGTCGGGGAGGACTGGATCGGCTGGGCATGTGTTCGCTGGAGTTCGGAGGGATGAGAGGGGACCTCATGGAGGCGTTTGGGATTCTGACGGGTTTGGACGGGTTGGATGCGGGAGGAGTGTTCCCGGTGTTGGGGAGGTCCGGAGGCAGGGGTCACAGTCTGGGGATGGGGGGTGGGCCATTTGGGGCCAGGATGGGGAGAGGCTTCTTCACCCGGAGAGTGGTGGATCTGTAGAGTTCTCTGCCACAGAGGGTGGTTGAGGCCGGTTCACTGGATGTATTCAGGAGGGAGTTGGATGGAGTCCTTGCTGCTTGGGGGATCGGGGGGTGTGGCGGGAAAGCAGGAAGGGGGTACTGGGGTTGCATGTTCAGCCATGGACTCGTTGAATGGCGGTGCAGGCTGGAAGGGCTGAATGGCCTACTCCTGCACCTATTTTCTATGTTTCTATGTTTCTATGAATGTTATTGACATTACATGTTTGATACCATTGAGTTTCATGAACTCTTGAAACTTCTGACTGATGAAGCACGATCCGTTGTCGCTAACAACGATGTCAGGCAGACCATGTGTCGCGAACATGACACTGAGATTCTCAATGGTAGCAGTGGATGTGCTGGATGACGTGAATATTTACTGTATCCATTTCAAAAATGCATCCACCACAACTAAAAACATCTTCTCCAGGAAGGAACCTGCAAAGTCTATGTGGATCCTGGACCATGGTTTGGACGGCCATGGCCACAGACTCAGCGGCGATTCCGCTGGTGCTTTGCTGAGCTGCATGCAAGTGTTGTACTGATGCACTCATGATTCCAGCTCAGAGTCAATTCTCGACCACCATACATGAAACCTGGCAATGGCTTTCATCATTACAATGCCGGGATGTGTGCTATGTAGCTCATGTACAAATTTCTCTCTCTCTTTCTTGGGCATAACAACATAATTGCCCCACAGTATACAATCCGACTGAATAGACAGTTCATCTTTGTGACGAATGTAAGGTTTGGTCTCCACGCACATTTGCTTGGCTGCGGCAGACCAATCACCGTTATGACTTCTTTGGTGTATGTGCGCAACTTGACGAATGTAAGGTTTGGTCTCCTCACATATTTGCTTGGGTATGGCAGACCAATCACCTTTGAGGATGCAATTCTTTACCACCGATAAAATCAGGTCCTGGCTGGTCCAGGTCTTAACTTGTTGAGCCATGACAGGGGTTCCTTCACTCTCAAAAGCATCCATAACTAACAATAGGTCCGCCGGTTGTGACATTTCCACCTCCAGTGTGGGCAACGGCAGACGCCTCAAAGCATCGGCACAATTCTCGTGCCAGGTCTATGGCGAATGACATAATCATAAGCGGATAATATCAGCGCCCACCTCTGGATGCGGGATGAAGCATTGGTATTGACACCTTTGTTTTCAGTAAAATGAGCGGCTTGTGATCTGTCTCCAGTACAAACCGAAGACCAAACAGATACTGATGCATCTTTCTAACCCCATACACGCAGGCTAGTGCTTATTTCTCTGCCATGCTGTAGGTTCTTTCCGCTTTAGACAAACTTTTTGAAGCATACGTGACTGGTTGAAGTTTACCCGACTCATTAGCTTGTTGGAGTACGCAACCAATTCCATATGATGAAGCATCACAGGCTACGTTTACATGGGTCACAATTTACCAGAAGCTTGTTAGAGCAAAGAGGATTAGTGGCTTTCTCAAAAGCTCTGAATTGAGACTCACCCCACACCCAGTTGTCGCCTTTTCTTAGCAGCATGTGCAGTGGTTTTAATACGGTGCTCAATTTAGGTAGGAAGTTACCGAAGTAGTTGAGTAAACCCAGGAATGAATGCAGCTCCGTCACATTCTGCGGCTTGGGTGCATTCTTGAGGGCCTTGGTTTTTGCGTCCATGGGCCTGATGCCATCAGCAGCAATTTTCCGCCCCAGGAATTCGACCTCTGATGCCATGAAGATGCACTTCGAGCGTTTCAGTCTGAGTCCCACTTTGCCCAGACGATGTAGAACCTCTTCCAGGTTGTTCAGATGTTCCTCAGAGTTACGACCTGTGATCAGGATGTCATCTTGGAACACGACGGTTCTGGGAACAGACTTCAGTAGACTCTCCATATTCCTCTGAAATATTGCTGCAGCCGAGCGAATTCCAAAAGGGCACCTGTGATAAATAAATAGTCCTTTATGCGTGTTAATGCATGGAAATCTCTTCGACGTCTCGACCAGCTCCTGTGTCATGTAGGCTGATGTCAAGTCCAGTTTGGTGAACGACTTCCCCCCGACTAGCGTTGCAAACACGTCATCAGCCTTCGGTAACGGGTACTGATCCTGTTTTGAAACCCTGTTGATCGTAGCCTTGTAGTCTCCACAGATTCTGACTGTGCCATCACTTTTCAGCACAGGAACAATGAGGCTGGCCCATTCATTAAATTCAACTGGTGATATGATCCCTTCACGCTGGAGTCTGCCCAGTTCGATTTCGACCTTCTCCCTCATCATATACAGAACTGCCCGAGCTTTATGATGGATGGGTCTTGCACCCGAGTCCATGTGGATCTGCACCTTGGCTCCTGTGAAGTTGTCGATGCCTGGTTCAAACAGTGAGGGGAAGTTGCTCAGTACTGGGGCACATGTATCTTTCTTCCGACGACAACGCCTTGCTGTCATTCCAATCGCAACTGACTTTTTCAAGCCAGTTCCTGCCGAACAGCGTTGGGTCATTGCTTGGGACAAGCAATAGTGGTAACTTGTGAACCGCACCTTTAATACGCCACTTTAATTGTGGCACTGCCAATCACCGTTATGAGTTCTTTGGTGTACGTGCGCAACTTGGCATTGACTGGGCTCAGCCTGGGCCTCACAGCCTTAGTATCCCACAGCTTGTCGAATGCCACCTGGTTCATTATCGATTGACTCGCCCCCATGTCCAGTTCCATTAAATTTCACGTTGATCATTATCGGTTTGCTCTTAGTTAGAAACGCGTACAGTCCATATACTTCCTCCTCTGGTATCTCGGATTGCGTATTCGGATCCGCGATAGTTTGACCATCATCCTCCACATGGTGTGTCGCAGCACGCTTGTTCATCTGCGGACACTTGTGCTGGAGATGTTCCACTCTCAGACAGCCTTTTCAACTACATTGCTTAAATCAGAAACGGCACTGCTGGTACCGGTGATTTCCTCCACAATCCCAACACGGAGAAATTGGATGCATTCCCACTGGTGGACTTTGGGCAGCCACAGGTTTCGCGTAAACATAGAAACATAGAAACATAGAAAACTGGTGCAGGAATAGGCCATTCAGCCCTTCGAGCCTGCACCACCATTCAATATGATCATGGCTGATCATGCAAATTCAGTACCGCATTCCTGCTTTCTCTCCATACCCCTTGATCCCTTTAGCCGTAAGGGGCACATCTAACTCCCTTTTGAATATATCTAACAAACTGGCCTCAACAACTTTCTGTGGTAGAGAATTCCATAGGTTCACAATGCTCTGAGTGAAGAAGTTTCTCCTCATCTCGGTTCGAAATAGCTTACCCCTTATCCTTAGTCTGTGAACCCTGGTTCTGGACTTACCCAACATCGGAAACATACTTCCTGCATCTAACCTGTCCAATCCCATCAGAATTTATATGTTTCTATGAGATCCCCTCTCATTCTTTTAAATTCCAGTGAATATAAGCCTAGTCGATCCAGTCTTTCTTTATATGTCAGTCCTGCCATCCCAGGAATCAGCCTAGTGAACCTTCGCTGCACTCCCTCAATAGTAAGAATGTCCTTCCTCAGATTAGGAGACCAAAACTGTACACAATATTCAAGGTATGGTCTCACCAAGGCCCCGTACAACTGCAGTAAGACCTCCCTGCTCCTATACTCAAATCCTCTCGCTATGAAGGCCAACAGGGTTTGTGAAGGACATTGCCCCAACCCAGCCCAGGAAGTGTACAGGACTTACCCTCAGTATCCGAACGAGGGTCAGCACCCCCACTGGCAGCTGCCCGACCAGTGACGTCGATGAGGCCTGCCACTCTCTCCTCGATGTCAGTGAGTGCCAGGGTCTGAGGCGGACCACTGCCTGTCCGCACCTGCTCGTGGTGACTTCTTGGCCTTCAAAGATGAAAATGGGAATGGTTTCAAAAGAATCCATCTGTTCTTGCAGCACAGATAGCCACCAAAGCACTTATACCATACTGTCTGAATGTAATACAGTCCTCTTTTAATGGCCTTAGAAATTGCACATGGTTCATCAGGAGGACATCGAAGTGGGGAGTCATCTTATGTACTCTCAAAGCAATCTTAATAATGTGTAAAGATCATTCATGGAAAATAGGGTGCCGAACTAAGCCTAGCTATGTGTCATGCATTTTAGGAGGCAACCCACAGAGTGCTGAGGGGCACCAACAGCATGAGAACAAATAGTGTGTCAGATTTGTAATTGAAGTAATGAAGGAATGCATGAATTACAACTGTGATGACCCTTGACAGATCATTAAACTTCTTTCGGCACTGTGTGCCAGTCCTGACCACAATGTCTGAGGCAGAGACCTCCTCAGCGATTTTCCTCCAAATCCACTCAAACATCGATGGCAGTGGTCTAGATCCACCCCTACAATGCAAGTCCTGCCATCTTCTTTCCACAGCCCTCACTTCATTAGCCTCATGGCTGAATCGCCTGGCACGCTGTCTTGAATTGTCGTCCTCCATCATCAAAATCCAAATGTAAAATGGCTGATTTAGCTCCGGTTGTACTGCGCATGCATGCAGCCACATCCTGCATTAGCGTTTTCAACCGGAGAGCAGACCAGAAGCGCAGGAAGGAAAAAAAATTTGCGCATGCGCAGAACGGACGATTTTTTTTAAGCGCTGGAACTTTCGGCTCCGGCACACAAATTGTGTGGTGCAATGCCAAAGTTAACACTCCTCGTGAACTTTCATTTGATGAAAGTTGCGCACTTTGGAGCTAACGTTAACTCGGTGCTAGATCTTTGAATCTCCTGCGAATTCCGTCTGGAATCGAGCAAAAACGCAAAAAGCCGAAAATCCAGCCCTAATTGCTGTAAAAAATAATTTTTTCTCTATTTTATACTTTAAAAATCCTGCCTCAATACTACACTGTTTTCCAACTAAGAACAGAGTCATATAACAGGTCACAGGACACAGTCAATTCTTTCCAAGTGTTTGCCCAAACCAATTTGGAATCAGGTAGCAAGGTGCACTGCAGTGGTGACTTCAGGTTTCAAGGGTTTACTTTGAGAGTAACATAGGATGTTAGTTTCTCAGTGATGGAGAGTAAAAGGCACAATGAGTTTGAACATTGTCCCCTGGGATTGAAGCCAATAACATCTTGGAGTATATCTTAATTGTAATCTAACCACAGTGTCTGACAGACAGGTTTTACATGCAAGTAAATCTCATTTGCTGACATTTGGCTCGCACCCCAAAGCAGCAAATTGTGATTTGCTGTCAGTCTTTATTAATAATGAACTATTAACTCAAATCTCAAGATGTTTAAGTGATTTCAAATGTTAAAAAGGGACAAGCCTGTGAATAATGTAAAACTGGCTGGAAGGACCCTGTCTTACTGTGCAAAACATATGTAAAGATTTCTGTCGATCTATTACTCAGAAAACCTATCAGTAAGTTATTATAGGGACAATCACCTGGAACTTCCATGGGGGTTCCCTGGTAAGAGATGAGGAAACCCCTGGAGAAATGACATAAATAGCAAAAACAAATCAGGGTTTCTGCTGATTTCAAGTTAAACTTACGACAAGAGATTAGGAGAATCCCATGGAATTTCAGGGCCACTGTTTTCAATCCCAGAGAAGAGCCAAAACTATAGTCCGCCATTTTGGTTGATGATGCCATTTGCAAGCAATGGAATGATATTTTTTTCACTACTTAATTGGCAAGGCCACATTTATTGCACTTATTACCTATTCCTATTCGCCCTGAGAATGTCATGGTGAGCCTTTTTCTCGAAGACTGCAATCTTTGTGGTGATGGTGCTCTCACCATGGAGTGAAGTAAGATTTTCCAGGATATTGACCCATCAACAATGAAAGAACAATATCAGGTGTGTGAGTTGGAGGGGAACTTGGAAATGCTGGTATTTCCAGGACATTGCGTCTCTTTTTCATCTCAGCGGTAGCAGTCACAACGGAGGGAGGTGTTGTTGAAGTAACCTTGGTGAGTTCCAATGTATCCTGTAGGTTGTGCATATTGCAGTCACAGTGCGCTGTCGTGGAGGGTTTGGATATTAAGTCCAGTGGCAGGATAAAGCAAACTGCTCTGTCATGGGTGGTGTTGAGCTGTGTGAATGTGGTTTCAGCTGCACATAATTAGACAAGTGGTGAATATTCCAGCATGCTCTTGACTTGAGCCTTGGAGATGGCAGATGTGCTTGAGGAGTCAGGAAGTGAGTTAGTCCAATTAAGTTCCTAATCAATGGTGACTCCCAAGATATTGTTGGTGGGGGTCTTGGCAACTGTGGTACTGTTGAAGGGGACATGGATTTCTCTCACCCTAGTTATTCCCCCTGGTGTACCACTCATCTCTGCTCCCTCAAGTCCAAAGGACGCAGACTTGAACGTCTTTAGCGGACAATCGGTCTTATCATGCATCACCAGCTTTGGCTATATCATATAAAGCATTACCGGGTCTGGCCCTCCATCACTAAAACCATTCATTATTATTAGATCATCTAGGATGGCAAAAATAATACCAGGCTTCTCTTCTCCACCACTGATCAACTTCTCAAACCACCCTCTCCTTCCCCCTCCTCCCTCATCTTAACCAAGAAATGTGAGGAGGTCATGGACTTCTTTGTTAAAAAGATTGGCAACATCCGTTCAACTTCTTCAGCTTTCAATTCCCTCACTTCCCCAAGCTGACCGGACCTTACTTCCTCTCTGTTTTTCCCCTGCCCTAACCCTAAATTTGCATATTTCTCTAATTTCTCTCCTGTCTCCCCTCTTGCCCTTTCTTGTCAATGAGACCGACCTCCTGCTCCCTAGGCCCTGTTCCTTCTAAATTACCAACAACCTAACTTTCCTTCCTGGCTTCCATGTTAGTGGATATTGTTAACAGACGTCTTCGGGTATTGTCCTCTTTTCCTTAAAATCACCCCACTTCTCAAAAAAACAACCCTTGATCCCTTCATCCTTGTAAACTATCGCCCTATCTCTAACCTCCGTTTCCTGTACAAAGTACTTGAACGTGTTGTCACCTCCCAAATCCATGCCCATCATTCCCAGAACTCCTTAAATCTCTCCAATCAGGCTCTGACCCTGCCACAGTACTGGAACTGCTCTTATCAAAGGTCACAAATGACATCCTAATTAACTGCGACAAAGGTAATCTATCCCTTCTCCAACTTGTGGACCTGTCTGCAACCATTGACATGGTTGACCACAACATTCTGCTCCAACGCATCTCCACCGTTGTCCAGCTGGATGGAACTGAACTTGCCTGGTTTCATTCCTACTTTTCCAGCCATAGCCATCGAATCACCTGTATTGGCTTTTCTTCTCAATACTGCACTGTCACCTCTGGTGTGTCCCAAGGATCTATCCTTGGCCATTTTGTATTTCTCATCCATATGCTGTCCCTCAGTGACATCATCTGGCAATACAACCTGAGTTTTCACATGTGCACTATTGATACCCAGCTCTATCTCTCTTCCACCTCTCTCGAACCCTCCACCATCTCCATACTATCAGATTGCTTGTCCGACATCCAGCATGGGATGAGTAGAACATTCCTCCAATTAAATAGTGGAAAGATCATAGAATCATAGAATCATAGAAATTTACAGCACAGAAGGAGGCCATTCTGGCCCATTGTGTCCATGCCGACCGACCAAGAGCTATTCAGCTTAATCTCACTTTCCAGCTCTTGGTCCATAGCCCTGTAGGTTACGGCACTTGAAGTGCATATCCAAGTATTTTTAAATGTGCTGAGGGTATCTGCCTCTACCATCCTTCCAGGCAGTGAGTTCCAGACCACCCCACCCACTGGGTTAAGAAATTTCCCTTCATGTCACCTCTAAACCTCCCCCCAATTACTTTAGGTCTATGCCCCCTGGTTGTTGACCCCTCTGCCAAGGGTAATAGGTCCTTCCTATCCACTCTATCCAGGCCCCTCATTATTTTATTCACCTCAATTAGGTCTCCCCTCAGCCTCCTCTGTTCCAGAAAAAACAGACCCAGCACCTTCAATCTTTCTTCATAGCCAAAGTTCTCCAGTCCAGGAAACATTCTTGTAAACCTCCTCTGCACCCTTTCCAATGCAAACACATCTTTCCTGTAATGTGGTGACCAGAACTGCACACAATACTTAGCTATAGCCTAACCAGAGTTTTATACAGTTCAAGCATAACCTGCTTGCTCTTGTATTTCATGCCTCGACTAATAAAGGCAAGTATTCCATATGCCTTCTTAACCACCTTATCTACCTGGCCTGCTACCTTCAGGGATTTGTGGACCTGCACTCCAAGGTCCCTTTGTTCCTCTACACCTTTCAGTGTTGTGCCATTTAATGTGTATTTCCTTGCCTTGTTAGACCTCTCCAAACGCATTAGCTCACACTTATCTGAATTGAATTCCATTTGCCACTGTTCTGCCCACTTGACCAGTACATTGATATCTTCCTGCAGTCCGCAGCTTTCTTCTTCATTATCAACCACACAGCCTATGTTAGTGACATCTGCAAACTTCTTAATCATACCCCCAACATTCAAGTCCAGGTCATTGATATATACCACAAAGAGCAAGGGACACAGCACTGAGCCCTGCGGAACCCCACTGGATACAGCCTTCCAATCATAAAAACACCCATCAACCATTACCCTTTGCTTCCTGCCTCTGAGCCAATTTTGGATCCAACTTGCCACTTTGCCCTGGATCCCATGGGCTATTATTTTCATGATCAGTCTGCCATGTGGGACCTTATCAAAAGCTTTGATAAAATCCATATACACTACATCATATGCACTACCCTTATCGACCCTTCTTGTTGCCTCCTCGAAAAATTCAATCAAGTTAGTCAGACACGATCTCACCTTAATAAATCCATGCTGATTGTCCTTGATTAATCCTTGTCTTTCCAAATTGAGATTTATCCTGTCCCTCAGGATTTTTCCAATAATTTTCCCACCACCAAGGTTCAGCTGACTGGCCTGTAATAACTCAGTCTATCACTTTCTCCCTTTTTAAACAAAGGTACAATATTAGCAGTCCTCCAATCCTCTGATACCACACCTGAAGCCAGAGAGGATTAGAAAATGATGGTCAGAGCCTCTGCTATTTCCTTTTTTACTTCTCTTAACAGCCTGGGATACATTTCATCCCGGTCTCGGGACTTATCCACTTTCAAAGCTGCTAAGCTCCTTAATACTTCCTCTCTCACTATGTTTATCTCATCTAATATTTCACACTCATCCTCCCTCATTGCAAAGTCTGCATTGCCCCTCTCTTTTGTGAATACAGATGCATAATATTCATTTAGAATTATAGCCACATCTTCTGCCTTCACACACAGATTTCCTTTATGGGGCCAGACTTTCAACTTCATTGTCGACGATTTTCTCGGCGTTACAGCTGGTTTTTCGCCCAGCGAGAGTTTCCACGTAAGTTTTTGAACGTTATCGCCCACATCTGAAGTTGCCCGCCGGACCAAACTGCCCACGTGCAATGCTGAGAACAACCTTTGGCCTCAACCACCAACGTCCAGATCGCCGAGAGACCCGCCATGTAAAAGTTGCTTTTACAGGGCGGTAAGGGGGGACCCTGCAAAGAAAGGTAAATTAAAGGTTCTTTCATTATTTTTTTAATTTTAACATGGCGATTAGGGTTAAAACTGTCTAGGGAATGATTTTTACGTGTTTTTTTTAATGAAAATTTTTTTTTTTAAGCTTTCCCCCCTCCCTAGGCCCAACAGCAGCCTCGAACTAAATTTTACTACGTACCGTCCATTCCGGTAATGACCGCCCATTTGTCTAACTTTGCACTTACACGCCGAGAAAACCGTCGAGAATGAGTGTGCAATGCCCATTTTCTCGCCGGGTGATTAGTTCTACTTACTTTTACCTTTAACATAGAAATTCTCGCAAGCTTTTTTCGTCGAAGGTTAGCGGTGCTTCTCAGCGGGCTATCAGGAATTGAGGGCCTTTAGGGAAAGTCTGGCCCATGGTCTCTAATAGGCCCCACTATTTTTCTAGTTATCCTCTTGCTCTTAATGTATTTATAAAACATGTTTGGGGTATCCTTGATTTTACTTGCCAACATTCTTTCATGCTCCCTCTTTGTTTTCCTGATATCTTTTTGAATTGCACTCCTGCACTTTTTATACTCCTCCAGAGTCTCTGCAGTATTGAGTTCCCAGTATCTTTCATAAGCTTCCCTTTTTTTCCTTATCTTACCCTAAATGTTCCTTGACATCCAGGGGGCTCTAGATTTGTTAGCCCCACCCTTTTTTTAAGGGAACATACTTGCTCTGTACCCTCAGGATCTCCTCCTTGAATGCCTCCCACTGCTCTGACACTGATTTACCATCAAGTAGCTGTTTCCAATCCATTCTGGCCAAATCCCATCTCAGCTCAGCAAAATTAGCTTTACATAAGAACATAAGAACATAAGAAATAGGAGTAGGCCATACGGCCCCTCGAGCCTGCTCTGCCATTTAATATAATCATGGCTGATCCGATCATAGATTCAGGTCCACTTCCCTGCCCGCTCCCCATAATCCCATAATCCATTATCGGTTAAGAAGCTGTCTATCTCTGTTTTAAATTTATTCAATGTCCCAGCTTCCACAGCTCTCTGAGGTAGCGAATTCCACAGATTTACAACCTCAGAGAAGAAATTCCTCCTCATCTCAGTTTTAAATGGGCGGCCCCTTTTTCTAAGATTATGCCCCCTAGTTCTAGTTTCCCCTATCAGTAGAAACATCCTCTCTGCATCCACCCTGTCAAGCCCCCTTATAATCGTTTCGATAAGATCACCTCTCATTCTTCTGAATTTCAATGAGTAGAGGCCCAACCGACTCAATCTTTCCTCGTAAGTCAACTCCCTCATTTCCGGAAGCTTTAACCCAATTGAGAACTTTTATTGCTGATCCATCTTTGTACTTTTCCATAAATACCCTAAATCTTACTGAATTATGATCACTAGCACCAAAATGCTCTCCCACTGATACCCCTTCTACCTGCCCCTCTTCATTTCCCAAAACCAAGTCCAGAACCAGCCCCTCCCTTGTTGTGCTTGTTACATATTCGATAAAGAAGTTCTCCTGAATGCATTTTAGGAATTCCACACCCTCTGTACCATTTACACTACTTCTTTCCCAGTTAATATTAAGGCGGTTGAAATCCCCCACTATTACAGCTCTAAAGTTTTTGCACTTTGCAGCAATTTGCCCACATAGTTGTTCTTCTATCTTTCTCTGACTGTTTGGGGGTCTATAGTACACTCCCAGTAGTGTGATCGCCTCTTTTTTGTTCTTCAATTCAACCCGTATGGCCTCGTTTGATGACCCCTCTAACATATCATCCCTTCTCACAGCTGCAATTGCTTCTTTAATTAATACTGCGACCCCCACCCCCCTTCTTTTTTAAGCCCCCTCTCTATCCCGTCTGAAAACTCTGTAACTAGGAATGTTGAACAGCCATACCTGCCCTTCTTTCAGCCATGTCTCAGTAATGGCTATAATATCGCACTCCCAAGTGTCAATCTGTGCTCTCAGCTCATCTGCCTTGTTCCATTGAAGTATATACCATTTAATGGTGTCAAACTTCCCTGTTGTCTATTTTCCAACCCTTGTTTCCTCTGTCTTCCAAATTCACGTTCTACTTTTCTGCTGCCCAATTCCAGTTTTGCTTCTCTCCCCACTGAATCTATTCTCTGGTTCCCATCCCCCTGCCAAGCTAGTTTAAACCCTCTCCAACAGCACTAGCAAACCCTCCCGCGAGGATATTGGTCCCACTCAGTTGAGGTGCAACCCGTCCGGCGTGTACAGTCCCACCTCCTGCAGAAACGGTCCCAATGCCCCAGAAATCTAAAGCACCACGTTTCCAGCCACGCATTCATCTGCTCTATCCTTCTATTTCTGTACTCACCAGTTCGTGGCACCGGGAGTAATCCGGAGATTACTACCTTTGAGGTCCTGCTTTTTCATCTCTCTCCTAGCTCCTTAAACTCTGCCTGCAGGACCTCATCCCTCTTTCTACCTATGTCATTGGTACTGATATGGACCACGATCTCTGGCTGTTCACTCTCCCCCCTCAGAATGCTTTACTGCCGCTCGGTGTTATCCTTGACCCTGGCACCAGGGAGGCAACATATCATCCCGGAGTCACATCTGTGGCCGCAGAAACGACTGTCTGTTCCTCTAACTATCGAATCCCCTACCACTATTGCTCTTCCATTCTTCTTCCTCCCCCCCTGTGTAGCTGAGTCACCCGTGGTGGCATGGGTTTGGCTCTGGCTGCTCTTCCCACAGGTACCATCGCATCTACCAGTACTCAGAACAGAATACTCAGAGAGCCCCCCACTCGGGGGAATCCGGCACTATATTTCCCTCTCTGCCTGCACACTTTTAAGCTGTAGGGTGACCACCTCTAGAAACGTGCTATCTACGAAATTCTCAGTCTCGCGGATGCACCACAGTTGCTGCACAAGTGGTTGCCCAGGCTACGCGAAGCGTCCAGGACTTCCCACATGGCACAGGATGTGCACTCCATGAGACTGAGCTGCCCTGCCATGCCTCTAGTTCAGTAACTCGAAACTTGACATCACACTTTGATTTTGTCCCCCACTTCGCTCCTCTCGTGCTGCTTCCAGCTCCGAGCTCCCAGCTGCAGCTGGCTCCTGTTATTCTCACTGCTGATCCTGCTCTCACTGTGATCTCAGGCCTCGAGTCGCTGCTCCTTTTATTCCTGCCGCTGGTCCCACTCTCGCTGTGATTCGATCTTTTTCCCTGGCAACTGTCTAAGGCTGACCAAGTCTGTTCGCAAACTTGGTGTCATATTTGATCGTAAATAAGCTTCCTACCTCATATCCATTCTATCACTAAGGCTGGCCCATTTACACCTTTGTAATATCGCCCATCTCCACCCTTACCTCAATTTATCTGCTGCTGAAACCCTCATCCATGCCTTTATCACCTCTAGACTTGACTATTTCAATGCACTCCTGGCAGGCCTCCCTAAACTCGCCATAAACTTGAGGTCATCTGAAACTCTGTGTCCGTGTGCTAACTTGTACCAAGTCGCGCTCACCCGTCTCCCCTGTGCTCTCTGACCTACATTGGCTCCCAGTTAAGCATCACCTCGATTTTAAAATTCTCTTCCTTGTTTTCAAATCTCTCCATGGCCTCACCCCTCCTTATCTCTGTAATCTCCTCCAACCCTATATTCCCCCTAGACTTTTGCACTCTGCCTATTCTGGCCTTTTGAACATCCCAATTTTAAATGCTCCACCATTGGCAGTCGTGCCTTCAGCTGCCTGGGTTCTAAGCTCTGGAATTCACTACCTAAATCTCTCCTCCTATCCACTTCTCTTTCCACCTTTAAGATGCTCCTTAAAACCTTCCTCTTCGACCAAGTTTTTGGTCATCTGCCATAACATCTCCTTATTTCTCATAGGTAGTCCCTTGGAATCGAGGAAGACTTGCTTTCACTCTAAAAATGAGTTCTTAGGTGACTGAACAGTTCAATAGGAGAACCACAGTCCCTGTCACAGGTGGAACAGATAGTTGTTGAGGGAAAGGGTGGGTGGGACTGGTTTGCCGCACGCTCTTTCCGCTGCCTGCGCTTGATGTCTGCATGCTCTCGGCGATGAGACTTGAGGTGCTCAGCGCCCTCCCGGATGCACTTCCTCCACTTAGGGCTGTCTTTGGCCAGGGACTCCCAGATGTCGGTGGGGATGTTGCACTTTATCAGGGAGGCTTTGAGGGTGGCTTGGTGTCAATATTTTTTATAACATTCTTGTGAAGCACCTTGGAATGTTAAAGGCGCTATATAAATATAAGTTGTTGGTGTGTGAGATGCTCATTGTTTCATACTCCAGAGATGAGGGGGTTGACTTATGAAGATAGGTTGAGTAGGTTGGACCTATACACATTGGAGTTCAGAAGAATGAGAGGTGATCTTATCGAAATGTATAAGATAATGAGGGGGCTCGACAAGGTGGATGCAGAGAGGATATTTCCACTCATAGGGAAAACTAAAACTAGGGGACATAGTCTTAGAATAAGGGACCGTCCATTTAAAACTGAGATGAGGAGAAATTTCTTCTCTCAGAGGGTTGTAAATCTATGGAATTCTCTGCCCCGGAAAGCAGTGGAGGCTGGGCCATTGAATAAATTTAAGGCGGAGATTGACACATTTTTGAGCGATAAGGGAGTAAAGGGTTATTGGGAGCGGGCAGGGAAGTGGAGCTGAGTCCATGATGAGATCAGCCATGATCTTATTGAATGGCGGAACAGACTCGAGAGGCCAAATGGCCTACTCCTGCTCCTATTTCTTATGTTTCTTATGTTTCTTATGTTGTGTGGTGCAAATGTTATCGGCCAATTATTAATCCAAGCCTGGATATTATTCAAGTCCTGCTGTAGCCTAGCTTGGGCTGCTTCATAATCAGAGGAGTTGCGACAAGTGCTGAACATTGTCGAATTATCAGCAAACAACCCCACACCTGACCTTTCGATGGAGGGAAGGTCATTGATGCAGCAGCTGAAGATGGTTGAGCTGAGGACGCTTCCCTGAGGAAGTCCTGCTGTGATGACCTGGAGCTGTGATGACTAGCCTCTGATAACCATAACCATCTTCCTTTGTGTCAGGTTTGATTCCAGCCACTGGAGGGTTGTCCCTTTGGCCATCTTTGACCTCAGTTTTTGAAAGCAGTTACTCTCACCTCCCCTCTGGCATTCAGCGCCTACATGCACGTCTGGATCATAGATCTGAGGTCTGGAGCTGAATGGTCCTGGTGGAACCAGAGCTGACTGTCGGTGACCAGCAAGCTCTTTTCCCGGAATGGTAATAGTAAACCAGTTGGGTTTTTACATCAATCTACAAGCTTTCATGTGTTTTTTTTGGTGCTTGCCCACAAATTACCATGTTTATTGAATTCTATTTCACAACTTGCTGTGATGGGATTATAGGCTATCATACCCAGTCACACACATATGGAGTTGGTAATCAAATAAAAAAAGATCTGACAAGCACTTTTTAATGAAGACTGCACAGTTTTAAGAACTAACACTTTTGATGGCTCAGCAGGTTTAGGCAATGAGTAAAGGGATGTTAATATTTATCCAAATTCTTCTAAATTGCTTGATTTTTAAAAGAGGCTTGATAGTGAGATTGCTGCTTTCAATTGCCTCTTCTAAGTACATAATTCTCAAATTATAGAATAATGGGCCGAGAAATTCTCGCAGTTACCACCACGAGTCACTGCTGCGATCCGGTCTAATAATGCCGGCCACCACTCTAGCGTCCTTTTGTGGTGTGGGACTCACCAGCCGCCATTTTGGTGAGGGCGTTAGAGCTGCGGTGGCCCTGGAAATGTAAATTAAGAGAGGTTGGCGTTAGTCAGCGTGCAACACCGACTTAACGTCATCATAGTGAACTTGGACCTTAGTGCTGAGTTCAACCCTGGGTCCTAAGCTTGCCATGAAAACCCAAGGGATGAAATTCAAGTGCACCAGAAAGCTGGCGCACCTATGAGTTTTAGAATGGTACTTACCGCTGGAACTCCTGATATGGTAAGTAGATCCATTTTCAGGACTTTGAAATTTTTCAAAGTCCTACAGGAAATGGATCGTAATGGGGGCAGGCCTTAGACTCAAAGCCAGGCTGACTGGCTGAAAATGGGTCAGTCAGGGCCTCTGGCGTTATCAATCTGTGGCGGAGTCGTGGTGACGTCATAGCGCATATGCGTCACCACACTCTATGCACTCCGTTAAATAGGAGAGATTCTATCATTTTTTAACTTTGGCTACAGGGTCACCAGGGAGGGTTTTGGCTGGGCCAGGGGGCAATATTTTGCCAACCGATCGGCAAGTCAGCCGGCAAAAATGTTTCCATTGTGGCTGCGGCTGTGGGCCCTCCCTTTTAAGGGCGGCCATGCTGCCGGGCGGAGATGGTGCACCAGCAGAAAAATTGTACTATTTAGTTCACATTGCCTCTCCTCATTCTTCCTACCAAAATGTATCACTCCACACTTCTCTGCGTTAAATTTGATCTGCCACATGTGTCTGCCCATTTCATCAGTCTGTTTATGTCCTGTTGAAGTCTGTTACTATTTGCTCATTGTTTACTACATTTCGTATTATCTGTGAACTTTGAAATTATGCCCTGTATCCCTAAGTCCAGGTCATTAATATATATCAAAAAGAGCAGTGGCCCTAATACCGACCCCTGTGATACATCACCGAATGCTTCCCTCCAGTTTGAGAAACAACCATTCACCAATACTCTCTGCTTTCTGTGTGATTGATGAAAGTGTCAGGCTGGTTTAGTTGTAGCATGTTTGCCTTTGAGTTAAAAGGTGATGGGTTTAAGCCCAACTCCAGGAGTTAAGTCCATTATCTAGGGATTGCTGCATTGTTGCAAGTGATGTCTTTTGGATGAGATGTTAAAGTGAGACTCTGTCTACCTGTTCCTGCAGATGTAAAAGATCTCACGGCACTATTTGAAGAAGAGCAGGAATGCTCCTGATGATTTGACTAACATTTATCCCTTAACCAACATCACTGAAGCAGTTGATCTGTCATTTATCTCATTGCTTTTTGTGGAACCTTGCTGTGTGCAAATTGGTTGCTGCTTTTGCTTTGTTAACTGCATTTTAAAAATAATTAATTGGCTGTAAAGTGCTTGGGAAGTCCTGAAGATGTGAAAGGTGCTATTTAAGTACATGTTCTTACTTTCTGTCTCTGATGTTAGACTGCAAAGCACAGAGTATAAGAAAACTCTGCTCGACATTTCCAACCTGGATCCAAATTCAATACAAGCAGCCTCATTACTCTGAGGACCTGACAAGGGTCTCAATTGAGTGAATTGAATTTTGTACAAATCCCATGCTATGTCAGTCTGAAATACAAAACTACCCACAATTCATTCAAATGGGCAGTTCTAATAAATCCAAGAAAAGTACTAGAGAAATTCAGAATTTGCGACTACAATCAAATATAGTGCATGGGACAAAAGTCTCCTCTCAAGGTGGGGACTGAGTTCAAGTCCAGTATGGACAGAGAGTCCATAAATTTGACATCACTTCTGGTGAAAAATGCTGGAAGTGAGGTGGAAATAAGCATAAAGCCTGCATCATTCTGGGGGTGAAATTCAATTTCAGAGGGAATGCAAAATGGTCAGTAGCAATGAAAAGGATACTCTGACAGGGTGTATAATGGGCAGCGAATTTATCACTGCTTTTTATATGTGAACTTGTATTTATTCTGCACAGCCACCAGAGGGCTCATCCCCTGGAGTCCCAAGGAATCCCATAATCCCTTGGGAGCACAGGTATTTAAGGAGGCCTCACAGGTTGGAGAGGCACTCTGCCTGCAATAAAAGACTAAGGTCACACTTTACTTTGAGCTCACAGTGTTCAGTCTGAATCTTTCTCCATACATAACAACTGGCGAAGAGATACAGTGAACCTAAAGATGCAGAGAATAGTGGGCATCCTGGAGAAATTTTCGGAGGGAGATGATTGGGAAACTTTTGTGGAGCGACTCGACCAATACTTTGTAGCCAACGAGCTAGATGGGGAAGAGAGTGCTGCCAAACGAAGGGCGATCCTCCTCACTGTCTGTAGGGCACCAATGTATGGCCTCATGAAGAATCTGCTCACTCCAGCAAAACCCACGGAGAAATCATACAACGATTGGTGCACACTGGTCCGAGAGCATTTGAACCCGAAGGAAAGCATTCTGATGGCGAGGTACCAGTTCTACACCTATAAAAGGTCTGAAGGCCAGGAAGTGGCGAGTTATGTCTCCGAGTTAATAAGCTTTGCAGGACATTGCGAATTTGAAGGACATTTGGAGCACATGCTCAGAGACTTTTTCGTACTTGGCATTGGCCACGAAACCATACTTCGCAAACTTTTCACTGTAGAGACCCCAACCTTGAGTAAGGCCATAGCGATAGCCCAGGCGTTCATTGCCACCAGTGACAATACTAAGCAAATCTCTCAGCACATGAGTGCTGCTACAAGTACTGTGAACAAAGTGATGTTGTTTATGAATCATAATGTATGTAAGGAGTGGTCCCAGGGGCCAGGAGCTGTCCTTATCTTCGCGTCAAATCAGTCCAGAATTCTTTGTTTAATTTTGGCGGGCCCGAGAATATTTTGGTAGGCTCATTAAAAGTTAATATGTCTCGGGTGGGTTGATCTTCTAAATCTGTTTCTTGATGGAAATATTAGCTTGGTAATTGCAATGTTCTTTGTGCTTGGTTTTTGCATGCAGGCTGGAGTGGGCCTTTTGTTTTTATGCATAGGCTGAAAATGGCTTTCCAGGTTCAGATTGATGGCTGGACATCTCTGAGTTAATTGTTGCAGTGTTAATGTCGCTTGTGGAGAAGTGTTTTCGAGTATCCATTTTCCAGACAATTTACTTTAGTCTCAATGCCCCAGGCATTTTCAATAATCCAACTGGCTTCTTTCAGGGATAGTTCCTTAGCCCTGCCAACACAGGTTCAATCTGCTTTATAAAATCCCAAATTCGATTAAAGTTCATAGTTTCTTCCATAAGCACTTTAGGATTTCAAACTTTCTGATAGATAGTTCTGAATTAAATTTCCTTTCCAATGAGTCCAAACACTGGGGGGAGGCGGGCGTTCCCACAAATTTTGCCCTTCTACATGTACAGAGCAGGTTACACATACCTGCAGCTGCACGTCCGCTGATGTCTCAGAGTCCACCATCAAGGGTGATGAATGCAACGCCATTACCACCTTGTTGGCGCTGCGGGGGCAAGGGCTGTGGAACAATAGGACACCTCCAATGTATGTGCAGGCGAGCTGAAAATCCTGCCAAACCTGCAAATCATTATGTTGCAGAGGAGGACAGATCCACGGAGGATCACGATGAACCAGAGCCTCAGACTGAGGAGGCATGGGATGTACACATTCACCACGAATTGTCCCCTGATAATGCTGAATGCTGAACTAAATGGACTCCCAGGGTCAATGGAGCTGGACACAGGTGCGACCCAGGCCATCATGGGCAAAAAGAATTCTGAAAGATTGTGGTGCAACTAGGCCTCAAGGCCAGGCTTAACTCCAGTTCGCACAAAACTAAGAATTTACACAAAAGAACTGATTCCCGTAATCGGCAGTGCTATCGTAAAGGTCTCCTACAATCGAGCGGTGCACAAGCTACCACTCTGGTTGGTACCGGGCAATGGTCCCATGCTGCTCGGCAGGAGCTGGCTGGGAAAGATACACTGGAACTCGGACGACGTCCGAACACTATCGCCCACTGATGACACTTCGTGTGCCCAGGTCTTAAACAAATTTCCTTCACTGTTCGAACCAGGCATCGGGAAATTCCAAGGAGCAAAAGTGCAGATCCACCTAATTCTGGGGGCGCGATCCATCCATCACAAGGCGAGAGCAGTACCATACATGACGAGAGAAAGGATAGAGATCGAGCTAGACCAGCTACAAAGAGAGGGCATCATTTCACCGATCGAGTTCAACAAGTGAGCCAGTCCGATCCTTCCTGTCTTTAAAGGAGACAGCACCGTCAGAATCTGTGACGATTACAAAGTAACTATCAATTGTTTCTCCCTGCAGGACCAATACCCACTACCAAAGGCCAATGACCTCTTTGCAGTGTAGGCGGGAGGAAAGATGTTCACGAAGCTGGATCTGACTTCTGCCTACATGACGCAGGAACTGGAGGAATCATCGAAGGCCCTCACCTGCATCAACATGTACAAAGGTCTTTTTGTTTATAACAGATGCCCTTTTGGAATCCGATCAGCAGTGGCGATATTCCAGAGAAACATGGAAAGCTTACTGAAGTTGGTCCTGCACACCGTGGTCTTCCAGGATGACATCTTGGTCACATGTCGGAACACAATCGAGCATCTGCAGCTGGAGGAGGTTCTTAGTCGACTCAACCACATGGGGCTCAGGTTAAACATTCGAAGTGCGCTTTCCTGGTACCTGAAGTGGAGTTCTTGGGAAGGAGGATTGCAGCGGACGGCATCAGGCCCACCAATGCGAAGACGGAGGCAATCGAGTACGCACCGAGGCCACAGAGTGTGACGGAGCTGTGGTCGTTTCTGGGACTCCTGAACTACTTTGGTAACCTCTTACCGGTTCTCAGCACACTGCTAGAACCACTGCATGTTTTACTACGGAAAGGGGACAAATGGGTTTGGGGCAAAAGCCAAGAAAATGCCTTTGTAAAAGCGAGAAAATTGTTATGCTCAAACAAATTGCTTGTGTTGTATGATCCATGTAAGCGTTTGGTACTAGCATGTGATACATCGTTACATGACGTCGGGTGTGTATTGCAACAAGCTAATGATTCTGGGAAACTGCAACTGGTTGCTTATGCATCCAGGAGTCTGTCTAAGGCCGAGAGAGCCTACGGCATGATTGAGAAAGAAGCGTTAGCGTGTGTCTATGGGGTAAAGAAAATTCATCAATACCTGTTTGGGCTAAAATTCGAATTGGAAACTGACCATAAGCCACTCATATCCCTGCTTTCCGAGAGTAATGGGATAAATACCAACGCATCGACCCGCATCCAGGGATGGGCGCTCACGTTGTCCGCATACAACTATGCCATCCGCCACAGGCCAGGCACAAAAAACTGCGCCGATGCTCTCAGTAGTCTGCCATTGCCCACCACAGGGGTGGAAATGGCGCAGCCCGCAGATCTAGGTTATGGAAGCATTTGAGAGTGAGCAATCACCCATCACTGCCTGGCAGATCAAAACCTGGACAAACTCCGGACCCCTTATTATCTCATGTCAAAAGCTTTGTGCTTCACGAGAGCTGGTCCAGTGTCCCAGTGGAAATGCAGGAAGAGATTAAGCCGTTCCAGCAGCGCAAAGATGAAATGTCTATACAAGCAGACTGCCTTCTGTGGGGCAATCGAGTAGTGGTCCCCAAGAAGGGCAGAGACACCTTCATCAATGACCTCCACAGTACACACCCAGGCATCTTAATGATGAAAGCGATAGCCAGATCCCACGTGTGGTGGCATGGTATCAATGCGGACTTAGAATCCTGCATTCACAGATGTAATACATGTTCTCAGTTAAGCAATGTACCCAGGGAGGCGCCATTAAGTTTATGTTCTTGGCCCTCCAAACCGTGGTCTAGGGTCCACGTCAACTATGCAGGTCCATTCTTGGGTAAAATGTTCCTTTTGGTTGTAGACACGTCCTCCAAGTGGATTGAATGTAAGATAATGTTGGCTAGTACGTCCGCTACCACTACTGAAAGCCTGCAGGCCATGTTTGGCATTCATGGCTTACCCGATGTCCTGGTGAGCGACGACGGGCCATGTTTTACCAGTGCAACGTTCAAAGAATTCGTGACCTTAACGGGATCAAACATGTCACATCTGCCCCGTTTAAACCAGCGTCCAATGGTCAGGCAGAGAGAGCAGTGCAAATTATCAAGCAAGGCTTGAAGAGGGTAACTGATGGCTCACTGCAGACTCGCCTATCCCGAGTCCTGCTTAGCTATCGCACGAGACCCCACTCACTCACTGGGATCCCACCTACTGAACTGCTCATGAAAAGAGCACTTAAGACAAGGCTCTCGTTAGTTCACCCTGATCTACATGAACAGGTAGAGAGCAGGCGGCTTCAACAAAGTACATACCATGATAGCGCAAATGTGTCATGCGAGATTGAAATCAATGATCCTGTATTTGTATTGAATTATGGAAACGGTCCCAAGTGGCTTCCTGGCACTGTCGTGGCCAAAGAGGGGAGCAGGGTGTTTCGGGTCAAACTTTCAAATGGACTCATTCACCGAAAACACTTGGACCAAATCAAACTCAGATTCACGGACTATCCTGAGCAACCCACCCTGGAGCCTACCTTTTTTGATCCCCCAACATACACACCAGAGGCAACCGGCACCACATTTGGCCATGAAGCAGAACCCATCATTCACAGCAGCCCAGCAGGACCCAACACACTAGGCAGCCCAGCAAGGCCAGCTGCACAGCAGCCCAGCGAGGGCCCAACAAATGATTCAACAATACCAGCTTTCACACCGAGACGATCAACTAAGGCAACAAGGATCCCAGATCGACTCACATTGTGAATAGTTACACTATTGACTTTGGCGGGGGAGTGTTGTTATATATGTGAACTTGTATTTACTCTATACAGCCAGCAGAGGGCTCATCCCCTGGAGTCCCAAGGGATCCCATAATCCCTTGGGAGCACAGTTATTTAAGGAGGCCTCACAGGTTGGAGAGGCACTCTGGAGACCTGCAATAAAAGACTACAGTCACACTTTATTTTGAGCTCACAGTGTTCAGTTTGACTCTTTCTCCATACATAACAATCACCACCCACTTTAACCCCTGCCGAAGTTAAATTTCACTTCAATGGGTCTGATAAATGTCTACTTTTGTTGTAAATCAAGTTCAAGTGCTAATAACACTCAATTCTCTGGTGAAAACCTATTTGTATACTATTTGCAGTAACAGGTGCAGGCTCAGATCGACCTAGGGAGCAGCGTAGTGGTGGGGGAGGAAAATTGTCTGTCGGTCAAATTTAATGGAATGAGGCCAATAGAGCACAACATTTCTGGAAGTATCTGGAGAGTCTCAAAAGGTCACACAATCAGGAGATAGCAGCTTTGGGATTCGATCTGCATATATAAAGTAGGACCTCACTTCTTTCCTGTGGGTGTCCCACTCACCTGTTCAAATGAGCAGGTTAACAGCGGGACATGATGGGAAGCCAGCGGGATCAGAGGGGGTAAGTGATTACCCTCATTTTAACAGCCGCCGCCACCTCGCCCCCAACCCAGTTTCCACCAGGCAGGGGGAGTATGCTTTAGTCTCCTCATAACTAAAGCCTCTAATCCCTGATGTAATCAGAGCGATTACTCCTTTCTTGGCCTCTACATAGGCCTGGATATTAAAAGGAATGGGTTATGTAGGTGCGGAGGGGGGGCGGAGTTTCGAACGGGAAACTTGGAAGTTTGGGTTTTAACTCCACAACCTGTGTCTTTTGGCCGTGACAGATTCTCCGCCTAGAAGTCAGCCTGATTACAGGCTTGGCTTCCAGTCAGGCAGGGAGGACTCCAGAGCAGGCCAAAGGAGTAGGTCCGATCCAGAATCCCAGGGGAGGAGGTGCGCTGGGGTGATCCCGGGAGTAACCGATCCCTGACTCCTGGGGCCTTTGTATGAGGGGGTCTTAGAGCAGGAGCTTTAGGGGGTCCGGGGGAAGCACTCCTGCTCCTCCTGGCCCACAAGCAGTGCTGTGAAGGCAATTACCGTCTCCCCGAAGCTTTGCTCACCTCACTTCAGCTGTCGGGTTTTCCAATGCCTAGGAAACCTGGTCGCCCAATGTAAAACCTGTAAAGCAGGTTAAATCAGAAACTGCCAGCGGCATTAAAACATTTCAATTATCAACCCGCCTCCTGGGAGTGGATTGGCTGCCCACCCCTTGTTCTGCCTCTGTTAGAGGTGGGGTTCAGATTTATAAAATTTTCACCCCCTGCCTGCTCTCAGCCCACCCGTTTCCATGTGCTAAAACTCCCCCCATAGTTTCTAAAGTAGTATGCCAAAATCTGGACACAACAGAATACATTTTCTAAGGTTCTGTGCTGGCAGTGGGACCTTGAATGTAGCCAGCACAAATTGAAAATGGCAGACAACGCCTGTGATTTTTTGATCGGAGCTGGCAGTGTTCAAGGTGATGCCAGGCCTCATAAAATTAACTCTAGTAACTCCAGTGGGAATGAGACCAATTTTAACAGCCGGGCCTCATTAAAATCCTGGCAGACACCTTCCCACTTGTTCTAGTTCTTCAAAGTGGCTTAGAGGCAACGATAGTTCCCTATTCCCTGATTTATCAATTGACAGCTAGGCTTAGTTGATAGCACTCTTGACACAAGATTGCATGCTCATGGAACTAGGCTAACACTCTAGTGCTATAATGGGGTGCTGGATTGTCAGAGGTCCATTTCTTTGAGTGAAGTGTTAAATCAAGGCCCCATCCATCTCTTCCAGTGATTCAGTTGGGTATTAAAAAAATCATTATTTGGAGAAGATTAGGTAGATTCTCCTGGTGTCCTAGCCAATATTCTTTTCCCAACCACCACAATAAAAAATAAACTGATTATTCAACCCATTGTTAATTGTGTAGTCCTGATGTGTGTAAAATGGCTCCCACATTTGCCTACATAACAACAGTGTCTGCACCTTCAAAATAATTAATTGTACATGAAGTGGTTTGGGATGTTCATGAAAGGTACATTAGGAGCTATTTGCTTCCATCTCCCAATAACAAAAAAAGGTAAGAATGAAAACTGAATACTGGAAATCTGCAGTAAAAGCAAAAACACTTGTCCTAAGCACAGGTCCGTGAGAAATATAGCATCTGAAAGAGCGGCACGTTAACATTTCTAGTGGGTCTCTATCAGAACTCAGTATGGACGAGGGTTGTTGTTTATGGTGAGTTGGTTGACTAAAGAAAACATCTGCCGAACCAACTACACTCAACCCAACTGCATAATTTTACGCAGTTAAACCATAAGTGTGTTGCCCATTGTTGCTGAATTATGTCCTAACATGCTCATTAGCATAATTAAGTCAATTTCTTAAAACAATAGTGTTTTGGGAACTTTGTCTGACGTTTAGAGTCTTCTTTCACTTGTTCTGCCTGTTATGTATTGAGTTAGGTCCCAAAGCAAAATAATGGCCCAATGTTCTGGGGGCTGGGGAGGCAGTTTCCTGGTGTAATGTCTGCAGGAGGATAGAGTTGGCAGGGTTACTACCCTTTCTAGCCCTGTTGAAAATTTTGGCAGGCATATTATAATCCACTATAAGGATGCCAAAGAATACATGTGAGTCCATTGAGTCCAGCATTGCTAGAGCTGTGTGGGGATGGGGGAAGAGCTTTAAAAGCTGTAGGCCAGTTTCACAATGTACTAAATTGCAGAACTGAAATCAGCAGAAGAAAGAAGAGATAAAGGGCTGGGTTTTCGGCTTTTACCATTTCGGGGCAAAAATCGGGGCAGAGAGCAAAAGTTTGCACCTCGAAATAGTTTGCGCCCTCGTCATGTATTTTCGTCCAAAAAGTCATCTGGAGGAGCGTTGGCATAAAGTCAGGCGTTGCACGACTGACTTTGTGCACCGGAGCCGAAACTTTCGTCGGTGAAGGAGGCGGCCATTTTGCGCGAGCACATTGGGTATTTTTTTCCCTCTTGCCTTCTTTTCCGGTCACAAATACAAATTCAGGGCACGACAACTTCCTCCACACATGCGCATTTAAACTGGCCCACTTCAGCCACTTCTGCTGAGATGGAGGAGCAGGAGGGAAGGCAGCGCGCCTGGCATTTCAGCCTGGAGGCATGTGATGCTTTAGTCAGTGCGGTGGAGAGGAGGTGGACCTCACTCTATCTTGCTGGGGGAGCCAGACCACTCCTCCTGTGTTCAAATGAATATGGAGGGATATAGCACAGGAGGTGTCTGCTGCAGATACTGTGCCCAGGACTGGCACACTGTGCCGGAAAAGGTTCAACTACCTCACGAGGGTCATCAGGGTGAGTACCATTTGTATCTATGCATGCCTTCATTAATTGTAACATTAATCTCACACACTGTGTGAAGTCTTTCATTTATCTCATCCCACTCAACACTCATCGGGGTGCCTTTCACAATGTATAACAAAGATGAAGGCTTACATTGGCAACCATTGGCTTTAAATGAGCAGCTGCGGACAGGTGGGGATCCGCCTCAAACATTACCACTCACAGATATGATGGAGAGGGTCTCATCAGAGTCCCATGTCGGACATTTTCTGGGGACGATGCTGAGCCCCTCTCGACTAGTGAGGGTATATAAATGGATCACGCTACTGAATCCACTGCACTACGAGATATACTGGAGGAGCGGCGGCCCTCAAATGAACCTGTGCTATGCCACCTTTGTCATGCCACCTTGTCCCTTCCCCTGCCGCTAACCACCCGTCTGCTGTTTTCTACTTCCCGATGATCAACCAGAGGCGCAGCATCCCTTGAAGGAGGCCTCCACTTCAGGCCAGGCAGACGAGGACGAGGCAATGGAGGGCACTGATCTGGTGGAGCATCCAAGCCCACAAGTCGCACCCTCTGGATTAAATTCAGGGGATGATGCAGAATTTGCGGGGTTTGACGAATTGGAGGCACCTGGCCCTAGTGGCATACAGCAACGCAGTTCCAGGGTGGAATCCCGCAGGCCAGCTCTCCGGAGGGTGAGTTAACAAAGTTGGTCTGCTAACAGACAGGCAGATAGGCCAACAGGAGGCGTGATAAGCGGGTTTGTAGGGAACCCCCTTGGATTCTGAGCATCCCCTGTTTGATTATCTGCACTGCTCGTTCTGCCTGGCCGTTTGAGGCCGGCTTGAACGGTGCCGTTCTAACATGGTTAATTCCATTGCCTGCCATGAAGTCCTGGAATTCAGTGCTTGTGAAGCACGGGCCATTGTCGCTGACCAAGATGTCCGGTAGACCATGGGCGGCGAACATTGCCCGTAGACTTTCTACCATGACAAAGGATGTGCTTGAATTTAAAATGTCACACTCGATCCATTTGGAGTAGACGTCTACTGCAACCAAAAATATTTTCCCCATGAAAGGACCTGCGTAGTCCACATGGATGCGTAACCAAGGCTTGGCGGGCCATGGCCAGGGGCTAAGGGGGGCTTCCCTGGGCGCATTGCCCAGCTGGGCACAGGTGTTGCACCTGCGAACACAAAGTTCCAGATCTGCGTCTATCCCTGGCCACCAAACGTGTGACCTGGCAATTGCCTTCATCGTGACAATGCCCGGGTGCCCATTGTGGAGTTCTCTGATGAACACCTCTCTGCCCATCTAGGGCATGACTACGCGGTTTCCCCACAGTAGGCAATCGGCCTGAATCAAGAGTTCATCCCTGCGCCTGTGAAATGGTTTAAATTCCTCAGGGCATGCCCTGTACGTGGCTGCCCAGTCCCCATTCAGGACACATTTCTTGACTAGAGACAATAGCGGGTCTCTATTTGTCCAGACTTTAATCTGACGGGCTGTCACGGGTGAGCCTTCGCTTCCGAAAGCTTCAACAGCCATGACCATCTCAGCAGCATGCTCGGTAGCCCTCTCAGTGGTGGCTAGTGGGAGCCTGCTGAGTGCATCGGCGCAGTTTTCGGTGCCCAGTCTGTGCCGAATTGCGTAGTCATAGGCAGCTAACGTGAGTGCCCATCTCTGTATGCGGGCCGATACGTTTGCATTTATGGCCTTATTGTCGGCCAAAAGGGACGTTAGGAGTTTGTGATCTGTCTCCAGCTCAAATTTCCTGCCAAACAGGTACTGGTGCATTTTCTTTACCGCATATACACATGCGAGCGCCTCCTTTTCTACCATCCCGTAGCCCCTTTCTGCCCGGGACAGACTTCTGGAGGCATAAGCTACCGGCTGTAACTGACCCTTGGCATTGACATGCTGCAACACACACCCGACACCATAGCACGACGCATCGCATGTTAACACAAGTTTCTTACATGGGTCATATAGCGTTAACAGATTGTTGGAACATAACAAATTGCATGCTCTATTAAAAACCCTTTCCTGGCTGTCGCCCCAGACTCATTCGCGACCTTTGCATAGGAGCATGTGTAGCGGCTCTAGCAGCGTGCTCAATTTGGGAAGAAAGTTACCAAAATAGTTCAGGAGCCCCAGGAATGAACGCAGCTCCGTCTTTTTACGGGGTCTGGGTGCTCTCTGGATCGCTTCCATCTTGGACGCAGTAGGGCTGATCCCGTCTGCTGCTACCCTCATTCCCAGGAATTCTACCTCTGGAGCTAGGAAGACGCACTTCGCCTTTTTCAGTCGCAGCCCTACCCGGTCCAGTCTGCGTAGCACCTCCTCCAGATTGTGGAGGTGTTCTTCAGTATCATAACCCGTAATGAGGATGTCGTCCTGAAAAACCACCGTCCCTGGAATCGACTTGAGGAGGCTTTCCATATTTCGTTGGAAGATCGCGGCGGCCGAGCGAATCCCGAACGGACATCTGTTGTACTCAAACAACTCTTTGTGTGTTGTGATGATGGTCAGCTTCTTCGACTCACTCGCTAGCTCCTGGGTCATGTAAGCTGAGGTCAGGTCCAATTTAGAAAAAGGTTTGCCACCGGATAGCATCGCAAAGAGGTCCTCTGCTCTCGGTAGCGGGTACTGGTCTTGGAGTGACACCCGATTGATGGTGGCCTTGTAATCGCCACATATCCTGACCGACCCATCCGCCTTGAGCACCAGCACAATCAGGCTCGCCCAGTCACTGAATTCGACTGGCGAGATGATGCCTTCCCTCAGCAGGCGGTCCAATTCGCCTTCTATCTTTTCCCGCATCAAGTACGGCACCGCTCTGGCCTTGTGGTGTACTGGCCTGGTGTCCGGGTTTATCTGAATCACTACCTTGGCCCCCATGAAAGTGCCAATGCCGGGTTAAAATAATGAGTCAAATTTGTCCAGGATCTGTGAGCATGATACTCGCTCCACAGAGGAAATTTCATTGACATCGCTCCATTTCCAGTTCATAACAGCAAGCCAACTCCTCCCCAGTAGTGCGGGACCATCCCCTGGGTCAACCCAGAATGGCTGTCTGTTCTCCGAATCTTTGTGGGTCAAGACTACCATGGCGCTGCCTAGCACCGGAATGATCTGCTTTGTGTAAGTCCATAGCTGTGCGTCAATCGGCGATAATTTTGGCCTCCTGGCCTTGGACGCCCACAACTTTTCGAACTGTTTGATACCCATCAGGGACTGGCTGGCCCCCGTGTCTAACTCCATTAATACTGGGATGCCATTGAGGACCACTTTCATCATTATCGGTGGCATCCTGGTGTATGAACTGTATACGTGTTCCACATGAACTCGCTGAACTTCAGCTTCCAGCAATTTCCCCCAGCGTTCATTTCTGCAATTTCAGCAGGTATTTTGCTCACCTCTGCAAACTCCGGCTGAGTGTGTGCCTCCACACCTCCAGCATGAGCTGCGGTTTGAAACAAAATGCCCCTTGCCAGTCGATTGTCCCTGACTGCCCCTGTTATTGCCCTTGAGTGTGACATTAACAGGTGTTGATGGCCCCATTACTGGCCGCATTGTCCCTTGCAATGGCGTGAATCACCGTTCAGCTTGCCATTGTCTCTGTCGAACTCCCCCTCTGGGTTCGACTACATGTTGGGGCTTGCCCGACTGCCCTTGTCTGCCTGGAGAACTGTGTGCTGCTTTAACAATGTTGAATCTCTGTCCCAACCATTCCTTCACACAGTACCTCTCGTCTGTTCTGCTAGTGGCCATGCTCGCATGGTTTAAATCCCAGTTTCTTGTCGCCATTGATACGTCCTTACTATACAGTATAAATGCACACGAGGCCCATGCTTGAGAGAAGGTCAGTCTGTGACCTGTCCTTTATTCCTTAGCACTCAAGTGATGGAAGTGGGTGGAGCTTCCCCTTTTATATCTGAAGGTCTAGGTTAGGAGTGTCTCCCACAAGTTCAGTACCTAGTGGTCAGTGTTCTCACGGTGTACAACTTAGGTCAGTTTATACATGGGTTACAATGCTGGTTGAATACATGACACAGCACACGACAATGAAATCGGAAACCTGCTGTGGGGAGTATTGAAGACTGCCTCCAGCGGTCCAGGCATTGGAAACGTTGCTTCAGCACGCCAATTGTTTGTTCAATGATGTTGCGAGTGGCTGCATGGCTGTCATTATAGCGCTGCTCAGCTTCTGTGGCAGGGTTCCGGAGGGGGCTCATGAGCCCGGTGGCCAGGCCGTATCCCTTGTCCCCGATCAGCTAGCTCTGACCTTGTCTTTGTCGCTGAAACATGCATGAGACACTGCTCTCACACAAGATGAAAGCATCATGTGTGCTCCCTGGATAGCGAGCATTGACGGTGAGGATCCGCTGAGTGTGGTCGCAGACCAGCTGAACGTTTAGGAAGTGGTATCCCTTTCTGTTTCAGAAGACCTCTGCATTCTGTGTTGGTGCTTGCAGGGCGATGTGCGTACAGTCAATCGCACCCTGAGCCTTGGGGAAGCCTGACAATTGTGCAAAACCTATAGCCCTCTCATTCTGGCTCTCCCTGCTCATTGGGAACTTTATGAAGTCCATCCTATGCGCTTACAGTGCCCTTGTCAACTGGTGAATGCAACAATGTGTGGCGCTCTGCGAGATGCAACATATGTCCCCTGCTGTTGCCTGGAAGGAGCCGGAGGCATAGAATGCCAGTGCCGCAGTCACCTTCCCCTCAACAGGCACTGCAGTCCTGTTGCTGCTGGTAGGCTGTAGGTCTGCCTGTAGGAGCTGGCATATCTCTCTCATCACTTCTTTTCTGAAGCATAGCCTTCGAACACACTGCGCATCAGAAACGTGTAAGTATGAGCGATGATCCCCCTGGGGGGTAAGGCCTCCTCCCCAAATGTCTGCGACCTCTTTGTGTCATGTATCTCACACTACAGTATATAACTGTATCTTACCATGCTATACATGACTGTAACTAGATATGACCTGTAACCACAAGCATACTTTACCACCAGGGTTGCACTTGCAGGAGACACTGCATACCTGTTCCACACAGGTATATAAAGGCAGGTCTCAGGCAAGTGTGGCCCTCGAGAGCTGTGAAATAAAGGTGCAGGTCCAGAGTGACCTTGACTTCAGCATGTGCCTCATGTAAGTCTGTACTGCAGGGTCATGACTTTACACTTTGATTCCGTTGCAAACCATGGACAATACGCCCTCTTCCAGCTTGAAGCTGCCTGCCAATAGCAACCAGCATGATTTGCTGCCTAACTAGCATTACCCCCACTGAACTCTTTTACTGACCTGAAAATAAAGGGTTAAGACACCTAAAGTGCCGCTTTAAAGTGTACACTAATGCAGCGTTCTGCGCGCAACCGTGGCAGTCACTGACAACTGCGATATAAGATTCTCCAGCGTCCCTTTAAATATGGCGCCAATTGCGCCTGTTGTACCCTGGGACGGCCTGGTTTTTTTGGTCGCGTACTGGGGCAGACGCCAAATATGCTGTAATGCCCGAAAGTTCCACCCGGAGCACTAACATAGCCTTGCACGACGATTGACGTCATCCTGATGATCAAAACAGAGGGCGGGGCGGTAACATAGAAACATAGAAACAGAGAAAATAGGTGCAGGAGTAGGCCATTCGGCCCTTCGAGCCTGCACCACCATTCAATAAGATCATGGCTGATCACTCCCTCAGTACCCCTTTCCTGCTTTCTCTCCATAACCCTTGATCCCCTTAGCCGTAAGGGCATATCTAACTCCCTCTTCAATATATCCAATGAACTAGCATCAACAACTCTCTGCAGCAGGAATTCCACAGGTTAACAACTCTCTGATGTGGATAAGAGCACCCGTGGCTTTGCCATGATAGCGGCCTTCCCCAGGATTCAGGGAGCCATCGATTGTACTCATCTGGCATTGTGAGCCCTGCCTCACCTGGCCAGCCTCTTCACCTGGCCATCTGCTGACGACATTGCGTCCCACCCTCCAAGCCTCCGTGTATACAAACAGCAACACAAGATTGTGACAAATGAAACAAATTTTTATTGACGCAGAACACCATAGTGTGCTGTCAAGAAGCATTAAAGGACACCATCATCCATAGCAACCAATAATTGAAGCCAGTCCCCTTGAAACATTATCACCCACGAGCACGTGCAACTATTCATATTACTTCATCATGGAACAAGGACAGCATCTCTGGGCAGCAGCACACAATTTTTTATTGGCTCATCCAACTACAACTATTTACATTCGTTCACATTAGAGCAAGGTGACCATTTCTGGCCACTAGCACACACGTTTTTTCTCAGTGTCTCCCTACCTTTTCCGTTCTCCCCCCCCCCCCCCACCTCCCAGGCCGACTGCTCCTCCTCAAGGTGTCTCAGTGCCTGCAGCAAGGCTGGTAGAAGGTCGCTGTGTTGGCGTCGCTGCCACAGCTGATGGCCTAGCAGGATGTTTCACACCAGCTTGCGCCTGGACCGCATTACCTAAGCATGCGCGGCAGCACTCTGTGGTGGATGGCTTGCAGAAAGCGGCAGGGGCAAAGACGGAATGATGTCGTCCTGAGAGAGGACATCACGACAGGCCCGACACGCTGCTACTCCCCGGGGGCAGAGCCTCAGCATCTGGAACTATGTGACTGAGCACTGATTGCTGCTGTGCTTCACCAACATTAGTTCCCTGTGCAACTGATGGGGCCCCAGACACGATGGCAGTGGTCAGAGCCTGCATGGATTTGAGTTAGCTTTGCATCAGGGCAGACTGCGACTGCAGCACACCACAGAGTTGATTGATGCCACCACGCACTGACGATATGACAGTCTGCAGGCCTACCATAGTTTCGGCCTGGTGCTCAATGGCTACTGCCATGCCTGCCGTAGCCCGTGCCACCATGTCTGGGACCCCATGGTCACTTGAAGCATCCAACATCCATTGGTATTTACCAAGGATGGGCTCGATGGGCAACTGAGACACAAATGCACAAATGCAATCGTTGAAGTGGCCTCCACCACACTCAAAACAAGTGCATCGACACTCTTGGGCACCCTTGACAAAGTATCCAGCAGATGACTGTGCATCTGCATGACTGTCTGGCGAGATCCTCGAAGTCGACCTGATCATCAGAGTGCTGCTGAGCATCACTCAGGCGCAGGTCCAAATGCTGCATAATTCCCGGATGTTGAGCCAATGCTTAATGGCCCAGTTAGCGCATCCAGGTAAGTGTGCAACACCATGGTTTTACGCTGCAATCAGTTCTTTAGGTGTCAACACTGAATTTCACATTTGGGTACCGCGCCTGAAGTGAGGCGCTAAAAATTTCTCTCATGCAGTGACAACGCCTCAAAAATGGCGGTACAGAATTTCAGCCCCTTAGAGTAATGCGTACAGTTCTGGTCACCATATTATAAAAAGGATATAGAGGCACTGGAGAGGGCACAGAGAAGATTTACAAGGATGATACCAGAAATGCGTGGGTATACATATCAGGAAAGAATGAACAGGCTGGGTCTCTTTTCTCTTGAAAAAAGAAGGCTGAGGGGTCCTTAAAATTATGAAAGGTTTTCATAGAGTGGATACAGAGAGAATGTTTCCACTTGTAGGGAAGAGCATAACTAGAGGCCATCAATATAAGATAGTCACCAAGAAATCCAATAGGGAATTCAGAAGAAACTTCTTTACCCAAAGATTGGTGAGAATGTGGAACTCGCTACCACAGGGAGTGATTGAAGCGAGTAGTATAGATGCATTTAAGGGGAGGCAAGGCAAGCATATGAGGGAGGGGGGAATAGAGGGTTATGCTGATAGTGATCATCATCATAGGCAGTCCCTCGGAATCGGGGAGGACTTACTTCCACTCCCAAAATGAGTTCTTTGATGGCCGAACAGTCCGATTAAAGAGCCACAGACCCCGTTTACAGGTGGGACAGACATTCGTCGAGGGAATGTCGGTGGGGCTGGTTTGCCGTGCACTCCTTCCGCTGCCTGCGCTTGGCCCCTTCATGCTCTTTGCGCTGAGACGCGAAGAGCTCAACGCCCTCCCGGATGGACTTTCTCCACCTCGGGCGGTCTGCGGCCAGGTCTCCCAGGTATCAGGGTGATGTCGTTCTTTACCAGGGAGGCTTTGAGGGTGTCCTTATAATGTTTCCGCTGTCCTCCTTTGGCTCGTTTACCATGAAGGAGCTCCGCATAAAGCATTTGCTTAGGGAGTCTCGTATCTGGCATGCGTACTATGTGGCCTGCCCAGCGAAGCTGATCGAGTGTGGTCAGTGCTTCAATACTGGGGATCTGGGGGTGTTAGCCTGGTCGAGGACACTGATGTTAGTGCGCCTGTCCTCCCAGGGGATTTGCAGGATCTTGCGGAGACATCGTTGTTGATATATCTCTAGCGACTTGAGGCGCCTTCTATACATCGGCATGACCTGTTTCTGTGTCGTATATCTGATGTAATGAAAATAGATTGTAAGAGCTTTTACAAGTATGCAAAAAGGAAGATTAAACATGGGATCCCTAGAGGCAGAGACAGGAGAAATTATAATAAGAAATAAGGAAATGTCAGAAACATTAAACAAATTTTTGGTATCTGTCTTCATAGTAGAGGACATAAAAGAAAATATTGGAAATTGTGGGGAACCAAGGGCCTAATGAGAGCGTGGAACTTAAAGTGATTAATATTAGTAAAGAAAAAGTACTGGAAAAATTAATAGAACTAAAAGCTGACAAATTCCCTGGGCCTGATGGTCTAAACCCAAGGATTTAAAAAGGGATGGCTACAGAGATAGTAGATACATGGGTTTTGATCTACCAGAACTCCCAAGTTTTGAGAATGGTCCTCATGATTTGGAAGGTACCAAATGTAACCCTGCTGTTCAAGAAAGGAGACAGAAAACAGGGAAATGCAGGCAAGATAGCCTGGACATCAGTCGTCGGGAAAATGCTAGAATCTATTATGAAGGACGTGATAACAGGTCTTTTGGAAAATCACAATATGATTAGGCAGACTCAACACAGTTTTATGAAAGAAAAATCATGTTTGAAAAGTCTATTAGAGTTTTCTAAGGATGTAACTAGTAGGGTAGATAAGGGGGAACTAGTGGATGAAGTAAATTTGGAGTTTCAGAAGGCACTTAATATGGTACTGCACAAGAGATTGTTGCAGGATTAGGGATCATGGGATTGGGGGTAATATATTAGCGTGGATTGAGGACAGAAAACAGAGAGTAGGAATCAAGGCGTTATTTTCGGGATGGCAGGATGTAATTAGTGGAGTGCCGCAAGGATCAGTGTTTGGGCCTCAGCTATTCACAATCGATATCAATGACTTAGATGAGGGGTCCGAGTGTAACGTATCCAAGTTTGCTGACGATACAAAGCTCAGTGGGAAAGTAAGCTGTAGGAAGGATACAAAAAGGCTACAAAGGGATATAGACCAGTTAAATAATTGGGCAAAAAGTTGGCAGATGGACTATAAGGTGAGGAAGTGTGAAATTATCCACTTTAGGAGTAAGAATGGAAAAGTAGAATGTTTTTTAAAAGGTAAAACATAGAAACATAGAAAATAGGTGCAGGAGTCGGCCATTCAGCCCTTCGTGCCCGCACCACCATTCAATAAGATCATGGCTAATCATTCACCTCAGTACCCCTTTCCTGCTTTCTCTCCATACCTCTTGATCCCTTTAGCCATAAGGGCCAGATCTAACTCCCTCTTGAATATATCCAATGAACTGGCATCTCTGCGGTAGGGAATTCCACAGATTAACAACTCTCTGAGTGAAGCAATTTCTCCTCATCTCAGTCCTAAATGGCCTACCCCTCATCCTAAGAGTGTGTCCCCTGGTTCTGGACTTCCCCAACATCGGGAACATTCTTCCCGCATCTAACGTGTCCAGTCCCGTCAGAATCTTATATGTTTCTATGAGATCCCCTCTCATCCTTCTAAACTCCAGTGTATACAGGCCCAGTTGATCCAGTCTCTCCTCATATGTCAGACAAGCCACCCGGGAATCAGTCTCATGAACCTTCGCTGCACTCCCTCAATAGCAAGAACGTCCTTCCTCAGATTAGGAGACCAAAACTGAACACAATATTCCAGGTGAGGCCACACCAAGGCCCTGTACAACTGCAGTAAGACCACCCTGCTCCTATACTCAAATCCCCTAGCTATGAAGGCCAACATACCATTTGCCTTCTTCACCGCCTGCTGTACCTGCATGCCAACTTTCAATGACTGATGTACCATGACACCCAGGTCTCGTTGCACCTCCCCTTTTTCTAATCTGCCATTCAGATATTATTCTGCCTTCCTGTTTTTGCCCCCAAAGTGGATAACCTCATATTTATCCACATTATACTACATCTGCCATGCATTTGCCCACTCACCTAACCTGTCCAAGTCACTCTGCAGCCTCTTAGCATCCTCCTCTTAGCTTACACCACCACCCAGCTTAGTATCATCTGCAAACTTGGAGATGCTACACTCAATTCCTTCATCTAAATCATTAATGTATATAGTAAAGAGCTGTGGTCCCAGCACTGAGCCCTGCGGCACTCCACTCGTCACTGCCTGCCATTCTGAAAAGGACCCGTTTATCCCAACTCTCTGCTTCCTGTCTGCCAACCTGTTCTCTATCCACGTCAGTACATTACCCCCAATACCATGTGCTTTGATTTTGCACACTAATCTCTTGTGTGGGACCTTGTCAAAAGCCTTTTGAAAGTCCAAATACACAACATCCACTGGTTCTCCCTTGTCCACTCTGCCAGTTACATTCTCAAAAAATTCCAGAAGATTTGTCAAGCATGATTTCCCTTTCATAAATCCATGCTGACTTGGACTGATCCTGTCACTGCTTTCCAAATGTGCTGCTATTTCATCCTTAATAATTGATTCCAATATTTTCCCCACTACTGTTTTCTCTCTCCCTCCCTTTTTAAAAAGCGGTGTTACATTAGCTACCCTCCCGTCCATAGGAACTGATCCCGAGTCGATAGACTGTTGGAAAATGTTCACCAATGCATCCACTATTTCTAGGGCCACTTCCTTCAGTACTCTGGGATGCAGACTATCAGACCCTGGGGATTTATCGGCCTTTAATCCCATCAATTTCCCTAACACAATTTTCCACCTAATAAGGATATCCTTCAGTTCCTCCTTCTCACTAGACCCTCCGTCCCCTAGTACATCCGGAAGGTTATTTGCGTCTTCCTTCGTGAAGACAGAACCAAAGTATTTGTTCAATTGGTCTGCCATTTCTTTGTTCCCCATTATACATTCACCCGAATCTGACTGGAAGACCTACGTTTGTCTTCACTAATCTTTTTCTCTTCACATATCTATAGAAGCTCTTGCAGTCAGTTTTTATGTTCCCGGCAAGCTTCTTCTCGTACTCTATTTTCCCCTTCTTAATTAAACCCTTTGTCCTC
The DNA here is from genome assembly GCF_044704955.1 of Pristiophorus japonicus. Lineage (NCBI taxonomy): Eukaryota > Metazoa > Chordata > Chondrichthyes > Pristiophoridae > Pristiophorus > Pristiophorus japonicus. The sequence goes on from NC_091980.1 coordinate 54,438,718, forward strand.
CTCTACTGAATTCTGAATTTATCCCAGTCCTCAGGTTTGCTGCTTTTTCTGGCCAATCTATATGCCTCTTCCTTGGATTTAACACTATCCTTAATTTCCCTTGTTAGCCACGATTGAGCACCTTCCCCATTTTATTTTTACTTCAGACAGGATGTGCAATTGCTGAAGTTCATCCATGTGATCTTTAAATGTTTGCCATTGCCCATCCACCGTCAACCCTTTAAGTATCATTTGCCAGTCTATTCTAGCCAATTCACACCTCAAACCATCAAAGTTACCTTTCCTTAAGTTCAGGACCCTAGTTTCTGAATTAACTGTGTCACTCTCCATCCTAATGAAGAATTCTACCATGTTATGGTCACTCTCTCCCAAGGGGTCTCGCACAACATGATTGCTAATTAGTCCTTTCTAATTACACATCACCCAGTCTAGGATGGCCAGCTCCCTGGTTGGTTCCTCGACATATTGGTCTGGAAAACCATCCCTAATACACTCCAGGAAATCCTCCTCCACCACATTGCCACCAGTTTGGTTAGCCCAATCAATATGTAGATTAAAGTCACCCATGATAACTGCTGTACCTTTATTGCATGCATCCCTAATTTCTTGTTTGATGCTGTCCCCAACCTCACTACTACTGTTTGGTGGTCTGTACACAACTCCCACTATCGTTTTCCGCCCCTTGGTATTCCGTAGCTCCACCCATACAGATTCCACATCATCCAAGCTAATGTCCTTTCTTACTGCTGCATTAATTTCCTCCTTAACCAGCAATGCCACCCCGCCTCCTTTTCCTTTTTGTCTATCCTTCCTAACTGTTGAATACCCCTGGATGTTGAGTTCCCAGCCTTGGTCACCCTGTCTCTGTGATGCCAGTAACATCATACCCGTTAACTGCTATCTGCGCAGTTAATTCGTCCACCTTATTCCGAATACTCCTCGCATTGAGGCACAGAGCCTTCAGGCTTGTCTTTCTAACACACTTTGCCCCTTTAGAATTTTGCTGTAATATGGCCCTTTTTGCTTTTTGCCTTAAGTTTCTCTGCCCTCCACTTTTACTTTTCTTCTTTCTATCTTTTGCTTCTGCCCCCATTCTACTTTGCACCGTCGCAAAACCATTGCCAAAACTTCTGGCCGGGCCCTAATCCTGGACGCTCCTTTTGACACCCAGAAACACTTTTTTCCGCCCCGCCAAGGCATGAAAAAGGGCGCAAATTAGCAGAAAATCCAGCCTAAAACCTCTTGAAATATGGAGCCACTACCTGAGCACTGTGGGGCGTAAATACTGCAGCAATATTCCTTGCTCCCCTGCTCAAGGGGTTTCCCAGTTGCATTGGAAATGTATGGGTGGCCTTGCAGGTTATACAAATTCACCTGACTCCAAGATTTCCAATGGGGTAAGGGATGAGGTCAGTTAATGTGTGTAAGTCCTGCTCTGCCGGGATCCATCCGTTTTCCCCAAGAAATCTGCAGGAATTGAGAGGCCAAAAATCTTTTTATTAAAAAATGCTCATGTCTTTTAGAAGTGCAAGAATCCCATTTTTTCCTTCCCGCGGGCATTCGAATGGAATATAGAGAAAAGAGGCGCCCCCTACCTGAAGCTGCTGTGGCCACGAGGGATCCCGGTCCGGAGGCCTCTCCTGACTGCGTGTCGCAGCGCGTGCACATTGGGACTAGCGCAGGTCTGGAGCTGGAGTCACATGGCTCTGGGCAGCTAATCAGCTATAGTATATTCTCATTCATAATAATGGGAACTCCATAGGTTGGAGTTCCCATTATTATGAATGAGAAACGGCCCCCAAAACACTAATATACAATAATAAAAGATAGAAAAAATGCACAACATATTTTATTAATTTACATTAAAGTTATTTGTGTATTTATAAAATATATATTTTCCCGATTTTTAAAAAAGTTTTTTTAATTATGCTTTGAAATAAACTTACCATAGTGGGGAGGGTTTTTAACAATAAAATGTGTTTTTATAACTTTATTTTAAAATGTTTTTGTGTATTTTAAAACTCTTACACCTGTAAAAGTAGGTGATGCGCCTGCTTTTATCAGGCGCAAGTGTTTTAAGGACATTTGCTGGGCAAGATATGCGTAAATCCCGCAATCTTGCCCTTGCAAATGTCCTCGCTCCTGATATGCACGAGATCTATCAAGCCAGAAACTTGACAGATCGGAAAAGCCGGTTTTCAGCGCATGCGCATTGTGCGCTGAAAACTGGCTTTTCCGATGCCTTCCCGGGTCTGTAGAAACTCCGTACGGACCCGGGGAAGCCGGGATTTCCACGCCCATATATTTTTTTAAGATTTTATTTAAATTTACTACCCAGTTCAGTGCCAAAGTTAAAGAAGGCAGAGACTTGGACTCCAGAACCACAATGTAGTTGTGTCATTACTGAATGTTCCAGGTCTCCAAAAATAATTCAAGACAGACGCTAGCACACACGCTGATACATAGAAAAAAAATGATCTCTGTCGGAGAAATTAAATCTCATTGCAAGAAAAGGTTAATTTAAACATCAATTTTCAAAGAAAGAACATGAATTTTGGGGTTTGACCCATAATTATGATTCTTGCAAGCCTTTGTTGGAGTATTCCTTTATCCTTATAACAACAGTGGTTGCAAAATGTCCTTCGTTCTATGTGAAGCTTTCTGGCTCATTTCTGAGAGATTTGATAAGGCACTCAATAACTGCAAATCTTTTCTTTCTAATCCACTACACACTTGTGTGTGGATTATTTGTTCTGTCCCTCACACATGTGATTGCTTTAGTGTTCAAGAAAATATTTCAGTTGTGAATAATAAAGGCCGTAGACATCATCAGAAGTCTTTGGTGGGAAAGTGGAAGCAATCCAAAAGAGCCATGCAGCCAGGAGCTTGGATAGTTGAAAACACTTTTGCCTCTTGATATTTTACATAAATGTGTGACAGTGGGATGGAACCTGTTCTACGTGGTAGGCAGATGAATAATTCCACTGATAGTACGAGGGTGGGGAAATGTAAAATGCCTGAGAGAGCAGAACCACCCATTCTAAAACAAAATCACCAAGAATCATGAAATTTACCTTTTAAAGCTTCCCACACACACCCATAGCCCGGAATTTTCTGGGGTCCGTGCGGGCACAATCGGAGGCGGGTCGGGTGGGAAATTTAAAAAAAGTCAGAGCGGGTTGGGAACATGCCATCATCCCGCCCCCGCCCCACCCCCGTGCGTCTTTCCCCTTGGGCGCGTTTTTCGGTGTGGCAACGACCCGACCGGCAGAGGTGGGCGACCTAATTGAAATCATTATCAGCTTGTTGTAAGACACTGAGGGACTTTCCCCCTCCTACTTTTCAAATTTCCCTGCATGGCCACGGGATTTACGCAGCTCAGGAACCACGTTTGTCAACCTGAGGCAGGAGTTGAGTGGCCATTGATCCAGCAGATTACTTGACAGCATCAAATGTACTATAAAAGCTCCGACCTCACAGCTGATCACTTTCCTCAGGCAGAAGCTGCTGCTGACTACATTGCAAACACAAATTTAACTTTCTGCAGGTTGCAAGTATTTCCAGCAAAGTCGCCATCCAGTGTCATCTCATTGGAAGAACGTCTCTCACCATTGACAGATTGCTTGTGTCAACTTTTTTTAATTCATTCACAGCATGTGAACATTGCTGGCAAAGCCAACATATAGGCCAGACCGGGTAAGGACGGCAGATTCATCAGTGAACTAGGTGGGTTTTTACAACAATCACAGTCATTACTGATACTAGTTTTTTTATTCTAGATTTATCTAATTGAATTTAAATTGCACAGCTGCTGTAGTGGGATTTGAACTCATGTCTGTGGAACATTGGTCTAGACCTCTGGATTACTAGTCCAGTAACATAACTACTATGCTGCCGTACCCTTACTTGTCCTGTGATCCATTCCAGCACCTTGGTCCTGAGAATCTGACCTCCTGCAGCGCCAGGCACACCAGCAGCACCAACAACAACACCACCAGCCTTCTCACAACCCCCTGATACTGCACAGGACAGAGGGCATCAGCAACTGAGCACATTGCTGCCCGGGAGGCCAAGGATGGCCTCATCATGTCCAAATTTACTTAACTTTGCACAGTACTCCCATATAGCTGCCACATGCTGTTCCAGCTTCACACCGCCCTATAGTAACACCATAAAGGATCCCTACAATAATCAAGCCATTCCTTTCACACTGACCATCATTGCTGGAGGTTCCGTTACTGAACCATTTCCTGCAACTCAATAAACCACTTCCAAAGGTGCACACAAATGTGTCCAAGATGGGAAAGTGGTGAAAATAAAATTTGTAATGGTTGACAATACATTAACGGAAACCTGTCATTAACATTGACCAAAACACCCAAGTGGCTAGTCTTGTGAGTCATCTTTCTCTTCCGTGTGCTTCTAAGAGGTGCTACCCCTGTGGCTTCAGCGGAGGTGAAGGTAGCCTGCTCACTTCCTTGCTGTGACTGCTTAAATACTCTTGGTGGACATCCTCTGGGTTTTGAAGCCTGTGATGGCCCCGACAAATTCTGCTTCTCCTGCGACTGTGCAGGGGCAGACTCGGCCATTGCGATCCGAGGAGCCATGTGGATCTCTGACTGAGGGGGTGGCAATGGAGGAAAAGTGTAAGTTATTTGAGAGGAGTCCACACTTCCCTCTGCCCTCTCACCATCATCCCTCTCATGGGCCACCCGCACTTCCCTGCTAGGTAGGAGCTGGAGAGCACTTTGCTGCACATCAGTGGAGCCATGAGGACCTACATCTATGCAGACATCCCTCCTAGACAGGAGGGGCTGGATTTTGGCTTTTTGCATTTTGGCCCATTTCCAGGCGCAATTTGCAGCAGAGCGAAAAATTTAGCGCCGGTATAACATTAGCGAGGAACTTTCGCCAACTGAAAGTTCACAAGTAGCGTTAGTGTTAACTCCGGCATTACACCACAGATTTTGTGCTCAGGATCCGAAAGTTCTGGCGCTGACGCAATCTGCCATTCTGTGCATGCGCTATTTTTAAATATGTTTTTCCCCCGCTTCTGGTCTGGTCTCCTGTCGCAAACACTGATGCATGCGCAGTACAACCGAGGCTGAGTCAGCCACTTCACATTTGGATTTTGATGATGGAAGAGGAGGAGGATTGCAGACAGCGTGCCAAGTGATTCAACCACAAGGCTAATGAAGCTCTAGTGGGGGCTGTGGAAAGAAGATGGCAGGAGTTGCATCGTAGGGATGGATCTAGACTACTGACATCCATATTTAAGAGGATTTGGAGAGACATTGCTGAGGAGGTCTCTGCCTCGGATACTGTGGTCAGGACTGGCACACAGTGATGCGAGAAATTTAACAATCTCACCAGGGTCATCACAGTACCATTTTCATTCATACACTCCTTCATTACTTCAATTATAAATCTGACACACTATTTGTTCTCATGCTGTTGGTGTCTCTCAGCACTCTATGGATTGCCTTCTAAAATGCATGATGCATAGGCAGGCTTAGTTCAGCACAATATTTGCCATGAATGATCTTTAATATTAATAAGATTGCTTTCTGAGATCTCATAAAATGGCCCCCCACTTCGATGTCCTCCTGATGAACCACGTGTAACTTTCAAGGCCATTAAACAGAGAACTGTATTACATTCAGACAGTATGATATAAGTGCTTTGGTGGCTATCTGTGCCACAAGAGCAGATGGACCCTCTTGTAAACATTCCCATTTTCATCTTTGAAGGCCAAGAAGTCTCATAATCGCCGCGAGCAGGAGCGAACAGGCGGTGGTCCATCTCAGACCCTGCCACTCACGGACATCGAGAAGAGAGTGGCAGGTCTCATCGGCGTCACTGGTCGGTCAGCTACCACTGGGGGCGCTGACCCCCGCTCGGATACTGAGGGTAAGTCCTGCACACTCCCTGGGATAGGTTGGGACAATGTCCTGCACATTCCCTCGGCTGGGTTGGGACAATGTCCTGCACACTCCCTGGGCTGGGCTGGGTTGGGACAATGTCCTGCAGTGCCTCGGGACTGGGTTGGGGCAATGTCCTACACACTCCCTGGGATAGGTTGGGGCAATGTCCTGCACACTCCCTGGGATAGGTTGGGGCAATGTCCTGCACACTCCCTGGGATAGGTTGGGACAATGTCCTGCAGTGCCTCTGGACTGGGTTGGGCAATGCCCTGCACACTCCCTGGGATAGGTTGGGGCAATGTCCTGCACACTCCCTGGGATAGGTTGGGGCAGTGTCCTGCACATTCCCTGGGCTGTGTTGGGGCAATGTTCTGCAGCGCCTCTGGATTAGGTTGGGTCAATGCCCTGCACACTCACTGGACTGGGTTGGGGCAAAGTCCTGCACACTCCATGGTTAGGTTGGCGCAATAATCTGCTGTGCTTCTGGACTAGGTTGGGGCACTGTCCTGCACACTGCATGACTGGCTTGGGGCAATGGCATGCAGTGTCGGTCGACCAAATATAATGGAGTAATGATAGACTTTCAAATGAGCCTGTACTATGTGACCTTCCTCATCTCACCCTGCCCCCTCCCCTGCTGCCCACTCATCTGTTGCTTTCTACTTCCAGATGACCAGTCAGAGGCACAGCATCCCTCAAGGGAGCACTCCACATCAGGCCATCGTCTGGAGGAGGAGGAAGAGGAGGATACCGATGAGCCGACTCCGGCTCATCATCATCATAGGCGGTCCCTCGAAATCGAGGAAGACTTGCTTCCACTCTAAAAGTGAGTTCTTAGGTGACTGAACAGTCCAATAAGGGAATTAAGTCTGTCACAGATGGGACAGACAGTCGGTGGGTGGGACTGGTTTGCCGCATGCTCCTTCCGCTGCCTGTGCTTGTTTTCTGCATGCTCTCGGCGATGAGACTCAAGGTGCTCAGCACCCTCCCGGATGCACATCCTCCACGTAGGGCAGTCTTTGGCCAGGGACTCCCAGGTGTCGGTGGGGATGTTGCATTTTATCAAAGAGACTTTAAGGGTGTCCTTGAAACATGTCCTCTGCCCACCTGGGGCTCGCTTGCCGTGTAGGAGTTCCGAGTAGAGCGCTTGCTTTGAGAGTCTTATGTCAGGCATGCGAACAATGTGGCCCGCCCAACGGAGCTGATCGAGTGTGGTCAGTGCTTCGATGCTAGGGATGTTGGCCTAATCGAGGACGCTAACGTTGGTGCGTCTGTCCTCCCACGGGATTTGCAGGATCTTGTGGGGACATCGTTGATGTTATTTCTCCAGCGATTTTAGGTGTCTACTGTATATGGTCCACGTCTCTGAGCCTTACAGGAGGGCAGGTATCACTACAGCTCTGTAGACCATAAGCTTGGTGACAGATTTGAGGGCCTGATCTTCGAACACTCTTTTCCTCACTGGTGCACTGGAGGGGGTGTTGAACCTTGTCGTCGATGTCTGTCCTTGCTGATAATAGGCTCCCAAGATATGGAAAGTGGTCCAAGTTGTCCAGAGCCGTGCCGTGGATCTTGATGACTGGGGGGCAGTGCTGTGTGGCGGGTCAGGTTGGTGGAGGACCTCTGTCTTACAGATGTTTAGTATAAGGCCCATGCTTTTGTATGCCTCGGTGAAGCTGTTGACTATGACTTGGAGTTCAGTCTCTGAATGTGCGCAGACGTAAGCATCGTCCGCGTACTGTAGATCGACGACAGAGGTTGGGAAGGTCTTGAATTAGTCCTGGAGACAATGAAGGTTGAACAGGTTCCCATTGGTTCTGCAGTTTAGTTCCACTCCAGCGGGGAGCTTGTTGAGTGTGATGTGGAGCGAGGAAGATCGTGAAGAGGGTTGGCGCGATGTCATAGCCCTGCTTGTCCCCGGTCTGGACGTGGATTGGGTCTGTGGTGGATCCGTTGGTCAAGATCACAACTTGCATGGCATGTTGTTGTGGAGCAGGCGGAGGATGACGACAAACTTTTGGGGACAGCCGAAACGGAGGAGGACGCTCCATAGTCCCTTGCGGTTGACAGTGTCAAAGGCCTTTGTAAGATCAAAGAAGGCCATGTACAAGGGTTGGTGCTGTTCCCTGCATTTTTCTTGCAGCTGTCGCGCCGTAAAAATCATGTTCATTGTACCCCGTAGTAGACAAAATTCGCACTGTGACTCCGGGAGGAGCATCTCAGCCATAGGGAGAAGAGGGTTGAGGAGGATTCTAGCGACGACTTTCCCAGTGGCTGATAATAGGGAGATTCCTCTGTAGTTGCCGCAGTCAGACTTGTCCCTTTTTTTAAAGATGGTCATGATTACTGCATCTCTGAGATCTCCAGGCATGCTCTCCTCCTTCTAAATGAGAGAGATGAGATCATGCATTCGTGCCAATAGTGCCTCTCTGCCCTATTTTAGCACCTCATCAGGGATTCCATCCGCTCCCGTTGCCTTGTTGTTCTTGAGCTGGCAGATGGCCTTTTCTATCACTTGTAGGGCTGGGGTTTTGCTGAGATGGTGGTGGGTAGCTTGCTGTGGGATGGAGTCGAGGACACTCGAGTGAAAGGCAGAGTCTCGGTTAAGGAGATCTTTGAAGGGCTCCTTCTAGCAGGTCCTGACTACCTTGGTGTGCTTGATAAGTGTCTCCCCATTCTTGGCCAGCAGTAGGGTAGGGCCTTAGGTGCTTGGGCCATAGGTAGCCTTGACTGCAGTGAAGGATCCTCGCACTTCCTGGCTGTCTGCCAGCTGCTGAATCTCCTATGCTTTCTCCACCCACCATCTATTCTTTAGGTCATGAGTTTTTTGTTGGACCTTGGCCTTAAGCAATCTGTAATGCTGCTTTGCTGCTCCCGAGTTGGGTTGTTGTTTTAGGTTCAGGAATGCCCTGTGCTTGTGATTTATTAGCTCTTGGACCTCCTGGTCATTCTCATCAAACCAGTCCTGATGTTTCTTGGTTGAGTGACCGAGCGTCTCTTCGCAGGCACTGGTTATGGTGGCCCGGAGGGCAGACCAAGCGCTGTGGGCATTCTGCATCATCAAAGGTCACCAGGTTAGCAGTGAGGCACTGGCTGCATAGGGCTCTCTTAGCTGGGTCTTTGAGTGCCCCAGCATTAACTTTTTTGTGGCACTGCTTCTACTGCTGTCGCCGCTTTGGGGCTATGTTGATGTTGATGATAGAACGGATTAGGCGGTGGTCCGTCCAATGGTTGTCAGCTCCTGTTATGGCGTGGGTGATGCGCACATCTTTGCGATCCCTGGCTCGAATGATGACATAGTCGAGCAGGTGCCAGTATTTGGAGCGAGGGTGTTGCCACGATGCCTTGTACTTGCCCCTCTGGCAGAACAAGGTGTTAGTGATGACAAGGTCGTGCTCTAGGCATTTTGTCAGGCGCAGGGTACTACTGGAATTGGTTTTCCCTACCCGCTCTCTGCCATTCACACCTCCCCAGAGGGCTGTGTCCTTGCCGACCCTGGCGTTGAAGTTGTCGAGTATGATCAGTTTGTCATCTGTAGGGATTTTTCGAGGCTGGAGTAAAAACCCTCTTTGGTCTCATCTGTTGGTGGGTACGCACTGATGACTGTGGCGCACTGGTTCCGGCGCAATTGACCCCATTGTTCCACCATCGGCACTCAGCTCCTCTGAGGATGACATGAAGTTGTCGGGGTTCGAGGAATACGAGGCTCCTGGGACCAATGATGTGCAGCAACGCAGTTCTGGGATTGATTTCCACAGGCTATCTCTCCGGAGGGTGAATCGGCAAAGTCGGTCTGCTGACAGACAGATAGACATGGAACTGGACATTGTGGGAATGTCCAAGTGGGAATGTCCAAGGAGAGCATCCAAATCAGCCATCAGCTCCTTGATGTCTTGGGTAGGATTCCCGCGAGCATCGACAGTCTGAAAGCGACCATTACGGAGGTAGGGTTGCAAATTGTCGATGTGAGCCATGATACCAGCAAGGCCATCAATGACCACATGAGGCTGGTGGCCTCCAGCAGTGACAGTGGAGTCCCGGAGAGTGTTGCGCGAACCCTTGCAGAATTTGGTGCATCACAGGCACAAGCTCTACTTCAGCTTGGGCAGGTGATGCAGTCCATGCCTGCCTCCATACCCTCTGCGTTCCCCACTGTCACACGGGGAAGTGACGGTTCCGAAGCAGGCCAGCAAGGTGTTAGTTTAAATCATGCTCCGGTTGCTAGGGGCCAGCCTCGTCAGTGACTGAGTGGCTCCAGGGATATGGGAGGTGATGTCATTCCTCCGGATAACAGCATTCCGTCTCCCCCCACTCAGTCGTCAACCAAACATCAACGACGGTTGTCACCCAAACCACCTGGGACTGGCGATGCTGACGACGAGGCTAGCCAGTCAGAAGCAGGGCCTTCCATGCCACGAGCTGGTCCAGTGCATCTCCAGACACCGTCTCCATTGTCACCCCCCAACACAGCAGCACTCTGGCAGCCTTGCTGCATGCCCTGGTGCCACTTTGATTAGGAGCAGCAGGCAAGGGGAGTGGGAGGCGGGGGGGGGGTGGTGATGAAGGGAAGGGGGCCGAAAGACTGAGAGAAAAAATAGTGGGGCAGCAATTGATGTTGTTGGATTATGTTGTTGATGCTGGATGCATGGTATATTATGTTACAGTATCATTATGTTACAGTATCACGCTGGATTATGTTGTTGATGTCTTGATGCTGGATTATATTCTGATAATGTTGTTGAATTATCACACTGCTGGATGCAGCTCATTTTATTTAAGTCTCACAATGAATGTTACAAAGTTTACAATGTTCAATACATTTTTTCTTTACCTTAACCATTTCTATGTAGTGTCTCATTTGCAGAATAAGAGGAGGAATAGTCAACATGATGGAATAGAGTGGCCAGGCAACGGTCAAACATGCCATTCGCTCTTCAAGCAAAGCGTTCAATTAACGTAGAAACATAGAAAATAGGTGCAGGAATAGGCCAATCGGCCCTTCGAGCCTGCACCGCCATTCAATAAGATCATGGCTGATCACTCCCTCAGTACCCCTTTCCTGCTTTCTCTCCATACCCCTTGATCCCCTTAGTCGTAAGAGCCATATCTAACTCCCTCTTGAATATATCCAATGAACTGGCATCAACATCTCTCTGCGGCAGGGAATTCCACAGGTTAACAACTCTCTGAGTGAAGAAGTTTCTCCTCATCTCAGTCCTGAATGGCCTGCCCCTTATCCTGAGATGATGTCCCCTGGTTCTGGACTTCCCCAACATCGGGAACATTCTTCCCGCATCTAACCTGTCCCGTCCCGTCAGAATCTTATATGTTTCTATGAGATCCCCTCTCATCCTTCTAAACTCCAGTGAATAAAGGCCCAGTCATTCCAGTCTCTCCTCATATGACAATCCAGCCATCCCTGCAATCAGTCTGGTGAACCTTCGCTGCATTCCCTCAATAGCAAGAACGTCCTTTCTCTAATCAGGAGACCAAAACTGAACACAATATTCCAGGTGAGGCCTCACTAATGTCCTGCACAACTGCAGTAAGACCTCCCTGCTTCGATACTCAAATCCCCTAACTATGAAGGCCAACATACCATTTGCCTTCTTCACCGCCTGCTGTACCTACATGCCAACTTTCAATGACTGATGAACCATGATACCCAGGTCTCGTCGCATCTCCCCTTTTCCTAATCTGTCACCATTCAGATAATATTCTGCCTTCCCATTTTTGCCCCCAAAATGGATAACCTCACATTTATCCACATTATACTGCATCTGCCATGCATTTGCCTACTCACCTAACCTGTCCAAGTCACCCTGCAGCCTCTTAGCGTCCTCCTCACAGCTCACACCGCCACCCAGTTTAGTGTCATCTGCAAACTTGGAGATATTACACTCAATTCCTTCATCTAAATCGTTAATGTATATTGTAAAGAGCTGGGTCCCAGCACTGAGCCCTACGTCACTCCACTAGTCACTGCCTGCCATTCTGAAAAGGACCCATTTATCCTGACTCTCTGCTTCCTGTCTGCCAACCAGTTCTCTATCCACGTCAGTACATTACCCCCAATACCATGCGCTTTGATTTTGCACATCAATCTCTTGTGCAGGACCTTGTCAAAAGCCTTTTGAAAGTCCAAATACACCATATCCACTGGTTCTCCCTTGTCCACTCTGCTAGTTACATCCTCAAAAAATTCCAGAAGATTCGACAAGCATGATTTCCCTTTCATAAATCCATGCTGACTTGGACCGATACTGTCACTGCTTTCCAAATGCGCTGCTATTTCATCCTTAATGATAGATTCCAACATTTTCTCCACTACTGATGTCAAGCTAACCGGTCTATAATTACTCGTTTTCTCTCTCCCTCCTTTTTTTAAAAGTGGTGTTACATTAGCTACCCTCCAGTCCATAGGAACTGATCCAGAGTCAATAGACTGTTGGAAAATGATCACCAATGCATCCACTATTTCTAGGGCCACTTCCTTAATACTCTGGGATGCAGACAATCAGGCCCCGGGGATTTATCAGCCTTCAATACCATCAATTTCCCTAACACAATTACTCGCCTAATAAAGATTTCCTTCAGTTCCTCCTTGTCATTAGACCCACTGTACATTCGGAAGGTTATTTGTGTCTTCCCTCGTGAAGACAGAACCGAAGTATTTGTTCAATTGGTCTGCCATTTCTTTGTTCCCCATTATAGATTCACCTGAATCCGACTGCAAGGGACCTACATTTGTCTTCACTAATCTTTTTCTATTCACATATTTATAGAAGCTTTTGCAGTCAGTTTTTATGTTCCCGGCAAGCTTCCTCACGTACTCTATTATCACGTACTCCCCCTCTTAATTAAAACCTTAGTCCTCCTCTGTTGAATTCTAAATTTCTCCCAGTCCTCAGGTTTGCTGCTTTTTCTTGTCAATTTATATACCTCTTCCTTGGTTTTAACACTATCCTTAATTTCCCTTGTTAGCCACAGTTGAGCCACCTTCCCCGTTTTATTTTTTACTCCAGACAGGGATGTACAATTGCTGAAGTTCATCCATGTGATCTTTAAATGTTTGCCATTGTTTATCCACCGTCAACCCTTTAAGTATCCTTTGCCAGTCTATTCTAGCCAATTCACGCCTCATACCGTCGAAGTTACCTTTCCTTAAGTTCAGGACCCTAGTTTCCGAATTAACTGTGTCACTCTCCATCTTAATAAAGAATTCTACCATATTATGGTCACTCTTCCTCAAGGGGCCTCGCACAACAAGATTACTAATTAGTTCTTTCTCATTACACATCACCCAGTCTAGGATGGCCAGCTCTCTAGTTGGTTCCTCGACATATTGTTCTAGAAAACCATCCCTAATACACTCCAGGAAATCCTCCTCCACCATATTGCTACAGTTTGGTTAGCCCAATCAATATGTAGATTAAAGTCGCCCATGATAACTGCTGTACCTGTATTGCACACATCCCTTATTTCTTGTTTGATGCTGTCCCCAACCTCACTACTACCGTTTGGTGGTCTGTACACAACTCCCACTTGCGTTTTCTGCCCTTTGGTATTCCGTAGCTCCACCCATACCGATTCCACATCATCCAGGCTAATGTCCCTCCTTACTATTGCATTAAATTCCTCCTTAACCAGCAACGCCACCCCGCCTTCTTTTCCTCTCTGTCTATCCTTCCTAAATGTTGAATACCCCTGGATGTTGAGTTCCCAGCCTTGGTCACCCTGGAGCCATGTCTCCGTGATGCCAATTATGAGCTACCGACGTAAGGCTTTTGCAGTGGCAAAATCTCCACGATGCCTCCCCTGTGGTTGTGGTGGTGGTGGTGGCACGGGTTCCTCGCCAGGCTCCTCTTCTTCCTCTTCCTCCTCCTCCTCCTCCTCCTCCTCCTCCCCCTTCTCTCCTCAGGTGCTCCTGCAATCCCCAGTGGCAATTCCTGTCCCCTCAGATGGCTAAGTTGTGTAGCATGCAGCACACCACAATGTACACAGAGACCTGCTGAGGGGAGTATTGCAGGCAGCCTCCAGAGTGGTCCAGACATCGGAAGCACTGCTTGAGCATTCCAATTGTCTGTTTGACTTTGTTGCGTATGGTTGCATGGTTCTCATTATAGTGATGCTCGGCATCTGTCCGAGGGTTCCAAAGGGGAGTCATGAGTCAGGTGGCAAGGCCGTAACCTTTGTCCCCAAGCATCCAGCTCTGGCCTTGTGGTTGATCTGGAACCTGCGTGAGACACTGCTCTCATGCAAGATGAAAACATCATGGATGCTCCCTGGATATTAGACATTGACTGCCATGATGTGCTGAGTATAGTTTCAGCCGATCTGTACATTAATTATGCTGCATCCAGCATTAACCACTGTGATACTGTAACATAATGGGTCCATCTGGTTTTTCTGGGCGGGTCATCGGGCGGATGTTAAATCGGGCGAAATGCTCAAAAGTTCTGCCCGGGGTTGCTAGCGCAGCGATGCACGACGATTTACGTGATCCCAACTGTCAAGTAAGCAGCAGGGCGGTAAGTTTTAGCATACCACAAACCAGTGGCGCAAGTTCCGTCCAGGCGCAAAATCTTGTGCGCTGCATTTCGCACCCAAAAACTCATTTTTGCACCCCACCGAGGCGCTAAATGGGGCACAAATCAGCTGAAAATCCAGCCCGAGTCTATGAGCCTCAGCCATCTATGCTCTATAGATAGCCATCTATTCTCCATAGATAGCCATCTAATCTCCTTAGATAGCACACCAGGCCAAATTTCCTCTTAAGGCTCCCACCTTCCCGAGCCTTAAACTCGCATCTTTCTCTAGCTTCTCTTTGATCTCCCCTCCTGACCTCTCCATGCTCATCTTATCCATGAGACCAACTTCCTGCTCTCTTGACCATATTCTCACTAAACTGCTGACCACCCAACTTCCTTTTTTGGCTCCCATGTTAAGCCAACATTGTTAACGATTCTCTCTCTTCAGGTACTGTTCCCCTCTCCTTCAAATCTGCGGTCATCACCCCTCTCCTCAAAAACAGCCCTTGACCCCACTGTGCTTGCTAGCTATGGCCCCATCTCCAACCTCCCTTTCCTATTTAAAGTCTGTGAACGTGTTGTCACCTCCCAAATCCATGACCATCTTGCCATGAATTCAATGTTTGAAAACTTCAATCTGGCTTTCGCCCTGCCACAGTATCGAAACGGCTCTCATCAAAGTCACAAATCACATCCTTTGTGTCTGTGACTAAGGTAAACTATCCCTCCTCATTCTCCTGGACCTGTCTTCAACCTTTGACACAGTTCACCACTCCATCCTCCTCCAACGCCTCTCCACCATCGTCCAGCTGGGTGGGACTGTACGCACCTGGTTTTATTCTTATCTCTCTAATCGTAGCCAGAAAATCTCCTGCAATGGCTTCTCTTCCCACTCCCACATCTTTACTTCTGATGCCCCCCAGGGATCTATCCTTGGCCCCCCACTATTTCTCATCTGTCTGCTGCCCCTTGGCAACATCATCCGAAAACACAGCATCAGTTTCCACGTGTACACTGATGACACCCAGCTGTACCTCTCCACCACTTCTCTCAACCTCTCCATGTTTCTAAATTGTCAGACTGCTTGTCCGACATCCAGTACTGGATGAGCAGAAATTTTCTACAATTGAATATTGGGAAAACAAATGCCATTGTCTTTGGTCCCCACCACAAACTGTGTTCCCGAGCCACTGACTCCATCCCTCCCCCTAGCGTCGATCTGAGGCTAAACCAGACTATTCTCAACCTATGTGTCATATTTGACCCTGAAATGAGCTTCCGGCCACATATCCACAGCATAACTAAAACCGCCTATTTTCACCTCTGCAACATTGTCCGCCTCCACCCCTGCCTCAGCTCTTCTGCTGCTGAAACCCTCATCAATGCCTTTGTTACCTCTAGACTTGACTATTCCAATGCACTCATAAGAACATAAGAAATAGGAACAGGAGTAGGCCATATGGCCCCTCGAGCCTGCTCTGCCATTCCGCGTTGCGGAATTGGAGCTGAGGGTGGATTCACTCTGGAGCATCCACGATGCTGAGAATGATGTGAGTATCACGTGCAGTGAGTTGGTCTTACCGCAGGAGAAGGGTCCACAGCCAGATAGGGAATGGCAGACCAGCAGGAAGAGTAGTGCAAGGAAGGTAGTGCAGGGGTCCCCTGTGGTCATCCCCCTGCAAAACAGATACACCGTTTTGAGTACTGTTGGGGGGGGATGACTCATCAGGGGAGGGCAGCAGCAGCCAAGTTCATGGCACCGTGGCTGGCTCTGCTGCACAGGAGGACAGGAAAAAGAGTGGGAGCGCGATAGTGATAGGGGATTCAATGGTGAGGGGAATAGATAGGCGTTTCTGCGGCCGCAACCGAGACTCCAGGATGGTATGTTGCCTCCCTGGTGCAAGGGTCAAGGATGTCTCGGAGCGGGTGCAGGACATTCTGAAATGGGAGGGAGAACAGCCAGTTGTCGTGGTGCACATTGGTACCAACGACATAGGTAAAAAAAGGGATGAGGTCCTACGAAACGAATTTAAGGAGCTAGGAGCTAAATTAAAAAGTATGACCTCAAAAGTAGTAATCTCGGGATTGCTACCAGTGCCACATGCTAGTCAGAGTAGGAATCGCAGGATAGCGCAGATGAATACGTGGCTTGAGCAGTGGTGCAGCAGGGAGGGATTCAAATTCCTGGGGCATTGGAACCGATTCTGGAGGAGGTGGGACCAGTACAAACCGGACGGTCTGCACCTGGGCAGGACCGGAACCAATGTCCTAGGGGGAGTGTTTACTAGTGCTGTTGGGGAGGAGTTAAACTAATATGGTAGGGGGATGGGAACCAATGCAGGGAGACAGAGGGAGACAAAAAGGAGGCAAAAGCAAAAGACAGAAAGGAGATGAGGAGGGCAGAGAAACCCAAGGCAAAGAACAAAAAGGGCCACTGTACAGCAAAATTCTAAAAGGACAAAGGGTGTTAAAAAAACAAGCCTGAAGGCTTTGTGTCTTAATGCAAGGAGTATCCGCAATAAGGTGGATGAATTAACTGTGCAAATAGATGTTAACAAATATGATGTGATTGGGATTACGGAGACGTGGCTCCAGGATGATCAGGGCTGGGAACTCAACATCCAGGGGTATTCAACATTCAGGAAGGATAGAATAAAAGGAAAAGGAGGTGGAGTAGCATTGCTGGTTAAAGAGGAGATTAATGCAATAGTTAGGAAAGACATTAGCTTGGATGATGTGGAATCTATATGGGTAGAGCTGCAGAACACCAAAGGGCAAAAAATGTTAGTGGGAGTTGTGCACAGACCTCCAAACAGTAGTAGTGATGTTGGGGAGGGCATCAAACAGGAAATTAGCGGTGCATGCAATAAAGGTGCAGCAGTTATAATGGGTGACTTTAATATGCACATAGATTGGGCTAGCCAAACTGGAAGCAATACGGTGGAGGAGGATTTCCTGGAGTGCATAAGGGATGGTTTTCTAGAACAATATGTTGAGGAACCAACTAGGGGGGAGGCCATCTTAGACTGGGTGTTGTGTAATGAGAGAGGATTAATTAGCAATCTCATTGTGCGAGGCCCCTTGGGGAAGAGTGACCATAATATGGTGGAATTCTGCATTAGGATGGAGAATGAAACAGTTAATTCAGAGACCATGGTCCAGAACTTAAAGAAGGGTAACTTTGAAGGTATGAGGCGTGAATTGGCTAGGATAGATTGGCGAATGATACTTGAGGGGTTGACTGTGGATGGGCAATGGCAGACATTTAGAGACCGCATGGATGAATTACAACAATTGTACATTCCTGTCTGGCGTAAAAATAAAAAAGGGAAGGTGGCTCAACCGTGGCTATCAAGGGAAATCAGGGATAGTATTAAAGCCAAGGAAGTGGCATACAAATTGGCCAGAAATAGCAGCGAACCCAGGGACTGGGTGAAATTTAGAACTCAGCAGAGGAGGACAAAGGGTTTGATTAGGGCAGGGAAAATGGAGTACGAGAAGAAGCTTGCAGGGAACATTAAGGCGGATTGCAAAAGTTTCTATAGGTATGTAAAGAGAAAAAGGTTAGTAAAGACAAACATAGGTCCCCTGCAGGCAGAATCAGGGGAAGTCATAACGGGGAACAAAGAAATGGCAGACCAATTGAACAAGTACTTTGGTTCGGTATTCACTAAGGAGGACACAAACAACCTTCCGGATATAAAAGGGGTCAGAGGGTCTAGTAAGGAGGAGGAACTGAGGGAAATCTTTATTAGTCGGGAAATTGTGTTGGGGAAATTGATGGGATTGAAGGCCGATAAATCCCCAGGGCCTGATGGACTGCATCCTAGAGTACTTAAGGAGGTGGCCTTGGAAATAGCGGATGCATTGACAGTCATTTTCCAACATTCCATTGACTCTGGATCAGTTCCTATCGAGTGGAGGGTAGCCAATGTAACCCCACTTTTTAAAAAAGGAGGGAGAGAGAAAACAGGGAATTATAGACTGGTCAGCCTGACCTCAGTAGTGGGTAAAATGATGGAATCAATTATTAAGGATGTCATAGCAGCTCATTTGGAAAAAGGTGACATGATAGGTCCAAGTCAGCATGGATTTGTGAAAGGGAAATCATGCTTGACAAATCTTCTGGAATTTTTTGAGGATGTTTCCAGTAAAGTGGACAAGGGAGAACCAGTTGATGTGGTATATTTGGACTTTCAGAAGGCTTTCGACAAGGTCCCACACAAGAGATTAATGTGCAAAGTTAAAGCACATGGGATTGGGGGTTGTGTGCTGACGTGGATTGAGAACTGGTTGTCAGACAGGAAGCAGAGAGTAGGAGTAAATGGGTACTTTTCAGAGTGGCAGGCAGTGACTAGTGGGGTACCGCAAGGTTCTGTGCTGGGGCCCCAGCTGTTTACATTGTACATTAATGATTTAGATGAAGGGATTAAATGTAGTTTCTCCAAATTTGCGGATGACACTAAGTTGGGTGGCAGTGTGAGCTGCGAGGAGGATGCTATTAGGCTGCAGAGTGACTTGGATAGGTTAGGTGAGTGGGCAAATGAATGGCAGATGAAGTATAATGTGGATAAATGTGAGGTTATCCACTTTGGTGGTAAAAACAGAGAGACAGACTATTATCTGAATGGTGACAGATTAGGAAAAGGGAAGGTGCAACGAGACCTGGGTGTCATGGTACATCAGTCATTGAAGGTTGGCATGCAGGTACAGCAGGCGGTTAAGAAAGCAAATGGCATGTTGGTCTTCTTAGCGAGGGGATTTGAGTACAGGGGCAGGGAGGTGTGGGCTACAGTTGTACAGGACCTTGGTGAGGCCACACCTGAAGTATTGTGTACAGTTTTGGTCTCCTAAATTGAGGAAGGACATTCTTGCTATTGAGGGAGTGCAGCGAAGATTCAGCAGACTGATTCCTGGGATGGTGGGACTGACCTATCAAGAAAGATTGGATCAACTGGGCTTGTATTCACTGGAGTTCAGAAGAATGAGAGGGGACCACATAGAAACGTTTAAAATTCTGACGGGTTTAGACAGGTTAGATGCAGGAAGAATGTTCCCAATGTTGGGGAAGTCCAGAACCAGGGGTCACAGTCTAAGGATAAGGGGTAAGCCATTTAGGACCGAGATGAGGAGAAACTTCTTCACCCAGAGAGTGGTGAACCTGTGGAATTCTCTACCACAGAAAGTAGTTGAGGCCAATTCACTAAATATATTCAAAAGGGAGTTAGATGAAGTCCTTACTACTCGGGGGATCAAGGGGTATGGCGAGAAAGCAGGAAGGGGGTACTGAAGTTTCATGTTCAGCCATGAACTCATTGAATGGTGGTGCAGGCTAGAAGGGCTGAATGGCCTGCTCCTGCACCTATTTTCTATGTTTCTATGTTTCTATAAGATCATGGCTGATCTGATCATGGACTCAGCCCCAAAAGGGGGTAAGTGATTGGCTGGTGATTGGTGGGCAGTTTTTCTTTTTCTTTTCCTTTCTCAGTAGGTAACCTTTATCATTGTTGTTGTCAAATTAAGTTAATCTCGGGGTTAAGTCATGGCAGGAGAGCTCGGACACATGTCATGCTCCTCCTGTGCTATGTGAGAACTCAGGGACGTTTCCGGTGTTCCTGACAACTGCATGTGTGGGAAGTGTATCCTGCTGCAGCTCCTGACAGACTGCATTGCGGCACTGGAACTGCGGGGGGATTCACTCTGGAGCATCCACGATGCTGATGATGCCGTCAATAGCACATTTAGTGAGTTGGTCATACTGCAGGTAAAGGTTACACAGACAGATAGGGGATGGGTGACCAGCAGGAGGAACAGTGGAAGGAAGGTAGTGCAGGGATCCCCTGCAGTCATCCCCCTCCAAAACAGATACACCGTTTTGGGTACTGTTGGAGGTGATGACTCATCAGGGGAGGTCAGCGGCAGCCAAGTTCATGGCACCATGGGTGGCTCTGCTGCACAGGAGGGCAAGAAAAAAAGAGGGAGAGCTATAGTGGTAGAGGATTCTATTGTAAGGGGAATGGATAGACGTTTCTGTGGCCGCAATCGATACTCCAGGATGGTATGTTGCCTCCCTGGTGTAAGGATCAAGGATGTCTCGGAGCGGCTGCAGGACATTTTGGAGGGGGAGGGTGAACAGCCAGTTGTCGTGGTGCATATAGGTACCAACGATATAGATAAAAAATGGGATGAGGTCCTACAAGCTTAATTTAGGGAGCTAGGACTTAAATTAAAAAGTAGGACCTCAAAGGTAGTAATCTCAGGATTGCTACTATGTGCGAGTCAGAGTAGGAATTGCAGGATAGCTCAGATGAATACGTGGCTTGAGGAGTAGTGCAGAAGGGATTCAAATTACTGGGACATTAAAATCAGTTCTGGGGAAGGTGGGACCAGTACAAACCGGACGGTCTGCACCTGAGCAGGACCGGTACCAATGTCCTAGGGGGAGTGTTTGCTCGTGCTGTTGGGGAGGGGTTAAACTAATATGGCAGGGGGATGGGAACCTATGCAGGAAGACAGAGGAAGTAGAATGGGGGCAAATGCAAAAGATAGAAAGAAGAAAAGTAAAACTGGAGGGCAGAGAAACCCAAGGCAAAAATCAAAAAGGGCCACATTACAGCAAAATTCTAAAGGGGCAAAATGTGTTAAAAAAAACAAGCCTGAAGGCTCTGTGCCTCAATGCGAGGAGTATTCATAATAAGGTGGACGAATTAACTGCGCAGGCAGCAATTAACAAATGTAATTGGCATCACGAAGACATGGCTCCAGGGTGACCAAGGCTGGGAACTCAATATCCAGGGGTATTCAAAATTCAGGAAGGATAGACAGAAAGGAAAAGGAGGTGGGGTAGCGTTGCTGGTTAAAGAGGAAATTAACACAATAGTAAGGAAGGACATTAGCTTGGATGATGTGGAATCTGTATGGGTGGAGTTGCGGAATACCAAAGGGCAGAAAACGCTAGTGGGACTTGTGTACAGACCACCAAACAGTAGTAGTGAGGTTGGGGACAGCAC
Organism: Pristiophorus japonicus; assembly: GCF_044704955.1. Lineage (NCBI taxonomy): Eukaryota > Metazoa > Chordata > Chondrichthyes > Pristiophoridae > Pristiophorus > Pristiophorus japonicus. Next base: position 54,460,183 of record NC_091980.1, read on the forward strand.
CAAACAAGAAATTAGAGATGCATGCAATAAAGGTACAGCAGTTAACATGGGCGACGTTAAACTGCATAGAGATTGGGCTAACCAAACTGGTAGCAATATGGTGGAGGAGGATTTCCTGGAGTGTATTCGGGATGGTTTTCTAAACCAATATGTTGAGGAACCAACTAGAGGGCTGGCCATCCTAGACTGGGTGATGTGTAATGAGAAAGGACTAATTAGCAATCTTGTTGTGCAAGGCCTCTTGGGGAAGAGTGACCATAATATGGTAGAATTCTTTATTAAGATGGAGAGTGACACAGTTAATTCAGAGATTAGGGTCCTGAACTTAAGGAAAGGTAACTTCGATGGATGAGAAGTGAATTGGCAAGAATATACTGGCGAATGATGCTGAAAGGGTTGACGGTGGATAGGTAATGGCAAACATTTAAAGATCACATGGATGAACTTCAACAATTGTACATCTCTGTCTGGAGTAAAAATAAAACGGGGAAGGTGGCTCAACCGTGGCTAACAAGGGAAATTAAGGACAGTGTTAAATCCAAGGAAGAGGCATATAAATTGGCCAGAAAAAGCAGCAAACCTGAGGACTGGGAGAAATTTAGAATTCAGCAGAGGAGGACAAAGGGTTTAATTAAGAGAGGGAAAATGAGAGGAAGCTTGCTGGGAACATAAAAACTGACTGCAAAAACTTCTATAGATATGTGAAAAGAAAAAGATTCGTGAAGACTAGGCCCCTTGCAGTCAGATTCAGGTGAATTTATAATGGGGAACAAAGAAATGGCAGACCAATTGAACACATACTTTGGTTCTGTCTTCACGAAGGAAGACACAAATAACTTTCCGGAAATACTAGGGGACCGAGGGTCTAGTGAGAAGGAGGAACTGAAGGAAATCCTTATTAGGTGGGAAATTATGTTAGGGAAATTGATGGGATTGAAGGCCGATAAATCCCTGGGGCCTGATAGTCTGCATCCCAGAGTACTTAAGGAAGTGGCCCGAGAAATAGTGGATGCATTGGTGATCATTTTCCAACTGTCTATTGACTCTGGATCAGTTCCTATGGACTGGAGGGTAGCTAATGTAACACCACTTTTTAAAAAGGAGGGAGAGAGAAAATGAGTAATTATAGACCGCTTAACCTGACATCAGTGGTGGGGAAAATGTTAGAATCAATTAATAAGATGAAATAGCAGCGCATTTGTAAAGCAGTGACAGTATCGGTCCAAGTCAGCATGGATTTATGAAAGGGAAATCATGCTTGATAAATCTTCTAGAATTTTTTGAGGATGTAACTAATACAATGGATAAGGGAGAACCAGTGGATGTGATGTAGTTGGACTTTCAAAAGGCTTTTGACAAGGTCCCACACAAGAGATTGGTGTGCAAAATTAAAGCACGTGGTATTGGGGGTAATGTACTGACGTGGATAGAGAACCGTTTGGCAGACGGAAGCAGAGATTCGGGATAAACGGGTCCTTCTCAGAATGGCAGGCAGTGACTAGTGGGGTGCCGCAGGGCTCAGTGCTGGGACCCCAGCTCTTTACAATACACATTGATGATTTAGATGAAGGAATTGAGTGTAATATCTCCAAGTTTGCAGATGACACTAAGCTGGGTAGCAGTGTAAGCTGTGAGGAGGATGGTAAGAGGCTGCAGGGTGACTTGGACATGTTAGGTAAGTGGGCAAATGCATGCCAGATGCAGTATAATGTGGATAAATGTAAGGTTATCCACTTTGGTGGCAAAACCACGAAGGCAGAATATTATTTGAATGGCGGCAGATTAGGAAATGGGGAGGTGCAACGAGACCTGGCTATCATGGTACGTCAGTCATTGAAAGTTGGCATGCAGGTACAGCAGGTGGTGAAGAAGGCAAATGGTATGTTGGCCTTCATAGCTAGGAGATTTGAATATAGGAGCAGGGAGGTCTTACTGCAGTTGTACAGGGCCTGGGTGAGGCCTCACCTAGAATATTGTGTTCAGTTTTGGTCTCCTAATCTGAGGAAGGACGTTATTGCTATTGAGGAAGTGCAGCGAAGGTTCACCAGACTGATTCCCGGGATGGCAGGACTGACTTATGAGGAGAGAGTGGATCGACTGGGCCAGTATTCACTGAAGTTTAGAAGGATGAGAGGGGATCTCATAGAAACATAAAATTCTGACACGACTGGACAGGTTAGATGCAGGAAGAATGCTCCCGATGTTGGGGAAGTCCAGAACCAGGGGACACAGTCTAAGGATAAGGGGTAAGCCATTTAGGACTGAGATGATGAGAAACGTCTTCACTCAGAGAGTTCTTAACGTGTGGCATTCTCTACCGGAGAGTTATTGATTGGCTATATTCAAGGGGGAGTTATATATGGCCCTTATGGCTAAAGGGATCAAGGGGTATGGAGAGAAAGCAGGAAAGAGATCCCCATGATCTTATTGAATGGTGGTGCAGCCTCTAAGGGTTGAATGGCCTACCCCTGCACCTATTTTCTATGTTTCTATGTTTCCACTTCCCTGCCCGCTCCCCATAACCCCTTATCCCATAATTGTTTAAGGAACTGTTGATTTCTGTCTTAAATTTATTCAATGTCCCAGCTTCCACAACTCTCTGAGGCAGCGAATTCCACAGATTTACAACCCTCTGAGAGAAGAAATTTCTCCTCATCTCTGTTTTAAATGGGCGGCCCCTTATTCTAAGATCATGCCCTCTAGTTCTAGTAACCCCCATCAGTGGAAACATCCTCTCTGCATCCACCTTGTCAAGCCCCCTCATAATCTTATACATTTCGATAGGATCACCTCTCATTCTTCTGAACTCCTATGAGTAGAGGCTCAACTTACTCAACCTTTCCTCATAAGTTAACCCCCTCATCCCCGGAATCAACCTAGTGAACTTTCTCTGAACTACTTCCAAAGCAAGTATATCCTTTCGTAAATATGGAAAATAAAACTGCACGCAGTATTCCAGGTGTGGCCTCACCAAAACTTTGTATAGCTGTAGCAAGACTTTCCTGCTTTTATACTCCATCCCCTTAGCAACAAAGGCCATAATAGCATTAGTATTCCTGATCACTTGCTGTACCTGCATACTATCCTTTTGTGTTTCATGCACAAGTAACCACAGGTCCCGCTGTACTATGGCACTTTGCAATCTTTCTCCATTTAAATAATAACTTGCTCTTTGATTTTTTTCTGCCAAAGTACATGACCTCACACTTTCCAACATTATACTCCATCTGCCAAATTTTTGCCCACTCACTTAGCCTGTCTATGTCCTTTTGCAGATTTTGTCTGTCCTCTTTACACATTGCTTTTCCTCCCATCTTTGTATCATGAGCAAACGTGTCTACGTTACACTCAGTCCCCTCTTCCAAGTCAATATAGATTGTAAATAGTTGGGGTCCCAGCACTAATCCCTGCGGCACCCCACTAGTTACTCGTTGCCAACCAGAGAATGAACCATTTATCCCGACTCTCTGTTCTCTGTTAGTTAGCCAATCCTCTATCCATGCTAATATATTATCCCCAACCCCGTGAACTTCTATCTTGTGCCTTTTATGTGGCACCTTGTCAAATGCTTTCTGAAAGTCCAAATACACCACATTCACTGGTTCCCCTTTATCCAGCCTGTTCGTTACATCCTCAAAGAACTCCAGCAAATTTGTCAAACATGACTTCCCCTTCATAAATCCATCTGCCAGACCGAATTTTGTTTAACCAAATGTCCTGCTACTGCTTCTTTAATAATGGGCTCCAACATTTTCCCAAACGCAGATGTTAGGCTAACTGGTCTATAGTTTCCTGCTTTATGTCTGCCTCCTTTTTGAAATAAGGGCATTACATTTGCAGTTTTCCAATCTGCTAGGACCTCCCCAGAGGTTGGAGGTCTGGGGAGGTCCTAGCAGACCTCCTGGTCTGGTCTCTCACATTCTACACTACATAAACTTGAGGTCATCCAAAACTCAGCAGCCCGTGTCCTAATTCGTACCATCATAGTCACCCATCACCCCTGTGCTCGCTGACCTACCTTGGCTCCTGGTTAAACAATGCCTCGATTTCAAAATTCTCATCCTTGTTGACAAATCCCTCCATGGCTTTGCCCCTCCCTATCTCTGTAATCTATTTCAGCCTTACAACCCCATGAGATGTCTGCGTTCCTCAAATTCTGCCTGCTTGAGCATCCCTGATTATAACTGCTCAACCATCAGTGGCCATGCCCTAAGCTCTGGAACTCCCTCCCTAAATCTCTCTACCTCCCTACCTCTCTTTCCTCCTTTAAGACAAGCTTTTGGTCCTCTGTCGTAATTTCTTTTTATGTGCCTTGGTGTCAAATTTATCTCTTTTGTCTTATAACACTGCTGTGAAGTGCTTTGGGACGTTTTACTACGTTAAAGGCAGAATATAAATAAAAGTTGTTGTTGTTGTTGTTATTCCATGCAGGCTGCCATGGAAGAGCCTACAGTCACCATCACCTGTGACCTGCTGGTGTTCATCTTGGAGATGGGCTCCTCCATTCTTTGAACATTTGCAGACATCACGCTCGCAAAAACTGTCAGAGCCTCCTGCACTTCTTGCTGCACCTCCAGGATCACCCTTTTCTGGATGACCCCCAAGGCTTAGCATTTGCATGCAGCTGAGATGGGAGTGTCCTGCACCCTCCAGCGAGGAGTCTCCATTGCTGTTCCTGTATCCACCATCTGCTCTTGCTCACTTGTGGCTTGTGACGGACCCAGTGACAACACTACTCTATCTCATGTTGGTCCCTCCGAGGTTTTTGTCTCTGTGATGGTGCTGGGTGCGCTCATAAGAACATAAGAACATAAGAAATAGGAACAGGAGTAGGTCATACGGCCCCTCAAGCCTGCTCTGCCATTTAATAAGATCATGGCTGATCTGATCATGGACTCAGCTCCACCTCCCTGCCCGCTCCCCATAATCCCTTATCCCCTAATCGTTTAAGAAATTGTCTATTGCTGTCAAATTTCTTCAATGTCCCAGCTTCCACAGCTCTCTGAGGCCGCGAACTCCACAGATTAACAACCCTCTGAGAGAAGAAATTTCTCTTCAACTCTATTTTAAATGGGCGGCCCCTTATTCTACGATCATGCCCTCATGTCTGGTTACGCTGCACCTTCGGAGTCTGGAGGCTCCTCTGAGGAGTTGTCTTGCTCTTCCTCCTGGACAGTGATGGGGCGGGAGGAGGGAGAGGGGCTCTTGATGGACTTGTGGGAGAGTAAAGAGATGAGTTAGACATGTCATATGAAGAATGGGTACACATATCATTATACACATGATGACCATTCAGTGGTTGATGACATCAGTTCCCATATGCCATGTAGCTATACGATATGTAATTCTGTCACCAGATTGCTCAGCTTTCCCCTCTCTCCGTCTCCCACCTTCAGCTGCTTGGCCACTCCTGAGACTTCCAATACGGCCTCCTCTGCTGTTTGAGGGTCGCAAATGATGGAGGCCCACCTCCAGTTCTCGCCATCTCCCTCTTATTGTGTGCTCTCTTCTCATGCAAGGTGGCAAAGAAGAGAAGGTTGAGTGAGAGTGATGGAATGATTATAAGGAATGGATGGGTTACATCTTTAGAGGGAGACTATGATGGATTGGGGTGGCAATGCCAAGTGGGCTCCTTGCATGTTGTTAGTTGGTATGATTGCATTAGGATGAGGCTGAGTGTGAGAAGTGGTTAGTAAGGTGGGAATGTGACAATGTAGATAGAGAACGAAGGATGGATGGACCTGTAAGGTATGTTAGTGTGAGTAAGGATGTGCAGGAGTAGGGTTAGGAAGGCAGAGTGATGGGGATGTGATGAGAGGCACAGCAGGATGAAGTTGAGTGTAGCTTTGTACCCACCTTCCCAGATCTAATGAGATAATTGAAACGTTTGCGGCACTGCACTGAACGCATCGCTGCTGTTGACCTTTTCTGCAATTTGGAGCCAGGCTCTTTTTGTCTCCTGAGAAGTCTCTTTTACCTATTGGAAAGGAAGAGGATCTCCTTGCGTGCTCCGACTCCCTCCACAATATGGAGGGAGTGATCTGAGAACCTGGGTGCAGCTCTCCACCTCTGTGTAGTCATCTTACCAACTGATTGGAGCACTCAAAACATCCAATGTGCTGCCTGCACACTCCTTGATGAATCTTCAATTGCAATGTGGCCATGGCTCCTTTAAATATACCAACTGAAAATGCGACACGGATGACATCATTAGACCCGCACCATTTAATAAGGCCGGGTAACACGCAGGGCGCGCTCAATAGGCCCCATTACCATATTATCGATTTCTGTAGCGGGATGGAAGCAACAACGGGGTCACGACATGCCATGCCGACCACCAGCACCCGCTCAGGTACAGAAAATTCCAACTAAAGTTTCTTGAATCTGTAAACAAATTAACAAGACAGAATAAGAAAAACAATTCCAAGGTAGACAAAGAAACATGTATGTGGTTTCTAAGTGCAGTATGTTTACAGCAATGACCTCAACTACACAGGAATGTGGAATGTAAACTGCACTCAGTAAATGGGATTAGGAAGCAACAGGATTTCAGGTCAAGGGGGATAAACAGATGAAATTCGGGGTGCGGTAACAACCGTGAGGCGGGAGTTCCTGTATCAGGTGTGGAAGTCTCACCCGGCAAGCTATATTGGGCTTACCGCCCCCGCGTGGAAATGCAGTACAAAATCTCGTACTGCAGTTCTTCTCGGAGGTGGGACCCGGGCACAAAGGCACGCACCGTTTCCAGCGCTACGCGGTGGGACGCTGCAGGCAGGAAACAGGGCCATTGCTGGACCATCAGGGAGCAGGATATCGTGGCAGCAGCCCAGCACACTGTTGGGCTGCAAGATCACGGCATGGACCCCGTGATCTACAAACAAGAAGGCCATTTTTTTTTTACTGCTGCACCTCCCCTTTAATTTTCAGCACATGAGCAGCCTACAGGGTATTGTCCACGGCAGCTACCGAATTTTCGCCCCTGGGGGCGCTAACGGGAGATGCAAATGACCCAAGTTTTTCCCCCTCAGTGCTCAAGGTGTTCTTCGATCAAACAAGCATAGACTGCAACTGTGTCTTTCTGTTATGTATGTAACCCTTGGCAACCTGTATCACACCACCACCAGAGGGCCTACTTGTTGGAGTCCCAAAGGATCCCAGCATCTCTTGGGTGCACTGTATATAAGCAGGCCTCCCACGTTGTACCAAATTAAAGGAGCTAAGGTCACACTTACTCATTGCATACAGTACTCAGTTTCATCTTAATAATTGCCGAGGTAACGAACAACGGCGCGAAAATGCAAAGAACTGTTGGCATCCTGGAGAAATTCTCAGAAGGGGACGATTGGGAGGCCTTTGTGGAGAGAGTCGACCAATACTTCATGGCCAATGAGCTGGAAGGGGACGAGAACGCTGCCAAATGAAGGGCGATCCTCCTCACCGTCTGTGGGGCAACAACCTAAGGCCTCATGAAGAATCTCCTAGCGCCGGTGAAACCAACAACCAAATCCTATGACAAATTGTGTATGCTGGTCCGGGAGCATCTAAATCCGAAGGAAAGCGTTTTGATGGCAAGGTAGTGGTTCTACACGTGTCAACGGTCGGAGGGCCAGGAAGTGGCGAGCTACGTCGCCGAACTAAGGCGCCTTGCAGGACATTGCGAAATCAATGGATTCCTTGAACAAATGCTGAGAGACTTTTTTGTGCTTGGCATTGAGGTTATCCTTCGCAAACTATTGACTGTTGAAATACCGAATCTGAGCAAAGCCATAACGATAGCCCAGGCATTTATGTCCACCAGCGATAACGACAAACAAATTTCGCAGCATAAAGAGGTTTCGGCCAGTACTGTGCACAAAGTAACATCGTTTTCAAGCAGGAATGCATGTGGCAGAACATACATGCTGGCTGCTGCATGACCTCAGATGACCCAGAGTCCGCCATAAATCGTTAATGCGAGGCAGTTAACACCCTGTTGGCATTGTGGAGGTGATCATCGGGCCCATCAATGTCGCTTCAAGCACTATGCGTGCAAAGGCTGCAGAACAATGGGACACCTCCAGCGAATGTGCAGTCGAGCTGCAAACCCTGCAGAGGAAGATCAATTCTTGGTGGATCAGGCCGAACTAGAGACTCGAACCGAGGAGGCAAAAGTGTACGGGGTACACATCTTCACCACGAAATGTCCACCGATTATGTTAAAACTTGAATTGAACGGAATTCCAGTATCCACGAAACTGGACACGGGTGCGAGTCAGTCGATAATGAGCAAAAAAGCCTTCGACAGGCTGTGGTGCAACAAGGCACACAGGCTAAGAACTTACACTAAAGAGCTGATCCCTGTAATTGGCAGCGCAGAAGTCAAAGTCTCCTATGATGGAGCAATGCACGAACTCCCACTATGGATTGTGCCAGGGGATGGCCCCACACCGTTCGGCAGAAGCTGGCTGGGAAAAATCCGATGGAACTGGGACGACATTCAAGCACTTTCGTCCATCAATCATGCCTCATTTGCCCAGGTTCTCAGCAGATTCCCATCGTTGTTCGAGCCAGGCATTGGAAGTTTCTCAGGGGCTAAGGTGCAGATATACTTGGTTCCCGGTACACAATCCATCCACCACATGGCACGGGCGGCACCGTTGTAGGGGAGGATGAAAACCCCCTCATTTTACCCAAAAGGAAAAGGGCTGTGGGATCGGTCTGTGCTGTGAATTGAAACCAAGACGGTTTGACCTTGGCAGAGCAGTTATTGGACGGGGGAGGACACTGGAGGGCCAATGGTGGGACAGAGTCAGCCCGAAGCATGGGGCTTTCAAGCCAATGGGTGAGCACTTGCTCGAAAACTGTGGGACTGACTCATCACCATTATCGGGCTATTGTCTTCCCCATGTTTACACTATGGAAGGAAATTATGCAGACCTTCAGAAAACTAGGAAACCCAAAACAAACCAACGGCCTACACAATGGCTACAGGAGGCCAACGCAATCAACACCCACTCAAACCTTGAGTAGGTTATCATCAGTGGAAAAAACCCGCAATAATCTAAAACTGCTGCATTTTTCAAAATCACAAAGCCCATCAATGGGAAGAATCGATTTCAGCAGGAGAGGCGGACTGGATAATCTGGCTATAAAAAGGGGTTTCTGACATAGTGTGTGTGGTTCCCTGCCCTTGTGATCCAACAACCAGCAAGCCTCTCGATACTGAAGGAAAACCAGTGTCCGAAAACACCGAAGATAGAAGAAACAACCCACCAGACTGCAGAAGGCACAGTAGTGAGTATAACCTCTGGTCCCTGGAACTCCCAACTCAGTTAGGCCAGGAAAGGTGGGAGGTTGGGCATTGTACTGCTAAACTTGTGTAAAGATTTTCGTTGTGTCCGTTTAGTGGGATTTAGGGGGATTGTTTTGTTGATGTATTGCTGTTTGTTGAGATACACCTTGTCAAATAAATTGGAAGCCTAAGTTCCTCTTGGAATCACCTTGTCTCAGTTCTATTGTATTACATCTCCTGATCATGAGTCTTATGTCAGAACAGTGTAAGGGAAGCTAGGAGCGCCTCAAATGCTCAACTGTGTGTCACAGGCTAGGGAAGAAGGGGTTAGCAGTGAATTAGCTGTGGAGCAGTAAGGGAAGAGGCAGTTGGTGGAGACCTTCCGAAATAGTCGGGACTATCTTCAGTGTCAGGTCACTGAGGCCAAGGGTAGTGAGGGGTCCCTCCAGGAACAGAACTCTCGGTACACCCAGAAAATTTGGGAACTAGAGAATAAATTAAAAGACGTACAGGCAGCCTATAAAGTGGCCAGTAGCAGTGAGTTTGCAGATCACGGTCCCTGCCAGGAGAGGATTAAAACTCTCACCCACGCTCTATCCCAGGCAAAGGGGATGGTCGTCCTGATAGGACCTGGAGGGTCCACAGGGGACAAAGGAGAGTATTGGGGGGATAGAGGAGAATCCAAAGGCAAGAGACGCCCGACCACCTCCTGAGGCACCGGTGGTTTGTCCGGTGGGGTACCAGGAGGAGCGGGGCACGCAGGTAGTAGCATACCCAGGGCTGGGGGCAGGACCAATGTGTCCCGCTCGGCAGCAGGGATGTGAGGCTCCTGCCGAGGGTCAGTTAAGGGCTGGATCAGGCGACCAGGCACTGTCTGCTGCACCGGGTATGGTGGGACAGCCGGAGGTACAGGGACCAGCGCAGAAAGATCCTGAACCAGGGCGGATGTGCCCGGTCAGGCAGTGCAAGTACGGTCCTCCACAGGGAGATGGCCAAGGTCAGGGAGCGCTGGAGAGCGACTTTATTATTCCCCATGGAGTTCAATCACTCAGGGCCATGGTGGCCCATTTGGCCAAACTCACTCGCAGCGGGGACCCATCTATCCACTTCATGGAGGTGATGCAGGCAGGGGAAATTAATGGGTGTGACGAGGAAGAGACAGCCAAGCTGCTGCTCTGCTCTCTCGACAGCAAATTGTACCAGGCCTTACCGGCAGAATGCCGGAGGGGGCAGCGCACATTTACTGAGGTCCAGAGGGCCGTCCTTGAGGCTATGGGCTTCGATGACGGCAGTCCTGTGGGGAGCTCCTCGACCGGGCGAATCTTTCCACGGTACAGACTGGCCACTGGCTGAGGATGCTGGTGGCAAACTGCTTGCCAGAGCTCAAGGCCAGGGCAGAACTGTGGTTCGATTCCCGGGACCCCAACCTCACCAAGGAAGCAGTGGTCAGGCAACTGGCACTGGTCCAATGGAATGGAGGAGGGGAGTAGGAGAAAACCTCCAAAGGTCGGGTAAATGAAGTAAAACCGAACTCGATTCCCAAAAGGGAATGGCACCAGGAGGATGGCCGCTCGTCTGATAAGGAGGGAGTGTGCTACGGGTGCGGGAAAGCTGGGCATTTTAAAAAGGATTGCAGGAGCCCAGTAAAGAGATATGGGGGGAGAAGTCCTTCAGGAGCCGCCCAGAGTGGGGGAAGTGGAGCGAGCTCCTCACCATCCCTTGACGAGATAGTAGCTGCAGTGAGGACAGTGCTGGAGGGGACTGGGAAGGTAGCCACGGCAACAGGCAGGGAAGCACCAGCAACCCTGCCAGTACAGAGGCTGTGACTAGTCCAGACCCAGCCTGCATACCTGTGCCCACTAGAATACGACCCCTGGGGACGACCCTGGGTCAAGATGGAGGTTGAGGGTGTATTGGGTACTTACCTTTTGAACACTGGTGCTTCCAGCACGATAGTCCATTCGGAGGACCCCGCAACCTTACCTCTATCAAACGGGGTGCCGTATCAACTAGTTGGGTTCACAGGAAATGAGAAGGCTGGGTTTTTCTCAGTCCCGCTCGCAGTTCGTTTAGGAGCACTCCAAACACAATGGAAGTACGTCCTGATGAACTGGGAGCAGGTGGGAAAAGGGATCTTGGGGGCTGATTTCATCAGCGCTCGCCAGATTCTAGTAGACTTGAAGAATCACTGTCTATGGGGCATAGTGGGCACGGGAGCAGAGGGAGAAGTCATGGTTATTGATAAGAAACAGGGAAAAGGGACTCTGTGTACAATGAAGCCAAAAGTGGGTTACGACCTGGAGGTTCTGGTCAGTAACACCCCGGCTGAGTACCGGGCCTATGTGCAAGCAAATCTTGCAGCATTTGCCATCCATAAACACGATTGTGGGAGAGTCACAGGAGTGGAGGTTAGAATAGATGGGGATCCCATGTCCCGCCCGCAAAAGCAGTATGGCTTTCCCCGAGAGGCAGAAGCAGACTTGGAGACAGCTTTAAGCTCGCTTGTCGAGCAGGGTATTTTGAGACCCATAGCCACCCATGTGGAAATCGGACAATTCTTGGAGGGCTACGGTGGATTATAGGGTGCTCAATAAAAACATCCCAGCTTGTGCTCCCACAGTAACGGCGGTTGCGAATCTGATAGGGGAAATCCCTGCATCCGCAACCACGTTCACAGTGTTGGACATATCCAACAGGTTCTGGTCTATCCCTGTACGGAGGGAAGACCAGTACAAGTTTGCCTTCACCTTCCGGGAACAGCAGTATACATGGAGCTGCCTCCCACAGGGCTTTCATAATAGTCCCAGCATCTTTCACCAATGCATGGCGAACTGCTTAAAAGGCTTCAGCCAACACACCAACTGGTCCAGTATGTGGACGACCTGTTGTTGTTCACAGACAGCAGTGAGGAACACGGTCCACTGCTGGCCGAACTGCTGGTCTTACTGAACGAAGGGGGTTTTAAAGTTAACCTCAAGAAAGCCCAGATAGGTCTAGGAGAGATAAAATTCCTGGGCATGACGATAAGGGCAGGAGAAAGGGCCATTGATGAGGCTAGAAGAAAGGCAGTGCAGGAACGCCCTGTCGCTAGGGATGTGTCGTGGGTAAGGCTTTTCCTGGGAATCACTGGCTACTGTAGGGACTTCATCGAGGACTATGCAGCCACTGCCGCCCCTCTGCTCAGACTCCTACATAAGGGGGTCGAGTGGGAATGGGACGAGGGCTGTGAGGCAGCATTTGTCCATCTTAAGAGAGACCTGCAGGTAGCACCAGCCCTAGGGGCAATTGATGGGGGGGAGGGATTCTTCCTGGAGGTGGCAGCCAGTGGCAACAGCTTAAGTGCAGTGTTGCTCCAGGAGTGAAACGGTCAGCTGAGACCAGTGGTGTACTCCTCCAGGGTCCTCACGGAGGTAGAAAAGGGATACTCCAATTGTGAGAGCCACTTACTTGCCACCCATTGGGCAGTAAAGAGAGCTCAGATCTTTACCGGAATATCCCCCATTACACTCCTCACCCATCATACCCCGACGTAGATGCTGTTGGACGGGAGGATTAAGGACGGGACAGTGAGCAGTGCTCGAATCACTCGCTGGACCCTCCTCCTCTCCCAAATGACTTTAAAGGTCAAGGGCCTCTGCGAGCCCAGGCTCGCAGCAAATTTAATCTATCCAGGGCAGCTGCATAGATGCTTTGTGGAGGGGGTATGGGACATCAACTTTGGATTTCGGGCAGGGATACACCCCACAGGCCGCGAGATCTACGTTGATGGCTCCAGTTCAGTGTCCGCGGGTACAAGACTCACGGGCTGCGGAGTTTGGGATCCCAAGGTAGGGATTGCCTTGGCTCTTAAACTCCCATGCATCCTGAGTGCCCAGCAGGCGGAACTCTCGGCGGTGATGTATGTGGTCACACACCCCGAGGAATTCCCTACCCCATACACGATTTGCTCGGACAGCATGTTCACTTGCAATTCGTGTACAGAGTATCTGGCGATTTGGTCACGCCAGGGTTACACCTCTGCGGATGGGAAGCCCCTTGTGACCAAACCCCTGCCAGAAAAGATCGTGGCTGCAGTGGGAGAAACCGGGGATGTATATATCCATAAGGTAAGGGCCCACTCCAAAACTGAGCCACGGGAGGAAGGTAACCAGCAGGCAGACCTGCTGGCAAGGGAAGGTGCTCGTACAGGTCGCCCATGGGACCCATATGAGGCAGGCAGGATAGCAGCAGCAAGAAGCAAGCCAGGGACACAAGGGAGCGTAGGGGCGGCTGCGGCCCCGGACCTTAAAGTAGTCCAGATGCAGGATCCGATCCTGAAGACTGCCTTGGCTGCTATCAAAAAGGGGGAAAAGGCAGAGGGCCCATACAGTGCTGCAGATATTGCTGTGCGGGAAGGCATGTTGTTTAAAGGGGACAAATGGATAGTGCCGCCACAACAACGGAGGGAATTGCTTCAGCTGGCCCATGAGGGTCCAGGTGCGGGACACCCTGGGCCGGAATCTACCTGGCAACGGGTAGAAAAGGCAGGGTGGTGGCCAGGCCTCCGGGAAGACGTCTGCAACTTCTGTGCATGCTGTCTGGTTTACGCTGCAAACAACCCAGAAAAGGAAGGTGTCTATGGGTCACGTCAGGCGGGTAGAGGGACCGTGGCAGTCGACCCAGATCAACTACATCGGACCCATACCAGCCGCCCAGGGAGGTTATAAATACTGCCTCGTCCTGGGGGATGTGTTTTCCAAGTGGGTGGAAGCCTTCCCTTGCTGAACAGCTACCGCAGTGGGGACTGCAAAAATCTGGTGACGGAGGTGTTCTCTCGGGGTCTACCTCAAATCGTGGAGTCCGACCAGGGAAGCCACTTCACCGGCCAGGTGATGCAGGCCACCCTAAAGGTGCTGGGGATAAGAGCCAAATGGCATGTCATCGACAACCCTCAGAACTCAGGCCCCATAGAACGCCTGAACCGGACCCTAAAGGAAAGGCTGCGCAAGGAGACGGGAGACTCACCGAACAAGTGGGTGGAGGTCTTACCGTTGGTCCTCATGGGAATCCGGGCCAGTCAGTCAAAGAGCACAGGGTACTCACCCCATGAGCTGATGACGGGCCAGATCATGAGAACCCCAGTGCATGTGTTGGCGCCAGTTCTCACAGAAGGGCAGCTTCGAGAGGTGAACTGGGACCGCTTCGTCAGGAATCTGTTTGAACAGGGAAGGGAATCAGGCACTGGGGGAAGAACAGGCCCCTGTGGATTTGGAGGCTCCGGAGGAGGCAGCGGGCCCCGAAGCTCTACAGCCGGGGATGGTTCACTGCTCCAGTAAGGCTATCCCACCACTGGGTAGAGGTTCCCAGCCCACTAACAGAAATAGGGAGAAAGGCTCTACCATTAGCAAGGTCCAAGGGGAAGCTGAACCTCCCATGGTGGATCAGCTGGGGTTAGCCCAAGAGGTGGAGGAGATAGCATTGCAGCCCATAACGTGGGACTCTGCACCGACAGTAAGGAGTAACAGAGTGCCACAGCCCAGGGCGCCGTGGTCCCCTGTTTACTTAGCTCCCCACCCCAGACCGAGAAGGTGAAAGACAACAGGGAGGGTGCTCTGTTGCACTAGCAAGGGTCTCCCACCGATTATCCGGGGCTCGGGAGGGCCTTGGAGGGCAGCACAAGACTCATTAAAGGGGACTATACGAGCCCCTCAGCGGAGAGCATCCTGGTCCACAGGGTACGGTCAGCCGAGTGGTCGACGACGCCTGTACAGTGACAGGATGTAGCCTGGCCACCCGGGGACGGGTGGCAGTGTATATATTTTCCCTTCCTGTTTTGTTACTTTGTGTTGTGAGTATATGTGTTTAGGTAAGGCAGTGACGGTTGGGTACAGCATTTTTGTGTTCGGAACATGTTACGCGGGCCGAGCCTGGAGAGGTCTCTCAAGGCAAGGCCATGTTCTTCTTGCCTTTCAGATGTCAACACCTCCCTACTGGACGTTAGTGATGCTGGTATCGCTAAGGATCTACACCGGGCACCGAGGGGACACCGAGGACGCCCTGGTTTTCAGATGCTCCGGGGGCAGAGCGCCGACAGTGACCACAGGAGAAGGGACTTTGGCGGCGGATGGCTGGGTCACCTACTCCCACGAGGGGAGATGGCCTGGGTGGTTGGGATCGAACTCCACCAAGTACTCCAACCATAAGGACTTTACCTACGGAGCGGCCTCCATCCCCTGCCCGGAGATCACTGTGGCCACTTCCAGAGTGAGAGTGACAGAAGGCAGGAAGGTATGCCTAACTTGCCAAGGGGAAATACCTCTGGGACGGTGGTGGTGGCTCAGAAAGCTCAAGAGGGACGTGGGAGACCGACACTCGGACTGGGAACGTCTGGATAATGATACCTACTGAACCATCATGGGGTCATCTGGCGGGGTCACGGTGTGCTGGGAGAAATGGTGGGCGTACGACCAAGGAATTTATTTGTGTATGTGGGGATCCACTTGCGTGTGTTCAGAGGGGGTCTCCATTGCTTTCTATAGGTGGTGGCAGGATGTCGGGGATGGGGTGGTATGGGATCGCAGCGGGGAGGTTAGTGTGACCCCCAATCCCCGGGTACCAGTAAACGGCACCGAACTTGTAGTTCGGAAAAGAAAACCCCCACCCACGGCCAAGCCCACCGTCCCACACGGGTGCCCGACAACAACCAGGGGGCCGGGGAATGGTTTAGTATTGGTCCCTACCGAGAAACTACTTTATCAGGGGTTACACTACGCGGTGGCATCAGTGGTGCTAAATATGACAGAAGTCTGCCTACCTACGTGGTGTCCCAGGGAAACCGAGCTGTTATACCAGGCTCTGCTGCGGGAGATGTTCCGGAAGTTCTATGAACTGGACTTCGGGGATGTCAAAGTGACAGACTTGTATAAACAGTGGGATAGGGCCGAACCGGGCAGGCAGAGGCGTGGCACTGTAAATGACATTTTCACGGGGTTTAACACCGGGGCGTCCGCCATAAACAGTTTGGATAACATGCAGCTGGCCCTCCAGATAAATGGGTTAAAGAATCAGCTGCGTAAAATCCTGGGGGACGAGAATACCGTAGTGGGATCCGCGCTCCACGAAGAGGTGGCAATGACAGTTCACTTAAAGGAGATTATCTCTCAATTGGAGGCACAGGCCAGGGCTGTAAACGCCTTGATTCGGGAGGATAGAAAGGCCTCCGATCAAACCGCCCAAAATGAGGTGTTCGTGCTCTATGGGGCCTGGTTGCTGGGAGAGAGACTGAGTAACCTCGACGATCTGAGACAGTGACAGGTCCTGTCCTGGATCAGCAACCAGCACTTAGCAGCACTGCACCCTTATGATAATGTTTTGAGTTCTTGCCAACTTCGTGTAGCGTCGGAAGCCTACCCGGTACCGGTGGACTGTGGAAAGTCAAACCATACCATCATGGGTGTGGTAGTCAGGATGCCCGTGATGGAGGCGTCCCCACGACCAGCACCCCTGTACCGAGTGGAGAATGTGGGAGCCATTCGTGGAGGGGTGCATGTTCGATTCCAAGAGGTCCCACCTTATGTCACAATGTGGGAGCACACTGTGACAGGTACAGATCTCTTGGGTTGTCGGAGCAGGGGAGCACAGGTAATCCTGTGCCCCCAGCACTTGAATGCTTTTGCAAGGCCACAATGCGGGTTCAGCACTGCTGGGGCTGAGCCTTTCAATTGCACAATGGAGGTAATGGCCCCTAACCACATGCCTCCACAGGTAGCATATGTAGGCAGTGGGACATATTGTGTCACCACAAGTGCCCAACGGTATAAACACGGACCGGGAAGGTGGTGTCCAATACCGTACAGCAGCTTTTGCTTTAAACCCAGGGCAGAGGTTCAAGTGGCATACACCAGAATCACACCCATCCCTGAACCTTCCACGATTCACCTCACGGTACAAAACAACCTCAGCCACCTACAACAATATGTCGCCCATTTTGGCTATCCCATTGCCCCACTACCTGAGAAACTTACAGCCCTCCTCCAGGCAGTGGATTTGTCTCAAAAACATTTTTACACCATGGAGCAGAAAACTGAAATTCTAGCAGGGGAGATTGCCCAGATTAAACCCCCAGCATGGTGGGATTTGGGGATACGGGCAGACATACCTGCGTGGATCCAGGTGGGATCGCATGCCTTAGTAATCGGCCAACTCCTGATTGTAGCATATCTGCTAGTTACAAGCTGTAAGCTCAGGAGAAAAGGAAAAAGCAAGCAGTTCCTCAGGCTACTACACAGACAGGAGAGCCGTTGCTAAACACTCAAGGCGTGTAAACAAAGCTTGACCGCGACACTTAGGCGGTTTTGTTATTCCCAGAGATGACTGCGTTTTCATACATGGCCCCTGGGGAGTTTGCAGGGCAGGTTTCTTTGTTTTACGGTTAAGACTGAAATGAGACTCAATGTACAATTGCTGCTGTAACCTTAAGTACATATATGTATATTGCTGTCGTATATTGTAACCTGTTAGATTCTGTGTTTTGTACCGCGTTAAAAGGAATTACGATATATATCGACGGGATCAGTTTAGAGTTAAACTGGGGAAAGTTGGGCAATTTGGGAGACCTAGGGTTTTCTCACCACCCTGAACTTTGACACACTCGAGTGGTGAGATGGGGGATTATGTAGGGGAGGACGAAAACCCCCTCATTTTACCCAGAAGGAAAAGGGCTGTGGGATCGGTCTGTGCTGTGAATTGAAACCAAGACGGTTTGACCTTGGCAGAGCAATGATTGGACGGGGGAGGACACCGGAGGGCCAATGGTGGGACAGAGTCAGCCCGAAGCATGGGGCTTTCAAGCCAATGGGAGAGCACTTGCTCGAAAACTGTGGGACTGACTCATACAATTGTCTTCCCCATGTTTACACTATGGAAGGAAATTATGCAGACCTTCGCAAAACTAGGGAACCCAAAACAAGCCAAGGGCCTACATAATGGCTACAGGAGGCCAACCCAACTAACACCTACTCAAACCTTGAGTAGGTTAGAAAAACTGAATTGGAGGAACATTATGCAGACCTTCAGAAACCAGGGATCCCAAAACAACCCAAGGGGCTACACAATGGCTACAGGAGGCCAACGCAATCAACACCCGCTCAAACCTTGAGTAGGTTAACATCAGTGGAAAAAACCCGCAATAATCTAAAACTGCTGCATTTTTCAAAATCACAAAGCCCATCAATGGGAAGAATCGATTTCTGCAGGAGAGGCGGACTGGATAATCTGGCTATAAAAAGGGGTTTCTGACGTAGTGTGTGTGGTTCCCTGCCCTCGTGATCCAACAACCAATAAGCTTCTCGACACTGAAGGAAAACCAGTGTCCGAAGACACCGAAGATAGAAGAAACAACCCACCAGACTGCAGAAGGCACAGTAGTGAGTATAACCTCTGGTCCCCGGAACTCCCAACTCAGTTAGGCCAGGAAAAGTGGGAGGTTGGGCATTGTACTGCTAAACTTGTGTAAAGATTTTCGTTGTGTCCGTTTAGTGGGATTTAGGGGGATTGTTTTGTTGATGTATTGCTGTTTGTTGACTTACACCTTGTCAAATAAATTGGAAGCCTAAGTTCCTCTTGGAATCACCTTGTCTCAGTTCTATTGTATTACCTCTCCTGATCGTGAGTCTTATGTCAGAACAGTGTAAGGGAAGCTAGGAGCGCCTCGAAAACGCTCAACTGTGTGTCACAGGCTAGGGAAGAAGGGGTTAGGAGTGTTTGTCACTCACAGGTGCCTCACAGGCTAGGCATAAGCTGTGGGGATGCACGAGTCTCAAAACCCCCTTCATAAGCTGTGGACACAGTCTCTCCAGGGGTGCTCTTTCAGCACTCATGGTACCTCACAGGCCAGGCATAAGCTGTGAGGGCAGAAGCCCAGAGAGAGACACTCAAGATATAACAACACTCCCTGAGAACCCCTTACACCATACATGATGCAAGAGAAAGTGGAAATTGAGCTGGACAGGCTGCAGCGAGAAGGCATCATCACACCGGTGGAATTCAATGAGTGGGCCAGTCCGATTGTCCCGGTACTCAAAGGTGATGGCACGGTCAGAATTTGTGGGGACTATAAAGTAACTATTAATCTTTTTTCACTACAAGAACAGTAACCGCTACCCAAGGCAGATGATCTATTTGAGATCCCGGCTGGAGGAAAGGCGTTCACCAAGTTGGACCTGACCTCATCCTACATGACGCAGGAGCTGGAGAAATCTTCGAAAGGCCTTACTTACATCAACACGCACAAAGGTCTGTTCATCTATAACAGATGCCCGTTTGGGATTCGTTTGGCCGCAGCAATTTTCCAACGGAACATGGAGAGCCTGCTAAAGTCGGTTCCACGCACCGTAGTTTTCCAGGACGACATACTGGTCAGAGGTTGGAACACCATCGAACACTTGAAGAACCTGGAAGAGGTTCTAAGTCGGCTAGATCACGTGGGACTCAGGTTGAAACGCTCGAAGTGTGTTTGCCTGGCACCAGAGGTCAAGTTCTCAGGAAGAAGAAACGCAGCAGACGGCATCAGACCCACCGACGCCAAAATGGAGGCCATCAAGAACGCGCCAAGACCACAGAACGTGACGGAGCTGCAGTCATTCCTAGGACTCCTCAACTATTTTGGTAATTTCTGACACGGGTTAAGCACCTTGCTAGAACCCTACATGTGCTACTGCGCAAGGGAGATGACTGGGTATCGGGGAATTCACAAGAGGCTGCCTTTGAGAAAGCCAGAAATCTGTTATGTTCAAATAAACTGCTTGTTCTTAATAACCCGTGTAAACGATTAGTGCTAGCTTGCGATGCGTCGTCATACGGGGGTCGGGTGTGTGTTACAACAGGCTTACGAATTGGGGATTTCGCAACTGGTCGCCTATGCGTGCAGGAGTCTGTCCAAGGCCGAAAGAGCCTACAGCATGATTGAAAAAGAAGCTCTGGTGTGCGTTTAGGGGTGAAACTTGTTTGGTCTCAAGTTTGAGTGAGAAAGCGACCATAAGCCACTCATACTGCTATTCTCAGAGAGCAAAGGGATTAACACCAATGCCTTTGCCCGCATCCAAAGGGTGCTCACGCTGTTAGCATACAATTATATATACGCCACAGACCGGGCACAGAGAACTGCGATGATGCTCTCAGTCAGCTACCATTGCCCACCATTGGGGTGGAAATGGCACAGCCTGCAGACTTGCTCATGGTGATGGATGCATTCGAAAACGAAAAGTCACCCATTACGGCCCGTCAGATCAGGATCTGGACCAGCCAGGATCCTTTACTATCCCTGGTAAAAACTGTGCTCTCCATGGGAGCTGGTCCAGCATCCCAGCGGAGATGCAGGAAGAGATTAAGCCGTTCCACAGGCGCAAAGACAAAATGTCCCTACAGGCAGACTATATTAAGTGGGGTAGAAACATAGAAAATAGATGCAGGAGTAGACCATTCGGCCCTTTGAGCCGTTCAATAAGATCATGGCTGATCATGCAACTCCGTGCCCCTTTCCTGCTTTCTCTCCATACCCCTTGATCCCTTTAGCCATAAGGGCCATATCTAACTCCTTCTTGAATATATCCAATGAACTGGCCTCAACAACTCTCTGCGGTAGGGAATTCCACAGGTTAACAACTCTCTGAGTGAAGAAGTTTCTCCTCATCTCAGTCCTAAATGGCTTACCCCTTATCCTTAGATTATGTCCCCTGGTTCTGGACCTTCCCAACATCGGAAACATTCTTCCTGCATCTAACCTGTCCAGTCCCGTCAGAATTTGATATGTTTCTAAGAGATCCCCTCTCATCCTTCTTAACTCCAGTGAATACTGGCCCAATCAATCCACTCTCTCCTCATATGACAATCCTGCCATCCCGGGAATGAGTCTGGTGAACCTTCGCTGCACTCCCTCAATAGCAAGAACATCCTTCCTCAGATTAGGAGACCAAAACTGAACACAATATTCCAGATGAGGCCTCACCAAGGCCCTGTACAACTGCAGTAAGACCTCCCTGCTCCTATACTCAAATCCCCTAGCTATTAAGGCCAACATATAATTTGCCTTCTTCACCAGCTGCTGTACCTGCATGTCAACTTTCAATGACTGATGTACCATGACACCCAGGTCTCGTTGCACCTCCCCTTTTCCTAATCTGCCGCCATTCAGATAATATTCTGCCTTCGTGTTTTTGCCACCAAAGTGGATAACCTCACTTTTATCCACATTATACTGCATCTGCCATGCATTTGCCCACTCACCTAACCTGTCCAAATCCCCCTGCAGCCTTTTAGTGTCCTCCTCACAGCTCACACCGCCGCCCAGCTTAGTGTCATCTGCAAACTTGGAGATATTACTCTCAATTCCCTCATCCAAATCATTGATGCATATTATAAAAAGCTGAGATCCCAGCACTGAGCCCTGCGGCACCCCACTAATCACTGCCTGCCATTCTGAAAAGGACCCATTTATCCCGACTCTCTGCTTCCTGTCTGCCAACCAGTTCTCTATCCACGTCAGTGCATTACCCCGAATACCATGTGCTTTAATTTTGCACACCAATCTCTTGTAATCGCGTGGTCTTGCCAAGAAAGGCAGAGAAATGTTCATACGTGACCTACACAGCACCCACGAAGGCATAGTAATGATGAAAGCCTTAGCCAGATCCCATGTGTGGTGGCCCGACATCGACTTAGATTTAGAGGCATGTGTGCGCTAGTGCAACCCTTGCTCTCAACTGAGCATTGCACCCAGAGAGGCACCGCTAAGTTTGTGGTCGTGGCCCTCCAAACCGTGGTCTCGGATCCACGTTGACTTTGCAGGCCCATTTCTAGGCAAAATGTTCTTGATTGTTGTGGATGCTTATTCAAAATGGATTGAATGTGTAATAATGTCTGTAAGCATGTCAACCGCCACCATCGAAAGCCTACGAGCCATGTTTGCCACACACGGCCTGCCTGATGTCCTTGTCAGCGACAATGGGCCGTGTTTCACCAGTGCTGAATTCAAGGAATTTATGACCTGCAATGGGATCAAGCATGTCACATCTGCCCCATTCAAGCCCACATCCAACGGCCAGGCAGAACGGGCAGTTCAAACCATCAAGCAAAGCTTGAAACGCGTGTCGGAAGGCTCCCTGCAGACCCGACTGTCCCGAATGCTGCTCAGCTACCGCAGCAGACCACACTCGTTCACCGGGATTCCCTCAGCCGAGCTGCTCATGAAAAGGGTGCTCAAAACAAGGTTCTCTCTTGTCCAACCTGATCTCCATGATCACGTCGAGGGCAGGGGGCATCAACAAAGCATGTACCATGACCGCGCAAACTTGTCTCGCGATATTGCGGTCAATGACCCTGTGTTTGTAGTCAATTGTGAAAATGGTCCCAAATGGTTTGCTGGCACGGGCATAGCCAAAGAAGTGAGTAGGGTGTTTCAGGTCAAATTGGCCAATGGACTAACATGCAGAAAGCATTTGGACCAAACCAAATTGCGGTTCACTAACATCTACGAGCAACCCGAAGAGGACACCGCCAACTTCGACCCTCCAACACACACACAAGTGGAAACCGACATCACGGTTGACCACGAAGCCGAACTCAACATCTCCAGCAGCCCGGCAAGGCCAGCTCCCAGCAGCCCAGTGAAGAACCAACCAACTCACCCACACCTGCATTTGTACCGAGACGATCGACAAGGGAGCATAAAGCCCCAGATCTTCTCACCCTGTAAATATTGACTTTACGAGGGAGTGACGTTATGTATGTAACCCATGGCAAACTGTATCACACCACCACCAGGGGGTCTACCTGTTGGAGTCCCAAGGGATCCCAGCATTCCTTGGGAGCACTGAATATAAGCAGGCCACCCACACTATACCAGCACATTGGAGTTCAATTAAAGGAGCTAAGGTCACACTTACTCATTGCATATAGTACTCAGTTTCATCCTTTATTATGAGCATAATACTTTCAATATGCAATACAGGTGCAACCAAGTCTAAAGGTGCATAGCTTCAAGAGTCAACATCCAGATATGTCTTCATTTTAATATTAAGTATTAAAATTACTCTTTTACAATTTGTATGCATTAATAAAGATTGACAGGAGCTTCTGATTCTCATCTCAGTCTCAACCAAAAATCTGAATTATGCAATTTATAGACAGAGATAACGAAGGACTGATCTCTGCTGAATTTTCTATTCCATTATGCTCTGTCTATGGCTGTTTTCAGATATCAAAATGGGATGTCTAATCTAACATTGCTATAACTAGTAATTGCATGGTATTTCTGTTAAGGCATGTAATGCATGCCTAGTTATTATTTCAAAGCGTTTATGATTTTTACATTATGTTGTTGTACACCATTTATTCCACGTGATGTCCTTGGCATATACCCAGTTGGTCAGAGTGCCCAAATGGTTGAAAATTAATAACCAGTCCATTTTGAACAATGTGCTTTTGTACATTTTAGTCATAAGATTGATTTGAATACTATGGTGACCCTTCCAGCGCTGCTATAAACAGTCACTATCATTATGAACGCAGTTACTGTATACATAACACAACTTCTGTTTGTTTCAATCAGCTGTACTCTATGCATCATGTGTCCAGCAAACTGCCACTTCTAAAAAAAACATGTCGCACGACTGATGATGTCATCAGCAAGTCAATTGTGTCAATATCAAACCAAGTACTAAATGAAATAATACATTAGAGAGCGGTTACTGAAGTCACACATCTATTAACTAAATTATAAAAAAATAATTACAGATGTAAATGAATCTCCCATACGTTGTCATTCTGCAAATTCAAGACTTTCCAGTCTTCAGTTACAAGTGCAATTACATGAGGGTCACATTCTCAGAAAGCCCTTCTCTGTTCTATATTCATTAAAATAATAAATCATGTCAGCACTCCTCATGTTCTATGATATCATGCCCTTTCTGTTGGCTTCAGCTTCGCAGAATGTCGCAATATACTCATTCTACAAATTCTCACTATGCCTGTCCCTTTAAGTCCTCCTGAAATTGCAAAGTAAGGTTGCTTCAAAAAATTATTTTCTGCCAGGTTCGACTTCAGAAGGGAATGCTGCAATTGATCTCAGTGACCCTCAATTAGAAAAAAAAGACAATTAGGCTGGATTCCCAATACTAATCACTATCCGTTGCCCCTGCTAGAGTTTCAGGTGAGGACATCATCAGGCCCAGCAGTGATGCCCTACACTCTTGAATAGACGACCAGCACACACCATTAAGCATACATGAATAATGGCCAGTGGAACAAATAACACATCATACAAACAGAATGTAGACAGGAAAGCATCAAATTACAAGGAAAGCACTCCTGCTTGCGCATGAAGGAGCTCATTTGCACAGATATCACACGTGTGTTATGTAACTTGTATGTACTATTTTATTTTTTATTTTTCAAAATTCAACCTGTATACTCCCACTAGTGTACCCATTGGTTAGATTTTCCTTGCCCATTTCAGTATCCCTGGTAACATGGGAGATTTTACTCACTTGTTTGACTATTTCAGTCCAGGATCCATAAAACCCAGAAGAGGAGACACATTTTGGTTGTGGACGCTAAACTGCCTTCCTGACATTTGGTGGACTCCTGAATAAAACTGCAAAAATGTTTCATTGGCAGTGAAGCACATTTGGGACATCCTGAGGCCATGATAAGTGCTATATAAATGCACGTTCTTTTTTAATCATTAAGTCATCCAAGAAACATACAATGGGGTAGATTTTGACTTTGTGCGATAGTGTAAAGCGTCGAATGTAAGTCATTATTAAGGTTATTTTCTTTCCCCTAATTTACCCAGGCCATGCATCAACTGCAGCCAAGAAAGCAAGTGACAACCTCCCACTCTCTTCCCTGTGTTACTCTGTAGTCAGGCACCAGGAGGTGTATGTGAGGGACAGATGGCTGTTTATCTTCCAGTTTGTCCTCCCTTTCCTACATAAGGAACTACCAGGTACTTACTCTGCACCTCTCTACAACAGTTTGGCTGTGACCAGCAACCTAGCGAAGCAGTGGGCAGTGAACACAAACATCCAATATTTATAATATAAATGCTTACATTTTACCTAGTATATGGCGCTATCCACTTGTCAGACATTTAATCATTTTTTGTCAGGCAGTGCTTTACAAACAAGAGAAAATAATTATAAACCACTATAAGTTCAGTCTATTGTAACATACAATAACAACATTCAGAAAGACACTGATTGTAACCTAACTCTTTGAAGGTCACCGGTACTTTTCCAGTGAAGCATCAACCAGGTGTGTTACCATGTGTTTACAAGCAGTGGCTGATTGCATAGCAGACAAATGATGGAATGTGTTATAACAGTCAGATCATTGGTCAGGTTTAATGATAACATCTGTCCACCATACTGTTTGCACCATGAGGCCGCAGACAAACACAAGCTTATTCATGGTAGTGAAACAGTTTTTATTCTTGAAAAATACTCAAGTTTATTTTGAGTTTTCCATAAAAGATGGAGCAGTAACTGTCAGTGTATTCTCTCCCCCCTCCCCAACTCTGATTTGGAGAGACAGATACTGTTGGTCTGGAGGCATTCCCTAGATTCTTTGTGGTATCCCTTCACCCCACCCATCTGTTGAGTTCATGGTCTCAGTTACTATTGTGGAAGATGCCAAGTAGAATTCAGGTATGTCCTCATAGGGACGGAGGAGAAAAAGAGTGAAGAGGGTAAGAAAGAAGCATTTATATATCATCTTTCATGTCCTCAGAATGTCACAAAATGCTCCACAGGCAATTCATTATTTTTGAAGCGCAGTCATTGCTGTTTTCTAGGCAAATGTGACAGCCAACTTGTGCACAGCAAGGTGGCACTAACAGCAAATGAGGTAGATGATCAGTTAATCTGTTTTCGTGATGTTAGAGGGCTCTCCCTGGAATGACTCAGAGCTCACAAAATGGTGCGCATAGATTTCTTGTATAGATTTAGAAAAGCACATAATTAATCACAGAACTTCCCCTCACAAGTTCTCACAGAGTTATTATAAATCAGAGATCTTCCCCTCAAAAATGTGGTGTGCCGTTCTCACATGGACACAAGATATCAGAGATCTTCCCATCAGAAACATGGTGTACACTTCTCACATGGACACTAGACATCAGACAACGCCACACGCGTGGCACCTGAACATCTCTCACACTGATTGTAGAAGCTGCATCTAAGAGGCACAGGGTAAACTATATCTTGTTGAACATGCAAAACCATTTATACTGTGTTAGCCTTCAAAAGCATGACGTTTGAACTTTTTCCATGCATTTACAATTGGATGCCCAGGGATTTATGCAGGTAAAATCCTCCTCGAGTTTAAAATTATGGAGTTAATTTCAGAAATGTATCAAATCAGCTATATTAATAATGGGGTTGAAAAAGAAGAAAATGTCTATCTGAGGGTGGAGAATTCATACAAAGGTTGAAAACATTTTTTCATTTGTGCTTTATCCCTACTTTCTATTTTTGTTTCAATGTTATTGCCATTATCTGTATGTATCTTTTTCTTTCCCTTTTAATTTGAATTTTCCTTTTATATTTTTCCTGTTTCTTTTATCCTTTTGTTCTCTTTCCAATATTCAACACTTCTAAAGAAATATCTTGGGTACTGTTCACAGAAACATTTTGTGCCAGCATTTTGAAGAATGTTAGGTAAAGTATGGCTATGAAACTTACCTGCCTATGTAAAATGGTGCCAATTCTGCCGGAAAGGGGGCAATAAATTAGAACACCATGATTGGCCTTGGTGTCCCAAGACTAAAGAGTAAAAAAATCAGCCACGGTTCCTAATCCTGATCATTAGCCTGTGATCCCTGCTGAAATGTGAGCTTGTATGGATATTGGCTGAGGATAGGACTACAGTCTTAATAACCTGCTGCTACTCACAGTTAGCGCATACACAGGAAGGGTGAAGACTTGATGAAAATACTAGAGAATAATGCCATACACAATATTAAGACTGCTTTTAAAGATGGACATGTATATTACTCCAACATACATGTTTTCTTTCTTTCATGGCAAGAGTGGAATTCTATGTCATTAGCAGTTAGAGCTATTTTCCTAGTAGACATTGACTAGTGGCCCAAGCCAAGAAAGTTTGATATGCATCTGTTTCCCTGGTGGTCTATTAAGAAACTGCCCAAAACCGCCTCGATAACCATGTGCTCACTTTCCTGATTTATACAGCAGGGAGAGAGACATCTGATCCATTGTAACCCTGCACTGGAATATACATGTGCTGTTCATACTGACATTTGAAGCCAATTCATCCAGGGGTGGACAAGGTATCTGAGTATAGGCCTGTTTTCTCCATTGCTCTGGGGAGCTCAAGGCATTGAGCAAGAGCGAGATTAGATTTCCAGACTTGGCTTCACATATAGCCTAGATTGGTTGGACTTCCAAAGGCAAACCCCGAAGAAGTCCAGATTTTCATGTAGCTATGCAAAAATAAATATAGATTACTGCTCTTCTAAACAGTTTGTTCAAGCCAAAATAAAATGTTGAACCAATGATTACCTTACTGCACCAGTTTTTAAAAGTCCGATCTTAGTCTCATCATTATTGCTATAAATGGAAGGCAACAACTACAAAATATTATCAGGTAACATTACAAATTATAAAAATCCAAATCATCCATCTCTACTCACCTTAATCAATTGGGGACAAAACGGATAAAATCACAAATTATTTCCAATCATAATTTCCTGCTGTCCTGCTGAGACAGCTGATGCTTTCCCATCAAGTTATATTGTGTTTGTGTGTGAATTTCTTCCTCAACACGCTCCAGGATCCAACCTTCACTCTGCCAATCTATAAGCCACCAATTTTAACATTTTCCGATATTTGATCTCAGAACAATTGCTAAGTAGGAATTCAAACATGGCTATGCTCCAATAATCTGATTAAATATTTACTGTGCACCTGTACATGTTCATTCTCAGGCTTTTTAATCACTTTGATTTTCCTTTTTTACCATTTTATTTTTGACAAAAATGATTCCTTGCAGCACAAAATGAAACTAATTTCAGGTGTGTGATATGTGACATGTATTATAAGCAGGACAGCTTGTGTGGGAGATGGGGGTTATAACAGTGCTCAGTATGCATGCATGGCTTCTCAGTGTGCTGAAGCATTTACTCCCAAAATGGATTCATGAATCCTTTTGCCTTCAACAGGAAAAAAACCCCATGCAGCTGATTCAGTGGTGTTGATACATGGGTTTTCATCTCTGTCGTTTGTTTTCATCTACCCCACATTTCAGACAAACCACGAAGAAGATGCATTGAGCAGAGGGAAACCACAGGATAGAGGTGAGGCAGAAAATTAATGCAAAGTGTGAGTGGTGTTGATGTGGCAGGTGTTAGCAAAGAAGTGTTATGGCGGTGATAAACTACCTACACAAAAAGGGGAAAAAAATTGCATTACGAATTCATCCAGACAACCATCCACTCTCCTCCAAGCAGCCAGTTATGGAGTAACATCGCCAGGGTTTTGGGACAGGTTGTCCGCCCAACTTATCGACAGTGTAATGATGCATGGCTCAAGGAGAGAAAATAATTTTTTTTTAAAAAGGAACCCTAATAAGAACTACCTTGCTGATCTCCATCAGTTTATACTAATGACATTTCTCGATGTATACATAACAAAACATGGCATCTGCATTACGTGTTTCATGCCACAAACATGACAACACAATAAAGTAATGAATATCATTGGCTTGGAGGTGTTATACAAAAGATTTGTCATGAGAGAAAAGAAAAACCCTTAAATACCAATGATCTTCAATATTCTAATTTATTCAGTGGCATTCAAACATTCAGGAATGGTTTGCCCAGATCCACTTATTACTGTAGTTGTAGAATATTTTTAAAGTCATTTCTACTGCAGATGATTGTCACTTTGTCAGATACGGAAACAGTTACTAACATCCAGGGAATTTATAGAGGTGATAGAGTGGGCCAGATGGAATGCCTATTTATATGCCTGTACTCACGAGTGACACTGTCACAAGGGATTTGTGTAGGTGATCCACACCAGTGAATATAAATAGGTCTTTCACACTGATCCATTGCAAATTCTGCTTTTATATGATGGAATGCATTGTTCAAACCATCAGATAATACCTTTGAGATATAATTTTAGTATGGCTATTTTCTATTCATGTACGGGTATTAGATTATTATCTAAATTTAAAGCGCTATGTAGATCATATCTCACAAGTTACATGGCTTGATTTCTCAAACATTCCCATGACAACAACGCAGCCACTAATGAAATCTAAGGATGTTGCGTTCTGTAAGATCAAAGGTATTTTCAAGTACACCATGTGCATGTTTATTGACATGGCACACTAGCACAGGGTGTTGAAGTGATGTTGATAATGCACTGGAGGTGGGAAGCAAGTTCATGTCCATGATTCTGCACATGGTGATTTAAGATCTCAAATGTATCATTGTGGAAGAAGGTGCACAATAAAGGCCAGGCATTCTGAAAAGATACAAAAGAACTTCAATTTATATAATGCTTTTCATGGCCTCTGGACACCCTAAAGTGTATCACAGCCAACAAATTATTTTTGAAAGGTACTCACTCTTGTTTCGTAGGCAAGCAGGGCAGTCAATTTGTGCATACCGCCGTCTGATAAACAGCAATGAGATAACAGTTAATTTGCTGTTAGTAAGGAAGTTAATCTGCTGTTTGTGGGAAGAATAGAAAAATAAAATTTTAAATTTTGAGAAACTTTTAAATGTTGGTGTTCAAAGAGATTTGGGTGTCCTTGTGCATGAGACACAGAAAGCTAGCATGCAGGTACAGTAAGCAATAAGGAAGGCAAATGGCATATTGTCCTTTTTTGCAAAGAGGTTGGATTATAAGAGTGAAGAAGTCTTGCTACAATTGTACAGGGCCTTGGTGAGACCACACCTGGAGTACTGTACACAGTTTTGGTCTCCTTATCTAAGGAAGAATATACTTTACTTGGAGGGCTGTCTTATGATATGAGATTTTGTAGAATGGGCCTATACTCTCTAGAGTTTAGAAGAATGGGAGATGATGTCATTGAAACGTACAAGATTCTGAAGGGGATTGACAGGGTAGATGCTGAGTGGTTGTTTCCCCTGGCAGGAGAGTCTAGAACTAGGGGGCACAGTCTCAGGATAAGGTGTAGGCCATTTAAGACACAGATGAGGATGAATTTCTTCACTCATAGGGTTGTGAATCTTTGGAATTCTCTGCCCCAGAGGGCTGTGGATGCTGAGTCTCTGAATATATTCAAGGCTGAGATAGATAGATTTTGGGAGTCTACGGGAATCAATGTATATGGAGATCGGGCAGGAAAGTGGAGTTGAGGTGGATAATCAACCATGATCTTATTGAATAGCAGAGCAGGCTCGAGGGGCCGTGTGGCCTACTCCTGCTCCTATTTCTTATGTTCTTATGTTCTTAGTAAAGATGAATGTTTGCCAGAACACTGCTCTTCTTTCAAAACGTGACACATGGGCTAGACTTTCCAAACAATCCGCCAGCGCCCGATTGCCACCCAAAAGACCACTAAGATTCCCAAGATTATCACCGATGGAAAATTCCCACAAAAAAAGAAAAAAATCTGCCCAGTGAAAAAAATGGGTGTTGCACCCCGATTCTCGGCGAAAAAGTGAAATCTTGGGCCGATTGGTCGGTTCTTAAAGAAAATGGGCAATAATTAATACATTTACTAAAAGTTTACACCGAGGTTGCGGGTTAGAAACATAGAAACATAGAAAATAGGTGCAGGAGTAGGCCATTCGGCCCTTCGAGCCTGCACCACCATTCAATAAGATCATGGCTGATCATTCTCTCAGTACCCCTTTCCTGCTTTCTCTCCATACCCCTTGATCCCCTTAGCCACAATGGTCATATCTAACTCTCTCTTGAATATATCCAATGAACTGGCATCAACAACTCTCTGCGGCAGGGAATTCCATAGGTTAACAACTCTCTGAGTGAAGAAGTTTCTCCTCATCTCAGTCCTAAATGGTCTACCCCTTATCCTAAGACTATGTCCCCTGGTTCTGGAGTTCCCCAAGGAAGAGGCATATAAATTGGCCAGATAAAGCAACAAACCTGAAGACTGGGAGAAATTTAGAATTCAGCAGAGGAGGACAAAGGTTTTAATTAAGAGGGGGAAAATAGAGTACGAGAAGAAACTTTGCCGGGAACATAAAAACTGACTGCAAAAGCTTCTATAGATATGTGAAGAGAAAAAGATTAGTGAAGACAAACGTAGGTCCCTTGCAGTTGGATTCAGGTGAATTTATAATGGGGAACAAAGAAATGGCAGACCAATTGAACAAATATTTTGGTTCTGTCTTCACAAAGGAAGACACAAATAACATCCTTATTAGGCAGGAAATTGTGTTAGGGAAATTGATGGGATTGAAGGCCGATAAATCCCCGGGGCCTGATAGTCTGCATCCCAGAGTACTTAAGGAAGTGGCCCTAGAAATAGTGGATGCATTGGTGATCATTTTCCAACAGACTCGGGATCAGTTCCTATGGACTGAAGAGTAGCTAATGTAACACCACTTTTTAAAAAGGGAAGAAGAGAGAAAGCGGGTAATTATGGACTGGTTAGCCTGACAGCAGTGGTGGGGAAAATGTTGGAATCAATTATTAAAGATGAAATAGCAGCACATTTGGAAAGCAGTGACAGGATCGGTCCAAGTCCATGGATTTATGAAAGGGAAATCATGCTTCACAAATCTTCTGGAATTTTTTGAGGATGTAACTAGTAGAGTAGACAAGGGAGAACCAGTGGATGTGATGCATTTGCACTTTCAAAAAGCTTTTGACAAGGTCCCACACAAGAGATTGGTGTGCAAAATCAAAGCACATGGTATTGGGGGTAATATACTGACGTGGATAGAGAACTGGTTGGCAGACAGGAAGCAGAGAGTCGGGATAAATGGGCCTAGGAGGAGAAAAATACAAAAAATACTTTTTCAAAAAACATTTTAAAAAGTCATAAAAACATTCTCAGGACCCAATTCACTTAAATCACAACAAGAGAATTTAAAAATAATTAGTAAAAAGCCAATTACTTACCTTTTTCTTGCAGAGCTATTCACCTACCACCAGCTCCGTTGATTCTCGTGGGCATTTTTTTTAATGCTTTCCTACAGGTCACCGCTGAGCTAATCGCACCATGGCGATCTGTGGATGGTGCATGCCAGCGGTCCA
Source organism: Pristiophorus japonicus (assembly GCF_044704955.1). Taxonomy (NCBI): domain Eukaryota; kingdom Metazoa; phylum Chordata; class Chondrichthyes; family Pristiophoridae; genus Pristiophorus; species Pristiophorus japonicus. The sequence continues at coordinate 54,492,712 of NC_091980.1, forward strand.
CTCCTCAGTGGTACCTCAAAACCGCCGGTATAACTCAGCCGGGGAATTTTTCGCCGACCCGGTTCTTGCCCAAAACGGCCAATACCACCGGGAAACTGGGCTGTGAGCCACTGGAAATTCTAGCCCATGATCTTTTACATCCACCTGAACAGGCAGAGAAGGCCTTGATTGAACATCTCAATTGAAAAATGGAAAGCAAGGGAGAACGTCACATTCAGAATCTCCTCATGGCTCTAGAATCAGTCTCAGCATCAGACAGAGGCCGAGGAGAAGAAGGCTTGCCAATACCTCTCAAAAGGAGGATGATGTAGGAGAAGGTAAATGGAAGAAAAGTAACATTCAGATAACAGAAAATAAGTTGGATAATGACCACCGAATGAATTTTGTATCCAAGCTGTTACTTGTTTGTTCTGTTTTTGTCATGTCTTTCACTGATAAATCATAAAGAATAGTATGAAGTAGTGGAAGGACTCTCAGGCTGCCTAATAGTCTGATAGGCCACGATGTCAGTAACCAGCATTATTCAAGCCAATATGGTGGTTAGTCCTTTGCAATGGGAGGCTCCCAGACCCTATATGTTGAGGAACGGGGTGCCACCCACACTACACCCACCGACGTTTATATCCCGCTGGAAGTCAACCCAGAATTCGGAGCTGGTGCTCCAGTCTCTAATCACCAGAACTGTCTGGAGAAATTCAGCTCTGTGTTTTTCTTTTTCAGTTGGGGCAGTGTCCCGGGCTGGTGCGGGACAGAAGTGCCCTTGCAGCAGGTAGGCTGCCCCGACCAGTCATCAGCGCCATGCTGATGATGTCAACACGTCGCTGATGACGTCAGCGAGACACAGTCAGGCCACTTCACGCTAACGCATCATCACGTTCCTCCCTTCAGTTAAAGGGAAGAGCCGCTGCGAACTCTGCAAAATTTTTAGTTAGGTCCACTGGGAGGGTTTCAGCCCAGCCAGTGGTTTGGCACCCAAGAGGGGGTGCCAGGCTACCTGTTGGCAGCCCAAACAAACCCGTGGGCATAATTGTTGGCCCGATATGGCAGTCGGCCAAAAATAAAAAAATAACATGTCTGCGCCCGAAGCGCGACCTCTCCTTTAAGGGTGGACGGGCCACCCAGCCACAGACAGCTCCCCACTGGGGAAAGCTGACAGTGGCACCAACCAGCGGTGACACCACTCCCATGGGGCAATTCTGCATGAGGCAATTTCCCACAGGACAATTTTTCGTGGGGGTCGGAAAGCCGGTCGGTGAGGGGTCGGCGCGTGCCCGACACGGAGGGAAAGCGGGCAGACGGAAACCCATTCTCGCCCCCTCCAGCCTGGGGACAATTTCAGACAGGTCAGCCCATCTGTCCATCCGCCCCCGGTCGGTAAGGCCTCTCCGCTCCATTACCGCCTCTACGAGGTGGGAATGGAGCTTAGGGAGGGGGCAATTTTGGCCCCATGTTATGTTGCCTATCTGGTGCCAAGGTGAGGGACATCTCAAACCAGCTTGAAAGGACATTGGAGAGGTAAAAGGAGGAACCAGTTGTGGTGGTCCATGTTGGAACCAACAACATGGGGAAGAGTAGGCAAGAGGTCCTGTTTGGGGAGTACCAGCAACTAGGAGCTAAGTTAAAGAACAGGACCTCAAGGTTATAATCTCTGGATTATTATCTGAGCCACGTGCAAATTGGCGTAGGAATAAGCAGATTAGGGAGGTGAACTCGTGGCTGAAGGAATGGTATGGAAAAGAAAGGTTCCATTTCATGGGGCACTGAGACAGGAAGGAACTGTACCATTGGGATGGGCTCCACCTGTACCAGTCAGTGGAAAGGATAAATAGGGCTGTCACAAGGACTTTAAACTCATAAATGGGGTTGGTGGGGTGGGGGGGGAACGCGGGGGTGGCCTCAAGTGCAAAATGTAGTATAAATAATAGTTCAAACGGAAGTGAAGTGAATAGAGTAACAGTCAGAAATTGTACTTTAGGCACTACAGGCAAAGGGAAAACTAAAAGATGTAAAGTGATTAAATCAGGAGAGAGAAATAAGTAACCTGTGAGTAAAATATTAGAGCTGAAGGATAGCCTGGGTGTGTGGCCCAAATAAGCGTCCTTTATACAAACGCACGGTATGAACTGTAGGAGCAAATTCAGCTTGGAGAGTATGACATGGTAGCCATGATTAAGACATTTGCGACTACATTCCGTGCATTCCGTGCATTTGTATAAAGCGCATGGTATTGGAGGTAATATACTGACGTGGATAGAGAACTGGTTGGCAGACAGGAAACAGAGAGTCGGGATAAATGGGATAAACGGGTCCTTTTCAGAATGGCAGGCAGTGACTAGTGGAGTGCCGCAGGACTCAGTGCTGGGACCCCAGCTCCTTACAATATACATCAATGATTTAGATGAAGGAATTGAGTGTAATATCTCCAGGTTTGCAGATGACACTGAACTGGATGGCGGTGTGAGCTGTGAGGGGGACGCTAACAGGCTGCAGGGTGACATGGACAGGTTAGGTGAGTGGGCAAATGCATGGCAGATGCAGTATAATGTGGATAAATGTGAGGTTATCCACTTTGGGGGCAAAAACGCAAAGACAGAATATTATCTGAATGGTGGCAGATTAGGAAAAGGGGAGGTGCAATGAGACCTGGGTGTCATGGTTCATCAGTCATTGAAAGTTGGCATGCAGGTACAGCAGGCGGTGAAGAAGGCAAATGATATGTTGGCCTTCATAACTAGGGGATTTGAGAATAGGAGCAGGGAAGTCTTACTGCAGTTGTACAGGGCCTTGGTGATGCCTCACGTGGAATATTGTGTTCAGTTTTGGTCTTCTAATCTGAGGAAAGACGTTCTTGCTATTGAGGGAGTGCAGCGAAGGTTCACCAGACTGATTCCTGGGATGGCTGGACTGACATATGAGGAGAGACTGGATCAACTGGGCCTTTATTCACTGGAGTTTAGAAGGATGAGAGGGGATCTCATGGAAACATACAAGATTCTGACGGGACGGGATAGGTTAGATGCGGGTAGATTGTTCCTGATGTTGCGGAAGTCCAGAACCAGGGGACACAGTCTTAGGATAAGGGGTAGGCCATTTAGGACTGAGATAAGGAGAAACTTCTTCACTCAGAGAGTTGTTAACCTGTGGAATTCGCTGCCGCAGAGAGTTGTTGATGCCAGTTCATTGGATATATTCAAGAGGGAGTTAGATATGGCACTCATGGCTAAGGGAGAGAAAGCAGGAAAGAGGTACTGAGGGAATGATCAACCATGATCTTATCGAATAGTGGTGCAGGCTCGAAGGGCCAAATGGCCTACTTCTGCACCTATTTTCTATGTTTCTATGTTTCTATGGCTGCAAAACGGTCAGGACTAGAAACTAAATATACCAGCTTATAAGGTCTACAGGAAAGATCGGGAAAATTGTAAAGGGGGAGGAATAGCCTTTGTGATTAAGGATGCAATCACTTCAATGATAAGAGAGAATATAATGAGAGGTAAGCAGGCAGTGGAGCCGTTATGAGTAGAATTAAGAAATAGGAAAGGATTTAAGATTGTCGTGGGAGTTGTGTATGGGCCCCCTGGTAGCAGCTGTGAAGTGCAAAATTCTTTAAATGCAGTGATTAGACAAGCGTGTAGTAAAGGCAGAGTGGTTTTAATGGGGGCTTTTAATGTTCATATAGATTGGGGAAAGCAGATTAGCACATGTCAGAAAGTTAGCAAATTTCTTGAATGTGTCTGGGATAGTTTTTTGTAACAATCTGTCCGAGAACCAACAAGGGGGCAGCCCATGTTAGATTTAGTAATGAGTAACGAACCAGATTTAGTTAACAGGCTAACTGTGTGTGAACATTTATCCAATAGCGATCATAACATGATCAAATTCAAAGTAATGTTTGAAAGGGAGAAACACAAAACAGCTACTAAGATTCTAGATTTCGGCAAGGCCGACTTTAACTGTGTTACATATGTAAACTTGTATTTACACTGTACAGCCACCAGAGGGCTCATCCCCTGGCATCCCAAGGGATCCCATAATCCCTTGGGAGCACAGGTATTTAAGGAGGCCCCACAGGTTGGAGAGGCACTCTGGAGACCTGCAATAAAAGACTAAGGTCACACTTTACTTTGAGCTCACAATGTTTAGTCTGACTCTTTCTCCATACATAACAACTGGCGACAAGATACAGATAGCGAACCCAAAGATGCAGAGAACAGTGGGCATCTTGGAGAAATTCTCAGAGGGAGATGATTAGGAAACTTTTGTGGAGCGACTCGACCAATACTTTGTGGCCAATGAGCTAGATGGGGAAGAGAACACTGCCAAACGAAGGGCGATCCTCCTCACTTTCAGTGGGGCACCAACGTAAAGCCTCATGAAGAATCTGCTCACTCCAGTGAAACCCACGGAGAAATCGTATGATGATTTGTGCACACTGGTCCGAGAGCATTTGAACCCGAAGAAAATCGTTCTGATGGTGAGGTACCGGTTCTGCACCTACTAAAGGTCTGAAGGCCAGGAAGTGGCGAGTTATGTCGCCGAGCTAAGACTCCTTGCAGATATTGCGAATTTGAAGGACATTTGCAGCACATGCGCAGAGACTTTTTCATACTTGGCATTGGCCATGAAACCATACTTCACAAACATTTGGCTCCAGAGACCCCAACCTTGAGCAAGGCCACAGCGATAGCCCAGGCGTTCATTGCCACCAGTGACAATAATAAGCAAATCTCTCAGCACACAGGTGCTGCTACAAGTACTGTGAACAAAGTGATGTTGTTTTCGAATCACAACGTACAGGGCTGGTCACACACACGTGTCTCAGAGGCCACCATCAAGGGTGATGAATGCAAGGCCATTAACACCTTGTTGGCGCAGCAGGGGTGATCATCGTTTCCATTCATGCCGATTCAAAGAGTATGTTTGCAAAGGCTGTGGAACAATGGGACACCTCCAACGTATGTGCAGGCGAGCTGATAATCCTGTTAAACCTGCAAACCACCATGTTGCAGAGGAGGACAGATCCACGGAGGATTACGATGAACCAGAACCTCAGAACGAGGAGGCAGAGGTACATGGGGTGCACACATTCACCACGAATTGTCCCCCGATAATGCTGAATGTTGAACTAAATGGACTCCCAGTGTCAATGGAGTTGGACACAGGCGCGAGCCAGTTCATGGGCAAAAAGACTTTCGAAAGATTGTGGTGCAACAAGGCCACAAGGCCAGTCTTAACTCCAATTCGTACAAAACTAAGAACTTACACAAAAGAACTGATTCCCGTAATCGGCAGTGCTACCGTAAAGGTCACCTACGATGGAGTGGTGCACAAGCTACCACTCTGGGTGGTACCGGGCGATGGTCCCACGCTGCTCGGCAGGAGCTGGCTGGGAAAGATAGGCTGGAACTGGGACGACGTCCAAGCGCTATCGCCCACTGACGACACTTTGTGTGCCCAGGTCTTAAACAAGTTCTCTTTGCTGTTCAAACCAGACATCGGGAAGTTCCAAGGAGCAAAAGTGAAGATCCACCTAATTCCGGGGGCGTGACCAATCCATCACAAGGCGAGAGCAGTACCATACATGATGAGAAAAAGGGTAGAGATCGAGCTCGACCGGCTGCAACGAGAGGGCATCATTTCACCTATCGAGTTCAACGAGTGGGCCAGCCCAATCATTCCTGTCCTCAAGGGAGATGGCATCATCAGAATCTGTAGCGATTACAAAGTAACTATCTATCGTTTCTCCCTTCAGGACCAATACCCACTACCAAAGGCAGACAACCTCTTTGCAACACTGGCGGAAGGAAAGACTTCACAAAGCTGGATCTGACTTCAGCCTACATGATGCAGAAACTGGAGGAATCATTGAAGGGCCTCATCTGCATCAACATGAACAAAGGTCTTATTATTTATCACAGATGCCCGTTTGGAATTCGATCAGCGACAGCGATATTCCAGAAAACATGGAAAGCTTATTGAAGTCGGTCCCGCACATCGTGGTCTTCCAGGACGACATCTTGGTCACAGGTCGGAACACAGTCGAGCATCTGCAGAACCTGGAGGAGGTTCTTAGTCAACTCAACCACGTGGGGCTCAGGTTAAAATGCTCAAAGTGCATTTTCCTGGCACCTGAAATGGAGTTCTTGGGAAGGAGGATTGCGGCGGGTGGCATCAGGCCCACCAACATGAAGATGGAGGCAATCGAGAATGCACCAAGGCCACAGAATGTGACGGAGCTTCGATCATTTCTGGGACTCCTGAACTACTTTGGTAACTTCTTACCGGGTCTCAGCACCCTGCTAAAACTACTGCATGTCTTACTACGAAATGGGGATGAATGGGTTCGGGGCAAAAGCCAAGAAAATGCCTTTGTAAAAGCGAGAAAATTGTTATGCTCAAACAAATTGCTTGTGTTGTATGATCCATGTTTGGTACTAGCATGTGATGCGTCGTCATATGGCGTTGGGTGTGTATTGCAACAAACTAATGATTCCAGGAAACTGCAACCAGTTGCTTATGCATGAGAGAGCCTACAGCATGATTGAGAAAGAAGCATTAGTGTGTGACTATGGGGTAAAGAAAATGCATCAATACCTGTTTGGGCTAAAATTCAAATTGGAAACTGACCATAAGCCTCTTATATCCCTGTTTTCCAAGAGTAAGGGGATAAGTACCAACGCATTGGCCCGCATCCGGAGTTAAGCAATGTACCCAGAGAGGCGCCGCTAAGTTTATGGTCTTGGCCCTCCAAACCATGGTCTAGGGTACACGTCGACTATGCAGGCCCGTTCTTGGGTAAAATGTTCCTTGTGGTTGTAGACGCGTACTCCAAGTGGATTGAATGTGAGGTAATGTCGGCTAGCACGTCCGCTGCCACTACTGAAAGCCTGCGGGCCATGTTTGCCACACACGGCCTACCCGATGTCTTGATGAGTGACAACGGGCCATGTTTTACCAGTGTTGAGTTCAAAGAATTCATGACCCGTAATGGGATCAAACATGTCACATCTGCCCCATTTAAACCAGCATCCAATGGTCAGGCAGAGAGAGCAGTGCACACCATCAAGCAAGGCATGAAGGGGGTAACTGAAGGCTCACTGCAGACTCGCCTATCCCAAGTCCTGCTTAGCTACCGCACGAGACCCCACTCGCTCACTGGGATCCCACCTGCTGAGCTGCTCATGAAAAGAGCACTTAAGACAAGGCTCTCGTTAGTTCACCCTGATCTACATGAACAGGTAGAGAGCAGGCGGCTTCAACAAAGTACATACCATGATAGCACAAATGTGTCACGCAAGATTGAAATCAATTATCCTGTATTTGTATTGAATTATGGACAAAGTCCCAAGTGGCTTCCTGGCATTGTCGTGGCCAAAGAGGGGACCAGGGTGTTTCGGGTCAAACTTTCAAATGGACTCATTCACCCGGAAATACTTGGACCAAATCAAACTCAGATTCACGGACTATCCTGAGCAACCCACCTTGGACCCTACCTTTTTTGATCCGCCAACATACACACCAGTGGTAATCGGCACCACGGTTGACCACGAAGCAGAACTCATCATCCGCATCATCCCAGCAGGAACCAACACACCAGGCAGCCCAGCAAGGCCAGCTGCACAGCAGCCCAGCGAGGGCCCAACAAATGATTCAACAATACCAGCTTTCACACCGAGACAATCAACCAGGTCAAGAAGGGCCCCAGATCGACTCACATTGTAAATAGTTACACTATTGACTTTGCGGGGGAGTGTTGTTATATATATATAAACTTGTATTTACTCTGTACAGCCACCAGAAGACTCATCCCCTGGAATCCCAAGGGATCCCATAATCCCCTGGGAAACAGGTATTTAAGGAGGCCTCACAGGTTGGAGAGGCACTCTGGAGACCTGCAATAAAAGACTACGGTCACACTTTACTTTGAGCTCATAGTGTTCCATCTGACTCTTTCTCCATATATAACAAACTGGATGAGACAGAGGCTGTCCACAGTTAGCTGGGCAAATCAGTTAATGGGTAAAATGACAGAAGATCGGTCAAGATCAGTTCAAAAAAATTGAACATGATACAGAATCAGTTTATACCCTGAGGGGCAAGCACTCTAGTTGCCAAAAAAACAGCCATGGATAACTAAAGAATTAAGGAACAACATAAAACTAAAAAAATCAGACAAAAACTGCAAAATATAGCACAGATCCTGTTAAATGTGAAAGATACAAAGAACAGCAAAGGGTGACAAAACAATAGTATGAGTTACAAAAAAAGAATATGAAAAGAAACTTGTATTAGCAAGAAGAGGCTGGTTATGATCAATTGATCCTAATGGGATCAATGGCACCCTAGGCTAGCCCCTTGAAATCTAATATTCTAATATTGTCAATGATAAAAAGGAAATGGTGGACATGTTGAATAATTACTTTGCATCAGTATTAACAGTTGAATCAGGGACAAGGACTCAACAAAATGAACGTGCACAAAATAACAGTAATGAAGAAAATAATGGCACTAAAGAGTGACACATCGCCAGTACCAGATGGTTTCCATTCCAGGATTTTGCAGAATGTAGGTGAGCACATTACAGATGCTCAAACTATAATCTTCCAAAATGCTCTTAATTCAGGAACCGTTCCTTTAGTTGGAAAATTGCACTTGTCACTCCACTATTTAAGAATGGTGAAAGAGGGAAACCAGACAATTATAGACCAGTTCATCTAACATCTGTTGTCAGGAAATTACTAGAGTCTATAATTAAGGTTAGGATGACTGAACACCGTGACATTTTTCAGCTAATCAGAGAGACCCAGCATGGATTTGTAAAGGATAGGTCATACCTGACAAACCTGATTGAATTTTTTGAAGAAGTGACTAAAGTAGTGGACAGGAGAATGTCGATGGATGTTATTTATATGGACTTCAAGAAGGCATTTGATAAAGTCCCTCATAAGAAACTGTTAACTATGGTGGCAACCCATGGAATTGAAGGCAAATTATTGACCTGGTTAAAGAATTGGTTGAGCAGCAGGAAACAGAGGGAGAAAAATTGTCTGTTTTTCAGACACTTTTCACTGGGGGGAGGGGTGGGGCGGTGGCGGGGGGCAGGGGGCGGGGAGAATTATCTGGGAGTTTGCAGAGGCGCTGGCGGGTAGTGTCCCAGGCCACCGCACAACCAGCAATGACATCATCACCATGCACAGCAACCTTTCATTGCCGCGCACTGACCACTTTCTGCCCCACAGGGGAAATTGCCCCGCAAGACGGGCCTGAGCGGATGTCAACACCAGCTTTGCGGGTCGTGAAGCTGGCTGACATCCGCTCGCAGGGCAGAAGTTAAAGGGGAGGTCGCCAGCGCCAAATGCTGCCATCTTAATTGTTTTGCTGACTTTCGGAGCGGCTCCAGTAACTGCTCCCTAGCGTGGTCTGGGCTGCCATTATGCAGTCCGACACTTCGTTTTGGGTGCCGGGCTACAGGCCTGCTGCCACACTGCCCTTGTGGTCCAGTGGCAGCCATCAGAAGCCTTGCAGAGTGTGCAGTAGCCCTCTCCTTTAAGTGAAGGGGAGGGGCGTAGAAGCACTTCAGTGCTATGTGGATTCACAGTAGCGTCCCGGGACACACCCCTAAAGAAAGCGGAGCACGCGAGATTGCACTCCACTTCCTTTGAGGGACGGTAATCCCAATTAAGTGGCGGGGGTGGGACCTCTGCGCCGGGCACAGGAAGTCCCGGCTCCAGCAGGTCACCGTCCCTAATCGGGGTGCAAGGCAATTTCGCCCCCAGAGAGCAGGTATAATGGACAGTTACTCAAATTGACAGGATGTGACTAGTGATGACCCATAGGGATCTGTGTTGGGGCCTCAACTATTCATCGTATTACTTAATGACTTGAATGATTAGGTAGAAAGCCACATATCGAAATTTGACAATGACACAAAGATTGGCGGCATTGTTGACAGTGTAGATGAAGGCATAAAATTACAAAGGGATATTGATAGAGTAAGTGAATGGGCAAAACTGTGGCAAATGGATTTCAATGTCGGCAAATGTGCGATCATCCACTTTGGACCTAAAAAGGATAGAGCAGGGTAATTTCAAAATTAAGGGGATCAAATGGGGTAGATAGAAACTATTTCTGCTGGTTGGGGATTTTAGGACTAGGGGGCAAAGTCTAAAAATTAGACCCAGACTTTTCAGAACTGAAATTAGGAAATACTTCTACACACAAAGGCCGCGATTTCACCTATCGAGGTGGGTGCAGTGTAGCTGGGATAGGTGGTGGGTTGCGTCCCCGCTACTGGCTCCATCCCGCACTGTGAAAATAATTTTACGTTGATGGGGCTGGTTAAGCCCGCCCTGCGAGGTTCTCGGACAATTAAAAGAAGCGGGTCTGATGATGTCATCGGATGACGTGTCATCAACTGGTTTCCTTAAAGAGACCATGTCCACATTGATTTTAACAGTTGTGCTCAGAGTGTTGGACAGCATTGAGGTGCAGCAAGCACTGACAAGCACTGCACAAGGTGCACGGCTGCACCCCGGCTCTTCCATGACTCCTTCCGTGTGCTTATGGAGGGAGTCATAGCACACAGAGAGGTTCTCTTCCCTTCCAGTGGGTGGAAGGGACCTTCCCAGGATATCAACGCAGCCTAGTTGCACATTGCACAGGAGGACACAAGCTGGAATGTCATCAGGAGGACCTGGCTGCTGTGGCACAAACCTTTCAATGATCTCAGTAGATCACGAAACATTACTGAAAAGCCACACTCAACCTCAACCTGCTGTGCCACTCATCACATCCCCATCACTCTGCCTTCCCTACCCTTCCCTACTCCTGCACATCCTTACTCATACCAACTTACCTTGCACCTCCACCCATCCCTCTCTCTATATCTACATTATTATTACATCCCCATCTCACTCGCCATCCCTCACACTCCACCTCATCCTTGTCCAATCATACCAACACAGTGGTAGGGACTTGGGTCTTTTAGCTAATGTTAATGTAAAGTTTCTGTTAATGTGTTGTCAAACGTTGAAATCTTTATTTTCAACACTAGTGAGTTGTAGTGAATGGTGAAACATAACAGTACCCTCTGCAATGGTGATGAGTTTGAAAGGAATGGCTTGGGCATTGTAAGGATGCTTTATGGTGTTGGTATGGAGTGTTTCCAACCTGGCGCATCATGTGTCAGCCAGGGTGTACAGCGTCAAGTGAAGTAAATCTGGTCATGGTGAGGCCATTCCTCGCGTGCCAGGCAGCAATGTGGTCAGGTGCTGATGCCCTGTGTACTGGGAAGCATCAAGTGATTACTGGGAAGGTTGTTGTTGTTGTTGGTGTTGCTGGTGTGCCTGGTGATGCTGGGACAGATCGTGGTGGTATTCTGAGGACCAAGGTGTGATTTTTTCAATGGCACCTATGGAATAGATGGCAGCTGAAGTTGAGATGACAGAAGTGATCTGTCAATGGTGAGAGAGGTTGCTCCAAGGAGGTGACAGTGGATAGAGAGTTTACTCCACACACTTCCAACCTGCATAAAGCTCAACAGTGTCTTCCAAATCCTGAAGGCTCCAGTTTCTAAGATTGGAAAGTGAACAACTGTGAAATGGTAGCTTTTATACCACTTTTGCACCTGTCAACTATTCAGAAAAATGTAAACTCATTGAAAACCCAACCTCCTTGCACATGTAATCTAGGCTGACATTTCAGTGTAGTGGGAGTGCTGCACTATTGGAGATGCTGTCTTTTGAATGAGACGTTAAACTGAGGCCTGGCTTGACCCCTTAGGTGTAGGTAAAAAGATTCAATCGCCGGAACTTTCAATTTCGGTGTGGGTTTAAAATGGTGATAACATTACAAACACACACATTTAGGCATGAGTGGAAAAGTAGCTGGCTTGAGTCACAATTTAGCCTGTTACTCCAAAGCTGCCTGCTACATTTAGAGCAGGTTTTATTTTATTTCAAACATGGGCGCAAAATGGAGCCTTGCGAAGTCGGTGATGGGTCCCAGCCTCGCTGTTGGTTCCAGCCCACTGTCCAAAATGATGTTCCCCTGATTGGGCTTGATGAGCCCGCCCAGCTCGTTTGCCGGCCAATTGAAGGAAACGAGTCTGAAGACATAATTTGTTGACACATCATCAGCCGGTTTCCTTAAAAGGACCATGCACAAATGCGAAAACGTTACTGCAAAGCCACAACCAGATCCTGCCGTGTAGCTCATCACATCCCCCCATTCTGCCTTCCCTACCCTACCCCTGCACATTCTTACTCACACCAACTCACACCCGCTGTCAAAAAACATTTTCCCACCTGACCCGCGACCCGATGCTGCTAACCCCCCGAAAAATTCCCCCCAGAGTATTTGTCTTGTAGCACTCCTGTGAAGCACCGTGGGACGTTTTACTGCATTAAAGGCATTATATAAATACAAGATGTTGTTGCTGTTGTTGTTTCACTTTAGAGAATGAGACGGTGGGGGAAGTTGAAAGACCTTTTGCTACAGATGGTTGATGGCAGTCAGAGAGAAGTCTGACACCTAAACTGCACTAAAAGTTCCAAACTAATGGAAACAGAGGGGGAGAAAATGCAAGCGGGAAAGCCACTAGGAATTACAGAAATGAGAACAGAAGGAGGCCACTCATCCCATCACATCTATGCTTGTACTTGGGATTGAAACTTGAACATTTTTGGTCTGTATCGCACACCAGATGTGCATTGACTGACTGAGCCATCTTGAGGAAACAAGAAGTGGTCAAAGCAGAGAGATCAATATCATTTGTGCATAAAATGTGTGATTTCAGCGTTTGATGTCTGTTACAAAATATCTAAAGCTCATATTGCGTTTGAAATATAATTTTGGATGATATGCTGAACTTCAAAAATAGAATAGCAGTGTGGGCAACTGCATGTTTAAGTTGTTTCTCATTTTTAATAGCGTTAGTGAATATTTTACAAATTATGGCACTTTTCTTTCTTGCATAACCATTTATAATGTTATTTTTCTTTCTTTGAATTTGCACTACAAAGAAGTTCAGGATCCATTGAAGCGGTACTGTGTGATTACTTTCCGCTTCAAAGATATTCTGAATTAGAGCAGGGCTTGTTGGGTTGCACCAAGTGCCAAAGTGTGACTAAAAATATAATGGCAGGATAGGAAGCCTAGTGGTGGAACGCATTGGAGCATCGACACACTGCACAATGCAATGGTGGGAGCAGGTTTAAATCCCCCAAGCCACTAAGTTGTAATTTTGGAAAGGCATCATGTAAAGATAAACCTGCCTCCCCATTGGGTAAGGGGAATGGGGGGGGGGGGGGGAAGCGAGGGGAAGGGTGAAAATCAAAATTAAGAAGGGGTGGGGTTTCCCGGAGCCTCAGTTGTGTACCTCATATTGGTTGAAACAGCAGCATTGGCAGAGACCTGAGAACTTGGCTACAGGCAGTGTGAGACCAGAGGGATTAAGGAATAAAGAGAAGGATTTATACCTTCACAAAAATAAAAGCTCTGCCTAGTCTGAGGGGTGGCAACAAGACATTGTTGTGCCATTTCTGCTGCCGACAGTGATTCACACGTCAGTCAATCGATCAAGAGGTTCAGATGCGGTGATAAATCATCAGATCCTCAAGTGGTTTATGAACCCCATCTGAACTGGTGATGAAATTATAGCTTTTAACTCACTTTCTGTTTTGGGATGAACTTATGTGCTCATTAAGGTGAAAACTGTTAGTGCTGTGGAATGGAGCATTTTTTTCCATAATTTTGAATCTCTCTCTGTCGCTATGAAACTCCCCCAAATCAGATATAGCACAGGCATCTGCAGGGCAAAACTCCCTCTACTCTGTTCCAACATTGTGCCTTAAAACTCTAACCTCAGAAGAGTGCCCTCCATTGCACCAATGTGAATTTTTCCAACTTCTGACACCAACCATCCAGTAAGATCATCAAATTAATGGCAGATTATGAGACGTTTTATGCTGTACACCAAATTCACCAGAAACTGGGTTGACGCTGCCCAAACTGCAGGACCCTTACAGCAATCAATCCGGACTGGGATTTATGTTTGGATCCCAGGCGTGAAAGGACAGTCTGCTCATTTGCTCTGCAATCCAGAACCTTTGTTCATTTTATTGCTCAACCCTGCGCGGCTATACGCCATTTGTCCCTCTAAAGAAGTTCAATAGGTTAGGTGAGTGGGCAAATGCATGGCAGATGCAGTATAATGTGGATAAATGTGAGGTTATCCACTTTAGGGGCAAAAACACAAAGGCAGAATATTATCTGAATGGCGGCAGATTAGGAAAAGGGGAGGTGCAACGAGACCTGGGTGTCATGGTTCATCAGTCATTGAAAGTTGCCATGCAGATACAGCAGGCGGTGAAGAAGGCAAATGGTATGTTGGCCTTCATAGTTAGGGGATTTGAGTATAGGAGCAGGGAGGTCTTACTGCAGTTGTACAGGGCCTTGATGAGGCCTCATCTGGAATATTGTGTTCAGTTTTGGTCTCCTAATCTGAGGAAGGACATTCTTGCTATTGAGGGAGTGCAGCGAAGATTCACCAGACTGATTCTCAGGATGGCTGGACTGACATATGGATCAACTGGGCCTTTATACACTGGAGTTTAGAAGGATGAGAGGGGATCTCATAGAAACATATAAGATTCTGAAGGGACGGGACAGGTTAGATGCAGGAAGAATGTTCCCGATGTTCGGGAAGTCCAGAACCAGGGGACACAGTCTTAGGATAAGGAACAGGCCATTTAAGACTGAGATGAGGAGAAACTTCTTCACTCAGAGAGTTGTTAACCTGTGGAATTCTCTACCGCAGAGAGTTGTTGATGCCAGTTCATTGGATATATTCAAGAGGGAGTTAGATATGGCCCTTATGGCTAAAGGGATCAAGGGGTATGGAGAGAAAGCAGGAACGGGGTACTGAGGTGAATGATCAGCCATGATCTTATTAAATGGTGGTGCAGGCTTGAAGAGCCAAATGGCCTACTCCTGCACCTATTTTCTATGTTTCTATGTAATAATATGTTCAATAATTTATGGAAACTTATCATTGTGCTGAAGAGTGTCCAAACCAAACTACGCTAGAAAAATGTCCACATCAGTACAATTCTGTTTACGTGATGTGTAGTTCACATTCTGTAGCCAATGGGTTGCACTCCATTAATATAACTCAGGTAATTTAGATAAAGGTTGGCAAAAATTGAGACTTTAGGACCCCTAAACAAGCATAGGAGTAATGTTGCAGTTTAAACAGCTAAAACCCCAGAGCTTACCAGCACTGAGCAATGATAAGCTTTTCACTGCTGTTCCAGCTCAGACTTTCCTATTCATTAGGGTATTGGTTAGAAAAGTTGTCTCAAGTCTATTGAAAAGAATCCCAGCTCCTCCAGGTCCTATCAGTAAGCCAGGCTATTGGTTAAATCATCAACAGTGACCAGCAGTGCTGCATGGCTTAAGTATCAGTTACTGTGTCTGGCACAGAGATGACTTGATTTCAATTTACTATTGGCAGGTATCTCATTACTTCCACCAAAGGAAGATAATCATTTATTGTATCAACATTCTCTAAATTGACAGCAGGCACCACTAACTCTTCTCAGTAGCATTAGTACGTAGTCATTTT
Source organism: Pristiophorus japonicus (assembly GCF_044704955.1). Taxonomy (NCBI): domain Eukaryota; kingdom Metazoa; phylum Chordata; class Chondrichthyes; family Pristiophoridae; genus Pristiophorus; species Pristiophorus japonicus. The sequence continues at coordinate 54,508,337 of NC_091980.1, forward strand.
GCCTGATTTGTTCTGTGTGTAAATGATGGGGATTATTTTTAGCTGCCTCCCGCCTATTTCTCGTCTCATAAACAGGCCGCAAAAGTGGAAAATCATGGGGGCCGGGTGGGGGAGGTGGCGGTGGGGGGGGGCATTGGCACCTCGGCCACCCCTTGGATGACCATGGTCTGCTTGATGCAATTTTCAGGTGGATTAGTAAATGAGAGCACAGCATACAACAACAACAATTTGCACTTTTATAGAGCTTTTAATGTAGTAAAACAACCAAGGCACTTCACAAGAGTGTAATCAGGCAAAAATTGGCACTGAGCCAAGAAAGGAGACATTGGGACAAGTGATCAAGTGCTTGGTCAAAGAGGTAGGTTTTAAGGAGCATCTTAAAGGAGGAGAGAGAGGCAAAGAGGCTTGGGGAGGAAGTCCAGAGCTTAGGGCCAAGACAACTGTAGGCACGGCTGCCAACGGTGGGCCAAATGAAGTGGGCGATGCACAATGATCATAAATTGGGTGATATATTGTTTTAGAATTATTGGATGCTTTGGGTAATGCAAGATGTTCACTTCTATGTTTAAATAGGTCTGTTCCTCCAAGGCCTAATGGCTGTAAATAAACACAACCTGAGGCTAATCAGAGTTTTAATTGCCATTTTGGTCAAGGAAGTTTGTAGATTGAAAGGTGTTTGTGAGTTTCTAGCTCCAGGTCAGAAAAGAAAGAATATAAATGACTACTTTATATAAATATATATACCGACACTCAGGTAAAGCACAGGGGGAGGCGGGGTTGGGGGAGGACAGCGGGGAGGGGGGGGCGAAGAGGGGTGTGCAAATTGAAAGAGTTCAACCGGCTTCTGCTGGTGGGAAGCAGGAGGAAGCCTGGTACAGCAGAGGTCCAGATTTTCCATGCTGTGCCTCAAAGTTTACTTCTGCTCTTCCCGGTCTCACAAGGAAAATATTTTTTTTACTTATCTTTTAGGAATGTCTGGTTGGTTTCACTGGTCAGAGTGCCATCAGTAGTTGCTCTGGCCAGTAGGCTGTCCAAATTGCTCCGGGTTCCCATCTGAATCATAGGACTCTGACTAGCATACATTAATGAGGCGTAAGCCTGGATCAAGTGAACAGCTCAATTGCCCAGCATTAAAATTTGTTGGCCACTCAGAGCCACTTAATTTAAATTATCGTTTCCACTGGAGAAGAGGGAGTTAACATCCCCCCCTTGTAGTTTTCAGTTTTTCGTAGAAAAGCCTGGATACAGAGAACAATTAACAACCAGACTTAAGCTGCAATTTCCAAAGAGAAACTACAATGTTCAAACAAATTCATTAACAGCAAAACCTGCTGAGCTTTTCATTAGATCTCAGGGGCCAAATAGAGGTATTTAGTCAGAGGATCCAGGTCAGCAGGAAGATGGTAATTACATTGTTTTTTAATTCCATAATATTAGCAAAATTAAAATTCATATGAATATTCAGAATTTTACAATACATAAATATTCAAGCCATCAGCAGATTTAGAGAGAAAATATTGCACATGAATTGTGTCCTATTATAAAATGGCAACAGCCTTTCAAGTGATCTTCACATTATACCTTCCTGTCATTTTATGCATTTGTACAGTATTGCCACAGCAAACATCTGCAAAGGTTTATTGTAATCCTTTAAAGGCTACATTTCGCTTGCATGTAAACTGTAAACTTTCCTATCTGTTGGTTGATAGTTCTGACTAAACTGTGGTGTAAAAGAATGAGAGTAGAAGAGTTGTGGGATGTGATCTGTTTCCTGTTTGTGGTGATGACCGTAACTCGTTGGCAACTGGCCAGTGAGTTATCAGGTCAGCCAATTTATGGGATGTAAATCATCTCCCTCAATTCCTCAAGTATAGAGTAACCGAGTCACGAGAAACTACTCATGTCAAAGGCACTGGGGCAAATAATGTGATGGTGGGTGGCCTGTATTATCGAGCATGGAGGGCTGAGGCCTACCACACACGTGATGAGCTCAGCTCCTGCCGCCCCCCCCCCCCCCGCCAATATGAGCCCAAAGTGTTGCCAAAGCTCAGAGCCTGCACAGAAACTGTGCACAAGGCTCATTAAGGTCTGAGAAATTATGCAAATGAAGGACCCTCTCTACAATGATATCGGAGCTCCAGAATAGTGCTCCAGATACAAAGTATCCATTCTCAAAAACTGCTTATTAAATTTTGATGCACAGTAGTCCTCTCCTTATAGGGCGACCCTTTCTTTCTTGTTCCCTTTTTTGGGCTTCAACATTCAACAAACTACAAGGGCCAGAACAAGAGGGCATGCTCTTAAAATTAGAGCCAGGCTATTTAGGAGTGAAATTAGGAAGCACTTTTTCACACATTAGGGTAGCGGAGATCTGGATCACTCTTCTCCAAAAAGCTGTGGACGCTGTGTCAATTGAGTTTTTCAAGATCAATAGGTGTTTGTTAGTTGAAAGTATCAAGGGATTTGGGGCAAAGGCGGGTTGAGATACAGATCAGCCATGAATCTAACTGAATGGTGGAACAGGCTCAAGAGGCTGAATGGCCTACTCTTGTTCCTATGGAACTGAAGTTCCTATCACATTTGTGGCCCCAAAAAATAAAAAGCGTGGCTGCTGGCTCATTGGCTGCTGGCACCAGAAATGTAGCCCTGACAAAAGTGACATCTGCATTCTTTAGAATGTATGTAGCTGTGCTGGTGCTTGCAAGCAGAGCGACAATGACAGAAAAGGAGCAAATTGTAAAATACCAAACAGGGCAACCAAACTTGTCGTGCAGCAATGCTTCTACTTTAAAAGCTCTCAAACAGGAGAACTGTGGCTGGTCTATTCCACCATTTGCATGCAGACTGCATTTCATGCCTTTATTGGAAAGTCCTTCCCTTTCTTATGTCTTACCTCTTTTCCTATCCTCAAAACAGCCTTTGGAAAGGCCAGCAAATGTGTGTGGGAATAAAATAAAATACAAAACAAGTAGAGATAGAAACAGTGTTCAAGGCAAAGGAAAAGGGGGAACTACAAGAGAGGAACAGAAAAACCTACAAGAGAAAGATATAAATTGTCCATGAGAAACAACATTCCAAAAGGGACCACTTGAATTTAATGGGTAGTGTGATCAAGAAATTCATCTTTACAGTATTTAATACTATGGTTTCTCATTAATGATATTTTTTAAGCATTTAATATCTGTTCTTCATTAGTGCAAAGCCTGAACATTCCCAATGCTCCCATATTAACACAATCAGCATCCAAAAAATACCGGTGATCCGAAAAATCTCTGCCCATTCAGCAACCAAGTCACAAGGTGTTTTTTTTTTGCAGAGACCAACATTCTGAAGTGGGATCAGTAGTCTTGCTCTAAGTATTTAATTATGTTTTGTACCTGAGAGATGAAAGCTTAGGATCAGAAAGTGGCCTGCTAGATACCTCCTAGATGGAGAAGAGATGCTCAAATGATGAATGTGATATTTGTCATTGTCGGATGTCACTACGTTCAGCTGTGATTGGTAGCCTTCCTGGTACTGGATATTGATCGTGTTACACCAGTGAAATATTAACAAGGTAAGTGTTACACAGAGCTCTAATTTAGATGGAAAGAGCTTCCACAAAGTCTCTCTTGAAAACCTACCACAGAAACCCCACTTGCAGCTCTAAACACTTACCTTTGTCACTTCCATACATAATGGTTGCAATTTAAAAAATAGTAACATAAAAGCCTGAGTACGAGTTTAAAATGCTGGTGAAAAGTATATTTGTTCATCTCATTACCAATAAACAAGCTGCAAGTTTTTACTTTGATCATAACTGAGCTGGCTTCGGATAAATGCATACCTGATCCAAGCATAGAATTCCATTCCTTTTCACTCCTATTGTGTAGAACTCGAATAGAGTAAATCACTTTCTATTTAGCATAATTGTACAGAATTTCAGGAGATCATTTCTCTTCAAAATCACTTACATGGTATAGAACTAGAATGGGCAAAATCACTTTTTATTCTCGAATCTAGGCTCTTCCAACACATATATTATTCACATTTGGATCACCCTTACTGAGTTCTGTAGATCGACTGGTCCTCTGTTCTGTTGATTCTTGATTAATTATAGATTTTGAAGCAGTCTGTATTCTGTAGATTCAATGCTATCTCTGCAATTGGCAGTATAGTGGATACGTTCCAGTCAAAGCTAGAGGGAATACGCAGTAGCGTGTGTGAACTAGCTACATATGGATGAGGCATTGTTGCTCCTGGTTGGTTAGGGTTGGTGGTGACTATAAGAAAGAAAGACTTGAATTTATATAGCGCCTTTCATGACCACCAGCTTTACAGCCAATGAAGTACTTTTGGAGTGTAGTCACTGTTGTAATGTAGGAAATGTATTCACTATGGTGAACTGTACTCTTGTGGCACAGCTATACTGCCAATTACAGTGCGATTTATAAAATAGTGGCTTGAGCAAAGGCCTACACTGGACCACCGCATGGAGCGCCTGCCACGACTGTGCGAGGAGTTTGTCTCGATCCAGTGCGAGCAGCTCCAGGTGTTTGTAGGGTTCACGCAGGAATTCTCCCGGGTGTCTGCTAGCCAAGCGGAGGCAACGCAGCAGATGATCCTGGAGTTGCGTGGAATCTCCGCCTCCAACCATGCCATGGGGTACTGAGGCGAATGATCAGCCATGATCTTATTGAATGGTGGTGCAGGCACAACAGCGTGGAGGCCCCGACCTGTGTGAGAACACCAGCGGCAGGTCGGGGCCATAAAAGGAGCGGCGTGGAGGCCTCGGGAGCATGTGGAGGCATATTACTTCAGGGAGCAGCGCGAGTTGATGCAGGAGGGTGACGGTGGCGAAGAGTGACATCATCAAGGTCCAGATCGATGATTGGAGCGTGGGCAGATACAGCAGGAGCCGCGAGAGACTGTGGAGGGATGTGATCGGGGCCCAGGAAAGACGTGAGTTCGGGGCCAGGGGCCCAGGGGCAGCACAGGCCAGCCCACACTGCGATATGTGTGCGCACTAGGTCCGTGCAGCAGAGCAGGTCTCCAGTCGTCTTGGGTAATCCTTGCCACTGGACCAAGACCTAGGTCTGTCGAGCCCGTGTAGTGGCTGGGGTGCAACGGTCACCACACATTAAAAAAATCCACGCACAGACATCTTCCCCCCTTCAATATGTAGTTCGGGATCTGAAATATTAGGTCCTTCATAGAAACACCTGTGAACTCATTCTTTTTTGGCGTGGATGCAAGTCATCCTCGTTTCGAGGAATTGCCTACGATGATGATGGTGCAGGCTCGAAGGGCCGAATGGCCTACTCCTGCACCTATTTTTCTATGTTCTTGGTGGTACATGGCGTTGCACCCCGAGCTCCCGTGACCACAAGCACCGCCACACAGGCGGATCAGGAGGATGCACCACCTCCTGACTCGGAAGGCGATCCCCCTGTTTTGTCTTCTCTGCCAACAGCCCCCCAACAGGCGATCGTCCCAGCATGTCCCCCACCACGGCAGGAAGTCTTGCCATCGCCCACTGCACGCCGGCTTCGCAGCAGTACCCGGGGACCAAAACGGGGGGGTGAGGCAACTACATGGGGGAGTACAGAACCTGAAGGGAAACATGGCCGCAGGTAGGGAGGGGGGTGCACTCTTTTAAATATTGTTCCTATTGTTCACATTTATTGTTGGTATTGTCATTTCACTGTTGGGGTGTGGGTGGGGGGCGGGGGTATGGTTGGAGCGGGGGGTGGGGGGTGGGAGGGTGTTTCGATGTTTGTAATTGAAAAATTATGTTCAAAAGTTGTCATTTTATCAAAACCATTTTATTTCAATTTACAATTGTTGTGCAGTGTCTTCTAATAATGTAAGTTAAAATAGAACTGTTGTTAAACAATGTCCAGGCCAGACCAAGTAAATATGAAACGTCACTTATTTATATAAATATAAGAAAACATCTAATTGAGAGTGTATCTATCTTTAAAAGACCCTTAAATAATTCACAAACTATCTAAGCCCTTGTTTAATTGAATTAATGATATAACTGGGATTACGGAGACATGGCTCCAGGGTGACCAAGGCTGGAAACTCAACATCCAGGGGTATTCAACAATCAGGAAGGATAGACAGAAAGAAAAAGGAGGCGGGGTGGCATTGCTGGTTAAAGAGGAAATTAATGAAATAGTAAGGAAGGACATAAGCTTGGATGATGTGGAATCTGTATGGGTAGAGCTGCGGGATTGCTACCAGTGCCATGTGCGAGTCAGAGTAGGAATCGCAGGATAGCTCAGCTGAATACGTGGCTTGAGCAGTGGTGCAGCAGGGAGGGATTCAAATTCCTGGGGCATTGGAACCGGTTCTGGGGGAGGTGGGACCACTACAAACCGGACGGTCTGCACCAGAACCAATGTCCTAGGGGGAGTGTTTGCTAGTGCTGTTGGGGAGGAGTTAAACTAATATGGCAGGGGATGGGAACCAATGCAGGGAGACAGAGGGAAACAAAATGGAGACAGAAGCAAAAGACAGAAAGGAGATGAGTAAAAGTGGAGGGCAGAGAAACCCAAGGCAAAAAACAAAAAGGGCCACTTTACAGCAAAATTCTAAAGGGTCAAAGTGTATTAAAAAGGCAAACCTGAAGGCTCTGTGCCTCAATGTGAGGAGTATTCAGAATAAAGTGGACGAATTAACTGTGCAGATAGCAGTTAACGGATACGATGTAATTGGCATCACAGAGACATGGTTCCAGGGTGACCAAGGCTGGGAACTCAACATCCAAGGGTATTCAACATTTAGGAATGATAGACAGAAAGGAAAAGGAGGCGGGGTGGCGTTGCTGGTTAAAGAAGAAATTATTGCAATTGTAAGGAAAGACATTAGCTTGGATGATGTGGAATCGGTATGGGTGGAGCTACGGAATACCAAAGGGCAGAAAACGCTAGTGGGAGTTGTGTACAGACCTCCAACAGTAGTAATGATGTTGAGGAAGGCATCAAACAGGAAATTAGGGGTGCATGCAATAAAGGTGCAGCAGTTATCATGGGTGACTTTAATATGCATATCGATTGGGCTAACCAAACTGGAAACAATACGGTGGAGGAGGATTTCCTGGTGTGCATAAGGGATAGTTTTCTAGACCAATATGTCGAGGAACCAACTAGGGGGGAGGCCATCTTAGACTGGGTGTTGTGTAATGAGAGAGAATTAATTAGCAATCTCGTTGTGCGAGACCCCTTGGGGAAGAGTGACCATAATATGGTCGAATTCTACATTAGGAAGGAGAAGGAAACAGTTAATTCAGAGACCATGATCCAGAATTTAAAGAAGGGTAACTTTGAAGGTATGAGGCGTCAATTGGCTAGGATAGATTGGCGAATGATACTTAAGGGGTTGACAGTGGATGGGCAATGGCAGACATTTAGAGACTGCATGATGAACTACAACAATTGTACATTCCTGTCTGGCGTAAAAATAAAAAAGGGAAGGTGGCTCAACCGTGGCTATCAAGGGAAATCAGGGATAATATTAAAGCCAAGGAAGTGACATACAAATTGGCCAGAAATAGCAGCGAACCAGGAGACTGGGAGAAATTTAGAACTCAGCAGAGGAGGACAAAGGGTTTGATTAGGGCAGGGAAAATAGAGCACGAGAGGAAGCTTGCAGGGAACATTAAAATAAACTGCAAAAGCTTCTATAGATATGTAAAGAGAAAAAGGTTAGTAAAGACAAACGTAGGTCCCCTGCAGTCAGAATCAGGGGAAGACATAACTGGGAACAAAGAAATGGCAGACCAATTGAACAAGTACTTTGGTTCGGTATTCACTAAGGAGGACACAAACAACCTTCCGGATATAAAAGGGGTCAGAGGATCTGGTAAGAAGGAGGAACTGAGGGAAATCCTTATTAGTCGGGAAATTGTGTTGGGGAAATTGATGGGATTGAAGGCCAATAAATCTCCAGGGCCTGATGGTCTGCATCCCAGAGTACTTAAGGAGGTGGCCTTGGAAATAGCGGATGCATTGACAGTCATTTTCCAACATTCCATAGACTCTGGATCAGTTCCTATGGAGTGGAGGGTAGTCAATGTAACCCCACTTTTTAAAAAAGGAGGGAGAGAGAAAACAGGGAATTATAGACCGGTCAGCCTGACATCGGTAGTGGGTAAAATGATGAAATCAATTATTAAGGATGTCATAGCAGCGCATTTGGAAAGAGGTGACATGATAGGTCCAAGTCAGCATAGATTTGTGAAAGGAAAATCATGCTTGACAAATCTTCTGGAATTGTTTGAGGATGTTTCCAGTAGAGTGGACAAGGGAGAACCAGTTGATGTGGTGTATTTGGACTTTCAGAAGGCTTTCGACAAGGTCCCACACAAGAGATTAATGTGCAAAGTTAAAGCACATGGGATTGGGGGTAGTGTACTGACGCGGATTGAGAACTGGTTGGCAGACAGGAAGCAAAGAGTAGGAGTAAATGGGTACTTTTCAGAATGGCAGGCAGTGACTAGTGGGGTACCGCAAGGTTCTGTGCTGGGGCCCCAGCTGTTTACACTGTACATTAATGATTTAGACGAGGGGATTAAATGTAGTATCTCCAAATTTGCGGATGACACTAAGTTGGGTGGCAGTGTGAGCTGCGAGGAGGATGCTATGAGTGACTTGGATGAGTGACTTGGATAGGTTAGGTGAGTGGGCAAATGCATGGCAGATGAAGTATAATGTGGATAAATGTGAGGTTATCCAATTTGGTTGTAAAAACAGAGAGACAGACTATTATCTGAATGGTGACAGATTAGGAAAAGGGGAGGTGCAACAAGACCTGGGTGTCATGGTACATCAGTCATTGAAGGTTGGCATGCAGATACAGCAGGCGGTTAAGAAAGCAAATGGCATGTTGGCCTTCATAGTGAGTGGATTTGAGTACAGGGGCAGGGAGGTGTCACTACAGTTGTACAGGGCCTTGGTGAGGCCAAACCTGGAGTATTGTGTACAGTTTTGGTCTCCTAACTTGAGGAAGGACATTCTTGCTATTGAGGGAGTGCAGCGAAGGTTCACCAGACTGATTCCCGGGATGGCAGGACTGACATATGAGGAGAGACTGGATCAACTGGGCTTTTAGACACTGGAGTTTAGAAGAATGAGAGAGGATCTCATTGAAACATATAAAATTCTGATGGGACTGGACAGGTTAGATGCAGGAAGAATGTTCCCGATGTTGGGGATGTCCAGAACCAGAAGTCACAGTCTTAGGATAAGGGGTAAGCCATTTAGGACCGAGATAAGGAGAAACATCTTCATTCAGAGACCTGTGGAATCCCCTGCCGCAGAGAGTTGTTGATGCCAGTTTGTTAGATATATTCAAGAGGGAGTTAGATATGGCCCTTATGGCTAAAGAGTTCAAGGGATATGGAGAGAAAGCAGGAATGGGGTACTGAGGTGAATGATCAGCCATGATCTTATTGAATGGTGGTGCAGGCTCGAAGGGCTGAGTGGCCTACTCCTGCACCTATTTTCTATGTTTCTATGTTTCTATGTTTCTATGTTTCTATGTTAAGAAGCCTCCTGTCTTCCTCTGACGTTCAAAATGACATCCGTTGTGCCTAGTTCTGTGAGGAAGGCCAGGCAATAGCAATTACTCTCCAGCGATGTTCTTGGCGAGCGATCAGCCCGGCGATGTGCCGAAAGTTGGGCTGGGCGATGAGTGGGCAATCACCTCAGCGTGGGGTCTGCGACCGCACCAATGTGCACCTTGGCGTCGCCAACTGCATGTCGCTGGGATCCCTATCGTGGCCGCAGGTTCCCCAGACAGAGGATACAAGGGGCATCCTCCTCTGTCTCCAGGTATTCCTCCTCCCTCTCGGGCTCGGTGGTCTCCTCCTCTTCACCACCCGTGGTGAATGACACGCGGGTCAGGTCCATGTGAGCGTCTGTCCTCCCGTTGCGCCTCTGGAGCTGGTAAAGCTGCAAGATACAATTGAGATTATTAGAGCAGAAAGCATTGTTGTGCCGCGCTGGCATACATAGGAGGAACAGCACTAATCCCATAAATGTGACAGAGAAACGTTACATATTAGTGCATCATATGGTGGTATCTATGGCAGTACATCTCTGTGGAAATCATTGCGCCAGAGAGCTGTGGAGGCTGGATCAGTCGCAGATAGACCGAATGATAAGGGAGTGAGGGTTTATGGGGTGCGGACAGAGAAAGGGACAGATGGCCAGGTGGACTGCTCTTATGGTCTTATGTTGTCAACCTGAGCGTGGTAGAGAGTCGTACAGAGGCTGCATCATAACATGACATCATTCGTCTATGATATGAGAATGAAATTATGTCACATAGCTCTTACACTGCTTGACACATTACTCACGTTGCGCATGCGTTGGTCCGGCAACACCACGGGTGGTGACTGCTCGACTGTGGGCCCCACGAGTGCTGCAGCACCTTCCTCCAGGTCGGTAAGGGTCTGTATTACAGGAGGGTCTCCTCCGCTGCACCTCTGCTGAGCCCAATTATGAGATATCTTCCTCTGTGAATGTGAATAGAGCATGGCATAAGCTACTTGACTTGGTTATGTCATATATACACAACAGTTTCAAACGTTATATGCTAATAGGGGTTTGTGTCCACAAGTCAATGACAGTAGCTGATGTCCAAAAGTGTTCCAGGCCAGACAGTGAACAAAGGCAGCTCTCCCCCAGTCCATGCTGGGTCCCTGTGTAAGTGACAGCAGCCAGAGAGACTTAAAACAGGCACCGGTTCATGATCCTGTCCAGTTCTTAGCGGGGATGTTATGTTATATGCTCAAATAACAAGCTTACATTGAATGCAGGAGAATTACCATTCTAATGTTTATTATACTTAGAATGTGTATCATTAAAATATAAAGTCGTACTTACTCTTGCTGAAGCAACGAGGCTGTTCCAGCATTTGCGGCACTGGTCGGCGCCCCTGGGCTCGTGGGACGCAGACGAGATGACCTCGGCTATCTCGCCTCATAATCTGCGGTACGCCCGTGGTGCTGGTTTCCCACCATGCTCCCCCCCCTCGCCGGTCAATTGGGCCCAACGGGAGTCACAAGGGCCTCATTGGCCTCCTCCCCATCTCCACATCTCTCCCACTTTCATTGCTGTCAGACATATTTCTCTGTCTTTCTTTCTCTCTCTCTCACTCTTTTCTTATCTCTCTGTCTCTGCCTTCCTCCTCTCTCTCAATCGCTCACTCTCACTCTCCTCTCTCGATCTCCCTCCCCCTTCTGCGCATGTGTGCATGACCCCCTGACCTCCCGAAACACGGGAAAACATGGCCAACCAAAAAAAAATGTTGCATACCCTTCGCTATCGCTGCGCGATGCGACAGCACTGGGCTAATGCTTCGCCCATTTCATTTCACTGGGCTATCGCCGAGCTGAAAATCGTGATCCAGAAAATGCCCGATTTTCCAGCGATCATGAAGGCAGCAACATTGTTAAGGCTGGAACATCGCCCATTTTTTTGGCCCTTGCGAACAAAATGGAAAGTCTATCCGATAGAAACATAGAAACATAGAAACATAAAAGGAGGCCACTTGGGCCCATCGTGCCCACGCCGGCCGACAAAGAGCCGCACGGCCCTTGGTCAGCAGCCCTGAAGTTTACATATAAACCTATGAACAATGACGGAAAGGCAAAGAGTACCCAGCCCAACCAATCCGCCTCACACAACAGCGACACCCCTTATGTTGAAACATTCTACACTCCACCCCAACCAGACCCATGTGATCTCCTGGGAGAGGCAAAAACCAGATAAAAACCCGGGTCAATTTAGGGAGAAAAATATCTGGGAAAATTCCTCTCCCCATCCAGGCGATCAAAACTAGATCACCCTGACCATATTCCATTCCCTGCGGTACTTACCATTAATACTGCGTCGGCCAACAAAAGATCATCCAGTCTAATCCCAATTACCAGCTCTAGGTCCGTAACCCTGCAGGTTACGGCACTTTATGTGTCCATCCAACCATCGCTTAAAGTGGTGAGGGTTTCTGCATCCACCAACCAGGCAAACCAGAAGAAGAACACCGCCTCCATGGAGTTGGTTTCACCATCAAGAATGAGCTGGTCGGCCGCCTCAGAGACTCCCCCTGCAGGATAAGCAAACATCTCATGACTCTCCAGCTCACCCTAGTCCCGAACCAGTGCGCCACAGTTATCAGCACGTAAGCTCCAACAGTAGAGCTTACAGATGAGACCAAAGAGGAATGCTACTCCAGCCTCAAACAATCCCTGTCCCGAATCCCTACAGACGACAAACTGATCCTCCTCGGTGACTTCAACGCTAGAGTTGGTAAGGACACAGACATCTGGGGAGGCGTGATCGGCAGAGTAGGGAAAACCAACTCCAGCGGTACCCTGCTCCTGACAAAATGCCTAGAACATGGCCTTGTCATCACCAACACCTTGTTTCATCAGAGGGACAAGTACAAAGCATCGTGGCAACAACACCTCTCCAAGCACTGGCACCTGCTCGACTATGTCATCGTCCGAGCGAGGGATCGCAAGGATGTGCGCATCATCCACGCCATCACAGGAGCCGATGACTGCCGGATGGACCATTGTCTAATCCGCTCCGTCATTATCAAAATAGTCCAAAGTAGAGATGACAACAGAAACAATGCCGCAGAAAAATCAACACCGGAGCACTTAAAGAAAGCCCTATACAGCCTGCGCCTCGCTGCCAATCTGGCGACCTTGATGACCCCGAGACGCAGAGTGCCCACAGTGCCTGGTCTGCCCTCAAGGCCAACAAAACCAGCGCCTGCGAAGAGACGCTCAGTCACTCAACCAGGAAACACCAAGACTGGTTTGACGAGAACGACCAGGAGATCCAGGAGCTAATAAGTCGCAAGCGCAAGGCATTTCTGAACTTAAAGCAGCTACCCAATTTGGGAACAGTGAAGCAGCTCTACAGGAGGCTGAAGGCTGAGGTCCAACAAAAAACCCATGACCTAAAGAATAGATGGTGGGTGAATAAAGCACAGGGGATCCAGTAGCTGGCCGACAGCCATGACGTGCGAAGATTCTTCACGCAGGTAAGACCACCTACGGCCCAAGCACCCAAGGCCTCACCACACTGCTGGCTAAGAACGGAGAGGCACTCATTAAGGACACCAAGGCAGTCAGGGCCCACTGGAAGGAGCACATCGAAGATCTCCTTAATCGAGACTCTGCCATTGAAACGAGTGTCCTCGACTCCATCCCGCAACATGCTCCGGCCACCATCTCGGAAAAGCCCCAGCCCTGCAAGAGGTAGAAAAGGCCATCCATCGGCTCAAGAACAAGGCATCAGGAGCAGATGGAATCCCCGCAGAGACTCTCATGTATGGCAGAAAAGCACTATTGGCATGAATGCATGACTTCATCTCACTTATCTGGAAGGAGGACAGCATGTCAGAAGATCTCAAAGATGCCGTAATCATGACCATCTTCCAAAAAGGGGACAAGTCCGACTGCGGCAACTACAGAGAAATCTCCCTGCTGTCGGCCACAGGGAAAGTCATCGCAAGAATCCTCCTCAATCGTCTTCTCCCTGTGGCTGAAGAGCTCCTCCTAGAGTAACAATGCAGCTTCTGTCCAGTAAGGGGTACAACGGACATGATCTTCACCGTGCGACAACTTCAAGAGAAATGCAGGGAACAACACCAACCCTTGTACATGGCCTTCTTTGACCTCACAAAGGCCTTTGACACTCTGAGGGATTATGGAGCGTCCTCCTCCGTTTTGGCTGCCCCCAAAATTTGTCACCATCCTCCGCCTGCTCCATGACGACATGCAAGCCACGATCCTGACCAACGGATCCACCACATACCCAATCCACGTCCGGACCGGGGTCAAGCAGGGCTGCATCATTGCATCAACACTCTTCTCAATCTTCCTTGCTGCAATGCTCCACCTCACTCTCAACAGCTGGAGTGGAACTAACCTATAGAACCAATGGGAACCTGTTCAACCTTCGTCGCCTCCAGGCTAGATCCAAGGTCGTCCCATCCTCTGTCATCAAACTACAGAGCACACTCAGAGGTTGATCTCCAAGCCATCGTCAACATCTTCACTGAGGCATATGAAAGCAAGGGCCTTACACTAAACATCCATAAGACAAAGGTCCTCTACCAATCTGACCCCGCCACACTGCACTGCCCCCCGGTCTTCAAAATCCACGGTGCAGCCTTGGACAACATGGACCATTTTCCATACCTCAGGAGCCTACTATCAGCAAGGGCAGACATCGATGACAAGGTCCAACACCGCCTCCAGTGTGCCAGCACAGCCTTCGGCTGCCTGAGGAAGAAAGTGTTTGAAGACCAGGACCTCAAATCTGGCATCAAGCTTATGGTCCATAGGGCAATAGTGATACCTGCCCTCCTATGTGGCTCAGTGATGTGGATTATATACAGTAGACACCTCAAAGCGCTGGAGAAGTACCACCAGTGCTGCCTCCGCAAGATCCTGCAAATCCACTGGAAGGATAGATGCACCAACTTCAGTGTTCTTGCTCAGGCCAACATCCCCAGCATTGAAGCACTGACCACACTCCACCAGCTCCGTTGGGCAGGCCACATTGTCCGCATGCTCAACACGAGACTCCCTAAGCAAGTGCCCTACTCGGAACTCCTGCACGGCAAGCGAGCTCCAGGTGGGCAGAGGAAACGTTTCAAGGACACCCTCAAAGACTCCTTGATAAAGTGCAACATCCCCACCGGCACCTGGGAAATCCTGGTCCAAGACCGCCCAAAATGGAGGAAGAACGTCCGGGCAGGCACCTCGGGTTTCGTCGTCGAGAGCATGCAGAGATCAAGCGCAGACAGTGGAAGGAGCCACTGTCTGTCCCACCTGTTAGAGACTGTAATTCCCATATTGGACTGTACATTCACCTGAGAACTCACTTTTAGAGTGGAAGCAAGTCTTCCTCGATTTCAAGAGACTGCCTATGATGATGACGACGAGATACATAGCTAAGCCATCTGCTGCTAGGACACCAGAAGCTACCATCCAGCATTGGGTTGGCAGAGCCATTGACAATATTGATCAGCTGTGACCTCCAACCTGTCTCCACCTCCTTGCAGCCACACTGCAAATCTGACTGGTGAAGCTGGTACAGTGGAGTCGCAAACAGCGCCAGCCTCCTCATACCCATCTCATACAGCACCACTTCTACTTCAGCAGTCATTAACAAGGGGGTCAGGTTTTTGACTGCATCATCATTTGCCTCGTGACCCAAGCTTGTACCCTAGGTTTTTTCCCGTTATTTTTGCCTGTCAACCCCTTCAGTCTTGGCAAAGGCCGCTGATGGTTTCAGATTTTTATCCTTTTGAAAGGCTCTAAATAATATTCTCTACCCATTCTGAAAATTCATTTACATGCAATTTTCCACTTCTACCATTAGTACACCCCCATAGCTGTCCAACTTGCAGCTGGAGCTATTTGAGTCAGTTGACCTTGGAAAATTGTGTGAAAACAGCCCACTTCCATTTGAGTTTGCCTAAAACCCCAACCATTCAGGTCTAATTGGCATCCATATTACAAAATTCAGGCTATTTGTTGACCAGTCATGCCTAGATATTTCCTACCCCTTCCTCTCATAAGTTCTTTGTCTGAGGCCGCGATTTTCCCTACCTCGGCGGGTCCGTGGCGCGCAACATTGGTGGCGGATCTCGGCCTCCCAGCTGGCTCCATCCCGGCCTCCGAAGTGACTTTCCCCTGATTGGGCTTGTTAAGCCCGCCCGGCGAGTTTCCGGGCTAAATGATGATGTAATTTGATGATGCGTCATCAGCCGGTTTCCTTAAAAAGACTGTGCGCAAATTTACTTTGACATTTGGGCTGTCAGTGTTCTACAGCATTGAAGTGCTTCAAACACTGACAAGCACTGCACAAAGGTGCACGGCTGCACCCAGGCTCTCCCATCACTCCCTCCATATCCTTATGGAAGGAGCGTGCAGGGAGGTTCTCTTCCCTCCCAATCGCCGGAAGAGACCTCCTCAAGAGACCAACGCAGCCTGGTTGCACATTGCACAGGAGGGCACAAGCAAGGATGTCCTCAGAAGGACCAGAATGCAGTGGCGCCAACCTTTCAATGATCTCAGTCGATCACGAAATGTTACTGCAAAGCCACACTCAACCTCATCCTGCTCTGCCACTCATCACATCCCCATCACTTTGCCTTCCCTATCCTACTCCTGCACATCCTTGCTCACACCAACTTACCTTGCACCTCCACCCATCCCTCACTATCTACATTACTTCCCCATCTCACTAGCCACCCCTCACACTCCCCTTCATCCTAGTCCAATCATAGAATCGTAGAATTGTACAGCACAGAAGGAGGCCATTTGGCCCATTGTGCTTGTGCCAGCTCTTTGAAAGGGTTATCCAACTTATTCCCACTCCCAGCTTTTTACCCATAACTCTGCAACTTATTCCTCCTCAAGTACATGCACAATTGCCTTTTAAAAGTTTCTATGGAATCTGCTTCCACCATCATGTCAGGTAGTGTGTTCCAGATCTTAACAACCCTCTGTGTGAAAACAATTCTCATTTCCCCTCTCGTTCTTCTGCCAATTATTTTAAATCTTTGACCTCTGGTTACCGGCCCACTTGCCTGAGGAAATAGTTCCTCCTTACTTGCTCTATCAAAACCCCTCATCATTTTGAATACCTGGATTAGGTCTCCCCTTAACCTTCACTGCTCTGCTCTAATTTGAACAATCCCTGCTTCTCCAATCTCTCCATATAACTGAAGTATTTCATCCCTTGTGTCATCCTGGTAAACCTCCTTTGTACCATCTCCAAGACCTTGCTGTTCTTTCTAAAGTGATCTCTACCAGCCTTGCTGCAGGCACTGAGACCCCGTTAAGGAGGAGCAATAGGCCTAGGAGGGGGGAGAAGGGAAGGGTGAGAAAACATTGAGAAAAAGCTGGTAAAAATGTGAGTGCTCGCGGCCAGAAATGGTCACCTTGATCTAATGTGAACGAATGTAAATAGTTGGAGTTGGATGAGCCAATAAAGTATTGTGTGATGCTGCCCAGAGATGCTGTCCTTGTTCCATGATGAAGTAATGTGAATAATTGCACGTGCTCGTGGGTGATAATGTTTCAAGGGGACTGGTTTCAATTTTTGCTTGCTATGGATAATGTTTTGTATTCATAAAAATTTGTTTCATTTGTCACAATCTTGTGTTGCTGTTTGTATACACCGAGGCTTGGAGGATGGGCCGTGATGTCTTCAATGGCCAGGTGAAGAGGCTGGCCAGGTGAGGCGGGGCTCACAATGCCAAATGAGTACAATTGATGGCCCCCTAAACCCTGGGGAAGGCCGCTATCAAGGCAAAGCCACGGGTGCTCTTATCCACATCTTCCCTGGACATGCTGAGCTTGATCTAGTGTATTCATTTGCTGTAGAGTGTTGGTAACCTGGCGAATGCAGCAATGTACTGCGCTTACAGGAGACTGGAAGGAACCGGTACCATAGAAGTTGAGTGCTGCTGTCACTTTCACTGCCACCGACAGCGAGATCCTGGTGCCGATGTCATCTGCCAGGTATGTCTGCAGAAGGTTGAAAAACTCCATGACCACCTCCTTGAGGAACCTCAGCCTTCTTCAGCAGTGCTCCTCGGACATCTCAAGATAAGAGTAATGCGCACGGTAAAGCCTGTGTCTGTACGGCCTCCTGCCCTGCCGTCTGGGGTGTCTCCTCTGTGGAGGATCCACATTTGCCCTAAGCTGTCTCTGCAGCCGGCGACTTTCAAGTCATCGCCGCAGGACGACGTGGTGTGCGATCACTGCCCCCATAACATTGCAGAGGTCACAGCGAGTTCCAACTTTCACTTTTTTCCGATATCGAACCCAGCAATTTGTCCAAGATATTAATAATCAAGCTGACGAGCCAACAACAGTGCAACGGCAACACCCTAATCTCTGTGCGAGCATCAAATGCAGCACTGACCGCGACCTCTAAGCCCTGGCTGCAACACCCTTTAATTAATGCCCCGGATTATTTTCTCCACCTTGTGTAGTCCAACTTTTTCAGGCGTCATGGATGCCAGCTGTTAAAAGAGGCGGCAAAAGTGAATGTGGCGAGAAGGGCACCAAGGAGGCATTGTACGCATACAGAGGTCATGATTTCCATGGCCTTAGCCTGCGGTACACTATGTTTTAACGCCCCTAAAAAATTTCAAGCGAATTTCACCTCAGGCGTGAACAGCACCAAGCGCCACTCGCAAATGTCTAACTCCCAGTTAACACCCAACACCGGTGTTATCAGCATGCATTATCAACCGAATTTTGACCCCTGAAATCTTTATTTTCAACACTTTGAGGGAGAAATTCGGTCGCGGCTTATTTGGGGCGGTAACCCAGGTGGAGCGGTAATTTCAGCGTCTTAAAAAATTTTGCACACTCCACCCAGGTATTCGGCAGAATCAGTCAAAGAGCTGACAGGGGCACTAAATTAGCCATTGCACACCAGAGCTGGGGCAACGAAACGAAAGTTTGGTCGGTAAATTTGGTAGACCCATTGCGCATGCGCCGAACTTCGAATCAGGAAAAGCCGAGTCTTAAAGGCACGGCATAATAATGCACCCATTAATGTTTTCAAAATCTGTTTTCAACCTGTACTGTTATGTCGGTCTGCCGCTGCAGACTTGGAGGCTCATGCACCGTGCTGTGTGTAAACGTTGCACTGACTGTGACCTCCAAAGGAAGCGCTTCCTCATCCCTTTAAGTAGCCACCAGTTAATGACTCTGCAAGGCTGGACTGATTGTTTTTCCAGATAGTGTTCTTGGCGGCCGCTAAATGTGGTGGCTGCACCAAATTTTCCGACCGGGGCGCAAGTGTGGGCGTTGCACCAGGAATATGTCATGATCAGAGTGATCGTCAGCAACCAGGCACTACTGGTTTGCGCCCTCGGTGAGCCTCTAATGAATTTTTGGTCTGGGCGCTAAACGCTGCGCTCCCACTCGGTAATCTCTTACATTCCCCTTATTGCCCCCTCTAGCCGCTAACTGAGGTGTTAGACAACTGAAAATCCAGCCCTTAAGTGCTCTTGGACAAATTTGTGTGCACATTTGGAAGTGGCTTAGTGAGTTGCAGTGAATGGTGAGATATAACAGTACCCCATGCAATGCTGATGAGTGTGAAAGCAATGGCTTGGGCATTGTAGAGATGCTTTATGATGTTGGTGTGGGGCGGTAACAACCTGGTGCATCATGTGACAGCCCAGGTGTGCAGCATCAATGAAGTAAATATGGCCATGGTGATGCCATCTCTGGCGTCCCAGGCAGCAATATGGTCGGGTGCTGATGCCCTCTGTCCTGTGCAGCATCAGATGATTGTGGAGAAGGTTGGTGTTGTTGTTGGTGCTGCTGGTTTGCCTGGTGCTGCTGGTGTTGGGGCTGATAGTGATCAGATTCTGAGGACCAAAGTGAGAGAGTATAAAGTGCACCCTTGCTTCTGGAAGAGATAGCAGGTAGAGTAGCGATGCCAGAAGCGATCTATCAATGGTGGGAGAGGTAATGAGGTCAGACTGCATGGAGACTTGTGTAAAGACTTGCAGCATCCTGAATCTATAGTAGATATGCAGCTTAGAGTTGCTAGTGCTTAAGGAAGGATAGCTGAATCAGCTGGGAGCTTTGAGTTGACATGGGCAATGACCTCCCATTTCAACTTCACTGATAAGGTCTAAGCACAGCGGGAAATCGGTGGGAGACCTGTGAAAGTTAAAAAGCTGGGGGGGAAAAGCAGTGTGATGTGACTGTAAACAAGCCACTAATGATTTGAATTGGGTTCTCCTCCGCTGCCTGTCGGTTCTGCTCAGCGCTGACAGAACCGACCTCGGGCAAAGCAGGAGTGCATGGTTTAACAGCGGGTTCCCGACCTGCTGTCAATCATTTTAAATTTCACAGCTGACCCGCCACCCATCCTATCCATTGAGCACTGGCAACATTGTGGCCTAAGTTGGTGGAAAAGCCAGAGAAAAAGTAACTCAGTGCTGACTGCTTATTGCCAATTATTCACAACTTTGTCGGGCAAAACACTGCTCATGAGTTTTTTTTTTAACGTTTGCTGCATTTTACCTTTTGAAGCACTGGTCGTTAAACATATGGTGGACACAACACTCAGACAGAAACAATGAACTAAAATCATACACTTTCACAAGGTGCAATCTGTATATATGCAGACCTGATGCGAGTGCAATTCTTGTCCAATGAAAGAATTCCAAGACACCTTTCTCATTCACTCACATTTATGCAGGACTTCTAATCCAAGGAGAAGATTATTTCGTAAATCCATTGTGTGTTGAACAGAATGGAACAGTGCATCAAAAAGAGTAACTTTTGCAGCATGCTTCACTAGACAAATGGATGCAGAGAAAGAAAATGACATGATAAAAATGATTTGCAACTTTTTTCTCATCAAGTATGTATCCATTTAAATCCAGTTCATTGCACTGACATCATAACATCCAATAAAGATCCATATGTTTGTAGCAAAAATGATTCAAAAAGTCCCCTTCAAAAAATAAATCGGCAAAAAGAGGCAACGTGATGTCACCACAATGAAGAATATGATACACAATGGACAAGGAATACGGTTGTGTAGCGCCTCATTTAATGGCCCGGAGAGGCGTTGATGCATCTCGAATGGCTTAATGCCTGACTGCGCACATAGTAGCGCCCCGCCGGGAAACTTGACTCGGGGTTACTGGCGGTGAAAATCGCTACCGCCTCGCCATGTAACTTCAGTCAGATCGTGATGTCAGTACACGTGCAATGATCCACTAGCGCCCCGCTCGAAAAATTAGGTATGGCCGCCTCATTTAACGTCCGCCTCTGGACACACTGGAGAAACCAGGTGGTCCGGCCTTCTTTAGGTGAGACCTGGAGTCTATTTGAAGGGAGGAGCAACCGGATTAATCAGAGATCACAGTGAGTGCAACGTTTCGACAGAGCACGGTGCGTGAACCTCTTATTTTGCAGCGGCAGATTTATCTGACCTCACAGGTTCCTAGCAATTTGAGTTTGAGAATTAAATGGGTGCATTACTAACACACCAGCATTGCCTTCTACATGCTCTTGGTAGGCAGCGTCAAGATAGAAGGGCTGGTTGCCATGTCGCCCCACAACTGAGGAGACCCCATAGAAGTTGGAACAGGATGCCTTACCCACCATAGCTTTACCGGGAGCAACGCTCATACCTCGACATGTCGGAGGAGCAGTGTGTCAGAAGGCTACATTTACGAAAGGACGTCCTGACAGAGATATGCTATCTCCTGCAGCCAGACCAGCAGCCTGACATCGGCACCAAAACTGCACTGCCTATCACAGTGAAGGTCACTGTGGCGCTGAACTTCTATGCCTCCGGCTCCTTCTAGGCTGCATTAGGGGACATATGCAGCATCTCAATTCACTGCATAATGCTGCATCTACAATGTGACAATGGAGTTCATAACTTTCCCAATGAGCAGGGATAAACAGGATGAGCAGACATGTGGGTTTGCTAGGATAGCGGGCTACCCAACGGTTCAAGGAGCCATTGACTGCACACACGTGACCTTGCGAGCAGCATTCCAGAATGCCGAGGTGTTCCAAAACAGAAAGGGATACTACTCCCTGAGTATGCAGCTGCTGTGTGACCACGCGCAACACATCCTTGCAGTGAATGCCCGCTATCCTGGCAGTGCACATGATGCGTTCATCCTGCGTGAGAGCACTATGCCACGAATGTTTGATCCACCACGGGAAGGGCGCGGCTGGCTGCTCAGGACCCATGGATATGGCCTAGCCACATGGCTAATGAAGCCCCTCCGCAGTACCCCATTTCCTGCTTTCACTCCATACCCCTTGATCTCTTCAGCCTCATTCTTAATCTTAGGTGTTGTCACCTAATCCCACCGTTCACACAGCTGCTCTGTGCAGTCATGCAGATTCAAATGGAGATCTACAGTAGTAGCTGTTCAACTATGGAAGGCACATGTGGCACACGATGATTTGCTCACTCACTCACACCTTCTTTTTTGTTATTGCAGTTGAAACTGGCACACAACTGGAGGGAACAGAGGCGCACCGGAGGAGGGGAGCCTGACATCCAGGACCTCACGGAGTTGGAGGAGTGAGTGTCCACCCTCATGGGTACACCAGTTGATGCGGTAGTGGACGTCAAAGCCAAGCCCCCTGAGGTCAGTATGTTAATGCCCTAAAAGGCTATGGAGGGAGGTGGCACAGCACGTCTCCGCGAGGAGACATCAGGCTGAGTGGGGAACAATAAGATCAGCAACGATTGGATGGCCAGGGCATGACTGCTGAACTGACCTTGAACGTTTATGGTGTCTTCACCATCGAAGACTATGGCCTGCTACACATAGTGAAGGAGCAGGTATTGCAAATATTTGACATTGTGTGAGACAGTGAGGTTCACATTATGGCATTGTAATAGAAAGAGTACTCACCCTGACGACCCGAGTGAGGTCTTTGAACTTCTTGCAACATTGTGTTGCAGTTCTGGCCACCGTGTTCCTGGCGTATACATGCTGAGCCACCTCCCTCCATAGCCTTCTGAAGTCTCTAGGAACGGGCCTCTTTCCACTGAAAGGTTGGAGCACATTTCACCGCCTCGACTAATGCCTTAACGGCCGTGGGCAAAAAGCGGTGGGCACGCTGGCGACCTTCTTCCTCTTCCATTTTCCCGCTCTGAGCAGACTGAGAAGTTGAAATTGTGCATGCACATACTTATCTTACTAGGCCTTTAAGATTTGGCTGCCCACGGGATGTATAGCGGCTTTTGCAGCATGCACATTCGCTCAGTTTACCGCTGAGATTTTCAGTTCTACCACCCTTAGAAAATTGTGCAACGACTGAATTACTGCTCCCTTTCCCTCTTGGGGTGCTGCGACCTAATTTTGCGGTAGGCACGCAAACTTTCAGAGAGCGCTACAGTTACCGCCCCGACAGGATTAATGCCTCAAAATGGGCGATACCAAATTTCCAGCACAATATATGGGAAAGGCACGCACCAGAATTGACACACAATTATATAAAAATTCACTGAATTCATAATATGCAGTAACAAAATAAAATGGACCAGAATATTTATCTTGCCCAATCATGCCTTAGAGTGTGCAGATATTTTTTTTAAACTAAAAATGACTGATGTGACATAAGAACTCTCAATAAGTACTAACTGAAAGAACCAGTGCAAATTGGCATGGCAACACATAAAAGAAAATACTCATGGAGAGCTATGTGGAAAGAAAAACTGGGCAGTCGCTCACCCTGCTATATGATTAACAAATTGACTTACGCATACACATGCCTTACTTCATAAGGAGAGGCTATCCAGAGCCAAGAGATTTAGAGCAAGATGGTAACATATTTGAGAAAGGATGAACAAAACACAGATAATATGTCCGATGTTCTGCCTAATGTCAAAATGAAGGCAATAAGTGGATAAAATGTCAGAGAGACACATGTAATAAACCTAAGGCCCACACAAATGAAAACAAAGATCAAAACTTTCTGTCTTTCTCCATAAAAGCTCACAAGTTATATAAAAAGGAGAGAGAAAAGGAGATAGCACGAAAGCCGATACCTCAGATCTTTTCCTTTGAATTGACACAAACACAGGCGTACCACAACATGGACAATAATGACACGGAGGACTAACCACTAAGTGTCAAGAAACTAGAGCAAATAAGAAAAAAAACACAGTGCTCACCAGTGCAGATGTAGAGCAGGTGCAAGTCTTGCCAACCACTTTGTGAGAAAACATTTTTTATAAAAACCCTTGCAGGTGGCAAGCATCGCACCAAACCACATCATACAGATACCAGGACTTACACACACACAGTAAACTCAACAAACAATGAAAAAACAAATGTCACAAGTAGCCTCAGTGCACAGCCTGAAACCTGCTGTACCGCTCATCAAACAATTATGTGCCATGTGAAATAAATAAAGATACATACACATAACAAAAAGCTGACATTAACTATACCACAAACGTGTACCCAACAGATGTGCAAGGCAACACATTGAGTGAGCACATCCACAGGTCACAAGTTGAAACATTTTGGGGTAGAAATTGGAACTTGTTGCAACCGATTTATCGGCAAAAACGGGCGCAATGAGGTCCAATTTCGGGGACCAACATCCTGCGTCCCATGGACGCCTGAAAAATGTCCAAACTGAAATTGGGTCGGGACATTTTTCAGGCGTCCATGGTGACTGCCTGAAACAAGTGTTACGTCTCTTAAATATGTAAATGAGAGGCCTAATATCTGTTTTGGATCCCTTCACAGAAATGGGGCAGCCTGCTCATGGTTCTTCAGCTTCCTCTGTAGCCGCCAATGAAAGGTAAGTTTTTTTATATACATTTTTTTCCAAAATCTTTCCTGGATCCAGGAGGAGCAGTAGTGTTCCCTTGACTCCGTAGTTGTTGTGATCTGCCCTCGCCCATAGCCCGCTCCAACACCCCTCCTAGGCCTTACTTTCAAGCTGATGCCGGTGAGGTCAGCGGCCTAACATTCTTCATCTTCAATGCGCACAAATAGGCCCAGATGAATTTCCACCCCTTAATCTGAATTTTTCTCCATTGGCAGATGTGGACGAGCAGATTGTCACTCACTTTGAAAGGAGGAAAGAGTCCCGAAAAGCCGAACTTCATTGCTGTTAATGCATCATGAGAATATTTCTCTAACATTATGATGTGAATGATGCCACTTTGCCCCATCTTTATAAATATAGCAAAGAGAAAAGCTATGCCAAGAACTTTACACAGCAGTCAATACCATGTTAATACACTGGGTATCATGAGGTAAAATATTCCCAAGTGTTTTTTGAAACTTCATTTATAGATTAAATCCACATTGTTAATAAGCTCAACAAAATAAAATTAGGTTACAACGATGATGATAGAAACACAACAACTGAAACAAGTCACAAAAAGTACCTGAATTGCTGGCCTCCATTGCTCCCATTAATCTGGAGGTGGGTGCCTAATAAATCCCAGTAAATCATATTTTATCCTTTCTCCCTGTTGAGCATTATGGCTCAGCTAATCTTTATCCTCATATCAATACTAAACTGAAATCGAACATATCCAAATCACTCATGTCTTTGAAAGGGCATCAGAATGAAGAGAGGCAGAAGAGAAATGCTTATTTCACTCTTCCTGCTCTGTCTCTGCTTCTCTGTGTTTCTCCCTCTTTCGTCTATCTCTTTTTCTTGATATAAATTATTTTTCTCTCCACGGCAATATCCCTTAGTCTCTCTATCTGCCTCTTTCTTTCTCTCTCTCTATATCTCTGACTCTATCTATCTCTATCTGTCTCTTCATTTCTCTCTATACATCTGTATCTGTATCTCTCTATCTATTACTCTTTCTGTCTCTATCACTCTGTCAGTGCTTGCCAATTTTCAGCAGAGTCATTGTCCCAGGATTTCCTGTGATTGGCCCTCGTTATTTATTTACAACACAAATTGGGAGCTCACCAAAGGGACAGGATGGGCAGGAGTGAGAAATAGTACACACCATGAGCCCTTAAAGAGCTACTGAGAAAATTAAAGGGACATGACCACTTCAATGTAAGTGATGACATGGGAGGAAAAACAGGCTTAGAAATTTGAGCGTGTTGCAGGGGGCACAGGGAACGATCCCTGTACCTGAATGCATAGGCCTGGGGCACAAGTGATATTGGACCACGAGCCTCATTATCGTCATGCTGCTGTGCTATGGACATCTAGTGGATGTCTCCTGGCAGCTCACAGGACAAGAGGACTTGAACATTGGGCCACTGTGATGCAAGCAGCAGCCCTCAGGTTTAACAGCAAACTTAACGTGATGAGTAAATAAATTACAAATTGCTACAAATATAAGTTTTACCTTTTGACGAACCAACAAACCTGAAGGCCAGGTGGTAAATATGTCGATCCCGTGGTCACAATCCTGGTAGTTAGGGTGAGATCACGCTTGTAGTTCCCTCCATTGCTGACCCTGCCAGAGTTTACAGAGTCATTGGGAAAACACTTAATTTCCATGGGGTCAGCTGATGCCTGCTCCTCTATGGGTGCATCTTCAGTGCCTGTTGCCCCATAGGAAGATAGGAATCGCTAGATGAAAAAAGATCACATTCCATCTAATTCGCCTTCGACTATCCTGGCAATCACATGATGCAACGACAATGGAATTTTGACTAATCATAGCAATCATTCTCTATCAATTAGTGTACAACTGACCCAGACATTCACAAAGGAAACCACCAGTGCAGCTGGTAAATCCAGTACTTGTTCAGTTTTGAGGGGAAAGTGGCCCAGGGCCCACCACCTTGAGATCACATTGTGCTCCTCTCAGCCGCTGCTCAAAGGACTCGTCCAATGTTTTGAACTTTGGGGCTATAGGCTGTTTCCATTGTGGGTGGGCTCCACATGTGCCCATCTGGAGACCGGTATCCTCATCCCACTGTGTGCCGGCCTCCAGTACTATGTTGGGTTCCTCCTGAGTCGGGGAAGTGGTAACTCCCAGCATAGGTAGAAGCCAGCCCAGCTCTATGCCCTTGGCATGCATGATAGGCCTTGCAATGGGCATTCAGAGATGTCCCTTACAAGGCCAACTGGAAAATCCCAAATAGACAGGGATCCAGCATAACTGCATCGCTGCCGTTCTCTGGTGGGTTCCATTGGACTTTCGCTGGAGTCAAAGTAAGAGCCCGGTACAACCCTCAAGGAAATTCAGAGCCATTGTGTGATATGATATTGATCTATAGATTAGGAAGGTTCTGGGTTTAATCCCTGTTCTGTTCTGATTTAACTAATCTCATCTAGGGTTAAGCAAGGCATTCTAGAATTAACCTGAATGTCCTTAAGGCTATGCAGGGATATTTACCGAAATATTTTTACAATTATCTCACAATTGATAGATTTTTAATCTAACAAGTACCATGGAAAAATTACGTCATATTTCATTTTATCCATACAGATCAACCTAACCATCACTTCCCCAAACGTTACCACAGCAGTCATTTCCCCCGTCAAAGGGGCACTTCTTTCCTCTTTTACAGAGGCATTTTTCTTGTAGTTCCTTCTTTATAGCTTACAGACGCACTCTAACTAACCAATTCACGCAATTCAGAGATGCACATTCCTAGTATGCCCCTCTGCCAGGTTCAGAGAGGCATCGGCCCCCTCCAAATACTCCTGAGTTCACAGGCACTTTGGGCCCTTTTTTTCAGCCTGTGGGGGGCGTTAATGGGGCAAAATTGCGTTTTCGCCCGGGGGAGGGGTGGGCGCTACTATCTCCTGGGAAATTGCCCCGGAGCTTTGGGGGTCGCTGACCTGCCAGCACCGAGTCCCGCGATTAGCGGCCCAGGCCAGTGTGCAACCGGCGATGACGTCATCGCCATGCCCACCAACCCCTCACCACCCCACATCGAACCCTTAACGCTCCGCAGGGTAAATTGCCCCATGGCATATGTCAACACCAGCTTCGCCTTTAGTGCCCCATGCTGCCATCTTTATTTGTTGGCTGACTCTTGGATCGGCCCAACATTGGTGGCCCTTGCATCGACCGGGCCTCCATCATGCAGCCCGGCATTTCGTTTTTGGTGCCGGGCTGCTGGCCTAGTCGTTCGCATCGCTGCTGGCCCAGTTGTAGCCACCAAAGGGCCTGCAGAGTGCTTTAATGGAAGGGGAAGAGTATCGCTACACGGAGCATCCGTGCAACACTCGCCTGCTCTGCATCAGTGCCCCTCAAAGGAAGCGAAGTGCTAGAGATAGCATTCCGCTTCTTTTGTGGGGACTACGGCCCAATTCCGGTGACGGGACATCCGGGCCGGGTGCAGGAAGTCCCAGCCCTGGAAGGTTACCGCCCCCAATCGGGGCGAAGGGCAATTTCTAGCCCAGATTCCTCTTCAACTTCCCCCTCACCCCATCATAGAGATACAGGGTTGAAACTCTGGAGTCTTTACAGGGCACTCTTCACTGTTAATCTGGAGCCAGAGCAGCTGAATGGCTGCACATTAGGGCGAGGCCCAGGAATGTACTGGCCTCGCCCTCTCCCCCCAAAAATTTCCATAGAGCTTTGTTTGGGACAGAGCCTCTGCCTACCTCAAACAAAGGCAGTGGTGTAAGAGAGAGTGTGGCCAGGGGAGAGGAGTGTGGGTGGGACCTTCTTCATCATCAGCCTGGCAGGACATTGGCAGACCAGTAAACTGAGTGAAAGCAGGCATACTTCAAAGAATCATACAAGGAGGCTATTCAGTCATTCTGCCTGTAAAGTCTTGTCCCCTCAGTACAGATTCACACGAGGCATATAGTGAAGTCAAGGTCACTCTGGACCTGCACCTTTATTTCACAGCTCTGGAATGCTGCACTTGCCTGAGACCTGTCCTTATATACCTGTCTCTTGCAAGTGCACCCCTGGTGGTAAGGTATGCTGGTGGTTACAAGTCATATCTTATTACAGTCATATATAGCATGTTAGGATACAGTTATATATAATAACGTAAGATACATGACATCACCCTCCCCCAAGGTCTTATTGTCTTTATAGGTTCAGTCTCTCAGGTGGTCTACGCTCTCGCGTGGAGTGTCTGAGTTGTGGTCCAGTTGTTTGCCTTGGTGTCTGTTTTTCTTTGGGTGTGGTTGCTGGTATCTCGCCTGGGCTGTCTGTTTCGATTGGTGTGATTGTTGTTGACTCGCCTGGGCTGTCTGTTGGGATTGCCCTTTCCTCAGGTTGTTCCCTCTGTCTGTCCACCAGGTGTGGTGCGAGTTCCACATTGTAGTCTGCCTCTGGTTCCGCAATGTTGTTGGTAAATCTGCTTTTGACTTGGTCTACATGCCTCTGGCAGGTTTTGCCATTGTCCATTTGTACTACCAGTAGCCTGTTTCCTTCCTTGCCCGAAACTGTCCCTGCAAGCCATTTGGGACCCCTGTCATTGTTTAGTACAAACACTTTGTCCCCTATCTTATTCCATCTCCCCCTCGAATTTCTGTCATGGTACTCAGTCAGCTTACGGCGCTTTGCCTCAACGATTTCGTGCATGTCTGGGAGGATTAATGAGTGACTTGTTTTTAAAGTCCTTTTCATCAAAAGTTGCGCGGAGGGGATCCCAGTCAGTGAGTGCGGACGAGATCTGTATGCCAGCAGCAGTTGCGACAGGCGACCCTGCAGTGTGGGACCTTGGATTTTAAGCATGCCTTGTTTAATGATTTGCACTGCTCTCTCCGCCTGGCCATTGGAGGCTGGCTTGAACAGTGCCATCTTGATGTGATTTATGCCGTGGTCAATTATAAAATCTTGGAATTCTACGCTGGTGAAGCACGGACCATTGTCACTGACCAATATGTCAGGGATTCCGTGCATTGAAAACATGGTTGCGAGGCTCTCCACAGTGGTGGAGGTTGTGCTCAAGTTTAAAATGGTGCATTCGATCCACTTTGAAAATGCATCTACAACTACGAGGAACATTTTGCCCATGAATGGGCCCGCATAGTCTACGTGCATCCGCGACCACGGTTTGGTAGGCCAGGGCCAGGGGCTCAGGGGAGCCTCCCTGGGGGCATTGCTGAGTTGGGCACAAATGGTGCATCTTCGGACGCAGACCTCCAAGTCCGCGTCAATACCAGGCCACCAGACGTGGGATCTGGCTATGGCCTTCATGAGTATGATCCCCGGGTGTTCGCGGTGGAGTTCCCGGACAAATGTCTCTCTGCCTCGCAGAGGCATGACTACGCGGCTGCCCCACATCAGGCAGTCTGCTTGTAGTGATAGCTCATGCATGTGTCTGTGAAAGGGTTTTAATTCCTTGGGGCAGGCATCGCGAGCCTCTGCCCAGTCACCGGTTAGGACACATCTTTTTACTAAGGATAACATGGGGTCGCTGGCCGTCCAGGCTCTGATTTGGCGAGCCGTCATGGGCGAACCTGTGGACTCAAAGGCATTGATTGCCGTGACTATCTCAGAGTCCTGTTCGTCAGACCTTTCCATGGTCGCCAGGGGTAGCCTGCTGAGCGTGTCGGCACAGTTGTCTGTGCCTGGTCTGTGCCTTATGGTAGGACGCCAGCATGAGTGCCCACCGTTGAATTCGCACCGAGGCGTTGCCGTTTATTGCCTTGCTCTCGGATAGGAGGGACGTGAGGGGCTTGTGGTCGGTTTCTAATGTGAACCTGGCCCCGAAAAGGTATTGGTGCATCTTTCTGACACCGTACATGCACGCGAGCGCCTCCTTCTCTACCATTCCGTACCCGTGCTCCGCCCGCGAAAGTGACCTGGAGGCATAAGCTATGGATTGTAATTTGCCCGCTCTATTGACATGTTGCAAAACGCTCCCGAACCCATACGCTGACGCATCGCATGTGAGAACTAGCTTTTTACCTGGATCAAAGAAAGTCAAAACACTTGGAACACAGAAGGTTGCGTGTCTTATTGAAGGCACGTTCCTGGGCGTCCCCCTAAAACCAATCGCACCCCTTTCTGAGTAGCACGTGGAGAGGCTCCAGCAGCGTGCTTAAGTTCTGCATAAAGTTCCCAAAGTAATTGAGTAGCCCGAGAAAGGCGCGCAGTTCTGAGACATTCCGGGGCCTGGGTGCCAGGCGAATTGCTTCTGTTTTGGACTCTGTTGGGCGGATTCCATCAGCGGCAATCCTTCTGCCCAAAAATTCAACCTCGGGTGCGAGAAACAGGCACTTGGATTTCTTGACTCGTAGGCCTACCCGATCCAACCGCTGTAGTACTTCCTCCAAATTACGGAGATGGGAGTCGGTGTCCCTGCCCATGATAAGTATGTCGTCTTGAAATACAACCGTCCCCGGGATGGACTTGAGCAGACTCTCCATGTTGCGCTGGAATATGGCAGCTGCTGACCTGATGCCGAATGGGCATCGATTGTACATGAAAAGGCCTCGATGTGTGTTGATGGTGGTGAGTAGCTTGGATTCCTCAGTCAATTCTTGCGTCATATACGCAGATGTGAGGTCTAGTTTTGAGAAAAGTTTACCTCCAGCCAATGTGGCAAATAAGTCCTCTACTCTGGGCAGCGGGTACTGGTCCTGTAGGGAGACTCTGTTTATGGTAGATTTGTAGTCCTCACAGATTCATACGGATCCATCAGGCTTCATGACTGGGACGATGGGACTTGCCCAGTCGCTAAATTCCACAGGTGATATAATACCTTCCCGCAGAAGCCTGTCTAGTTCGTGTTCAATCTTTTCCCTCATCACATAGGGTACAGCTCTGGCCTTGTGATGGACCGGTCTAGCATCCTGTATGATGTAGATTTTGACTTTGGCCCCTTTGAAAGTGCCCACACCTGGCTGAAAGAGATGTTCAAATCGCTTTATAACTGTTGAGCAGGAGGTCCGTTCCTCTAGTGACATGGCATGGACATCATCCCATTTCCAGTTTAGTTTTGCCAGCCAGCTTCTCTCCAGCAGTGCTGGGGGGTCTCTGGGGACAATCCACAGGGGAAGTCGGTTCATTGTCCCTTTGTGTGTGACAGAGAGCATGGCGCTGCCAAGGACTGGTACGATTTATTTGGTATCGGTCCTTAGTTTGGTGTCGACCCTTGTGAGTTTTGGTCTGTCTCTTTTATGCGGCCACAGTTGTTCAAATTGTTGAGCGCCCATGAGAGATTGACTCGCTCCTGTATCCAGCTCCATGTTGACAGGTATCCCGTTGAGTAGGACCCTCATCATTATAGGTGGCATCCTGTTGTAGGAGCAGCGGCTATTGAACGTGTTGACCCGCTGTACATCGGTGTCCCGGGTACTGTCCCCACCGTCTTCTGGTCCGCTTTCCGACCCATCCGATTCGTATACCAGCCGAGCTGCCGTTCCTTTGCACATGCAGGCCAAATGCCCTGTATATTCACAGTTCCTGCAAACAGCCTGCTGAAATCGACATTCTCTTGACGAGTGCCCACCCCCACACCTCCAGCACAGACTGCTTCCATTGTTCCCAAAGAATGAGCTGCGTCTGTCTGATCTCTCTTGAGCTTCTCTCAGTTTGTAGTTGATTGCTCGCATTGTGGGTTGATGAGGTGCGAAAGGCCATTCATGTGGCCCTTGATGGCTTCTGGGGCCACTGCCTGCTGTCGAGAGCCTGTTCTCCCAGTTTTGTCTGTATGTGGGGGTAGCAGCTTGTTTAATGCTGTGAACTTCTTGTTCTGATATTTCATTAGTTGTCGTACCTGCATTGTAAATCAACCTTGTTTCTTCTTCCCCTACCAAGAATGTCTGTGCAACCAGTGCTGCTGCCTCTAAGGTCAGGTTCTTGGTCTCTATGAGCTTTCGGAATATGTCTGCATGGCCTATTCCTTCAATGAAAAAGTCTCTCAGCATTTCTCTCCTCAGTTCATCGGAGAACTCACATAAACTAGCCAACCTCCGAAGTTCCGCCACAAAGTCGGGTATGTTCTGGCCCACACAGCGTCTGTAGTTGTAGAACCTGTGTCTAGCTATGTGTAGGCTGCTCGCTGGCTTCAGGTGGTCTCTTACCAGTGTGCTCAATTCTTCAAACGACTTGCTTGCTGGTTTCTCGGGTGCCAGCAGATCCTTCATTAAAGCGTATGTTTTCGAGCCACAGCTGGTCAAGAGATGGGCTCTTCTCTTGTCTGCTTTGTCCTCTCCTAACCAGTCTTTGGTTACAAAGCTTTGCTGGAGCCTTTCTATAAAGTCCTCCCAATTGTCTCCAGCATTGTACTTTTCATCTGATCCGTTGTTCGCCATTCTGTGGATTCTGTAATCCCGTAATTCGTCGCCACTGTAAAGTCCTGTCCCCTCAGTACAGATTCACACAAGGCATGTAGTGAAATCAAGGTCACTCTGGACCTGCACCTTTATTTCACAGCTCTGGAATGCTGCACTTGCCTGAGACCTGTCCTTATATACCTGCCTCTTGCAAGTGCACCCCTGGTGGTAAGGTATGCTGGTGGTTACAGGTCATATCTTATTACAGTCATGTATAGCATGTTAGGATACAGTTATATACCATAATGTAAGATACATGACAGTGCCTGTGCTGGCTCTTTGAAAGAGCTATCCAATTCGACACATTCCATTAGTCCCACTCCACTGCTCTTTCCCCATAGCTCTGCAAATCTTTTCCTTTTCAAGTATATATCCCATTCTCTTTGAAAGTTACTATTGAATCTGCTTCCATCACTCTTTCGGGCAGTGCATTCCAGATCATATTACCTCTCGATCTTTTGCCAATTTCCTTAAATATACAAAATCCCAAACACTCCTTCCGGGTAAAACAGTGAATTACTTGTACTTTCAATTTAGTATACTGTATTCACTGCTCACGCTGTGATCTCCTCTACATTGGGGAGACCAAACATAGATTGGGTGACCGCTTTGCAGAACACCTTCGTTCAGTCCGTAAGCATGATCCCGAGCTTCCGGTCGCCTGTCACTTTAATTCTCCACCCCACTCCCTCTCTGACATCTCCATCCTTGGCCTCCTGCATTGTTCCAATGAAGCTCAACACAAGCTCGAGGAACAGCACCTCATATTTCGTTTAGGCACTTTACAGCCTTCTGGACTCAACATCGAGTTCAACAAGTTCAGACCATAACTTCTGCTGATTTTTTTTCCCCTCCTTTTTGTTTTCTTTCCCATGGCAGCTGGTGATAATTCCATCATTCACAACCCATCTAAACGCATCTTTTGTTTCTTAACTTGTTCCATTACTATCTCATTTTTGCCCATCATCCCTTTTGTCTCTTAAATCTCTTCTGCCTTCCATCCTATCACAGACCTTCCCTTTTCTTCTTTCCTCCCCTCCCCCTTTCACTGCCCCTGTACTTCCTTAAGAATCTGTTACATCGCAAACTTTTCCAATTCTGACGAAGGGCCACAGACCTCAAACGTTAACGCCACAAATGCTGCTTGACCTGCTGATATCTCCAGCATTTTCGGTTCCTATACCTTAAATCTGTGTCCTCTGATTACCAGCCCTCCCGCCAGTGGTTACCGTGTCTCCTTATTTACTCTAACAAAACCCTTCATAATTTTGAGCAACTCTATTAACCCTCCCCTTCACCCTCTCTGCTCTAAAGAAAACAATTCCAACTTCTCTAGTCTCTCCACATAACTGAGGTCACTCATCCCTGGTACCATTGTACCTCTGTATCCTGTCCAAGGCCTTGATATCTTTCCTAAAGTATGGTGCCCAGAATTGGACGTACTAGTCCAGCTGAAGCCAGTGATTTATAAAATATTTGCCTCGTGCTTTGTGGAATGGGTCCACCTATGCATTCAGGCCTGGGCTGTGGCTTGAACCACCAAGGTAGTTAAAATTATGGCAGCATATTTTAGCCCCTTTATAATGGGGTCTAATTATGGCAGCATATTTTAGCCCCTTTATAATGGGGTCTATGGGTCCGTAAATTATATTTTCGGGTGAGCCTTGGCACCCCAGCATCCTAGGCTACAATGTCTGGCCTTTTTTTGCAAGAGGGCAGTCAAGATGTACTCCTAGTGACAATGAAACTCCCCTCATTATTTAAATAAGATGACCTCTCTGCAACTTTAGTGGGTGGTCACCAGCGACGGGAACCCAGCAGTTATGCCAGGATCAACGGTCTGTGGGTTTTCAGGGTCACCCTCTCCCAGACTAATAGAGAACGAATTTCCATGTAGGTGAGGCAGAGGACGGAAGTGCTGCCAGCACCTGTTGAACCTTACACCAGCAACAATGCCTCTAAAAAATTAGGGGATACGATCAGTTAAAAGGGTCCCTGATATTGAGACTCTCTCCTGAAAAGAGGTTCCAATTGTGATCACGTGGTTTCCAAATAGTGAAACTCACTTTTTGAAGGGATTTCCAACAACAACGCTCTATTTACAAGTGTTCCAGATATTGAGACCTCTTTAAATCAGACCTTGATTACTTCGCCACCTCATTGTAAGGTGTCCGATGGTAAGCTTTCCTCTTTAGGTGACAAACCAGGTTATCGGTATGTGATGGAAAGATAGTTGTCTAACCCTATTTATTGTACAATGAAAATTCCATTTACAGTGAAGGGGACACGATTGTCACATGAAAATAACCAAATGAAAGGGTTACACAGACTGAAACTCGGAGGTGGTGAGTTATGCTCCCGCTGCCGCTACAGTCATGTGATCTGGAGGAAGGACAGGTACACCATGTACTTTCTTTTGTAATCAGTCTTAAGAGTAAATTATATTTTGACATAAAACAGGATTTATTGCATTTTTGTTTTTAAAAAAAAATATTATTTACTCTAGCCAGTGAAGTTATTTACTGTTAGATTCCAGGTAGGGATAAAGAGAGGTTCTGATTGGCTGCTCTCCACAGCGGTATAGTTTGACTAAGTGGCCGATCCTTTCGCTGTTCCGGGTCAACGTGCTGCTCTCAGGTCAAGAGAATCACAGGTGACAAGCAAAAAGAAATGGCGAAAGCACGCCACAGTATAATTCATTGGCCAATGTCCGGCTCCATTGTCGCCCATTGAATTATTATGTCATGTCCCGGCATTGTTGTAGGCTTTTACATTTACACTATGGTGGGGAAATGGTGAGGATCTATAAGGAGAGAGAAAAAAAATTATGATTTTATTGCATGGCATGACGATTTTTTTTTGCAAGCTGTTGGCTGGATTATTAAAATTAGCATTTTAATGTTCGAGTGGAATGCAATTCCGATCAAACTTAGTGCGAACATAATGGGACAAAGTCACCAAATTTATTTCTTTTATTTATATTTTTGGTAACCTTTTTGCTTAAATAAAGGAGACTACAAAGGTATGAGGGCAGTGTTGGCTAAAGTGGACTGGGAAAATAGATTAAAGCATGGGACGGTTGATGAGCAGTAGCAGACATTTATGGAGATATTTCAT
The DNA here is from genome assembly GCF_044704955.1 of Pristiophorus japonicus. NCBI lineage: Eukaryota > Metazoa > Chordata > Chondrichthyes > Pristiophoridae > Pristiophorus > Pristiophorus japonicus. The sequence goes on from NC_091980.1 coordinate 54,544,197, forward strand.
AACTAGCAACAAAAATATATCCCAGTGAGAAGAAAAGACTGTAAGAGAAAGGATAACCAGATGTGGCGAACTAAGGAAATAAGGGATGATATCAAATTGAAAACAAGGGCATACAATGTGACCAAGATTAGTGGGAGGCCAGAGGATTGGGAAACTTTTAAAAGCCAGCAAAGAATGACTAAAAAAATGATAAAGAGAGGGCAGATAGATTATGAAAGTAAACTAGCACGAAATATAAAAACAGATAATAAGAGTTTCTACAGGTACATTAAAAGGAAAAGAGTAGCTAAAGTAAATATTGGTCCTCTGGAGGATGAGACTGGGGAATTAATAATGGAGAACAGGGATATGGCAGAGACGTTGAGACGTGAACAAATATTTTGTATCAGTCTTCACGGTAGAACACACTAAAAACATCCCAATAGTGGATAATCAAGGGGCTATCGGGAGGGAGGAACTTAATACAATCACTATCACTAATGAAGTAGTACTCAGTAAAATAATGGGACTAAAGGCAGACAAGTCCCCTGGATCTGATGGCTTATATCCTAGGGTCTTAAAATAAGTGGCTGCAGAGATAGTGGATGTATTGGTTGTAATCTACCAAAATTCCCTGGATTTTGGGGCGGTCCCAGCGGAGTGGAAAACCGCAAATGTAACGCCCCTATTTAAAAAGGAGGCAGACAAAAAGCAGGAAACTATAGCCTAGTTAGCCTAACATCTGTCATTGGGAAAATGCTGGAGTCCATTATTAAGGAAGCAGTAGCGGGACATTTGGAAAAGCATAATTCAATCAAGTAGAGTCAGCATGGATTTATGAAAGGGAAATCATGTTTGACAAATTTGCTGGAGTTCTTTGAGGATGTACCGAGCAGAGTGAAACCAGTGGATGTGGTGTATTTGAATTTTCAGAAGGCATTCGATAAGATGCCACATAAAAGGTTACTGCACAAGATAAAAGTTCATGGGGTTGGGGGTAATAAATTAGCATGGATAGAGGATTGGCTAACTAACAGAAATCAGAGAGTTGGGATAAATGGGTAATTTTCCAGTTGGCAAACAGTGACTAGTGGGGTACCGCAGTGATCAGTGCTGGGTCATCAACTCTTTACAATCTATATTAATGACTTAGATGAAGGGACCAAGTGTAATGTAGCCAAGTTTGCTGATGATATACAAAAATGGGTGGGAAAGCAAGTTGTGAGGAGGACACAAAAAATATGCAAAGGGATATAGACAGGCTAAGTGAGTGGGCAAAAATCTGGCAGGTGGAGTATAATGTGGGAAAATGTGAGGTTATCCACTTTGACAGAAAAAATAGAAAAGCAAATTATAATTTAAATGGAGAAAAATTGCACAAAGTGCTGCAGTACAGAGGGACCTGGGGGTCCTTGTGAATGAAACACAAAACATTAGTATGCAGGTACAGCAAGTAATCAGGAAGGCAAATGGAATGTTGGCCTTTATTGCAAGGAGTATAGGGCTACATTTTCCCCAACAAGTTTTGTCGGCGCACTGACCTCAAGCGTGCCGACTTTGCGCGCTGGAAACGGCACCGGCAAAAACCCGCCCCATCCTGGCCGTTGCGTGTAGTCCACAGAGTCCTGGCATGGCGTTGATGTTGAAGTGGGGGGCGGAGCCAAACGCCTGCACCAAAAACACTGCCTACACCTTCGCGCATGCGCAATGGTGCCGGCCCCGACGTGCACGCATGCGCAATAGACAGAGATAGAAAGAAAACTTGGCTCCAGCAGCTGCAACTTCCCTCCCCTATCCCAGGCCGAATGGCTTCACACACAGGCTGGCCCGCTGCCTTTCCTGGGCAGACCTTCTCGGGTGGCTCGGCAGGCTCTTCTCCCCCCGCGCCCCCCCCCCCCACATTAAACGCAACTCCAGCAGCTTCTCAGGTGGCTTGGCAGGTTCTCTCTCCACCCCACCCCTGCCGCTCCCGCCACGATTAAACGCGGAGCAGCTCCAACAGCTGCAACTTCTCCGGTATGTCTTCCCTCCCCTATCCCAGGCCGAATGGCCTCACACACAGGCCAGCCCACTGCCTTTCCCGGGCAGACTTTAAAGATAAGGTAGGATTTACTTCTTTTTTATTGTATTTTATTGCTTTGAGCTTTTCCTTAATGTTTGCTGCTTGTATGTTGAGGTCCTCTCCAGTTCCCTTCCCTCCCCTATCCCTGCCCAAATGTCTGTTGAATGTGCGCTGCTTTTTCTTAACTGCCCGCACGGTTTTTCAGAGCTGGCCACATACGCTGACCTAAGTCGATCTGGAGTACTTTTTTGCTGGCCAAAGTGGCATAAATGGCCAAAACTGACGTAAGTGTCTGGGAACGCCCCCTTTTGAAAAAAAAGCTGATCTAAAAGAAATCGTACCTAACTGAATTATTCTGGAGCAAATATTTTGGGGAAAATGGCATTTTCTAACTTACGCCAAAAAAAACACAACTTACTCCAAAAATATTGATGCAAGCCATGGCCAAAATTGGCCCCAAAGAGTTTAAAAGCAGAGAAGTCCTGCTACAACTGTGTTGTTGAGTCCACACCTTGAGTACTGCATACAGTTTTGGTCTCCATATTTAAGGAAGGATATATTTGCATTGGAGAGAAAGTTCACTAGGTTGATTCCGGAGATGAGGGTGTTGACTTATGAAGATAGGTTGAGTAGTTTGAGCCGATACACATTGTTATTCAGAAGAATGAGAGGTGATCTTATCGAAACATATAAGATAATGAGGGGACTCGACAAGGTGGATACAGAGAGGATATTTCCACTCATAGGGGAAACTAAAACTATGGGAAAATAGTCTCAGAATAAGGGGTCACCCATTTAAAACTGAGATGAGGAAGAATTTCTTCTCTCAGAGGCTTGTAAATCTATGGAATTCTCTAACCCAGAAAGCTGTGGAGGCTGAGTCATTGAATATATTTAAGGCGGAGATAGACAGATTTTTGAGCGATAAGGGAATAAAGGGTTATGGGGAGCGGGCAGGGAAGGGGAACTGATTCCACGATCAGATCAGTCATGAACTTATTAAATGGCGGAGCAGGCTCAAGGGGAAAGGTAGCCTACTCCTGCTCCTATTTCTTATATTCTTATGTTGTAACCTGAGGGTATCAGCATTTACTGGACAGTGATCAGGATAAGGAGGCCGGATTGATTTTCTTTCCATCTCCAAGGACATATATAGCACTCCCACCTTTGCTGTGATGAGTAATCTGAGAAAAGACTGAGGAGGAGAAATTGGGTGCATTTGCGCCTCCCATTAGCACCTCCAGGGTGTCTTTGCAATTAGGCATGGTGCTGATATCGACACCCGCCATATTGGGCGGGAGTTTAGCGGCGGCGTTACGGTGTTGCACACCGATCTGCGCCCGGAGATCATGACACATTCACCGTGCTCATCGCCCCATTAGCACCCCGGACCCAAAATACACTTTCACCCCCCTGCAGCAGTGCCGGGTGAAAACACCGGCAGCTGTAGGAGGTGTGGTTTGGGCGGCCGGCCGCTACCGGGGCAATGATTAAAAGTGAGGTGGCTGAGATAATTAAAAGAAAAACTTACCTTTGTTGTCGCCATTTTCTTCGCTGGTTCCTGCTCGCGATCGATCGGCCCGGCACTCTGATTGAACTGATCGCACAGGTTCACCGCTCCCTTGGTGGTCCCGGTAGGCCTGCAACGATAGTTCTTCCCTTTAAGGGAGGGAAGGGCCCTTCAAATGTGGCAGAACTGCATGGTCCATTGTGCAGCACTGCGGAGGTTTCCGCCCTGCCCGCGATCTTATGCGCTTCACAAAGGAAGTGGACGTTCGATTGAGTGCTCCACGTCTTTCCTGGAATGCTAAAGCCAATTTTTGGAAGGCTGGGAAGCATTAATGCCCGCTGCTAAGTTCCCCAGCTTTCAAAAGTTACCGCCCGCAAACGGGGGAATAATGAATTTCGCCCCCTGGGATTCCTGTGTCGAACCAAACCAAGCAATATCTTTACTTCTTGAGCCATGTGGGAAACTCATTGTTATAGTCTTTGTCCAATTCCTTGCGAAGATTATAATACAGTCAGCGATGGGGAAAACAAAGACATGTCACTTGCTTAGTAGCACTTTACTATAAACTCACCTAAATTAACTTTTTTGTTTGCCAAATAATGTTACTTGAACTTGAACCAAAGAAAATACATCTTATAAAACGAATAAACTACACCTTTGGTGTGGACAGGGGCGTGCTTTGCTTTCCAGCTTATTGACCCTGGCTATATGTCCCAGGCCCAGTGAGTTAGTGAGTGGGGCTTTTCCATCTCTGGCATACTGACACAATATAAGGTAGGAAACCATACTGACTGCAAGTTAAACGGAGTGGCGCTAGCTGCATAACTATGACACCCACAGCCCAGTGCACACTGATGTTTGTTTAGAAGATTTGATAAATTATCACAAATAAGATCTTTTACACATTCAAAGTTAATGTTCCTCTGAGTTTTAGACAGGCACTGTGAAGACGTGTCAGCTTGAGGCGCTCGAAAGTGACACATACCATGACGCCACGTAAAGCAGATCGAAAATCAGTGAGAAAATGGAAACATGAATTTAAGCTTTTGCTAAAAGAAAAGATTTTTAAATTAATGTTGGGAGAGCTTAGTTTCCATAAAAATTAAATCTATTGGTTTGGGGCGGGGAGGAAAGCTCTGTTATTTGTTGCAATTTGGGGTGTTAAATTCCATGTTCACATTTTAGCAATCGTAAGTGCTGGAGGCAGAATAACTTGGAGAGATTGTGCTGAGAAACCAACTGGCAACAGTGTTGTGTATCTGTAAAGCATGCACTCCCATGTTCCGCCACCAGGGAGCACATCCCCTGAAATCCCAAGGGATCCCAACATCCCTTGGGAGCACTGTACATAAGCCGGCTCCTAAGGCCTGTTACTCACTCTGGAGTGTCTTGATAAAGACTGAGGTCACTGTTACTTTAACCTCCCTGTGTGCAGTCTCATCTGTGTTAGGAACACAACAACTGGCGACGAGTACACGAATCCAACACAAAGATGCAGCAAACTGTGAGCATCCTGGAGAAGTTCTCGGAGGGTGAGGACTGGGAAGCCTATGTCGAACAGCTAGACCAGTACTTTGTAGCCAATGAGCTGGACGGAGAAGGAAGCGCTGCAAAAAGGAGAGCGGTCCTCCTCACAGTCTGTGGGGCACCGACCTACAGCCTCATGAAGAATCTTCTGGCTCCAGTGAAACCCACAGATAAGTCGTATGAGGAGCTGTGTACACTGGTTCGGGAGCATCTTAACCCGAGGGAGAGCGTGCTGATGGCGAGGTATTGGTTCTATACGTACCAGCGATCTGAAGGTCAGAAAATGGCGAGCTATGTTGCCGAGCTAAGGCAACTTGCAGGACAATGTGAGTTTGATGACTACCTGGAGCAAATGCTCAGAGACTTTTTTGTACTGGGCATTGGCCACGAGACCATCCTACGAAAACTTTTGACTGTAGAGACACCGATCCTCAGTAAGGCCATTGCGATAGCATGAGCGTTTATGTCCACCAGTGATAACACCAAACAAATCTCTCAGCACACAAGTGCGAGCAATGTTCATAAATTAACTGGAACTGTGTTTGCGAGCAGAAATGTACAGGGCAGAAACCACAAGTCTACAACTGCCAGCAGGCCTCAGGTGACTCAGATGACTCCGAGTCCGCAACAAACCATGAATGCAAGGCAACTCACACCTTGTTGGCATTGTGGAGGCTTCCATTCAGCCCATTCATGCCGCTTCAAAGGGTATGTTTGTAAGAGCTGTGGAACAACGGGGCACCTCCAACGAGCTTGCAGACAAGCTGCAAGCTCTGCAAAACCTGCTAACCACCACGCAGAGGAAGATCGGTCCATGGTGGACCAAAGCAATTTCAAGCCTCAGAGAGAGGAGGCAGATGTTGAAGTACATGGGGGTGCACACATTTTCGACTAAATGTCCACCTATAATGCGAAACGTAAAACTGAATGGCTTACCCGTAGCCATGGAACTGGACACTGGTGCTAATCAATCCCTCATGAGTAAAAAGATGTTTGAGAGACTGTGGTGGAACAAGGCACTCAGACTAGCCCTGAGCCCCATGCACACGAAACTGAGAATGTACACCAAAGAGTTTATCACTGTCCTGGGCAGCACCATGGTCAAGGTCACCTATGAGGGCATGGTGCACGAACTGCCACTCTGGATTGTCCCGGGTGATGGCCCCACACTGCTTGGAAGGAGCTGGCTGGGCAAAATCCGCTGGAACTGGGATGACATCCGAGCGCCATCACATGTCGATGAGGCCTCATGTACCCAGGTTCTGAACAAATTTCCTTCCCTTTTTGGGCAGGCATTGGAAACTTTTCCGGGGCGAAGGTGCGGATCCACTTGGTCCCAGAGGCACGACCCATTCACCACAAGGCGCAAGTGGTACCTCACATGATGAGGGAGTGCGTGGAAATCGAGCTGGACAGGCTGCAGCGCAAGGGCATCATCTCCCCAGTGGAATTCAGCGAGTGGGCCAGCCCGATTGTTCCAGGACTCAAAAATGATGGCACGGTCAGAATTTGCGGCGATTATAAACTATTAATCGTTTCTCGCTCCAGGACCAATACCCGCTACCTAAAGCAGATGACCTATTTGCAACGCTGGCAGGAGGCAAGACGTTCACCAAGCTCGACCTGACTTTGGCCTACATGATGCAAGAGCTGGAGGAGTCTTCGACATGCATTAACATGCACAAGGGACTGTTCATCTACAACAGATGCCCGTTTGGAATTCGGTCGGTTGCAGCGATCTTCCAGAGAAACATGGAGAGCCTACTCAATTCGATACCACGCACAGTGGTTTTTCAGTACGACATATTGGTCATGGGTCAGGACACCGTCGAGTACCTACAAAACCTGGAGGAGGTCCTCCAGCGACTGGATCGCGTAGGGCTGCGGCTGAAGAGGTCGAAATGCGTCTTCATGACAACAGAAGTGGTGTTTTTGGGGAGAAAGATCGCGGCGGACGGCATTCGGCCCACAGACGCCAAGACAGAGGCTATCATAAACGCGCCCAGGCCACAGAACGTCACGGAGCTGCAGTCGTTCCTGGGACTCCTCAACTATTTTGGTAACTTTCGACCGGGGTTAAGCACCCTTTTAGAGCCCCAACATGTGTTATTGCGTAAAGGTGAGAACTGGGTATGGGGAAAAAAACCAAGTAATTGCTTTTGAGAAAGCCAGAAACATTTTATGCTGCAACAAGCTGCTTGTATTGTATAACCCGTGTAAGAGACTCGTGCTAGCATGTGATGCGTCATCGTACTACAACGTGTGTATTACAACGTTGCGAGGAAGTTGCAACCTGTCGCCTATGCTTCCAGGAGCTTGTCTAAGGCCAAGAGGGCCTACAGCATGATTGAGAAAGAGGCATTAGCGTGTATGTTCGGGGTAAAGAAAATGCATCAGTACCTGTTTGGCCTCAAATTTGAGCTGGAAACCGATCACAAACCCCTCATATCACTGTTCGCTGAAAACAAGGGGATAAATACTAATGCCTCAGCCCGCATACAAAGGTGGGCACTCGCGCTATCAGCATATAACTATATCATCCGCCACAGGCCAGGCACCAAGAACTGTGCGGATGCTCTCAGTCGGCTACCATTGCCCACCACGGGGGTGGAAATGGCGCAGCCTGCAAACTTGTTGATGGTGGCGCAGCCCGCAGACTTGTTGATGGTCATGAAAGCGTTTGAAAATGATAAATCACCTGTCATGGCCCGCCAGATTAGAACTTGGACCAGCCAAGATCCTCTGCTGTCCCTAGTAAAAAACTGTGTACTGCATGGGAGCTGAGCAAAAAGCTGGAAAAATGCAAGAGCCAATTAAGCCGTTCCAGCGGCAAAAGGATGAGCTGTCCATTCAGGTAGACTGCCTTTTGTGGGGCAACCGCGTAGTGCTACCCAAAAAGGGCAGGGAGATGTTCATCTCGGATCTCCACAGCACACACCCGAGTATAATAATGATGAAAGCGATAGCCAGATCCCACGTGTGGTGGCCCGGTATCGACTCTGACTTAGAGTCCTGTGTACGGCAATGCCGCATATGTGCTCAGTTGAGCAACGCGCCCAGAGAGGCACCACTAAGTTTGTGGTCCTGGCCCTCCAGACCATGGTCAAGGATCCATGTCGACTATGCAGGCCCATTTCTCGGTAAAATGTTCCTGGTGGTGGTGGATGCTTTTTCAAAATGGATTGAATGTGAAATAATGTCAGGAAGCACCACCACCGCCACCATTGAAAGCCTGAGGGCCATGTTTGCCACCCACGGCCTGCCTGACATACTGGTCAGTGACAACGGGCCATGTTTCACCAGTGCCAAATTTAAAGAATTCATGACCCGCAATGGGATCAAACATGTCACCTCGGCCCCGTTTAAACCAACCTCCAATGGGCGGGCAGAGCGGGCAGTACAAACCATCAAACAGAGCCTCAAATGAGTCACAGAAGGCTCGCTCCAAACCCGCCTGTCCCGAGTACTGCTCAGCTACTGCACGAGACCCCACTCGCTCACAGGGGTGCCCCCGGCTGAGCTACTCATGAAAAGGACACATAAAACCAGACTCAAGCTGATTCAGCCGAACCTGCATGATCAGGTAGAGAGCAGGCGGCAGCAAAAAAATGTAAACGATGGTCGCGCCACTGAGTCATGGGAAATTGATCTGAATGACCCTGTGTATGTGCTAAACTATGCTCATGGTCCCAAGTGGATCGTGGGCACGGTGATATCTAAAGAAGGGAGTAGGGTGTTTGTAGTCAAACTAGACAATGGACAAATTTGCAGAAAGCACCTGGACCAAACGAGGCTGCTGTTCACAGACTGCCCTGAACAACCCACAGCAGACACCACCTTTTTCGAGCCCACAACACATACGCAAAGGATCAACGACACCACACCGGACCAGGAAATCGAACCCATCACGTCCAACAAGGCCAGGCTCACCCAGCAGCGCTGCAGAGCCAACAACACGCCAGCCCAGCGAGGGCACAGCCAACACACCAGAACAGACATTTGTACTGAGGCGGTCCACCAGGGAAAGAAAGGCTCCCGACCGCCTCACCTTGTAAATAGTTTTCATTTTAACTTTGCGGGGGGAGTGATGTTGTGTATCTGTAAAGCATGCACTCCCATGTTCCGCCACCAGGGAGCTCATCGCCTGAAGTCCCAAGGGATTCCAGCATCTCTTGGGAGCACTGTACATAAGCCGGCCCCTAAGGCCTGTTACTCACTCTGGAGTGTCTTGATAAAGACTGAGGTCAATGTTACTTTAACCTCCCTGTGTGCAGTCTCATCTGTGTTCGGAACACAACAAACGGATTTCCTATACTTTAATGTGTGCTCCAACAAACATGGTTTCCCATAGCTTAACACATGTTTTTGCAACACTGGGTCAGCAAGTAATGGTTAACTCTTGTATTTGAATTTATATACAGAGGTGTCAGAGTTGCAGGCAGTGATACTATTTTGGAAAGAGTTCCACAGATAAGAAGAGTGCATGTGATGCTTTGCTCCTGCTATTCCATGTGGACATTTTTGTACATTGACACAAAGGCCTAGTTCTTCTGTAAAATATAGGCTGGAATGTCAAGATACTGCTGCAGCACTTCTTGTGTTTCTGGTATAAATATAGTTTGGCTTAGCCGACAGCTGTTGCCGTTGAGCCGTTATCTTGCACCAAAACCATAAACTTGGTTAAAAGCAGCAAGCTGCATTTTACATGCTGCTATGGTTAATCTGAGTTCACTGTTTCGTTATTATAAGATCACAAGATAATTATGAATGAGGAATGCAATTCAGCCCATTTTGATTCATCCATCAAGAAAAATTCTATGGACCCCATTTCAGCATCCAATTATTTCTTAAATACATGACCTCATCTCTCTCTGGAGGGAGGAGAGCATGCCGGGAGATCTCAGAGATGCAATGATCATGACTATCTTTAAAAAAGGGGACAAGTCCGACAGCGGCAACTACAGAGGAATCTCACAGCTATCAGCCACTGGGAAAGTCATCGCTAGAGTCCTCCTCAACCGTCTTCTCCCTGTGGCTGAGGAGCTCGCAGTGTGGATTTCGTCCCCTACGGGGCACAATGGACATGATTTTTACAGCGCGACAGCTGCAGGAAAAATGCAGGGAACAGCACCAGCCCTTATACATGGCCTTCTTCAACCTTACAAAGGTCTTTGACACTGTCAACCGCGAGGGTCTGTGGAGCGTCCTCCTCCGTTTTGGATGCCCCAAAAGTTCGTCACCATCCCCCGCCTGCTCCACGACGACATGCAGACCGTGATCCTTACCAACAGATCCATCACAGACCCAATCCACATCCGGACCGGGGTCAAACACGGCTGCCTCATCACCCCAACCCTCTTCTCAATCTTCCTCACCACCATGCTCCACCTCACAATCAACAAGCTGCCCGCTGGAGTGGAACTAAACTAGAGAACCAGTGGGAATCTGTTCAATCTTCGTCGTTCCAAGGCCAGGTCCAAGATCACCCCAACCTCTATCGTCGAGCTACAGTACGCGGACGATGCCTGCGTCTGCGCACATACAAAGGCATAGTCAACGTATTTACTGAGGCATACAAGAGCATGGGCCTTACACTAAACATCCGTAAGACAAAGGTCCTCCACCAACCTGTCCCCGCCGCAAAGCACTGCCCCCCAGTCATCAAGATCCATGGCGCAGCCCTGGACACCGTGGACCACTTCCCATACCTCGGGAGCCTCTTATCAACAAGAGCAGACATTTACGACGAGATTCAACACTGCCTCCAATGCGCCAGTGCAGCCTTCGGCCGCCTGAGGAAAAGTGTGTTTGAAGACCAGGCCCTCAAATCCGCCACCAAGCTCATAGTCTACAGAACTGTAGTAATACCCGCCCTCATGTATGGCTCAGAGACATGGACCATGTACAGTAGACACCTCAAGTTGCTGGAGAAATATCACCAACAATGTCTCCGCAAGATCCTGCAAATCCCCTGGGAGGACAGATGCACCAACATTAGTGTCCTCGACCAGGCCAACATCCCCAGCATTGAAGCACTGATCACACTTGATCAGCTCCGCTGGACAGGACACATTGTTTGCATGCCAGCCACGAGACTCCCAAAGCAAGCGCTCTACTCGGAACTCCTTCACGGCAAACAAGCCAAAGGTAGGCAGAGGAAACGTTACAGGGGTACTCTCAAAGCCTCCCTGATAAAATGCAACATCCCCACTGACACCTGGGAGTCCCTAGCCAAAGACCGCCCTAAGTGGAGGAAGTGCATCCGGGAGGGCGCTGAGCACCTTGAGTCTCATCGCCGAGAGCATGCAGAAATCAAGCGCAGGCAGCAGAAAGAGCATGCAGCAAATCAGTCCCACCACCCCCCTTTCTCTCAACGACTATCTGTCCCACCTGTGACAGGGACTGTGGTTCTTGTATTGGACTGTTCATCCACCTAAGGACTCATTTTTAGAGTGGAAGCAAGTCTTCCTCAATTCCGAGAGACTACCTATGATGATGATTTCTTAAAAGGGATTTTGCGTCTTCTATTTTTCCTGTAAATCTATTCCATATATGTTGATCACTCTTTATGTGAAGGAGAAATTTTTGACATCAGTTCTAAATTTACCATTATTAGTTTGAACCTGTGACCTTCTTGTCCTACTATCATGATTGAATCTAAATTAGCAATGTAGATGACCTTTTCTAGTCCCTTGACTATCTTTAAACCTCTTTAGAAGCACGACTCAGATGCCTCCTTTCGAGGCAAAAAAGCCGACCTTTCTCCAGTCTTTCCTCATAACTCAGACCCCTGATATTAGGGATCAACTTTGTGCTGTGCTGCCTCTAGTGCTTGAATGCCTGCTTTGAGTCTTGGTGGACAGAACTGAACGACAATGGTATGATGATTATGTTACTGGACTGGTAACCCAGAGGCCTGGACTAATTAACCCAGAGAATATGCGAGTTCAAATCCCACCGTGGCTGCTTGAGAATTTGAGTTCCGTTTGAAAACAAATCTGCAAATTAAAAGTAACTGTGAAGCTGTCGGATTGTTGTAAAAACACAACTGGTTCACTAATGTTCTATAGGGACGGAAACCTGCCATCTTCACCTTATCTGGCCGAAATGTGACTCTAGTCCCACACTAATGTGGTTGACTCTTAACTGTCTTCTGAAATGGCCTAGCAAGCCACTCAGTTTAAGGATGGGCAATAAATGCTGGCTTTGTCAGTGATATCTGTAACCTGAGAATGACAAGGGTTAGTTTGACTAGGGTACTATACACTTTGGTCATGAATTCCTTTGACTTGTGTTGTACTGTTTTGGCTAGGCAGTTGTACATTCTATTCATTGCTGTGCTGCATTGGTTGGGTGTGCTACGTGCTGAGTGTAATAAGTTTCATTGGTCTCTTTCTAATTCAAAGTACTAAATGAGTAACCATATAATTTGTATAAAAAGATCAACAATATCAATAAAAACATATTTTTTTATCGAATTTGTTCTCCAATACTGTTTCTTACTAAACTCCCTTGATTCAATTGTGCTTGGTGCCTGATCTTGGTAGCTTCCAGATCCACTCCTGTGGATAGTTACATTTAATGGCCCTTCTAATTGTAGCTCAATAATATTGCGAACAGGATGGAGATTATGTTTTTCCTCCTTTTCCTGTCACCCACCTTCACATGCGGGCATTCTCGGGATCCTGCTCTTCAGGAAAGACGTGTCTCAAATGAATGCTGGCGCTGAATAATTTAAACTGAACAGTTCCGAACAGGATGTTTCCACTGGCTAGGGGGTCTAGAACCAGGGGTCACAATCTCAGAATAAGGGTATGACCATTTAGGACTGAGATGAGGAGGAATTTCTTCACTCAAAGGGTTGTGAATCTCTGAATTTTCTACCCCACAGAGTTGTTACTGCTCAGTTATTGAGTATATTCAAGACATAGTTCAATAGATTTTTAGATACGAAAGGAATCAAGGGTTGGGGATAGTATGGGAAGATGGTGTTAGAAACACAGAAACATAGAAACGTAAGGCCCGAAAGTGATCAACTTAATGCCCTCTGCCGTCCACTGCCGCCGACGTTCATCTGCAAGATCTGGCCAGTGCAACTTTTGAGTGGGCTGGAGCGGGCAGGAGTAGAGAACTGCCCGGAACCGCTCGCTGACGTCAGCGAATGGCCGAATGGCGCAACTGAACTCCCATTCGCCGAGCTGTCATATTCAAGCAGGCGGGAGTTGGCAGGAGTCAGTGCCAGAACGGGGGTGGACCACTGGTTGGAGGCTGGGCTGTCCCCGACGGTAAGTCTGAAGATCCTGAAAAAAAGGTTAGTAAACATTTATTTATTTTTTATCCACAGTGACTTACTTGGATGGGGTCCCTGAAGGTCTTCTGATAGTTTTTTTATTTTTTCCTGATGATTTTTATTTTCAGCTGTTTGACCCTGCGTGGGCCCGACTCCGGCCTCGGCAACACTTGGGCAGCAAGCACCTTTTCCGCCGAGAATGGGAGCTCCCGCTGGCTGCCACCCAGATTGGCAGCATAAGTCACTCATTTGCTGCCCGCCGATCTTCGAAGGACCTTGTTGATGAGTATCCTGCCTAAAGAACCGTCAGGTACCTCGGTGGCCAAAGGCAGTCCTTTGGGCCGCACTTGGGCGGGCGGGGGCCTTTATCAATTTCGGGCCCGTAGAAACATAGAAATTTACAGTGCAGAAGGAGGCCATTTCGGCCCATCGTGTCCACGCCGGCCGACAAAGAGCCACAGGGCCCTCAGTCAGCAGCCCTGAAGGTTACATATAAACCTATGAACAATGAACAATGGCGGACAGGTAAAGAACAACCAGCCCATCCAGTTCGCTCCACACAACTGCAATACCCCATGTATCGCAACATTTTACACTCTACCCCACCCGGAGCCATGCAATCACTTGGGATAGGCAAAAAAAAAAGAGATAAAAACCCAGGCCAATTGGGGAAAAAAATCTGGAAAATTCCTCTCTGACACATCCAGACGATCAAAGCTAGTCCAGGAGACCACTCTGGCCGTATTAGATTCCCTGAAGTACTTACCATCATATCTGCACCAGCCAACAAGAGGTTACCTAGTCTAATCCCACTTACCAGCTCTAGGTCCATGGCTAGATTTTCCACATTTTTTGCATGCTTAACACCCACTTAACGTCCATTTTACCACTGAAACGAAGTATATTGCCCACATAGCGCCCATTTAGCTACAAAATGGAAACTGACGGGCATTTTTCGGAAACTTATCGCCGAGTGTTACTTTCCCAATGTGCGTAACTCCAGGAAAAAATAATACCGTCTGCCTACTTTTTTTGGGCGGAATCATCAGAATGGGCGAAATCAACACCCATAATATTGCCCAGCGTTACTTTATGTACGGAATTAACGCCGAGATTCAATAATACCACCCACATTTTTTGTCGTAAAGATCACAGTTGCCGAAACTAATGGCCATAAGATCGCCCAGCGTCACTGACTTTCACCACCTCGCACATAAATCAGCCACAATATCGTTCGCCCAAAAAAACGCCCGGAAAAAGTGGAACCAACCAGAACTAATCACAGCGTTATGGACGTCATGTTCTACATCACATGTCGCATCCTTTAAAAGGCTGCTGTGCTTCAACCTCCGGGGAGTTCGGATGTTCTCTGGAGGTCGTTGGAGTTGATGTGAACATTTGTACAAACATCTTGACCATACTGTGACCGATTGGAATTTAATCGGTGCCTTCGTCGGGACATTCATTGTTTGTGACCAATCGGTGGAAAACTCAGAGCTATTGCAATGGGGCCTGTCCTTTCTCACCCTCTCTTGATGACCAATTACATGCTGCAGACTCGAGATGGCCGAAGATGCGCTCGACAGCATTATGTGCCCAATGTAAGACGTGACAGACTGATGAGGATGACCAGATGTTACACTCCCCGCAAGTACAGAGACAAGCGGTCTTATCTCGATTTGCCTGACACTACCTGCCTTCGGAGACTGCACTTCCACAAAGAATTTATCACTGCGGTATGCCAGCTCATAAGGGAAATCTGCAGCCTGCCAGCACCATCAGTACTGCACTGTCTGTCGAGGTCAAAGTCACCGCGGCATTGTCGTTCTACGCATCAGGTTCTTTTCAGAGCTTAGCTGGCGACATTTGCGGTCTGTCTCAGCATGCCATTGCTGCATTAAACAGGTCACTGAAGCCCTGTACACACAGAGGAGGGACTTGATCAGCTTCCCTATGACCAGGGAGGCACAGAGTGAGAGGGCGCTATGATTCTCCAGAATTGCAAACTTCCCCAAAGTGCAGGGAGCAATAGACTGGACGTACATCACGATGAGGGCACCTTTTCAGGATGCAGAGGTTTTCAGGAACCACAAGGGATTCCACTCCCTGAATGTCCAACTGGTTGTTGACCACCAGCAAATTATACTGGCAGTGAATGCTCAATTTCCGGGTAGCATCCATGATGCTCACATCCTGCGTGAGAGCACTGTATCTGACTTGTTTAACAATCAGCCACAAGGTCAATGCTGGATGCTTGGTGACAAAGAATATGGCCTCCCCACCTGGCTGATGACCCCCCTGGGTGGAACCCTCACCAAAGCCAAGAGGCGACACAATGAGAGCCACAGAGCCACTCGCAAAATCGTGGAGAAAACCATTGGAGTGCTTAAGCAGCGCTTTAGATGCCTGGACCATTCAGGAGGCGAGCTCCAATAACACCCTGAGCAGGTGGCTCAGTTCGTGGTGGTGTGCTCCATGCTGCACAACTTGGCTATCAGGAGGGGACAAGAATTGCTTGATGAGTCTGACAGTCCACCTCACCAGAGAGAGGAAGAGGAGGATGAGGAGGTGGATGCTGACATCGGCCCAGACAATCAGGCTGATGCTGAAGCCATGCCCCCACCCCACTGTAGATGCATGAAAGGCCCCATGGTGGCATGATAGCTGCAAGAGCCTTACATCAGGAGCTCATCAATGAGCGCTTTGCCTGAAAGAACGTTAGTGTTATTTACAAGGCTGACATACTGCTGGGTGTGTAGGTCATACATTAATGGTGGGCATCACCTTGGTGACAGTTAAAGTTTAAGTTGATTGAAGTTAAGTGTAATTATACCCTTTAGATGTTAAGGAATCACCAGCATGTAACTGTGCAACGATTTGAGCCAATGTGCAACAAGGTTTTGTTAAATAAAAAACATTTAAACAAACAGTTGTCTGAAATCATCAGTATTTCTGTAAAAACCAACCCTTCCCCAACCCACACTTCTCCTCCCCACCTTTACCCCTTCCCCTTCTCCTCCTGACTCCAAGCCGCCTGACCGAGGAGCTCTTCAGGCAATACTTCCTTGGGGGGGGATGACGGCCGAATCACTGCTTGGACAGCTATGGGAGAGAACGGTCCCAAGGTAGGAACGTGTTCCGAGCCAGAAGCAAATGTTGCTCCTGGCTCTCATGTGTCATTGGCAATGGGAGTGCGGCACCTTGGGGTGCAGTGCCACACTCCGGGACCATTGGGAGCCCTCTGCCACCAGTGTTCCTGGCTAACAGCTGCAGGGCTTCCTCCATCCCTTCCATGTTATATATTATTTGTGGAGTCATTCATAAGTACATTATAGACATAACAACTGGCGACGAGAATAAGAACTTTCACACGATCATGGCTACCTTTGGCACACTAAATGACTTTGCAGAGGATGATGATTGGGATGCCTTCATGGAAAGGCTCGAGCAATATTTCGTGGCAAACGACCTGGCAGAGGAGACGGACACATTGGCGGAGAAATGCAAGGCTATACTGCTGACCAGTTGTGGACCCGAGGTCTACTGCCTCATCAGGGACTTGCTGGCAGCCACGAAAGCCAAGGATAAGGCATACAATGAGCTGACTGAACTAATTTGCGACCAACTTTAACCAAAAGAGAGCATCCTCACAGCCAGGCACGGATTCTACACTCACTGCAGAACATGAGGGCCAGCAGATTGCAAAATATGCTGCCGACCTCAGGAGACTTGCGGCACCATGTGATTTTGGCACGCACCTCAACGAAGCATTGCGAGACATCTTCTTTATAGGAATTGGTCACGAGGGCCTCCTTCACAAGCTATTATCTGCCGACACCACAGTCAACCTGCAGAAAGCCATCGGCATCAATCAGGCGTTCACGACCTCGACCTGCAGAACCAAGCAAATCATTCATCCTGTGGACTTAAACACGGCAAGTACTGTACAAAGAATGGTGCCTTTTACAGGCAAGACTGTAGAACGGGAGCACAGACCTCAGGATTCCATAACTCAGAGACTGCCGAGGGGTGCTAATCGAGTAGCACCATGTTGGCGTTGTGGAGGAAACCATAGGGCTCACCAGAGTCGGTTTGCTGAGTATGTATGCAAAGCCTGAAACATGAAGAGCCACCTCCAGCGCATGTGTAAAAGAACTATGACTCACCGTCTAGCAGAGGAGTTGGCAGATGACTTTGAATCCAGCGGGGAGTATGATGATTTGGCCAGAGAGGCAGCTCAGCCCCAAGAAGAAGTGTATGGAATATATACCTACACCACCGATGGTCGTCCAGTGAAGATGGAAGTTGAGATAAACGGCATTCCAGTCTTCATGGAAGTGGACACGGGAGCGAGCCAGTCAGTGATGAGCCAGGATGCATTCAAGAGGCTATGGAATGAAAAATGACTCGAGCTGGTTCCAGTACAGGAAAAGTTGCGCACCTACACCAAGGAGCCGATCCCAGTCTTTGGTAATGCGGATGTAAATGTAATATATAATGGTGTGGTGCACAAGTTACCTCTGTGGATCAGAAGAAGGTGGATGGGGAAGATCCAGGGGAAATGGGAAGACCTCTTCACGCCAGCAATCGATGTCCCCCATGCTCAGAAGCAGAGCAAAACCTCACCTTCACTTGGGCCAGGCACCAGAGAACAGACCAGCGCAGCACCTGAGGCACAGATCATCCACCACGACTGCGTGGCAATGATCTGACCAGAACGATCTAAAAATACCTTCCTGGCTCCAGTGGCAGGACTCCTGGGGAGGAAGATCGAATTCACAGGTACCTTTCCAGCGTTTGTGGCAGAATCACGGGTGAGAAGGATCAAGGCAGTCGACCTCGAAGACCAAGGCAAGATGGTGTTCCTGCTGCAACGAGGGGCAGCGTGGCTAAAAAAAAAGATGGCCACAGCAATATCATGAGGTGCAACACAGGGACCAACACGTGGTGTCCAACAAAGAATTTGATCGAGGTAAAGCCAGCAGGGTTGTCTTGAAGGAGACCTGCAACCAACTGAACTTAAAGAGACATTGTATGCATGGCAATCAATGTAACGAACCGATTAAGATTGTGAACAAGATGTTGTTGCAAGATGTCGGTACTGTAAAGAACAAACTGCTGTTGCGAGATGGCGGTACCAGTCCTAATGTGAAGAACAAAATGTTGTTGAGAGATGTCGATACCAGTCTTAATGTAAAGAACAAAATGTTGCTGCATGATGTCGGGAATAAAATGTCCCCAAGATTAGCAAGCGAGCGAATTTGGGAGGGTAAAAGCGCTGATCCTGATGCCCTGTCGCAGGTGTCCCCACAAGTTATAGGCCAGTGACCTCAGGAGAGTGAAGGCACTGATCCTGACACCCTGCCCCAGGTCTATCCCACGCTACAGGCACCCGATGGCACCATTCGCCACGGACCTGGAAATGAAAACAGCGCCAATATGTGCAGTTGGCCGCCGTTGCCCATCACCCAGGTAGAGACGGCGCAGCCCCCAGACCCAATCGCTACCTCAGCCATGTCCGGGAGTGAAAGGTCAGAACCAGTGAGTTCCCTAAACGGGACCTGGAACAGCCAGGTTTCCAACACCGTGAGAGAGCAGGCAGAAGACTCTGCAGCCCTCAAAGGTAGATAGGGAGGCCACACACATCTGTGGCTCTGCCCACAACTAGGCAACAGCAAGAGCCCTGAGTCCTGGCTAGGTGAGCGAACCAAGCCCACCTCGCTAGCAGGGGGGCAGGGCCACCATCAGACGACTAGGATCCCGTCCGATTGCTCTGGAACTGGTGTCCTCGCATACCTGTACTGCTACCTCAGTACTGATCATGACTAAACCATGAATGCAATCTACCCAATCCTGGCACACGACCGTAAAACGTAATGAATATAAGTCACTGAACCAAGGTGTCACGATACAAACGTTTAAAAAAATTTGTTTTTTTCCTTTCTTTGTACTTGCGTTGTTTCTGATCCTGCATGTTAATGTAACGGGCCAGCTGCATGATCTCGCAGTGGGGCGGGGGTGGGAAATGGATGTATGTATCCATGGACACACACATGGATGTATGTATCCATGGACAGACACATGGATCACACCCAGAACCTACTGGAACCTCCACTGCATCATCGAACCATCCAATCTGATAATCACTACCCAATGTTGAGGCAAAAGGACTTGGGGGTTAACAGGGAGAGAGCCAAACCAAAGGTGCAAGGGCTATTGGCATTTAAGTCTGGGGAGAGCTAAGCCAGAGCACATAGTGCAAAGGTAATTGGCACAAAGGACTTGGGGGAGAGTGATGTTGTATGTGCAGGCTATGGATGTACTCTATGTGTAGTCACTGTGTGATTGCATAAGATGGAGACTGGTTTACCTGATGTATTATCAATAAGGTTTACACTGTGTACATACATGCTGGCATCACTAGAGGGTGCAACTGGTGGAAACCGGGGGGATCCTGCCCTGGTGGCGGGGCCCTGTATAAAAGGCTGCACACCATGCTTGGACAGCATTCTGGAGTTTGGAATAAAGGACCAAGGTCACTACAGTTTGAGTATGACACATTGCCTCGTGGAGTCATTCATAAGTACATTATAGACATAACACTTCCAGTCACAAAAACATCCATCAACCATTACCCTTTGCTTCCTACCTCTAAGCCAATTTTGGATTCAACTTGCTACATTGCCCTAGATCCCATGGGCTTTTACCTTCATGATCAGTCTGCCATGTGGGATCTTATTAAAAGCTTTGCTAAAGTCCATATACACTATATCGGACGCACTATCCTCATCGACCCTTCTGGTTACCTGCATGGAAAATTCAATCAGGCTAGTCAAACACGATCTTCCCTTAACAAATCCGTGCTGACTGTCCCTAATTAATCCTTGCCTTTCTAACTGTAGATTTATCCTGTCTTTCAGGATTGTTTCCAATAATTTTCCCACCACTGAGGTTAGGATGACAGGCCTGTAATTACTCGGCCTATTCCTTTTCTCCCTTCTTAAACAAGGGTACCACATTAGCAGTCCTCCAGTCCTCCAGCACCATGCCTGAATCCAAAGAGGACTGGAAAATGATGGTCAAGGCCTCTGCTATTTCCTCTTTTGCTTCGCTCAACAGCCGGGGATGCATTTCATCCATGCCTGGAAACTTATCCACTTTCAAAACTGTTAAACCCCTTAATACCTCCTCTCTCACTATGTTTATTTCATCCAAAATTTCACATTCCTCCTCGCTAGCAATAACTGCATTGCCCCTTTCCTTTGTGAAAACAGACAGACACAAAGTATTCATTAAGAACCATACCCACATCTTCCACCTCCACACACAGATTACCCTCATCGTCTCTAATAGGCCCTACCCTTTCTTTAGTTATCCTCTTACACTTAATATATTTATAGAACATCTTTGGGTTTTCCTTGATTTTACTTGCCAAGAATTTTTCATGCTCTCTCTTAGCATTACGAATATCCTTTTTAATTTCACCTCTGAACTTTCTATATTCTTCCAGAGATTCTCCAGTATTTAGCTGTCGGTATATGACATAAGCTTCCCTTTTTTTCTTTATCCTCCCCTGTACCTAGACATCCAAAGGGCTCTAGAATTGTTATTCCAACCCTTTTTCTTTAAGGGCACATGTTTGGCCTGAGCCCTCCGGATCTTCTCCTTGAATGTCTCCCACTGTTCCAACACTGATTTACCTTCAAGTAGCTGTTTCCAGTCCACTGTGGCCAAATCACTTCGCAACTTAGCAAAGTTAGCTTTTCCCCAATTTGGGACTTTTATTCCTGGTCTATCCTTCTCCTTATCCATAACTACCTTGAATCTGACTGAATTATGGTCACTGGCACTCAAGTGCTCTCCCACTGATACCCCTTCCACCTGCCCAGCTTCATTCCCCAAAACTAAATCCAGAACTGCCCCCTCTCATGTTGGGCTTGTTACATACTGGCTAAAAAAGTTCTCTTGAATGCATTTTAGGAATTCCGCACCCTCTATACCCGTCACACTATATTTGTCCCAATCAATATTAGAATAGTTGAAATCCTCTACTATTACTGCCCTGTGGTTTTTGGACTTCACAGAAATTTGCCTACATATTTGCTCTTCTATCTCTCTCCCACTGTTTGGGGGTCTATAATACACGCCCAGCAATGTGATCGCCCCTTTTTTATTTTTCAGTTTAACCCATATGGCCTCATTTGATGATCTCTCTAACATATCATCCCTCCTCAAAGCTGTAATAATTTCTTTAATCAATACCGTGACCACCACCAACCCCCCGCCCCCCACCTCCCCCCCGCCCCCCCCGCTTTTTTACTTCCCTCTCTGTCCTGTCTAAAAATCCTGTTATGAAGAATATTGAGATGCCAAACCTGTGCCTCTTTCAGCCATATCTCTGTAATGGCTATAATGTGGTACTCCCAAGTGTCTGCCTGTGCTCTCAACTCATCCACCTTGTTTTCTACACTCCTTGCATTGAAGTATATACCATTTAGTACAGAAAGACCTCCTTGATTACTACTTACTAGCCCTTGTTTCCTCTGTCTTACAAATACATTTCCTACATTCTTGTTTTCCAATTTCAGCTTTACTTCCTTCCCTATTGAATTTGTTCTCCGGTTCCCATCCCCCTGCCAAGCTAGTTTAAACTCTCCCCAACAGCACTAGCAAAACTCCCCGCCAGGATATTGGTCCCGGCGCTGTTGAGGTGCAACCCATTCGGTTTGTACAGGTCCCATCTCTCCCAGAAGTGGTCTCAATGCCTCAGGAATGTAAAATCCTCACTCCTGCACCAACTTTCCAGCCACGCCTTCATCCTCTCTATCCTTCTGTTCTTGTACTCATTAGCACGTGGCACAGATAGCAACCCAGAGATTACTACCTTTGAGCTGGTCGAGTGTGGTCAGTGCTTCAATGCTGGGGATGTTGGCCTGATCTTGGCACTGACACCTGGGAATCCCTGGCCAAAGACCACCCTAAGTGGAGGAAGA
This sequence comes from Pristiophorus japonicus, assembly GCF_044704955.1. Taxonomy (NCBI): domain Eukaryota; kingdom Metazoa; phylum Chordata; class Chondrichthyes; family Pristiophoridae; genus Pristiophorus; species Pristiophorus japonicus. The sequence goes on from NC_091980.1 coordinate 54,566,558, forward strand.
GCATCCAGGAGGGTGCTGAGCATCTCAAGTCTCGTCGCCGAGAGCATGCAGAAAACAAGCGCAGGCAGCTAAAGGAGTGTGCAGCAAACCAGATTCCCCACCCACCCTTTCCTTCAACGACTGTCTATCCCACCTGTGACAGAAACTGTAATTCCCGTATTGGACTGTACAATCACCTGAGAACTCACTTTTAGAATGGAAGCAGGTCTTCCTCAATTTCGAGGGACTGCCTATGATGATGACTATCTTTGAGGTCCTACCCTTTAATTTTGCTCCTAGCTCCCTAAATTCTGCCCGTAGGAGCTCATCCCTCTTTCTACGTATGTCATTGGTTCTGATGTGGACCACAACCTCTGGCTGTTCACCCTCTCTCCCCCAGAATGCCCTGTGTCCGCTCTGTGACATCCTTGACCCTGGCACCCACTATCCTGGAGTCACGTCTACGGCTGCAGAAACGCTTCTCTAATCCCCTAACTATTGAATCCCCTACCACTAAAGCACTTTTATTCTTTGTCCCTCCCCTCCCCCTGTGCAGCTGAGCCACCCGTGGTGCCTTGAACTTGGCTCTGGCTGCACTCCCCAGAGGCACCATCGCCCTCACCGTTGCTCAGAAGAGAATATCAGTTGGAATGCCACTTCCCCTCTGTCTCTGCATGCCCAGAGGTCGGCAAGGAGCTTCTTGTGGTAGAAGATCAGCCATGATCTATTTAATGGTGAAACAGGCTTGAGGGACTGAATGGCCTACACCTGCTCCTATTTCTTATGTTCTTATGTTCACCTTCCAAATTACCATTAATTTGAACATTGCCGGCATTGCTACACAATGTTTGATTATACCCTTGCATCCCTACCTGGTGGGACCATTTGCAGAATTAAATTTTCTCATTGTGAAGAATGGCACATGTTATATTACTTCTGCTCCAGCCATAATCTTACAGAAGTCTGACAAAAAGTATCTGCCCCTGAGAAACTCAGGCAAATCACAGGTCTACAAATACAGAGCAACATAACAGAGAGAAGCACATACAATTAGACCAATCACTGTGATTAAACAGGAATGTTGGATTTCAGAATTTAGTGCCCTGTGGCTAAAATTTCAATGTCACACATTTAAACAGCTTTGTCAATGAAAAAAGTGTTCTGCAAACCTAAAGAGTTATGTTTCATTTTGTCATGATGACAATATGTGGTATGATAATATATTTCACCACAATTTGCCTCATTGTTTCTTTATTAATACATTTTTATGAAGCCAATACCCTTTAAAAGGCCAATGTTGTCATGGTAAAAATGCCAACAGGAGTAGGCCATTCAGCCCCTCAAGCCTGCTCCGCCATTCAATTAGATCATGGTTGATCTGTACCGTAAATCCATTGATCCGTCTCAGCTCCAAATCCCTTGATACCCTTACCAAACAAAAATTAGGTCCTGCAAGATTTGATATTCAGAGGAATGTAAACTGCTGTAGTGACATCACTGTGTCCTACAACATTGTGGAAAGCACTATTGTGTTCTTCCAAATTTTACTCCTCCTGTTTTAAAGACAGGGGACTCATGCTGGGTTATAGTTCCATGGATACCAGCATCCCTCAGGACCATTTTTTAATGCAAGCCTTAACAGAGAGTGCCAGCAAATACTGCAGGGATGTCATAGCTAAGCTTGATTTTGTCTTCAGCTGACAACCACACACATTTCTGTAGAATCTCACAGGATGCAGATTAGAAGCAGAAAAAAATGGCTGATTTTTCCCTATTCTTGCCTAGTGACACTGAGGTCAATTGTCATATTCCCATTTTCATCCCAGCTAAGATCAACTAACTCAAACATGGACCTTCATGGCACCTTGATTTATATCTTGTTATTTGGGACTGATGGGCTTCTATGGACTCTGATCATTGCATATATGGACCTTGTGCAAAGAACATGAAAACATAAGAATTAGAAGCAGAAGACTCGTCGAGCCTGCTCCGCCATTCAATGGGATCATGGCTGATCGTCTACCTCAACTCCACTTTCTTGCACTATCCCCATATCCCTTGATTCCCTTGATATCCAAAAATCTATTGATCTCTGTCTTGAATATACTCAAAGACTGAGCTTCCATAGTCCTCTGGAGTAGAGAATTCCAAAGATTCACCACCCTCTGAGTGAAGACATTTCTCCTTGTCTCAGTCCTAAATGGTCAATACCTTATTCTGACACTGTGACTCCTGGTTCCAGATTCCTCAGCCAGAGGAAACATCCTTCCTGCATCTACCCTGTCAAGCCCTATAAGAATTTTGTGTGTTTCAATGGGATCACTTCTCATTCTTCTAAACTCTAGAGAATATAGGCCTAGTCTACTCAATCTATCCTCATAGGACAATCCCCCCATCCCAAGAATCAGTGTGGTGAACCTTCGTTGCACTCCCTCAATGGCAAGTATATCTTTCCTTAGGCAAGGAGACCAAAACTGTACATAATACTCCAGGTGCAGTCCCACCAGGGCCCTATATAATTGCAGTAAGACGTCTTTACTCTTATACTCAAATTCTCTTGTAATAAAGGCCAACATGCCATTTGCTTTCTTAATTGCTTGCTGTACCTGCATGTTAACTTTCAGTGATTCATGTACAAGGATACCCATGTCCCTCTGAACACCAACATTCCCCTATCTCTCACCATTTAAAAAATACTCTGCTTTTCTATTTTTCATACCAAAGTAGATAACTTCACATTTCTCCACATTATATTTCATTTGCCATATTCTTGCCCACTCACTTAGCCTGTCTATATTCCCTTGAAGTCTCTTTGCATCCTCCTCACAACTTACATTCCCACCTAGCTTTGTATCATCAACAAACTTGGATATATTACATTTGGTCCCCTCATCCAAATCATTGATATCGATTGTGAATAGCTGAGGCTCAAGCACTGATCATTGCGGTACCCCACTAGATACAGCCTGCCAACCCGAAAATGGCCCGTTTATTCCTACTCTCTGTTTTCTGTCTGTTAACCAATCCTCAATTCATGCTCGTATATTACCCACAATCCCATGAACCCTAATTTTGTTTAATAACCTCTTGTGTGGCACCTTATCGAATGCCTTCTGAAAATCCAAATACACCACATCCATTAGTTTCCTCTTATCTAGTTACAATCTCAAAAAACTCTAACAGATTTGTCAAACATGATTTCCCTTTCATAAATCCACGTTAACTCTGCCCAATCCTATTATTATTTTCTAAGTGCCCTGTTACTATGTCCTTAATAATAGGTTCTAGCATTTCCCCTACTATTGATGTCAGGCTAACTGGTCTGTAGTTCACCGTTTTCTCTCTCCCTCCTTTCTTAAATAGCAGGGTTACATTAGCTACCTTCCAATCTGCGGGAACCGTTCTAGAATCTATGGGATTTTGGAAACATAGAAACATAGAAACTGGGTGCAGGAGTAGGCCATTCGGCCCTTCGAGCCTGCACCACCATTCAATAAGATCATGGCTGATCATTCACCTCAGTACCTCTTTTCTGCCTTCTCTCCATACCCCTTGATCCCTTTAGCCGGTAGATGACAACCAATGTTTCCACTATCTCAAGAGCCACCTCTTTCAAAACCCTAGGAGGTAGGCCATCAGGACTGAAGGGCTACTGGTATATGTGAATACACAGACCACAAAGGTAGAAAGTAGATATAGAGACAATTAAAGATATGAGATGGCACAGTGAGTGTAATGCTTTTGGTCAGTTGATAAAGGGTCTTCATGAAAAGATATTTGGCAAACCCTTTATCTGGGGAGAAAAAAGAGCTATTTGGAATTTTTGCCATGATGATATCATACACAAATGATGTTGTGCTCGTGAGCAAATAAATGAGCCCGAATGAACCCGCATCATTCAAATAACAAATACTAAAATATCCTAGGTTAATAATTATTAATGTTGATTCTGCTATGTCATAATGTTGAGCTCAGTAACTCTTCCCAACTAGTACCATAAAATGATTCACCAGATTTCACATTTAAACAAAATTTGAAAAGACAAATCAGAAAAAGCCATAAGTCTGAAAAATCAGCAAATAGTGAAGTTAGAAAAAAATCACCAATATCCAAAAATAAGCAGCAAAATGGATACATTATAGAGAAAAGGTAATAAAAAACATACAAAATTTAACTGGTCTTTGGTAACTGTGGTTTTTCAAAGAGGATTCGCTTTAAGGAGTATTAGCCAACAAGAAACAACATGGTCTAGAAATCTGTTTATTTTACAACCGGTCTATTTTACAAACTTACCATTTTGGTGGCGGCCTGCAGCGGTCCCTTTAAAGATCGACAGTTAGGCCATGTGTGAACGTGATTTTCCTGAACATAGCCGACCGGGTGCCAGTTATGTACAGGGCAAACCAATGTTTTACCTTAGAGCCAATCACAAAGGCATTCGGGCCTTATTTACATGTGTAAAGGGCCTAACCCCTGTTTCAGAAGCAAGACCTGGACAGCTATTTTGTTGCCTACATCAATATGGCGGTAGGTGCACTTCTGGCTTGTAATGAGCACAAGCTTCCTATTTGCCATGTTGGAGACTTAGGCGCCTGTTTATCACCAGGAAAACAGGCATGGTGCCATCGAATTTCTAGGCCCAAGTCTTTTCCAAACTCTTCTTTGAGGAAAGGGTTACTTTGATTGATGTGTGCTGCAACATTGTAAATGCATTCAGAAAGTATAGAGCTGAAAATGCCCCTCACCCCGATTGGGGGCGGTAAGCTTCCGGGGCCGGGACTTCCTTGCCCGGCCCAGGAGTCCCACCCCCAACATGGAATTGGGCCGTGCGCCCCTTCAAGGAAGCAGAGCGCTGTCTCCGGTGCTCCGCTTCCTTGGAGCAGCGCTCCCGGGGCAGCAGTGCAGCGCTGCACGGTTGCTCCACATAGCGCTAATGAGCTACAACATCCCTCCCCTTCAGTTAAAGTGGAGGGCCGCTGCGCACTCTACAGGCCCTTTGGTGGCCGTCTCCGGGCCAGCAGGGACGCGATCGACTGGGCCAGCCGCCAGCACCCAAATCGGATGGCAATGCGAGGGCTGTCATTGTCGGGCTGACGCAAGAGTTGGGCGACAAATTAAAATGGCAGCCCAGGGCGCTAAAGACATCCCCTTTAAGGGGTGCCCCAGCGGCAAATGTCTGCCAGCTTCACGACTCGCCGGGAGCATACCAGTCCGGGGCACTAATTGTGGGACGCACCGCTGCCAGGACTGTGCTCCCCAAACCTCCTAGGCAATTTCCCGGGAGGTGCTAACATCGCCCCCCCCCTCCCCCTGACGAAAAGGTCATCAACCTGAAACATTAACTCTGTTTCTCTCTCCACAGATACTGTCTAACCTGCTGAGCATTTCCAGCATTTTCTGTTTATATTTAGATTCCAGCATCCGCAGTATTTTGCTTTTGTATTATCATTTAGTTTGTATTGTCTATCCTCATTCTTCCTTCCAATATCCATCACTCTGTGTTAAATTTCATCTGCCATATTTTATGCAGACTTATGTGCACTGTTGGGTATTCACCTTTTGACAATCTTTATTTTTGATTATTATGGGTGAACTGGGCAGCATAGTTCATCAGATATTTCATCCCTGGCAACTGGATATAAATCCAGCTGAGACTAATAGAAGGAAAGTCTCTTGATAGCTTGTCATAAGGGTCCCATGAGATGAACTTGAATAGTCCCAGTCCAGTTCCTAGTAGGTGTAGGTTCACAGTGCAAAACTGTGCATAATTTGTCAATCTCGCACAGAAAGACCTTAAGAGTGGCTTATATTGAAAATGTCACCTTTATACAATAGGGGGCGCTCTAATGGGTAATGACTTTCACTCTACGTTCAACTATGCTACAGCTGTTTGAGGAATGCTTGATGCTAATACTGGGTTGCCAAAGCTAAAATGTGCTTCACTCCCTAGAATTATAGAATCATAGAATCATAGAAATTTACAGAATGGAAGAAGGCCATTTCCGCCCATCTCATCCATGCCGGCTGACAAAGAGCTGTACAGTCTATTCCAGCTCTTCCAACGTTCCAGCTTTTGGTCCATAGCCCTGTAGGTTACGGCACTCCAAGTGCACATCCAAGTACTTTTTTAATGTGGTGAGGGTTTCTGCCTCTACCACCCTTTCAGGCAGTGAGGTCCAGACCCCCACCATCCTCTGGATGAAAAAATGTCCCCTCCAATCTCCTCTAAACCTCCTACCAATTACTTTAAATCTATACCCCCTGGTTTTTGACCACTCTACTAAGGGAAATAGATCCTTCCTATCCACTCTATCCAGGCCCCTCATAATTTTATACAAATCAATAAGGTCTCCTCTCAGCCTCCGCTGTTCCAAAGAAAACAAACCCAGGCTATCCAATCTTTCCTCATAGCTAAAATTCTCTAGTCCTGGCAACATCCTCGTAAATCTCCTCTGTAGCCTCTCTAGTGCAATTCCTGTAATGTGGTGACCAGAACTGCACGCAGTACTCTAGCTGTGGCCTAACTAGTGTTTTATGCTGCTCTTGTATTCTATGCCTCAGCTAATAAAGGCAAGTATTCCATATGCCTTCTTAATCACCTTATCTACCTAGCCTGCTATCTTCAGGGATCTGTGGAAATGCACTCCAAGATCCCTTTGTTCCTCTACACTTCTCAGTGTCCTACCATGTAACGTGTATTCCCTTGCCTTGTTAGCTCTCCCCAAATGCATTACCTCACACTTCTCCAGATTGAATTCTATTTGCCACTGTTCTGCCCACTTGACCAGCTCATTGATATCTTCCTGCAGTGTACAGCTTTCTTCTTCATTATCAACCACACAGTCAATTTTTGTATCACCCGCAAACTGCAATTAGTACTGCTCACTGTAATTTATTTGCTTCATAGGTTCTTTGCTTAAGAATTCATAGAAAAACTAGTTGGTTTATTAACAAAGGTTTACCAATCACACTACATAATATCAGTTCATCCACCAGGCTCACAACTGCATACCACATCGTGGATGGCCTAGACTCAACTGACTGGGGTTTTATTAAGTCTTGTGAACATCATGTGAATGGCTAAGTCACTCACAATGCTACAGCTCCACAAACCTGTGAGCATATTCACAGATGTATATATTACACTCACTTTGATAAGCTCAAAATTCACTATTGCTTTTGTTTAAAACAAGTTAATTCTTGTACTTACACGAGAGCATTAAACATCCATCACACTTTGTGATCCAGACCATGTTATAGCAATCACTTTTATTCTATTCTCAGAGCCTGAATTATTTATTTCCCTATTTTGCTGATTAAACATCTATTTGGAAAAGGCATCAGGCAAATGGGCACAGATGGCTTTCCAAAAATGACCAAAACCAGCAGAAAACAAAACCCAGTGGCACCAATAAACCAAAGTAAATGGTCTTATTTTATATTGTGGCATGAAATGTGACTTTGTGACATGACATGTGTTACCTGTACCATGGCGAACAATATGAGTTCCATTAAGTTATCAGACAGTGGCAGAACTTATCATCAGAAAGTAGTGAGCTCTGTTAGACTGGAAAATGATAGTGCTGTGGGTGGGGCTTTGACCACCCACTCCTCACACTTTCAGTTTGCAGTTCAGAAAAAGACCCTAACCACACTGTGCCCATTAAAGTCAAAAGTTTAAAATGTACCAGAAATCCCCCTGTTTCGTTATACTGAAAAAACAAGCTGTCATTTACTAAATCTTCCCATCTCTCATTCTGAGAAATAAAGACAAAAAAAGTAATGGGCATTTTCAAACCTTGTTGTACACTGCTGACACAAACCTTCCTCCCCCTCTCTCCCCCCATTTTGCCGAAAACAATAGGTAGCATGCCATTAACGATAGCTACAATTGAACAGAAGCTATAGAATTAAAACAAAATTATTCATTCTTGTCCTTCAGCATCCCTGTACTAGTAATAATAGAGTCTGTTCATTGGACAGTAATCTTACTGAGCAGAAATGTAAGCTAGCAAAATTAAACACCTAATGGCAAAGTTTGTATTTTTGTAATAGTATTAACATTGGGACAAAAAGGAGGAGAATTTTCCATTCCCTAACATTTCCTTACCTTGATGAAAACAAAACCGTTGCCAAATATTGTTGAACATTTGTTTTTGTACTGTGTGGGTCACCTTTATGGTCAGTGTCTGACTGTTTGACCACTTGGAAGCCAATGTTAATCCAGGTGCAACGTTGAAAATCTGGAGTTCCAGAATCCGGAAATACGCAAACCTGGGCTCGGGTGTTTCCGGATTCGTGATGTCAGAAAGACGATGGAAAGTCCGGAAAAGCCCAGAATCGGGAACGGCCTCGGTCCCGAGGGTTCCAGATTCTCGACGCCACACCTGTACAAATAAGAGCAGCCTGCTGCTACTTTGAAGTTGGTAACTGTAGTTGCAGAACTGTTGAAAGTGTCTTCACACAGGAAGCTTTTCTCTTGGAGACATTCTACCACATTGTGGGGAAAGAATTTCCTGTGTGAACAATTTCTTTATGGGGGGGGAGTGGGGGGTGAACAATATATCGTCGCAAATCAAAAGAGTGGGAGAAAATAAGGATCGGTTTGTTCAAATATAAAGAACTGTGTACAGAAGTGATGAAACTGAAAAGGGTCAAGAAGAGAAAATCGTCTATGTGGTAGCCTTCTCCTGTTGCACAAACCTTTATCCAGATAGAAATGTAAACTTTAAAATAAGCTGAAATTATACCCAAGTCCCATGGGAAAAATATCCTGCACAAAGATTTATGAAAACAATGGCACAAAATTGGGTTGGATTATCTAAGGCCTACAACTCTTAACATTGCTTCCACAGTTTTCCACAGTCAATGCAGAGCGAACTCATTATTTGTTCTAATTCTTTGTTGTATTGATGTGCCCATCAAAATTAATAATGGCAGGTCTGACTATGCCTAACAGCAACTACTGGGGCATGAGTCAAATGCACCCGATCTTTACTCTTTCCATCAAGTTGTGGGGACTAGATCGCAGAGTGGGTTAGAGCTATTGCCCTTTGGCATCTGAGACTTGGGTTTGAATCAAGGGCTCAGGCTGCTGGGATTAAAGTCTCCTCCTTCTGCTAGGTACAAGGGTCAAAAGTGAAATATGTTTAGACAATCTCACTTCACTCCAAGTGGGCGCAAGTCTGTTTCACAAAACTGACCACATTTTGCTGCTAAATTAATAATCTCAGAAAGGCTACAAAAAGAAAGAAATATTTGTATTTATATAGCACCTTTCACAACCACCGGATGTCCCAAAGGGCTTTACAGTCAATGAAGTACTTCTGAATTGTAGTCTCTGTTGCAATGTAGAAATGGTTAATATGAAGAATGGAAATATAATACTGATTGGCATTAAAAACCATTTTTGAGACAGACCAGAGGGATAATTTCTCTGCACCTGACCAGGCAGTGCTTGATGCTGACACTGGAGGCAAAAGTGGAAATAATCTATTCTCTGCCATCCTAAACATAACTAAAATGAATAATTAATGGTGTTGAAAAGGTCTCTTGCCCCGGTTGGGGGTGATAACCATTCTGGGGCCGGACATTCTGCGCCGGCACAGAAGTCCCGGCCCGGAAGCGGAATTCAGGTTACCACCCCTCACAGGAAGTGGAGCGCAATGTTGCGTGCTCAACTTCCTTTCGGGGCGGGATCGGGAGCGCTACCTGGGCACATCACGGATGCTACACGGCCTCTCAGCGTAGCGCTGTGGCGTTTCAACGTCCCTCCCCTTTTGTTAAAGGGAGGTACACTGCAAGCTCTGCAGGCCCTTTGAAGACCTCCACTGGGCCACCAGGGCTAGGAGGTGCCATGGTCCAGCACTGAAACGGAGTGCCAGGCTGCACGATCGCGGCCCGGACTCCGCGACGTTACACAGCGGCACGACCTGTAAGTCATAAAGAAAAGAAAATGGCGGCGTGTGGTGCAGCGCACCTCCCCTTTAACTTTCACCCCGCGATGTGTGTGCAGCCCGTTTTCTGACCTGCAAGGCTGGCATGGGGATTCCCCGCGGCAACCTCACTTCCGCCACGGGGCGGAAAAAGGTCGCCGCATACGGTGTGACATCATCATCACTGGCACAGTGGCCCGAGGCGCTATCAGCAAGGTGCGGCGCTAATGGATTTGTATCTCCACTGACTCCTGCACAATTTCACGGGAGCCGGTAGCGACCCACCTCCGGGCGTAAGCACTTTTGCGCCCCATTAGCGTCCCCTGGAGGCGCTAACGGGAAGTGCACAACAGGGGAATTTCGGCCCCAACATGTTTAAAGACTGCTAATATGTGGAAAGAATTTAATATAAACCCATATATCTGGTGTTCTGCTCTGTAATTAATGTTTTGGTTTTAATGGAATTCTATACAATGGGAATAAATGGGAAAGGGTTTGACCCATTGGAGTTCTGTATAATGGGAGCAAATGGGAAGGGGATTGGTCAATTGGAGTTTATTTTTTGATTATTGATTAACGGATGTTACTACTGGATCAATTTTTCACTTTTGCCACCCTGCTTCAGCTTTGGGATAAGAATACCTGGAGAATCTGTCTGCAGGGTGGCTGGAGATTGTCCACATCAGACAGTAAAGGTATGTCACAGCAGAGCATGGTCTGCAGCCTTTGTGCAAAGGATATTTTTCTTTTCACAAAGCACTGCATACTTTGCAATTAATTACCCTGAGTAGGTTCTCTGCTCTTTAATTTTAACCCACCTCTCCTCTTCTGCTACCCATGGCAACATCAGACACCAAGGGCGCAAAGGCACTTAATAATGTGCAAATGACAGGAAAGACATTGGATGACATATTTTGCATTATTTGCAAGTAATTATAATATGATCAGCCATGTTTAAGTGAATGTATGAGACATGCCCGATGTCACTTGCGACTAAAACTTCTGGAAGCAGTAGGCATGAGCAGCTGGAACAGTTCTTGAAGAGATTTTTATGGTATGGCTTAATTCCAGCACAAAAATCTAGACTTAAGTATTAAATTCAACTTTAAAAAACATTCCTTCTAGGCTGACAGTCCAGTGCAGTGCTGAGGGAGCACTGCACTGTCGGAGGTGCTATCTTTCGGATGAGACGTTAAACCGAGGCCCCATCTGCTCTCTCAAGTGGATGTAAAAGATCCCATGACACTATTTCGCAGAAGAACAGGGGAGTTATCCCCAGTGTCCTGGCCAATATTTATCCCACAATCAACATAACAAAAAACATTATCTGGTCATTATCACATTGCTGCTTGAGAGGATTCCATCAGACTCAGCTAAACATAAACCCAAGGCCTATAGGTAAAAGTGTAAGCCTTTATTTAAGGAGGCTATCCAATCTCTAAATTGAAATTTTGGACATAGGAGTTGGTGGAAAAAGGTTTAGTTAATTGAAATTGAACATGCTGGGTTAGAATTGGAAAAGAGTGAACTGCAGTACAAATGTTTTCACCTGAGAAGTCTAGGCCTTTGGTGAAAAACAATACACCATCCTGAAACAGCATGACAATTGGCTATAATTTCATTGGCCCTCTCCCCTCCAACCACAGACATATTGTTGTAAGAATAAATCATTAGCATTGTAGCAATTTTTTACAAGTGTCCCTGCTGTAGGATGTTTGGAAACGATCACAGTAAAGGTGAGACGAGACTGTCTGCCATGTGGTCTGGGTCGAGAAAACACGAATCATTAATTAGTTATTTTTATGATGTGGACTAAAGCTTTATTAACTCCAGCAAAGCAAACTCCTTAAGCTCCATTTTGCCAGTGTTAGTGCGGTGGCAACAACATTTTTTGTGTGAACAGAAAGACTGGGATACAGTTTATGATATTCTCTCTAACATCCTAGCTTCCTAAACTACTACAATGCATTTTCTGTCATAGATTCTTAGCAATGCTTCAAGGGTCATTGTTACTATGGTTACATTGGCATGATTGTGAACTGAAGAGGTGCAATGATGCAGTTGGTTTTCACTACAAATAATTTTTGTATCATAGTTTTAATGCTCCAAAAAATTGAAAAAACTAATGGCTGCCTTTGGAGAAGCTCACATCTCTAAAATAATAAGGGTTTGTTTAATTGTTGATATTTCACTGTGGTTGTGGCAGGGCTATTTTTGATAAGGGCACGTGCTTGGCAAATTTCTGCTTTCATCGCCTGCTAATTCTCACCTGGGTTTCCAGGCCGCTGCTTGCCGCTCCTTTTATGGCCCAGCAGGAGTGGCGACTTCGGGGCGAAGGAGCGGCAAGAGACTGTGGAGGGATGTGATCAGGGCCCAGGGAAGGCGAGAGTTCGGGGCCAGGGGCAGCAGGGACCAGCCCACACTGCGATATGTGTGCGCACTAGGTCCGTGCAGCAGTGCAGGTCTCCAGTCATCTTGGGTAATCCTTGTCACAAAGATTAGTGGGAAAGCGGGTTGTGTAGAGGACACTGAGAGGCTGCAAAGAGATTTAGATAGGTTAAGCGAATGGGCTAAGGTTTGGCAGATGGAATACAATGTCGGAAAATGTGAGGTCATCCACCTTGGAAAAAAAAACATAAAAGGGAATATTATTTGAATGGGGAGAAATTACAACATGCTGCGGTGCAGAGGGACCTGGGGGTCCTTGTGCATGAAAACTCTTTTAGAGTCTACCTGCGAAAACATAAACATTAAACTGTGCCACCCGACCTGGGTGACACTCCAGACATTTACAAGGCCCATTTTTTTTTTCCCCCCTTTTTTGTGTTTTTTTTTTGTTTTTTCTTTTTTTTTTTTGTTTTTTTTTTTTGGGCACTAAAATCACAATTTTTCCCCAGTGCCCCCTATAAAAGGGAAGGGGACACTAAAAGCACCGGCAATTAAAACAAATTAACTTTAAAACGTAAAATCAAATTAAAATTTGGTTGCCGGGCGTGATGATGCACTCCAGTCCCTCCGGTGCCCACCTCTCGCGGAAGGCCGCGAGCGTACCGGTGGACACCGCGTGCTCCATCTCCAAGGACACCCTGGACCGGATGTAAGAGCGGAAGAGAGGCAGGCAGTCAGGTTGAACGACCCCCTCGACCGCCCGCTGCCTGGACCGGCTGATGGCACCCTTGGCCGTGCCCAGGAGCAGTCCTACGAGGAGGCCTTCGGACCTACCCGCTCCCCTCCGCACAGGGTGCCCAAAGATCAGGAGAGTGGGACTGAAGTGCAGCCAGAATTTCAGGAGCAGCCCCTTCAAATAATGGAACTCCTTGTGCATGAATCTCAAAAAGTTAGTTTGCAGGTGCAGCAGGTAATCAGGAAGGCGAATGGAAGGTTGGCCTTCATTGCGAGAGGGATGGAGTACAAAAGCAGGGAGGTCCTGCTACAACTGTATAGAGGGTATTGGTGAGGCCGCACCTGGAGTACTGCGTGCAGTTTTGGTCACCTTTCTTAAGGAAGGATATACTAGTTTTGGAGGGGGTACAGAGACGATTCACTAGGCTGATTCCGGAGATGAGGGGGTTACCTTTTGATGATAGATTGAGTAGACTGGATCTTTACTCGTTGGAGTTCAGAAGGATGAGGGGTGATCTTATAGAAACATTTAAAATAATGAAAGGGATAGACACATTAGAGGCAGAGAGGTTGTTTCCACTGGTCGGGGAGACTAGAACTAGGGGGCACAGCCTCAAAATACGGGGGAGCCAATTTAAAACCGAGTTGAGAAGGAATTTTTTCTCCCAGAGGGTTGTGAATCAGTGGAATTCTCTGCCCAAGGAAGCAGTCGAGGCTAGCTCATTGAATGTATTCAAATCACAGACAGATAGATTTTTAACCAATAAGGGAATTAAGGGTTTACGGGGAGCGGGCGGGTAAGTGGAGCTGAGTTCGCGGCCAGATCAGCCATGATCTTGTTGAATGGCGGAGCAGGCTCGAGGGGCTAGATGGCCTACTCCTGTTCCAAATTCTTATGTTCTTATGTTCTTGTTGTCACTGGACCAGGACCTAGCTCTGTCAAGCCCGTGTGGTGGCTGGTGTGCAACAGCTACCACACGTTAAAAAAAATCCACGCACAGGCATCTTCCACCCTTCAGGATGTAGTTCAAGACCTGGAATTATAGGTCCATCATTGGAACACCTGTGAACTTATCCTTTTTTGGCATGGATGCAAATCATCCTCGTTTCAAAGGACCGTCTATGACGATGATGATGAATTCTCACCGATTATTTTGCTCAGGATTTTTAATCTGCTTATACGTTTTAAGTCATTTACCTGAATGTTTACATATTAATTCTTCTTTCTAGGATTTTGCCCGCTGCCTCCACCCCCTCCACGCACCATTTAGGTCTCTGTATCTCGTGCACCATCCAAGTCAAGAGATCAAGCAGATGACCTGTTCTCAGATTTTTATTGAAACTTTTAAGTGTCTCAGTCCAATGATCTTTTGGTAGACCATGTGAAGCCAACCACCTCCCATGATACCAATCCTCCGGTGCCACGTAGCTGAAGCATGAGAACAGAAAAAAATAAAGGAATGTGTTGGTGCACAGGGAAAGCAGAGTGTTAAGAAAGAGCAGGTTGATTGTGTCCACTTTGGAATTCACTGTAACAAAATAGAATGTGCAATGACATGGCACTTTGTTACTGATGGTGATCAGAGTCATACAGGAAAGGGCTGGTGCTGACTTATTCAATCAGATGATGATTATTGGTGTGATCATGTAGGGTTGATGTGTTGTCATATTGTAGGATGGGTAGTGGACTGAGAGAATGCCCCTTTATGTGAAAGTAGAGAAGAAGGAGGTATGGCAATGGTGTCAAAGATAGACTGTGTTCCAAGGAGGAGAAGGTTACAGTGATGAGATGTGTTGTGATGCCTCTTGTAAAAATGCTGCCTGAGTCTCCTATTCTCTTTCCTGCAGTGCTCCTCATCCTTCTCCACGATAACGGCATGTAAGTATATGCCCATAGGGAATGCCATACCTGCTCTTGAGAAGTGCACATTGCAGATAGAGTATGGTGGGGTGAGACCAATAATCTGCCGCTGATGAAAAGCTGTGAGAGACAATTCCAGATGTGTGTAATGGATAACAAATCACTATTCAAAAATCCACAGGCTCTCCCGTGTCACTTATCAGGGTTCTATGACGTTAGTAAGACCCCAACGCAATTTTAACTGAGCGGGACAGAAGTCCCGCCCAGGGGCAAACCCACTGAGTAAAACCTTGTAGGATTGGAATCAGCTAACTGACTGACAGAACTGGAAACAGTATTTAAAGAGGTTGTGTGCTTTGTGATTCGTGAATTGCCAAGGCAGTCCTCAGCTGCCAGTTTGCTACTTTCTGAATGTTTTCCCTTTCTTACCCTGATTATACACTCACTGCTTATCAAAGGTGCTATTTTTGCTTATTCTTTTGAGAGAGATTGAGAAATGAAGAGCTGTACTCATCCTTGCTACTCTTGTGAAGTAACTGAAGCATTTCATGCACTGCATCCAGGTTCTGGGGTAATGCTGACAATCTCCGCAATCTTTCTCCACGCCTGCCGCTGATTTTGTTTCGGGATCCTTATTCCATTTACTCTCACCTCTTCCAACAAGACCTTCAGGGAGGCTTGAGAGATCCTGGGGGCTGGCCTGTGATTCATTTCTGAGCAATTTTCTTTTCCAGCAACGAAACTACAAGATTAGCCAGAAGGGAATGCAAGCTCCCTCTAAGAGGGGCATTCCTGCTTTAAATTAGCCTGTCAGGCTCACCGGAAAATGCGCTCCATAAGTGGGCAGGTTTCCTGTTGTGTCAGCAAATCGAGTGGGAAAATCCGCCAGTCAAATTTAAGTGACCCCAGGGCTCCCCCGCTCTTCCACCCCACAAATTCCTTCCTAAAACCCCATTCCATGGCTTACTTTCTAATTGTCGGGCCTACCTTTCATGCCAGCCTGCGGCCTCCTGCTGTCCAAACTTCCATTCCCGCCCACCGATGAGATGCAGGAGTTGAAATCACCCAAGCCTCACGCTGCCGTGGTTAGAGGGGTTTGGCTCCCAGCCTGCTCCCTGCTCAATCTTGCGGTTAAAATGAGGGTTTCTGTGCTTCATTGGTGTGCATAAGGGAGATGTTTTTGATCAATAGCTGTAATGTATTTGCTTCATGGGTTCTTTGCTTAAAAATTCATAGCAACAAATTGCTATTAAGAACTAGTTGGTTTATTAGCAAATGTTTAACAATCACACTACTCATTAGCAATTCATCCACCAGGCTCACAACCACCTGCCTCATCGTGGATCCCCTGAACCAAACTGACTGGGGTTTTATTGAGTGTTGTGAACATTACATGACTGGCTAAGTCACTCCTAACTCAACAGCTCTACAACTCTTTTGATATAAATAAAATTAAACAGTTAAATCAAGTGCTCCCTGATCTAGGGGACACTCCAATCACTTTTCAAGGCCCTTTTTTGGTTTTTTTGGGGGGGTTTTGTGCTTTTTTTAGGGGTTTTTTTTTGTGTTTTTTGTGGACTTTTTGTGGGGTTTTTTGGGCACTAAAACCATAAATTTTACAAGTGCCCCCCATAAAAGGGAAGGGGTACACTAAAACCCGGCAATAAAAACAAATTAAACTTTAAAACATATAAAATCAAATTAATATTTGGTTGAGGGGGTGATGATGCACTTCAGTCCCTCCGGCACCCACCTCTCGCGGAAGGCCGCGAGCGTACCGGTGGACACTGTGTGCTCCGTCTCCAGGGACACCCTGGCTCGGATGTAAGCGCAGTAGAGAGGCAGGCAGTCAGGCTGAACGACCCCCTCGACCGCCTGCTGCCTGGACCGGCTGATGGCACCCTTGGCCGTGCCCAGGAACAGTCCTACGAGGAGGCCTTCGGACCTACCCACTCCCCTCCGCACAGGGTGCCCAAAGGTCAGGAGTGTGGGACTGAAGTGCAGACAGAATTTGAGGAGCAGTCCCTTTAAATAATGGAACAGGAGTTGCAACCTTGCACATTCGATAAAAACATGGAACACGGACTCTTCCAGACCGCAGAAACTGCAGGCGGCCTGGGAGCCCGTGAACCGACTTAAAAATTTGTTGCACGGGACTGCTCCATGCACCACCCTCCAGGCCAAGTCCCCAATAAATAGTGGGAGGACTTGCCTATTTCACCTGGTATTCCCTAGCAGTCTCCCATCCAAGTATTAACCAGACCTAAATCTGCTTAGTTTCCAAGATCAAACAAGATCAGGCCTTTTCAGACTAGTGTGGCCTCTGTGAGCATACACACAGGTGCATACATTACAATAGCTCATTTATATTTAAAGATTTCAACAAAAGCTGCATCTCAGGTAGCAGCAAACACGCAGTATAAACAGAACCGTCATCATCAGAAGCAGCGCTTGCCAGTGAAGTTGGTGCTTTTTCAGTTGTGCCTCTCATGGCAGCACATCTATATTAACGACTTGGAAGAAGGGACCGAGTGTAATGTAGCCAAGTTTGCTGACGATACAAAGATACAAGGAGGAAAAGCAATGTGTGAGGAGGACACAAAAAAATCTGCAAAAGGACATAGACAGGCTGTGAGTGGGCAAAAATTTGGCAGATGGAGTATAATGTTGGAAAGTGTGAGGTCATGCACCTTGCCAGAAAAAAAATCAAAGAGCAAGTTATTATTTAAATGGAGAAAGATTGCAAAGTGCTGAAGTACAGCAGGACCTGGGGGTACTTGTGCATGAAACACAAAAGGTTAGTATGCAGGTACAGCAAGTGATCAGAAAGGCCAATGGAATCTTGGCCTTTATTGCAAAGGGGATGGAATAAAAAAGCAGGGAAGTCTTGCTGAGGTTGGTGAGGCCACACCTGGAATACTGTGTGCAGTTTTGGTTTCCATATTTAAGAAAGGATATACTTGCTTTGGAAGCAGTTCAGAGAAGGTTCACTAGGTTTGATTCCGGAGTTGAGGGGGTTGACTTATGAGGAAAGGTTGAGTAGGTTGGGCCTCTATTCATTGGAATTCAGAAGAATGAGAGGTGATCTTATCAAAATGTATAAGATTATGAGGGGGCTTGACAAGATGGATACAAAGAGGATATTTCCACTGATAGGGGAGACTAATACTAGAGGGCATAATCTTAGAATAAGGGGCCGCCCACTTAAAACTGAGATGAGGAGAAACTTCTTCTCTCACAGGGTTGTAAATCTATGGAATTCGCTGCCTCAGAGAGCTGTGGAAGCTGGAACATTGAATAAATTTAAGACAGAAAAAGACAGCTTCTTAAACGATAAGGGAATAAGGGGTTATGGGGAGCAGACAGGGAAGTGGACCTGAGTCCATGATCAGATCAGCCATGATCGTTTTAAATGGTGGAGCAGGCTCGAGGGACCGTATGGCCTACTCCTGCTCCTATTTCTTATGTTCTTATGTTCTTATGTATACAACTGCAGACTCTGAGGCAAATGGAGCTGTCAGAATAGAGGCGTTCAAAGACATGGCTGTCAGTGAGTTATTTGACTGCTGCCCATGCCTGCATAGATAGCAGAGCAACTTGGCTTCTTTTTGGGTTACATGGGAACTTTTGCAGCTATTGTGGAAGGTCTGCACAAGCACCTGTAGTATTTAAGTGAATCAGCAAGTATTGAGGCAACAAAAGGACTGGGCACATGCCAATGGGAAGCAGTTCTCCAATTTAAATGGACTGTACGATAATGCATTGGTATTTTCAACCCTCAGACTGCAAACAGTTCCAGTGAAATCTGTGCTGCTGGGGTGGATAGGTTTTTTTTTATGACATTTTAGGTGACATAAAAAAAAAAAGTGTTACAGTAATAAACCTATTCAGCTGTCAGGGAGTTTTGTTATTGTAATATAGTTACATTACTAAAATATATACTTTAAAAATTTCCTAAATTAAAAAGCAAAGTTTCTGTTTTTTCTGCCATTCTTTCCCCATTGTCTTTTTGCTAGCTTTTATTTTATTTTAATTATTCTAACTTCAATTACTTTTGAACAATATTCTGTATTTTCCACTTTTACTGCCTATTTGGAGTTGGGGCCCACTAGTTCAAAATTGATCTCAGTTTCAATGAAATCTCCATCTTGAAATCAGTCGAGCTACCAGATAAAGCTTATGGGCGCGAAATTCGGTTGGTTACCACCACCTGTTAGCGCCCCAGAGTGGCGGTAAAGCAGCGCTCATGGCTTAGCACCCGGGTTCGGTCATTTTAACGGCTGCTGCGAAATTCGGTTGACATTTAGTGGCGGCACTAACAATTACTGCCTCACCCTTTAACACCAGGCAGATCGTGACGTCAGTACGCATGCAATGCCTCGTTAGCGCCCCGGACGCGAACTTCGCTTTTTGCATACTGGCTGGTGCTAAACTGTGACCTTCACTGCCACTGATTGAGTAGACTGGGTCTTTACTCGTTGGAGTTCAGAAGGATGAGGGGTGATCTTATAGAAACATTTAAAATAATGAAAGGGATAGACAAGATCGAGGCAGAGAGGTTGTTTCCACTAGTCGGGGAGACTAGAACTAGGGGGCACAGCCTCAAAATACGGGGGAGCCAATTTAAAACCGAGTTGAGAAGGAATTTCTTCTCCCAGAGGGTTGTGAATCTGGAATTCTCTGCCCAGGGAAGCAGTTGAGGCTAGCTCATTGAATGTATTCAAATCACAGATAGATAGATTTTTAACCAATAAGGAAATTAAGGGTTATGGGGAGCGGGCGGATAATTGGAGCTGAGTCCATGGCCAGATCAGCCATGATCTTTTTAAATGGCGGTGCAGGCTCGAGGGGCTAGATGGCCTACTCCTGTTCCTAATTCTTATGTTCTTATGTTCTTATGAACCCGCCACAGAAAGCAGGTGTTCATACCTGAGTGGGGTGATGCCGGGCCGGTATTTAAATGGATGAACAACTGGGTCACAGAGGTCACAGTGAGTGCTACATATTCTGCTAGCAAAGTGCGTAGGTCTTGGCTTGCTGCGGCTGGTGATTGGTTACACTTACCAGTAAACGTAGCGGTTTTAACCTCTGCATTTTGATGGGGGCAGCGCTGGCACACCATTTTGGCCTGCGCCGATTAATTGCTAGACACAGGCTTCAGATACAGCATATGGGTAATATGGGGCCAGGCATGAGGAGAGGCCGCAGAGGTCGAGACAAGAGGCCTTACTTCCCCCCCCAAACCCCCACCCCCCGCCCTCCCCCAGGGTTTACATAAATATGTCGGAAGAGCAGTGCCTAAGAAAGCTCCGGTTCCACAAGGAGGTAGTCACGGAGCTCTGCCACCTCCTGCACACAGATCTAGAGGCTTACATTGGGACCAGGGCTTCGCTGTCAGTGGCAGTGAAGGTCACAGTAGTGCTGAGTTTCTATGCTACCGGCTTCTTCAAGGCTCCAGGAGGGGATATCTGCAACATCTCGCAGTTTGCTGCACATTGCTGCATTCGCCAGGTCACAGATGCTCTATACAGCAGGTGAATGGACTACATCTACTTTAGCATGTCAAGGAAGAAACAGGAGGAGCGATCACGTGGATTCACCAGGATAGCGGGCTTCCCCATGGTTCAGGGTGCTATTGATTGTACTCACGTGGCATTGCGGGCCCAACCCCAGAATGCGGAGGTGTTTCGCAATCACAAGGGCTACCGCTCGCTCAATGCCCAATTAGTGTGCCTCCACAGGCAGAACATCCTCGCTGTGAATGCCAGCTATCCTGGCAGCTGCCACGATTCTTTCATCCTGCGGGAGAGCACTGTGCCATGACTGTTCCAGCCACCACATGCAGGTCATGGCTGGCTGCTCTAGCCACTTAGCTGATGATACTCCTCTGCGACCCCACCACCCCTTCAATACTCCCCTGATCGAGTCTCCATGTTTACCGTTGTCTGCTGCATGCTGCACAACCTGGCCATCATGAGGGCCCAGGCATTGCCAACGGGGATGGCAGCTCTGCAGTAGGATGAGGACGATCAGCAGGCGATGCATGACGATGCAGACTAGGAGCTAGCACAGCAGGCACGTAGGAAGCAATGCGAGACTGTTGCCGCTGCAAGGGCTACGCCTCAGCAGCTCATCGTGCAGTGATTCCATTGAATGATGCAACACATGGCGAGTGGCTATCATAGTCACATCTGTTATGTATGTAGACATTACCAATGTGTAAGACTTGCCACCAGGGGGCGCACCTGTGGGTGACCCAATGGTCACCTGCACACCCTGGGCAAGCAGGTATAAAAGGCAGACTACCATGCTGCCTCCTCACTCTGGAGTTACAATAAAGAGACCAAGGTCACATCAATTTGAGCTTAAGATATACAGTCTTGTGGAGTTATTCTAAACATAACAATTGGCGACGAGTAACAGATCACGAACTTTCACACAGTTATGACCGAAGGAGAGTACCTTGATGGGCAGGTATCACTTTTATACGCAGCACCGCTCCAAGGGCCAGGGCGTGGCGAGCTATGTCGCTGACCTAAGAAGCCTTGCATGATCGTGCGTATTTGCTGGATTTTTGGGGGAAGTGTTGCGGGACTTTTTCGTGCATGGAATCGACCACGAGGTCATTCTTCGCAAACTGCTGCCTGCCGAATTCCTAGATCTGAGCAAGGCCATCACGATAGCTGAGGCTTTTATCTCCACGAACAATAACACTAACCAGATATCATTGCAGCATCGGAACTCACCGGCGAGCACTGTGCACAAAATAACGCCTTCAGCAGGCAGAACTGTGCATGGCAGGGCCTACACGCCCACAGAGGCCAGACCTAGGATGACTCAGAGACCGTCGTGGGGGATGAATGCGAATCCATTAGCTCCGTGTTGGCGCTGCGGGGGTGATCATCGAGCCCATCAATGTCGATTCAAGCACTATGTGTGTAAGGGCTGTGGAACAATGGGGCACCTCCAGCGAATGTGCAGACGTGCTGCGACTCACCATGTGGCAGAGATGGCAGAAGATGTCCGATCCGGTGCAGATCACGCTGAACGGGTATGAGAGGCAGCTCAATCCGAGGCTGAAGAAGAAGTGTATGGGGTACACACCTTTCCCACCAAAAGCCCTCCAATAATGTTAAAAGTCAAATTAAATGGCATTCCAGTTTCCGTGGAATTGGACACGGGGGCGAGTCAGTCAATTATGAGCCAGAAGGCTTTTGAGAAACTGTGGGGCAACAAGGCACAAAGGCCAAAACTAAGTCCGATCCACACCAAGCTGTGCACTTACACCAAAGAGCTCATACCAGTCATTGGCAGTGCGGCAGTGAAGGTATCGTACGATGGAGCTGTGCATGATTTACCACTATGGATTGTACCAGGCGATGGCCCAATGCTGTTCGGCAGAAGCTGGCTAGGAAAGATCCAATGGAACTGGGACGACATCAAAGCACTGTCTTCAGAGGATGACGCCTTGTGCGCCCAAGTGCTAAACAAATTCCCATCGTTATTCGAGCCAGGCATCGGAAACTTCACAGGCGCCAAAGTGCAGATCCATCTAGTCCCTGATGCACGACCCATTCATCACAAGGCCCAAGCGGTTCCATACATGATGCGAGAGAAAGTCGAGATCGAGCTGGACAGGCTTCGAAGAGAGCGGATCATATTACCAGTCAAGTTCAATGAATGGGCCAATCCAATTGAAGAGCGATGGGACGGTCAGAATCTACGGGGATTACAAGGTAACGATCAACCGAGTCTCGTTACAGGACCAGTACCCATTACCCAAAGCGTTTGCAACACTAACGGGGAGTAGTCGTTCACCAAGCTGGATCTAACCTCCGCTTACATGACAGAGGAGCTGGCTGAACCTTCGAAAAAATTGACGTGCATCAACACACATATACCACAAATGCCCCTTTGGGATTCGTTTAGCGGTAACCATCTTGCAGAGGAACATGGAGAGACTGCTGAAATCGGTTCCGCGCACCGTGGTGTTCCAAGACGACATCTTGATCACTGGCCGCAACACCACCAAACACTTGCACAACCTGGAAGAGGTTCTCAAGCGACTGAATGGAGTGGGACTCAGGTTGAAACCTCCAAGTGTGTTTTCCTGGTGCCAGAGGTTGAATTTCTGGGGAGAATGATTGCGGCGGGCGGCATCAGACCCACGGACTCCA
The DNA here is from genome assembly GCF_044704955.1 of Pristiophorus japonicus. Taxonomy (NCBI): domain Eukaryota; kingdom Metazoa; phylum Chordata; class Chondrichthyes; family Pristiophoridae; genus Pristiophorus; species Pristiophorus japonicus. The sequence goes on from NC_091980.1 coordinate 54,589,633, forward strand.
AGACGGAGGCCATCAAGAATGTACCCAGACCACAGAATGTGACGGAGCTGTGTTCATTCCTGGGACTCCTCAACTATTTTGGTAACTTTCTTCCAGGGTTGAGAACTTTTCTGGAACCATTGCATTTATTGCTACAAAAGGTGATGACAGGGTTTGGGGTAAAGCTCAAGAGACAGCACTTAACAAGGCCAGAAACCTGCTATGTTCCAACAAGTTACTTGTATTGTATAACCCGTCCAAACGTTTAGTACTAGCTTGTGATGCATCTTTGTACGGGGTCGGTTGTGTGCTACAGCAAGCCAATGTTTCAGGCAAACTGCAACCGGTTGCATATGCATCCAGAAGCTTATCTAAGGCTGAAACAGCCTAAAATGGTTGAAAAAGAAGCATTAACATGCGTATACGAGGATAAGAAAATGTAGCAATATTTATTTGGGCTCCGGTTCGAGCTCGAAACCGACAACAAGCTGTTCATTTCGTTGTTCTCAAAAAGTTAGAAACACCAATGCTTCGCCCCGCATCCAAAGATGGGCACTAATGTTATCTGTGTATGATTATGTAATCCGCCTCAGACCAGGCACTGAACTGTGCTGATGCCCTCAGTCGGCTACCATTGCCCACCACCAGGGTGGAAATGGCGCAACCCGCAGACGTGCTCCTTGTAATGGATGCTTTTGAGAGCGAGGGGTCACCCGTCACTGCTCGCAAGATCAAGACCTGGACTAGCCAGGGCCCGGTGCTATCACGAGTAAAAAGCTGTGTCCTCAATGGGAGCTGGTCGGTGGTCCCAGGCGAAATACAAGTCGAAATTAAGCCGTTCCACCAACACAAGGATGAAATGTCCATCCATTCGGACTGCCTCCTATGGGGGAATCATGTAACTTTGCCAAAATAAGGCAGGGAAACGTTTATACGCGACCTTCACAGTACCCACCCATGCATAGTCATGATGAAGGCTATCGCCAGGTCGCACGTTTGGTGGCCCGGCATTGACTCGGAATTGGAGTCATGCGTACACTAATGCAACACTTGCCCACAGTTGAGCAATGCACCAAGGGAGGCCCCACTGAGTCTGTGGTCATAGCCCTCCAAACCGTGGTCAAGGGTCCACGTGGATTTCACTGGCCCCTTTCTAGGAAAGATGTTCCTCGTAGCAGTGGATGTTTACTCTAAATGGATTGAATGTACAATAATGTCATCATGTTCATCCACTGCCACCACTGAAAGCCTCCGGGCCATGTTCGTCACCCATGGTTTGCCCGACGTCCTTGTTAGTGACAATGGACCATGCTTCACCAGCTCGGAATTCAATGAGTTCATGACTCGCAATGGCATCAAGCATGTCAGGTCTGCACCATTTAAGCCCGCATCCAATGGTCAAGCAGAACGGGAAGTCCAAACCATCAAGCAGAGCTTGAAATGTGTGACGGACGGTTCCCTGCAGACCCGGCTATCTCGTATTCTGCTCAGCTACTGCACGCGACCCCACTCGCTTACCGGGGTTCCCCCTGCAGAATTGCTAATGAAGAGAGCACTCAAAACCAGGCTCTCCTTAGTCCACCCGATCTCAATGATCATGTAGAAACCCGGCGTCACCAGCATAACATGTACCACGATCGCGCGGCTGTATCACGCGCCATTGAAGTTAATGACCTTGTGTTTTTTTCTTAATTATGGTCATGGTCCCAAATGGGTTGCTGGCACTGTGTTAGCCAAGAAGGGTAATATAGAGTGTTTGTTGTCAAAGTTTTGAATGGACAAACGTGCAGAAAGCACTTGGATCAGACCAAACTGCGGTTCACTGACAACCAAGATCAGTTTGAAGAGGACATTACCATCATTGATCCACCCCAACCAGCAATCAACCTCGCAGTCAACCACGAGGATGAACCCACCTTGCGCAACAGTCTGATCAGACTAGCCACACTGCAGTGCAGCAATGATCCGACCGACTCACCCATGCCAGGACTTCAACTCAGGGCAATCAACCCGGGAACACAGAGCTCCGGATTGCCTCAACTTGTAAATAACGTACATAAGACTTTGGGGGAGAATGATATTAGGTATGTAAACATGACCAATGTGTAAGACTTGCCACCAGGGGGCACACCTGTGGGAGACCCAAGGGTCACCTGCACACCCTGGTCAAGCAGGTATAAAAGGCAGACTACCATGCTGCCTCCTCACTCTGGAGTTACAATAAAGAGACCAAGGTCACAACAGTTTGAGCTTAAGATGTACAGTCTTGTGGAATTATTCTAAACATAACAACATCGCTATGTGCTGAACTCATCGCGCAGCACCCTGCAAATCGCAAAGTATATACATCAGAGCACAATAATCCAAAGGTCAAATTATTAATTTATTGACTTCAACAAAAGTGTGCCCTCAACCAGCACAACAGAGAACCATCATCAACAACTAATTGTCAATGAACCAACACCCCATGAAACATAATAACCCACAAGCAAGTGCAATAATATATATACAAACAACCCTCCCATCTGAAATAAAACCGCAATGGCCGTGAACAATATTTTTCAAAACAACCTTCCACACAAAATAACCACGAAACACCAACAATATATTTGCAGTTATATTCCAAAAAGATGTGGAGATATGGCCATGTTGCGAGAAATCTTTATTGGGACTTACTCCCATATTTCACCCCTTCCCTTTTCCCCCTACAGTGCCTGCAGCACGGCTGCTTGAAGGCTGCTCCGTCTGTGACGCAGGGACCTCAGATGGCTTAGCTGTACATCCTCCACCAGCTCTGGGCCTGGAAGGCCCGGCTGCGGACTGCACGACCTCAGGCAGGGCAACAGCAGTTTCGGATGGATGGGATGCAGAAAACAGCAAGTGCAAAGGCGAGGTGACAGTGGGGGGGGGGGTGAGCCGGAATGATGTCATCCTGAGAGAGGACAGCACCTTCCATCTCCACCTACACGCTGCCATTCTCCCGGGGCAGAGCCTCAGCATCCGGAGCAGTCTGGCAGAGCTCAGATTGCTGGCCTACTTCGGCACCATGTGTTTCAATAGCTGCTGCCACCTCAGCCATGACACACGCCATGATGTCTGGGTCCCCACGGTTGCTTGTCGATTCCAACATCTGTTAGTAAGTGCCAGGGCTGGGCTCGATGGGCTGCTGAGAGGCAAGGGCAATGCTTGAGCCGGACTCCCCCAACCTCAAAGCAAGTGCATCCAGACTCTCGGGCTCTCTTGCCAATGCACCCATAAGCTTGTTGTGCATCCGCAATGATTGTCTGGCCACAACCTCCAGCTCGGGGTTCTCATCCGAGTCCTGCTGAGCAGCACTCAGGCACACACTCACCCTCCAGGGAGCTGGCCCTCGAGCTTCCCTTCGCACGTGGCATTGCTGCAGGCCACTTGGACTACCTCAGACCCCACAAGCATGTCCTCTTCCACCTAAGTGGTGTCACCAACGTCTGAGGCCGCTAGCTCCTCTGCGTCTGGCAAAGAACTGTCCTCCCCTTCGTCCTCGTCTCCCCCGTCGCTGGAAATGACAGGCTCCTGGGGCTTCTGGCTGATTATCTCAACACAAAGCCAGAGGAGAGTGGTTTCATGCAGGGGAGGGGGCGGGAATGGAACAATGTGTTGAGAGATGACAGTTACATGTAAAGTGGAAAGGATTGTGGTGTCAGGGGTAAGTGGTCTGATAGAAGAGAGAAAGGTCATGAACATATCGGGCTAGACTTTCCACTTCACAACGCTGGCCTAGTGCCCATACATCACCAAAATAGCCTCCTATCGCCCATTTTGACTGAAAAGTGGAAAGTTAAGCTGGAACATCACCGGAAAATTCTCCCCCCAACTTTCGGCTCACATCGCCAAGGTGATCGCCCGCACATTGCCCAGTGCAACTTTCGGCACATCGCCGGGCTGATTGCTTGCCGAGCACATCGCTGGAGAATAGTTGCTTTTCCCGGGCTTTCCTCACATAACTGGGCACTATGGACACCTTTTTGAACGTCAGAGGAAGGGTGGAGGCTGCTAAAACAAGAGTGCTTACTAATTTGTGAATTATTTAAGTGTATTTTACAGATATATCCACTCAAATTTAAACTTATATTTATTAATATAATTATATTTGCATTTACTTTAGTAGAAAAGTCAGTTTAGTAGTAGAAAGGGCATTTATATCAACAGTGAAAGTAATAGCAATAGTAATAGTGATTAAAGTGATGGGGGCTGCAGCTTCTCTGCCATTACTTATAAGTGCACAACTTCTGGCATCTGAGCTTGAGTTAAGTGAAGGGTTTAGTGAAGGGGTCAATTGTAGAGGTAGCAGACTAACGCGTGGATGTAGGAGGAGACCTTACAGCTGAAGAACTTACAAGGAAAAGCAATCTTATCTCAACTTGTCTGATAACGCATGCATTCGGAGGTTGTGCTTCCGAAAGGAGGTCATCGATGAGATATGTCAGCTCATCAAATGGGATCTGCAGCCTACCAGCACCATCAGGACCGCATTGCCTGTTGAGGTAACGGTTACTGCGGCACTATCCTTCTATGCATCGGGCTCCTTTCAGGCTTCATCTGTGGTGACATCTGTGGTATCTCTCAGCACGCCACACACTGCTCCATTCAGCAGGTGACTGAAGCCCTTTACGCTCGCAGGATGGACTTTATAAGCTTCCCTATGACCAGGGAGGCACAGACCGGGAGGGCTTTGGGTTTCTCGAGAATAGCAAACTTCCCCAAGGTGCAGGGAGCAATAGACTGCATGCACATCGCCCTGAAAGCACCTCTACAGAACCCAGAGGAGTTTCGTAACCGAAAGGGACTTCACTCGCTGAATGTGCAGCTCATTGTCAACCACAATCAAATTATCATGGCAGTTAATGCTAATTTTCCAGGCAGCATCCATGATGTGCACATCCTGCATGAGAGTGCTGTCTCTAACCTGTTTGACAGTCAGCCACAAAGTGATGGTTGGATGCTGGGAGATATGGGACTAGATTTTACACTTTTGTGCAGATCGCCCAAAAATGGGCGGTGTTTCCGGCATGGGCGGTAAAAATGGGTTTTCAGATCATCGGTTTGTCGCCCATTTTCAAAGCCCCTAGTCTCCATTTTAAAAATTGGGCGTTACCACGAGTGACCTGAAATGGGTGTTAGCGTTAAATCTCTATGACCTTCTGCCGTAAAGTGTCGCCGTCCTTAGCAACGCATGGCAATGCTCGTTTCCCGCGATTCAGGAGGTCAGGGGTCATCATTACAAGCGCAGAAGAGGAGACAGAGAGAGAGGGAGCAGAGAAGGACTGAAAGTGTGTGTGGGAGTGGTGTGCGCTTGTTTGGCTGTTGTGGAAGGCACAAGGGAGATTCACCAGCAGCAAAAAGCCTACTAAGCACCAAGAACATAGTTGGCACCGAGTTTTTGTCCAACGAATATTATATAATATGGAAGTGATGGAGGAGGCCTTGCAGCTGTTAGGCAGGAACACTGGTGGCAGAGGACTCACAGTGGTCCCGGAGTGTGGCACTGCACCCCAAGGTGCCGCCATTGCCAACGACACGAGAGCCAGGAACAACATCTTGCTTCTGGCTTGGAGCATGTTCCCACCTTGGGACAGTCCTCGCCCGTATCCGTCCAAGCAGCAGTTCGACATCATGCCCCTACCTCCTAATGAAGCAGCGCCTGAGTAACTCCTCAGCCCGGCGGCTTGGAGTCAGGAGGGGAAGGGGTAGGTGTAGAGGTAGGGATGAGAAGCGGAGGGGGGAAGGGTTGGTTTTTACAGAAATACTGATGATTTCAGATAAATGGACGGTTTAAATGTTTTTTATTTAACATAACCTTTTGCGCATTAGCTCAGATAGCTGCACCGTTACCCACTGGTGATTCCTTAACATCAAAGGGTATAATTACACTTAACTTCAATCAACTTAAACTTTAACCGTCACCAAGGTGATGCACACCATTGATGTATGACCTGCACACCCAGCAGTGTGTCAGCCTTGTAAATACCACCAACGTTCTTTCAGGCAAAGCGCTCATTTATGAGCTCCTGAAGTAAGAGTCTTGCAGCTATGTAACCACCATGGGCCCTTTCCTGTGGTCTACAGGGGGGGGCGGAGGCATGGCTTCAGCCTGATTGTCTGGCCCGAAGTCAGCATCCACCTCCTCATCCTCCTCTTCTTCTCTCTCCTGAGGTGGACCATCAGACCCTTCTGGCAATTCTTGTCCCCTCGTAATAGCCAAGTTGTGCAGCATGGAGCACACCACCACGAATTGAGCGACCTGCTCAGGGTGGTATTGGAGCTCGCCTCCTGAGTGGTCCAGGCATCCAAAGCTCTGCTTCAGCACTCCAATGGTTTTCTCGACGATATTGCGACTGGATCTGTAGCTCGCGTTGTATCACCTCTCGGCTTCGGTGTGGGTGTCATGCAGGGGGATCATCAGCCAGGTGGCGAGGCCATATCCTTTGCCACCAAGCATCCCGCATTGACAAGTCAGAGACAGTGCTCTCACGCAGGATGTGAGCATCATGGATGCTGCCCGGAAATTTAGCATTCACTGCCATAATAATTTGCTGGTGGGCGACAACAAGTTGCACATTCAGGGAGTGGAAACCCTTGCAGTTCCTGAAAACCTCTGCATCCTGAAAAGATGCCCGCATCGCGATGTGCGTACAGTCTATTGCTCTCTGCACCTTGGGGAATTTAGCAATTCGGTAGAATCCTAAAGCCCTCTCAGTCTGAACCTCCCTGGTCATAGGGAAGCTGATAAAGTCCCTCCTGCGTGCATACTGGGCTTCAGTGACCTTTCTAATGCAGCAGTGTGTGGCATGCTGAGACATACCGCAAATGTCGCCAGCTGAGGCCTGAAAAGAGCCCGACGCGTAGAACGAAAGTGCCGCAGTGACTTTGACCTCGACGGACAGTGCGGTCCTGATAGTGCTGGCAGGCTGCAGATCTCCCCTTATGATAACCTCTTTGTGGAAGCGCAGTCTCCGAAGGCAGGTGGTGTTGCACAAGTTGAGGAAAGACTGCTTCTCCCTGTACTTGCGGGGGGTGTAACGTCTGGTCCTCCTCATCACTCCGTCACATCTTACATTGGGCACATGATGCTGTCAAGTGTACCTTCTGTCATCTCGAGTCTGCAGCATGTAAGTGGTCATCAAGAGAGGGTGAGAAAGGACAGGCCCCATTCTAATAGTTATCTGTTTTCCACCGTTTGTTCACAAACAATGAATGTTGCCACTAAGACACCTAGTAAATTCCAATTGTCCACAGTACGAAAAGATGTTTGTTCAGATGTTCACAACACCTCCAAAGACTTCCAGAGTACATCCGAACTCCCCCGAGGTTGAAGCAGAGCAGCCTTTTAAATGATGCGACATGTGATTTAGAACATGGCATCCATACCGCTGGGAGTAGTTCCGGTTAGTTCCACTTTTTCCCAGCAGTTTTTTTGGCGAGCGATATTGTCGGCGAGATGTGTGCGAGGTGCTGAAAGTAAGGATGGCCGATATACTGGCCGTTAGTTTCGGCAAATGTGACCTTTATGACAAAAAACAGTGGCCGGGTGGTATTATTAAAACTCGCCGTTAATTACATGCTAAAAGTAATGCTGGGCGATATTATCGGTGTTGGATTGCCCATTTTGATGATTCCGCCCCAAAAAAATGGGCGGGCGGTATTATTTTTTCTCACCGTTACGCACAAACGGAAAGTAACGCTCGATGATAAGTGACCAAGAAATGGGCGTCAGTTTCCATTTTGGGGCTAAATAGGCGTTATCTGGGCATTACTTGTCATTTCAGCGTTAAAATGGATGTTAAGTGGGTGTTATGCATGCAAAAATAATGGAAAATCTAGCCCATGGCCTTGCCAGCTGGCTCATGACCCCCCTTGCATAATCCCATTACTGAAGCTGAGAAGCGTTACAATGAAAGCCACATAGCTACACGCAACATCGTTGAAAAGACAATTGGAGTCCTAAAGCAGCACTTCAGATGCCTGGACCACTCTGGAGGCAGCCTAAGGTACCATCCTGACCAGGTCGCTGAGTTTATTGTGGTGTGTTGCATGTTACATAACCTAACTATAAGGAAAGGACAACATTTGCCAGATGGGGCTGCCGGTACACCTCAAGAAGGATTGGAGGCGGAAGAGGGAGATGACGAGGAGCAGGAGGAGGAGGAGGCTGATGAGCACCTCGGGGAGGACAATCAGCCTGGCGATGAACCCATGCCCCCACGCCCACCCACAAGACTGGAAAAACCCCGTGGGAGTTACGTGGCTGCAAAACTGTTGCGTGAGCAGCTCATAAATGAACGCTTTGCATGAACTTACATTGTGGACAGTCACAGTTACAGTTACGGTTATCACAAAACAACGGTTGCGTTTGTGTTTGTGTTGAGTTACGTTACATCCTTGCCCAGTCTGGCCGGCCATTGTTTACGTTAATATGTTATTACATTATTATAAGAAAATGCACAACAATTGTAAACTGTAATAAAAATGTTTTACTTAACAAACAAAATTTATATTATAACAACAATAACCCACCAAACAACCCAACAACCCAACCACCCACCCACACACTCACCCAGCCAACCTCCCCAAACCACACCCCAACAGTAAAACAGTAACAACAACAATAACAAACATTAACAATAACAATAACAATAACCAGAAGATGTCATTATCTGCGGCCACGTTTCACTCCAGATCCTCTGCCACTCCTTACTTTAACCCCACCCGCCCAATTTGGTCCCTGGTTGGAACCGAGACGTTGCGGGTGTGTAACTGGCAACAGAAAGACTTCCTGCCATGGTGGTGGAGCTGGTGGCACGATCGCCTGTTGGGGGGGGGGGGGTGGTGTATGAGGCGGGGGGGGAGGGTGTATGAGGGGAAGGCGAAGCAGGGGGATCGCCTTCCGAGTCAGAAGGAATTGCTTCCTCCTGACCCGCTTGTATGCTGGCATTTGGGGTCTGCGGCATCACGTCGCATTCAGGTGCAGCGCCGTGTTCCGCCAATAATGCATGCCGCAAGGCATTGGTGGCCAGTGGTCTGTTCACGCATCTCCACGAGCGTCTGCTGTGACAGCCGGGAGAAGGCCTTCGTGAAGGCCACAAATGCCTAGAAATGGTCGCGACTTATCGCGATGAGCCAAGCCCTCCATGCGATCGGTCAGGGTAGGCGTGTGCTCTACTCGCTGACCTGACCTCCATGGGGTCTGTGAGGGCACCTAATGTTCACCTTGGCGTCACCAGCTGCACGCCGCTTGGTCTCGCTGCTTCGTCTGTCAAAGATGCCGACGTTATGGCCACAGGTCCAACAGGTGACAAGCTGGTTTCTTCATCCTCCACCTCCTCTGTATCCGCTTCCAGTTCAGAGGTTGGTGATCTGGCCTGATCTTCTTCTTCCTCCTCCTCCTCTCCACCCGTTAGGACCACTTGGGTGAATGAGGGTTGAGCAGCTCGTGCCTTGCTGTACATTGGTGTTGTAGGTGTCGGTGTTGTCGGACCTGCAAAACAGAATTGAGCTAATTGAGCTTATTGGAATGGAAGGGTACACATTTCTGAGCTGCACTGGCATACAAAGTAGGAGCATCACTACTACAATAAATGAGACCAAGAGACGTTACATAACAATGCATCATATGTTAGTACATATGGTAGTATGGTATGCGGAATTGAGTAACAAAGAGAGTGTGAAGGCAAGATCAGTCGGAAATAGACAGATTGATTAAGAGGAGCGTACATTCGTATATTGTAATGTAATGACGTTACATTACTTTAACACTGCTGGACATATTACTCACATGACATATCAGAGGGTTCTGCAGAACCACAGGAGGAAGCCCCTCGACTATGGCTCCCAACCAGAGCTGCTGCACGCTCCTCGATCCCACTTAGCTGCTGTATGGCAGCAAGGCCCCCTCCGGTGCGCCTCTGCTGTGCCCTGTTGTTTGATATCTTCCTCTGCAAAAGTTGCAAAGTGCATGGCATAAGCTCTATCGGTATAGGTATAGGTACTATCATGGAAAGGCAACATTTTCGCAATTATAACAAATATCGGAGATAAGGAGCTAATGATTGACACAAACATATCTCTCTCTAATACAATCTCCATTGAAGTCAGCAATGGCAGGAGCTAATGTACAAAATGACCCACTGTGTACAAAATATATTTCAATCCAGGAGATTTAATATTAAAATTATAATTACAATGTTCATAAATACAATATAAAATCTGTACTTACTCTTGCTGATGCAACCAGGCTGATGCAGCGCTTGTGGCATTGGTCGGGCCCCCTCGCCTCGTGGGACGCCGAGGAGACAACGTCCGCAATCTCGATCCATATTTTGCTGTAGGCCTGGGGTGGAGGTTTCCTACTGCCACCCTGGGTTAACTCGACCCACCTAGAGTGCACCTCCTGAACGAGGGCCTCGTTTGCCTCATCAAAAAAGGCTTTGCCCTTTTGCGATCCCCCTCCACACTGTCCGAAGAGGAGGACATTATATTGTATTTTGTATTTTATTTTGTATTGTATTGTACAATAAAATATATTGTATTTTATTTAGAATATTGTATTTTCCTTTTTATATTTTCTCTAATTGCCTTTTAAATCAATATTCTCTTCTGTTTTTTAAATCAAGTCACTTCTAATCTGTTTTCTCTTTTTTTCCTCTTTTACTTCTCACTCACTCTCTTTCCTCCACTGCTTTCTCTCTCCTTTTCTCCCTCTCTCTCTCCCCCACCTCAAATAGCCTTCTGCGCATGTGTGGATGACCTTGACCTCCCAAAACGCGGGAAAAGCTATCCACCGAAAAAAAAAATTGCATGCACAGAAGGCCGTTGCTAGAGAAGCTTTTGCCTTCTACATCGCTGGCCTATTGCTGGGCTCACGTAACATCGCTGGCCTATTGCTGGGCTTACGTAACATCGCTGGCCTATTGCTGGGCTCACGTAACATCGCTGATCTTTTGCTTCGCCCATTTCACTTCGCTGGCCTATCGCCGAGTGGAAAATTGCGATCCAAAAAATGGCTGATGTTCCAGCGATCAGTAAGGCTGACACATCGCCAAGGCTGGAACATCGCCCATTTTTTGGCCAATAGTCAGCAAAGTGGAAAGTCTAGCCCATCGTCACTGTCCCCAGGGGGCTCGGTTTCAACAACCGCAACCACACCCACTTGTGCGCCCAAGACGGCGGACACACGGTCCTTGACTTCCGCAAGCCCTGGAGGTCAGGCCATCCTCCTCCGGTCCGCATCTGCTCCCGACGATTAAGCACCAGCTTGGCCTGCAATAACAAACGAAACATCTGTGTTAGTGTGCATCTATCCGTCTGTCAGATGTGCCTTGCATAGATGAATAGCTGTTACTGTATGAAAGTCGTCAGATGTCCATGTAACTCTCAATAGCTGCGCACACTTGGTGTGGCAATGCTGGGATTTGGGGGCTACCAGCTAACATTAAAGGTAAGGCTAGCATCTGCCATACACATATAAAGAGTGAAACGGTAGCAAGATGAGGGGTGGGGATGAGTATGGAACAAAAAGGAGGCCTGGGTATGGCTGAGGAAGCAAATAACTTTGCCTAACTTTGCAATTGTGTTCAGCAATGAAGCACATGGGGTCCAAGACATACTGAATGAGGAGATACTGCACACACTATACATTGTGTAAGACAGTGAGGTTCAGATGATGGCATGGTAAGGTATATGGAAAAGGTACTCACCCTGATGACCCAAATGAAATAGTTGAATTGTTGCGACATTGCATCATGGTTTTGGCCACCGTGCTCCTGGCCGACACGTGCTGTGCCACCTCCCTCCGTAGCCACCTAGAGGCATTTGGCTGTGGCCTCTGGCCAGTGTCTGGACATCCCGTTGCCTCTCCACTGCGCCGATTAGAGCATCCAAGGCGACGTCTGAGAAATGGTGGGCACGCTGGCGACTTCTCACGTCCGCCATCTTCTCCCTCTCAATAACAGTGCACAGGCTGCAATGATCAGAATGAGGCTGTGCCGTGTCATATTACCTCCCCATTAACAATCGGATGGCGCCACTATGTCTGCTGTGCAGCTCCTGAGGCTGAATAGCGCTCTGATCTTAGCGGCCCGCTTGCCGCCTTTAGCGCCTTAAGAGTCGCATGTAATGCTTGATTTTCTGCTCCATTTCCCTCTTGGGGCAATGCAATTGAATTTCACGGTAGACGGCGCTAATTAAGCGCTAAACTTCCCGACCAGGCCGACATACCACCTCAAAATGGGCAATACCGAATTCCTCCCCCATGACTTTATTTCCCCCAGACTGTAATTGATACTGAAGAGTTATATTAGTGGAGGCCCAAGGAATCTCACTGTAAACACTGCAGCCTACTACAGAAATGCCTGTTTGGCTAGTGCCAAAATTCTAGCTCCGGTTTAATTTGAATATAGGAAGCAGGGTCCTTGCCCTCCACCAGGGATTCATACCTGACTAGGGGTCAAAACTTGCAGTAACAGGAGGAAAAAAAGCAGCTGCGGAGGTGCCTCAAACAAATGTTTGTGCTGCTCATTCACACTTTTGCACACCAGCACAGGTCACTTGACAATTATTCCTGAGGCCCCTCCACTGACCTTTGATGCTGAACACCAGGGTCTAACAGATGGCCTCTATATCCAGTGTTCAATCAGGATAGCACAGGGCATACTTCCATCAATTGAACTGAACCACTCATATGTGCGTAGGTGCATTTTAGGCCGTTTAGGGTTCTCTCACCAAGAAATTGGGGAGAGGGGATCGCAATGACATGGCAGGCCATGTCTCTGAGACAGTTTCCATCCAGCCCTCCCCCAGCCCTACCAAAAAATCATCAGGGGTTGGAAAATCTACTCCTGTAAGGGTAACTTATTTTCACATTGCTTCTCCTCTCGATCCAATTTAATTTCCTTACTGCCGCTTTTTGGTTCTGACTGTATTTTTCTTCTTGCAGTGTCCGTGTTTCTTTGCTTCCTCTGCCATTTCTTTTTCTTTCCTCTTCTGTTATTTCACTTCTTTGTTGTCCTCAGTCCTTGGCTCCTAATTCTTTAATTTTTTCAAGGGCAAGAATTGCTCTGGTTGCTATGTGAAGTGGAGGCGGGGGTGGTGGTGAGGTGGAGAGAGGATTCGGGCCTTCCTCAGCATCATCAATGGGGTAGGGGGGAGGCTTCATGGTGGGGATCAGAGGCCTGGGGAGGTGATCAGAGGCCTCATGGTTAGTTCGGGGCCCTGGATCCAAGGGATAGGTATAAAGCCACTTACCTCCTGGATGCAGCAGTCGCTGCCTCGGTTTAACTGTCGGGTTTCACGAATTGTGTGCAACCCTACCCTCGCAGTTAAATTTAAAATGGAGGTTAAAAAAGAGGCTTCCTGCCTCATTACTATATTTAAATTGACGTACCGCTCCCTGGGAGCGGGTTGGTCGCCCGCCCCCCATCTTACCTCCGCCCTGCCTCTGTTAAAACCGGAAGTGGGCGGGTTGAAGATGGGATCAGGTCGGGAATTCCATTTTTAACACTTCAACTGCCCCCACGCTCCAAACCCACCCGTTTTCTTTTGAGGGGAAAATTGCAGCCATTCCTTTTGAATGCATTTACAATGCAGTGGCACATAATGACCAGAGCAACTCTATTAAGTGGTTAGAACACTCAATACTGCAACAAAGTGGCCAGCAAGGTTCACAGGGAAAATACATAATAAAGAAAATGACTAAGAAATGCAGTGTGGAACAGTCCAGCACCATCACGCTAAACTTTGAACACAAAACCAAACTTTTATATATCCAGTTTTCTTTTACTGAAGGTTAGGCTCTCCCTCCATCCTGTGTCATTGTTGAGTTGAGAGACAGAAAGGTAATCCTCGCCCCACGCTTCCGCCTGAGCCGCTGTGCGATCTGGGGGTGGCGGTGGAAGGAGAGAGCAACAACAGCCGCTGATGCACTCAACCTCTGATTGGTCCTTTCTCACCCCCGGGAGTCAGTGCCATCACATTCTCCAGCCCGACTGAGATCAGGAATCGTGGGCTCAAAGCCGCATGCAACCACTCTGTGACTCAGAGCAGTAGTACACCAGCATGCTCTGCCATCCATCTGTCCCCCATCATTGTGATGTTGTTTTGTTCGCAAATGCGATTCGAGCTCTCAGGGGTTAATTTAACCACTTCCTTTGCTATAAATAAATCAATGGCAATGATTAAAATCTTACAGGGACTCCACCTTCGTGAAAAAGTATTTAGCAAACAATTTTTGTTTATTTACAAGTAGACAACTTGATGGCACAAGTAACATTGAAATGTATTGTGGTGTCACATGGATGACCCATGGCGTCTGGCTCTTGTTCTTCTTCCTACCCCCAACGAAAACAGGTTTACCAAACAACAACAACTTGCATTTGTATAGCGCCTGTAACACTATTGTTATACAGCCTGCATCCCTTTAAATGCCCCAGTCGCCTTTATCAATCAATACTGTACTTTAATTTTTATTAATTAGTTGATTCTGCAAGATAATTAGTATCGTATTTCATTTCTATAATTATGTAACTTTGGTTAAAAAAAAGGATGTCATCTTCCTTGGGAGGGTTCTGGCAATCCTTTTTTCTTTGCTTGCTAAACACAGGGGGAGGAATTCGGCTGCTTAGGGCCTTCTGTTAGCACCGGGGGAGGGGTGGGGGAGCCAACGGGGCACGAAGAGGTTAGCGACAAGGCACGACGAATGCAGCGACTCCCGCCAACTTCAGTGCCGGTTTAGTGCTGCCTGTAACTTGTAGCGCCTAAGCCTCTAACATCTCGCAGATCATGATGTCATAAAGTGTGCAGCGCCCCTTTATCTCCCCGGATGTGAAATTGCCTCCCTCCCCCACCGCTGTATCGCGGACGTCAGCAACGACAGGAAGAGGAGGCGTTGTCAACTCAGCTGGCCACTTGGGGAGCAATAATTAAAGGGAATGGTTTTCAGGTAGGCCAACCTTTATCATTTGCACCAGTGTGGTGCCTGCTCAAAGTTTTTGATGTTTCATTGCTTCAAGATGTCCAAGCCCTCCACTTTGTGAGTGTCACGTATCCTACATGGTTACTGCTTGCACTATTACAAGGTGTGCCATCAAAGGGCACCGCAGTGGGAGACTTGCAGGTTACCTGTACAGATGTGCCTGGCCTAGTATAAAAGGCAGGCCACCAGGTATGATCCTCACTCTGGAGTTATCAATAAAGGACTAAGGTCACTACAGTTCAAATACAACACATTGCCTCATGGAGTCATTATCAGAGCATGTAAAGATACAACAATTGGCAATGAGATTACGGACCTTCACGCAAAAATGGCTACCCTTGGTACGTTGCAGCAGTTCGCCGATGGTAATGATTAGGACACCTTTGTGGAGAGGCTCGACCATTTCTTCACAGCAAACGACCTGGCAGGAGACGACCCGGCCACACTGGCTGATAAGCGCAGAGCTATCCTGCTAACCAGTTGTGGGCCCACCGTTTATGGCCTCGTCAAGGACTTGCTGGCACCAGCGAAGACTACGACCAAGACGTACGAGGAGCTCGTAACGCTGATCCAACAGCAACTCAAGCCCAAGGAGAGCATCCTTACAGCCAGACACCGGATCTACACCCACCGACGGCCCGAAGGCCAAGAAATCGCAAAATATGCTGCAGACCTCAGGAAGCTGGCAGCACCGTGTGATTTTGGCAACCACCTCACCAAAGTGCTGCAGGACATTTTTGTCATTGGAATCGGCCATGAGGGCCTTCTTCATAAGCTACAGTCAACACTGCAGAAGGCCATCTCTGTGAGCCAGGCATTCATGACCTCGACCTGCGGCTCTAGGCAGATGACTCATCCTCAGGACTCAAACCCAGCAAGTACTGTGCACAGAGTGGTGCCTTTGAGAGGCTGGACTGTAGAACACGAACCTTCTCAGGGAAGAGAGAACAGGCCCCCGAAACCCTTAACTCAGAGTCCTCCGAGGGGGACTAGTCGAGTAGCTCCATGCTGGCATTGTGGAGGGAATCACAGAGCTCACCAGTGCCTTTTAAAGACGATGTGTGTAAAGGCTGCAGCACAAAGGGCCACCTCCAGCGAATGTGTAAGAGAAATATGACTCACTGTGTTGATGAAGAGTCTGCAGATGGCCATGAATCCAGCACAGATTATTAAATGATAGGCAGAGAGGCAGCTCAGCCCCACGATGAAGTATATAGCATGTTTACTTGCACCATCAAGTGTTCCCCGTTAAGGCTGGAAGTCAAGATAGATGACGTTCCAGTTTCATAGATGTGGACACGGGGTCGAGCCAGTCAGTAATGAATCAAGAAGCCTTTGAGAGGCCATGGGACAATCAAGCTGAACCATCCAAGTTGGTCCCGGTTCAAGCAAAGCTGCGCACCTACACCGATGAACTTATCCCAGTCGTTGGTAGTGCGGATGTAAAGGTACTCCATGATGGCGCGGTGCACAAGTTACCTCTGTGGTTTGTTGCAGGTGATGGACCAACGCTACTCGGAAGAAGGTGGATGGAGAAGATCCATTGGAAGTGGGAAGACTTCACCCCTCCAGCGATCGATGTCCTCCGCGCTCGGAGGCAAAGCAAGTCCTCACTTGAGGGTGGACCCGGCACCAGAGAGCAGACCAGCACAGTACCCAAGGCACAGACCACTCAGCACTCAGTGTGGTGATGATTCAGCTGAGACGACACGAACGCATCTTCCAGGCTCCAGTGGCAGGACTTCGGAGGAAGAAAATCGGATCCAAAGGCAACTTCCCAGCTTCGGTGGCAGAACCCGTGCAGAAAAGGATCACCGCAGTCGGCATCATGGATGGAGGAAAGATGGCGCCCAAACTATGAGATGATGCGCTTAAGAAAAAGATGGCGGTGGCCAGACCACAAGGTGCAGCGCTGATGGAGCAACACATGGCACCAAACGGAGAAGAGGATTGTGGTAAAGAAAGCAAGGCTCTCTTAAAGGAAGCCTGCAACCCACTACAATTAAAGGGACAGTTCCACATTTTCAAACAATGTAAGAGCAACTGTGAGTTAGATGTAAAATGTGCAATTGATGATCAGAATTGTGTGCATTCAATAAGCAAAGAAGAGTCTCAACGTAATAGCAACTGTGAGCCAGATGTAAGATGTGAAATTGATGATCAACATTGTGTACATACAATAAGCAAAGAAAAGGCGCGCGATCATTATTGGAGTTACAGGTTATTTAAAATGAGTAATGAAACGTTGTGCGATGTAGGATTTCAACTGCACTCAGTCAATGCAGCAGGCAGACACCCATCGGGAGCACACAGGTCCAGCGAGCTACCCAATGTAGTAGCCTGCATCCCTGGGACCAGAGCTTTGAACCATGGAGTGTGGCCACAAGCAGCTAATACATACGAGCTGCAGAGCAAGCGATCTCAGGAGGGCAACGGCACTGGTATCGATACCCTGCCCCTGATCGGCTCCGCCTCTCAGGCACCAGATGGCACCAACTGCCACGAGCCTGAAAGAGCAAACTGTGCTAAGGCGCAGCCCCCAGACCCCATCGCTACCAAGGCCATACCCAGGAATGAAGGGTCACCCGCAAAAGTTCTCCCAAAGGGGACTGGGACCAGCCAGTATCCCAAACCAAACAATGCCCAGGCAAGTGAGTCAGCAGTTTCCTGTGCACTGCTAGACGACAGCCCCTCAGGGAGCAGCAGTGACCTAGGGCGCAAAGAAAGGACAGGAAGTCACAGGATCTGTGAACCTGCCCAACGCAAGGAGCAACAGCAACAGCCCCGAGAGCAGGCAACTTGAGCCAACCGGGTTTCCACTGCCAGCACTGGGCACTGCGCCGCCACCAGCTGCCCGAACACCATCCAGCAGTTCTGGAACTAACTTGTCCTTACGCACCGGTTACCGATCCCCAGCACGTATCAATAATGTATCTCACTAGTCGAATGTACGTGCCTCACAACTGAACCACAAATGTAATGCAAACTTCTTTTTTCTGAACTTGAATGTATATGAATGTAATGAGCTTCGGACATAATCTATATGTGGGGGGAGGTGGAGGGAATGGAGTGGTCATGGACACACACAAACAAACCACCAGCACTCTACTGCCAACGAAACACCAACCACTCACCCAAGATAGAAACGACCCACCAAGGGTCAACCAGATAGAGCTAAGCCCAGAGCACAGTCAATGCAGAGGCGATTTGCACTGAAGGCTTGGGGGAAGTGATGTCATGTATCCTACATGGTTACTGCTTGCACTATTACAAGGTGTGCCACCAGAGGGCACCACAGTGGGAGACTTGCAGGTTATCTGTACAGATGTGCCTGGTCTAGTATAAAAGGCAGGCCACCATGTGTGATCCTCACTCTGGAATTATCAATAAAGGACTAAGGTCACTACAGTTCAAGT
This sequence comes from Pristiophorus japonicus, assembly GCF_044704955.1. Taxonomy (NCBI): domain Eukaryota; kingdom Metazoa; phylum Chordata; class Chondrichthyes; family Pristiophoridae; genus Pristiophorus; species Pristiophorus japonicus. The sequence goes on from NC_091980.1 coordinate 54,608,032, forward strand.
ACAACACATTGCCTCGAGGAGTCATTATCACACCACCATCTAAAGATACAACAGTGAAAGTGTTTGGGGCTGTAATGGCAATCGTGCAGGCAAGTAGGTTGTGCACCATTATTGGCCCTTCCCTTTAAGTGAGGGAAGCAGCCTCTGATGCTGTTAGCAATGCACTCCAAATTGTTCAGCGCTCTGCCGCCCCGCTCTCGGACTTTAGAGTCCTAAGAGAAGTGGTTAGCACTTGATTTAGCGCTCCACTTCCCTCTAGGAGCGCTAAAGCTGAATTTCCCAGCAGGAATCATTAGCACCTAGCGCTACTTTTTCTATCTTTCAAAAGTTAGCGCCCTGGATGGAATTTCTAGCCCACAGTGCTTAGGCCGTGATGTTTGATGAACGAGACACCATTTGTTATGCAGTTGACTAATAATTAGCCTCCCAATACTGAAACACTTTGTCATATTGCATAAAATGTCATTGCACTACTTAAGTGTAATGCTATTGCAATGAAAATGGCGTGCAGTGCTCCAGCCTTTTGTCCCTCTTTGACAATGGTAATAGACACCATTTAAATGACACCTACCCTGACTTTCTGTGGAATTAATCTGAGGCACAATCCTATTAAAAAGGGAACTCTTCACATATCATATTGCTGATGACTTTGTTTTGACCTGTTTTTATTGAACAATATTGAGAAATATGTATTTAATTAGTACTTCATGGGCTAGAAAGTGCTTTGGAAAGAGTTTGTAAAATGTGGTACAGAAATGCAAATACATACATTCTTTCTAATGCAGGGCATGCACATAGATTGTGAGGCTTTTCTTGAATTACAGACATGATGTGCTGAATGGCCTCCTTCTGTGCTATAAATTTCTATGAATCTATGAGTTATCTTAACCCCATAAAATAATCGATACAGGAGGGTAGATGTTGGGGATGGGGGGCTGTGGTTGGATTATTAGTCAACTGCATAACAAATGGCATCTCATTAATTGTTTTTCACTCCATTTCTAAGTCAGGTGTTCTATGTCAAATTTAGTCAACTTGATCTTCGGTGGTCGATGAACCAGCAACCAACCCATAAGGAAAGGAGACTTCAGGTAAATTACACTGTTGTGGTGACACAGTGGTTAAACTAGAGACCTTTAAACCAAGCTCTGATCTTGCAATAGTGGTCTTGATCTTAATCGGACGAGGGGGGCAGTTAAAATGAGGGGAACAACTTGCTTCCTTCAATCCCACCGCCTTCCCGATGGGTCCGAATATTAACCTGCCGTTTTGAGCAGGCAAGCATTACACCTGCAGGAATGCAGCAAGGTTGTGTTTAAATAACAGATCAGGGTCCATCTGCCATTTTACTTGCAGCTCTGAGCAGGAGAACGGTGACAGCTTTCTCTACAGGCTATACCTACCAAGAGCCAGATCCTTGGCCAGAAGAGGTCCAGCAGGTAAGTTTTAATCTTTTAATTTAGGTTTCCTTGTGGGCGAGGTGAAGCAGGTGGGTTCCTCCGGGCCCAACAAGGAAACCTTGGGCCTCCCTTCTGCTGGGTTTCCCCCCGATCACCTTCAACCCCCGAGCCTCCTCCCCTTCCCCACCCTTACCACTTAACCTGGCTGCCATGGACTGATACCGTGGTAACACAACTGTGGCCTTCTGCCTGTGACCATCCGCTCCTGCCTATCCGGCCAAGTAGTGCATCAGACAGGCTTCTGGTAGGACTCCAAAGAAAGTTATGGTAATGAGGTCTGGCCATTAAATTCAGCCAGGCTTCCCTGTCCCTGGACTCCACGGATGCACCACCCACTTCAGGGAATTGCGCGCTCTGTAGCCGCTCCACCACTTCAAAATCATGACCAATGTGTTACGAAAACTCTGCTAAAATGCAGCCATTTTGGCTTAAGGGATTTCTGCATTATATTATAAAAAAAGAAAGTATTGCATTTATATAGCGCCTTTCATAACCGCAGCACGTTCCAAAGCACTTAACAGCCAATGAAGTACTTTTGAAGTGTTAAAAACATTACTTACCTCACAATAATCTTCCCCATACATTTTTGGAATTTTTTTTGAGTGTTTGCTTGAACTCTCAATAACTTAATTTGTTTTAATCTAATGTTCAATAACCTTGCCTCATCTCCCATATCATGATACATGGCTTGGTTTGCAAACCTGCTATCCTGTCTACAAGGTACTTGAAGGAATTACCCGGCTGAAGTTCGGTAAGTGCAGGGACGGAGAATGTTGGTATCGCAGTGCACTGTACTGTGGACACAGGTTCAGTCCTGTGATTTCCCACAACGTTCATTTCAAAACTCGCTAGTTATGTTATGGGGCGACATAGTGCAGACGCACAACTTGAGAGCCACCACAGGGCCACTCTCCTGCACCTCAACAGCAACATTGGCAAAATGAGCAAGTTTCACGTCTAGACTTTCAGATGGAGAACGCTGCATGATACTGGGTGAAAAACTGGTCATTTGACTAAATAGTTCACTAAAATAATCTGGCTGGATTCTATTTCTTAGATGAATGTACATTGCTTTGTGCGGTCATACTGTTGAGTTACAGCCACTATAGGCATGTAGCATCTAGTTCCCAGACAAAATTCTGGAACATTTGTACACATATTTTCAAACAAAAGAATTAATTTTGTTTCTCCTGGTCCAGAATGAATAATGGACTGCAGTATTCCCAACAGGTAGATGACTTCCTGCATAGAAACATAGAAACATAGAAAATAGGTGCAGGAGTAGACCATTCGGCCCTTCGAGCCTTCACCTCAATACCCCTTTCCTGCTTTCTCTCCATACCCCTTGATCACTTTAGCTGTAAGGGCCATATCTAACTCCCTCTTGAATATATCCAATGAATTGGCATCAACAATTCTCTGCAGTAGAGAATTCCACAGGTTAACAACTCTCTGAGTGAAGAGGTTTCTCCTCATCTCAGTCCTAAATGACTTACTCCTTATCCTTAGACTGTGTCCCCTGGTTCTGGACTTCCCCAACATCGGGAACATTCTTCCTGCATCTAACCTGTCCAGTCCTGTCAGAATTGTATATGTTTCTATGAGATCCCCTCTCATTCTTCTAAACTCCAGTGAATACAGGCCCAGCCAATCCAGTCTCTCCTCATATGTTACTCCTGCCATCCCGGGAATCAGTCTGGTGAACTTTCACTGCACTCCCTCAATAGCAAGAACGCCCTTCCTCAGATTAGGAGACCAAAATTGATCACAATATTCCAGGTGAGGCCTCACCAAGGCCCTGTATAACTGCAGTAAGACCTCCCTGCTACTATACTCAAATCCACTAGCTATAAAGGCCAACATACCATTTGCCTTCTTCACCGCCTGCTGTAACTGTATGCCAACTTTCACTGACTGATGTACCATGAAACCCCGGTCTCGTTGCACCTCCCCTTTTTCTAATCTTCCGCCATTCAGATAATATTCTGCCTTCGTGTTTTTGCCACCAAAGTGGATAACCTCACATTTATCCACATTATACTGCATCTGCCATGCATTTGCCCACTCACCTAACCTGTCCAATTCACCTGCAGCCTCTTAGCATTCTCCTCACAGCTCACACCACCACCCAGCTTAATGTCATCTGCAAACTTGGAGATATAACACTCAATTCCTTCATCTAAATCATTGATGTATATTGTAAATAGCTGGGGTCCCAGCACTGAGCCCTGCGGCACTCCACTAGTCACTGCCTGCCATTCTGAAAAGGACCCGTTTATCCCAACTCTCTGCTTCCTGTCTGCCAATGAGTCCTCTATCCACATCAGTACATTACCTCCAATACCATGTGCTTTAATTTTGCACACCAATCCCTTGTGTGGGACCTTGTCAAAAGCCTTTTGAAAGTCCAAATGCACCACATCCACTGGTTATCCCTTGTCCACTCTACCAGTTACATCCTCAAAAAAATCTAGAAGATTTCTCAAGCAAGATTGCTGACTTGGACCGATTCTGTCACTGCTTTCCAAATGCGCTACTATTTCATCTTTAATCATTGATTCCAACATTTTCCCCACTACTGATGTCAGGCTAACTGGTCTATATCTACCCATTTTCTCTCTCCCTCCTTTTTTAAAAAGTGGTATTACATTAGCTACCCTCCAGTCCATAGGAACTGATCCAGAGTCGATAGACTGTTGGAAAATGATCACCAATGCATCCACTATTTCTAGGGCCACTTCCTTAAGTACCCTGGGATGCAGATTATCAGGCCCGGGGATTTATCGGCCTTCAATCCAATTAATTTCTCTAACACAATTTCCTGCCTAATAAGGATTTCCTTCAGTTCCTCCTTCTCACTAGATCCTCGGTCCCCTAGTATTTGCGGAAGGTTATATGTGTCTTCCTTCGTGAAGACAGAATCGAAGTATTTGTTCAACTGGTCTGCCATTTCTTTGTTCCCCATTATAAATTCACCTGAATCTGACTGCAAGGGACCTACATTTGTCTTCACTAATCTTTTTCTCTTCACATATCTATTGAAGCTTTTGCAGTCAGTTTTTATGTTCCCAGCAAGCTTCCTCTCATACTCTATCTTCCCCCTCCTAATAAACACTTTGTCCTCCTCTGCTGGACTCTAAATTTCTCCCAGTCCTCAGGTTTGTTGCTTTTTCTGGCCAATTTATATGCCTCTTCCTTAGATTTAACACTATCCTTAATTTCCCTTGTTAGCCACGGTTGAGCCACCTTCCCCATTTTATTTTTACTCCAGACAGGGATGTACAATTGTTGAAGTTCATCCATGTGATCTTTAAATGTTTGCCATTGCCTGTCCACCATCAACCCTTTAAGTATCATTCGCCAGTCTATTCTAGCCAATTCATATCTCATACCATCGAAGTTACCTTTCCTTAAGTTCAGGACCCAAGTCTCTGAATTAACTGTGTCACTCTCCACCTTAATAAAAAATTCTACCATATTATGGTCACTCTTCTCCAAAGGGCCTCGCACAACAAGATTGCTTTCTCATTACACATCACCCAGTCTAGGATGGCCTGCCCTCTAGTTGGTTCCTCGACGTATTGGTCTGGAAAACCATCCCTAATACACTCCAGGAAATCCTTCGCCACCGTATTGCTACCAGTTTGGCTAGCCCAATCTATATGTAGATGAAAGTCGCCCATGATAACTGCTGTACCTTTATTGCATGCATCCCTAATTTCTTGTTTGATGCTGTCCCCAACCTCACTACTAGTGCTTGGTGGTCTGTACACAACTCCCACTAGCGTTTTCTGCCCTTTGGTATTCTGCAGCTCCACCCATACAAATTCCACATCATCTAAGCTAATGTCCTTCCTTACTATTTCGTTAATTTCCTCTTTAACCAGCAACGCTACCCTACCTCCTTTTCTTTTCTGTCTATCCTTCCTGAATGCTGAATACCCCTGGATGTTGAGCTCCCAGCCTTGGTCACCCTGGAGCCATGTCTCCGTGATGCCAATTATATCATATTCGAGCAACCCACTTTGGACCCTACCTTCTTTGACCCCCCAACATACACACCAGTGGCAACCGACCACGGTTGGCCATAAAGCAGTCCTTCTCCAATTAAAGTTACAGGCTTACAGATGAAGCCAATAGTAATCACGCTTGTAAATCACTCCACCATCCCCAAAGAAAGAAAAATTAGGATTGCAGTCCATTTACTTTCTGAGATATTTTTGCTTCTGTGGTGCTGACATGCCGAGCCCTCCGATTATGAGAATGTGGCTTTGAGCACTAGAATAATTCCGTACCAAGGTTGACGTCTTTTAATTCATTGCACATACAATGTAATTTTTTTGTCCAAAATTCATTCAGTATATTTCAATATGCCAAAGCTGATTCTGTAAAGATGGCTTTTGTTATGTATGAATAAAGAGTCTGACTGGATACTGTGAGCTCAAAGTAAAGTGTGACAGTCTTCTATTGCAGGTCTCCCGAGTGTCTTCCAGCCTGTGAGGACTCGTTAAGTAACTGTGCTCCCAAGGGATTGTGGGATCCCTTGGGACTCCAGCGGATGAGCCGCCTGGTGGCTGTACAAGGTATATACAAGTCTACATATATAAAACAAACTCCCCTCCCCCGCCCAAAGTCAACAGTGTAACTATTTACAAGGTGAGTCAATCTGGGGCCCTTCTTTCCCTGGTTGATCGTCTCGGTGCAAATGCTGGTATTGGTGAATCGTCTGTTGGGCCCTCGCTGGGCTGCTGTGTAGCTGGCCTCGCTGGGCTGCCTGGTGTGGTGAGTCCTGCTGGGCTGCTGCGGATGAAGGGTTCTGCTTCGTAGTCAACCGCGGTGTCAGTTGCCACTAGTGTGTATGTTGGGGGCGTCAAAGAAGGTAGGGTCCAAAGTGGGTTGCTCAGGATAGCCCGTGAATCTGAGTTTGATTTGGTCCAAGTGTTTTTGGTGAATGAGTCCATTTGAAAGTTTGACCCAAAACATCCTGCTCCCCTCTTTGGCCATAACATTGCCTGGAAGCCATTTGGGACTTTGTCCATAATTCAATACAAATACAGGATCATTGATTTCAATTTCGCGTGACACATTTGCGCTATCATGATATGTACTTTATTGAAGCCGCCTGCTCTCTACCTGTTCATGTAGATCAGGGTGAACTAACAAGAGCCTTGTCTTACGTGCCCTTTTTATTAACAGTTCAGCCAGTGGAATCCCAGTGAGCGAGTGGGGTCTCGTGCGGTAGCTAAGCAGGACTCAGGATAGGCAAGTCTGCAGTGAGCCTTCAGTTACCTTCTTCAAACCCTGCTTGATCGTTTGCATTGCTCTCTCTGCCTGATCATTGGATGTTAGTTTGAACGGGGCAGATGTAACATGTTTGATCCCGTTATGGGTCATGAACTCGGCACTGGTAAAACATGGCCTGTTGTCGCTCACAAGGACATCAGGTAGTCCATGCGTGGAAAACATGGCCCGCAGGCTTTCAGTGGTGGCAGCGGACGTGCTTGCCGATATTATTTCACATTCAATCCATTTGGAGTACGCATCTACAACCACAAGGAACATTTTACCCAAGACTGTGCCTGCATAGTCGACATGAACCCTAGATCACGGTTTAGAGGGCCAAAACTTAGTGGCGCCTCCCTGGGTGCATTGCTTAACTGCGAGCATGTTTTGCATCTGTGAATGCAGGACTCTAAGTCCGCATCGATACCGGGCCACCACATGTGGGATCTGGCTGTCGCTTTCATCATTACGATGCCTGGGTGGGTACTGTGGAGGTCATTGATGAAGGCGTTTCTGCCCTTCTTGGGGACCACTACTCGATTGCCCCACAGAAGGCAGTCTGCCTGTATAGACATTTCATCTTTGCGCCGCTGGTACGGCTTTATCTCTTCCTGCATTTCCACTGGGACACTGGACCAGCTCCCGTGAAGCACACAGTTTTTAATGAGGGACAGTAAGGGGTCCTGGCTCATCCAGGTTCTAATCTGTCAGGCGGTAACAGGTGATTGCTCACTCTCAAATGCTTCCATAACCATGACATGGTGGGCAATGGCAGCCTACTGAGAGCATCGGCACAGTTTTCTGTGCCTGGCCTGTGGCGGATGGCGTAGTTGTATGCGGACAACGTGAGCGCCCATCTTGGGATGCGGGCCGATGCATTAGTATTTATTCCCTTACTCTCGGAAAACAGGGATATTAGTGGCTTATGGTCAGTTTCCAATTCAAATTTTAGCCCAAACAGATATTGAAGCATTTTCTTTACCCCATAGACACACGCTAACGCTTCTTTTTCAATCATGCTGTAGGCTCTCTCAGCCTTAGACAGATTTCTAGATGCATAAGCAACCGGTTGCAATTTCCAAAAATCATTAGCTTGTTGCAATACACACCCGACGCCGTATGACGATGCATCACATGCTAGTACCAAACGCTTACATGGATCATACAACACAAGCAATTTGTTTGAGCATAACAATTTTCTAGCTTTACAAAGGCATTTTCTTGGCTTTTGCCCCAAACCCATTCGTCCTTTATACAGTAAGGCGTGCAGTGCTTCTAACAGTGTGCTGAGACCCAGTAAGAAGTTACCAAAATAGTTCAGGGGTCCTAGAAACGACTGCAGCTCCGTCACATTCTGTGGTCTCGGTGCGTTCTTGATTGCCTCCGTCTTCGAATCGGTGGGCCTGATGCCATCCACTGTGATTCTCCTCCCCAGGAACTCCACTTCAGGCACCAGGAAAACGCACTTCGAGCATTTTAACCTGAGCCCCACGCGGTTGAGTCGACTAGGTTCTGCAGATGCTCAACTGTGTCCCAACCTGGAACCAAGATGTCGTCCTGGAAGACCACCGTGCGCGGGACCAACTTCAGCAAGCTTTCCATGTTTCTCTGGAATATCGCCATGGCTGATCGAATTCCAAATGGGCATCTGTTATAAATGGAGAGACCTTTGTGCGTGTTGATGCAAGTGAGGCCCTTCGATGATTCCTCTAGCTCCTGCGTCATGTAGGCCAAAGTCAAGTCCAGCTTCGTGAACGTCTTTGCTCCCGTCAGCGTAGCAAAAAGGTCATCGGCCTTTGGTACTGGGTACTGATCCTGCAGAGAGAAACGATTGATAGTTACTTTATAATCACCACAGATTCTGACGGTGCCGTCTCCCTTGAGGACTGGAACAATCGGACTGGCCCACTCGTTGAATTCGATCGGTGAAATGATGCCCTCTCTTTGCAGCCGGTCTAGCTTGATCTCTACCCTTTCTCTCATCATGTACGGTACTGCTCTTGCCTTGTGATGAAAGGGTCGCACCCCCGGAATTAGGTGGTTCTGCACTTTTGCTCCTTGGAACTTACCGATGCCTGGTTCGAACAGTGAAGGGAACTTGTTTAAGACCTGGGCACATGAAGTGTCATCAGCGGATGAGAGCACTCGGACATCATCCCAGTTCTAGTGCATCTTTCCCAGCCAGCTCCTGCCGAGCAGCGTGGGACCATCGCCCTGTACCACCCAGAGTGGTAGCTTGTGCACCGCTCCATCATAAGAGACCTTTAGAGTAGCATTACGGGAATCAGTTCCTTTGTGTAAGTTCTTAGTTTCGTGCGAATTGGAGTCAAGACTGGTCTTGAGGCCTTGCTGCACCACAATTTTTCGGAAATCTTTTTGCTCATAATAGACAGGCTCGTGCCCGTGTCCAGCTCCATTGACAACGGGAGTCCATTTCGTTCAACCTTCAGCATTATCGGGGGACACTTAGTGGTAAATGTGTGCACCCCATATACCTCTGCCTCCTCGGTCTGAGGCTCTGGCTTGTCATGATTCACCATGGATCTGTCCTCTTCTGCAACATGGTGGTTTACAGGATTAACAGGATTTGCTGCTCGTCTGCACATACATTGGAGGTGTCCATTGTTCCACAGCCCTTGCAAATGTACCCTATGAAGTGGCATGAATGGAAACGATGATCATCCCCGCAACAAGGTGTTAATGGCTTTGCATTCATCACCCTTGATGGTGCACTCTGAGACATCTGCAGACGTGCAGCTGCAGGCATGTGGGGCCTGCCCTGTATGTTGTGATTTGAAAACAACATCACTTTGTTCACAGTACTTGTAGCAGCTCTCGTGTGCTGAGAGATTTGCTTAGTATTGTCACTGGTGGCAATGAACGCCTGGGCTATCGCTATGGCCTTCTTCAAGGTTGTGGTATCTACAGTCAAAAGTTTGCGAAGTATCACTTCATGGCCAATGCCAAGTCTGAAAAAGTCTCTGAGCATGTGCTCCAAATGTCCTTCAAATTCGCAATGTCCTGTAAGGCGTCTTAGCTCGACGACATAAATCGCCAGTTCCTGGCCTTCAGATCTTTTGTAGGTATAGAACTGGTACCTTGCAATCAGAATGCCTTCCATCGGGTTCAGATGCTCCTGGACCAGTGTGCACAAATCATCGTACGATCTCTCTGTGGATTTTGCTGGGGCAAGCAGATGAGGCCATACGTTGGTGCCCCGCAGACGGTGAGGAGAATCGCCCTTCATTTGGCAACGTTCGCTTCTCCTTCTAGCTCGTTGGCCACAAAGTATTGGTCGAGTTGCTCCATGAAGATTTCCGAATCATTTCCCGCTGAAAATTTCTCCAGGATGCCCACTGTTCTCTGTATCGTTTGGTTCGTCATCTGTATCTCGTCGCCAGTTGTTATGTATGAATAAAGAGTTTGACTGGATACTGTGAGCTCAAAGTAAAGTGTGACCTTAGTCTTTTATTGCAGGTCTCCAGAGTGCCTCTCCAGCCGGTGAGGCCTCCTTAAGTACCTGTGCTCCCAAGGGATTGTGGGATCCCTTGGGACTCCAGGGGATGAGCCCGCTGGTGGCTGTACAAGGTATATACAAGTCTACATATATAACAGCTTTGCTCTGTATCTCTCTTCACTTCTATTTTTCACTGTCTCCGTGTTAGTCGTTTCTATCACGTTCCGTCCTGCTCTTTGGGACTTAATCTTAATTGTGCTCCGTTCCTTCTCTCCGTTACATTGCTTTCTCTCTAACGCTGTTCTTTTTTTCTTCTGATTCTTTCTCCCTTTTATTCCAAATCTGTTCTTGTACAGCTGTGCTTGCTTAGTCTCTGTGCCAGCCAATCTGATTTCCTTGCCCCTTTCATTTAGCGTGCAGATGTTCTCATGTTCTGCTGGAGATTCCCAGCTGGCAGGGTGCGTCTCCCCATATCTCCAATATTTACCACTTCAAAACTGCAAGAGAGTCATTCTAAAATAATTGAACGTTATTAAAATATCAGCTAATCTACAGGAACATAATCCAGCACAAGACTACTGCTGTTCAAGCATGATGTGATTGCAACCCATAACATGCTGAATATGTGAAATCATTGAATGTTATTGTGATGTGAGCACCATTTTATTAGCAGTGTCACAAAGGTGTAAAGATGTCTCTCTTCCAGAGAGTGCCTCCCCAACCTGCCTGAGACTAGCTACTGTTGGCAACACAACATCAGACAAATGAAAAGTAGAAAAGAATAAGAATTAAATTCACAGAGCATCAAGTCCAACATTGCATTTTCGGCACGGATAAATGAGAACCAGACAAAGTTGCCCAGGCCTGGAATGTAATCTTTTTGTCAATTATTTCAGAAACAGCCTACAAAGTAATGAGTACCTGAAGGAAAAGAAGTTAAAAATAATTGTGTTAGAACAGAAGAATCTAAAACCAAATAAAATAAAACAGGATTGTACGCTCTGGTTAAGCACATGAAAATATTTGAGTTTGAGGGCTAGAAATTCAGCAGGTTTGCGCCTATTTACTGCCATTTTTGGGTGGAAAAAGTAATTTTTGTGGTGGTAAACACAGTGCACAAAATTTAGCACTGGAGCGGAAAATTCGCCAGCAGTAAAAAATACCGCCTGCCCATTTTTTTTTAGCGCTTTTATGACATAAATCAGCGTGCAACGCCATGCTATCGCCATGGGTGGAAAATTTACCGATACCGCCATTTTTACCGCCCACCAAAAAAAACGCAGTGAAAACTCAAGTCTTACCTGCTCGGACAACGACGCACCCAGCGCTAATGACGCTATTTTGTAAAAGGGAGCAGAAGTTCAGTGCATAAAAGGATTTTGAGAGAAGGCTGCGTTTTACACAGTGAGCTTTATGTGAGTTCATAGTTCATTTTTAAGGCTATTTGAGGACATTTTGAGGACAATTAAAAGAATGGGGATTATAATATCTCTGCCAATAATGCTGACTGCTTTTTCTATGCAGCATTAAGCTGGAAGAAGGCTTATTCAAGAGCATTATGAGTGTAATCAAAGAGCTCGCAGACTTATGGGGAGGAGGCGTTACCCCCCACGAGTTTACAGGGAACAGAGCTCACATCTGCAGCTGTCTGAGGCACAGTGCGATCAAAGGCTATGCTTTCAAAACGAGATGGTCACAGAGATATGCCAGCACATAAAGGCAGACCTACAGCCTACCAACGGGAACAGGACAGCACTGCCTGTTGAGGTGAAGGTGACTGCGGCACTTACCTTCAATGCCTCCGTCTCCTTTCAGGCATCAGCAGGGGACAAATGCTGCAACTCGTAGTTCCCAACACATTGCTGCATTCACCAGGTGACTACTGCACTATACACATGCAGGATGGACTTTATAAAGTTCCCAATAACCAGGGAGGCACAGAATGAGAGGGCTATAGGTTTTTGCATGAATTGCTGGCTTCACCAAGGTTCAGGGTGCCATTGACTATACACACATCGCCCTGCGAGCACCTTTAGAGGATCCAGAGGTTTACTGAAACTGAAAGGGATTCCACTCCCTGAACAGACAGATCGTCTGCAACCATACACAACGCATCAAGGCAGTCAATGCCCAGTTTCCATGGAGCATCCATGATGCTTTCATCTTACGTGAGAGCAGTGTCTCATACCTGTTCAAGCGTCAGCCACAAGGTCAGAGTTGGATGCTGGGGGACAAAGGTTACAACCTTGTCACCTGGCTCATGACCACCCCGCCCTCCCCCTCCGGAACCCTCAGACAGAAGCCGAGCATCGCTACAATAACAGCCATATAGCCACACACAAAATCGTCGAAAAGACAATTGGAGTGCTCAAGCAGCGCTTCCGATGCCTGGACCACTCTGGAGGCAGCCTGCAATACTCCCCTCAGCAGATCGCGGAGTTCATTGTGGTGTGCTGCATGCTACACTACTTAGCCATCATGAGGGAACAGGAATTGCCACTGGGGACTGCAGGAGCACCTCAGGAGAGAGGGGAGGAGGAGGAAGAGGAGGAAGAGGAGGAGGACAAGGAGGAGGAGGAGGACAAGGAGGAGGAGGATGACAAAGAGGAGGAGGAGGAGGAGGATGAGGAGGAGGATGTGGAGCCTGGCAATTAATCCATGCCACCACCTCCACCACCACCACAGGGGAGGCCTCATGGAGTTTTCGCCACTGCAAAAGTCTTACGTCAGCAGTTCATAAATCACCATTTTGCTTGAACAGTGAAAAGCATGTTTCACCTTTGCCTTCCCACTCGATCCCACCATGTTGACTTTTACCCCTCTTATTCTACAAATGAGACACTGCACAAGAATGGTTAAGGTGAACAAAAGATTTTATAAAACATTGTTACATTTTTGAAACATTTTTACATTGTTGAAACTTAAATAAATGTTTTGCTTGAAACAATTTTTTTTAAGTTTTAGAAAATAATCAAAACAAACAGGAACTAAATAACAACAACCTCCCCCGCTCCAAACTTCTATTTAACTGCAGACACCTTTCCCCCCCGATCTTAACCCCACCACCCCGCCGCCCCCCCCCCCCCAACCTCGCTTCTTGCCCCTACCCATGTTGGGACTAAGACGGGGGAGAGACAATGCAGACGCTATTGGAACCCCTGGAGAGGCTCGGGGTATGGAAGGCCCAGCTTCTGAGTCGGAAGGCTCTTGTTCTGCCTCCCCACTCACAGGTGCTGTCGGTCTGGGTGGTATGACACTGGGGACTGCAGTGCCAAAAGTCAAGACCATCAATTGCCGCCAGACATTGACAGCCTCGGTGTTCTCCCGGATCGCAGAAACAATCTGCGACACGTCCGCAGATTATGTCGCAGATTGTGCCGCGATGTTGCCAGAAATGCCACCCAGGGCCTGGAGGAGCTCTTGACCGAGTTCGGCACTCTCCTTTGACAGTCCCAGCATATCCTGGTGAGCGTCAGCCTGTCTTTCAGCAGTCCGGCTTTGCCGACTCAACCTCTGCAGAGACGGCATACGGGGTTCAACTCTGGGGGTGTGTTGCTGCACACAACTTGGACCCGTTGGCTCGGATGGGACAAAGCCTGTGAATGTGGCTTCCTCCGAGGAACTTGTGGCCGCAGCTAAAATTCACGCTGACTGGATCGCTCAATCTACCCCCAGCACCCCTCCACTCCCAACATCTTCTCCATCCCCAGCAGCCCCTCCACCCCCAGCACCCCTCCACCCCCTCCATCCCCTCCACCCCCACCACCTCCTCCACCCCCCTCCCCCTCCCCACCACCCCCACTAGTAACACCACCCCCTCGCAACAGCTTGAGAATGTTGGTCCTCCTCTGGAGGGTCCTCAGCTCGCCCCTCATCTTCCTCCTCGACCCACAGACAATGAGCTGAGGTGGAGACTTCCATAGGACGATGTGGCGCCTCAGAATCCTCATCTGCAAAATAGAAAACAAGAGACGAGTGGTTAGGAGCAGGGGAGGGGGCAGGGTGAAATGAGTAAGGTCACATAGCACAGGCTTATTTGACGGACCACCACTACTGCACTATATGCCATCGAGAGACACTGCATTACATTACCCAAACCCTAGTCTGGAGACACTGCATCACATTACCTGAATCTTTGAGTCCACAGACACTACATGACATGACCCCAATCCAGCCCGGTGTTTTTGCAGGACTTACCCTCAGTGCCGACCATGGGCTCAGCACTGGCATGGATAGTTGATCACCTGTGGGCACCGATTAAACCTGCCACGCATTCCTCCAAGTCTGTCAAGGGATGAATATTGGGTGGACCACCGCCTGTGCGTCGCTGCTCGCGCCGATTGTGTGACAGCTTTTCCTCCAAAAATTACAATAGGAATGGTTACCAGAGGGCCGTTCTGTTCTTGTGGCACATACAGACAGTCATCAAAGCACTTATATCATACTGTGTGCATTTAATACAGTCCTCTGTTTAATAGCCCTGGTAATTCCACATGGTTCATGAGGAAGAAATCACCGTGCAGAAACATCTTTTAAGATGTCAAAAAGCAGTCTTAATAATGTGTAATGATCATTCATGGCAAATAAGATGCAACACTAAGCCTTCCTACAGCAACGTGTGTCAGATTTACAATTTAAGTAATCAACGAGTGCATGAATAAAAATATTATTTACTCTCATCAGCCTGCAATGGTCATTCCACCTCTTCCTGCATTGTTCGTAGTCCCTAGGAATATCATCCACTGAGGACACCTCCTCAGCAACAGTGTTCCAAAATCTTCCAAAAATCGGGTGGGGGGGTGGGGTTTACCATGACCGCTCCTGTTAAACACCCCCATCTGCTCTATGGCTGTAATAAGAGCCTCATTGGTGTCAAAACAACATTTCAGGCCCTCTGCTTGCTCTGATCAACATGCTGCATGTTGTCTGTGTCTGAAAAATGTCTGATTGAGAGCTGGGTGTACTGCGCATGCGCGGGCGCACCCTGACACCTGACCAGAATCGCGGGGAAAAAAAATCCGGGAAAAAAATTCGGCGGAAAAAAAAAATTTGCGTGTGCGCAGAAGGTCCATTTTTTTTTCCAGATCGCTGAATTCGGCTCCAGCACACAAATCCCATTGTGCAAAACCAGATGTTATCGCTCCCGCTACCGCTGGTCACCATTTGGCAAATTGTGCGGCCTTCCATCATAGTTCTGGTGGTAAAAAAAAATCTAAATCCTCAAACACCGCTCAAAAATGGGTCATTTTCCGAATTTCTAGCCCTGAAAGTGGCAGTGTTGCCATTTGTAAAAGTTGGTCATTTGATATAATTACATTGACATTTGTGTCTGCCAGACCAAATTCTTTTTATTTATATTGTAGTTTGCTCCATCTGTTTTCAAAAGTCATGCTGTCCTGCAAACACCTTGGTACTATAACAATTCTTCTTTAAATGACCTACTTAAAAAGCAACTTCTGGAGGTGGTGCATGTTGCTTTGGAGAACCGCTGTGTGGTGCCATGATGGAGGAAGGCATGGATTCATGCCCATAATCCTCAACACACCTGAAATCATGATTAAATTGCTATGGCAAGGGTGCACACTGGAGGCGAGGCCCGTCCCTACAGGAATGAACAAAGGGAAGTCACCATGAACCACTCTCACTTGCCTCAGGGCAGCATAGGCAGAGGCGTTGGAGTATATTGCCTTCCCTCCTGGCTGCTTTCAATTGCAAACACTTTATACTTCTATCGTATTCTGAATGATAAATTATTGTTTCAGCAGAACATCAGTGTTTGCAAACCTCAGAGTAGAAGCAACTGCATTCCTTTAGAGTATTCAAGAATACAGCATCAATGTTAAATCAGCAACCAATATGTAAACTTAGTCAAACATAGCACCAATGGCAGCAAACTCCTGCCTGGTACCACTGCAGTCAATCTCAAATTCTTTCATTTGTTGGCTGCAATGTGTCCTTTGTCTTTTTTATTTATCATAGATTTCCATACTGAATAATGGTCCAATGCTCAAACAGGAAATCCTGGTTAGATTTAGACATAAGCCTAGAAATTACAAAAAGATCTTGCATTTATATTATGACTATAATGAAGAAAAACATGTCAAGGCACTTGGGGATAGAAATTCAAAAGTGAGGAGGTCATGCTTCAGTTGTACACAGCCTTGGTCGAACCCCATCTTAAATCCTGAGGGGAATTATTTTTGGGGGGGGGGGGGGGCCAGCGGGCACGTTTGGCGGTGGGTCGGGTGGGAAAATATTTTTTTTTGACCGTAGGTCAGGACCCTGCTGTGATCCCGCTGCCACGTGCCTTTCCCAAATGTCGGGTCTGTCAGTGCTGAACAGACCCAACACGCAGCAATGCGGAAGGCAATGCAGGTCATTATGACCTTGTTAAGAGCCACTTAAAAGTATTTTGAGCTCACCTTAACATTTTACGATGTCGCCCATGGGGTCCATCCACGTTGCTTGGGGATCACGTCAGATCAGCAGGTCGGGAGTTGAATCCACATGGAATGATCTGATTACCTGACAGCTGCAAGGGTGTTATAAAAGCTTCCATCTTCACTTTCCCAGCTCAGAAGCTGCTGCTTACTGCATTTGAAAGACAGATTGAGCTTTTGCAGGTTGTAAGTGTTTGGAGGAAATTCTGTATCCAGTGTCAGCTCATTGGAACAACCTCTCAGTCCAATGACAGATCGCTTCACGGGGTTGGGGGTACTATATTAGCTTGGATAGCGGATTGGCTAACTAGCAGAAAGCAGAGAGTCGGGATAAATAGGTCAATTTGTGGTTGGCAAACAATGACTAGTGGGGTGCTGCAAGGATCGGTTCTGGGTCCTCAACTTTGCTTTCTGGGACGTCGAGGATGGCCTTACCATGGCTAAATTTACTTCACTTGACGATGTACATGTTGGCTGTGACATGATGCACCAGGTTGGCACCACCCCACTCCAACACCATAAAGCATCCCTACTATGTCCAAGTCATTCCTTTCACATTCATCACCATTGGGGGGGTGGGGGGGGGAGACCGTTATGTCTCATCATTGAGTGCAACTCATAAGCCACTTCTAATGGTGCACACCGATCTGTCCAAGAATGCAAAGTGATCAAAATAAAGGTTTCAATGGTTGACACGATATGAACAGAAATTTTGCATGAACATTGTATAAAACAGCAAAGTGTCTACCCCTGTGTGTTGTTAGTTGGTATGATTGGACTAGGATGAGAGTGAGTGTGAGGGGTGGCAAGTGAGATGGGGAAGTGATAAGTTAGATAGAGAAGGATGGGTGGAGGTGCAAGATAAGTTGGTAGCATAGTGGTTAAGTTATGGGACTAGTAATCCAGAGGCCTGGATTAATAATCTGGTGACATGAATTCACATGATTCAGTTACATTTACAAAATAAAATCTAGACTAAAAAGCTAGTGACCACGAAACTACCGGATTGTCGTAAAAACACATCTGGTTCACTAATGTCCTTTAGGGAAGGAAATCTGGCCTATATGTGACTCCAGACCCACAGCAATGTGGTTGACTCTTAATGTCCTCCTGAAATGGCCTTGTAAGCCACTCAGTTGTAACAAACTGCTACAGAAAACAATTATAAGAATAAAACTGGACGGACCACTCGGCATCGACCTCGGCATCAGCTTCAGACACGACAACGGCACACCCAGCCCAGTCAACCCTGCAAAGTCCTCACAAACATCTGGGGATTGTGCCAAAATTGGGAGAGCCATCCCACAGACTAGTTGAGCAACAGCCTGACATAGTCATACTCACAGAATCATACCTTTCAGCCAATGTCCCAGACTCCTCCATCACCATCCCACCGGCAGGACAGACCCACTCGAGGTGGCGGCACAGTGGTATACAATCAAGAGGGAATGGCCCTGGGAGTCTTCAACATTGACTCTAGACCCGATGAAGTCTCATGGCTTCAGGTCAAGCATGGGCAAGGAAACCTCCTGCTGATTACCACCTACCGCCCTCCCTCAGCTGATGAATCAGTATTCCTCCGTGTTGAACCTCACTTGGAAGAAGCACTGAGAGTAGCAAGGGCACAGAATGTACTCTGGGTGGGGGACTTCAATGTCCATCACCAAGAATGGCTCTGTATCATCACTACTGACCGAGCTGGCTGAGTCCCGAAGGACATATCTGCCAGACTGTGCCTGCAGCGGATGGTGAGAGAACCAACATGAGGGAAAAACCTACTTGACCTTGTCCTCACCAATCTACCCCCGCAGATGCATCTGTCCATGACAGTATTGGTAGCAGTTATCACCACACGGTCATTGTGGAGACAAAGTCCCGTCTTCACGCTGAAGACACCCTGCATCGTTTTCTGTAGCACTACCACCATGCTAAATGGAACAGATTCAGAACAGATCTATCAGCTCAACACTGGGCATCCATGAGGTACTGTGGGCCATCAGCAGCAGCAGAATTGTATTCCACCACAATCTGTAACCTCATGGCCCGGCACATCCCTCACTCTACCATTACTGTTATGTATGTAAACATTGTAACTGTGTAAGACTTGCCACCAGAGGGCACAACTGTTGGAGGCCCAAGGGTCACCTGCACTCCTCGTGCAAGGGAGTATAAAAGGTTGTCTGCCATGCTGCTTAGGCACTCTGGAGTTGTATTAAAGAGACTAAGGTCACATCAGTTTTAGCTCACAGTACTCAGTCTTGTGGGGTTCTTCCATACTTAACAATTGGCAACGAGTAACAGATTACGAACTTTCATGCGGTCATGACTGCCGTTGGTATTTTAGAGAGTTTGTAGAGGGTGATGATTGGGAAGCCTTCGTTGAGCGTCTCGACCAGTACTTTGTGGCCAATGTGCTGGATGGGGACGATAAAGCGATCAAGCGCAGGGCGATTCTCCTCACTGTGTGTGGGTCCACAATATACGGCCTCATCAAGAATCTGCTAGCACTGGAGAAACCAACAAGAAGACATATACAGAGTTGTGTACGCTGGTTCGGGAACACCTCAAGCTGAAGGAGAGCATCTTAATGGCCAGGTATCGCTTCTACACGCACCACCGCTCCGAGGGCCAGGACGTGGCAAGTTATGTCGACGACCTGAGACACCTTGCAGGAACTTGCGAATTTGCTGGATTTTGAGGGGAAATGCCGTGGGACTTTTTTGTGCTTGGCATCAGCCACGAGATCATTCTTCGCAAGCTGATATCCGCTGAATCCCTAGACCTGAGCAAGCCCATCACGATAGCCCAGGCATTCATATCAACGAGTACCAAGCAGATATCTTCCCAGCATCGAAGCTCACCGGCAAGTACTGTGCATAAAAGAACATCGCTAGCAGACAGAACTGCATATGGCAGGGCCTACATGTCTGCAGCTGCAAGATCGAGAATGACTCAGAGTCTGCCATTGGGCGTGAATGTAAATCCATTGGCACCATGTTGGCGCTGCGGGGGTAATCATCGAGCCCATCAATGTCGATTCAAGCACTATGTGTGCAAAGGCTGCAAAACAATGGGGCACCTCCAGAAAATGTGCAAGAATGCTGCAATGCTGCAACTCACCACGTGGCAGAGTCAGCAGAGGATGATCGATCCGGCGCGGATCATGCAGAACAAACAAGAGAGGCAACTCAACCCAAGGAAGAAGTGTATGGGGTACACACCTTCACCAACAAGAGCTCTCCTATTATGCTGAAAGTCAAATTGAACGGTATTTCGGTATCAATGGAGTTGGACATGGGGGCGAGTCAGTCAATTATAAGCCAGAAGGCTTTTGAGAAACTGTGGGGCAACAAGGCACAAAGGCCCAAACTGAGCCCGATTCAGACAAAGCTGCGCACCTACGCCAAAGAGTTCATACCAGTCATTGGCAGTGCGGCAGTTAAGGTATTGTACAACGGAGCTGTGCATGATTTATCACTGTGGATTGTACCAGGCAATGGCCCAACGCTATTCAGCAGAAGCTGGCTGAGAAAGATTCGATTGAACTGGGACGATATCAAAGCACTATCTTCAGTGGATGATGCCTCGTGCACCCAAGTGCTGAGCAAGTTTCCGTCGCTATTTGAACCAGGCATCGGCAACTTCACAGGCACCAAGGTGTAGATCCATCTAGTCCCCGATGCAAGGGCAGTTCATCACAAGGCTCGAGCAGTTCCATATATGATGAGGGAGAAAGTCGAGATCGAACTGGATAGACTTCAATGAGAGGGTATCATATCACCAGTCGAGTTCAACGAGTGGGCCAGTCCGATTGTTCCGCTGTTGAAAAGCGATGGCACGGTCAGAATTTGCAGAGACTACAAGGTAACGATCAACCGAGTCTCATTACAGGACCAGTACCCGCTACCCAAGACAGATGACTTATTCGCAATGTTAGCAGGGGGGAAGTCGTTCACCAAGTTGGACCTAACCTCTGCCTACATGACACAGGAGCTGGCTGAATCTTCGAAAAGATTGACTTGCATCAACACGCACAAAGGACTGTTTATATACCACAGGTGCCCTTTTGGGATTTGCTTGGCTGCTGCCATCTTCCAGAGGAACATGGAGAGTCTGCTGAAATCGGTTCCGCGCACCGCTGTGTTTCAAGACGACATCCTGATCACCGGTCGTGACATCACCGAACAACTGCACAACCTGGAAAAGGTTCTAAGTTGACTAGACAGAGTGGGCCTCAGGCTGAAACACTCCAAGTGTTTTTGCTGGTGCCAGAGGTCAAATTTTTGGGGAGAAAGATTGCGGCAGATGGCATCAGACACACGGACTCAAAGACAGAGACCATCAAGAATGCACCCAGACCACAGAATGTGACGGAGCTGCGTTCGTTCCTGGGACTCCTCAACTATTTTGGTAACTTTCTACCCAGGTTAAAGGTGAACAACTGGGTTTGGGGTAAATCTCAAGAGACAGCCTTTGAGAAGACCAGAAACCTACTTTGATCTCATAAGTTTCTTGTACTGTATGACCCGTGTAAACGATTAGTGCTAACTTGTGATGTATCTTTGTATGGGGTCGGCTGTGTGTTACAGCAAACCAATGTATCGGGCAAACTTCAACCGGTTGCATACGCGTCTAGAATTCTGTCTAAGGCTGAAAGAGCCTACGGTATGGTCGAGAAAGAGGCGTTAGCATGTGTATATGGGATTAAGAAAATGCACCAATACCTATTTGGACTTTGGTTTGAGCTTGAAACCGACCACAAACCGCTTATTTCGCTGTTTTCAGAAAGCAAAGGTATAAACACCAATGCTTCAACCCACATCCAAAGATGGGCACTAACATTGTCCGCCTATGACTATGTAATCCGCCATAGACCAGGCATGGAAAACTGTGCTGATGCCCTCAGTCGGCTACCATTGCCCACGACCAGGGTGGAAATGGCGCAGCCCGCAGACTTGCTTCTGGCCATGGTTGCTTTTGAGAGCGAGGGGTCACCCGTCGCTGCTCACCAGATCAGGACCTGGACCAGCCAGGATCCTGTGCTATCACTTGTAAAAAGTTGCATCCTCAATGGGAGCTGGTCGGCCGTTTCACTGACGCAAAGATGAAATGTCCATCCAGTCGGATTGTCTCTTATGGGGTAACCGCGTGGTTTTGCCAAAAAAAGGCAGGGAAACGTTTATTCGTGACGTACACAATACCCACCCAGGCATAGTCATGATGAAGGCTATAGCCAGGTCACATGTTTGGTGGCCCAGCATTGACTCGAACTTAGAGCCATGCGTATATCAGTGTAACACGTGCTCACAACTGAGCAATGCACCAAGGGAGGCTCCACTGAGTCTGTGGTCATGGCCCTCAAAACCGTGGTCCAGGATCCACATAGATTTTGCTGGCCTCTTTCTCGGAAAGATGTTTTTAGTTGTAGTAGATTCTAAATGGATTGAATGCGTAATCATGTCATCCAGCACATCCACTGCTACCATTGAAAGCCTCCGGGCTATGTTCGCCACCCATGGCTTGCCCGACGTCCTTGTCAGTGACAATGGACCGTGTTTCAGCATCTCAGAATTCAACAAGTTTATGACACGCAATGGCATCAAGCATGTCAGGTCTGCCTCGTTTCAGCCCGCATCCAATGGTCAAGCGGAACGGGAAGTTCAAACTATCAAGCAGAGCTTGAAACGCATGACGGAAGACTCCTTGCAGACCCACTTATCTCGGATTCTGCTCAGCTACTGGACGCGGCCCCAGTTACTCACTAAGGTTCCCCCTGCTGAATTGTTAATGAAGAGAGCACTCAAAACCAGGCTCGCCCTAGTCCACCCGTATCTAAATGATCATGTGGAAACCCGGCGTCGCCGGCAAAACATGTACCACGATCGCGCGGCTGGATCGTGTGACATTGATGTTAACGACCTTGTGTTTGTCCTGAATTACAGTCATGATCCTAAATGGGTTGCTGGCATGGTCTTGGCCAAGGAGGGGAATAGAGTGTTTATAGTCAAACTATTGAATGGACAAATGTGCAGAAAGCTTTTGGATCAGACCAAATTGCGGTTCACCGACAACCAGGAACAACCTGAAGTGGACATCACCATCATCAATCCAACACACACCCAACCAGCAATCGACCTCGCTGTCAATCAAGATGATGAACCCACCATTCCCAACAGTCCTGCCAGACCAGCCGCGCCGCAATGGTCTGACCAACTCACCCATGCCAGAGTGTGAAGTCAGACAATCAACCAGAGAGCATAGTGCCCCGGATCATCTCAACTTGTAAATAATTTGTATCAAAGACTTTGGGGGGAGTGATGTTATGTATGTAAACATTGTAACTGTGTAAGACTTGCCACCAGAGGGCACAACTGTTGGAGGCCCAAGGGTCACCTGCACACCTCATGCAAGGGAGTATAAAAGGTTGTCTGCCACGCTGCTTAGGCACTCTGGAGTTGTATTAAAGAGACTAAGGTCACATCAGTTTTAGCTCACAGTACTCAGTCTTGAGGAGTTCCTCCATACTTAACAATTACCATCAAGCCAGGGGACCAACCCTGGTTCAATGAGGAGTGCAGAAGAGCATGCCAGGAGCTGCATGAGGCATACCTAAAAATGAGGTACCAACCTGGGGAAGCTGCAACATAGGACTACATGCATGCGAAGCAGCGGAAGCAGCATGCTATAAACAGAGCTAAGTGATCCCACAATCAACGGATCAGATCAAAACTCTGAAGTCCTGCCACATCCAGTCGTGAATGGTGGTGGACAATTAAACAACTAACGGGAGGAGGAGGCTCCATGAATATCCCCATCCTCAATGGTGGCGGAGCCCAGCACGCAAGTGCAAAAGACAAGGTGGAAACGTTTGCAACCATCTTCAGCCAGAAGTGCCAGGTGGATGATCCATATTGGCCTCCTCCTGAGGTCCCCACCATCACAAAAGCCAGTCTTCAGCCAATTCAATTCACTCCACGTGATATCAAGAAGTGGCTGCACGCACTTGTTACAGCAAAGGCTATGGCCCCGACAACAACCCGTGCTGAAGACTTGTGCTCCAGAATTAGTGACACCTCTTGTGATATATTCTTTACGACATCGTTAACACACACATTACATAAGATGGCTCCAATACATCATGTGACTTGGCCACATGATACTTTATTGCAGTACATCAGCAGTTGCAGTACCACAGTAGTCCACTAGGCGGCGCTCTATATTACACTTCTCCCTCCTTAATGCAGATGTAATCATAACAAAATAATCATCATACATAACTTGCATGGTTATACACAACAAAAGATATGGACTTATTTTGTGATATTTACAAATCAAACTTAACCACTAGCTTTCTGTTTCGAAGAGGATACCTTTGCTTTCGAACAGAACTTTCCAAACTCGGTGTCGAACTTAGACTCATTCTAGGCCGAGCCTGAAGAGAGTTTTTCTTCAAGGGGAGCCCTTGATCTGCATTTGGACTCCCTACAACTTCAGATTGTTTGTCTGCCTGACTTGGACTCAGAGTTAACGTCTGACTTTCTCTCGGACATTCTAGTACATCTGATATAGAATTTGCTACTGGTAATCGACTTGTAACAAGACTATCTGACTCATCATAAATAATCGAATCATTCCAACTTTCAACTCTTTCCACATCTGTAGGTAAAATATCAATGTGAACAAACCTAACCTGTCCATGATCAAACATCTTCACCAAATATGTGTGAGGACCATAGGGCCGAAATTCACCGTTCCCAAAGGAACGGCTACCGCGAGGTTTGGGAGGCCTATCGAAAAAATCGATCAGCCGCCGCAGTTGGGTACTTTTCCCTCCCCAAGCCATACTCAGCTCGGCGGGGGGTTTGGGCGGGGTGGGGGGGGGGACAGGCGGGAGCGGTAAGTTTCCAGCGTTGAGGTCTGCAGCATGCGGGCCTCTCGAAAGCGGCCAGGACAAGGATTTTCAGCTCCAAAAAGGTAGGAGTTCTTCAGGCAGTGACCCCACGAAGTATTCAAGTCGGTGCTCGAACTCAATAGTGCTGGAGTGTTGCCGCGATCGGAGCCCTTTGATCGGGAAATATTTTTTTTTATTTTTGTGTTTTTAAGTCAGATTGCATCATCTGGAGTATTTATGTTTTCATATAGTTTTATTACATTTTAGTGATTTTATGTCAGATTCCAGCATCTGCAGTATTTTTCTTTTTAAATAGTTTTATTGAATGTTTTGGTTATGTTAAACCTGCTGAGTGCTGCTCAGAGGTTTTCACATACTTTTGGGTGCACAACTTTCAGGTCTGACTCTTTAGTGGAGGCCTGAGCTGCTGAGACCTGCTAATGTTTTACTTGTTATTTTCCACATCGGAAACACCTCTACCCACTTCGAATGGCAATCAATCACGATGAACAATTGCTATCCTTCTAGCTCAGCAAAATCTAAATGTAACCTTTGCCACACCCTGGGAGGCCATGAGGCCATTTCCATGGCTGTAATGGTACTAATGGTGGTTTCTTGCTTACCGATAGACATGTTGTACACTGACTAGCGATGTACTTTATGGGCCCGAAATTCATCGACATACCACCCACTACCACCCGCTTATTGCTGAAAAATACAAGTTTCGTCAAAAAACAGGTACATACCGCCGACTTACTGCTCGGCAGAAGATTCTTCATTGATATACCACCGAGCGGTATGCACAGCATCTGCCATGTAGAATCGCCTAAATACTGCCAAAAAGTGCAAGTTTGATGACATACCACTGACATACCACCAGAGCTGCATACCGTCCTGGAGAAGATGAATTTACTTGATCTTAAGTGGACAGGAATGGGTGGCAGTGTTCGGTGCCGCCATTTTGAAATCGGGAATAGTCAGCAAAAGCAGCACCTCAGTATTTCAGAGGTGAAACATAGAAACATAGAAAATAGGTGCAGGAGTAGGCCATTCGGCCCTTCGAGCCTGCACCACCATTCAATATGATCATGGCTGATCATGCAACTTCCGTACCACAGTTCTCCTTTCTCTCCATACCCCTTGATCCCTTTAGTCGTAAGGGCCACATCTAACTCCCTTTTGAATATATCTAACGACCTGACCTCAACAACTCTCTGCGGTAGAGAATTCCACAGGTTCACAATTCTCTGAGTGAAGAAGTTTCTCCTCATCTCGGTCCTAAATGGCTTACCCCTTATCCTTAGACTGCGACCCCTGGTTCTGGACTTCCCCAACATCAGGAACATTCTTCCTGCATCTAACATGACCAATTCCGTCAGAATTTTATATGTTTCTATGAGATCCCATCTCATTCTTCTAAATTCCAGTGAATATAAGCCTAGTCAATCCAGTCTTTCTTCATATGTCAGTCCTGCCATCCCGGGAATCAGTCTGGTGAACCTTCGCTGCACTCTCTCAATAGTAAGAATGTCCTTCCTCAGATTAGGAGACCAAAACTGGACACAATATCCAAGGTGTGGCCTCACCAAGGCCCTGTACAACTGTAGTAAGACCTCCCTGCTCGTATACTCAAATCCTCTCGCTATGAAGGCCAACATGCCATTTGCCTGCTGAACCTGCATGCCAACTTTCAATGACTGATTTACCATGACACCCGGGTCTCGTTGCATCTCCCCTTTTCCTAATCTGTCACCATTCAGATAATATTCTGCCTTCGTGTTTTTGCCACCAAAGTAGATAAACTCACATTTATCTACATTATACTGCATCTGCCATGCATTTGCCCACTCACCTAACCTGTTCAAGTCACCCTGCAGCCTCTTAGCATCCTCCTCACAGCTCACACTGCCACCCAGCTTAGTGTCATCTGCAAACTTAGAGATATTACATTCAATTCCTTTGTCTAAATCATTAATGTATATTGTAAATAGCTGGGGTCCCAGCAGTGAATCTTCCAGTGCCCCACTAGTCACTGCCTGCCATTCTGAAAAGGACCCGTTTATTCCTACTCTTATAGTGACTTTACAGTGGGATTTTCAGTGGGAAAGGTATTTATATTGGTACTGAGTACATTACTTAGAAAACATTTGAGTTAATATTTTTTTCATTGAAAAATCATTTGAGTTTAGCTCAGGATATTTAAGGAAATTCTGGGGATTTAAAAAAAATGGGGCCTGTACTATCTCAGCCTGTATTGCTGACTACTTGTCTAATGCAGGATCCAGGTGGGAGAAGATTTATTGAGCAGAATTATTCGGATAATGGAGGAGGTCGCAGACCGATGAGGAGGAGGAGGCATTACCCCCAAAGGATTTTCAGGGAGAATCACTCATACTTGGACCTGACCGATCAACAGTGCGTTCGAAGGCTGCGCTTCCAAAAAGAGGCGATCAATGAAATTTGCCAGCTCATTAAGGCAGACGTGCAGCCCAGTACCACCAACATTACTGCACTCTCTGTCGAACTGAGGCACGTTCTTTTTATGCATGCGGCTCTTTTCAGGCATCAGCTGGGGACAAGTGCTACATTTCATTGTTGCAGTCGACAGGTAACCAAAGCATTGTATGCACGCCGGATGGAATTTATAAACTTCCCAATGACCAGGGAGGCACAGAGAGGGCTTTGTGATTTGCACTCATTGCAGGCTTCCCCAAGGTGTAGGGTGCTGTTGACTGTACACATATAGCCCTGCAAGCATCATTACAGGAGACGGAGGTGTACCGAAACCGTAAGGGATTCCACTCCCTCAACATGCAGCTCTCTGCGACCATACACAATGCATAATGGCAGTGAATGCCTACTTTCCAGGGAGCATCCATGATGCACACATCTTGCGTGAGAGCTCTGTGTCTGACCTGTTGAAGTCTGAGCCACAAGGTAAATGCGGGATCCTGGAGGACAAAGGGTACAGCCTCGCCACCTGGCTCTTGACTCCCCCCCCCCCCCCCTGCAGAACCCTCAGACAGAAGCCGAGCAACGACATAATGAGCCATATAGCCACACGTAATATTATCGAAAAGACAACTGGAGTGCTGAAGCAGCACTTTCGATGCTTGGACCACTTGGGAAGCAGGCTGCAATACCGCCCTGAGCAGGTTGCTCAGTTCCCTGAACAGTTTGCTCAGTTCACGCTGGTGTGCTGCATGTTGCATAATTTAGCCATCATGCAGGACAGGAATTGCCACAGGGGATTGCAGGACCACCTGAGGAGAGTGTAGGAGACGGAGGAGGAAGAAGAGGAAAATGAGGGTGAGGAGGAGCTTCCAGATGAACTCATGGCACGCAACCTTCCCCCCCGCCCCCGCAAACACCACAGCGGAGGGCACGCAGAATGTATGCCACTGCAAAATTGTTACATCAGCAGCTCATAAGTGAACGCTTTGCTTGAATGTGGAGAGCTGCGTTTCATCTTTTTCTGCACGCAGTGTGTGGGACCCTGATGACTGTTACCCTGAAAGTTTGACACTGTACAAGAGAGTGCTTAAATTCAATTGAAATATTTATGTAAAAATGTAAAAAATATAGAATAATTGTAAAACGTTGTAAAACTTATAACTGTAACTTTGAAAAACTGTAACAAATTTAACAACTTTAAATAAACTTTTAAAAATCAAACTTCAACTATTTTAAATTAACAATGAACAATTGACTACAACTGTTAGCATGAATGTTTTCTCGGAAGAATCACTCAACACTCAGTCGGTTCCAACGCCAATGCGGCCTTTATTTTCGCATGCGGGGAGGAAGCCTCAGGACTGGATCCAGGCACTTCTCTCCGACGAACAAAGAAACTCATCGATATTTATATGTTTTACAATAGTTCTTTACAGTTCCTCAGCCCACTTCGGCTGGACACAATCCAATCATAACGATTATAGATTACATATAGGTTTCTTTAACCCAATAGAATTCCCCTGATACCTCAGGGGCTGTATGTTCGTTTTTTGTCAGCTCGGGCTGATTAATGGCCTCGTTATGTGAGGCAGGTTCTCCCTTTATCTCTGTTCCTCGGGGTTTGGCTGTGTGAAGTCACTGATTATACCAGTGTACTATAATGGTTCGTTATAATTATCTTGTATCCAAGGCATTCCTGGTAGTGGGCCTCACAGGGTCATTGCTCGGTCAGCCCCAGTTCATTACTTGACTAACGGGGTTCCCATCATGCTTGGGCAGCCATTTTATATGTGGCCACTTTAAACTTATATGAGTTTAGATATATTCAGCAGGTGCCTAATGCCTACAACAACAACAAAGCACCCTTTACTGTCCTCGATCTCGACCTTGACTGTGTACTCCCCCACCCTTGGGACTCATCTCACCCCCGCCCTTTCTTACTCCCACCCTTCCTTTTCCCACTGCCCCTGAGCCCAGACCTCCCCATGGTGGTACCAAGCCGGCACCCCGAGTGCTGTTGCTGTCGTTGGGGGTGAGACATTGCAGACGCAATGAATGGGGTCTCAGAAGAAGCTCATGATCCGGAAGGCACGGCTTCAGGGCTGGAAGCTGCTTGCAGCTCCTCACCCTCAGGTGCTGTTGACCCGACTACTTTAGCATAGGGGGATTCCGCTTATATCCTGATCCCGTCGATTGTCGCATAGCATCGATGGAGTCGGCGGTTCGCTCCATCATGGTGATCAGACGCAACATATCCTCCGACGGTCGTCTGATAGCGCCGCGATGTTTCCGGCTATCGTAGCCGTGGCCTTGAGCAGCTCTCGACCTATGTCGACGCTGGCCTGTGACAGACGCACCATGTCGTGGTACACGCCTATCTGTCTTGCAGCAATGGACCTTTTCTGCACCAATCTCCGTCGCTGCAGCGCAATAAACTTACATTACATTACATGAGACCAACATTACAGTTACAGTTACATTACATGACATTACACGACCGCAACACAGAGCAGGGATTGTATTGAACTGACAATCCTGTGTGGATGGGTCAGCTCCAATGCCGGTGGTGGCACGGTTGCTATCCCCAACCAGCATGTGTTGTCCCAGGCACCAATAGCACAACTTCAATTTACTGATACCTTGGACAGTTGCTGAGGCCTTGGGGCCCAACTGCCTATTACTTTTAACCTGCAGCGATTCACCTTGGTTGTCTGTTGACTGGAAATGGCGTGAAATGCAATCTGGCCATTTATCGCCCGATCAGTCCACTCTCAATCATCAGCAAAATGGTAGAAGGTGTCGTCGACAGTTGTATCAAGTGACACTTACTCACCAATGACATGCTCACCGATGCCCAGTTGGGTTCCGCCAGGACCACTCAGCTGCTGACCTCATTATAGCATTGGTCCAAACATGGAAAAAAGAGCTGAATTCCAGAGTTGAGGTGAGAGTGACTGCCCTTGCCATCAAGGCAGCATCTGATCAAGCGTGGCATCAAGGAGCCCTAGTAAAATTGAAGTCAATGGGAATCAGGGGGAAAACTCTCCACTGGCTGGAGTCATACCTAGCACAAAGGAAGATGTGGTTGTTGGAGGTCAATCATCCCAGCCCCAGGACATCACTACAGGAGTTCCTCAGGGCAGTGTCCTAGGCCCAAACATCTTCAGCTGCTTCATCAATGACTTTCCCTCCATCATAAGGTCAGAAGTGGGAATGTTCGCTGATGATTGCCGTGTTCAGTTCCATTCACAACTCCTCAGAAAATGAAGCAGTCCTTGCCCGCATGCAGCAAGACTTGGACACATTCCGCCTTGGGCTGATAAGTGGCAAGTAACGTTTGCACCACAC
The DNA here is from genome assembly GCF_044704955.1 of Pristiophorus japonicus. Classification (NCBI taxonomy): domain Eukaryota; kingdom Metazoa; phylum Chordata; class Chondrichthyes; family Pristiophoridae; genus Pristiophorus; species Pristiophorus japonicus. The sequence goes on from NC_091980.1 coordinate 54,638,365, forward strand.
AACTGCCTGGCAATGACCATCTCCAACAAGCGAGAGTCTAAACACATCCCCTTGATATTCAACGGCATTATCATCACTGAATCCCCAACCATCAACAACCTGGGGGTCACCATTGTTCAGAAACTTAACTGGACTAGCCACATAAATACTGTGACTACAAGAGCAGATTAGAGACTGGGTATTCTGTGGTGAGTGCCTCACCTTCTGACTCCCCAAAACCTTTCCACCATCTACAAGACACAGAAATGTAATGGAATACTCTCCACTTGCCTGGATGAGTGCAGCTCCAATAATACAATAGCAAGAAGCTCAACACCATCCAGGATAAAGCAGCCCACTTGGTTGGCAGCCCAACCACCACCTTCAACATTCACTCCCTCCACCACTGGTGCACCGTGTCTGCAGTGTGTACCATCTACAAGATGCACTGCAGCAACTCGCCAAGGCTTATTCAGCAGCACCTCCCAAACCCATGATCTCTACCACCTAGAAAGACAAGGGCAGCAGGTGCATGGGAACACCATCACCTCCAAGTTACACACCATCCTGACTTGAAAGTATATCGCCATTCCTTCATCGTCGCTGGGTCAAAATCCTGGAACCCCCTTCCTAACAGCACTGTGGGAGTACCTTCACCACAAGGACTGCAACGGTTCAAGAAGGCAGCACACCACCTCCTTCGCAAGGGCAATTAGTGATGGCCAATAAACGCTGGTCTTGCTAGCAACATCACATCCTGCAACAAATTTTAAATCATTTTAGGTTTTTTTTTTAATCTGCTTTTTTGCCTCTCCCAGGAGATCGTATGGCTCCGGGTGGGGTGGAGTGTAAAATGTTGTGATACATGGAGTATCGCAGTTGTGAGGGGCGGACTGGTTGGGTCGGATGCTCTTTACCTGTTTGCCATTGTTCATTGTTCATAGGTTTAAATGTAACCTTCAGGGCTGCTGACCGAGGGTCGTGTGGCTCTTTGTTGGCCAGTGCGGATACGATGGGCCAAAATGGCCTCCTTCTGCACTGTAAATTTCTATGTTTCTATGTGCAGGGTTAGGGTGGGGAAGGCAGAGTGACGGGGATGTGATGAGTGGCACAACAGGAAGAGGTTGAGTGTGGCTTTGCAGTAACTCTTTGAGATCTACTGAGATCATTGAAAGCTTTGCGCCATTACAGTTTGGTTCTCCTGACGGCATCCCTGTTTTGGAAGAGCCTGGGTGCAACCCTGCACCACTGTGTAGTGCTGGTCAGTGTTTGCAGCACCTCAATGCTGTAGAAAACTGACAGCACAACTGTCAAACTAAATTTGCACATGGTCCTTTTAAGGAAACCGGCTGATGACACATTATCGAACGACATCATCAGACCGGCTTCCTTCCAATTGGCCGGGAAACACGCTGGGCGAGCTTAACAAGCACAATCACCGTAAAATCATTTTGGACAGCGAGTCGAAGCAAGCAGCGAGGTCGGGACCCGCCACCGACTTGGTTCACCCCAGGCCCGCCGAGCTTGGGGAAATCGCAGCCACTGTGTTGAGTTTTGCGTACTGAACCTCAGGAAAGATAGATTGGCCTTGGAAGGTTTACAGCACAGATTCACCTGAATTATACAAGGTATTAAATGATTAGGACAGATTGCATAAACTTAGCTTGCAATCTCCAGAGTATAGAAGTTTGAAGGATGATCTAATTGGGGTGTTTAAAATGATTAAGGGATCCGATAGGGTAAATAGAGAAAAATATGTGCGCTGGTGGGGTAGAGGTGATATCCACAACAAGAGGGCATAATTTAGGAGTGAAAACAGGAGGTATTTTTTCACACAAATAGAAAGATAGAAACATAGAAAATAGGTGCAGGAGTAGGCCATTCGGCCCTTCGAGCCTACACCACCATTCAATAAGATCATGGCTGATCATTCACCTCAGTACCCCTTTCCTGCTTTCTCTCCACACCCCTTGATCCCTTAAGCCGTAAGGACCTCATCTAACTCCCCCTTGAATATATCCAATGAACTGGCATCAACAACTCTCTGCAGTAGGGAATTCCACAGGTTAACAACTCTCTGAGTGAAGAAGTTTCTCCTCATCTCAGTCCTAAATGGCCTACGCCTTATCCTTAGACTATGCCCCTGGTTCTGGACTTCCCCAACATCGGGAACATTTTTCCTGCATCTAACCTGTCCAGTCCCATCAGAATTTTATATGTTTCTATGAGATCCCTTCTCATCCTTCTAAACTCCAGTGAATACAGGTCTGTCGATCCAGTCTCTCCTCATATGTCAGTCCTGCCATCCCGGGAATCAGTCTGGTGAACCTCTGCTGCACTCCTTCAATAGCAAGAAGGACTTCCTCAGATTAGGAGACCAAAACTGAACACAATATTCCAGGTGAGGCCTCACTAAGGCCCTGTACAACTGCAGTAAGACGTCCCTGCTCCTATACTCAAATCCCCTGGCTATGAAGGCCAACATATCATTTACCTTCTTCACCACCTGCTGAACCTGCATGCCAACTTTCAATGACTGATGTACCATGACATCCAGGTCTAGCTGCACCTTCCCTTTTCCTAATCTGCCACCATTCAGATAATATTCTGCCTTCGTGTTTTTGCCACCAAAGTGGATAACCTCACATTTATCCACATTATACTGCATCTGCCACGCGTTTGCCCACTCACCTAACCTGTCCAAGTCACCCTGCAGCCTCTTAGCGTCCTCCTCACAGCTCACACTGCCACCCAGCTTCGTGTCATCTGCAAACTTGGAGATATTACACTCAATTCACTCATCTAAATCATTAATGTATATTGTAAATAGCTGGGGTCCCAGCACTGAGCCCTGCAGTACCCCACTAGTCACTGCCTGTCATTCTGAAAAAGACCTGTTTATCCCGACTCTCTGCTTCCTGTCTGCCAATCAGTTCTCTATCCACATCAGTACATTACCTCCAATACCATGTGCTTTAATTTTGCACACCAATCTCTTGTGTGGGACCTTGTCAAAAGCCTTTTGAAAGTCCAAATACACCACATCCACTGGTTATCCCTTGTTCACTCTACCAGTTACATCCTCAAAAAATTCTTGAAGATTTGTCAAGCAGGATTTCCCTTTCATAAATCCATGCTGACTTGGGCCGATCCCGTCACTGCTTTCCAAATGTGCTGCTATTTCATCTTTAATAATTGATTCCAACATTTTCCCCACTACCGGTTAGGCTATAATTACCCATTTTCTCTCTCCCTCCTTTCTTAAAAAGTGGTGTTACATTAGCTACCCTCCAGTTCATAGGAGCTGATCCAGAGTCGATAGACTGTTGGAAAATGATCACCAATGCATCCACTATTTCTAGGGCTACTTCCTTAAGTACTCTGGGATGCAGACTATCAGGGATTTATCGGCCTTCAATCCCATCAATTTCCCTAACACAATTTCCCGCCTAATAAGGATTTCTTTCAGTTCCTCATTCTCACTAGACCCTCGGTCCCCTAGTATTTCCGGAAGGTTATTTGTGTCTTCCTTCGTGAAGACGTAACCAAAGTACTTGTTTAACTGGTCCGCCATTTCTTTGTTCCCCATTTTAAATTCACCTGAATCTGACTGCAAGGGACCTATGTTTGTTTTCACTAATCTTTTTCTTTTCACATATCTATAGAAGCTTTTGCAGTCAGTTTCCTCTCATACTCTATTTTCCCCCTCCTAATTAAACCCTTTGTCCTCCTCTGCTGTATTGCAAAATTCTCCCAGTCCTCAGGTTTTTCTGGCCAATTTATATGCCTCTTCCTTGGATTCATCACTATCCTTAATTTCTCTTCTTGAGCTACCTTCCCCATTTTATTTTTACTCCAGACAGGGATGTACAATTGTTGAAGTTCATCCATGTGATCTTTAAATGTTTGCCATTGCCTATCCACCGTCAACCCTTTAAGTATCGCTCGCCAGTCTATTCCAGCCAATTCACGTCTCATACCATCGAAGATACCTTTCCTTAATTCAGGACCCTAGTCTCTGAATTAACTGTGTCACTCTCCACCTTAATAAAGAATTCTACCATATTATGGTCACTCTTCCCCAAATGGCTTCGCACAACAAGATTGCTAATTAGTCCTTTCTCATTGCAAACACCCAGTCTAGGATGGCCAGCTCTCCTGGCCAGTTGGTTCCTCGACATATTGGTCTAGAAAACCATCCCTAATACACTCCACAAAATCCTCCTCCACCGCATTGCTACCAGCTTGGTTAGCCCAATCAAAATGTAGATTAAAGTCACCCATGATAACTGCTACTGATAAATGGTACTGAAAATCTGGAACTCTCTCCCCAAAAGGCTGTGATTGCTGGACTAATTGAAATTTTAAGGACTGTTATCGACAGATTATAGTTGGATTCGGGTATCAAGGAACAAAGGCAGGTGAATGGAGCTGAGCTACAGATCAGCCTAATTGAATGGTGGAAGAGGTTTGGAGGACTGAATGACCTACTCCTGTTCCTATGTAAAGAAAAAAAATGGACACTGAGCCAAAGAAACTGATAGTAGGAAGAGTCACCAAAAGTTTGGTCAAAGCGGTGAGCGTTAAAGAAGGTCTTTAAGGAGGAGAGAGAGAGGCAGAGGGGTTTAGGGAAGAAATTGTATGTGTATGGCCTGCAGGGCTGAAGATGCTCCCAATGTTGAAAATAAACCAAATGGGTTAACCCCTGTATTTTAACACTGTAGACAAAGGTGTGTGATGTGGATGCATAAAGGATTCATCAGCTAATATTGCTAACAGTAATCTCCAGGTGATAATAAAACCAGGAATAGCTTTAGGATGGTGCATGATCTCAGCTGTAAACGGTCATCAGGAGCTGCACAGCAAAGGCCAAGGAAACAGTCGGAATAGTGATGCAAGTGTCACCCTCCAAAATGAACCGAAGAGTCACACCAATAAAATCCACAGAGCAAGTCACTAGTACTTACCTTCTCAGATGGGAAACCATGTGCAATTAGAGGGATTTAATGAGAGACAATAAATAAAACAATGTGGCAAAAATATAAATGATGGCCCTGAAAGTGCAATCCCCCTGACAGAGTACGCCGTTGTAATCCATTTCAAAGGCCCCACAACGTCTGGATTTCCGGGGGAACTTACACATGCACGAAATCAGGAACTTGCGATCTGTCAAGGTACACCGTGACAGAACATCCGAGCCATATAGAAAATCAGTATTGCTGGCGTAGTGTTGGACTATTTGCCCAACAACTGCGCAGCAATTGCCTACGATACTCTTACGGCTGGTAATAGCAGTTGTAGGGCCTGTTTGCATCAACATAAGCCTTAAGTTAAACATTTAAAAATAATGATGCACATACACTTTAAATTAGTTTATGCAAGTATTGGTCCAGATTAAGATGTTTAAAATTATTTATCAATGATTGAGAATGGTGCATTGAAGGGACTTACAAATAAAATTGAAATTGAGTACATTTATATTTATTAGAATTGTGTGATTTGTAGAATTATTTGGGGATTCCATTGCATATCATTAGGGGATTCCCTTTGTAAATGATTGCAATCGAATCCTCCTTTGTGATTGGAGGACTGAGCCCACGTGATCCCTGCATCCCTGGGATCTGTGGCCTTTATATTGATGTGTGCCTGGAAGCGCGAGACTGGAACTCTCCATAGCCTAGGATCCTGGAGTTAGGTTCAGATTTGTTTCGCAGGTCGGAGGTGTACTCCGGAAGTCTGCCTCCGACCGCAATTTCTACCCTGATAATTTTAGGTTAGCAGTATCCTTCTAACAAACTTAGCGAAGAAAATGAGTGTGTGAGGAGTTGTTAAGTTTTGCTGATGATGGAGATCAGCAGCCAGGATCTCCCAATTTGACCTGAAGATCCTGGAAGAGGGTGTTTCAAACTGTATAAATTGACATTCCTTGAAGTCCCTGGAGGACTTAGTCAGCAAATCCTGAAAATCCCCTGGGAGGACAGGTGCACCAACATCATCGACCAGGCTAACATCCCCAGTATTGAAGCACTGACCACACTCGATCAGCTTCGCTGGGCAGGCCATATAGTTCACATGCCAGATACGAGACTCCCTAAGCAAATGCTTTATGCGGAGCTCCTTCATGGTAAACAAGCCAAAAGAGGACAGCGGAAACATTATAAGGACACCTTCAAAGCCTCCCTGGTAAAGTGCGACATCACCACTGACACCTGGGAGACCCTGGCCGAAGACCGCCCGAGGTGGCGAAAGTACATCTGGGAGGGCGTTGAGCTCTTCGAGTCTCAACGCGAAGAGCATGAAGAGGCCAAGTGCAGGCAGCGGAAGGAGCGCGCGGCAAACCAGCCCCACCGGCCCCTTTCCTCAACGAATGTCTGTCCCACCTGTAACAGAGTCTGTGGCTCTTGTATCGGACTGTTCAGCCATCAAAGAACTCACTTTTGGAGTGGAAGCAAGTCCTCCTCGATTCCGAGGGACTGCCTATGATGATGAGTTAGCAGTGCTGCAAGGATAGGCCACAGCACCTGGCTTTCTGAATTACTCTGCATTGGGGTGTCCAGCAGGCATACCGAATAGAAAAAGAGGGAGATTGGAAGCTGGGAACATTCCTCCCACCTCATTTGCATAGTTCAACTGGCCTGTACCTACTACAAGCACATCCCAAATTCACCTCTGCCCCCACACATGGAAATGCTAGCATGATATAAAAGGGCCAGTGAACTGACGAACCAGGCCCCCGCTGTTTGTACTGACCTTTGCACCTAAAATAATGGGCATTCCCCAGGTCTAAGGCTCTGAAAAATTGGCCATCCTATGTGCAAAGTAATCTAAGACAGCATACCCAGAGCAAACTATAGATCTGTTTACTGTCTCTAGATGTACATGTAGGATTTCCACTACACACCCATGTTACTTCAGAAAACCGTTAATATCAGCCACTTTCAAAAGATACAAATCTATCAAACAGATTTATTCACAGATATAGCCATTTACAGAAGCAAGCAGTAACAGAGAGTTGTTAAAAACAATACAAAAACACAGCAGCTTTGAACCAGTTTATGAAAGGAGTAAACAGACAGGCCTGCCAGTTACATTCCTTTCATTGGCTTTCTGGGCAGATCTCACCATTAAAAATATGAATAAAGTGATTTTTTAAAGCGGAATAACTAGCTGGTCCTGGTCCGATCTCAGAATGATGTAAGTTTCCCATCTATGGAATGCACCTTGCCCTCATGTTTATTGCAGCTGGGCCAAAATCACAACCAGCTCGTACATTAGAAGTAAAAACAGAAAATGGTGGAAAAACTCAGCAGGTCAGGCAACATCTGTGGAGAGAGAAATAGAGTAAACGTTTCAGGTCGATGACCTTTCACAGATGCTGCCTGATCGGCTGAGTATTTGCACCATTTTCTGTTTTTATTTCAGATTTCCAGCATCCGCAATATTTTGCTTTTTTACATCGGAAGTGTTGTTGGGTCATTTGCACCTCCCATTAGCGACCCCAGAGGGCACTAATGGGGCACAAATAACTTTTTGTCCGGGTGGGACGCCGCTAATGACTCCCCCTAAATTCAGCAGGAGTTTAGCGGCAGCGGCGGTAACCCGTAGCGCCCTGCTCCGGCGGTGACGACATCATCACTGTGCACAGTGCCCCATTAGCACCCCAGACCTTAAGTTGGGTCTAACCCCTTGAAGCTGCACCAGGCTATGCCACCGACAGCTTCAGGGTGCACATATAGTGCGGCCAGCCGCTCGCGGGGCGCAAGTTAAAGGGGAGGTGTGGGCCATTACAAAACAAATCCACCAATTTTGCCGAGCACCCCATTGGCGCTTTGAACGAGAGATCCATGCCGCGATTGGTCAGCCTGGCACGCTGTCTTACATGGCTTTATTTTCTGTACTTCATGCAGATCCAGAAGAAGAGAAGTCTATCTCCCAGGACGCAGTTGCAGATGTTATTTTGAGGATGCTATCTTTTTAAAAAGAAATTTGCTGCGTGTGGCTGTGCATGCGCAATATCTTCCAGCGACAGCAGCTGGTGAGCGACCTGCATGGGACCTCCCGATTGGTGCGCAGCTGCAGACTTTACGAGAAATCTTGCCCAGGGGAGTAAGTGAGTACTTTGCATCGGGGTTTACCGAGGAAGAGGACTTTGCCAAAGCTATGGTAAACAAGGAGATTGCCGGGATACTGGATACTTAAAGTACTTAAAATAGATACGTCACCGATCTGGATGGGATGTATCCTAGGTTGCTGGTGGAAGTAAGGGTAGAAATTGCAGAGGTGCTGGCCACAATCTTCCAATCCTCCTTAGATACAGGGGTGATTCAAAAGGACTGGAAGATTGCAATGGTAATATTTCTTTCCTTATGTTAGACAAACGGTTACCTGAATTACCAGGAATCAATGCTGATGTTAGCATTGGTAGTGGTTTGCTAACATTCTGTTCTTTGTGACTTTGTTAAGTAATTGTGCTATCAGGGCAGAATAACCTTGAGTAACAAAGTAAAGCTAAACACTTCAAATGGAGATCATCTGGAACCTTTACTAACAAGCTGATAAAGTTGCCTGGTATTATAGTTCTTTTGTTATGAATATATAAGCATATTGAAATTAGTAAGTGATCTCTCAATGTCCCTATGCTTAGTAAACTAATGCTGTAGGCAACCCCCATCTATTGTTATGATCCAATGCCCTCCCTCAAGTCATAACTATCATTCAAAATCAATCAAGATTTCTTTTGAAAGATTCTGTAAGGTCAGATCTCTTTGAATAAATCTGTGTCATATTCCATTCTTTGTTTAAGCATTCTGTAGTGTGCCAGATTGCCTCCTCCTCCTATTTTCCACTAATAACTTCTCTTATCCCATTTCTCCCAAAAAATGAACTTGCTTGGCTCGATGGAGTAACAATCTTCAACTACAGTCATATCAGGTAACTTGTCAATTCATTTGTAATCTCTAAAATACTCCACGGCGTTGCTCTAGCCCTTCTGATCCACACTTCCTGTCTTATTTCTAAGTGGGAATATTCTGCAATCCAATCAAACTACTACTGATCATTAATGAATGACATATAAATCGTGACAACATTCAGAACTTTAAAATAAATAAATATTGTACAAAACAATACAAATTATCCTTTGCACTCTAGCATCAATAAGGGTGCTTATAACAATATAACATTTCTAATTAATGCAAAACAGGTGTAGTTGTTATGCTCATACACAGATATAAAATATTACAGCAAAAAAATTAAAATGTAAAGTATTACTGGTCGATTACCCATGGTAATGCACATGGTACGTCAGGGAGTGCAGTCACTCCCTTACCTGTCTCTGATGTCTTTATGTTTCTGTTTCTCTGTCTTTCCTCTTCCGCTTCTGTCTCTTTCTCTTCTCTTCTGCTACTCTTTCCTTGCTTCTCTTTGCTTCTCTCTCTGCAGACTTCTGCTTCTCTCCATTTTGTTCTTTTCTTTTTTCCAGCTTGGACGTGTGGGTGCCATGGTGTGGTGTGGTTTTGAAAGACATGACCAATGGCTGCAGGTTGCATTTTGGTTGGAGATTGTGAGGAGAGTATAGGCGGCACAGACACGATGGGCCGAATGGCCTCCTTCTGTGCCGTCATTTCTCTGATTCTGTGATTAAATGAAGAAAGGCACACTCTGTCTGTCTCTCACATCCTTCTCTCACCCTCTGTCTTTCATGTCTGCTCTCGCTCTGCCTCTTTGCTTAATATACTTTCTAAGATTTATAGAGTATGAAGCAAAAGCTACAACAGGTATGTTTAAGAACTATGGGCTCAATTTTCCCCAAAGCTTTTTTTTGACGTACTTGAAGAGTTACGCCTGTTTTTTGGGGGCCCAAGTACGCCAAAAAAAAATGTTCTAAGTTTCCCCGTTGGATTTCTTCATTTTGGCGTGGCCTAACCTGTCCTTTAATTTTGGGGGTGGAGCCTTGATCTGCGCCAAAATGATTGGGTTGCCACAGTAACCAGAGACACAGTGCGAGCTGAGGCTGCAAAGTGAAACATACAGCCAGCTCCCAACACATTAAAACACATTGCATCAATTTAAAAACACATTAAATACATTGCATCAACTTAAAAGCACATTAAAATATATTGCAGCAACTTACCTCCAATTATTAAAGCTGATGTGGTCTCCCGCCCCTAGCCCAGACTGAAGGGCTTGTCGGTGCGCTCTCTTGCCCCTAGCCCTGGCCGAAGGGCTTGCTGGTCCGCTCCCCCGCCCTTAGCCCTGGCCAAGGAGCTAGCCGGTCTGCTCCTCCGCCCCTAGGCCAGGTAGAGTGGCCTCCTGGTCCACTCCCCCGCCGCATCCCAGGCTGAATGGCCTCCTCCCTCCTGGTCCCCGCACCTTATTACACCCGAAAGGCTTCCCCCCACCCGCTCACCCTCCCCCATCTCTCTCTTCACCCACACCCTTCCCCCTCTCCCCCACCGCCTCCACGCCCTCCCCTGCACCTCTTTCTCCCCATCTCTCTTACCTTTCCTGCTGCTGCTGTCCGGGCATCTGCTGTACTTACCTGCGCGATTTCCTTACCTGCGCCGATTTTTTTAACTCTAGGGAAGGTTGTTCTGTCGAGGCCATTTACGCTGGCCTAAGAAGAACTGGAGTAACTCCCAGCTGGCCAAACTTGCCTAAATGACCAGAATTGGCACGGGTGGCAGGTTACGCCCCGTTTGGCTGAAAAAAAACTAACCTAAAAAACAATTATAACTAACTGAGCTCCGCTGGTGCAAATTGATCGGGGAAACTGTGGTTTTTTAAACTTAAGCCAAAAAAAGCCTGCTCCAATAAAACGGCGCAAATCACTGGGGAAAATTGAACCCTATATCCTTATTTTTCACATTCACACAGCCACAGACAGACGCAGAGGGGATAATTTTACCAGCCCCTGCCCGGTGGAAACTGAGTGGGGCCAGTTAAAATGGAGAGGGTCAATTACCAGCTCTGTTCTCGCTCCACGAGGATTTTAATGCCATTGTTTTTGGCAGGAACCTCATCCATGAATGTGAATCATGGTCCTGTTGTGTCAGTATGACCCCGATTGCCTTTAACTGTGGTCTGAGCAGGTTGCCCACCACATAAGTCCCATTCAGTAAAAGCTGCTTGGAAGTCAGCAAAGACCACAAAAAAGTAAGTGTTAAACTTTTGTTTGGAAGGCCAAGACCAACAGTGCTCTTCTGGGCCCCACAAGGAGAGTCACAGACTCTGCTGCTTCAGACTCCCCGCCTCATCTTCCCATTTGTAAATCTGGAAAACCACCCCCCAGCCACGCCACCCCCCACCTCCCCCCCATCACACCTCAGCCACACCACCCCACCCCACCCAGCCACGCCACCCCCCACCTCCCCCCCATCACACTTCAGCCACATCACCCCCCAACCAGGCCACCCCCCACCTCCCCCCATCACACCTCAGCCACATCACCCCCCCAACCAGGCCACCCCCCATCACACCTCAGCCACATCACCCCCCCCCCCAACCATGCCACCCCCCAGCCATACCAGCCCCCCCACCCAGCCACGCCACCCCCCACCTACGAATCCCATCTTCAGCAACCCTCCTGCCCAGGAACTCAACCTCAGGAGCCAAAAACACACATTTAGACTTCTTGAGTCGCAGGCCTACCCAGTCCAGGCGTAGCACCTCCTCCAGGTTGTGGAGGTGTTCCTCGGTGTCACGACCGGTGATGAGGATGTTGTCCTGAAATATGATTGTTCCAGGAATGGATTTGAGCAGGCTTTCCATGTTTCTTTGAAAAATCGTGGCCGCTGATCGAATGCCAAACGGACACCTGTTGTAAACAAACAGTCCCTTGTGCGTGGTGATGGTGGTCAGTAGTTTAGATTCGTCGGCCAGTTCCTGGATCATGTAGGCTGAAGTGAGATCCAACTTGGTGAACAGCTTGCCGCCTGCCAGCATGGCAAAAAGGTCCTCCACTCTCGGGAGCGGGTATTGGTCTTGTAGGGACACCCGGTTGATAGTGGCCTTGTAGTCGCCACAGATCCTGACCGAGCCATCCGCTTTTAGGACGGGAACAATTCAACGGGCAAGATGATGCCCTCGCTCAGCAACCGGTCCAACTCGCTCTCAATTTTCTCCCACATCACATACGGCACCACTCTGGCTTTGTGGTGCACTGGTCTGGCGTCCGGGGTGATGCGTGTCACTACTTTGGTACCTTTGAACGTACCGACGCCAGGTTGAAATAGTGATTCAAATTGCTGTAGGACCTGTGAGCATGAACTTCGCTCCACACATGACATGGCGTGCACATGCCCCATTTCCAGTTCATCTCAGCTAACCAGCTCCTCCCCAACAGTGCAGGACCATTGCCCGGGACAATCCAGAGCGGCAGCCGGTTCACTGATCCATTGTGTGTGACCACCAACATTGCACTGCCTAGCACTGGAATGATTTCTTTGGTGTACGTCCATAATTGCTTCTCAATTTGGGTTTGCTGGCTTTGAGTGGCCACAGCTTTTCGAATTGTTGAACACTCATGAGTGACTGGCTGGCCCCCGTGTCCAGCTCCATGCATACAGGGATGCCGTTTAATAGGACTTTCATCATCATGGGTGGCGTTTTGGTATATGAGCTGTGAATGTTTGCCACACGAACTCGCTGAACTTCAGCGTCCATTGATTTGCCCCAAGCGTCATCCTGCCTCGCAGACCCCTCATCTGGTTCATCCACCTCATATACTAGCTGGTTACAGGCTTTCTGCACATTTTGGCTAAATGGCCAGTGAGGTTACAATTTCTGCAGACGAACTGTTGAAACCTGCAAGTCCTGGCAGCATGTCTGTCCCCACACCTCCAGCATGAACTGAGATTCCCATTGTTGTGAACAAAGGAGCTGTTACAAGGCATTCCTCGCTGATTGTCCCTTTGACTGCTCTTGAGCACCCTGTTAGTGGGTGTCAATGGCCCCATCCCGGGCCGCATTGTCCACCGGGGGGGGCGTAAATGTCCGTTCAGCCTGCCATTGTCTCTGTTGGAGATTTACTCTTGGGTCTATTGCTGCCTGTGGTGTGTCGAACTGCCCTTGCCTGCCTGTGGGGCTCTGTGTCGCATTTATGATATTGACTCCCTGATCCATCGCCACGTTGGAGGCAGAATTGTGCGCGTATATTATCTTGGTTTCCTCCTCCCATAGAAACATAGAAACATAGAAAATAGGTGCAAGAGTAGGCCATTCGGCCCTTCTAGCCTGCACCGCCATTCAATGAGTTCATGGCTGATCATGCAACTTCAGTACCCCATTCCTGCTTTCTCGCCATACCCCTTGATCCCCCGCCATAAAAGTCTGAGTCATCAACGCCACTGCTTCCAAGGTCAAGTCCTTGGTCTCAATTAGCTTTCTGAAAATCCCAGCATGACCGATGCCCTCAATAAAGAAATCCCTTAACATCTCCCCCCTGCAGGCGTCTGTGAACTTACAGAGGCTGGCCAAGCGCTGGAGGTCCGCAGCGAAATCCGGTATGCTCTGTCCTTCCCGACGTCGGTGGATATAGAATCTGTGTCAGGCCATGTGTACACTGCTCGCCGGTTTGAGTTGCTCACCGATTAGTTTGCTGAGCTCTTCAAAGATTTTGTCCGCCGGCTTCTCGGGTGCTAGCAGGTCTTTCATGAGCGCGTAAGTCTTAGATCCACAGCTGGTCAGCAGATGAGCCCTTCGCTTGTCAGCCGCTGTGTCTCCCAGCCAGTCCTTCATGACAAAACTCTGCTGAAGCCTCTCAATGAAATCGTCCCAGTCCTCACCAACACAGTACCGTTCATCTGTGCTGCTGGTGGCCATTCTCGTGAGTCGTTGATTCCCGTTTCTCGTCGCCAATGTAAAGTCCTTACACAATACCACAAATCCACACGAGGCACATTCTATGGACAAGGTCACTCCATGACCTGAACCTTTACTCACAGGACCAAGAAGTGATGACCCTGCGTGGGACCTCCCTTTATATACCTGGATGACCAGGTGAGGAGTGTCTTCCACAAGTTCACCCCCTGTGGTCAAGGTGTGCATTTCTTATGTATATACAGTATTGCAGTGTTGTTACATAAAGGTTACACACATGATAGCCTTCATAGCGAGAGGATTCGAGTATAGGAGCAGGGAGGTCTTACTGCAGTTGTTCAGGGCCTTGGTGAGGCCACACTTTGAATATTGTGTACAGTTTTGGTCTCTTAATCTGAGGAAGGACATTCTTGCTATTGAGGGAGTGCAGTGAAGGTTCAATAGACTGATTCCCGGGATGGCAGTACTGACATATGAAGAAAGTTTGGATCGACTAGGCTTATATTCACTGGAATTTAAAAGAATGAGAGGGGATCACATGGAAACATATAAAATCCTGACTGGACTGGACAGGTTAGATGCAGGAAGAATGTTCCCGATGTTGGGGAAGTCCAGAACCAGGGGTAACAGTCTAAAGATAAGGGATAAGCCATTTAGGACCGAGATGAGGAGAAACTTCTTCACTCAGAGAATTGTGAACCTGTGAAATTCTCTACCACAGAAAGTTGTTGAGGCCAGTTCATTAGATATATTCAAAAGGGAGTTAGATGTGGCCCTTACAGGTAAAGGGATCAAGGGGTATGGCGAGAAAGCAGGAAGGGGGTACTGAAGTTTCATGTTCAGCCATGAACTCATTGAATGGCGGTGCAGGCTAGAAGGGCTGAATGGCCTGCTCCTGCACCTATTTTCTATGTTTCTATGTTTCTAAGACATTGGGGGTTATTTTGGCCAAAGGGTGAAAACAGGCACATAATTGGGTGCAGTGAGAATAAAACTTTTTAATGTCCAAATTTAGCATGCAATTTTAGTCATAATCGTTGATGACCATAATTTGAATTTGCATGGAGGTGCTAACTAGAAACCTGCTGGTTTAGCACTCAAGTCTTGATTACACACAATTTTCGTGGAGCTCCTCCAACCCACTTCCACTGAAGGTGTGCTGTGGCTGGCCAAAGCAGTATGTTGCAGGATGGCTCAGGGATAGAGTGAGTACAGGTTCTCGAATATAGCACTGAAGGTCCAAGTGGAGGAGGTCCAGAGGAGGAGGGATGTTCTATACCCACAGGGGGGGGGGAAGGATGACATCTCATCCTCCTCGCCCTTCTGTCCCTCTTTCATGCAGCAGTTGGTGCTGCATTGTCTGGTCTCATGTCCTCCTCCCGTTCCTTGCCCAGACCAAGGGGACCCCTAGCAAGATGCCCATGACCAAGCACACCATTTCTCCTCATGATTCCTATAAGGTGTCCAATAAGCTGGAGTAGCATGGCACTCTTGGACTCTTTTTAGGTGAAGTTCTCGGAGAGTTTCCAGAATAAATGTTGCTCAAGTGTTGCAGAAGTCTTGACAAAGTGTCCCAGAAAGTCTCCTGATGTGTTTCAGAGGTCCTCTTCACAGCTTAAGCAGCAATGATCATGAAATGGTGAGTATCCCTTTAAGTAGCGCTTGAAATCAACATCAATGCTGTGTTTACTCCCAAACATCTGGTCGCTGTTAGAAGAGGGCATTAGTTGAAGTGCAACTACCAAAATGCCGTGTAGCCGTTTTAATGAGTGCCAGCAGGCATTTTAAGTGTCATTTTAAATGTTTCACCAACTACTTAACAAGTCTCCAGGCGGCTGTTCCTAGCGCAATCTTCAATTCCTTTACTAAGGTGGCGTCTTGCGTGAAACGCATGCAAAACTGGCATTTCAGCTTAAGACCCCATCTTGGCTACTTGTTTACCTCTTTAGCACCTAAAGTATTCAGTAAAATTAGCTCCCACTTCCTTTGACAGGATGTTACTAGAATGATACAGTTCATAGAAGTAGATCCCACCTGGGGGCCTAGGTCTGGGTCACAGCTTGAACCCCTCCAAGACAGATCTTCCAAAATGTTTATTTGTTTGATATTATTGGTTCCTTTACATAACTGCCGGGATCGCTGCCCAAGGATTCTCAGTCCCTTTCTCTCTAATATTCTTGTTGATGCCTGGCCACCACATGGATATTTGTGTCATCTCCTGGCACTTCTCCAATCTTGCTTTCCCTCATGGATTCTGTCAAGAATCTTGGTCTTCCTCATAAATCCTTTTTCAGTATGTAATAAATAAGATCGCATGGCACTATTTTGAAGAAAACAATAGATTTTTCAATTACGTTTTGGACCTCTTTCAACAAATAAAACAGATTATCGGGTCATTATCATATGATGATTTTGTAGGACCATATTGTACACGAATTGAATGCTGCGTTTCCTTTTGAGTCATCGTCAACATCTTCACCAAGGCGTACGAAAGCATGGGCCTGACACTAAACATCCCTAAGACAAAGGTCCTCCACCAACCTGACCCCGCCACACATCACTGCCCTGTTATCAAGATCCACGGCATGGCCCTGGACAACGTGGACCACTTTCCAGACCTCGGGAGCCTACTATCAGCAAAGGCAGACATCGACGACGAGGTTCAACACTGTCTCCAGTGCACCAGCGCAGCCTTTGGCCGCCTGAGGAAGAGAGTGTTTGAAGATCAGGCCCTCAAATCTGGCACCAAGCTTATGGTCTACAGGGCTGGAGTGATACCCGCTTTCCTGGATGGCTCAGAGACGTGGACCATATACAGTAGACACCTCAAATTGCTGGAGAAATACCACCAACGATGTCTCCGCAAGACCCTGCAAATCTCCTGGGAGGATAGACACACCAAAGTTAGTGTTCTCAACCAGGCCAACATCCCCAGCATCGAAACATAGAAACATAGACATAGAAACATAGAAAATAGGTGCAGGAGCAGGCCATTCAGCCCTTCTAGCCTGCACCGCCATTCAATGAGTTCATGGCTGAACATGAAACTTCAGTACCCCCTTCCTGCTTTCTCGCCATACCCCTTGATCCCCCGAGTAGTAAGGACTTCATCTAACTCCCTTTTGAATATATTTAGTGAATTGGCCTCAACTACTTTCTGTGGTAGAGAATTCCACAGGTTCACCACTCTCTGGGTGAAGAAGTTTCTCCTCATCTCGGTCCTAAATGGCTTACCCCTTATCCTTAGACTGTGACCCCTGGTTCTGGACTTCCCCAACATTGGGAACATTCTTCCTGCATCTAACCTGTCTAAACCCGTCAGAATTTTAAACGTTTCTATGAGGTCCCCTCTCATTCTTCTGAACTCCAGTGAATACAAGCCCAGTTGATCCAGTCTTTCTTGATAGGTCAGTCCCACCATCCCGGGAATCAGTCTGGTGAATCTTCGCTGCACTCCCTCAATAGCAAGAATGTCCTTCCTCAAGTTAGGAGACCAAAATTGTACACAATACTCCAGGTGTGGCCTCACCAAGGCCCTGTACAACTGTAGCAACACCTCCCTGCCCCTATACTCAAATCCCCTCGCTATGAAGGCCAACATGCCATTTGCTTTCTTAACCGCCTGCTGTACCTGCATGCCAACCTTCAATGACTGATGTACCATGACACCCAGGTCTCTTTGCACCTTCCCTTTTACTAATCTGTCACCATTCAGATAATAGTCTGTCTCTCTGTTTTTACCACCAAAGTGGATAACCTCACATTTATCCACATTATACTTCATCTGCCATTCATTTGCCCACTCACCTAACCTATCCAAGTCACTCTGCAGCCTCATAGCATCCTCCTCACAGCTCACACTGCCACCCAACTTAGTGTCATCCGCAAATTTGGAGATACTACATTTAATCCCCTCGTCTAAATCATTAATGTACAATGTAAACAGCTGGGGCCCCAGCACAGAACCTTGCGGTACCCCACTTGCCTCTTCAGTGTCACGTCAGAGAGAAAGTGCCTTCAGTTTTTCCTGATTAATAAACCGGCTCAAAGGAAAGAACATTTGATAACATTGTTACTGGAACAACCGTAGTAGAAGATTTCTGTGAGCTCAAAGTAACTTGTAGTTATTAACCATTATTCCATAATTTTTGAGATTGCTCATTTGTTGGATATAACAGGGCTGATTTTACAAATGCTTTTTCATGAGACTCTGCACCTGGAATATGCTTTCAGAAAATCAGTCCTTACAGGTGATCAGGTTTTTGGAAAGCTTAGAAATATGATTATTCATTAGGGTATAACAATAATGTAACATCATTTATGTTTACAGGGCTTTGAGGTCTAAGTATGACTTTGTATATACCATTACTGGTGTTGATTATCCACAAGTTAAAGCAAATGCTCAGAGGATTGTGCAAACTGCAAAAAAGAATTCTGAAGCAAAAGAACCCTTTTCTAGTGTCACAGTTACAGAGCTACTACAATTGCACTGACAAAGAAGCTAAAGAGACTCTCCGGCAGTTTTCTAATCAGCAATATTCAGTTAGTGTACTTCTAGAGCTAACGCCTGTTGATTATGCAAAGATCAATTTCATGTGGAGTAAGTTTGGGAAGTTCTGAAACATGAATTGCAATTATTGAACTCTAGGATTATATATAAGGGCCTATTTTCCACTAGTGTATTCACAGAGCCCACCCACACGTTCCATGAGCAAGCCTTGCTGAATCGGGCAAGAAAGCCTGAATGCCAAATTCACAAGGAAATGAAGGAGGTGGAGGAGGAAGAAATACATAAGCAAATACGTGAACTAAGTAAAGGACACAGAATAATAATCATGGGAGATTTTAACTACTCCCAAATAAACTGACAAGAAGAGATGGCGTAAGGGGTATAGGGATTGGAGTTTTTACAATGTGTGCAGAATTCCTTTCCCATCCAGCATGTAAAATGCCCAACAAGAGAGGGAGCACAGTTGTATCTAGTGATGGGAAATAAACCAAAACAAATAAGAGAAGTAAGCATAAGAGGAACATCTTGGCAATAGGGATCACAACATAACAAGGTTTAAGGTAAAGATTGAGCAGGACATAAGTAAAAAAAACATGGCAATAAATTGGGAAATAAAGCTGATTTTAAAGGGATGAGAATGGAACTAGAGAAAATAAACTGGAAACATTTACTGACAAAGAAATAGGCTGTCAGTGATAAACATTTAAACAGTGATCAATAGAGTCCAGGAGAATTATATTCTACTAAAAAGCAAGAAAAAACTAGCCAGTAATAACACACCATGGATGAATAAAGAAATAAGGGCAAAATTGAAATCAAAGACAAAGGCATACACTCACGATATAGATAACAAAGGAGGATGACAAAAGGGAATGCAAAAAGGTTAGGAAAGAAGTCAAAAAAATAATTAGGAAGGTAAAGAGAAAGTACAAAATTAAATTATCAATAAATATAAAAAGAAATAGTAAAATGTTCTACAGACACATAAATAACAAAAGAAAAATCAGGAAAGGAATAGGGCCATTAAGGGATACAACAACAACAACTTGTATTTATATAGCGCCTTTAACATAGTAAAACGTCCCAAGGCGATTCACAGGAATATTATAAGACAAAAAATTTGACCCCGAGCCACATAAGGAGAAATTAGAGCTGATGACCAAAAGCTTGGTCAAAGAGGTAGGTTTTAGGGAGAGTCTTAAAGGAGGAAGGAGAGGTAGATAGGCAGAGAGGTTTAGGCAGGGAATTCCAGAGCTTAGGGCCTAGGCAACAGAAGGCACGGCCACCAATCGTTGAGCAATTATAATCAGCAAAGATATTTATTCATCCATGGTTGTCATTACTGGCTAGTTTGTTCTTGCTTTTTAGTAGCACTTCAGAGGAATTTCGCAGGCAGCCTACAAAATATCCACACTGTTACACCAGAAGCTATGGCCTGGATATCTGACTTAGAGTTTGACATTTGATTTGCTTTGCTATTACTGTATGAAAGACATCATCGAATATATTTCTCCAGGACTCTATTTAATGTTTCCCACTGATGGTCTATACACACGATAACTCACAGGTAATGACAGTGAAATGGAAGAAAAGTTAAATAATTACTTTGCCTTAGTATATACCAGGGAGACTAACTTGGTGGGTATGACATTAGAAGAGATCAAAAAAGATATAGGGCTGGATTTTCATCTCGTTGCCGTCTGTTTTTGCCCCAGAGGGGCGGCAATGGCGGCGGTGAGTGCCTGTGGGCGGGCGGCCAGTTTCCAACGCCCCGCCAGGGTTTTCGGGGCCGGGTTCGGGGGGGTCGCGGGGCATTACCACCTGGAAGAGGTGAGCTGGTATGCAATGCCCCTGGTTGCGACACCGGCTCAATATTTGGCTCCTGCCCGACCCATAGCATTGCGTAGAGCGCCGTGCTGGGACCGCCTGCAGCAGCTGTAGTGAGGTAGGTAATGTCGACCTCAGGTAAGTGTAATTGTTTGTTATTGTATTTTTTTTGCGATTTATTTTGTGGTGGTGTGAGTTACTTATTGGGAATGTTTTGGTGGATATTTTTCAGGTTTATTTTCTCCCCAGGCCCCTCTTTGAGCGCTCCCAGGTTGGCTCTTTAGCTTGGGATTTTCACATGCTCAGCCGGCCTAGCACCCTAAGAGAAAATGCAACGCCTCTTTTAGTGTTCCACTCCACACTCAGGGCACAGCTGCCCAATTTTGTTGACTGAGGCACAATTTTTTTCCAGGCAGTATCAGGACCACCCTGCCGTCATTAATGCCCTGAAATCTTAAAAGCTGAAAATCCAGCCCATAAAGACATTTCAGATAGAATGCGGAGAGATAATTGATAAACTAATCAAACGTAAAGAGGATAAAATCCCTGGTCTGGGTGGATTGCATCTTTGCATATTAAAAGCAGTTAGAGAAGAAATAGTAGCGACACTATTACATATATGTAAATTTATATTCCATAGAAAAGGGAATAATGCCAGAGGACTGGCAGACAGCTAATGTGATTCCTATATTTAAAAAGGGAGATAGAACATGTCCAGGGAACTACAGACCAATTAGTTTAATGTCGGTGGTAGGAAAGATAATGCAATCCTTACTCAAAGATGTAATAGAAAAACATCTAGAAACTGAAAATTTTGACCCATAAACTGCAGCCTCTCCAGGTACGTACGATGTGCGCATGCGCCTGAAGAGGCCCCGCAAGTTCCGGATTTGGCACGCAAATCGCATGCTCCTAAACCCGGCACTTGTAATCTGTCAAAAGACACGCATCCCCAGGAGAAGAGCCTTTGTGAGCGGAGATTTGGGCTATTTGTCCAACTCTTGCCAGCAAATGTCCTTCAAACTCTTACACTTGGTAAAAGCAGGCGTAAAGCCTGTTTTTGCCAGCGTAAGATTTTTAAAAGATAGAACAACAAAATTTTATTATTTATTTTTATATTAAAAACCCTGTCCATCAAGATAAGTTTATGTTTAACACTATTAAAACTTAAATACATTTTTCTCTCAAACATTGAATTCAAATGTTATTAATTTTTAAAAAGTGAAGTGGTTTTTTTTTAATTAATGTAAGAGAAATTTGGCATTAGGGGTACCAGCGGGACAAGGGTTAAAGTGCTGGTTCCTGCATAAGGAGGTAAAGGCTTTTCTTCTCACGCCTTGTATCTCTTCTCACGCCTTGTATCTCTTCTCACGCCTTGTACATTCCAGCTCCATGGCTCCAGAAGGTACTGTTATGGGTTGGGATACCAGATAGTATTCCAACATGGAATGTCAATAGGAGAGAACCTAAACAGACCGCTGATAAGGCGGTGAGAAGAGACCAGAGAGACTTCATGGCACCAAAGGAAATGTATAACAAATCCCAACGTAATGATACCATTCTGGGAACGGTCTAAGATGGTCACGAGATCATGGCCTGTCAGTCAGAGCTCATGACCTGTCAATCCGGATTAGTACTGATAAGGTAGTCCAATTAGGGAAGTAGCGCTGATAAGGTAGTCCAATTAGAGATCTAGGGAGGTCTTGTCCGGGAACAGACGGGTTTTTGAAATGTATAAAAGTTGTATGATTGTGCTGTTCGGGGAGCATCCCCACTCACAGGTGGCTGTGATACGGGTTGTTCCCGGACGTTCGTAATAAAGATCGTTATACTTTGCCATCCGTCTCTGTCTGCTAACTTCGAGAATTGCTACGTGGGCTGGGGCGAGCGTCGACCCTCTATATCAGTGGGCCCGCTCGTGGGAAAAGAAGCCTTCCCATCTCCCCCTTACATTTGGCGCTGCGAGCAGGGTGCGGACGTCCCGAACGGAACAATGACCCAGCTGTTGGGGTGAGTATGTTTGAATTTACCACCTTCAAGTTAGAGCTGTGGCATTGTAAACCGCAAGGGAAGGACATCCGTACAAAAGAACCATCTGTAGTGAGTCCCGGAGGGACGGAGACGGAGGACAAGGACGATCTAGGGGTAAAAGGGGGTCAAAAGGTGCATCCTAAAATGCGCGCGTGAAGGTAGCACGGCAGTGCGAGGGTACGACGCAAGGGAAGATATAGAGGGAGAGAGAGGTCTATTGACCCGAAGCGGTACGAGCGCACGGTGCTGGGACGAGAGAGAGAGGGAATAGAGACAACGTCCCTGAGCAGTGACGGGATATATTGACCCAAAGCGTGCAGTGGTACGAGTGTATGGCGCCAAGGGAAGACATATAAATAGCGTCCTGCATACCTGACACGAATTTAAGGGAGTTCCCACGACCCTCATAGCCCGAAGAAGATGGGTAACTCGGCAAGTAAAGGAACAAATGGAACTGGTGAGGGAATGGGGACCCAGGCCATTAAACAAGGGAAAAGGGGAGGGTAACCAGG
Organism: Pristiophorus japonicus; assembly: GCF_044704955.1. Taxonomy (NCBI): domain Eukaryota; kingdom Metazoa; phylum Chordata; class Chondrichthyes; family Pristiophoridae; genus Pristiophorus; species Pristiophorus japonicus. The sequence continues at coordinate 54,661,042 of NC_091980.1, forward strand.
GACCCGAAGGGTCTCTATTAGAGTTACTAAGTAACAAATATGCAACCTTAATGGAAGGAATGAAATGGAGAGGGTGGCAGCCCACGGATGCCCCTGATAGGCAGAAAAAATGGTGGGATAGTCAGACCAAAAACAAGGTTAGAATGGCCCAGGCAATTATCCTCACCTGCTACCGGGAACTAGTAATGGAAATAGATACCCATGTTGAGCTGATTCAGAGATTAAACACGAAAATAGCAACCTTAGAAAGGGACGTAAAGGAGAACGGTAAACCCCTACAGTGTGCACCAGAAATACCCAACCCAAAGGTAGCCCCAATAACCGCTCCAATGTATCCCTCCCTGGAGGAAATACCAGTAGGAGAGCCTACAGATAATGGAACGCAGAGAGAGCCCCCGGCATATAATGAATACATACAGGCAGCTCCCGTACGCACGACTACCACCCCTGCACACGGACAGCAACCCACTCACGTCACTATACAAGAAGTTCCCCTCACCCCGCATGAGAGACAGACACTATTAAAGGATCTACCCACACCCAAACCCAATAGCAGAAATACAGAGTTCTGGCAAAAGGTTGAGGAAATGTTCGATGCGCATAACTTAACCTTAGGTGACATACACAGTTTGGTAAAGGCCAAAACCGGTAGTGTAAATTGGCAGAGGGCTACCCTATACGTGCAAAATGGTGGTTGGATGACGATAGGGAACCGGACCAAGCCACAGCGGTTACTAGACCTAAAACACGGGATGGATGGATGTTGGGGACCTATAAGAACTAACTGGAGCAGAATATTGAAGATAACCCAGAAGCCAAACGAAACTGCAGGCGAGTATGGGGAGCGGAAATGGCTTGAGTATAAGGACCACTCCGGTGTAAATGACCCCGAGAAGGATGATGAGGCATTTCTAGAAATGTTTAAGGATGGGCTGGGGGAGGCGCATCAAAAGGTAATTAAACTAGAATTTAAGATAGGGGATGACTATGATGAGATCTTAGAGTGGGCACAGAATGTAGAGGAGCTAAAGGCCGAGCAGAAGGAGAAAGTGTCAAAGATGGTGGCAACAGCATTAGCAACAGAAGGAAAGGAAGGGGATGGGGACCTCCGCGCCGCCCTCTTGACATGTTACACGTGCCATCAGGGCGGACACACTAGCAAAGAATGCCCACGAAAGGATGCCAGAAAGGGGACGTTTAGGTGCTATAATTGCAATAAACCGGGACACATGGCAAGAAACTGCCGAACACAGAAAGGGGGGGGAGGCGGGGAAGGGCCCCCAGCAAACCGGGAAACAAACTGGGACGCCCATTACCCGTGAGGAACTGGTGGAGATCCTCCAGCAAAAGGTATTGCCCCCGCCGGAGCCACCCTCTAATGAAGAGCTCCTTAACCTGCTCAAACTGGCTAGTGGTGGCCGCTAGGGGTTACCGGCCCCCGAAGGACGGTTGGAACGGCCAACGCTAGATTCCCGCATGTTCATTAGTGCGGTGTTAGGGGGCCGGCGGTGCAACATGCTAGTAGACACGGGAGCGTCGGTATCCATAACCAACCTAGACCTCCCCCTTACCCAGACCACGGTCAATATTCAGGGTACAGGGGGGGGGATTTAAAAAAGCAACATTGAGTGAAGTAGTACCTCTAGAGATACAGGGCATAATGATACCCACCCAATTCTGGTGCTGCCCTAACCCAGAAGGCACCATACTAGGGATAGACACTTTGAGGGAAGTAGGGGCACTTATAGACCCCCAGCGTAATCGAATTATATGGGGAGGAAAACATCAAGCCGAACAGAAGTTCGATTGCCCGGGACATCCGCAGCAGCGAGTGGCAAGGATAGTCCCAATACAGCCCGAATGGGAAACGAAGGGCGTGTGGTGCAGTGTCTGCCGACTATACCCGACACTGTGGGCACGGCACAAACAGGATTGTGGGCTGGCCCGGATGAATCCGGTCAATGTTCCCGGGCCGGAGCATAAGGCCCATAAACAATACCCCTTAAAACCCGAGGCTGATGCAGCAGTCCACCAAATAGTCCAAGAGTTAGAAGCGCAAGGGGTGGTGAAGCCAGTAACAGCCACCACTAATTCACCGGTGTGGCCTGTGAAGAAACCCGACGGGACTTATAGGTTCACCGTTGATTATACCACCCTGAACAAAGTCACTCCAAAGGAATACGCAATTGTGGCAAGCCCTTCGACTGTGTTCAACGGCCTGAACCCAGAACATAAAATCTTCACGGTACTTGACATAGCAAACGGGTTCTGGGCCATACCTTTAGAGGAGGAGTCACAGAAGAAGTTTGCCTTCACTATAAAGGGGAGACAATATACATGGACCAGGGTGCCCCAGGGGTTTCACAACAGCCCGGGAATATTTCACCGGGCATTGTCTGGGATCTTGGAGCCCCTGGATGTAGGGGAAGGAAGCACTGTACTACAGTACGTGGACGATATTCTTATCGCCTCAGGTACTGAGGCACAACACCTGATGGCCCTAACTACAGTACTAGGGGCCTTACAGCGCTCGGGGTTGAAGGCTAACCCTAGGAAAGCCCAGGTCGGAAGAAGGGAGGTTACATACTTGGGATACGTAGTATCCCAAGGGAACAGGCAGATGCCCGCTGATAGGAAGGAGGCTATTAGAACTATGCCTAGACCAGGGACAGTGAGAGGGGTTCGACAGATATTGGGGCTATTTAATTATTGCCGGAACTTTATTCCAGAATATGCAGAAATGGCCCAGCCAATACAAGATCTAGCGAAAGGAGGTAAACCCTCCCAGGAGCCTGTAGACTGGGGCCGCCCCCAGGAGGCGGCATTCACACAGCTTAAACACGCCCTTATGAGCGCACCCGCCTTGGGGTTGCCGGATCAGAATAGGCCCTTCCACCTGTATATGTACAATAGTGAGACCCACTACAATGCGGTGGTAACCCAGGAACACAGGGATAGACAAAGACCTGTCGCATACTACTCCACGAAACAAGGAGCAGTGGCCGTGGACCTATCTCGATGTGTCGCAGCCCTTGATTGTGCAGCATGGGCCGTGAGGGTTAGCGTGCCTATCATAATGACCGGGCAGATTATCTTGCATACACCACATACCATTGTGGAACTGCTTAACACTGGGAGACTAAGGACGATATCAGACGCACGACACGCCAATTGGGAAGCAATGCTTTTGCCCCCAAATGACGCCTTGACTATAATAAAGGATAGCGGGAATAATCCCGCAGGCTGGATAATCACCGAAGGCAAGGAGCACCAGTGTGACCCCACGGGGAGCGAGGAAGAAGGGAGCCAGATTAGGGAAACCCCACTCGAAAGGGCAGATATGGATCTTTATGTAGATGGATCCCGTCGATATATAAACGGAACCCCCCGGACAGGGTGGGCAGTCGTGGACAGCAATGGGCAAGACAGGGGAAAGGGTGCCCTAGAGGGAAATCTCTCAGTTCAGGTAGCGGAATTGGTAGCCCTTACCAAGGCACTGAAACTAGCAGCAGGAAAAAGGGTCAACATATACACTGACAGCCGTTATGCCTTCGGAGTGGTGCACGATTACATGACTGCTTGGAAGAGGCGGGGACACGTGACTTCGGGAGGGGGACCCATGAGGCATGAAGAGATAGTCAAGGGATTGGTAGAGGCTTCCCACCTCCCTCAGGAATGTGCAGTAATAAAAATTAAAGCGCACTCGAAAATCACAGACAGGCACCAGCAGGGAAATGCCTGGACAGACGAAGCTGCCAGATAGGCAGCTGAAGCAGACAGGACCCCGATTGGCTCATGTGTCACCCAAACAGAAGAAATAAACATACTCAAGGTACAGGGAGAATCCACCCCGCAAGAAATAAAAGGATGGGAATAGAACGGAGCAAGAAAGGGGGCGGATGGAGTGTGGAGGAGAGATGACAACGTGGTGGCCCCGGAATGTCTCCGACAGAATCTATTGGGTCTCTACCATGGGTACACCCACACTGGTAGGACTGGCATGATAAACTCCATGTCACGATGTTGGTGGTGGGAAGGAATGGGGAGAGACGTAGAAAACTATTGTAGGAGGTGTATAATCTGCGCAAAATACAACCCGGGAAAAAAGATAAAGGTCCGGCTGGGACACCAACCTCGCCCAAAGGGACCCTGGGAAGCCCTACAAATAGATTTTACCGGGCCACTGCCCAGCCAGAGGGGAAAAATGTACTGCCTGGTAGTAATAGATCAATTTACAAAGTGGGTAGAAGCCTTTGCTACCAGGAATTGCACCGCCGATACAGTGGCTAAAATCCTGGCTGGGGAAGTAATACCCAGGTGGGGGATGCCACTGCAGTTGGACTCAGATCAAGGTACACATTTTACAGGGAAAGTCATGAAACAAGCCTGTGCCCTGCTAGGGATTAAACAAAAATTCCACATCCCGTACCATCCGGAATCGTCCGGATTAGTAGAGCGGATGAATAGGAACCTAAAAACTGCATTGGCCAAGGCAATCGAGGAGACCGGGAAGGGGTGGGTGGAGTTACTTCCACAAATCCGAATGAAATTAAGAGCCACCCCGAGCCGAACTACCGGACTGACCCCCTTTGAGCTAATGACAGGCAGAGCTATGAGATTGCCAGAAGTATTAGTATCTGGGAGTGAGGACGTGGGACCCTACAAGGACAAGATACGGAGGTTCGTCATGGAGCTATGTAAACAGCTGCATGGTTTACGAGCGCAAGCTAGGGACCAACAAGCCATTGAAGATTTAGAAAGGGATACGAAGGAACAAAGGGTTCAGGTACCCACCATAGGGAGCCAGGTCATGGTGAGGTTGAATCCCAAGAGACCCGGACTCTCACCAAAATGGACCGGTCCCCACCAAGTGATCATGATCAGCGACACATGCGCTTGCATAGATATGGGGGGTATTGGTAGATGGAAGCACTGGACCCAGTTGAAACGATTTGGATCTTAACCGACCGGTGAATACCGGAAACGTTGTGTTTTACAGGATCCTATTCCTCCTTGGAGCCGGGACATCATCCGACGAAGGAAGCTACAGACCCCAAGGCCTATACTATAGAACATCTGAAACTATTAACTGTGATTCGAGAGCCTTAGTGGTGGTAGCCGGTACAACAGTAGATTTAAATTGTAGCATTGGACTAACGGGCATAACTCAATTCAACCCGGATGACAATCGACATTGGGGGTGGACCAATAACCAGGGCATAACAGTGGTAGTAAATGAGACCGCAGTGTGCTTCGTGCTAGAGAAGAAACGGGGAAGTTGTACTCACAGGGAGGCGGCACAAATAAGGTGCACGCCTGTCTTTGCCCAATTCTCAGGGAGACCTCAACCAGGGGATACCAGTTGGAGAATATGCCCGGCCTCCCCGTGTGTGGGTACAGATCAGTGGTGTTGGGACATTCGAGTCCGGAATAGATCCACCATCGTTGCTCCAACAACCACTCTGGGAACTACAACTCTTTATAGTACCACCACACATCCCCCTCCCACATGCCCGTCCTTAAAGACGGGAGTCACAGGGGGATTAGTAATAAGGAAATCTAAGAAGAGGATACATTTTGGGGTGCGGCAACGGCTACTTACGGTGGTCCTAAACCTTACGGATATCATCCTTCCTAGCTTCTGTGGGAATGAGACTATAAGTCTGTACCAGAATCTAACTCAGAGAATCCTTGAAGGCCCGGAATCCACAACCATGAGATTCAATACCAGAAAAGGGATAGAACGAGGTCGAACGAAGAGGGGTATACTGGAAATGCTGGGCACGGGTTACGCTGCGGGACTTGCAACAGTGAATACCATAGACCTGTATGCAATAGACGATAGGGTCAATACCTTGACACAAATCTTGAGGGGTGTGCTGGGGAGGGACATGGATAACCAAGTCCTACAAGCCCGGTTGGGAGATGGGCGGGAAGGGGAACTGTTACAGGTGGCCCATACCTTGCAGAAACATGCCAAGACAATTAAGTGAGATACAACATAACTTGGAGCAATTCCAAAACGGGGACATACCAGATTGGATCCCAAACAGTATACTTAACAATTGGACTCAAGATAAAAAGGTGAATAACACATGCGAGGTACGAAGGAATAGCCACGCATGGGTGCCAAAATTCAGATGTATTACTGGGCGAGTGAATATGATTGGATTTGTGTTGTCCATACCACAGTATGATGTAACAAAGGGAGACCCCTTATACCAGATTGATAATATCGGTGAAGTGAGAAACCAAACTCGGTTGCGTTATCATCAGCCTGCCAGATGGACGATTAAAGTTAACAATAGTACCAGAGGTATTGCCATAACCGACTGCTATAAAAATAACCAAGTGGTTTTATGTCGAGGTACGCCACGAATGACGAATGATGAGTGCGGATTCCACCAGATAAACGGATGTATGCTGAGTATCACTCCTCTTAAACACGACCTGGTGACCATCGCTGCCCCGCAAGGGAACGGAGAGTGGTGCGTGAGCACGGGGGCAGCCAACCTAACCATTAAGACCAGGGGAGGAGTCACCCCCTGTGTTCTCATTCGTCCTAACTTCTGCTTCAGACCGAAGGGTGAAATAGACATAAACGGATATCATATTCATCCCGAAGCAACGGAAATCATCCACGGAACAATCACGGATACCCTCCAAGAAGGGTACGAAGAGGCGGTATGGGAACCGCAAGGCAAACAGATACCGGAATTAAATGAGGAACAATTACGTCTGGTGCAAGGAATCCAAAATCAAAGACGACAGTATATCCGGCTGATGGAAGAAATAGACAATTTACGGAGAGACACTAACGCAATGCTGGCTGATCAGCCCTGGTACTCAAAGCTGTGGGACATTGGACTTAATATTCAAATTCACCCATGGATAAGAATAATATCACACGTACTTGTAGTAATACAGGGCCTTGTTCTGTTGGTCATGACTGGATTAACATGTGCAAGAATAAAACAGGCCAAACGATACGTCAGGGCACACACTATGATTAAGACCATAAGGGATGAAAATTTAAGCAGTCCGACTGGAAGGACTTACCTTATATAACTCTGTGGGAAGGTTTCAGGAGGTCCCGAAGCTTGGGAGATGGCCACCCAGGTGAACGAACCTATCTGGAACTCGCCTACAGGGAGATAGTTGTCGGGAATTATGGCCAGCTTGGCGTATAGCCAAGGGCCAAAAGGGGGGGAATTGTAAGAGAAATTTGGCATTAGGGGTACCAGCGGGACAAGGGTTAAAGTGCTGGTTCCTGCATAAGGAGGTAAAGGCTTTTCTTCTCACGCCTTGTATCTCTTCTCACGCCTTGTATCTCTTCTCACGCCTTGTATCTCTTCTCACGCCTTGTACATTCCAGCTCCAAGGCTCCAGAAGGTACTGTTATGGGTTGGAATACCAGATAGTATTCCAACATGGAATGTCAATAGGAGAGAACCTAAACAGACCGCTGATAAGGCGGTGAGAAGAGACCAGAGAGACTTCATGGCACCAAAGGAAATGTATAACAAATCCCAACGTAATGATACCATTCTGGGAACGGTCTAAGATGGTCACGAGATCATGGCCTGTCAGTCAGAGCTCATGACCTGTCAATCCGGAGTAGTACTGATAAGGTAGTCCAATTAGGGAAGTAGCGCTGATAAGGTAGTCCAATTAGAGATCTAGGGAGGTCTTGTCCAGGAACAGAGGGGTTTTTGAAATATATAAAAGTTGTATGATTGTGCTGTTCGGAGAGCATCCCCACTCACAGGCGGCTGTGATACGGGTTGTTCCCGGACGTTCGTAATAAAGATCGTTATACTTTGCCATCCGTCTCTGTCTGCTAACTTCGAGAATTGCTACGTGGGCTGGGGCGAGCGTCGACCCTCTATATCAGTGGGCCCGCTCGTGGGAAAAGAAGCCTTCCCATCTCCCCCTTACAATTAATGTTTGTGTTTTATTTGTTTTTAGGGGTCTAAAATGCTACATTTTCATTGGTGGTTCAGGCCCACGCAATCTTAGGAAACGCTTACGTTCCTGGCATGTGTGGGCCTCTGCGTTGGGCTACGCTGCTAGGCCTGGGACCTGAAGCCTTCATTGGAGCGGGACCACCAGGTATTTTTGTATTTTTTCTTTGTAGTCAGAAGCCTCCGATCACAATTTTTAGCCCATAATAAAGAGGAGTCAGCACAAGTTTCAAAATGGAAGGTCATGCTTGACCAACTATACTTAATTCTTTGAAGAAGTAACAGAGAGGCTAGACAAGAATAATGTCGTAGATGAAAGATATTTGGATTTTCAAAAAGCCTTCAGTAAGGTACCGCATGGAAGACTGTTGAGTAAGATCACAACATGTGGAGTCAGGGGACTAGTAGAAGAATGGATAGCAAGCTGGCTACAAAACAGAAAACAGAGAGTAGGGGTTAAAGGTAGTTACTCAGACTGGAAAAAGGTGGGAAGTAATGTTCCACTGGGTACCATTTACATGAACAATTTGGACTCAAGAATCGTAAGTACAATTTGCAGACAACACCAAATTGGTGGTGTAGTTAATATAGAGGAGGACTGCAATTAAATACAGGAAGACATTAATAAACTTGCAGAATGGGCATGTAATTGGTAAATGATCTTCTATATATACAATATATATATATTTGATAGGAAGAATAAGGAGGCCAAATACTCCTTGGAAAATAAGGAGCTGAAATTGCCCCTTTTTATAGCCCCGTTGGCGTCTCTGGGGAATGAAAATGGTACGCAAGGCAGTTTTCGCCCGGGGAGGAGGGCACTACTGCCTCCCGGGAAGTTGCCCCGGAGGTAAAGGAGGCGCTGTCCCAGCAGCGCGCACCCCGCAGTTAATGCCCTGGACTGCCGTGTAACCAGCTATTACGTCACCACCATGCGCAGTGCCCCCTGCCGACCCCTTAATGCCCCGTGAGGGAAATTGGCCCATGGGCCACGAGGCAGCGCCCCAGGCTGCCACCTTTGTTGGTTGGCAGACTCTTGAGTCGGCCCGACCATGGCGACCCTAGGGTGGATCGGGTCACCGTCGTGCAGCCCGGCACTCCGTTTTGGGTGCCGGGCTGCTGGTTCAGTCTCACGTGTCCCTGGTGGCCATGCAGAATGCACAGTGGCCCCCCCCCCACCTTGAATGGAAGGGGAGGGGCGTTGTAGCGCGTAAGAAGAGGAGGGGCGTTGTAGCGTGTAAGCGCTACATGGAGCACCACGCTACAGTCCCAGCACCACCTCCAAAGGAAGCGGAGCACCGGAGTCAGCGCTCGGCTTCCTTTGAGGGGCGTAAGGCCCAATTCCGCATCGGGGGTGGGACTTCCGGGCCAGGCGATAACAGTCCCGGCTCCGGAAGATTACCACCCCCAATCGGGGCGAGGGGAAATCTCGCCCCCGAGTGTCTAAAAGGGGCAGAAGAGCAGAGGGATACATAAATCACTAAAAGTATTGATGCTGGTTAATAAGGCTGTAAAAAAGCAAACAAAGTACTGGGATTCATTTCTAGAAGGAAAGAATTGAAAACCAGAGAAGTTATGTTAAACTTGTATAGAACCTTGGTTAGACCACACTTGGAGTACTGTGAACAGTTCTGGTCCCCATATTACAAAAAAGGATGTAGAGGCACTGGTGAAGGAGCAGAAAAGATATACGAGGATTATATCTATCGGGAAATTTTGAACAGGCTATGGCTCCTTGCTCTAGAAAGGAGAAGACTGAGGGATGACCTGATAGAGGTCTTTAAGCTTTGAAAGAGTTTGATAGTGTAGACGTAGATATTTCCACTTGTCTGAACTAGCGGCCATAAATATAAGACAGTCGCTAATAAATCCGCTTGGCAGTGTCCTAGGCCCAACCATCTTCAGCTACTTCATCAATGACCTTCCGTCCATGCTTGACAAATCTTCTGGAATTTTTTGAGGATGTTTCCAGTAAAGTGGACAAAGGAGAACCAGTTGATGTGGTATATTTGGACTTTCAGAAGGCTTTCGACAAGGTCCCACACAAGAGATTAATGTGCAAAGTGGATTGAGAACTGGTTGTCAGACAGGAAGCAAAGAGTAGGAGTAAATGGGTACTTTTCAGAATGGCAGGCAGTGACTAGTGGGGTACCGCAAGGTTCTGTGCTGGGGCCCCAGCTGTTTACATTGTACATTAATGATTTAGACGAGGGGATTAAATGCAGTATCTCCAAATTTGCAGATGACACTAAGTTGGGTGGCAGTGTGAGCTGCGAGGAGGATGCTATTAGGCTGCAGAGTGACTTGGATAGGTTAGGTGAGTGGGCAAATGCATGGCAGATGAAGTATAATGTGGATAAATGTGAGGTTATCCATTTTGGTGGTAAAAACAGAGAGACAGACTATTATCGGAATGGTAACAGATTAGGAAAAGGGAAGATGCAACGAGACCTGGGTGTCATGGTACATCAGTCATTGAAGGTTAGCATGCAGGTACAGCAGGCAGTTAAGAAAGCAAATGGCATGTTGGCCTTCATAGCGAGGGGATTTGAATACAGGGGCAGGGAGGTGTTGCTACAGTTGTACAGGGCCTTGGTGAGGCCACACCTGGAGTATTGTGTACAGTTTTGGTCTCCTAACTTGAGGAAGGACATTCTTGCTATTGAGAGAGTGCAGCGAAGATTCACCAGACTGATTCCCGGGATGGCGGGACTGACCTATCAAGAAAGACTGGATCAACTGGGCTTGTATTCACTGGAGTTCAGAAGAATGAGAGGGGACCTCATGGAAACGTTTAAAATTCTGACGGGTTTAGACAGGTTAGATGCAGGAAGAATGTTCCCAATGTTGGGGAAGTCCAGAACCAGGGGTCACAGTCTGAGGATAAGGGGTAAGCCATTTAGGACCGAGATGAGGAGAAACTTCTTCACCCAGAGAGTGGTGAACCTGTGGAATTCTCTACCACAGAAAGTAGTTGAGGCCAATTCACTAAATATATTCAAAAGGGAGTTACTACTCGGGGGATCAAGGGTTATGGCGAGAAAGCAGGAATGGGGTACTGAAGTTTCATGTTCAGCCATGAACTCATTGAATGGCGGTGCAGGCTAGAAGGGCTGAATGGCCTGCTCCTGCACCTATTTTCTATGTTTCTATGTTTCTATAAGGTCAGGAGTGGGGATGTTCACTGATGACTGCACAGTGTTCAGCTGAACACCTCGAGTGTCTTCGTCGAGAGCAAGCTGAAGCCAAGCGTCAACAGCAGAAGGAGCGCGCGGCAACCGAGACACCCTACCTACTCGTTCCTTCAACCACCGTCTGCCCCACCTGGAACAGAGACTGTAGGTCCCACATCAGACTCTTCAGTCACCTGAGAACTCATTTTTAGTGTGGAAGCAATTCATCCTCGACTCCAAGGGACTGCCTATGATGATGATGTTCTGTGCCATTCGCAACTCCTCAGATAATGAGGCAGTCCATGCCCGCATGCAGCAAGACCTTGGGCTAATAAGTGGCAAGTAACATTTGCACCACACAAGTTCCAGGCAATGACTATTTCAATCAAGCGAGAGTCTAACCACCACCCCTTGCCATTCAATGGCATTACCATTGCCGAATCCCCCGCCATCAACATCCTAGGAGTCACCATTAACCAGAAACTTCACTGGACCAACCACATAAATACTGTGGCAACAAGAGGTCAGAAGCTGGGTATTCTGCAGTGTGTGTCTCACCTCCTGACTCCCCATAGTCTTTCCACCATCTACAAGACACAAGTCGGGAGTGTGATAGAATACTCTCCACTTGCCTGGATGAGTGAAGCTCCAACAACACTCAAGATGCTCGACACCATCCAGGATAAAGCAGCCCGCTTGATTGGCATCATATCCATCACCTTCAACATTCACTCCCTCCACCATCAACAGACCGTGGTTGCAGTATGTACTCGCCAAGGCTTCTTCGGCAGCACCTCCCAAACCCGCGACCTCTACCACCTAGGTGCAAGGGAATATCACCACCACCAAGTTCCCATCCAAGTCACACACCATAATGACTTGGAACTATATTTCCATTCCTTCATCGTCGCTGGGTCAAAATCCTGGAACTCCCTCCCTTACTGTGGGAGTACCTTCACCACACGGACTGCAGCGGTTCAAAAAGGCAGCTCACCACCACCTTCTCAAGGGCAATAAGGGATGGGCAATAAAGTTTGGCCTTGCCAGCGATGCCCATATCCCATGAACAATTTTTTTTTTAATCCAATCGGGAATTCAAGAGAAACTTCTTTACCAAGAGACTGATTAGAAGTTGAAACTTGCTACCACAATGAAAAGTTGAGGCAACTAGCATAGATGCATTTAAGAGGAAGCTAGATAAACATTTACGGAAAAGAATAGAAGGATGTGTTGATGGGGTTAGATGAAGAAGGGTAGGAGGAGGCTTGTGTGGAGCATAAACACCAACATGGACCTGTTGGCCAAATGGCCTTTTTCTGTGCTACAAATATATTGTAAAACTATGTACTATGTAAAATCAGGAGTGATAATGGGTGGCTGATTTGATATTGCCCATTTTAGACTATCACCCAAAGTAAAAATTACCCCTAGTGTGTGAATCTCATTCCACCTCCTAATTGTTGACATTGACAATCCAGCAGAGAACCAAGCCAAATACAAAAATTACAGAGATGAACTGAAAAAGGAAATAAGAGGGCCAAAGAGAGTTTATGAGAATAGATTAGCGATTTCAGGTTGAACCTCTCTTATCCGGGTCTCCCTTATCCGGCACCACCCTTTGTCTGGGACCATTCCCGGCTGCCGGGTAACACATGCGCAGAACATGACTGTCAAAATCTTACTCAGCAATATAATCTTTCTCCTCAATCGGCTGCTTCATCCTCATTGCCCTGCTGGAACTCCTGCAACCACAGTCCTCAGGCCGGCCACTCCTCCACACAACACGCCTTCGGGAGGTCGGGCCGACTTTTCTGGGCCCGCCGGCTCTTCGAGGCCCACCGACTCTTCGGGACCCGCCGACTTTTCCGGTGCCAGCCGGCCCACCAACTCTTCGGGGCCCGCCGGTTGCTGAGGGGCATGATTGCAGAGGCTCTGACCACAATCTTCCAATCCTCCTTAGATGGGGGAGAGGGATAAACTCAGCAACTACAGGTCAGTCAGCCTAACATAAGTGGTGGGGAAATATTTAAAGACAATGGGCTCGGACCTCCACTTTTGTGCTTATCGCCCAAAAATGGGCATTATTTCTGGCGTGAGCAGTAAAAAAAGGTTGTCAGATCGTCGGCTTCTTGCCCATTCTCAAAGCACCTAGTCTCCATTTTTGAAAATGGGCGTTACCGCGAGTGATATGAAATGGGCGTTAGCGTTAAATGTTTTTGACCTTCTGCTGTAAAGTGTGGTCATCCTTGGCAACAGCATGGCAACGCTCGATTCCCACGATTCAGGAGGTCAAGGGTCATCATGACAGGCGCAGAAGAGGAGACAGAGAGAGAGGGAGCTCAGAAGCACTGAAAGCGTGTGTGGCTGTGGTGTGTGCTTGTTTGGCTGTTGGGAGATTCACCAGAAGCAAAAAGCCGACTAAGTACCAAGAACATAGTTGGCACCGAGTCTTTGTCCAACAAATAAGATATAACATGGAAGGGATGGAGGAGGTCCTGGAGCTGATAGCCAGGGACACTGGTGGCAGAGGGTTCCCAGTGGTCCCGGAGTGTGGCACTGCACCCCAAGGTGCCGCACCCCCATTGCGCCGCACCCCCATTGCCAATCAAACATGAGAGCCAGCAGCAACATCTTGCTTCTGGCACGCAGCACGATCGCACTTTGGGACCGTCCTTTCCTGTATCCGTCCAAGCAGCGTTTCGGCCATCACCCCCCCCACCCCCCGCCAATGAAGCATCGCCTGAGGAGCTCCTCGGCCAGGCAGCTTGGAGTCAGGAGGGGAAGGGGAAGGGGTAGAGGTGTGGATGAGGGGGTTGGGAGGGGAAGGGTTGGTTTGTACAGAAATACTGATGATTTCAGACTAATGTTCGGTTTAAATGTTTTTTATTTAACAAAACCTTGTAGCGCATTGGCTCAGATCACTGCACCATTACATGCTAGTGATTCCTTTACATCAAAGGATATAATCACACTTAACCTCAATCAACTTAAACTTTAACTGTCACCAAGGTGATGCCCACCATTGATGTATCACCTGCACACTCAGCAGTGTGTCAGCCTTGTAAATAACACCAATGTTCTTTCAGGCAAAGCGCTCATTGATGAGCTCCTGACGTAAAGCTCTTGCAGCTATCATGCCACCACAGGCCCTTTCATGCGGTCTACTTGGGGGGAGGCGGGGGCATGGCTTCAGTGTCAGCCTGATTGTCTGGGCCGATGTCAACATCAGCCTCCTCGTCCTCTCTCTGGTGAAGTGGACTGTCAGACTCATCAGGCAATTCTTGTCCCCTCCTGATAGCCAAGTTGTGCAGCATGGAGCACACCACCATGAATTGAGCTACCTGGTTAGGGTGATATTGGAGCTCGCCTCCTGAGTGGTCCAGGCATCTAAAGTGCTGCTTCAGCACTCTAATGGTTTTCTCCATGATATTGCGAGTTGCTCGGTGGCTCTCGTTGTATCGCCTCTCGGCTTCGGTGTGGGTGTCACACAAGGGGGGTCATCAGCCAGGTGGCGAGGCCATATCCTTTGTCACCAAGCATCCAGCATTGACCTTGTGGCTGATTGTTAAACGTCAGATACAGTGCTCTCATGCAGGATATGAGCATCATGGATGTTGCCCGGAAATTGACTGCCAGTATAATTTGCTGGTGGTCGACAACCAGTTGACATTCAGGAAGTGGAATCCCTTGCAGTTCCTAAAAACCTCTGCATCCTGAAAAGGTGCCCTCATCGTGATGTGCGTACAGTCTAATGTTCCCTGCACCTTGGGGAAGTTTGCAATTCTGGAGAATCCTAGAGCCCTCTCACTCTGTGCCTCCCTGGTCATAGGGAAGCTGATCAAGTCCCTCCTGCATGCGTACAGGGCTTCAGTGACCTGTCTAATGCAGCAATGTGTGGCATGCTGAGAAAGTCCACAAATGTCTCCAGCTGTGGCCTGAAAAGAACCCGAGGCATAGAACGACAGTGCCGTGGTGACTTTGACCTCAACGGACAGTGCATTACTGATGGTGCTGGCAGGCTGCAGATCTGCCCTTATCAGCTGGCATACCTCAGTGATAACCTCTTTGTGGAAGCACAGTCTCTGAAGGCAGGTGGTGTCGGGCAAGTCGAGGTAAGAATGCTTCTCCTTGTACTTGCGGGGGGTGTAACATCTGGTTCTCCTCAATCTGTCATGTCTTACTTTGGGCACATAATGCAGTGGAGCATTCCTTCGGAGATGTCGAGTCTGCTGCATGTAATTGGTCACTAAGAGAGGGTGAGAAAGGACAGGCCCCATTGCAGTAGCTCTCTGTTTTCCACCGATTGGTCACAAACAAGGAATGTCCCATTGAAGACACTGATTCAATTCCAATCGGTCACTGTATGGTCAAGATGTTTTTAGAGATGTTCACATCAACTCCAATGACCTGCAGAGTACATCCAAACTCCGTCGAGGTTGAAACACAGCAGCCTTTTAAAGGATGCGACATGTGATCTAGAACATGGCGTCCATAACGCTGTGATTAGTTGTAGTTCCGGTTAGTTCCACTTTTTCTGGGCGTTTTTTGGGGCGAGCAATCTTGTGGGCGATACGTGTGCGAGGTGTTGAAATTGATGCAGGGTGATCTCATGACCGCTAGTTTTGGTAAATATGCTCTTTACGACAAAAAAAGTGGGTGGGCATTAATATTGAATCTCGGCGTTAATTCCGTGCGGAAAGTATCGCCTGGCGATATGGGCATTGATTTCGCCCATTCTGATGATTTCCCCCAAAAAAAATGGCCAGCGGTAATATTTTTTCCTGGCGTTAAGCACATGGGGAAAGTAATGCTCGGCGATAAGTTTCCTAAAAATGCCCGTCAGTTTCCATTTTGTGCCAAAATGGGTGATATATGGGCGTTATACGTCATTTCAGTGGTAAAATGGGCGTTAAGTGGGCATTAAGCATGCAAAAAGAGTGGAGGTTCTAGCCCCAAAATCAGGAACAAAATGAATTGCCACTTGAAAAAATATGGGTTAATAAGTGAAAGTCAGCACGGATTTGTTAAAGGCAAATCACGTTTGACTAATTTGTTGTGTCTTTGATGAGGTTACGTAAAGGGTTGATGAAGGTCATGTGGATAATGTTATGTATATGGACTTTCAAAATGTTTGGTAAAGTACCACATAATATACATGTTCGAAAAATTGAACCCCAAGGGATTAAAGGGGCAGTGGCTGCATGGATACATTAGCTAAGAGACAAAAAGCAGAAAGTAGTGGTGAGTGATTGATTATCAGACTGGAGGGACATATACAGTGGTGTCCCCTAGGGGTAAGTTTTGGGACCACTGCTCTTTTTGACATAAATTAATGAACTGGACTTGGGTGTACAGGGCATAATTTCAAAGTTTGCAGATGACCCAAAACTCAGAAATGTAGTCAAATGTGAGGAGCACAGTACCAGACTCCAGGAAAACTTAGAGAGATTGGTGAAATGGGCAGACTTGTGGCAGGTGCAATTTAATGCAGAAAAGTGTGAATTGATTCATTTTGGTAGGAAGAATGAGGAGAGGCAATATAAACTAAATGGTACAATTTTAAAGGGTGTGCAGGAACAGAAAGACATTTGGGTATATGTACACATTTCTTTGCGGGTGGCAGGACAAGTTGAGAAAGCTGTTAAAAAGGCATGTGGAGCTACGGTTTTAAAAATAGAGGTATAGAGTACAAAAGGAAGTTGTGCTAATAAAACTCTGGTTGAGCTCTAGCTGGAGTATTGTGCCCAATTCTGGGCAACACACTTTAGGACACAAGTCAAGGCCTTAGAGAGGGTTCAGAGGAGATTTGCTGGAATGCTCCCAGAGAAGAAATACTTCAGTTAATTGGAGAGACTACAGAAACTGGAGTTGTTCTTCTTAGAACAGAGAAGGATAAGAACATAAGAATATAAGAAATAGGAGCAGGAGTAGGCCATTTGGCCCCTTGAGCCTGGTCCACCATTCAATAAGATCATGGCTGATCTGATCTTGGCCTCAACTCCACTTCCCTGCCCCCTCCCCATAACCCTTGACTCCCTTATTGTTCAAAAATCTGTCTGTCTATCTCCACCTTAAATATATTCAATGACCCAACCGCCACAGCTCTCTATGGTGTTGAGAATTCCAAAGATTCATGACCCTCTGAGAGAAGAAATTCCTCCTCATCTCCATTTTAAATGGGCAATCCCTTATTCTGAAACTATGACCCCAAGTTCTAGATTCCCCCATGAGGGGAAACATCCTCTCTGCATCTACCCTTTCAAGCCCCCTCAGAATCTTATACATTTCAGTAAGATCAGCTCTCATTCTTCAAAACTCCAATGAGTACAGGCCCAACCTGCTCAACCTTTTTTCATAAGACAACCCCTTCATCTCATGAATCAACCTCTTGAACCTTCTCTGATCTGTCTCCAATGCAAGTATATCCCTCCTTAAATAAGGAGACCAAAACTGTACGCAGTACTCCAGGTGTGGTCTCACCAACACCCTGTGCAGTTGTAGCAAGACTTCCCTACTTTTATACTCTATCCCACTTGCAATAAAGGCCAACATTCAATTTGCCTTCCTAATTATTTGCTGTACCTGCATACTAACATTTTGTGTTTCGTGTACAAGGACTCCCAGATCCCTCTGGACTGCAGCATTTTGTAATCTCTCCCTGTTGTAGGCATTAGGCACCTGCTGAATATATCAAAACACTAGGCATTAGACACCTGCAGAATATATCTAAACTCATATAAGTTTAAAGCGGCCACATATAAAATGGCTGCCCAAGCATGATGGGAACCCCGTTAGTCAAGTAATGAACTGGGGCTGACCGAGCAATGACCCTGTGAGGCCCACTACCAGGAATGCCTTGGATACAAGATAATTATAACGAACCATTAGAGTACACTGGTATAATCAGTGACTTCACACAGCCGAACCCCGAGGAACAGAGATAAGGGGAGAACCTGCCTCACATAACGAGGTCATTAATCAGCCCGAGCTGACAAAAACCGAACATGCAGTTCCTGAGGTATCAGGGGAATTCTATTGGGTTAAAGAAACCTATATGTAATCTATAATCATTATGATTGGATTGTGTCCAGCCGAAGTGGGCTGAGTAACTGTAAAGAACTATTGTAAAACATATAAATATCGATGAGTTTCTTTGTTCGGCGGAGAGAAGTGCCTGGATCCAGTCCCGAGGCTTCCTCCCCGCATGCGAAAATAAAGGCCGCATTGGCATTGGAACCGACTCTGAGTGTTGAGTGATTCTTCTGAGAAAACATTCACGCTAACAGTGGCGTCACGAACAGGATTTCGGGGTCGCTGACGCGCTTGGAGAAACCGGGTGAGTATACCTTAAACAAAATTTTATAACGGGTGCGGAAGGTGGATACTGGTTGATCGACACGAGGAGACGGTCCAAAATCTCAAACACCTAGCCTGAGCCTGAATTAAGAGGACTTTAGTCCCATGTGACGGCCAGGAACACACTTGGACCGTGGGATCGTGATACCGAAAGACATCTTCTGGACCCAGTAGTGTGATTTGAAATATACCCCGGGGTAGAACCAAGCGGTGTACAGCAGCTAACGGAATCCAAACCTGTGAACAGGGTCGGACCAACGGGCAGAGCGGTGGTAGGTACTCATTAAGGATACGTAGAGCACTGCGGGAATTGCTTAAACGCGTTTTAAGAATTGTATAAGTTTGTGTAACAGCAGAACTTGTGACCTGACAGTAGCCAGGGGACGGTCTACTACAAGTTACGCTAGGTAGAAAGCGGACCACTGAAAGTAGATTCCTAACGGTTCTCGTCCTACCCAAGAATGGCCACAAAAGCAAGTAACCTCGAGTGGGGACCAGAAAGGTCCCTTACCCACCATCTGGCGGAAAAACAAAAGAAACTAATCGAGAAAATGATTAGAGCAGGGTGGGATCCTCAGGACCTGCCAGCAGACCAGTGGAATGGTGGGAGAAGGAAAAGAAAGATAAAAATGAAAAGGCTGTAGTTTTGATACTGCGAGCCCACGTAAAACTAACAGAGGAAGTAAATCAATATGTAAGAAATTTTAAAAAACCTGATAGTGATTATCTTAAGTGAAATATGGATCCAAGAATAGAGCCAGCCAAAAAAAAAAATTAATAAGCTTTGTTGAATGAAGAGAGACTTTTGTGAATGTCTGTCGTTGAGAGTCCTTGTGTGATTTTTTGACTGCAGAATGAATTTTTTTTATGTTTTCATGTTTACGAAAGCCTGGTTGGAAAAGGAATGCAAGTGTCTGTTTATTTTAGCTCCACCCACTTTTCTAAACAGAGTGAACGTTTTTTTAACCCTTTGTAGTGTTGTCCTGTATGTGGGAAGTTTTAAGACATTTTAAGTTAGAAACGCAGGTGTGGATTTATTCGGATGATAAGTTACGGAGCTAGGAAATGTACTAAGGATAGGTTTGTTGAGCAAAAGATAAAAAAATACATGGTCCTGGTGGTTAAAAAAAAAAGAATTTATTTGACACGCTCACTTACTTGTCGAAAGAAAACATGCAATGATTGATTACATTGGGTTGAAAGACATAAATTTAGTCTCGGAATGAGATAAAGAATGCCTTTTAAAAAAAAGCTTCTAGCAAAAAAAAAGTTTTAAATAAAGATTGAAATTACAAAGTTTGAATTGGGATTTTGAGATATTCAGAGAAGGCACAGCAAAATACTGAGGTGGATTCAAAAAAAATTATTAAATTAAATCTGATCTCTTAAAGAAAAAAAGGAGGTATAAAACTAAAAGGTTTGGAAACAATCTAGAAATACCTTCAGGGATCAGGTCAAACTCCTGGGCGAGTGGCGAGCTATCTGCGAAGGTGTAAAAGGGACTTTTGAAAAATGTTAAAAACAGCAAGCTTTAGCAGTTTAGAAGAGACATTTTAACAACTTTGAAACTGGAGCATTTTGAGATAACGAAAAGCAGCCCTCAAACCCTCAAAGCTGGACTCCATTCCAGTTATGGAGAAAAGAAAAAGATAAAGATGCCACTTTGAAAGTAAACAAATGATTTAAAATTAACAAATTTATGGAGTCACGAGCCCTCTGTGTAAAATACAAAACCTAATTTGAAGAAAGGAGATCTGAAAAAAAAAGATGTAACGTACTAAATAAGTGCTGAAAAAAAAATGTGTTTGTGATGGAAAAAGACATAACTTACTAAATACTAGTTGATGTTTGCTGTGAAAAAGATATTGGTTTAATTAGAAAAAGAAAAAAAAATTGGAAGAGGTAAAAGACACCCTACATTGATAATGATTTTAAATTATGAGAAAGTTTCAATGCAGTTTGAAAAGATTTCCAAAATGGACAGTGTTTATCAAGAAAAGTCCCGAACAGTCTAAACAAGCAGGAGGGTTTTGAAGATAACGAGGAGAAAAGATCTAAGCTATGCGAACTCAGCACAGAAAGAAAAAAACTGGGAATTAGAGAATCTTACTGAATGTTTAAATTCTTATAGAAAATGGAACTGGCACGGATGTTTAGATTTTGTGCTGAGAGAGAAATAAAACACAAGATTTGCCCAGTGAACGGGACCGTAAAAACAAAATGAAGTGTTGGAATGTATGAAAATAACGAGAAGAAAAGATCTAAGCTATGCTAACTCAGCACAGAAAGAAAAAATGGAACTGGCACAGAAGTTTAGATTTGGTGCCGAGAGAGAAATTTAAAAAAAAAAAAAAATTGAATTTCAGTAAACAAATTAAAAATGTGTGTTCTCGTTTTAAATCAATTTTAAAAAAAAGATTCTTTGGCAAGTACTTGAATTAGAAGTTAAGAAAAATTGGAGTTTAATCTAAAATGCTGTCTTTCCTGATGAGAAGATTTTTATTATGACCACTTTACTAATGATTTATGCTGTTTAACGGATTCCTAATTTCTAAGCAAGTTTTGAAGGCACAAAGACTTGAAAAAAAAAATTCAGATGATTACGTGAAGTCACATAATGACATCAGGCTTTCTTACAAACCTGTAAAGGAGTTAACCCTTTCCATTGACAGCTGTTTTATACTGGACATTATTAATTTGGATTTCTTAATAAAATAAAGAAGACTCACCTGACAGACAGAGGAAATGGTGGGATATTCAGAATAAAAATAAAACGGAACTAGCTGGTCAAAAGTTAAAAGCTAAGATAAACAGGCTGGAAGAGATGTTTTAAAAAACGGGACTAGACGGATAGTGCAGTGCGCAGCCATAGCATCATCACCTATGGCAATCGAGCCAATGTACCCCACGGTGGGTAGGTGTAGTCCACAAACCCAACCTAACGGTAAAGCAGACAACAATGTTTGGAGGAATAATGGTGGCATTGGTGTTGATTGGAGTTTGGATAATATTTAGATGGGTCATCGTACAGACTCGAGCACAGCAGGCTCAAACGCAAAACCGACGGCAGCCCAGACAGGGACATGAAGTGATAGAGATGGTATGACTATAAAGAATATGGTTAACCTAATCCTTACCTCCGATTCCACAGAGTGACAGCGACACAAGTAGACCAGAACCTAACACCTGGTAACGACCAGGCTATCCGTTTAAAATTTTCAGATAAAACACTCACCAAGATGGGACCGCAGTGGTGACTTCGACCCTGGGGACTCATGATACTGGGAACCTCAAGACCCAGGCAAACACTGGATGATACCAACGGATTGCAGCGCACTCAGGAAATAAACTACATGAACTATGGAGTCTTGTTTAATTTAACGGATGGAATGTGCATCCCAGCAGCCAAGGATTGGAGCAAGGACAGGACTTATTTTAATGCATGGTTACAAGTGAATCCTAATAAGAACCGGGTATGTTTACAGTGCTCCACAGGTATAAGGGCCCGATGAATGTACTTTCGGCATAATTTGCGCGCCTCCGGGACAGTCCCAGCAATCAGTCATCCGCAAAAAGGGAGTGGAGCTGTGTGGGTACTACGAGGAGGTGGGGGCGGCTGCAATATCATTGTATGTATGCTTCTCACTCCCTCCGACACTACGCCCCATAAGAACCACTACATTGCCCGAGGAACTGCCTTGTCCCATAACTACTAAGGGACCAGAAAATGGGATTGTAATGTACAACGAAGGGGAATTATTGTATGATAATGTTAAACATGAAATTGTGCCTGTCCTGATCAATATTTCAGGCATCCAGATGCCAGAATACTGTACAGAAGAGTCAAGGAAAATGTACAATGTATTAAGTAAAGTTGTAATGCAGCAGGCTGCCGATGCAATGGGTGCCAGTAGATTCCGAGGACAGGGGTCAGCCCCCAGGATAAAGAGGGGAATAGTTAATGATGTTGCTACCGGTTTCAATACAGGGACCTCCGTAGTAAACTCGATAGACATACAAGGGTTAAACGAGAGGGTGGAACAGCTTAGAGGGGTGATGAAGGGGTTATTAGAGAGGGTGGAGCAAAACCAGGAAGACCAAGCCAACCTAGGAAAGGAGGGTGCCAAAATCCAGTTGGATGGCATCTCAGTCCTGGAAGCTCACGCCAAAACCATTAATCACCTCATTGATAGAGAAAAAGAAGATACAGAAAAGCAAAGACAGGGGCAACTCTGTCACGCTTATGGTCTGTGGATGGTGGGACAGATCCGCCACAATCTCGACCAGATCCAACGCGGGGAAGTACCCGATTGGATAGACAGTTCACATTTGGCTCAGTTGGCTAACCAGAGGGGGACACTGGATAATTGTACTCTGAAGGGACTGACCCGAGTATACCCAGCAATTCCAGATTGCCAGATGGGTAGGAATACTGGGATAGGGATAGTCCTGATGATCCCTATAGCCACGCCGGACTCAGGGCCGTTTCCCCTGTACCAACTAGAGAATATCGGAGTAATACAGGAAAATGTCTCCATACGTTACTATCTGACCACCACCTCCGCCGTTCGTCAAAACAACATACTTACCGGGATTTCCCTAACAGAATGCAAGCAGAGGGGGGAGATCACAGTATGCCCTCACCCAGTAGGCCGAGGTGAGCTAGACGAGTGCGGGTTTAACTGAACCGACGGGTGTGTACTAGAAATAATGCCCGCACACAGGTACTTCGCGAGGTCAGGCTACGGAGGGAAGGGAAGCTACTGTGTCTCTACTACCGAGCGTTCATACCAGTATAATGACCTGCAGTGCCCGATACCACAGCCGAACTTTTGCTTTGCGCCGCTACAACCTGTCACGATCGGGCAAGCGCATATCACCCAGGTTAGGTGCCGGAAGCCCGAAGTTATTGATGTAACCGATCAGCTCCACGATCATTTGCAGGATTATGACGAGCCAGAGCAGGTCCCTATCCCACATCTAACCGAAGTATTACGAGAATTGAGGCTCAGGGTGGGTCAATCCGTAAAGCTCGACCACCAACTGCAAACAAAAATCAAAGTACTGGAAGAAGATATCGATGTAGACTTACAAAGTCAGAGTTGGTGGAGAAAGGTCTGGGACTGGGGAATAAATGTGAACATCCATCCTTGGATTCGAATAATTTCACACATACTGGTCGGGATACAATTGATCTTAGCAATAACATGGGGCCTAATGGCCTGCCAGGCATACAGGCACCAAGCACGACAAAGAGGGACCCATGACCGGTCCCCAAATACTAAACAAGCCTGTCTAATAAAAGGGGCAGGAGGATTTGGCCTTTGGCAATTTGATTTAAGCAACCGGGACTCCTGAAACCGCGTGACTGGCCAGCACGTTGAGTCAGGGAGCACCGGGCCGTGCACAAAATCTAATAAAAGTAGGGCGTTCGGTTAAAGGGGGACTAGGACTAGTCCCTTTACCGAAAGGAGGGAATTGTTGTAGGCATTAGGCACCTGCTGAATATATTAAAACACTAGGCATTAGGCACCTGCTGAATATATCTAAACTCATATAAGTTCAAAGTGGCCACATATAAAATGGCTGCCCAAGCATGATGGGAACCCCGTCAGTCAAGTAATGAACTGGGGCTGACCGAGCAATGACCCTGTGAGGCCCACTACCAGGAATGCCTTGGATACAAGATAATTATAATGAACCAGTGATTTCACACAGCCGAAGCCCGAGGAACAGAGATAAGGGGAGAACCTGCCTCACATAACGAGGTCATTAATCAGCCCGAGCTGACAAAAAACGAACATGCAGTTCCTGAGGTATCAGGGGAATTCTATTGGGTTAAAGAAACCTATATGTAATCTATAATCGTTATGATTGGATTGTGTCCAGCCAAAGTGGGCTGAGTAACTGTAAAGAACTATTGTAAAACATATAAATATCGATGAGTTTCTTTGTTCGGCGAAGAGAAGTGCCTGGATCCAGTCCTGAGGCTTCCTCCCCGCATGCGAAAATAAAGGCCGCATTGGCATTGGAATCGACTCTGAGTGTTGAGTGATTCTTCTGAGAAAACATTCACGCTAACACTCCCCATTTAAATAATAATTTGCTTTTTTATTTTTTCTACCAAAGCGGATAATCTCACATTTTCCCACATTATACTCCATCTGCAAAATTTTTACCCACTCACTTATCCCATCTATATCCCTTTAAGGGTGATCTGTTAGAGATGTTCAAAATCATGAGGTTAAATAAGATAGATTAAATAAGAAGGAACTCTTTCAAGTGGCAGAAGGATCGGTAACCAGAGGACAAAGATTTAAGGTAAAGACAACATGAGGAAAAAAATTACGCAACAAGCTGTTTTGATCTACAATACGCTGCCTAAAATCGTGGTAGAAACAGATTCATTAATAACTTTAAAAGGTGAATTGGATAAATACATGAAAGGGGAAAATTTTGCAGACTATGGGGAAAGAGCAAAGGAGTGGCTCAGTGGGACTAATTGGATAGCTCTTTCAAAGAGCATGCGCAGGCACAATAGGCCGAATGGCCTCCTCTGCTGTATCATTCTATGATTCTATGATTCAATGAATGCCACAATGTTTTTGCCCTGCTGATTCATTAATCTTGCAAATCAATTGAAATAGATTGCTGCTGGGCACTCTTGTTCTA
This sequence comes from Pristiophorus japonicus, assembly GCF_044704955.1. NCBI lineage: Eukaryota > Metazoa > Chordata > Chondrichthyes > Pristiophoridae > Pristiophorus > Pristiophorus japonicus. Next base: position 54,686,207 of record NC_091980.1, read on the forward strand.
ATCTCCAGAACTTGGATTCTTAAAGGTGTGACTGACCACTGCAAATGTGTTGTTGGGGCATTGTGCTGCAAGTCCTAATTTTTCCTGCACTTTTATACAGTGCTTTCTGCATTATCTTCGGAGTATTACTTTCTGCTGCTGCATTTTTACATTGCAAGACCTCTTTTGCAAAGTAAGAACATAAGAACGTAATGAATAGGAGCAGGTGTAGCCCGTTCGGCCCTTCGAGCCTGCCCCGCCATTCCATAAGATCATGGCTGATCTTCGACCTGACCTCCACTTTCCCACCGTATCCCCATATCTCTTGATTCCCTTAGTATCCAAAAATCTATCAATCTCTGTCCTAAACATACTCAACGACTGAGCATTTGCAACCCTCTGGGGAAGAGAATTCCAAAGATTCACAACCCCTCCTCATCTCAGTCCTAAATGGCTGACTCCTTATTCTGAGACTGTGACCCCTAGTTCTACACCCCCCAGCCAGGGGAAACATCCTACCTGTCAAGCCCCTTAAGAATTTTATATGTTTCTTTGAGATCAGCTCTCACTCTTAGAAACTCTCGGGTATATCGGCCTAGTCTACTCAGTCTCTCCTCATAGGACAATCCCTTCATCCTAGGAATCAGTCTAGTGAACCTTTGTTTTACTCACTCGAAGACAAGTATATCCTTCCTTAGGTAAGGAGACCAAAACTGCACAGTACTCCAGGTGTGGTCTCAACAAGGCCCTATATAATTGCAGCAAGACTTCTTTACATTTGTACTCTAATCCCTTTGTAATCAACCCTACCAATACCAACATTTCCCAGTCTCTCACCTTTTAAAAAAATATTCTCCTTTTCTATTTTTCCTCCAATTTGATAACTTCACATTTTTCCACATTATATTCCATATGCCACATTCTTGTCCACTCCACTTAACCTGTCTATATCTTTTTGCAGCCTCTTTGCATCCTCCTCACAGCTTAGTTTCCCACCTAGCTTTGTATCATCAGCAAACTTGGATGCATTGCACTCAGTCCCTTCATCTCAGTCATTGATATAGAATGTAACTAGCTGAAGCCCAAGCACTGATCCTTGCAGTATCCCTTACAGCCTGCCAACCTGAAAATGATCTGTTTATCCCTACTCTCTGTTTCTATCCGTTAATCAATACTTAATCCATGCTAATATATTAATCCCAAACTCATGAACTAATTTTGTGTAATATTCTTTTGTTTGGTACCTTATTGAATGCTTTTTGAAAATCCAAATGCACTACATCCACTGGTTCCCCCTTATCTAGCCTGCTAGTTACAACTTCAAAAAACTCTATCAGATTTGTCAAACACAATTTCCCTTTCTTAAATCCATGTTGACTCTGCCCAATCATATTATAATATTCTAAGTGCCCTGTTCTCAATCTACTTTAGCCAACTAATCCCCAATAATAGATTCCAGCATTTTCCTTACTACTGATATCAGGTTAACTGGCCTATAGTTCCATATTTTCTCTATCCCTCCCTTCTTGACTAGCAGGGTTAAGTTTGCTACCTTTTAATCCATAGGGACGATTCTAAAATCTAGGGAATTCTAGATTTATCGGCTTTTAGTCCCATTAATTTCTCCAGTATTATTTCTCTGTTAATACTAATTATTTTAAGTTTGTCATGCTCACTAGACCCTTAGTTCCCCACTATTTCCAGAATGTTTTTTGCGTCTTCTACCCTGAAGACCAATCCAAGTATTCTTTTAATGTCTCTGCCATTTCCTTACTCCCCATTATAATTTATCCTGCTCTGCCTGTAAGGAACCCACGTTTACTTTCACTAATCTCTTCCTTTTTACATACCTATAGAAGCTTTTACAGTCTGTTTTTATGTCTCTTGCTACTTTACACTCATATTCTATTTTCTCTCTTTTGATCAATTTTTTGGTCATCCTTTGCTGAATTCTAAAATCCTTCCAATCTTGGCGATATTATAAGCCTCTTCCTTTAATCTAATACTATTTTTTACATTTTTTTGTTAACCATGGTTGGACCACTTTTCCCGTGAGGTTTTTGTTTCTTAAGAGAATGTATATTCATTGCAAATTACGAATTATTTGTTTAAATGTTTGCCATTGCTCATCTATGGTTATATCTTTTGATCTAGTTTCCCAATCTACTTTAGCCAACTAATCCCTCATACCTACGTAATTTGCTTTGTTCAGATCTAAGATCCTTGTTTCGGACTTAACTAAATCACTTCCAAACACAATATAAAATTCTATCATATTATGATCATTCTTCCCCCAGAGACTCCTTTACTACAAGGTTATTAATTAACCCAGTCTCATTGCACAACACTAGATCTAAAATAGCCTGTTCCCTAGTTGGTTCCTCGACATACTGATCTAGAAAATGTTCTTGAATGTATTCCATGAACTCATCCTCCACACTATTATTGCAAATTTGGTTTGTCTAGTTATTAAAGTCCCACATGATTATTGTATACACCTTATTACATGCACCTCTAATTTACTGAGTTATACCCTCCTGACACTACAATTACTGTTAGGGGGCTTATAAACTACTCCCACCAATGTTTTCTGCACCTTGTCATTTCTTAGCTCCACCCAAATTGATTCTACATCTTGATTTTCTGAGCTCAGATCCTTTCTTTCATCCTTTATTATCAGGGCCCTCCCCCCCACCCCCACCCCCACCCTCCCCACCTCACCACTTCTTTTTTCAATTTCCTCTTCTAAAATTCAAGTATTATGGACTATTTAGTTCCCAACCTTGGTCACTCTGCAACCACGTCTCTGCAATGGCTAATAGATCGAACTCATTTATTTATATCTATGCTATTAATTCATCTATTTGTTGCAAATGTTTCATGCATTTAGATATAGTGCCTTTAGCTTTAACTTTTTTCTATTTCATCCTGATGTCACCTTAGTCACTAATGCCCTGTTACCTTTCTTAAGCTCTCTTTCCCTTCCTGACCCACTCTGCTTATTTTTACATAAATCACTACTCTGCTCTACAGCCTTGACTTTTTTCTTTCTTTTGAATTTACCCTTTCCTGAATCCTCCCACCCGCCCCCTTCTAAAGCTCTATCTAAAGCCCTAGTTATTTGCTAGGATATTGGTCCTAGCCGGTTTTAAGTGGCACCCGTCCCAGCAGAGCAGCTCCCTCTTTCCCCAGAACAGGTGCTAGTGCCCCCATGAATCAAAAACACGGTCTCCACTCATCATCATCATCATAGGCGGTCCCTCGAACGAGGATGACTTTCTCAGCAATGAAATATTAATAAATCACTTGATAAATTTGCAGCAATTATTTTACAACTGCTTATCCTTTCAGTGTGCACATTATTACAGGTCAATGATATGGACAGCATCGGCCACCACTATCTATCATGACAACTACACAAGCAAAATAATTCCTGTACATTGCAAAAACTATCTTATGAACTCCACAGGATATAGAATAACATGACAGCCACCTCAGCATTCAGATAGCTGTTGCAAACGATATGATGTGAAGCTCTCAAGTACTGCCTCACAATCAATCTTAGTAGCCATTCCTCATTTATTTTACTTTTTCATATTTGCTACATTTTATCCCAGTGTCTTTGTTTTTAAGTTTCTGTATTCAAATAGAAACAAAAGCAGGCCTGAACATCACTGACAGACACACGTTATCACATAGCTCAAGTTAAATTTTATTTTGAAAGGAGCTATACACCATCAATGAAAATGATTAAAATTTAAGGGGTTGAAATTCCCTACCACTCTTTCAGCCACACATTTCTAATCTTCTAATCTAATGGTTTTGTCACAGTATTATAGATGACCACAGTTCCTTCATTATCAGCGCCTCTGTTTCTGCATAATTTGTTATCCAGAGATGGGAAACCCTTCAGCAAGAGAACCAGATGCTGGTGTCCCTTGAGGGTACCAGGGATTTGTGTTGGAATCGACCCTTGCCCACCACTTAGGAGTGTGAAGCTGCCATTAATGTTCTCTAACCATTTCAAACCAGAAGTGAGAGCCTCCTGTAAAATGAAAGCCAAGGTCCCATACCCACAGTCACAGCATTTGCAAGGGAAACTTCCCCTTTGTCCCAGCTGTGGCTCAGTGGGTAGCGCACTCACCTGAGTCAGTAGGTTGTGGGTTTGAGTCCCACTCCGGGAACTTGAGTACTTAAATCTAGGCTGACACTCCAGTGCAGTGCTGAGGGAGCGCTGCACTGTCGGAGATGCCGTCTTTCGGATGAGACGTTAAATCAAGGCCCCATCTGCTCTCTCAAATGAACGTAAAAGATCCCATGGCACTAATTCAAAGAAGAGCAGGGGAGTTATCCCTGGTGTCCCGGCCAATATTCATCCCTTAATCAACATAACAAAAACAGATTATCTGGTCATTATCACATTGCTGTTTGTGGGAGTTTATTGTGTGCAATTTGGCTACCGCGTTTTCCACATTACGACAGTGATTATATTCCAAAAATACTTCATTAGCTGTAAAGAGAGTTAAATCTCCACCACATGCGGGGAAACCCAAACTGTTAGGTTTTCCACGTGCTACCAGAAGCCCGTTCCCAAGGCGTCTGTAGGTAAAAATTCCAGCTCTTTTCTCCATTATCTATTGACAAGTTGCCTGGGTATAGTACAGCTTTCATTGATTATTCAGTACACATCAGACCCTGTTAAAATTGAATGTAATAGCCAGAATAATACCCAAACTTCAGGGGAATTGTGCAGGATAGTAGCTTTGTATACTTCTGTTTTGTTGCTGCTTCAAATCCAATCCTCTCTACTGACTATAAAGCTCTATGTAGAATAATTACTGTATAATCTTAACCCAATCCTGATAAACATTGACAAAAATTGACAATCTCACTCAAAGGGATCACTCAAAGAGATTGAAAGGATTATTTATGTGGGATATCGATGCAATAATTGTCCTGTTCTGAGTTTCAGTTAAAGCATATTGTTAGAAATCTATTCAAGAATATAATTGGTGGGCGAAAAAACTAGTATGTAACCATGAAAGGCAAAAACTATACTTTCAGAGTAATGCAACAATTGTCTATGAGAGTGGTCAGATCTGTTATTTAACAAAATGAGAAGGCTCAAATACTGATAAAAAATGAAAAATACTGGCAAGAATGAAAATGGAGAAGGTTATACAAAGCAACAGGAGGAGACCATGAACATAATAAGGAAAGCAGAAAGAATGTATGGAAAAGAATATCATAGAATCTTACAGCAAAGGAGGCCATTCGGCCCATCGTGCTGTGCTGGCTCTTTGAAAGAGCAATCGTGCTTAGTCCCCCATCCCGCTTTTTGTCTATAACTCTGTAAGTTCATCCTCAAGTACCTGTCCAACTCCCTTTTAAAATTATTTATGGAATCAGCATCCACCACCTTTTCAGGAGCGTTCCAGATCCCAACAACTCACTGAGTGAAAAAAATTCTCCTCATCTCTCCTTGAGATCTTTTGCCAATGATTGTGAATTTATGATCTGTGATTACATGCCAGAATGAATATTTTTTCCCTATTTACTCCATCAAAACCTCTCATCATTGAAAATCTCTATTAGGTCACCTTCTCTGTTTCAAGGAGAACAGTCATAACTTTTCCAACCTCTCCTCATAAACTCAAGACACTCATCCGTGGTAACATCCTGGTAAACCTCCTTTGTGCCCTTTCTAATGCCTTTACATTGCCCAGAATTATCTCCAATATTCCAGCTGTGGCCTAACCAGTGAGTTATAAAGTTCTATCATGATCTCTTTACTTTTATATTCTATTCCTCTATTTATAAACCCAAGTAACCCATATGCGTTTTTAACCACCTTATCAACTTGCCGTGCCACCTTTAAGGATTTATGTATATGGACACCAAGGTCACTGTTCATCTACACTTTTCAAAATCGTGCCATTTATAGAATACTGTGTTTCCATATTAGTCCTCCCAAAATGCATATCTTCACACTTCTCTGCATGAGCTCCACCTGTCATGCTTCTGCCTATATCAGCATCCTGTCTACGTCATCCTGAAGCATATAACTATCTTCATCATGATCTACTACTTTGCCAAGTTTTGTATAATTTGCAGACTTTATAATGCTGCTCCCTACACCCAAGTCTAGGTCGTTTATAAAAACTGCAAACAGTAATGGACCGAAAACTGACCCTCGGGGAACACCACTGCAAACCACCTCCCAGTCTAAAAAACATCCACCCACCACCACCCTTTGCTCCCTGCCACTGAGCCAATTTCGTATCCTTACCGACACTTTCCCCTTAATTCCATGTCTTCCATTTTCTTAATAAGCCTCCTGTATGACATTTTGTCAAATGCCTTCTGAAAATCCACATGTACAACTATTGCACCACGTTGATCAAACTTCTTTGTTACCTCATCAAAAAATTCTATCCAGTTAGTCAGACACAATTTATCTTTAACAAATCCATGTCAGCTCTCCTTCATTAACCCATGCCTTTCCAAATGAAAGTTTATTTTGTCCCCGATAATGGTTTTCAATAACTTCCTCACCACTGATGTTAGGCTGACTGGCCTGTTGTTTCCTGGTTTATCCCTCTACCCTTTCTTGAATAGTGTTATAACATTAGCAACCCTCTAGTCCTCCAGCACTATTCCTGTATCCAATGAGGATTGAAAGGTTGTGACCAATGCCTCTGCTATTTCTACCTCTTTGCCTCCCGTATTAACGTTTTCAAATTCCCTCCTGTACTTTCCAAAATGTTCCTGCTTATTAACTGAATCTTGCTCCTGACATTTGACATAAACCTCCTTTTTCTATTTTATTTTAACTTTTATTTCCTTTGTCATCCAGGCCACATTAGCTTTGAATGCCCTACCATTTCCCGCCAAAATATGCAGTTGGAACCAAGAATAATAGTACCAAAAATAGTAAAACAAAAGAATGATATAAGAGGAAATAAGACCATGAGGGACCAATTTTGGTTTGACAATGGCAGTGGATAAGGACATGGTGAAAGTGTTAAATTAATATTTTGTTTTTTCTTCACATTGGGCAAAGAGGACACAATATCAGAAGTACAACGATGACTATAGATTGGTGAAGGGGAGAAATTTACAGGGATTTAATATAAACAGAAAAAATGAATAAATAATGGGATTGTAGCCTGATGAATCTCCAGACAGTTTCCACACCAAGGTATTAAAAGACATAAGGGCCGTTTTACCCCAGTCCACTCGGCAAGCACAGTAGTCGGGAAAGCGCTGGAATCCATCATCACTGTAAGTGAACACTTGGAAAGATAATCTAATTAAGGAGAGTCAACATGGTTTTGTGAAAGGTAGATGTTGCTCAACTGATCTGAGTCCTTTAACATAAGAACTGATATAGAAGATCCATGATTTATCTCTCCACAGCCTCATCCCTCCCTATCTTTGTAACCTCCTCCAACCCTATAACTCTCCAAGAATTCTACAATCCTCCAACTCTGGCCTCTTGTGTGTCCCGCATTTCTTTCGTCCCACCATTGGCGGTTGTACCTTTAGCCATTTAGCCTCCAAGCTCTGTAATTCCTTCTCTAAACCTTTCTACCTCACCACCTCTCTCTTTTCCTTTAAGGCGCTCCTTAAAACCTACCTCTTTGACCAAGCTTTTCTTAAAAGTCTTGTTCCTTGGCTCAGTGTCCATTTATGTCTGATTATGCTTGTGCGAAATGTCTTGGGACCCTATTCTATGTTGATGGTGCTATAAAATGCAAGTTGTTGTTGTTGGATTTGGTGTGGATGGATTTTTCAGAAGGCATCTGATAAGATTTCACACTAAAGATTGGTAGCTGAAACAGGTATTTGAAACTGGAGATGAAATTGTGACATTGATAAGAAACTGTTAGGTGTTAGGAAGGCAGAGAGTTTGGATGAAAAGGACATTCTAAGATTGTTGGGCAGTGATAAGAGTTGAAAGTGTTAAATTAATACTTTGTTTTGGGGAAAGAGGATACAAAAGCTGAAGTGCAAGGATGATGATAGATTGGTGAAGGGGAGAAATTTACAAGGATTGGAACCCCGGCTTTTCATTCTTTACATATAATGACCTGGATTTAGGAATAGACTGGAGTATATCCAAGTTTGCAGATGATGACTAAACTAAAAGATATATTTTGAAAAGAGTACAAAATTGAAAATGGACATGGTTAGATTAAACAAGTGAAGAGAATATTGGCAGATGCATATTAATGTGACAAAGTGCCAGGCAGCACATTATAGAATGGCAGATGAAAACATTGGAGGTAATTTTATGAGCCCGCTGTGTCAGCAAGGATCCTTGCCTGCCAGCAGCACAAATTGGACATTCAGGCACATACTGCCTACAATTTCCCAATCATCATGGGCAGTGTAGGTATCCAATTTAGGATCATACCCAATCCTAATTCTGTCCTTGCCCAACATCTGCACACATACTCTTTCCAGCAGGAATCACTGGACAGTGACCAGGGCCGATTCCCCTATCCCTATTCCAGGTACACTGAGCCTCATTGCAGTACATCTGCCGGCCTGCCTTCCAAATGAAATCAGCCAACTCAACATACACCAGGGATCAGACTTAGGACTTTCCTAATCTGACAGGTTCAAGATAATACTTTACAATGAGTCTTTGGGGAATTTCTGGTGTATATTATTCATTGTTATATAATTGTTCTCTGATCTCATCAATTTACCTCCTACCCCTTCACTCCTGAAGGTTCTGCCTTGTTGGAGTACCATTCGACAGGTGCCCATCATCCAAAGATCCTTTATTCACTGAGCCAAGATAGTGAGTGACTTTGACCGCAAAGAGATATCACAACAAAGCTTGATGCTGGCCTTCCCTGACATCCACATAAATACACTTTCTGTCGAGGTCACTGGATAATCAGGAATATCTGGCTGCTGGTCCCCTTCCTAAAATGGGAAACTGAAGTCAACTGTAGTGCTCCGACTGCTGCCCATTTGGGATCAGATAACTCGGCAAAGGCTGGGGATCGGACGTGGGATCAGCTACTCACTGTATAGTCACTGGGCCATCAAGGAAGCTGGTAGCTTAGATTTTCAGATCGTTTCTATTTTAATGTCAGCAGTAACCCTTGTATTTCAAATGGGTTACCACAGGCATTAAAATAATCCTCACATATATTTAATTTTAAACCGGTTACAGCTGCTATTAACACCAAGGATAAAGCTCGCAAAACCTTCTTTAAAATAAACACAATTTCATGTTTAGATCTCTGTCACCCTTAGAAAGTATACACACCATTCGTAACTTTTCCTTGATGCTGACAATCTGTACACATATGCTGTTGTGTATAAACACTTATACTTCCAAGAGCAATTTGCCCAGATAACACTCAGCAGAGTTTTACAATATGAAGCCTGTTAGTCTGCATGTAAAGGCCTTGTTTGCAAACCCAGCCCTGAGGGCTTTAATTCCTTATCATTGAGTCTGGTAATGCTAAATTGTTAAGGATCCACTCATTCTGCAACGTGAGCAATGCAATCTCATATCACAACCATGCACAGCTACACAAACATACAAGGAAATGAACTTTCTGCTGGAGGGGGGTCATCCTTACTTTTCCGGTCATGTGACAACGTGGCATTTCCAAATATGGTCGCATAAAGGCCGCCGAGCCGCCAGATCAAAGGGAGCCGTCGTCTGCAGCTTTCCAATCCCATCCTTGTGGTTAAAAACATGACAACAACGCGATCGTTTTCTCACGCCACACGCAATCTCCATCTCCCCCGCAGTCCTATGCATTCCGTGCTAAATGCAGCACAATCATTTCCTTTATTCCGATGAAAAGCCCTGCAATTAGATTCCGCGCAACCCCCGTGTTTGGGATGGAGGGGGGGGCTAATGTAGCAAAAGCGTGAACTGGCGGCTACATCAAAGCGATCTCAGCCTGTGTATTAATGAGACCCTTTGTTTCCTGGCTGCGATGCAACAGGTTCTCTCACATTTGCCAATGAGGGAATGCTTTTTTTTTCTGTTCCATGTGGGAGGGCTGGAAATCTCTCAGCTTCTGTTTCTTCATTCTAGCCCATGCAAGTAAAATGATCTCCAATGGAATTAATGTTACACTGAAATGTAACACGAATCAAATGGTCGTATTAACTTTATCTAACTCCCTTTATGATGCACAATATACGTTTAAAGACTTTTTTTTTGCCAAAATGTTATCGATACCTATGCCCAAGCAGTAATTTCCTTCCGCTTGGGTCTTACTCGAGCTATAAAAAGTAATAATTCACATTTACAATAGACAGCGACCCACGAGGCATTGAGGCGTAAAGAAAACTTTGATTTTTGACGCAGCCAAATCTATATGCAGATTTTTAAAACATATTTTGTGCCTGGAAGCAAATACGGCATTTTTAAAAATATTTCATCATAACAAAATGACAATTGTTGGCAGCGTGGTTGCAGAATCTTGCAGCAGCGTTTAGCTAGGTTGCAGGTTGGTTCATATTTCCAGGGCTTGGGACTGACTACAGGACTGAAGACAAAGTCTTGCTGTGCACTCCCTGACACTGCGTCTGTGATTTCTGGAAGAAAAAAAGAAAAAGTAATTTCATTTTGTTTAAAGCTGGGGAGTACTCCGCTGTGTCCTGGCCAATAGTTATCCCTCAACCATCATCACTAAAACAGATTATCTGGTCATTAATATATTGCTGTTAGTGAGATTTTGCTGTGCACAAATTGGCTGCAGGTTTACCTGCATTACATAAGAACATAAGAACTAGGAACAGGCGTAGGCCATAGGGCCCCTCGAGCCTGCTCTGCCATTCAATAAGATCATGGCTGATCTGATCATGGACTCAGCTCCACTTCCCTGCCCACTCCCAATAACCCCTTATCCCCTTATCATTTAAGAAACTGTCTATTTCTGTCTTAAATTTATTCAATGTCCCAGCTTCAATAGTTCTCTGAGGCAGCGAATTCCAAAGATTTACAACCCTCAGAGAATAAATTTCTCCTCATCTCAGTTTTAAATGAGCGACCCTTTATTCTAAGATCATGCCCTCTAGTTCTAGTCTCCCCCATCAGTGAAAACATCCTCTCTGCATCCACCTTGTCAAGCCCCCTCATAATCTTATACGTTTCGATAAGATCACCTCTCATTCTTCTGAATTCCAATGAGTAGAGGCCCAACTTACTCAACCTTTCCTCATACGTCAACTCCCTCATTTCCGGAATCAACATAGTGATCCTTCTCTGAGCTGCCTCCAAAGCAAATATATCCTTTCGTAAATATAGAAACCAAAACTGCACGCCGTATTCCAGTTGTGGCCTCACCCAATACCCTGTATAGCTGAAGCAAGACTTCCCTGTTTTTATTCTCCAACCCTTTTCAATAAAGGCCAAGATCCCATTGGCCTTCCTGATCATTTACTGTAGCTGCATGCTATCCTTTTCTGTTTCATGCACAAGTACCCCCAGGTCCCGCTGTACTGCAGCACTTTGCAATCTTTCTCCATTTAAATAATAACTTGCTCTTTGATTTTTTTCTGCCAAAGTACATGACCTCACACTTTCCAACATTATACTCCATCTGCCAAATTTTTGCCCACTCACTTAGCCTGTCTATGTCCTTTTGCACATTTTTTGTGTCCTCCTCACACATTGCTTTTCCTCCCATCTTTGTATCAGCAGCAAACTTGGCTACGTTACACTCAGTTCCTTCTTCCAAGTCGTTAATATAGATTGTAAGTAGTTGGGGTCCCAGCACTGATCCCTGCGGCACCCCACTAGTTACTGGTTGCCAACCAGAGAATGAACCATTTATCCCAACTCTCTGTTTTCTGTTAGTTAGCCAATCTTCTATCCATGCTAATATATTACCCCCAATATATTACAACAGCGACTACACTTCAAAAGTTACTTCATTGGCTGTAAAGCACTTTGGTATGTCCTGAGGTCATGAAAGGAGCTATATAAATGTAAGATCTTCCTTTTAAACAATAATAAGCCCCAACCATGGATGAATCAACTAGCACATTTTTGCAAACCACAGGAGCTTAAAACTTTTAAAAAATAATACTGTTTCTGTGTATCTGAGAATGTGTCCATCTGTGCATGTGTGTGAGAATATATCTGTGAATATGTACATGTGTACAAACCTATCTGTGAAAGTGTGTGAAAGTTATATGTGTGAATGCATCTGGCCTGTCATTGTGAGTGTATCTGTGTGTAAGGCTTTATATTAATATGTCCATGTGTCTATACACATGGACATATTAATATAAAGCCTTACACACAGATACACTCACAATGTGTAAGTGTGTGTGTAACTGAGTGTATATTTGAGTTTCTATCTGTGTTTCCATCTGATATGTCAGATTGTGTATGTGTAAGAATGTATCTGTACATAAACATGTAACTGTGAATGTGCCAGTGGTGCCAGTGGTGCGAATATAACTGTGTTTGTGAGTATGTGCTTGTGTTACCGTACTTGTATGTAAGTGCACCTTGGGACATTTTGTTACAAGAGGCACCACATAAGTGCAAGTTGTGTAAATGTGTCTGTGAGTTTGAGTGAAAGTGAATGTATGTATATGCATAAATGTGAATGTGTAAATGTGCATTTATGTTTATGAAAGAAAGTGAATATGTTTATAAGAATATTATGTCTGTGTATTGATCTATTTATATATGAGTGAGTCTTCAGACATTTTATTATGTGAAATTCACTATAAAAGCACATGTTGTGTGCATGTCCAAGGGTATCATCAAATGTATGCAGTGTTCACAAATCGGTAGACTTTTTATCCTGGGACAGAAATTCGGCAAGTTCATGGTGAAGTTGCTGCTGGAGTAAAGCTGCAACTGGGACCAGCAGTGAGACTATCATCAAGGAGGGAGAATGTGTCTGTGAACTGGGGGCCACTTGGAGGACAGAATGTCTCTATGAAATGGGTGGAGTTAGAGGAGGAAAATGCCTCCTTGAAGTGGGGAGAGAAGTGACTGATCAGCTAGATTTTGGGAATATGATTTGGGGGTTGGACATCTGTCAAATATGGATAAATGCAAATGTCACTTATCTTCCTACAATTTTTTTTTAGATTAAACATCTATCCGTTAAGCAGTAAAAGTGTTTAAAGTTGACCAGAAGCCACCATTTTTAATGTCAGATTTCAAAATTTTCCAGAAAACTCGCTCCTATGCATGTTCAGAATGGGTGGGAACGATATTTGAAAGGAATCCATACAATTCCACATGTTCTGCCTTTCACCCTGGAACCTGTGTGCAGTGTATGTGAATGTGTGCAAATGTTGCTGGTGTATGTGAATGTGTCTGTGTATGAGTATATGTGGGGTATGGTGACACAGTGGTTATGTAACTGGACTTGTAATCTAGTAGGCCTAGATGAATGATCCTGGATACAAGTTCAAATCCCACCATGGCAGCTGAGGAATTTAAATTCAGGTAATTAAATAAACCTGGAATAAAAAGCTAGTATCAGTAATGGTGACCATGAAACTACTGGATTTTTTTTTAAACCCATCTGGTTCACTAATGTCCTTTAGGGAAGGAAATCTACTGTCCTGATCCAGTCTGGCCTTTATGTGATTCCAGTCCCGCAACAATGTGTGGTTGATTCTTAACTGCCTTCCAAAATGGCAGCTCACCACCAATTTCTCAAAGGCAATTAGGGATGTGCAATAAATGCTGGCCTTACCAGTGATGCCCACACCCTTGTGAGTTTATTTGTATGTGTGTTTGTGCATCTGTTCACATCTGTAATATATTTGTGGGTGTGAATACATCTGGGTGCTAATATGTCTGCGTCCGAAACAAACATTGAGACTGCCTTAGTCAAAATCAGCAGTAACATGCTTTTTTGTTTGATTACACCTCTGTGAAGCACCTTGGAATTTCTCTTCTGCAATAAAAGGTGCTTTATCAATGCAAGTTGTTGTTGTTTGTGACTGATTCGGTGGTGCATTATCGCTCCTTATCCTCTTTAATCTCCACATGGCCTTCAAAATCATTGATCATTTCATTCTCCCCATCACCTTTCCTCCATGGTCCACCTCTGTGGTAGCACCCTCTCATGGTTCCAATCTTACTTGTTCCAATGTAGCCAGCACGTCTACAATGATTTTCTCTCCCATTTCTGCATGGTAACCTCTCGCATGGTCCAAGGTTCCATTCTTGTTACCTTCCTCACATAGTAGCTGCTCCTGAGAAATATTATCCATAAGCATGGGTCCACTTTCATATGTATGTTGATGACACCAAGATTTATTTCCCTGAAACCACAAATGTGACTAAACAGCCCCACATCAAGTTATAGATGAGCCAAAGATTTCTCAAAGTTAACACTATTAGTCAGCCAGTGGCACTCTCACCACTGAGTCAGAAGGTTGTGGCTTCAGATCCCACTACAGAGATTTGAACACAAAAATCTAAGCTGTCACTCTAGTGCATTACTGAGGGAGTGCTGCACTACCAGAGGTGCCATCTTTTGGCTGAGATGTTAAACCGAGGCCCCGTATGCTCTCTCAGGTGGACATATATGATCCCTTGGCACTATTTCGAAGAAGAGCAGGGGAGTTATCCCCGGTGTCCTAGCCAATATTTATCCCTCAATCAACATCACTAAAACAGATTATCTAGTCATTATCACATTATTTGTGGGAGCTTGCTGTGTGCAAATTGGCTGGCGTGTTTTCTATATTGCAACAGTGGCTACACTTCAAAAGTACTTAATTGGCTGTAAAGTGCTTTGGGATGTTTGGTGATCATGAAAGGCGCTATATAAATGCAGGTCTTTCTTTTCCTTTATTGGCAAGACCAAAAGCATCATGTTCAGTTTCCACCAGAATCTCTGAATCCAAGCCCTTGAGTCCAGCACCCTCTTCGGCCGATCTCTTATGCTGTACCCAACAGTGCACAATTTCAGTGGCCTCTTTGGTTTTGTGCTGAGGTTGAAATCCACAATCTGCTATCACTAAGAATACCTAGTTCCACTTTAGTAACATCACTTATTCCTGTCATCATTTCACCCCCACAGAAACATTAATTTGTGCTTTCTTCACCTATAGGCTCAACTTCTCCCATGCTCTCCACCCCATCCTCTCAAGCTTCAGTCTACACAACTCCAACTTGTCCAAAACTCCACCTGCATCGTATCTTATACTGAGTCTTGTACACCCATTGCCACGGTCCTCACTACGATCTACACTAGTTCCCTGCAGCACGCACATTGATTTCAAAATGCTCAGCCTAGATTACATATCCTTCCATACTCTCACCCCATTCTATGTCTGCAACTTCCTTCAGCCCTACATACCCAGCTCAAACACTGTGCTCTTGCAAAGCTGGCCTCTTGTGCATCCCTGTCTCTTTGCTCCACCATCAGTGGCAGAGCCTTCAGTCATCATGGCCCTTCAGTCATCATGGCCCTTCAGTCATCATGGCCCTGCACTACAGAATGTTCTTCTTAAGCCCTCCTGTTCCATCTCTATCCACATTCAAAAACATACTTAAAACCTAGTTACCTGAACTAATTCTTCTCATAGCTGCTGCTCCATTTTTAATATCACCCCCTCCCTCCCCCCCACCCACCTTTGTAAAGTGTTTTGGGACATTTCAAAATGTGAAAGATGCTTTATAAGTGCATGTTGCATGTGAGTACATGAGTGGAAGTCTGTGTTAATGTATCTGTATAGAAACATAGAAACATAGAAACATAGAAAATAGGTGCAGGAGCAGGCCATTCAGCCCTTCTAGCCTGCACCGCCATTCAATGAGTTCATGGCTGAACATGAAACTTCAGTACCCCCTTCCTGCTTTCTCGCCATAACCCTTGATCCCCCGAGTAGTAAGGACTTCATCTAACTCCCTTTTGAATATATTTAGTGAATTGGCCTCAACTACTTTCTGTGGTAGAGAATTCCACAGGTTCACCACTCTCTGGGTGAAGAAGTTTCTCCTCATCTCGGTCCTAAATGGCTTACCCCTTATCCTCAGACTGTGACCCCTGGTTCTGGACCTCCCCAACATTGGGAACATTCTTTCTGCATCTAACCTGTCTAAACCCGTCAGAATTTTAAACGTTTCTATGAGGTCCCCTCTCATTCTTCTGAACTCCAGTGAATACAAGCCCAATTGATCCAATCTTTCTTGATAGGTCAGTCCCGCCATCCCGGGAATCAGTCTGGTGAACCTTCGCTGCACTCCCTCAATAGCAAGAATGTCCTTCCTCAAGTTAGGAGACCAAAACTGTACACAATACTCCAGGTGTGGCCTCACCAAGGCCCTGTACAACTGTAGCAACACCTCCCTGCCCCTGTATTCAAATCCCCTCGCTATGAAGGCCAACATGCCATTTGCTTTCTTAACCGCCTGCTGTACCTGCATGCCAACCTTCAATGACTGATGTACCATGACACCCAGGTCTCGTTGCACCTTCCCTTTTCCTAATCTGTCACCATTCAGATAATAGTCTGTCTCTCTGTTTTTACCACCAAAGTGGATAACCTCACATTTATCCACATTATACTTCATCTGCCATGCATTTGCCCACTCACCTAACCTATCCAAGTCACTCTGCAGCCTAATAGCATCCTCCTCGCAGCTCACACTGCCACCCAACTTAGTATCATCCGCAAATTTGGAGATACTGCATTTAATCCCCTCGTCTAAATCATTAATGTACAATGTAAACAGCTGGGGCCCCAGCACAGAACCTTGCGGCACTCCACTAGTCACTGCCTGCCATTCTGAAAAGTACCCGTTTACTCCTACTCTTTGCTTCCTGTCTGACAACCAGTTCTCAATCCACGTCAGCACACTACCCCCAATCCCATGTGCTTTAACTTTGCACATTAATCTCTTGTGTGGGACCTTGTCGAAAGCCTTCTGAAAGTCCAAATATACCACATCAACTGGTTCTCCTTTGTCCACTTTACTGGAAACATCCTCAAAAAATTCCAGAAGATTTGTCAAGCATGATTTCCCTTTCACAAATCCATGCTGACTTCGACCTATCATGTCACCTTTTTCCAGATGCACTGCTATGACATCCTTAATAATTGATTCCATCATTTTACCCACTACTGAGGTCAGGCTGACCGGTCTATAATTCCCTGTTTTCTCTCTCCCTCCTTTTTTAAAAAGTGGGGTTACATTGGCTACCCTCCACTCCATAGGAACTGATCCAGAGTCAATGGAATGTTGGAAAATGACTGTCAATGCATCCGCTATTTCCAAGGCCACCTCCTTAAGTACTCTAGGATGCAGGCCATCAGGCCCTGGGGATTTATCGGCCTTCAATCCCATCAATTTCCCCAACACAATTTCCCGACTAATAAAGATTTCCCTCAGTTCCTCTTCCTTACTAGACCCTCTGACCCCTTTTATATCCGGAAGGTTGTTTGTATCCTCCTTAGTGAATACCGAACCAAAGTACTTGTTCAATTGATCCGCCATTTCTTTGTTCCCCGTTATGACTTCCCCTGATTCTGACTGCAGGGGACCTACGTTTGTCTTCACCAACCTTTTTCTCTTTACATACCTATAGAAACTTTTGCAATCCGCCTTAATGTTCCCTGCAAGCTTCTTCTCGTACTCCATTTTCCCTGTCCTAATCAAACCCTTTGTCCTCCTCTGCTGAGTTCTAAATTTCTCCCAGTCCCCAGGTTCGCTGCTATTTCTGGCCAATTTGTATGCCACTTCCTTGGCTTTAATACTATCCCTGATTTCCCTAGATAGCCACGGTTGAGCCACCTTCCCCTTTTTATTTTTACGCCAGACAGGAATGTACAATTGTTGTACTTCATCCATGCGGTCTCTAAATGTCTGCCATTGCCCATCCACAGTCAACCCCCTAAGTATCATTCGCCAATCTATCCTAGCCAATTCACGCCTCATACCTTCAAAGTTACCCTTCTTTAAGTTCTGGACCATGGTCTCTGAAATTACTGTTTCATTCTCCATCCTAATGCAGAATTCCACCATATTACATGAATGTGTGACTGTATTGTGCCCGTATATGTCAGTATTTAAATGTGAGTGTGTATCATAGTATATGTGTTAGTAAATATATTTGTGTGTAAATATATCTGTGTAGCTGTGTGTCTCTATTTGTGAATGTGTGAGAGTGCATTTGTCTATGTATCTGTGAGTATTCTTTGCGTGAGAGACCTTCTCATACTTGGTGTCATAATTGACTCTGAAATGAACTTTTGACCACATATCCACAGCATAACTAAGACCACTTATTTCCACCTCCATAACATTGCCCCTTCCCGCCCTTGCCTCAGCTCATCTGTTGCTGAAGCCCTCATACAAAGATACAAAGATGGGAAGAAAAGCAATGTGTGAGGAGGACACAAAAAAATCTGCAAAAGGACATAGACAGGCTAAGTGAGTGGGCAAAAATTTGGCAGATGGAGTATAATGTTGGAAAGTGTGAGGTCATGCACTTCGGCAGAAAAACATCAAAGAGCAAGTTATTATTTAAATGGAGAAAGATTGCAAAGTGCCGCAGTACAGCAGCACCTGGGGGTACTTGTGCATGAAACACAAAAGGATAGTATGCAGGTACAGCAAGTGATCAGGAAGACCAATGGTATCTTGGCCTTTGTTGCAAAGGGGATGGAGTATAAAAGCAGGAAGTCTTGCTACAGCTATATAAGGTATTGGTGAGGTTACACCTAGAATACTGCGTGCAGTTTTGGTTTCCATATTTACGAAAGGATATACTTGCTTTGGAGGCAGTTCAGAGAAGGTTCACTCAGTTGATTCCGGGGATGAGGGGGTTGACTTATGAGGAAAGGTTGAGTAGGTTGGGCCTCTACTCATTGGAATTCAGGTGATCTTATCAAAACGTGTAAGATTATGAGAGGGCTTGACAAGGTGGCTGCATAGAGGATGTTTCCACTGATGGGGGAGACTAGAACTAGGGGGCATGATTTTAGAATAAGGGGCAGCCCATTTAAAACAGAGATGAGAAAGGTTGTTAATCTGTGAAATTCGCTGCCTCAGAGAGCTGTGGAAGCTGGGACATTGAATAAATTTAAGACAGAAATAGACAGTTTCTTAAACGATAAGGGGATATGGGGTTATGGGGAGCAGGCGGGGAAGTGGAGCTGAGTCCATGATCGGATCAGCCATGATATTATTAAATGGCGGAGCAGGTTCGAGGGGTCTTATGGCCTACTCCTGCTCCTATTTCTTATGTTCTTCTGTTCTTATCCATGCCTTTGTTACCTCTAGACTTGACTACGTCAAAGCACTCCTGGCTGGCCTCCCACATTCTACCCTATTGAAACTAGAGGTGATCCAAAACTAGGCTGCTCTGGTCCTAACTCGCAACAAGTCTCGCTCATCCATCACCCCTGTGCTCGCTGACCTATATTGGCTCCCAGTTAAGCAATGCTTCAATTTCAAAATTCTCACCCTTGTTTTCAAATCCTTCCATGGCCTCACCCCTCCCTAACCCTGTAATCTCCTCCAGCCTCACAACCTCCGGAGATGTCTGTGCTCCTCGAATTCTGCCCTCTTGAGCATAATTGCTCAACCATTGGTGGCCGTGCCTTCTGTTGCCTAGGCCCTAAGCTCTGGAATTCCCTGCCTAAACCTCTCTGCATTTCTACCTCTCTTTCCTCCTTCAAGACTCCCCTTAAAATCTGCCTCTTTGACCAAGTTTTTGGTTACCTGCCCTAATTTCTCCTTCTGCAGCTCGGTGTGAAATTTTCTCAATCTCATAATCCTGTGAAGCAATTTGGGACTTTTCACTATGTTAAAGGCGCTATATAAATACAAGTTGTTGTTGTTGTTAAACCAAAACTACATTATTATTCCATCCTGTCCATGTTAACCCTCACTTTTCTCACAGCAAAACAATCAAATACTATCAATCTTGTAATTTAATAATTCAAAACTGACACGTTAAAGAATTTAGGTAATTTAGAAAAAAGTTCCATGATCTATTGATGAAACTGAATTGCAGTTTAGAGAGCAACAAAAAAGAACGCTTTCTGTTTGGTGAACACGGGTATTGGCGAAAATGTATACTAAATAGTTATTTGTCAGGGGACGCGTGGGTTCATCGCTCCTCTCCATGCATATTAATATTACATTTTAAAACAGCTGCGTGGAAAGATATTTTAAAAGGGGGGGACTGATTGCAAGGGCGTGGACTTATTAGGAAAATGATGATAATTTAAAAATGTATCGTTGATGAAACAATTGAATCCCCCCCTCCCGTCAATGAGGCTGTCAATCAAAAGGCGGTGCTCTTTGATGTTGAGGAGCCGTCGCCTTGGTCCTATACACAAACTGCTTCAGATCTTTTCTCTCTCCCTGCTGCCGTACTTTCACTAAGATCTCTTCTCTCCCGCTTCAACTGTACAACTTTACATTGCATTCCCTCGGCTGTATGCAACAAGCCGCACAAGTCCCGGTCAGTAACTTTGAATAGTGCAGAGTGAAGGAGTGGAGAGAGGTGGTGGTGGTTGGTGTGGGGGGGGGGGGGGTGGGAAGAGAAAGAAAATCCCGAGGAAAATGCCGCAGCTGAACAGCGGCGGAGGGGATGATCTGGGGGCGAACGATGAAATGATCTCCTTTAAGGACGAAGGGGAGCAGGAGGAGAAAATCTCCGAGAACGCTCTCACAGAGAGGGATTTAGCAGACGTGAAGTCATCGTTAGTCAACGAGTCGGAGACGAACCAGAACGCGAATCCTGCATCCGATCCAGGGGTGAGTGAAAGAGTTTGATCTTTGCTCCAGTTCACGAATCTCCAGTCTATTAAAACACACGCGTGCATTTAACAGAGGCAACTCCATCTCATGCAAATTCTTCTTTCACATGATCCCAAACAGGCGATCAGACGCTCGCAGGACAGTCAAAGAATTTACCAAGATAAATCCAGAGGTCACATCGATGACGGTAGGTTGGCTTACTTTCATTTTTTTTTTTCCTTTTTGGACAGGCTCGCCATTAAAAATCCTCAGTCCATTCATTCCCTTTATTGGCCGGTCGTTTAGAGTAAAGTTTGTGAATGTCAACCAGGCACTAAAACTTTTCCCCTTGTCCTCTCATGCAGTTACAAAGCAGCGTCAAGATGGAGGTATGTTCAAAGGGACAGCCTACTCGGGGTATCCCCACTTTCTGATGCTGCAGGACCCCTACCTGTCCAATGGATCCCTGTCTCCATCTGTAAGTCCTGGGCACTTTGTGCACGTTGCAGGAATTGGTCCTCTCAGTCTCGCACCTCTCATTATTTTAGGCTTATTTTCTTTTGGAAAGGGGGTGGGGGAGAATTAGTCATCTTATTGCAGGAAATAAACGCTCATCGCCAACTAGTCACTGGCAAAGCTCAGAGGCTAAAGTGGATGTCTGGAGGGGATTTCTTTATTTTGTTTTTAAGTTCGCTGAGCTCCCGGTGCTTTATCTCGGAAATAGGGTTTCAACGTTGTGTCTGATTAACACTTTCGTCAGATTCACGGAATGTTTCCCAGTCAGAGATTTTTTTTTTATTGTGACATGTTTCAAGTCAGTCAAAATAGGATAGAATGCATCTCTTGTGGTTGCCGCCTTGTGCCTGGCGAAGGGTAGTCATCACTCGCTGGGTTTATTTTTGCTGTTGTACAGTGTGAGTAAACAAACACTGGGAATTTGTCAGCGTGCCAGTTCACGCTGTCCATTGGTATTTTGGGTGTGTGGGGTGGGCACAATGTCAAATGATTTCGGGTCGTTCTCTCTGTTAATCATTTTTTAATAAAACAAACTGCTACAATAGCTTCGATTTGCTCGAAGGGTAACACAGCTGCAAAGATGGGTAGGAATCTTGTTCTGAAACAGGCTGAATACTGCTGTCGAGGGACTAGAAATAGAATAAACTATTCAGTGAAAACCCCGCAATACTTTTACAATAACTCCCTATTCTCATCTGGAGATTTGGGGAAAAAATCATATTCTGTGCTGTTTTGTAAACCTCACTTCTTTCCATGATTTTCCTGGCGCAAAGTGAACCCTGTTTATGTATCTGAAAAAATAAAGCTCCGCTCTGTTTATTTCAGTGTATTGTAACCAATGAGACTCTTAAAAATTGTTTCTAAAAAATCTAACCTAAGCAACTTTTAAATTCATTTCAAAAGTAGAGAAGGCAGGCCGTACATCCAGCTCCATTGGGGAAAACAACGGCACACAATCAGACTGCCATAGAGAATATTGTACAGAAATAACCTCTGCCCAGTTCAGACTATGGTGTTGAAATATACTTGTATATCCTGAAATGATTTACATTTCAAAATAATATCCCACCAGGCCTTCTCCTTGATGTCTCAACATTTAAATCAAGGAATCAGCACTTTTCTGAGTAATGTTCTAAAATTCAATTGAAGACACAACATACTTGGAAACTGACAAGTGCGTCACTTTCTGAGAAGAAAGCAGTTTCTTGAAGAATAAAGAATTCAGTTTTTCAAATCAAAACTTACTCTATGAATAAGATATATATATATATATATATGTGTGTATGTGGTCACTAGATTAAATACAAGGCTACTTTTATTATGCATCAGTGAGAAAGTGTCAGAGAACTCTGTCTTAACTTTTGCCCAATGTTTCATCTAGTTGATAGAAAGGATTGTGAAGTCAGCCCACAATCATGCTGCAAACACTTGTGGGAGACATGGCTTTTGTTCCATAACCTTGCATGACAAGAACAGGTACCACACACCCAACAGCTGTCAGCTAGTCAGCTTTCCTTTATTTAAAAAAAACATTTGCTTATCTGATATCAGATAAATGTTCTGTTGAACATTTCCATCCAAAAGCACAAACCTCCACAATCTGCTGTTGTGCTCTGTGTCTCGTACTGTTGTGCAATGTGGTTTGAGTGGTCGTCTTTTTTTCTTACAGTGGAGCCAAATGGAAATCTTTTCAGTAAAGATAGGTTTGCTTGAGGGCTGGAGGGCTAGTGGGGCGGGGGGCGGTGGGCGGGGGGTTGGAGTGGGGGTGGTATCACATCAGACACAAGCTTTCTTGTTAGCTTAGTAATATAACACAGGCACTGTTGGAAAAAATGGCATTACTGTCTAATAACTGCTTACAGGCTCAAGGTTTCTGTGAATTAGGCGTACTGTTCATTTCTCATAGACTGACATGAGCTGTCAGAAATCTCATTCAAGAGGTAGTCTCACTTTCAGTGCCTCTTTTTAAAATCAAATAGTTAAACAAAGAACCGTGAATAACTTTGACTTCTTTACTCTGCCTATTTCTGTTTTTGTGTTTTGGTAAATATTTCGGTTTAAACAGTGACCACTGGTGATACAGTCGTGGGAACTTGTTTTTGGATGATGTACTGAGTTCGTTAGAATGAAGGAGCTGGACTAATGTTAATAGGCGTAGGCAGCTCTAGCAATGTTGGACATTTCAGCTGTATACAGTTAATTCAATTCTCTCACATCATCAGTCCCAGTAGCTGTACAAAGCCAATTTCCATAATAATAACACAATTTAAATAAAAAATATCTCCAAAGAAAAAGTATAAAAAGGAAAACGGGTGTTAAAGATTTTTTGTGTAACTTTTTGATCTTTAACCCTTGGAGTTCCAATAATGATTTATCTCTCGGCTGTGGTTACACAGCTGGAGCCAATGACAAGATAGGTAAGAATGGTAGTGCTCTCTGTTTGAATCTTGGAAATTTCACCAAAGAATGTGGTCATGCCAATCTTTACATTCTTGAGTCAGGATTGGCTAGAAGCATGACTTTGAATCCAGCTTTTAGCTCATGGCCAACTTTGAATGAATTGAACAATGGAGAAAAACAGAGTGGTTAGACGTAAAAATTGGGTGGTGTGGCGGGGGGTGGGGGGGAGGGCGGCAGCAGGGTGTGGAGTAGCAGAAATCTAAGATAGGACATATTAATCAGAAAGAAAGTAAAAGTTAAAATAATACAAATAAAAAAGAGAATGGGAAAAAGGAAAGATATGTTGAGCAGAATGGAGAATTTAACATTTTCACTCAAAATTATACTTTAAAATTATTTTAGTAGCCATAGGGTTAATATTATTGTAACAAGGCTACTCCTGACACAGGCATATCGTTATTGGTTTGGTTCAACAACATGCTGTTGAAGTTGAAAACCTTTTTTGTAAAACGGCCACCTAAGATAGCCTAGAATTCCCTGCGACTACCTGCAGTCTAAGGGTTACAAAGATCCCCGATGGTGAGACTCTCTCAAGGTTGTGGAGGGTACAGTCATTAGGTGATGGAAAAATACCACTTAGAACATAAGAAGACAGAAAATCTCGATAGCTCAAATGTCTGTCCATGAAACATAAAGGAGATATGATTATCCACTTTTGTGAAAACTGGTTTACAAAACTTAATTTGTACAGAGTGTGTACAATTAAGTTGCATTTCAATTCTGGTGCATGGTATTAAATAGCAGTTGCCAATCACAGTATGCATTTTAACTTGATTCAGCAAATAACAATTGCTGCCAAACAACAGAAAGAAAAGCAATTATCATATCCTTGGGTCATAGATGGTACTTTGCTTCAGTGTAACATTTATTAAATGTCTATATGTACTGAGTCACACCATGCAACATTTCTCCAACAAAAGGGCTTTGGTATTTCTGACCACTACCCTTCTGTTAGATTGTCTTTGAAGGATCCAAAGTGAAATTAATTTCAGACAGTCACAACCTAATTTCTAATGGCTATAAGCTCCCAGCACAAAGTACAATGAGTTTGTACAAATTAACACTAAATTGTCAGTCTCACTGAAAGAAGAGGTAAGGATAACTGATGTGAGAACTGGAAATGTTACACTGGTGTACTGTAGGTTGCTTTATTGAGGTTGAGGTAAAGGCCTGTTGTTAGTGCAAAGTAGGAGTTTTAGATGCATGCTGTACCTGACCTGGGAGTGCCTGTTGCTGGGTGAGAATGAACAAAAAAAAAAGGTTTTAACAATGTTTTGTTCCTAGCACTGAAATGTCTTACCAACAAGCATTACATTCCCTATCCCAGAACCAATGTGCCACAGTCATCAGTGCGTATGCCCCAACACTCGATGCTAAAGAGGGTTTTTATTTCAACCTCGAGACATCCCTGTCCCCCATCCCCACGGGCGACAAATTGATCCTCCTGGGTGACTTTAATGCCGGGTCGGCAAAGACACAGCCCTCTGGGGAGGCGTGATTGGCAGAGAAGGGGTAGGGAAAGCCAATTCCAGCAGTACCCTACTCCTGACAAAATGTCTAGAACACGAACTCTTCATCACCAACACCCTGTTCTACCAGAGGGATAAATACAAGGCATCGTGGCAACACCCTCGCTCCAAACGCTGGCACCTGCTTGACTACGTCATCGTCCGAGCCAGGGATCGCAAGGATGTGCGCATCACTCGCGCCATGACAGGAGCTGACGACTGCTGGACGGACCATCGCCTAATCCGATCCATCATCAATATTAACATAGCCCCAAAGCAGAAGGGACAGCAGAAGCAGTGCCACAAAAAAGTTAATGCCGGGACACTTAAAGACGCAGCTAAGAGAGCCCTATACAGCCAGCACCTCACAGCTAATCTGGCGTGCCTTGATAACCCTGAAATGCTGAATGCCCACAGCGCTTGGTCTGCCCTCCAGGTCTCCATAACCAGTGCCTGTGAAGAGACATTGGTTACTCAACCAGAAAACACCAGGACTGGTTTGATGAGAATGATCAGGAGATCGAAGAACTAACAGATCGTAAGCGCAGAGCATTTCTGAGCCTCAAGCAACAACCCAACTTGGGAGCTGCAAAGCAACGTTACAGACGTCTCAAGGCTGAGGTCCAACAAAAAATCCGGGACCTAAAGAACAGGTAGTGGATGGAGAAAGCACAGGAGATACAACAACTGGCCGACAGCCACAATATGCGAGAATTCTTCATTGCAGTCAAAGCCACCTATGGTCCAAACTCCCAAGGCCCCACCCCACTCCTGGCCAAGAATGGGGAAACACTCATCAAGGACACCGAGGTTGTCAGGGCCTGCTGGAAGGAGCACTTTGAAGATCTCCTCAATCGAGACTCTGCCTTTGACTCGAGTGTTCTCAACTCCATCACGCAGCATGCGATCAGCCACCACCTCAGTGAAACCCCAACGGGCACGAGGTAGGCAAAGCCATAAAACAGCTCAAGAACAAGGCTACGGGTGTGAATGGAATTCCTGTTGAGGCGCTAAAGTATGGTGGAGAGGCGCTGTTGGTGCGGATACATGACCTCATCTCTCTCATTTGGAGGGAGGAGATAATGCCGGGAGATTTCAGAGATACAGTGATCGTGACCATCTTTAAAAAGGGGGACAAGTCCGACTGTGGCAACTACAGGGGAATCTCCCTGCTATCAGCCACTGGGAAGGTTCTCCTCAACCGTCTTCTCCCTGTGGCCGAGGTGCTCCTCCCGGAATCACACTGCGGATTTCGTCCCCTACGGGGTACAATGGACATGATCTTTGCAGCGCGACAGCTGCAGAAAAATGCAGGGAGCAGCGCTAGCCCTTATACATGGCCTTTTTCAATCTTACAAAGGCCTTTGACACTGTCAACCGTGAGGGCTTATGGAGCATCCTCCTCCGTTTTGGATGCCCCCAAAAGTTTGTCAACTTCCTTCGCCTGCTCCACGATGACATGCAGGCCGTGATCCTTACCAGCGGTTCCATTACAGACCCAATCCACGTCTGAACCGGGGTCAAACAGGGCTGTGTCATCGCCCCGACCCTCTTCTCAATCTTCCTCGCTGCCATGCTCCACCTCACAATCAACAAGCTCCCCGCTGGAATGAGACTAGACTACAGAACCAGTGGGAAGCTGCTTCACTTACGCCGCCTCCAGGTCAGGTCCAAGATCACCCCAACCTCTGTCGTTGAGCTGCAGTACACTACGATGTCTGCGTCTGCGCACATTCTGAGGCTGAACTCCAGGATATAGTCGATGTATTCACTGAGGCATATGAAAACATGGGCCTTACGTTTAACATCCGTAAGACAAAGGTCCTCCACCAGCCTGTCCTCGCCGCTCAGCACTGCCCCCCAGTCATCATGATTCACGGCGCGGCCCTCGACAACATGGACCACTTCCCATACCTCGGGAGCCTTTTATCAACAAAGGCAGACATTGATGCGGAGATTCAACATCGCCTCCAGTGCGCCAGTGCAGCCTTTAGCCGCCTGAGGAAAAGAGTGTTCGAAGACCAGGCCCTCAAATCAAGCTCATGGTCTACAGGACTGTAGTAATACCTGCCATCCTGTATGGATCAGAGGCATGGACGATGTACAGAAGACCTCAAGTCCCTGGAGATATATCACCAATGATGCCTCCGCAAGATCCTGCAAATCCCCAGGGAGGACAAGCACACCAACATAGTGTCCTCACCCAGGCTAACATCCCAGCATTGAAGCACTGACTACACTCGATCAGCTTCGCTGGGCAGGCCACATAGTTCGCATGCCAGACATGAGGCTCCCTAAGCAATTGCTCTATGCGAAGCTCCTTCATGGCAAACGAGCCAAAGGTGGGCAGTGGAAGCGTTACAAGGATACCCTCAAAGTCTCCCTGGTGAAGTGCGACATCATCACTGCCACCTGGGAGACCCTGGCCGAAGACTGCCCTAGTTGGAGAAAATGCATCCGGGAGGGCGTTGAGCTCTTCGACTCTCAACACCGCGAGCAGGCAGCGGAAGGAGCATGCGACAAATCAGTCCCACCCCTCCCCCTTCCCCTGATGAATATCTGTCCCACCTGTGACAGGGTCTGTGACTCTCGCATTGGACAGTTCAGCCACCAAAGGACTCACTTTAGGAGTGGAAGCAAGTCTTCTTCGATTCTGAGGGACTGCCTATGATGATGATGTTCAACAAAAATCTGGCCTGTCATTTTATCCATTAACAATTTACTGTCAAAAGTAAATGGTGTTCTTATGCAAGTGAGTTGTTCACAGTTAGTATTTTTTATTCCCTGTATAAGTCGGTCTCCCCTAGTGCCCCCAGACTGAGGGCAGACAACTCCAAGTCCCTGACAATGAAGCCCAGAATTAGGCAAGTGGGCAGAGGGATGCACATGAACAATCCAAATTGATTAGCGAATGTCCCCCGCACTCCCCCCGCCCCCCCCCCCCCCCGAAATTTACAGAAAGCAACTTGCTTCTGTTCAGAACCTCTCCAATTGCTTCCACTAAGCACATCAAAATGGTCAGGTGAGGGGCATGGGGTGGGGGTTGGAGGGGGGAGGGGGCGGCAGGAGGCGGAATCACAGGTTAGTTTTGCCTGTAACAGTAGCGATGGTGTATAATGTATAGAAGTAAACAGGTCACAGTTTTTCATTCCCACTGCAGAATAAGCCTTACTTTAGTATGGTGCGGCTCAACTCGAATAAGAGAATGAGATATCACTATAATTCACTTGTAAAGAAGACATTTTTTCTATCTTTTCGGTCAAGTTGATTGTACATTTTTTTGCAGTTTCAGATTGCAAATCCTCTAGATTGAATCTAGACAGATTAGATATGAAACACTTAAAGGAGCCAAAATTGACCCATCCGATAAGGCCTCCGGCCGCCTGAAAGTGTCAGCCACGGGGCAGCACGGAATAGCCGCTGACCCTCCGCGGAGGGGCTGCTATTTTCAACATTACCCTTCCCACCGCAGCGTGCACGCGCCGAGCCCTTACCAACCAGCGGCAACCCTGTCCTGAAATGACCCCGTGGGAAATATCCCTTTTGTGGAATTGCCACGCAGGAGCGGTGCCGCTGCCAGTCGGTGCCCCCGACAGCTTTTTCTGTCGGTGCACTTGTTGTTGATCGGCGGCGTGGCCGTCCTTAAAGAGGAGATGGTGCTGCCGGCGACACCATTTTATATTTTATTGTTGGCCGACTGCCAGGTCGGCTTGACAATTATGCCCCCGGGTTCGGCCGGGCCACCAACAGGCAGCCTGGCAACCCCTCTTGGGTGCCAGGCCGCTAGTCCAGCCGAAACCCTCCCTGGTGACCCAGTGTTTGCCACTGAAGTGGCTGCAGAGTTCACAGCGGCCCTCCCCTTTAGCTGAAGGGGAGAGATGTTGTGACACGCTAGCGCGACACGGCACATCTGCGTCACGCTGACATCATCAGCACAGCACTGATGACTGGTTGAGGCGGTGGACCCGCTGCAAGGGCACTTCTGCCCCTCAGCCGACACAACATCCGCCCCGACCGGGAAAAAAACTTTTATGTCCCGAATATCGACGGCATCTCCGCCGCATGGGTTGCAGTGGACAAAAACTTTAAAAAGCAGAGGGTGCGCCCCATTTCGGCCCCAAAGTCTCTTGTCCTGAATTCAGATCTATAGCAGTTTTGTCCAGATTGTTGAGAATGCCTCAACGCCATCTTATACATAAGGCCACATCACTCTCCTGCCTCCCATCATCACACCACAAATGTTTTTTTTATAACAATTGGAATAATGTTACAAATATAGTTATTAGATGATATAAAATGTATATAATTATTTAAGCTAATTATACTAACCAACACATCATAATCTGAGACCCTATCAGTTTCTGAGGGGAGGGGGAACAATATCAACAATAACAATTTGCATTTAAAAAGCGTCTTTAATGGAGAACAAAATGTCCCAAGGCACCTTGGACCTCTGATCGAGCCAAGTCTGCCCACACTACAATAATGATACAATGGCTTCTTTTTTCTGGAAAAAGATCAAAAACATAATTAGATATTTTGATTGAAGATTATGAGGGAGAAATAGAGTTTTCATTGGGTGCCAGCATGAAACTGGTGACAGATTGAAAACGCACACCCAAAGCAGGGGATCTGTCCCAAATTGGGCTTTGGGCCTTATCTCTATAGTCCTGGCCAGCTATGGATGTCTATTGCGTGTCCCGTTGTAGTTGACTGGTCCAGGCCTTCCAAAAATCAGCAAGCTTGGGACACCAAGCCGGCCCACAGGAAAGTCCTGTGGGGGGAGGTGAATGAGAGAATGGGGCAAGCATACCTCCTGTTCCGTGGCCTCCAGCAGTCTCTTTAAGGGCCACTGTTTATGTCGCCAATGACCAGTAAAAACTGAGTGGAATATGTGTGGCACAAGCTCAGCTCATTTTTTGTCCAATTTTGCATTGGGACCCTGATTACGATATTCATGGGGCCTAACGCCCATTTCAGGTGGGCATGATTAGAAATTACTCGATGCATAATGGCAATAAACTTTGGTGTGGGTGATCCTGGTCTGATTTGGCTAAGCTTCTCCCTCGTTTTATGCCTGAAAAGTTGATAAAATGAGGCCCAATATCTCCCCCTGTATGCTTAAGGCAACATGACTTTGATCATGTGAAGTTAATTTGATGATTTCATGTGACACTCAGGAACTTGCCATCCATTTTGAAAACTAGCTAAACATTCCCAGGCCAATGATTCTGCTCAGGACAATTCTGCAGTACAATTATATATGCACAACACGAAAAATCATTAACTGGTTTAATTACATTTCTTTTACGTGACTAGTAATCATTTGGAATACTTTTTGTTGTTTTTGTTATTTATCAAGGTACAGTAATCACATTTGCACAGAAGCAAAGTGGCATTACTTTTATTGACAAATTGTTTTGCTGAACTTTTCATTTTTTTGCAAGGACACTGCGATTACATAAATTCTGGCATTGTTTCACTTGTACATGGTGCCACCATGGCGACAAGGGCACATGGTACCACTGGCTCTTTTCCTTCCCCAACCAAGAAAAGGTTCATTCGACCTTTTCTTCATGAATGCCTTGGAGATCATACTGAATAGAGGATCTCTGCTTGATATGAAACTGGGGCTGGGAGTTTTGAGTGCAGTTGAAGCAAGTATTAGTGTTTTTGTTTGGCAGAGTAGCTAAGTGTTGTGGAAGTAGTTTCAAAGAAAGTACTGATCGCCTTCTGTGCCCAACAATGTTAGTTATTTAAATACTTTGGCTGCCTGGAATTACCCTGTTTATAGGAATGAGGACTGCCTGGCAGTTCATTGGAACAAGTACACTACATTGACATTGAGTGGAAAATCCATATAGTTATGAATGAACGCCATACCATTTGTGAATATGCTTATTGCTCAATTTCTTTCCTTTGTAAAGTAATTCTCCACCCACCCCCACCCCACTCAGTTAGCAAGGATGCTGCAAAATCAAGTGATGGCTGGTTTAAGAATTTAAAAAACCATCTGCCCCTCACCACTCCCTATCAGAGCACAATGTTGTCTAATTATATGGTGTTCAATCACGATTAGCAGATGTGCTCTGCAAGGATCCTGTCACAGCACCACCTCCCCACCTCTTCTCCCCCAGCTAAAGAGAAGGAAGCATATCAACCTCATATATTGTACAGGAGAATGTGTTTACGAGGTGTACTTTGAGAAAATATAAGTGTTATTTAAAAAAAATACTATTCAACATATGCTGAGTAAACTGTTCTCAACCAGGCAGCAATAAAGGCACTATTAATAACCTCAGTGTCTGTCTTGGGTTGGAAGGGGACTATCAGCCATGATTCCTGTTTCTTAATGCTGTCCAGTCACTGGTGCCAGAAAGAGAGCAAGTGCATATTATGGGCCCAAGTTTCCACATGATTCGCGCCTGATTTTTAGGAGCAACTGGTGGAGAACAGACTATTTTAGAAATCGCAATTCTCCACATTTTTTTTTCTGCAGTTCTAGTCAGGTAGAACAGTTCCACTTTGGAACAGAATTTTTTCTTCAAAAGGGGGCGTGTCCGGCCACTGACACCTGATTTGAAAGTTTCCACAGTGAAAATGTACTCCAAACTAAAGTAGAATGGAGCCAGTGAAGATTTTTGTAGAACTGAAAAAACCTGTTCTACACATTAAAAAATCAGGCGCAGGTTACAAATTAGGCGTCCAGAACGAGGTGGGGGGGGGGAAGAGAACTCATTAAATTCGACAATAAATCCTTATTTATACTTCTACAAATAAATCCAACCTGAATAAACATTTATAAGCCAAGAAAAGATTAAATAAACCATCTTCCTGCCTGTGTGAAAGTGCTTCAGCCAGGGAGAATTCTGCAGCCGTTCGTGCCGCTGAGCGGGAGGGAGAGAGAGAGAGAGGGAGGGGGGGAGGGAGGGAGAGGGGAAGGAGGGAGGGGGAGAGAGAGAGAGAGAGAGGGAGGGGGGGAGGGAGAGAGAGAGAGGGGGGGATGGAGGAGGGAGGGAGAGAGAGAGAGAGGGAGAGAGAGGGGGAGTAGGAGGGGAGGGAGGGAGGGAGAGAGGTGGAGGGAGGGAGGGAGAGAGGGAGGGAGAGAGAGAGGGGGGGGCGTCGGGTCGGGGAACAGGAGCGCGGGTCGGGTCAGTCGGGGGGGGGGAGGGAGCGGGTGTCGGGTCGGGGCAGGGGGGGGAGCGGGTGTCGGGTCGGGGCGAGGGGAAGGGGGGGGAGGGGGAAGCGTGCTTCGGGCCCCTCCCACACAGTTCGGCGCCTGGAGCTACTGCACTTGCGTGCCGACTGTAGCGCGCACGTGCAGAGGTCCCAGCACTGTTTTCAGCGCCGGGACCTGGCTCCGCCCCCCCACAGCTCGGGCCAGAGGACCTGTAAGTAGGTGCAGAATACCGAGGATTTTTTTAGGCGTCGTTTTAGGCGCGAAAAACGGGTGCCCAGCTCGGAGCTGGGCGCCCGTTTTTTTTCTTGTGGAAACTTGGGCCCATTGGGTGAGCACAGGTTCAGACTTTGGGTTTAAAGCCTTTCACAGCCTGTCAATACTCACTACCTAGGCTCACGCATGAAGAATGTCAATTTCAATAAATAACTAGTGGTCTGCCAGTGCTGTGGATCTATGTCCCAGCAAGAGTCAGTGCCTTCGTAGGAAGAAGGGAGAAAGTTGATGAGAAAACACTTGCAGACAGTGTGGAGGAGGCAGTTCAGTTATTCACCATGAGAGTTACATAGAATTATATAGAATATACAGCACAGAAACATGCCATTCTGCTCAACTAGTCCATTCCATTTATGCTCACTCAAGTTTCCTCCCATCCATCCTCATCTAACTATCAGTATAACCCTCTATTCCCCTCTCCCGCATACGCTTATCTAGCCTCCCCTTAAATACATCTATATTTTTGCCTCAATTATTCTCTGTGGTAGCGAGTTCCACATTCTCACCACTCTCTGGGTAGAGAAATTTCTTCCAAATTCCCTATTTGATTTCTTGGTGACCATTTTCTATTGATGGTCTCTAGTTTTGCTCCTCCCCACAAGTGGAAACATTCACTCTGTGTCGACTCTATCAAAACTTTTTAGAATGGTAAAGACCTCTATTAGGTCGCCCCTTGGCTTTCTCCTTTCAAGAGAAAAGAGACAGAGCCTGTTCATCCTTTCCCGATAGGTACAACCTTGCATTTCTGCTCTCATCCTTGTCAATCTTTTTTGCACCCTCTCCAGTACCTCTATATCCTTTTTAAAATATGGCTACCAGAATTGTGCACAGTACTCCAAATGTCATCTAACCAAGGTTTGATACAAGCCGAGCATAACTTCTCTACTTTTCAATTCCATCTCTCTAGAAATAAACCTTAGTGCTTGGTTTGCTTTTTTTATTGCCTTATTAACCTGCGTTACTACTTCCAGTGATCTGTATATTTGTACTCCAAGATCCCTTTGTACCTCTACCCCGCCCAGACTCCCATTTTCCAAGTATTAAGTGACCTCCCTATTCTCCCACCAAAATGCAATACCCCACACCCATCTGTGTTGAAATTCATCTGCCAACTATATGCCCATTCTGCAAGATTATTAATGTCTTCTTGTAATTTGTTGTAGTCCTCCTTAGTATTGGCATCCCCCACCCCCCAATTTGGTGTCATCCACAAATTTAGAGATTGTGTTTTTGATTCCAAAGTCTAAATCATTAATATAAATTGTGAACAACACTGGTCCCAGCTCTGATCCTTGTTGGACCACATTCTCCATCTTTTGCCACTCTGAATAGCTACCCCTTACCCCTACTCTTTGCTTTATGTCTTGCAGTCAGCTAGTTATCCATTCTGCTACTTATTCATTAGTCTGACACCTTATTCATTAGTCTGTTATGTGGTACGTAATCAAAGGCCTTTTTGGAAATCTAAATAAATTACATCTACTGCATTACCCTTGTCTATTCTCTGTTACCTCTTCAAATAATTCAATGGTTAAGCAAGACTTTCTCTTTTGAAATCCATGCTGACTGTTATATTTTTGGTTTCTATTTTCTTCTTTGGTAGGGTTTCCATTAGTTTTCCTACCACCGATGTTAAGCTGTTGATCTATCTCCCTGGTAAATGCAGAAGCACAGTAATTATTTAATATTTCTGCCATTTCGCTATCGCTGCCTGTGATTTTATCCTGTCCATCCCTTAGTGGGCCTATTCCCATCCTGAATTTCCTTTTTTTATTTATGTGTCCATATAATATTGTTCTATTTTGTTTTATATTTCTTGATAATTAATTTCATAGTTCCTCTTTGCATTTCTAATTGTCTTTTTGACTTCTCTCCTAATCTCTTCATATTCTCCCTTGTCATGCTCTCCCTAGCCATCCATGGACTTAGTGTATTGCTCTTTCCTTTCCCTCAATTTTTCCCTCATGTCTTTATTCATCCATGGTGTCTCATTAGTGTTTAGTTTGTTCTTTCCTTTTAGCAGAATATATTTTTCCTTGACTCTGTTGAACACTGTTTTAAATGTTTCCCATTGCTGTTCTACATCTTTGCTTGCCAGATTTACTTTACCTGAAGCTGTACACCCTGGCTGCCACATGATGCGCCAGGTTGGCACCACCCCACAATAGCACCATAAAGCATCCCTATAATGTCCAAGCCATTCCTTTCACACTCACACCATTTCGGGGCTTACCGTTATGTCTCACCATTCACTGCAACTCACTAAGCCACTTCCAAAGGTGCACACAAATCTGTCCAAGACCGCAAAGTGTTGAAAATAAAGGTTTCAATGTTTGACAGCACATTAACAGAAACTTTACATGAACATTGGATAAAACAGCCAAGTGGCTACCCTTGTGTGTTGTTATTTGGTATAATTGCACTAGGATGAGGGTGAGTGAGGGGTAGCTAGTGAGATGGGGAAACGATAATATAGATAGAGAGAGAGAGAGAGGGGTGGGTGGAGGTGCAAGGTACATTGATGTGAGTAAGGATGTGCAGGAGCAGGGTAGGGAAGACAAAGTGATGGGGACGTGATGAGAGGCATAGGAGGATGAAGGTGAGTGTCGCTTTGTACTAACGTTTCGTGATCTACTGAGATCATTGAAAGGTTTGCGCCACTGCAGCCAGGTCCTCCTGACAACATCCTTGCTTGTGCCCTCCTGTGTAATGTGCAACCAGGCTGCGTTGGTCACCTGGGGTGGTCTCTTCCACCCATGGGAAGGGAAGAGAGCCTCTCTGCGTGCTGTGACTCCCTCCATAAGTATATGGAGGGAGTCACGGGAGAGCCTGGATGCAGCCGTGCACCTCAGTGCAGTCATTGTCAGTGTTTGCAGCACCTCAGTGCTGTAGAACACTGACAACACAAATGTCAAAACAAATTTGGTCATGGTCCCTTTAAGGAAACCGGCTGATGACACATCATGAATGGCGTCACCAGACCCGCTTCTTCTAATTGGCCCTGGAAACGCATTAGGTGGGCTTAACCAGCCCCATCAACATAAGTTCATTTTCTGGAGTGGGATGGAGCCAGCAGCGGGGTTGCGATCCGCCACCGACATCGCCCGCCCCAGACTCACCGAGGTGAGAAAAATCCAGTCCTCGGACTCCCAAAAATTAACTTTAAAAAA
Organism: Pristiophorus japonicus; assembly: GCF_044704955.1. Taxonomy (NCBI): domain Eukaryota; kingdom Metazoa; phylum Chordata; class Chondrichthyes; family Pristiophoridae; genus Pristiophorus; species Pristiophorus japonicus. The sequence goes on from NC_091980.1 coordinate 54,722,021, forward strand.
AAATCCTCAACCAGCTCTCTTGCTCAGAGTTCAATCAGAGCAATGCCGGGGTCAAGAGACCTGAAAGAAAAGAAAGAAGAAAGAAAGACTTGCATTTATATAGCACCTTTCATGACCTCAGGGTGCCCAAAACACTTTACAACCAATTAAGTACTTTTGAAGTCTAGTCACTGTTGTAATGTGGGAAACGTGGCAGCCAATTTGCGCACAGGAAGCAATGAGATAATGACCAGATAATTTATTTTTTAGTGATGTTGATTAAGGGACATATTTTGGCCAGGACACTGAGATAATTCCCCTGCTCTTCTTCGAAATAGTGCCATAGGATCGTTTACGTCCACCTGAGAGGGCAGACAGGGCCTCGGTTTAACATCTCATCTGAAAGACGGCATCTCCAACAGTTTAACACTCCCTCAGCACTGCACTGGAGTGGCTAGATGTTTGTGCTCAAGTCTCTGGAGTGGGACTTGAACCCACAACCTTCTGACTCAGAGGTGAGAGTGCTGCCCACTGAGCCACCGCTGACACTAATCAACCTCCTGACTAGCCTGACTTGGCCAACCCCCACCAAGAGTTTCTGCCAAATCAGCGCCTGAGGTGTCACTTGTGCCCAGCTTTCCCACACAAATGAGATGCCCTACCACTGACTGCGAAAACTTTAACAAAGGTCAGTGCTGGAGGGTACAATCCTGGCACAACTGCAAGAATCATAGTCTGTGTTTGTATTGCTTGAACCTTCAAAAGAACAAGCAACTAAAATACATATATAGTAGATTGCAGATTGTTGAAATGTAAGGCTTGGTTTGTGCCAGTGAAAGGGTTAATTTTGCTTTGCTTCATGACAGAGCTACCAGTCTAACTTCAATTACACTTTAATATAGATTAGAAACATATTAAATCTGTAAACAATTACATTCTTATTTCTTCAAGCGGTGAACTCGATTAAAGACTCACATTGTGAAACATTAAGTTGGAGCCCAGTAAAAGTACAGAATTCCCCTATCAAATCTGCAAACTGTTCCAGAAGAGTTCAACCGCCAGTGAAACCTCTACACAGTCAAACTGCTGATGACTTCAGCAGCAACCATCTTGATTCCTTTCATTTCGAGTCTTTGTAGGTTGCCAGGCAAGAGTTACTGTAACTCTGTAACCTATCAGGACTTGAAAGAAACTGTGAGGAGAATTTCTGTGGAGTTCCCTAATCTCCCACATGATTTTGGTGGACGATCAACGGAACCCCCAGGAGAGCAGCATAATTGGTCGTTTTTAACTGTTACCGTTGTTTACTCAGGGGTTGTGCTGATTTTCCACCGAAGTTACGGCAGGTGATTAGGATAACCCATATAAGAATTCCAGGCATATATATTTTTATTTTTATTAAACTGTGGGGTAGATTACTCGATTTGCCACTTGTAGGGAAATTGTAAATGAAGATTTCTTTGTGTACTTACTAGAAGAAATCTTTCTCCCAAATATTCATATATTTAACCATTATTTAAAATATACAAGTTTACTACTCAAGGCAGTCACTATTAGCAAGCTGGAAAGTATTACAATCAAGCCCTCAACACTGTGCTTACCTGACATCTACACTTACATGTTAACCTAGGAAAACTAACAAAAGCTGACAGTCTCAGAAAAGCTGACAACTCAAAGTGACCCTGAATGTAGGCCTGAGGCATGTCATTACACTGACTTGTCAAAACCTAAGTTTCAGGTCTATCCAGCATTTGTAAAGCAAGGATTGTGGCCAAAATTGTGGGTTATTATGGATATATATATTGGTACTCTCTGTTGATGAATTTGATTGTTAAATTATTTTAAAATTGTTCCTATGATTGTTCTAGTGACACAAAAATCATCACCGTTCCTGGTTCTGGCTCTCACCTCAAACTGCTGCTACTCTGGAGGATGGAGCTGGGAGCAGGATTTCTCATGATAGTTTTGTGGGATCGGGAATTCATGCTGACAGTATGTAGTACAGTATAGTTTTATTCCCCAGAGCAGCAGCAGCATTAGTTATAAATTGGGAATGGTGGTAAGGGGGGAGGGGAAGAAAGATGCCAGTATGAACTGGAGCAATGAAGGAAAGTGCCGGCATGAACTGAACACAGAGAGGCAGAAGGATGTCCACTTGACTTGAGGGAGAGAATAGTGCAAGCATGAACTGTGAGGAGGGGAAGGGAAGCGAGGTTTCAGCTTGAACTAAAGGGGCGAGGGGAAGGGAGATGAGGCCCAGTATGAACTGAGGGGAGTCGATAGAGAAGAGTGCCAAATATGAACTGATGGACAGAGGAACCAGCATGAGCGGGAGTAGTGTCAGCATGAATTGAGGGGGAGAAGGATGGAGGATATTAGTTGGTATCATGAACTGAAGGGAGAAGTGAGAAGGATGCCAGCTTAAACTGGGGGAAAGGGAGAACAAAACATAGAAACATAGAAAATAGGTGCAGGAGTAGGCCATTCGGCCCTTCGAGCCTGCACCACCATTCAATATGATCATGGCTGAACATGTACCCCATTCCTGCTTTCTCTCCATACCCCTTGATCCCTTTAGCCGTAAGGGCCACATCTAACTCCCCTTTGAATATATCTAATGAACTGGCTCAACAACTTTCTGTGGTAGAGAATTACACAGGTTCACAATTCTCTGAGTGAAGAAGTTTCTCCTCATCTCAGTCCTAAATGGCTTACCCCTTATCCTTAGACTGTGACCCCTGATTCTGGACTTCCCCAACATCGGGAACATTCTTCCTGCATCTAACCTGTCCAATCCCGTCAGACAGTGGGGGTGAAATTTGATTTCAGTAGTCGCATAAAATGGGCGATTGCCCACTTTACAGCCTACCTGATTTTCTTTTCCATTGACTTCATAGCTGCAATAGCCGCCAATTCACTATCGCCTGTTTTGTGCTATCGCCAAAGTGCAGTTTCACTCGCAGGAACTCCAAAACACCGAGGGTTCATGTTTCTATGGGTAGTTGCCATATCTACTCACATTGTCCATAAGGCTGAATACCAATATGTTTGGTCAGATATGCATGGAAACCCATCGAATCTTCAAACCAATTACTGAAAAAACTACAGCTGTAGAATTTCTAATTGCCCACTAAAGAACATACACTCCTACCTCATAGAGGAACACTCCATTTACCCAAATCCAGACAGATTTGGCAGCGTGGATATGGGAACCCAATGCATGTGCAAGGGTACTGCCAGTGCTTAACCAGCTCAAACAGTGCAGCTGATAGGCTTCCTGCTGCTTGTCCAGCTAGAGCCATCCTCTTCTTAGGTGACTGATGAGTCCAATGCGGGATCTACAGTCTCCGTCACAGGTGGAGCAGATGGTGTTTGGAGGAACAGGTGGGTGGGGTACTTGGGATGTCGTGCGCTCCTTCCGCTGTTTGCGCTTGGCTTCCGCGTGCTCCCGGCGAAAAGACTTGAGGTGTTCGCCGTCTTCTCGGATGCTTCTCCTCCACTTTGAGCAGTCTTGGGGCAGGAATTCCCAGATGTCAGTGGGGATGTTGCACTTTTTCAAGGAGGCTTTGAGGATGTTCTTGAAGTGTTTCCTCTGCCCACCTAGGGCTCGCTTGCCATGTCGGAGCTCTGAGTAGAGCGCTTGTTTTGGAGTCTAGTATCGGGCATGTGGATGATGTGGCCCGTCCATCGGAGCTGATCGATGCACCCTATTAATCAAGGCATTGTCGGATTATTTGGTGTTCATAGATGAACTGGATAGTGATGAGGAGTAGGAACCCTGGCTGATTTATTTCCCCTCCCTAGCCCAGGGCAACCAAAGCCAAATGTAGCACGGTATCTGCTGTCCCACTTGAGGTCAGCAAAATCAGCATAGACCAGGAACTGAAGTTAGGATATATCGGGTCTGTATTGCCTTAGTGCTCCACCATGCAGTGCCTTTATGAACTAGATCAAGCGCGAGTCTACACGCTAACATTTAAATTAACAGTTAGCACAGTTATACTAATTAACTTAATTGCATTCACATTTATTCAACAAATTAGGTGTTAAGAGGATTTATCTGTGCCTGTGTAACTAATGTCATCATGGGAACCTAATCTAATAGCCATGACATATTTTCTCCCTCCTTTTCTGGTTTGCATTGTTGTAGATCTCATAAGACTCTTGGTATTTCTGACCAGTCAAGACAGAACTTCAACCACGTAAAACATTACCATACTTGCTGTATCTTTTTTTTAACCTCACACTTTTCATGGCATTGTAAGCATTTCTGTTTTTTTGTATCAAAGGTTCAAAGCAGTTTTAAAAAAATCATTCTGGGATTTCGAAAAGATACGTAAAACATTCAAAGCAAACTTGTAAAGAAACAAGCGGACTTTTATTTAGACAAGTGTAGTAAATGCTTTGATTTATGACACAGCACGTAGCTTCACTGAGTCTGCAAAACCTGGTAGGGCAAAGAGTATAAGTGAATTGAGGCCGCTCAGTGGTGCGGTTTTTCTTCTAAAGCCCCGAAGTGTATGAGAACCGTCTTTTCCGATGTTCAAGGAAAGCTCGAATCTCATGTGTAGAGTGAGAGCTAATGTAACTGAGATAATATGTTATCTGATTTTATTTTTTTTTTGTTTGGAGGGTTCGACAAGCAGAACATGACAGTGTGGTTGAGATGGGGAGGCTGCATCGAACAGTGAGAATATCTGTAACCACAGGAACACCTGGTGTGTGTTTCTGAACCATCTCAGTAACCAGACGTAAACAAGCTGAGGCCAAGCACACAAGATTAACCATTTAACACGAGGGAGGCAACCTATTTTTTTTGCTCTACCTTCATCTTCCTTCAACTTGCAAAGTTTTTAAAGAGATGTCGCCCTATTTCTTTACGGCTGCCCTCCAGTGCCTTTCCTCAATTGACCATTCTTCACATTTGAGCCGAAAGAACAGAAGGTGGGAGACTTTGAACCAAAGGAGCATCACATAGCAGTCGCTATTCCTGACATCCACACACATACCTTTCCCAGGAGACAACATTGGATAGTAATTAGGAATTGGAACCCTGCCTGATTTTTCCTTCATTTTATATTGTTACAGAGCAATAAGGAACTGTACATATTTTTTATACTAAACAAGGTACGACATGTCAGTGTTAGTATTGAGCATTTCCAGATCAGCTTTAGGATAGATTAGGTGTGGTGCTAAGCAACGTTCCCGCTAAGCTGTGCGGCCGCTCACCGGCCTTTACATGGAAGAAACCGCGCATGCGCGAACATTTGAATGGGTCGTACAGCCATAAAGGGACTGTGCACGAAAAAAATTTAGAGGGAACATTGGTGCTAAGGTTCCACTATGCTTCTTCTTTTTCATTCTGGGGGTATGTGTGTAGCTAGCAAGGCTAGTAATTATTGGCCATCGTTAGTTGCCCTTGAGAAGGTGGTGGTCAGCCTTCTTCTTGAAGGTACTCCCACAGTGCTGTTAGGTAGGGTGTTCCAGGATTGTGTCCAAGTTGGGATGGTGTGTGACTTGGAGGGGAATTTTGAAGAGATGGTTTTCCCATGCACCTGCTGCCTTTATCCTTCTAGGTAGTGGAGGTTGTGGGTTTGGGAAGTGCTGTCAAAGAATCTTTGGCGAGTTGCTACATACATCCTGTAGTGAATACACACTGCCACCATGGTACTGGAGGGAATGGCTGTTTAAGATGGTGGATGGTCTGGGAATCAAGTGGACTGCTTTGTCCTGGATGGAGTGCTGTTACAGCTGCAACCATCCAGGCAATTGGAGAGAATTCCATCACATTCCTGACTTGTGCCTTGTAGGTGGTGGAAAGGCTTTGGGGAGTCAGATAGTGAACCACTTGGTGCAGAATACCCAGCCTGTGACCACAGCATATATGTGGCTGGCCCAGGTGAGTTTCTGGTCAATGGCAACACCCAGGATGTTGATGGTGGGGGATTCAGCGATGGTAATGCTGTTGAATGTTGAGGGGAGGTGGTTAGACTCTCTCTTGTTGGTGATGGTCATTGCCTGGCACTTGTATGGCATAAATATTACTTGCTACTTATCAGCCCAAGCCTGGATATTGTCCAGGTTTTGCTGCATGTGGGCATGGGTTGCTTCATCATCTGAGGAATTGCAAATGGAGAGGAACACTGAAATATCAGTAAACAGCCCCACTTCTGACTTTATGAAGGGAAGGTCTTTCATGAATCAGCTGAAGATAGTTGGGTCTAAGATGCTGCCCTGAGGAATGCCTGCAGCAATGTCCTGAGACTGAAATGATTGGCCTCCAACAACCGCAACCATCGTCCTTTGTGCAAAATGTGACTCCAGACACTGGAGCTTTTTGCCTGATCCCCATTGACTTCATTTTTACTCGGGCTCCTTGATGCCACACTCGGTCAAATGCTGCCTTGATATCAAGGGCAGTCACTCTCACTTCTCCTTTGAAATTCAGCTCTTTTGTCCATATTTGGACCAAGCCTATAATGAGGTCTGGAGCCGAGTGGCGCAACTGAATCAAAGCTGAGCATTGGTTAGCAGGTTATTGGTGAGTAAGTACGGTTTGATAGCACTGTCGGCAACTCCTTCCACCACTTTGCTGATGACTGAGAGTAGACTGATGGGGCAATAATTGGCCGGATTGGATTTGTCCTGTTTTTTATGGACTGAACATACCTGGACAATTTTCCACTTTGTTGGGTAGATGCCAGTGTTGTAGCTGTACTGGAATAGCTTGGCTAGAGTTGCAGCTAATTCTGGAGCACAAGTCTTCAGCATGACAGTCGGGACCTTTAACCTTTGCTGTGTCCAGTGCACTTACCCGTTTCATGATATCACGTGGCGTGAGTCAAATTGGCTGAAGACTGGCATCTGTGATGGTGAGGACCACAGCAGGAGGCTGGGAATGATCATCTATTCTGCACTTCTGACTGAAGATGGTTGCAAATGCTTCAGCCCACAAAGCACTTTATATCAATTATGGCACAGATTAAATGCAGTGTAAAGCTCCCTGTTGACTGCCTCAATATGTGCCATAACTCTTGCCTCAGAAGAGTTCCTCCACAAGCGTGTCATTTCCATTTTCCACAACTGTCATACTTGTGCATCCATTTGGTGAAATGACAACTGGTGCTGATTTACTATTAAAGGGACATTGTTGTCCTCTTTAGGAGTTTTCAGACAGGCTCACTTCTTGAAACGGTATTGAACAGCCCACTTATAGGGCCCAAATTTGGCCAGGAGTTGTTCCGTCTTTTTTGGAGCAACTTGATTTTTCTGGAGTATCTTAAAAATCCCCATTCTGCACATTTAATTTGCGCCAGTGTAAGTGAGTTGGTTAGGATTTTTTTTTGTTTTATTTTTTTTTCAAATGAGGGCGTTCCCAGCCACCTACGCCTGTTTTGGCCATTTAAGCTAGTTTGGACAGCTAATAGTTGCTCCAAACTAACTTAGGCCAGCGTATGTGGCCACGTAGCCAAACAGAAAACCCTTGCGAAGAGTTAAGAAATCAGCGCAGGTAGCCTCCAAATGACAGTGTTATGATAGGAATGCTAGTTTTTTTTTAAATCCCAAGCAACGAAACTGGACAGGGTGTAGGTGCTATCAGCCTGATTAAACTGAGTATGGGGTTTTTACAACAGTAAAAATGATCTTGTAATGAAGGCTGAAGTATAGGAGCCACTTAAGCAAGGGGAGGGTTTTCTTTGTAAATAATAGATCAAGAGCACCAAAGCTCTCGCCTAATGGATTCATGTGCGGCATCACACCACATTGGATTTTGACTTCTGCAGCACCAAAGAATTGCCCTAACTAGGTTTAGAAATTTAAAACGTTAGACTTAACAAAAAAGGCATGTCAGAATGTAAACTTAAATTTTGGTGTTCAGCATTGTGTAGTGTGACTCTGATAATTAGTAATATTTTAGAATTCTATGCAGTAGTGGGTGAGCTGTAAGATACTGCAGATAGGGAATTTTTAGTAACGATAGCTAGATATTAAATACTGGAAAATCTTTGAAGATTCTTTCTCCCCACCCCCCACGATCAAAACTCTTCCCCCCACCAATCCCTGTTTCTTGTAGCCCTCAGCGCGGGAAGGCCCGGGATAGGGGCGGGACGCGTTGGGTCCCATGCTGCAGGCATCATCATCACCGTCATGGGAGGAGCTACTGCGCATGCGTGAACGCTCTACTGCACATGTGGACAGCTGCCGGCACTGTTTTCGGCACAGGGCTGTAGCTACGCCCCCCCTACTCCACGAGAAACGCCGTGCCAGGACCTGGGACACACAGCAGAGCAGCCAGAATTGTTAGTAAGTTTTTTGGCCCCGATTTGAGCGCACAAAGTCGGCGCATCTCGGGAGAGTGCGCCGGAAAAAGGGGTTGGGGAAATTTGGGCCCATACTCCAATAGGTCTGATGGAGACAGCTTTCATGTCCCTCCCGTGCTTGGGCGATGGTCAGGCAAAGCACAGCCAACGTGTGCTTCACCTGGCCTGATCTAAACTCTCCCATATTTCCAGGTTTGGAGTTTAAGAATCATATTGTGAGGCTCTCGTTCCAGTGTGGAGCCTTGCTAAGTGGGTACCCAGGTCAGAGACAGGGCTATAACACCATCTAGCAAGGCTCCAGGCAGGGTGCAAAGCCCCACAAATTGACTTCCATTCTGTATTGCAATCGGTTTGAGCGTGGAGCTGTTTGTGTGTTTATTGCTGCGTGTGGTGTATTAAGAGAAACATGAAAGGGAAAAGCTCAGCCGTAGAGACAGGCATCTCCAGAATGGTTATGCTAATAGAGACTGGAAATAGTCTCTGCATTTTAAATATGTTAAAACTAGCCACATCAAGTATTTTAAATTGGCTTTGAACATTGGATTTTTTTTTTGCTTTGCTATTATGATGCATATTTGATAATTATTTCTAAACAGCGGATGGTATGGCTTGTGTCGCTGCCAGGGATCATCAGAGCCCAGAATACCCAGCTTGAGGGCTAGCTTTGAATGCTGTTGTAGTTTTAAACCATTTCGGGAAAATTGCATTGAAAATATTTTTCAATTTGAACTTGAGAGGCAGATTCAGTTTTGTTGGGGAGCCTCTGGGAGGGATTTAAAAATGGGACTTTCTCCACCTTTTGCATTGCACCTTTTACTGTGTAAGGCATACTTTATTTACATTTGATCCTAGTTTTCCCCTTTTGTCAGGTCTCTGTGTGCCAGACACTGCTGGGGCCAAGGGGGAGGAGGATGTGGGTGGGGGGAGAAAGTGGGGCAGGCAGGTGATCTGTTCTCTGTCTGTACCAAGCTGCTCTTTAAGAAGCTACTGGGAGGTCCAAGGGTCATGGTTTATATACGGAGGGAAGAGGCAGTAAACAGATAATACTTAAAGAAAGCACGAAAAAATGTATTCAACATGATGCAAAGATGAAAGTCCTGTAAATCCAGTGCAGCCAAATTTAAACATTATTACCTTTAATTGAGAGGCTGTGGGCAAAGGGGGCAAAAAGCTTTGTTTATAAGATTCATATTTACTCTGAAATATATATTTGCCATCTGCTTAAAGTGTTGACTATTAGGTTTGAAAGCTGCAAAGTGCACTAATGGAGGGATGACATTGTTGTATTTACCCCCCATGCTCTTTGAACTTTTTATCAAATGTAACTTAGGATATCAAAAACACAGAAAAATGAATTGCTGGCAGAAGCACTCAGCGTGGCTGAAAGAAGAGCTTCTGCTACATCGTGCACCCTTCCAGGTTCTCAGTATTGAACAGAAATGTTGTCAATGATTGTTTCAGGAACCAAGTGTGCCCTGAAATCTCCATAATTCGGTCACAGTGCCCCTTTAAAAGTCAAATAGCACAATCAAAAAGAATCAGGGGTGAGCCTCCGTACATTTTGCAAATGTATTTTTCATTAACAAGGACAAACATCAGAATGCAGGATTTGTGAAATGGATTGAGTCGCAGAGACGTACTTTGCTCACAGTGTTGTGTTCTCAAAGTAAAGTGCTGCTAAATTCCAATACATGGGCATCATTTTAAATCGTGTTCTTGCATCATCATGTCACGCATACATGATATCATAATTGACACAATTACATGTCTCTTGCTTCACCATTATTGAAAAGAAAGAGCATGGCTGCACCTTTCAGATGGCCTTGGCAAGCCTTGGCAAGAAGGATTTAAAGTTTGATAGCTATGGCTCAGTGGTAGCAATCTCATCTCTGAGTCAGAAGGTCATGATTTCAAGCTCCTCTCTGGGACTTGAGAACGTAATGTCAACTGACACTGCAATGCAGTACTGAAGGGCTGGTGGAGGTGCCTTCTTTTGGATGAGACATTAAACGCAGCTGCTCTCTCAGGTGGACACAAAGGTTTACATGGCACTATTTAAAGAGGGGCAGGGGAGTTCTTCTGGTGTTCTGACCAACATTTAATCTTCAGTCTAAAACAGATTAATTGGTCATTTATCTCATTGCTGTTTGTCGGACTTTGCTGTGTGCTAATTGGTTGCCGCACTTCCCTACATTATGATAGTGGCCACACTTTAAAAGTACTTCATTGGCTGTGAAATGCTTTAGGAGGTCCTGAGTTCATGAAACGTTTAAGTCTTTCTAAAGTTTGATATTTTACTCAAATATAAAAACACCTTTATTTTAACCTGTTGTTGAAAGATGGCTCCAGAGACAACATTGAGTTGCTTCTGAGTTACAACATTTACTCTATGTAATACCATCTGTTCTAGATTTTATTTACTGTATGTTCTATATTTTTACAGGAAAGAAGATTTTTTTCAAAGTGATATATCTGTGCAGTTGTGTTTGTGTAGAGCTTGTTTATGAGCATAAAATGGTCAATCAAGTACAAGGCAGGCAGGGGTGGGTGGGAGGAAAGGAAATCTGATAAGAATGCAAATCACCTCACACCACAATTTCATCTTAAACTTGTAATGTAATTTTACCAGGTTTGAGAGTAAAAAATGTAGAAACTGACGATTTTTTTGGCTCTCCCATGGATTCATATGGAGTTATAAGAAGTGCTGTTGAAAGCAAACAACGATGCTTGGTATTTAAACATTGACAGCTTGCAATATAGGCATCATCTATCTCAACGATCATGGCTACATGCCCGTAGTGGCTGAGCTTCGTCTGATTAATGATAAAGTTGTCTCATACTCAGAATTTAGCAAGTAACTCCTGTCAAAGCATGGATGGCTACTTGTAATTTAGCCCTTCACTGGTCTCAGGATCAGTACGGAGTGAGATAAAAAAAAGCAAGAGGGAAGCCTTGCACAGTTGCTTTAAAGAGGTAAACAACATTTGTGATCAGTCGCAGTATGGAACAAGATTGTGTTCTCAGCCTACCCTACAACATGTCATGCCTGTTCAATTGTATGGAGCAAAACCTGGAGACCAACAAGCACAAAACTGGCACACTGGGGGTAAGGCCCCTCAGTTTCTATCTCATGACTTGGAGAACTTTTTGGAGGGGAGGCTGCAGTGGAAGGTCTTATTGGGTCAAATACTTCAACTTGACTGGCCCTTGCGCATCTTGGAATCCAAGCATATCGAACATTGAATTTGAAAATATCTCTATTTGTTGAGGGTTCTTCCTATCCATCCTTTCCTGTACCTTCATTATTATTATTCAGAGCAGCCGAAAATAAATGTGGTCCACGGTGTTATTCTTCAACCATAATCCAAATAAGATAACAAAATATTAAAAAGAAAAATGACATTTGCCAGTAACCTGGAGCATCCATCTAGAAAATATTTCTGCCCTTAGGTGAAAGTAACAGTTAGTGGCTGCCACAGCCAACTGTTTGGGCTGACTGCCAGCTGGCCTATCCCCATGAAACAATATGTCACACAGATGGCATGATTAATGCAGATTAATTAGGCTACTATGATTCTGTAATTGACATACCAAACACCCAACACAATTTCTGTTTGGTCAGAATCTAATGACCTTTGAGTCAACGTGTCAATCAATTAGGACTTGTTTCACTACTGAAAGAAAACAAAATATTCAACACTCAACAGGATTTGGGTCATCCTTGATTAGAAAATTCAGTGAATCTTTATTTTGATATACATTTTATTTTCCTCTTCCAATTTTCCTCCCTTTTACCTCTTGAAGATGGAAGACTGTGTTGGTGTACAGATTCATCGACACTGGTTTCCTCACCAAGCTGCCCATTTTTCAAGTATGGATCTGGAGTGGCAGCTGTTTATTTGAATGTGGAATGTATAGTAGCTATGTCTAATCATATCTGTCCCCCATAGCTACAGAAATGCACTTTATAGAATAGGTCACTGGATAGTGATTAACAGCAGGAATCCTCACTGAGTTATCTTTGCTGTACTAGCTGAGGTAAATGAACACATTTCAGGCCAGGCACCAAAGCAGAAACCTTCTTGTCTGTATGGCTCAGTACCCCTGCACAGTGATTTCACCATTTATATCACTTTGTCTTTGGTTTCCTTTTTAATTGTTTTAGTTATCTTTGGACTGAAATGCAGTGACACCTGTAACCTGACCTATCAAGTCTCACTGACTTACAGTAGAACATTTATGTTCTATAAATGTCATTATTTTGTAGTACAGGTATTTAATTTTTAAAAATAGATACACTTTGGTGTAGAGTTTCTGCTAGGTTGTGCAAAAGATTGAGGAATTTCAAGCATAAGTTACTCTAGTGTAAATTGCTGGTTTGGGATGTTTCACGACGTTAAAGGTGCTATATAAATACAAATTGTTGTTGTTGGTTTAAGAAACATTGTGTTGGAAGCCAGCCCCGCCCACAACAAATGGCCCCACCCCCGATCGAATTAATCTCCATGGCGAGTTTCCGCCAATTGCATCTGTTTGAAGCACTTCGAAAAGGCTCTTAAAATTAACGTGTTTTTTTTAGGCCAAAGGGTGATAATTTAAAAGTTTTAAAATACTTTATTTACTACTGACTTGTGTGCCCCTATGAAACTTGTAAATGGACCTGTACAGTTTTTAAAAGTCCTTTTCAGTGATTTAAAATCAGGTTACTCACAGGTGGTGGACTAGGTACTTATTAAAAATGCTTATTTTTTGTGATTAACCCATTTTTATTAATAAAACTGCACCAGGTTACCGCTCTTACATATATCAAGGAATAGTTTTTTTAATGCAAGAGGGATAAAAAACAAATAATTACATTTTAAAATGCTGCCCAATTGCACTGGTTCATGGAAGATTTTATGTTGGTGATTAAGCAAGTGAGTCTGAGCAGAAACTTGAACTATAACTTCACTTTGGAAAACCATCGCAATTTCGAGCACAATTTACACCCAGATTTCCAATTGTGCCCAAAGCGGAAACTCTACCTCTATTTGTTTAAATGTGCTTGCAGACAATCTTTTTGATCATACATTTCAATCCTAACATGTCCTTGACATTGGCAGCTCTGACTGAAACTTGGTCCAAAGGAACTGACAAGATCATGGCTTCAGCTTCAGCTGAGGCCACAACAAGAATGTGGTGTGAGCTGGGCTTAGCTATTGTCGCAAGATGAATTGCTATTTGTGAAGTAACTACCAGCTGCCTCAAAGCTAGATTCCTAGAATAGCATCATCTGGTGTAAAGGCTAAGCAATTGCTGGTATCTTTATATGTATATATCACTAGCCATTGTGGAGTTGCTGCCCAAAACAGCAAAGACTCTTCCACATAAAGTGATCTTGATTGCTTTGAGAAGCCTCTGTGTTGATATAGGAAACTAGGGAACTAGGAAGGTAACCAGTGGTCCAAAATAATAGACATCTTTTCCTGTATGTTCTCTGTACACCAATGAGTGAAAACATAAAGAACATTTTAGAAAGCGTTAAATTGCTGTGGTGATATTTTGTGAAAACAATACCGTCTATTCAGCATTTTCCTTTTAATTCCTCTATCTTTCTTGGATACCTTTCCCCCGTAGATACACTGGAACCTCATCGTGTTCAGACAAATGTCTATCCATTTTGGATTTCTAAGTTGCTCTGCTGGCAGAGAGAAGGCTTACCTCTTCACTTAGTGATACTATGGCTCGTTGGTTACCAAATACTTTTAGTCTTAGGGGAGATTGTTGCAGAATTAAAACAAAAAAATGCTGCAAACAAAATGTTGCCAGCCAGAAATCCTACTCAGATTTAAACCGTTTATTCCAGAGGGCTGATTGGAATCAGCTCACAACCGTTTTATAGATGAATCTCATTCAATGAGTGTAATTCATGGCTGGAAGGGAAGGAATTTGTGGGGAAGAGGATTGATAGAAATAGAGCCCAAGGCTCTCCATTTCAGAAAGGTATTTCAGCTGTTTTATTGAAGAAAAATCCTAGTACAAACCATAGATCATGATGATGACATTTTTGCTGGTTGTAAGACATCATTACAGTACATTTATGACCAGCAGTTGGAAGCTTTCTTAATAAAGGTATAATGGAGAGATTCTTGTGATCAAGGGCCACATGATAAGTTGGTTCCATTGTATTTGATTGTACAAGAAAATGCAGTTGCACACAGGTTAGAATTAAGTCCCAGAGATAGAATATCCAAAACATCATATCCATTTTTTCCAAATTTAAGTTAAAAACAAAAATACATTTAATTTACATTATTTAATTTTATGTACTGTATAGCTACAGCATGTGCTGTTCCCCATAACATTCAGTGAAGTAAAATCTGAGAAGGGCTATCAAACAACGTGCTAAGTGGCAAATTACTCTTAAAGGTGCAATTGTCTTTGTTTCATTCTAAAGCACTCATCAAACAAAAATAATCACCTTCCATTTCTGTTGCATTACTAAGGTATGGTATAGTATAGAATCTTTTTGTTTGTTTAATTTCAGAATTGCCATATTGCGCAGATAGCTCTTCAGTCTGACAACAGACTATTGTTGCAGCCAAGCCCACACGTCTGTCTGAAAATATAAACAAATACATCTAGCTTTAAATTAGCATAATTATAGTAATTAAAGGCAGTCTTGTCTTGAAAGATATAAATCCCCAGGATATCCAATGCGGAGAGTCCCGAATAAGTATTTGTTGAATCATACAATCATAGAAACTTACAGTACAGGACAAGGCTATTCACCCAGTCATGCCTGTGCCAGTTCTTTGAAAAAGCAGCCGTGCTTAGTCCTACATCCATGCTTTGATTCCATAACCCTGCATGTTCCTCACCCTCATATACCTGTCCAACTCCCTTTTAAAGTTATTTATGGAATCAGCTTCCACAAACTTTTCATGTAGAGTGTTCCAGATCCCAACAACTCTCTGAGTGATAACATTTCTCATTTCCCCTCGAGATCTTTTGTCAATGATTTTAAATCTATGACCTCTGGTTATTTCCCCATCCGCCAGTGGGTTATTTCCCCATCCAACTACTCTATCAAAACCACTCATCATCTTGAAAACCTCTATTAGTTCACCTCTTAACATTCTCTGATCCAAGGAGAATGGTCCTAACTTTTCCAACCGCTACTCATAACTGTAGTCCCTTATCCCTGGTAACATCCTGGTAAACCGCCTCTGTACCCTTTTTAATGCCTTTTCAGCTTTCCTGAAGTGTGCTGCCCAGAATTGGCCACAATACTCCACCCGAGGCCTAACCAATGAGTTATAATGTTCTAGCATGATCTCTTTGCTTTTATATTCTATTCATCTATTTATAAACCGAAGTACCCTGTAACCCATATGCTTTTTTAACCACCTTATCAACTTGCCTTGCCATCTGCTCATCTCACTTTTCATAATTGTGCCATTTACATTGTAATAATATATTGAACAATTCCAAACTATAGCATTATATAGCACCTTTGAACTTCTTCAATAACCATGATTAATACAGAAATTAGTAGGGTGTAGGCTGCAATGTCTAATGCTATAAAGGACATCCCAATTTGACCCTGTCATGAAGTATCTATGTTGCATGGCATTAGAATCCTACAGGTTTGTCACAAGTTTTTCAGTAAGTGTAATGGTAGGCATTGCTACCCACTATGTGAAGTGTTTGTTTTGTCCCCTTGTAACTTTCCTCTTTCTCATTGTATTCTTTTTTTTGCTTGATATTTCAATTGTTTGTATCTCTCCTGTTACTTTACACTGATGGAGGCCGATCCTACCCATTCTGTCTTAGCAGCTGTGAAACTCATCTGTGGCCTACAGTACTTATGGAACAGTTTCACTCTCTTTAACAACAACTTGTATTTATATAGCACCTTTAACGTAGTGAGACGTCCCAAGGCACTTCACAGGAGTACTATGAGATAAAACATTTGACACCGAGCTGCAGAAGGATAAATTATCACAGGTGACCAAAGGAGTATCTTGAAGGAGGACAGAGAGGTAGAGAGGCGGAGGGGTTTAGGCAGGGAATTCCAGAGCTTGGGGCCTAGGCAACAGAAGACACGGCCACCAATGGTTGAGCAATTATAATCAGGGATGCTCAAGAGGGCAGAATTAGAGGAGCGCAGACATCTCGGGGGGTTGTGGGGCTGGAGGAGATTACAGGGATAGGGAGGGGTGAGGCCATGGAGGGATTTGAAAATAGGTTGAGAATTTTGAAATCAAGGCGTTGCTTAACCGGTTGCCAATGTAGGTCAGCAAGCATAGGGGTAATGGGTGAGCGGGATTTGGTGCAAGTTAAGACATGGGCACTTGAGTTTCGAATCACCTCTAGTTTACGTAGGGTAGAATTTGGGAGGCCAGCCAGGAGTGCATTGGAATAGATAACAAAGGCATGGATGAAGGCTTTATCAGCGGATGAGCTGAGGCAAGGTCGGAGACGGGCGATGTTACGGAGGTAGAAATAGGCGGTCTTAGTTATGCTGCGGATATGTACCCATAACAAGTATTGGTACACTACCTCCTTTACAGAGGAGGATTCCAGATTTGAATACTGGGCCTCTGCTGAGTTTGGTTATCTCAGTGGTGAAGGTACTACAATTGTTCTCAATGCCCCTGGATAGAAAGGGAAAATAATAAGGATCCCTATCCAAAGACCTTCCTGGGAAGCGTACTTTTGCAAATATCTCATGAGGACAGGATTGAACTCAACAGTGAGGCCCTCCACAATTGCATAGCTTGCTAAGGCTCATATCTAGACACAAGACAGACCATTTCCAGTTCATGGAGGGCTGGCACCACCCTTCGAACTGCACCTCAGTATGTGCCATTGCTTCCAGGAGGGGAGGGGGGAAAAGTGCTTTGGAGGCAGTTCAGAGAAGGTTCATGAGGTTGATTCGTGAAGTGAAGGGGTTGTCTTATGAAGAAAGGTTGAGCAGGTTGGGCCAATTCTCATTGGAGTTTAGGAAGATGAGAGGTGATCTCATTGAAATGTATAAGATTCTGTGGGGGCTTGACAGGGTAGATGCAGAGAGGATGTTTCCCCTCGTGGGGAAATCTAGAACTAAGGGGCATAGTTTCAGAATAAGGAGTCACCCATTTAAAACGGCCATGAGGAGGAATTTCTTCTCTCAGAGGATCGTGAATCTTTGGAATTCTCTGTCCCAGAGAGCTGTGGAGGCTGGGTCATTGAATATATTTAAGGTGGAGAGAGACAGATTTTTGAATGATAAGAGTCAAGGGTTATAGGGAGCAGGCAGGCAAGTGAAGTTGAGTCCATGATCAGATCAGCTATGATCTTATTAAATGGCGGAGCAGGCTCAAGAGGCCAGGTGGCCTACTCCTGCTCCTATTTCATGTTCTTATGTAAGTGTCGTGGAGACAGCGACAAAAATTAGAGGCAAGTACACACTGAAGAAACAAAAGAGAAAGCAGTATATAGTCCGTACATTTGCTATAGCTACATCCTGTTATGACAACACAAAGTGTACATAGTAAAGGAACAATTTGTGTATTCATGTTTGAGTCATCCAGTGTTATCTGAATTTTCCACATCACACATTCAAGTTGGGAGCCCGCCCACACAGCTCAGGGAAAAGTAGAAATTTATGTCGCCAAGATGAAAGAGCTGGGGATGAAACACAAAATGACAATGATAGCTACCAAGTGTAGTCATTCTTATTGCTGTTATCAGTACATACATTCAACACAAGATGTGATTTCTTTTAAAAAGAAGAATCAAGCTGACTGATCAAGTAACTAACAATAGTCCTTAACATAGATTCCAGTTTGCCACTCATTCAGTTTTGAAAATGCACGGTCCAGTTACTAAAATTCCTCAAATGTAAACAAAATGCCAAAGTGCACTAATTAAAGTAACAAAATCCATGACCGATGTATAAGATGCCACAGTTGTTACCACAGCTCACCAGAGTGTGGGAACATTGATTGGCTCAATTTTCCCCAGTTATCTGTGCCGTTTTTTTGGCGCGCGTTGCTTTTTTTGGCGTAAATTAAAATATCCAAGTTTCCCCAAAGTTTCTGCGCCAGCAAAACTCAGTTAATTACGATTTTTTTAGGTTCGTATTTTTTTGCGTCATGGGGGCGTAACCTGATGTCTGCGCCAGTTTTGCATATTTATGCAAGTTTGGCCAAGTTAAATTTTTCCTAGGACGGCGTATGTGACCACTCCCGAAAAACCTTCTGGGGTCTTAAGAAAAACCAGCGCACATTTAAAAATCGGTGCAGAAAGGCACCATTGTTTTATACAAAGTTTTGGACGGACTGAAGAAGACATTAAATATGCATCATGAAGCTTAATTTTTTTTCAAACTCAAAACGGAGAAAATGGAAGTCGAATGCAATTCTTCCATTTTGGATTTTTTTCAAAGTGCCACGCCATCACCGAACATCTCCTCACCAGGCTCAAGGGTCGGAGCGTCAGCTGGCAGAATCGCTCCCACGCCCGGACACAGGGGCTCGGGGCTCAGCTTCAAAAGAAGTCCTGGGGGGTTGGGGTGGGGTGGAAGTCAAACTGAAGGGATGAGAAGCTTTACACTATGCAGCAGCTTCAAAAGAAGCCCGGGGGCTGTTTGCCGAGCCCCTGTGTCCGGTCGAGAGACGATTCTGCCGGCCAACCCTCGAGCCCGGTGAGGAGATGTTCGGTCAGTGATGGGGTAGTACTTTGATCAAAATCTAAAATTAAAGAATTGCATTAGACTTCGTTGCACCAAATGTCCTCGTTGAATGCCTTGCTTCCCGTTCTAAGCGAGCCTATTGTTACTTCTCCTGACAGTCCCAATACCTCATCACCACCCCACTGATGGTGTCCAGGAGTGATCGTATAAGGTCAATGCTTTCCGCGCTCATTGCCATCATATAAACGACATCTGTTAGGTCATGCACCTCAGGAGAGCGCTGTCGAGCTCCTTATCCAGGGTGTGGCTTGCTGCATCCCACTGGGACCCGCAGCCTCAGAAGGTGGGGCTCTGGGTGTGCCTCACTGCATCCCACTGGTACCCGCAGTCTCAGACAGTGAGAAACCTTGGAATGTCCCAACACTCGTACCCATCATAGGCAGTCCCTCGAATGAGGATGACTTGCTTCAACATGAGTTCACAGATGTTTCAATGAAGGACTCGATGTTCTAGTCGTGAACTCCAATTGAGGGGGTGGAAGATGCCTGTGCGTGGATTTTTTTAACATGTGGTGACCGTTGCACACCAGCCACCACACAAGCTTGACAAAGCTAGGCCTTGATCCAGTGGCAAGAGTTAACCAGGATGACTGGAGACATGCTTTGCTGCGCAGACCTAGTGCGCACAGATATCGCAGTGTGGGCAGGCCTGTGCTGCCCCTGGGCCCTCGGCTCTTCTAGGCCCCGTACCCTCATTCACCGCACCTCCGCCACGATCTCCCTCCGCACAAGATATTCGCCGAACCTCCGTCATGATCACCCATCAAATCTCAGCCACGATCCTTCATCACTCTTCTGCCCTGATCACTCGTCGCAAGTCCGCCACGACCTTCCCGCTCCTCGCCTGTACCAGGGCCTCGCCGATGCTCCTGCCCATGCTCTAAACGGCGACCTGGGTCCTGATGCCATCACCCAGTCGCCCACCTCGAAGCCGTCGCACATTTGTGTCAGCTCGCGCTGGAAGCTGCAGTGGCATGCGTCATGTATTGAACTATCATTGTAACCCATGTATAAGCTGACCTAAGTTGTACACCTTGAGAACATTGACCACAAGGAGATGAACTTGTGGGAGACACTCCTAACCTGGACTTGCAGGTATAAAAGGAGAAGCTCCACCCACCTTCATCACTTGAGGTCTTGGTAATAAAGGTAACTGGTCACAGAGTGACCTTCTCTCAAGTATGAGCCTCGTGTGCATTTATTCTGTATAGTAAGGACATATCATTGGCGATGAGAAACTGGGATTTAAACCACGCGAGCATGGCCATTAGCAGCACAGAAGAGAGGTACTATGTTGGTGATAATTGGGATGACTTTATTGAGAAACTACAGCAAAGTTTTGTCACTAAGGAATGGTTGGGACAGGATTCGGCCGACAAACGCAGGGCTCATCTCCTGACGGTTTGTGGATCCAGAACGTATTCCCTGATAAAGGACCTTCTAGCGCCAGAAAAGCCGGTGGACAAGACGTTCGAAGAGCTCAGTAAGTTGATCGGGGAACACCTTAAACCGGCGAGCAGCATGCACATGGCGAGACACCGGTTTTACACGCACCGGCGGCGAGAAGGGCAAAGCGTTCCTGACTTTGTGGCAGATCTCCGGCAACTGGCGAGCCTATGTAAGTTCCCAGATGCATGCAGAGCGGAGATGCTGTGAGACTTTATTATTGAGGGCATCGGGCACGCTGGGGTTTTCAGGAAACTAATTGAGACCAAAGACTTGACTTTGGAAGCGGCGGTTCTGATAGCCCAGACATTTATCTCAGGGGAGGAAGAGACCAGAATGATGTATGACGAAAATCTTGGCTCAAATGCGGCAAACGACCAGGGAGTCAACATTGTTAACGCGGCACACAGTTCTCTAGGCAGACAAGGGCAATCGGACATGCCCCAGCATGTAGTTGAACCCAAAGGGGGAATTCAGAGACAATGGCTAGCTGAACGGCAATTCATGCCATCGCAATGGACAATGCAGCCAGTAATGGGGCCATGAACACCTGTTAATGGTGCGCTTAAGGACAGTTACAGAGACAGAGACAATCGACTGGTAATGGACCTTTTTTCAACAACGGGGCCTCCAGCTCCTGCTGGAGGTGTGGAGGCAAACATCCAGCCAGAGCTTGCACGTATCAGCAATATATCTGCAGAAACTGCAACGTCAGCGGTCACTTGGCTCGTATGTGCAGGAAGCCTGCAGCCAGGTTGATGTACGAGGAGGACGGGCCCGATGTAAGCCCTACGAGGCCAAATGAATACTGAGGGAAATCGCTGGAAGCTGAAGTTCAGCGAGTTCATGTGGAGCACATATACAGTTCATATACCAGGACGCCACCGATAATGATGAAAGTGCTCCTCAATGGCATTCCAGTATTAATGGAGCTGGACATGGGGGCCAGC
This sequence comes from Pristiophorus japonicus, assembly GCF_044704955.1. Taxonomy (NCBI): domain Eukaryota; kingdom Metazoa; phylum Chordata; class Chondrichthyes; family Pristiophoridae; genus Pristiophorus; species Pristiophorus japonicus. The sequence goes on from NC_091980.1 coordinate 54,743,436, forward strand.
CAGTCCCTGATGCATATCAAACAGTTCGAAAGGTTGTGGGTGTCCAAGGCCAGGAGACCAAAATTATTGCCGATTGACGCTCAGCTACAGACATATACAAAGGAGATCATTCCGTTGCTAGGCAGCGCCACAGTAGTCGTGACCTACAAAGATTCGGAGAACAGGTTGCTACTCTGGATTGTCCCGGGGGACGGTCCCGCACTACTGGGGAGGAGTTAGCTTGCTGTCATGAACTGGAAATGGGGTGATGTCAATGCAATTTCTTCTGTGGAGCGAGTATCATGCTCACAGGTCCTGGACAAATTTGACTCATTATTTCAACCCGGCATCGGCACTTTCATGGGGGCCAAGGTAGTGATTCACATAAACCCGGACGCCAGGCCAGTACACCACAAGGCCAGAGCGGTGCCGTACGTGATGCGGGAAAAGATAGAATACGAATTGGACCGCCTGCTGACGGAAGGCATCATCTCGCCAGTCGAATTCAATGACTGGGCGAGCCCGATCGTGGCAGTGCTCAAGGCGGGTGGGTCGGTCAGGATATGTGGCGATTACAAGGCCACCATCAATCGGGTGTCACTTCAAGACCAGTACCTGCTATCGAGAGCGGAGGAACTCTTTGCGACGCTATCCGGTGGCAAACTTTTTTCAAAATTGAACCTAACCTCAGCTTACATGACCCAGGAGCTGGCGAGTGAGTCGAAGAAGCTGATCACCATCACGACATACAAGGGGTTGTTTGAGTATAACAGATGTCCGTTCGGGATTCGCTCAGCCGCCGCTATCTTTCAGCGAAATATGGAAAGTCTCCTCAAGTCGATTCCAAGGATGGTGTTTTTTCAAGACGACATCCTCATCACGGGTTGCGATACTGAAGAACACCTCCACAACCTGGAGACTGGACCGGGTAGGGCTGCGACTGAAAAAGGCGAAGTGCGTCTTCATAGCTCCAGAGGTAGAATTCGTGGGGAGGAGGGTAGCAGCAGACGGGATCAGACCCACTGCATCCAAAACGGAAGTGATCCAGAGAGCACCCAGACTCCGTAACACAATGGAGCTGCGTTCGTTCCTGGGGCTCCTGAACTATTTTGGTAACTTTCTTCCCAAATTGAGCATGCTGTTAGAGCTGCTACACGTGCTCCTACGCAAAGGTCATGATTGGGTCTGGGGGGAGAGCCAGGAAAGGGCTTTTGATCGAGCACGCAATTTGTTATGACCCAACAAACTGTTAACGTTATATGACCCATGTAAGAAACTTGTTCCAACGTGCGATGCATCGTCCTATGGGGTCAGGTGTGTGTTGCAGCATGTGAATGCCAATGGTCAGTTACAGCTGGTAGCTTATGCCTCCAGAAGTCTGTCCCAGGCAGAAAGGGGCTACGGGATGGTAGAAAAGGAAGCGCTTGCATGTGTATGTGCAGTACCAGTTTGGCAGGAAATTTGAGCTGGAGACAGATCACAAACCCCTAACGTCCCTTTTGGCCAACAACAAGGCCATAAATGCGAATGCATCGGCCCACATATAGAGGTGGTCACTTACATTAGTCACTTATGACTACACAATTCGGCACAGACCGGGCACTGAAAACTGCGCCGATGCACTCAGCAGGCTCCCATTAGCCACCACCGAGGGGGCAACTGAGCATGATGCTGAGATGGTCATGGCTGTTGAAGCTTTCGAAAGCGAAGGCTCACCTGTGACAGCCCGTCAGATTAAAGTCTGGACAAATAAAGACCCGCTACTGTCTTTAGTTAAGAAATGTGTCCTGAATGGGGACTGGGCAGCCACGTACGGGGCATGCCCTGAGGAATTTAAACCGTTTCATAGGCGCAAGGATGAACTCTCGATTCAGGCCGATTGCCTACTGTGGGGAAACTGAGTAGTCATGCCCCAGAGGGGCAGAGAGGTGTTTATCAGAGAACTTCACAATGAGCACCCAGGCATTGTCATGATGAAGACAATTGCCATGTCACACGTTTGGTGGCCAGGGATAGATGCAGACCTGGAACTTTGTGTTTGCAGGTGCAACACATGTGCTCAGCTGGGCAACGTACCCATGGAAGCCCTCCTTAGCTCCTGGTCCTGGCCCGCCAAGCCATGGTCACGCATCCATGTGGACTACGCAGGTCCTTTCATGGGAAAAATGTTTTTGGTTGCAGCAGACCCCTACTCCAAATGGATTGAGTGTGCCATTTTAAATTCAAGTACATCCTCTGCCACGGTAGAAAGTCTACGGGCAATGTTCGCCGCCCATGGTCTACTGGATGTCTTGGTCAGTGACAATGGCCCGTGCTTCACAAACACTGAATTCCAGGACTTCATGGCAGGCAATGGAATCAACCATGTCAGAACGGCACCGTTCAAACCGGCCTCAAACAGCCAGGCGGAACGAGCAGTGCAGATAATCAAACAGGGGATGCTCAGAATCGAAGGGGGTTCCCTACAAAGCTGCTTATCACGCCTCCTGTTGGCCAATAGATCCCGACCACACTCGCTCACAGGGGTTCCACCCGCAGAGCTGCTAATGAAAAGGACACTCAAAACCAGGTTATCCCTTATACACCCTACTGTGAAAGAAATTGTTGAGAGCAGGCGTCAGTCACAATGTGACTACCATGACAGGAATGTGAGGGCGCGATGCATTGATATCAATGATCCTGTTTTTGTCCTTAATTACGCTGCACGTGGCACTGGTAGCAATCCTGAGATGACTACTTTTGAGGTCCTATATTTTAATTTAGCTCCTAGCTCCCTAAATTCGTCTCGTAGGACCTCATCCTGATTTTTATCTATATTGTTGGTACCTATATGCACCACGACAACTGGCTGTTCACCCTCCCTTTTCAGAATGTCCTGCACCCGCTCCGAGACATCCTTGACCCTTGCACCAGGGAGGCAACATACCATCCTGGTGTCTCGGTTGCAGCCGCAGAAACACCTATCTATTCTCCTTACAACCGAATCCCCTATCACTATAGTTCTCCCATTCTTTTTCCTGCCCTCCTGTGCAGCAGAGCCACCCACGGTGCCATGAAGTTGGCTGCTGCTGCTCTCCTCTAATGAGTCATCCCCTTCAAAGCGGTGTATCTGTTTTGCAGGGGGATGACCCCTGCACTACCTTCCTCCCACTGGTCTTCCTGTTGGTCATCCATCCCCTATCTGGCTGTATATCTTTAACCTGTGGCAAGACCAACTTGCTAATCGTGCTATTCACATCATTCTCAGCATTGTGGACGCTCCAGAGTGAATCCACCCGGAGCTCCAGTGCCGCAATGTTCCGTCAGGAGCTGGAGGCGGATACACTTCCCGCACATGTAGTCGTCAAGGACACTGGAAGTGTCCCTACTTCCCACATAGTACAGGAGAAGCATAACACGTGTCCAAGCTCTCCTGCCATGACTTAACCCTTAGATTAACTTAATTTGGCAACAACAATGCTACAGGTTACTTACTGATAAAGAAAAGAAAAAGAAGATGTTTCTTCATTGAAACATCTGTGAACTCATGTGGTGGTTGCTTTTCTCCAGGCAGGACCCATCAAAACAGCGACCCTTTCTTCCAGGGGTGTCAGTGGGTGCAGATGTGCCGAGCCTCCTCCTGTTCGAGTTCTTTCTCTTTTGTTGTGTGCCACCTTCCTCAAAGATGAAAATAAAACTTTTTAGAGAGGGTGCTGGGTGGGACATACACAGATGGTCAAATTTACAATTGCAATTCCAGTGAATAAATGAAAATATTACTTACACTAACTACTTGACCAAGGTCCTGCCACTTCTTTTTGCACTGGCCTCCAGACCTCGGGGTGGTCACAGTAATCTGCTGCAAGTTGGTTCCAGTGTTTCTTCATTTCTTTTGGTGAAACTTTTATGTGACCTCTGCTGGTGTCCAGCTCGTGCCATCTGACCTCAATTACTGTAACCAGTGCCTCCACTTCGTCCTGTGAGAAATTCTTGGTCCTTGAGCCGCACTGCATCTTGTATTGCAGCTCTGATTTTTTCACTGAGAATTAAAGTTCTCACACACACAACTGGCTCATTAAACATGACTGAATGCAGACCAGAAGCTGTACTGGGCATGCGCTGCCATAGCAGTCATGTAAAAAACTTCATTTTTTTTTTATGCATGTGCAGAAGGGAGGGCATCGTTTTTTTGGCGCAGATATTAGGCTCCACCCCCCGAAGCTAAAGGACAGGCTGCGAGGCGCCAGTTTAAAAAATAGAACGGGAAAACATGCAAGTTTTTTTTTGGAGTAGTCGGGACAAAAAAAAAGCGGTTGTAACTCTTGCAACATGCCAAAAAGTGTAATTGGGGAAAATTGAGCCCATAATTTTATATGTGTTAAGTATGCAATAAAGATTCAAACTGAGTACTGTTTAACTAAGCAAGGTACAACCTTGGCTCTGCTTTATTTAGGCCCAAAGTGCCTGACTCTCAAAATGGCTGGCCTTTTATACCTGAGCAGCACCATGTGCATGCTGCCCAGTGGCCTCCAACAATGACGCCATCTGGTGGCTGCAAACATAATGTACATACTTGACAAAATGCATGATAAATGTTCCATCTAATGCAAACTTTGTGAAGAGACCAGGAGCTGGAAGGAGAGGAGGTGGAGACTGGAAGCTGGAGAGAGATAAGGGGGACCTGCAGACAGACAAGCCGGAGCCAAAAAGAGACACGCAGCATTGGAGAGTCCAGAATATAAAGGAAAAAGAGAGAGACCAAATCAGACTGGCTCTCCACAATGATCACAATGACACATATGAGGCAACATCCTCTCCCCCACCCCATTACTTTTGTTCTCAAATACTGGCCTAAATTTCTAAATCTACCGATGTCACTTTGCAGTATGCCATTTAATTAGTTCCTACCTACTTATTACTACCTAAATGTTCAGCAGGTGCATTTTGAGCGATTTCGCATGACTCAGAAAAGTCCAGAGATGTAAAATTCCTCTCACCAATCCTCTAAACTAAGTGAATATACAGTATTGAGAAACTATAAATAAAAATAACTCACCCGGCTTTCTGATGAATTGATTATGAGGTTTTTGTTTTGGCAATTTCCTGTCCTCCACTCCTAATCTTCTTCTGAACCATTAACTCCAGTTGAGATAAAGTTGTATAGGTGGCAGACACCCTCCAAAACTTGGCCAAGCGGCCATTCTTCATGTATGAGTTGAAGTAGTGAGTGGTGGCAGGCTATTCAACTGTGGGGGTGGGCTGTTACAGACAAGCTTGATCCTATCCCCATCTGACATCCACACACTTTCCAGTAGGGGTCACGAAATGGTGATCAGAAGTTGGAAACTGGCTGATTTTTTGTTTCCTCATCCAGGGGTGCTGAAACCAGTTGAAGCGCAGTTCAGATCAGATAGTTCAACACAGACTGAGTATTGGAGCTGGGACCTCCTAACTCATAGTGAGAACCCCAACAATAATGTGTCCTTCATTATTTCTCAGCTTTCTCTCTGCAACGGATCCTTTCGGTCTTGTCTTGGTGTTCTACCTAACTCACTAACAAATTCCTCAAATGTATTTTATTCCTGTTTGGTTAGTGTTCAAGTTGCAATTTTGATTAGTGAGAAGTTAGAGTTCCCACTGACAAATTAGCATTTCTAATGTTTCCCCATTTTTGTTCTATTACTTTGTTCTGCTTTCATCCCACTGTGTTCTGTTGGCAACACATCATTTTGTTATCACCTTCCCTTTTTTTCCCTGCTTTCTAGTCATTAATGGGGCACACACTTCTTCCAGCCAGCCTCAGTATCATGCTTTCTGATCAGTGCCAATGGTGAACTTGTACAGACAGGAGGTGCAAATCCCCCTTTGGAAATGGCCACAGAGGATGAAAGCAGTGTGGTGAAGAATCCCCAACAGCTTTCTGTCCCCTCACTCCGAGAGGTGTCTGGTCTTTGGTGAGTATGACCTTGCAGCAGCAAAGCTGAGATCAGGAACTCAGGCATGGTGGCGGAAGGGCAGAGGGAATTGCACCAACAGTCCATTGTTTCTTTGTGAAATATATTTAAATTTGTCATCAGAGGGATGAATGCATCTGATGCAACCTCAGGAGGGAATCCGGGCATCTGAGGGTTACAAATAAGGGGGGAGAAATTGGCCTGCTTTGTGCCTCCCATTAGCGCCTGCAGAGGGCGATAAGGGGGCGCTAAGCTGTCACCAACCGGGCGTGGCGATTTCACCGACGCCCACAAACTTCCCTGTCGGTTTTGCGCTGGCGCTAACACTTACCACCTCGCTCTCTTGCGGCCCATAGATCATGATGTCATCCGGTGCGCAGCGCCCCATTAGTTCCCTGATGTGATATTCGGTCCCCCCCCCCCTGCAGCGTCGCCGGGTGTCAACAATGGCAGCTGCAGGAGGCGCTGTCACCTCCACTGGCCGCTTGGGGAGCGATATTTAAAGATAGTGGTGGTCAGGTAGGGCAAAATTTATTTCTCTCCTCTTCTGATTGATTTTGACCCCGTGATTCCTCAGCCTTACCCTCTCTGAGAGTGCTTGGGGCTGTCATGCATGTAGCGCAAGTCCCGTGGCCCCACAGAGAGAGCAGTAAGATTCATTCAACCCGTCATTGGCCCTTCCCTTTAAGCGAGGGAAGAAGCCTCCACAGACGGCATTGCAGCATTGAACATCATTCAACACTCTGTCGCTCTAAGGGTAGCACTTGATTTAGCGCTCCACTTCTCTCGGAGCAAAAAATCTTTTTCACTTTCTGATACTTTTGCGCTCCTTCAAACGGGACGCTACGCAATTTCTAGCCCTAAGGTCTTCACTCATAGAACATGGCATTCACGACAGCTGTAGATGATGGAGTGAGAATGGGTTGATGTGGCTTGTTCACTCCCTAAGACACTCTATGAATAGTAGAGAAAGCAATGGAGACCCCTGTCTAGGAAGCAACATTAGGGTTTTGATCTGGAGGAGATACAGTACTCAGCAAGGAACTGTGATGGATGCAAAAGATGCTGTTCTCAAATGTTCTGCATTTGGAAAAAACAGAGACAGAAAGAGCCAAAGACCAGCATATAGTGGTTGGAAGGAGATAGAGAGAGAGGCAGAAGAAGATTCCAGTACCATTTCTGATTGGAAAGAGGAACGGAGAAAGAGAAATAAATCAAACAAAACATTTTTTTATCGTATTCACAATATCTTTCAACCAAGGACATGACAAGTCAGAGCGCAGAGGATGCATTGTGGTGTCAGTGTAGAGGTGAGCCACTGCTTTGTTAAGATGCATCATGTCTATATTATTCCAGAATTGTCTGAGGTAAAGTCAAATTTCACTTAATCTGGAGCACGCATGCGGTCTGACTCTCGTACCGCTGCCACCGTGACCACACTTATGTAAACGGGTCTAAATGAGTAACCCTGACCAAGCAGCTGGTTGAATGATGAGCTGGTTGCTCATGTTTTGACTAGTCCTTCACTTGAATGAACACTCGGAACGCTCAATCGAGGAGAGCGCTTCCATCACCACATTTCTCAGGCACTCATTTCACATCTCAGAACGATCAAACATTTACAGTAGCTCCTTTCACCCAAGCTGTCACTTACAGCTCCTAAATTACGGGGTTCACTCAAAACCAGAGCAGCACTTGCGAATGAAAAATGCCTTTCATCAATCAAATCCACCGGAACACATAGCAGAGCTAACAAGAATACTATATGCTATGACCATGCCCTCCAGTCAGTGATCATATCTACATTTGTCTCTATTTTAAGCAGTAAAAAAACTAGTCAGGAATAGAATTGTGGGTTATCAGTTTAAGTACAGATCCAAGCTGTTTGGAACAAGATGATTCCTGAACTGCTAGGGCCTTAAAAAATAGGATGAATAATATAGAATGCAAGGTTGGATGGATATCTTGGAATTTTGTTCGATTTACCTTTCAAAGGCAGAGAAAAACTTTGGAGAACCTTTCCTCCGGAGATGAAATGAGTTGGGGCGAATCCATAATTAAGCAGATTATACATGGGCCTAGAAATTGCGGTCGGAGGCGTACCTACGGAATATACCTTCGACCCGAGAAACAATCCCAAAAGTACTTCCTGGCGCCCAGGCTGTGAAAAGTTGCAGTCTTGGGCCTCCAGGCGGAGGGCAGCATAGATCCCTGGGACGCAGGTGGTTCGGAAGCGTCCCTGGGATCACATGGGCCCGGTCCTCCAATGACAAGGGAGCATTCCATTGTAATCATTTACAAAGGTAATCCCCTAATGATATGCAATGGAATCCCCAATCATACAATGTACAGAATTTTAATAATTAAACAATGTACTGAATTGCAAATTCATTCATAATTTCCTTTAGCGCATCAACTCAATAGAAAAAACTGATAAATAATTTTCAGCATCTTAAACCAGGACAATATTTGCATAAACTTATTTAAAGTGTATGTGCATAATTTTTGGATTTTTAAATGTTTTATTTAGCCCCTATATATATCCTTATGCTGAAGCAAAGAGGCCCTATGCCTACTTTTACCAGCCGTAATAGTTGCTTGGGCAATTGCTGGGCAGTTGTTGGGCAAATAGCCCAACTCTGCGCCAGCAATACTAATTTTTCAGGCAGTTTAGATGATCTGCCACGCGTATCTTGACAGATCGCAAGTTCCGGATTTCGTGCAAGCACATGTGGAAATTCAGAGATTGCAGGGCCTTTCAAATGGATTACGAAGGCGTATTTTGAAAATACACTGTCACGGAGACCGCAATTTCAGAGCCACGGTGTATAGAAGGAACAGTCTTAATGAACCAAATGGTCTTTTTCATTTTATACTGTGTGATCAGAAGGTTAGTCAGCTGAGGATCAGGAATGGCATAAGAAATCCTGTTAGAAATCATTGTAGCTGAGTCCGATGCTGTCCTTATCCAACATGTGGACTTCCAACAGAGGTTACTGGATAACAATTAGGAACAGGAAGCCTTGTCAATATTTCTCTTCCCTAGATACACTGAGGTTAATTGTGTATTCTCACTGTCATCCTGAATGAGTTCAGATAACACAAGCACAGATCAAGAATTAAATGTAGGATCTTCATTGGTTTATTTGTCCCTTTACCATACAGTGTATTTACCCATTGAGTTTAAAAGTTCTATTCTAGTTGGAATATTTATTGAGTAGAATTTTTACTGAATCATCTCGGAGGTAAAAAAATGTAACCAGCTGTGTTTATTATCCCAAATCCTCCAGCTATGTAGGTGCCAAGTGTGTTTGTTCTTATTGCCAATAGAAACAGTGTGCTTTATTAATGGTGTAACATGACTACTGTAGCTTCCTGGGCCTCTTCACCAGCCACTGATAATGATCCTGGAGATCTTTGTAAGTCAATGAGTTCTGGTCATTTGAAACTTATACCTAAAGATTTTTTAATATTAATTATTGATAATTATTTATTGTTCAACCAAATTTCTTCTCGAGTTCATTCATAGAATAGCACAGTGGGGGGACTGAGGTTCTTTAAATCAAATAATAAAGTAGATCACTGATATTTAGAAAGCTGAGGGAGTTTATACAACAGTCAGCTGAAACTAACCTGGCTCTGTTTGATGGGCACTGTAGGGCAGCTTTACTTTGCAATCAACCTTGCTATGCCTGACTACTTACACTTGATGCTACCACTAGGTTATAAAAGATGGAGAAATGATCAGTTCTCCAGCACTGAAATCCTTCACCACAATGAGCACAAAAATTCACCATAAAATAAAAAGAAAAATTAGGGAATGCTGTCTAGAATGTGGTTTACCTCAAATCTAAATTTGGAGTAAAGTTGCTGAAAGGTTTACATTACAGAAAGTACATGTAATTGTTCATTTATGTAGATCTCACTATTAACCAGTCGCAGTCTGTTTTTTTTTCAGTTACCCTGAGGCTGAAATTCCTGTCTCTGCTAATCTAGCTACATAATTAAAAGTATTGCGTATGTCTTGTACTACAACTGTGTCCTTAATATAAAAAAATGCCACACTCAAATAACCGTGTAATTCATTCAGGTAATATTGGCAGGGACAAAAAACTATTAGCGACTATATTGCTTCCTCACCCACCTACTATATACTCCTTCAAATAACATTTAGAACATAATAAACAATTTATACTGTTCAGTAGCCTCGTCCTGCCTCCTGCTTTATTCCCAGAGCTCCTTTTCTCCTTGTTCTTTACCACTGCACCAGTTCTAAACCCCTAAATGTTGCTCTCATGATCACACCGCAGAAGTGACTTTTCCCTTCTCTGGCTTTGAGGCCACTTCTCCTATGTGATCTTTGACCCAGCTGCACATGCGAACCACTGTTGGAATATCCCACTACCTTCACTCCCCATGAGCAACACAGCACGTGATCAACTAGTTCTAGCAAGAAAATACATGAGCAAATATGGTGGGATACTATCTTTTAGTCGTGCCTAATTTTTACAAAAATTAGGAAATTCAGGAACTTCAGCCCCACTCCCTCTGACTTATCTTCACTACTTTGTTTTCTACGTTAACATATCATCACTCTCTCTTTCTCTCACTCACAACCTTTCCATTGACTGGTAAAAGTGAAAGGTGATGCAATACACAGCATTGTTCATTACAATTTGTTTTTAAAAAAAATTCCGGTGAGGTTAAACTCTCTGAACAGCGATACCATAAAACCCCACCCTCTTATGTCGGTAACAAGGCTGCAGAATCCTGATGCTCTTGAATTTTTCCGCCTCCTATTTTGTGGTGCGACAATGGTACAGTCATTTAAAACATGCACACCACTTGGCTCCACACTAAGGGAAGGAGCACTTTGCCATTGAGTAAGTAGAGCTGCTCACTAAAAATATGAAGACATTTACGTAAAAGTTTAGATAGTTACAAGATAATATGCCCATATCTGTGTAAATAGAATGCCTGAGGCTCCAGGAGGTGAAAAAAGGTAAACGAGTTTGAAACTCTTGACCCAAGTTCTCTAGAGACCCTCTAAAAATATGCAGGAATAAAAAGAAATCTTTCAGGAGTCAAACTGTTGTTAGACAGTATGCAGACTTTTCTGACATTAATTTGAGAACATCAAAGCTTTTGATTCTTAAAGATTCGTGGGTAGTAGACAGGTAAGAATAGGTCTGAAATTGACAAAGGTTCTGATGTGACTTTAAGTTGTAATTTGCAAGGTTCAAGGCATCCTGAGAGTTCTTTTCTTTTCTATATGGTGAACCTCTCAATAACACTGACAAGGTGGCCGTGACAAATGATAGGTGCATGGAAGGAGAAATCATAAGGCAAATTCTTCTTTTGCACCTCCTGATGGCCAGTTGAAGTCTCTTCTTTCATATGTTAGGAGCAAAACAAATCAAATGTTAATATCCAAGTTGGATATCCAGGCCAAAGCTTCCAGTGTAACAGTGTGGTTATCTTATAGGCTGCCTGCAAATTTCTTCTGAGGGCAGTGCTCAATGATGTGTTCCAGGGTCTAATTAGGAGCTCCACAGATGCATGATGGGGATGCTTTAATCTTCCACCTCTGGAGAAGGTGGCAGCATCGACTATGACCAGTCCTGAGGTGGTTGATGGTTGTCCACTGTTTGCAAGGAAGGTTTGATCCTTAAGGTTGTACTGTGGGGTCCTCTATAAGGAATCCATTCTGTATGTCGCACTTCTTCCAAGCATTTCGCCATCGATGGATGCTTGCCTCAGCTGTCAGTGCCGGCTGGGGAGGAGTCATGATTTAAGTGGTTAACGGTCTAGGCAGCAATGTTTACTTTGTGAATGTTCAGTAATATGAATAGTTAAGGTGAACATTCAAGAGCTACCTTCAATATCTGTGCAATATGTTGTATTTATAAAATACTCTCTGGGTAAACAAAAGCACGTTGCCTGCCCCAGTGGAAATCTGTCATTTTATCTCCTGGGAGCTACAACGTCAAACTGACTGGGGAGTGAACCCGGAGCCACCTAACTTTGGAAAAACATGCTGCCAGTTTCTCCAGGTTTTGAAATGGAGAATCTCTACTGGGTAAGACATTGACTTTTTTTTAAACATCAAGGAATTCCTTTTTGGAAATATTGATCAGATATTGGGGAAATACCTTCAGCAAGTACTTCCACAAGATTTTCCTCCCACTTTAAGTTCACCCATTGTACCAGGTCCTTCTCAACATCACTCTCACGCTATAAGTAGTGGAGGTCATGATTAAAATTAATCCAAAGTGAATGGGCTAGGAGGACATCAGATTCATTATATCAATAAACAGAAATGAGAAGGCCGAAATTGCCCACCGCGGGAATCGGGCCGTACCTACCCTGTTTTAGTTGTTTTTACCGGCGCAGTGGATGCGGTGACCTCTTGAGTGAAATTCCGCTCTGTGGCATTTTTTTTTTAACGAACCGGAAAACCGGAAGTCGGTCATACTGGGGGCGGATGTGCGGCAGTAAGCGGAAGTTCGCAGTCTAGAGCAGCGGAAGTTGGGGGCGGGCGTAACGCTGATGACGTCATCACGGTGCTGCATCACCGCAGCTCTCCCCTTCACGTAAAGGGGAGAGCCTGCGTGATTCTTTAAGTTCGGTCCACTGGGCCACCAGGGAGGGTTTCGGCCGGGCCAGTGGTCTGGCACCCAAGAGGGGTTGCCAGGCTGCCTATTGGCAGCCCAGCCGAACCCGGGGGATATAATTGTCGGCCACACATGGCAGTCGGCCGACAAAAAAAAACATGGCGTCAGCGGCAGTTGATCCTCCCCTTTATTGGCAGCCACACCGCCATTTTAGAAGGACTCCAAGCTCCGTGCACCGGCAGAAAAAGCTGCTGTTGGCACCGAGCGGCCGGAGCAAGATTTTTTCGGCGGAATTTTTCCAATCGGGGGGTGGAACATCGCCACTGTGCGCTCTGATGATGCACTTCGGCAGCAGTGGAGCAGTAGTGGAGGAGTGGGTCACCACCGGGATATCGCAGGAACCGAATTTTCAAAATGGCAGCCATTACACAAAAAATTGGCGGACATTGCACTCTGCAGCGTGGTTGCCGATTTCCGGCGGTAACAGGCCTAAAGGGAAGGGGCAATTATGGCCCCTAGCTATAGATCAGCCATGATCAAATTAAATGGCAGAACAGGCTTGTGGGGCTATGTTCCTGTTGAGATCACTCTAATGCTCAGTTCTTCCATTTGTACACCAAGCCATAGAAGAGATGTGAGGAGGAACAGGAAGAAATCCTTGGGCCTCTCTTCCCCTCAGCCCTTCCTCTCCCTCCCCACAGTGAGGGGGTGTGTGCAGGGTGAATAAGGGGCTGCTTTGGGCTTGCGCACACCGTACCCATCCCCCTATTAAAATTGGGGCCAATGTGTAAACCAGCAGAAATTGTAAACATCCTTGCAGGACTCTGTGGGGGAGAAATTCGGTTTTGCCCTATTTGGGGGCGGAAAAAGTTGGGAGAAGCAAGACTTAGCGGCAGGCGCTGAAGTCTCGACCCCTCGAGTAATTCGGGCTTCCGCCCCCAGAAGGAAGTGGAGTGCTAAATCTGGCACTCTACTTCCTTCCTGGGGCGCTAATGGGACGGACGCACTGGGCTGCGCAGCGCTGCCACGTCCGAGGGGCCCTTCCCTCACGTAAAGAGAAGGGATTACGCTGCCGAGTCTGCAGAAGAAAAAGGGACCTACCTGGACCACCGTGGAGCGGCAGAGTGCCAGGCTGAGCGATCATGGCCAGGATCCCGTGAAGAAACCGGATCAGGAACGGTAAAAAAAGTTACGTTTTTTTTCACTCGGCCATCCCGCGTTTAATTTTCGTCCTGGTAACGGCCAACCACCTGGCATGCGTCCCCTGCCGCAGCCGGTGTTTTCGCCCGGTGCTGCTATCGTGGGCGAAAGTCAATTTCGGGGCCGGAGTGCTAACGGGACAATACGCATGGTGATGATGTCACGATCTCTGGGCGCAGAAGGTCAGGACGCAATGCCATAGCTCCATCGCTAAACTTCCGCCCAATATGACGCGAGGCGTTAACAGTGCCGCACCCGGTCGCAAACTCATTTGCACCCACTCTAACGGGAGGCAGAAATGCACCCAATTTCTCCCCTTATATCTGTAATAAAACTTTCAGTGAAATTATAGACAACACCAATATTAAAATAAAATATTTAATTAGAATGCAGAGAGAACACAAGCATTGCTCACGATCCTGACTCATACCTATACAACATATTCACTTGCAGTTTTTCACAACCAAATTCACTCACTTCATCACTCCCAGTCCTATAGTCCATTCAATTTGTATGCACATATAAGAGAGAGAGAATGAAACAGCTGTTACAGGGCTCATCACATTGCAGCATCAAAGAGCGATGGCATAGAATGGTGGGATACAGGTTCAAACTAACTCCACCAAGTCCCCAGTTTCAGCAACATCACTGTAGGAAAGCAGTTAAATTCCAAGGGTTAAATTATGAGGAGAGATACACAAATTATGATTGTATAGATGCTAGAATTTAGATGGTTAAGGGATGATTTAATCAAAGTTTTCAAGATATTAAGGGGAACAGATAGGATAGATAGAGAAAAACTATTTCTGCTAGTTGGGGAGTCTTAAGACTAGGGGCATAGTCCAAAGATTAGAGCCAGACCTTTCAGAAGAGAAATTAGGAAACACTTCTACACACAAAGGGTGGTAAAAGTTTGGAACTCTCTTCCACAAACAGCAGTTGATGCTAGGTTAATTGTTAATTTTAAATCGGAGATTGATAAATTTTTGTTAACCATAGGTACTAAGGGATATGGATATATGGAGTTAGGTCGCAGATCAGCCATGATCTCATTGAATGGCCGAACAAGGTCAAAGGGCTAATTGGCCTACTCCTGTTCCTATGTTCCTATGTGCCAGGCATTTCCCAGAGAGAGCGGCGGTGTGGGAAAGATAAGGAATGATCCCTCGGGACTTTCCTCATACAACCTTCGAGCATTGAATTCAAAATAGCATTGCCAGAGTTGTGACAGTGGGTCGACCACCTTTTGGATCACAGGTAGACAACGGGAGCGGGGAATAGGAAAAAAGTAATAGGGAGAATACCCTTAAAAATGAACGAATGAAAAATCAAACATGTGCAAATGTCATCTTTTTTTTCCTTCCCTCCCAATATACTTTGGGAGGGAAGGAATAATAAAAGAAATCTGTTGGTGCACTGTTGCCGCACAATAATTCTGAAGCTTCCCTGATTAATTTCATGGTTTATTTGTTGGTACAGTAAGTGGACAAACGCTGTGGTCGAAACCATGGGGATCTGCTGGAGCCAGGCGGTTTGAAAGCAACCCAAACAATCAGAGCTCTGCAGTACTCTCTGTTTAATAGAAGCTTGTAATAAAATTCATGGTATGTGCATCAAATGAAGTCAAAGACCAGGACATCTGTATGACAGAAACCGCCCACAGTTTGATTCTTATGGGACTAGAATGAGAGGGTGGGAGGGGAGGGGGGGTGGGGTGGTGATGGGGGAGGGAGCGGGTTAAGAGAAGACTTTGTAGTTTTAGAATGAGTTTGGATTTTCATGGTTTAAAATTACAACTTTATTAAATTACAGCCCTCACAGAGAAGCCACAGAGGGATTTTTAAAGAGTAGTTCCCCGGTTACCAGTCTGCAGTGGGTATTGGTAATGTGCCCATGTGAAGGGTATATTAAATATACAATTTACTTCTTACTAGCCTTATGTGAGTGCTGTGGGTGTTCCAGTATCAAAGGATGAGAACGTGTAGTATATATAATTTGTTTCATTCATGTTCAGAACATTATGCAATTTACATTTGGCCAGCCTACAGCTAGTGTGCCCTGTTATGGTAGGTTATACTAGGTACCTGTAGATGAGCCTTAAAAACAAAAGTAGCACACGGCAGGCAAAATCTTTGGCATTTTTATCATTGCAAGCAGAATAGAAGACTGAGCAGTTTAGAAATAGCTCCATTGCTGGTATAGTTTCGAAGTTTAAAAAAAAATGTAACTGCTATTAAAAATAAATCCAATGACGGTGTGTTGTATTTTAAGGATGGACACTCCAATTCATAGTTCAGAATTATTTTGAAGGGGCTTATATAGGGATTCAGACACATCCCTTTTCAAGACAAAACAAAGGCAGTCAATTCATTTGGTCACTAGATCCCTGAACTCCACAACCCACATGCAAACATTTGGTCCCCTTACTGGCTGGGATCCTCACTCAGATATTTTCTGTTTCTGTTTGCAATTTTCTCCTCTCTCCTGAAGCAAATGATTTATGTTGGGGTACAGCCATCCTGTAGGGAACATGTACCATCCTGTGTAAGTCTAGACAAACAGTATAAGCTGACTATATAATTGTTGTGGGAGGGGAAATAACAGACAAGCCCGATCCTGCCCTGATCTTATATCCATACATGCACTTTCCAGCAAAGTTCACTGGATAGCAGTCAGGAACAGGAACCTTGACTGAGTCCCAATTGAGATCAGCTAACATAGTACATATCAGGAGGCCGAAATTCAGAGTCTCAAAGAGACCTGTTAATGCTCGTTTGCGGCAGCCTTTCTTAAAAATCGAATGACCGCCACTTTGGGGTCAACTAGCTGACCCGACCGAAATTCAAGTCGATTCTGATGACCACTGAAAGCGAGTCATCAGGGGTTGCACCGCCAATTTTATTAAACAAAATTACTTACCGTCTGATATTCAGCTCCATCTGCGATCCCCCACTGCGCGGTGCCCCTAACAGGTTTTTCTGTCGGTGCACTCTCTGCAGAGAGTGCGGCCCGGCAACGTGGCAGCCCTTAAACGGGAGGACCCACTACCGAGGCCGCAATGTAAACATTTTTGCCGGCCGACTTCCGATCAACTGGCAAAATACTGCCCCTGGGTTTGGCCGGGCCGCCAAAGGGCAGCCTGGCACCCCCTCTTGAGTGCAAGGCCGCTGGCCCGGCCGAAACCCTCCCTGGTGGCCCAGTGGCCAAAGATTTAAAATAACAGAATCTCTCCTCTTTAATGAAGGGGAGAGAGTGTGGTGACGCACTCGTGCTGTGACATCACCACTACTTCACCGCTGACTGACAGTGGCGGAGTTCCTGTCTGACCAATTTTCAGCCAATCAGCCTGGCTTTAAGTCTACGGCCCGTCCCCATTATGAGTCATTTTCTGTGGGACTTTGAAAACATTTGAAAGTCCTGAAAATGGCTCTTCCAACCGCATCGGAGCTCCCAGCGGTAAGTACCACTCTACTTTCTGGCGCACCTGAATTTCGGCCCCCAGGAATCAAACCCTGGGACCTCCATGGCCTGTATGGTTGGTTTCCACTCTGGGAAGCAAATTTACCTACTGGACCAGTGGGGAACTGTGTATTTTCTTCTTTATTTGTGGGGGTAACATTTCCTCTTTGGTCTCACTTATTATGAGGACCACATTCACTATATGTGGTTGTCCTGACTGGAGGTGGGGGAGATATCCCAGGTGCGTTATGTCACAATGAAGCTATTTTATACCTTCAATGAGAATCTGCCACATACTCCCATCTATATTTTGGCATTTACAAAACCGAAATGTTTTCAAGTATATTTAAAAATTGTATAAATATTGTATTTTCATTGGCTGCTGGGTTTCATAAAGATAGATTGCTGCCCAAGTTTCTGGGCGGGGGAATCATTGAGGGGGGGAGGGCCGTTGAATTAGACATTCATCAAATTGCATCAGCTCTCGACCCCCATGCAATCCTCACACGGCCAAAGCCAAACCGCAAACTCACATAAATTATATAAATGTCTTGCTTATCAGAGACACTTTGGAGCAGTGCGGTCTTTTGTTTAACTCTTTTTTCTTTAGTTGCATTTTTTTTAAACCCTTTTCTGTCATGTTGACATTGTGTCAAAGGTGATGGGATCTGAACAGATGTGACAGAATTACACATCAGAATCTCCTCCCCCGCACCCCCACCCCACCCGCCTCACTCCACCCCATGAGCAGTTGCACAGCGAGGCAATGGCTGCCTCAGCACAGGTTGTGGAAGTCTGCTATCAGGCCTTGATCTCCTCATAAGCTGCCTCCTCACCGCGGCAAACAGGTCGCTATCGACGACATGAAAATGGAGAGCGCAGCCTTTGCAAGCTGGAGCTGCTGAGCAAGTACAGTTATGTGAGGTTAAACCATGCTGTGGTTTACCAATGGAAAATGCAGAGACAGTGTTTTTTTCACCTGAACAACATCTGCACTGAATTAGCTGCTGAAGAAGGTGAGGAAGTGTGAGGGACCACGGAGAGGGCCAGCTAGCAGATGGAATGGGGTGTCTGATTGAATCTTACAGCGCACAGTGCAGTAGCAAATGTTGTTTATCTCTCTCCCCTAGTTGAGCAGAAGTCATCGCCCAGCAATAGGTCATGTTTGCATCTGCAACCACATATTTACAGTCTAGAAAACTGAAAACACTGTAGCTGACCACAATACAAATCTGAAGGCATTGTCTGCCATAAGCTGTAGGTGATTTGACCGTCCCTCAGCTTCCAGCTGCTAAAAACACATTGGGGTCGAAACTCTGAGCTGGCCCCAGGTGCATCTCTGGCATAAGTACTAGGGGTGGGCTGGAAAAGGGGGCAAAACTCTGTCCTGCAAGAATTCCACCCCATTCCAAGAAGGCTGAAAAATTCTGCTGGGGGCACTGTGGTCAGATCTTTGACTTACTCCATCCCTCCCCCCCCCACCCCGCCACTGACTCGCCTCCCCAAAGTCAAGGAGACATAGTTGGGGGAGTTCCTGAGCCTTCTCAGCAAACTCCAAACCAGTTCACCTCTTGATAGCCCTAAGGGAGCTTATACCTGCTGAGAACAGGTGTAGGTTCTGTTATGAGCATACAAGGATCACAAAATGCAGGTCCTGGCAGACAGTGCTGGAAGCACTCTAAGTTGTTTATACAATTGGTGCTGTGTTGTGCCAGTGATTGCATATTGACCTTCACATTTACTATTCTTATCTTGAGTTATTCTTTTTTTAAATATGAATTTCTAAGACTGCTTTGTAAAAGTTGGAAATTACTTGAAAACTGACTCGCTACCTCCTTCTGGTCCCAATTTAAACATATAGCACAATGGATCCCTAACAGGAGCTACACCATGAATGGGAGGATCATGCCTCATGCCGCAGGGACCTTTGACCTTAGCTGTGCTGCTGTGGAGAGCCAAGTGTCTCTCCATGGAAGGGGGAGAGAAAATCAGGGAGTGTTGTCTCCAAGTTAGTTATGCAACCTTCAGAAGCTTAGTTTCAGTCTAGCATTAAGACAGATCTGGAAGCAGATCATCTATTCTCCTTTCCATGTCTCGGGATGATGTGTGGCTCGAAGTGGCCCAAGAAGGAGAGAGAAGAAAAAAACTTAAAAGAATGGAGCTTGGGCATCAACAAATCAACATAAAATTAAAATGAAACCCAGCAAAGTTAGGCTATGGTCGAATCACACCTTGCACAGAACTGTCGGAGATCATTGTGGAGTGGTGAATGGTCCAAAAATAGTTATTTGTGCACCTAATGTCAAGGACATGCGAACAGAGGATTTGATTAAAGGCAGATTTAATCCAATGGTGGAATTCCATTAGAGCAATCTCATTCTGTCCCTTATCACAGAAACTCTAAGCATATCTTGGCAAAAAGATGTATGTTGGACAAGAATAATTTTATCTTATAAGACAGCCTCTGTGACCATGGAAGATATTATAGCCAAGCACAATCATGGTCTCTCACCTGACCTTCACGCAGGTGCACTTGAGAGCTGAGGCCCATTGTATATTTAAGATCAGTAGCGACTGGTGGTCGAACCTGGGATCCTGTTGTCTGTTTGGCTCAGTACCACACCAGATGGTGCCTTTACCCACTAGGCAATCTGGGGAGCTGAAACATTTAATTTATGTCAGTGGCTCAAATTGGTCAGACATAGGCACCTTTTTTCTTTCCCTGTGACATTTCCAATCTCATGCATGCCATTGGTGGAGGAGGGAAGTGCCAAGGAGAGGCTAGCAGCTTCTTAGCAAGGTAGCAGGAAGGGACAAAGTATTGAAGGCACGTCAGTCTGGGCCCTGTGCAGAACTCTAGGATAGCTAGTTATAGAGGAGAATGAAGAAGGGGACACGGGACCTCTGCCACCCTCTTGGTTAGGAAATAGCATGTGAGGACAGATCTGAAGAGCATGTTGGGGAGAAAATATAATTCAAATGTATTACATCAACATTCTGAAACAACTGGATCCTTTTCTAATGTCAGATGGAAGACTCAAGGTAAAGACTTAATGGTGTGTTTGATAGACCTTTTCCGTTTGCCAGTGAAAAAGAGCCAGAAAAGCCAGGTATTATTTTCTCATGACAATGTCACAAGCAACACAATTTCTATCATTGCACTGTATCTTTATAAGTAAACAAAATAAAGTTTTGCTAAATATTTTGTTTCGTGAAAAAAGCTTCTTTTTTCTACTCGCCAATTTCCCCCAGCAATTCTCTCTGCTCCCCTCCTCTAAGCAAGTCTGCTATTGTTGTGCTATGGTTCCGCAAGCACCAGATATCCTCCAATGCTTCACCCAAGTGGCCTTGACAGTAATGCCAGGGATTTCCTTGGGGGCTCCCCTGATTCGCCATCGTAACTTTGTCGGAAGATCCAGGGAAACCTGTTAACACATGCACTTGGGGTTTCCACCCATCTTCCACTGAAGCTGCGGCAGCCAATCAGGAAGTCCCCCGAGGAAATTCCCGGCAGAACTGCCAGCAAGCCATCTGCAAGAGGCCATCACAGTCGAACCTGAATCTGACGTCACCCAACATTCGCTGATGTTAACTTCTGGCAGGAATCATCGCTCAATAGTGAACGGGAGCCAGTTTTACCCTCCTGAACTCTAAAGCACTCAGGCCAGTTGTAGTAGATTCCTTCCACTTTGAGATCAGCTCATTCAGCACAGATCAGAGATTTCCTGGTCTTTCTGACTCAGCTATTTCCTGGATATATTTGTAAAATCATTGAAGAAGCAAAACCACTACTTCAATATTAAAGCAGGGCAGCAAATACTGTAGGCATGGGACTCATTTCAAGGACCCAGTGCCACAATGTAGCTATCACCAAGTTTAAAGTCAGTGACTAGAACTTTTGGATGAAGGCATTGTAATTTTTTAATTAGCCTTTCTGTAACTTTAATTGCTGTTAACCAATTTCTTTCGCTTTTAATTATTATTTTTACACTCCAGGTTCTGAAGGAAAGTGATAGTATAATTATCTATTTATTTATTTATTTAATTGTCAAGCACATAACAGTGTTTGAGAAAATGAGTGGGTTGAGGCGTATTGATTTTTTTAACTGGAAATGGATCGAATTTATGTTCAATAGTGAAACTGCTTTGATGACTGAGACACAGGGCAAAGTGCGGAGGTAGACCTGAGTTACAACACAATGTCAGTCTATAAGGCCAGGTAAGTGTTTAATGGTATTTGTGGTTAGACATCACAAGTGGGTGAGTCACTGATATATGTTGGTCTTCACCTATTGAAATAAAACAGAGAAAGAGAGCGGAAGCAAGAGAGAGGAGACAAAATCAATTCCTTCCATCAGGTCAAGCATCTTTCTTGAGATAAAAAAGCTTCTGGTAATAGAGGATAGTATCAAAGGGAAGAATGTTGTGATGCTATTATAGCAGAGAGGAGGCCAGCAAAAGTACAGCTGTCAGCAAATTTACATATGCTGATAGCTTTGAACATGGCCTAGCAGTACTTCTGCAAGGACCTTTTCTTACTCACTGTATGTCTCTATATTTGCCTGTAACCAGCCACAGAAGAGTTGTATTGCAAACAGCAACAAAGGGACTCACTCTCTGACTTAAGTTCCAATTAACTAAATAATAGAGAACTGAGAAGATTTATGGAGAAAGCAATTTCTGTTACAAAGTGGTAGTAATAAAAGCATATTATTTTCTTGGAGAAACAAAAATTGGCAAACTTTTGGGGAGGAGAACAGAAAAAGGATTAGATAGGGTGCGAACCATTTCCATCATGATAATACCAAATGGTGATGTGCTTTGATGCAATTTGTATCATAATTTTGGGGCAGAAATTGCGATCGGAGGCTTCCCGTGGGCAGACGCCTCCGACCTGAAAAATTTCTACGCAAGTACCCGGTGGTCCCGGAGGAGCGTGAGATTCCGTTAGGGAGGCCTTCTCTTCCCGCGCTGCGAAGCGTGCTCCCGTACTCCAGGTTCGAACACAGAAGGTGCAGTCACCTGTGACTGCTCAACTGATCAGGTAAAGTATTCTCAATTAATAGCAATGGGAGCTCCGTATCTACAAGTTCACATTGCTATTGAGAAAAAAAACACAATAACACCAAATAAAAAATTAAAAGCACACCTCACATAATTAAAATTAATTGAAATTAAAGTTAATAAATATCTTAGAGAAAAATTTTTTTCCGAGTTTTTAAAAAGTTTTTTAAATTATGTTTGACAGGGACTGTGGTTCTCGTATTGGACTGTTCAGCCACCTAAGAACTCATTTTAAGAGTGGAAGCAAGTCTTCCTCGATTCCGAGGGATTGCCTATGATGATGAAAATAAATGTAACGTAGTGGGCAGCGTTTGTAAAAATAAAATGTGTTTTTTAAATTTAATTTAATTATATTTTTGTATGTTTTTAAACTATTATGTTTGTAAAAGTAGGCTATGCGGCTGCTTTTATCAGGCGCAAGAATTTTGCAGACATTTGCTGGGCAAGAGATGGGTAAATCCTGCAATCTTGCCCTTGCAAATGTCCTCGCACCCGATATGCGGATGATCTGTCAAGCTCCAGCTTGACAGGTTGGAAAAGCCGGTTTTCAGCACATGCGCATTGTGCGCTGAAAACCGGCTTTTACGATGCCTTCCCGGGTCCATAGACACTCAGTATGGACCCAGGGAGGCCGGGATTTCCAGGCAATTACGTATTTCTAAACAAATGGGAGAAGGGGAGATTGTCAAATTACACATTTATGAAGTCAGTGCATTTAAAAAAATGAAAATACAGGTAAGTGGGAGGGATTCTTCAAGAGGAATAAAAAATAATTTGCAGAAGTTTTCACAGGTTCAGTACACTAGTCCTAATTGCTTCACACCATTCTGACTGCATTAAACAGTTGGTGGAACTCTTGAGGTGAGGACTGCAGCAATGTTGCCGAAGATCTATTGGGACTGGTTGCTGGCAGAGATGTGTTATAATAAAATTATCACCTCTATCAAAACACCAGTTGCTGTGAATTTTAGTGTCGCAAGTAGGAGTTGTATGAAATGTGATTCCCAACTTTAGGAGTGTGGTTGAGTGAAGGGGGATGGGTTGTTAGAAAATGCAGAAAGTCTGAACAGAGACCCCACCCCCTCCAGACTTTTCTCTTTGTGGACTTGAAATGACAATACTTTGCTGAAAGTCATTATCATAGGCGGTCCCTCGAACGAGGATGACTTGCTTCCACACCAAAAGGGATGAGTTCGCAGATGTTTCAATGGAGAACCCGATATTCCAGTCCTGAATTCCAGGGGTGGAAGATGCCTGTGTGTGGATTTTTTTAACATGTGGTGACCGTTGCACATCAGCTACCACACAGGCTTGACAGAGTTAGGCCTTTATCCAGTGGATAGGGTTAACCAGGACTACTGGAGATCTACTCTGCTGCATAGACCTAGTGCGCACACATATCGCAGTGTGGGCTGGCCCGTGCTGCACCTGGGTCCTCGGCTCTTCTGGGCCCCATACCCCCATTTGCCACTCAGCTAACAGCTATCAAACATAATAATTTTTTCATGGCTATTTACAATCCTGCGATGGTATTTAACCTAATTTCCCGCCCCCACCCCCCAACACCTCCCCCATAATTTCTCTTCACTTGCAGAGCCACTTGGCTAATCATGCATCTCCTATAGTGGAGAAGGTAGGTGTATAGGCTGCTTCCAGTGTCATCCTTGGTGAACAAGTCGACCACTGGGACACACACCTAGCATGGAGAATCATAGAATGGTTACAGCACAGAAGGTGACCATTCGGCCCATTGAGCCCATGCCTGCTCTCTGCAAGAGCACTTCGGCTAGTCCCACTAACCTGCCCTTTCCCCATAGACCTGCAATTTTTTTCCTTCAGGTAATTATTCAGTTCCCTTTTGAAAGCCACAATTGAATCTGCCTCCACCAGCTTTTCAGGCAGTGAATTCCAGATTCATAATTACTCGCTGCCTAAAAAAGTTTTCCCTAATGTCGCTTTTGGTTCTTCTGCTAATCACCTTAAATCTGTAACCTCTGGTTCTCGACCCTTCTGTTAATGGTAACAGTTTCTCTCTATCTGCTATGTCCACACCCCTCATGATTTCGAACACTTCTATCAAATCTCCTCTCATCTTTTTCTGCTCTAAGGAGAACAGCCCCAGCTTCTCCAGTCTACCCACATAGGTGAAGTTCCTCATCCCTGGAACCATTCTTGTAAATCTTTTCTGCATCCTCTTTAAGCCCTTCACATCCTCCCTAAAGTACGGTGCTCAGAATTGGACACGATACTCCAGTTGAGGCCGAACCAGTGTTTTATAAAGGTTCATCTCTCCCCATAGCCCGGCAAATTTTTCCATTTCAAGTATTTATCCAATTCGCTTTTGAAAGTTATTGTCAAATCTGCTTCCACCACCCTTTCAGGCAGTGCATTCCAGATCATAATATCTTGCTGCGCAGAAAATGTTTTCCTCATGTTGCCTCTGGTTCTATTGCCAATTACCTTAAATCTGTCTCCTCTGGTTACTGACCCGACTGCCACTAAAAATGCAGTGCTTTTCAAAGTTACGTGTAGGAGATCCCCACAAATATTAACATACTCGCATGGATCCCCTGTCTTAATTGTCAAAATACAGTGTCAGCTATCCAAAGGGAAAAAAAGTACTTCATCTCAAAAAATGCTTTTTATTAATGCAACAGAAATAATATTCCAGTAAATCAACAAATACAGAAAAATGCAGAAATTGGATAATTTCAGAGATGCCTAGGTTCCCCCACCAGATTCTCTCGAGTCCAGTGACCCCAGACTGGAAATATTTGCATAACTACAACCTTGTGTTTTGTAGACTGGCTGGGTACTGAGTTGAGTCTTCCCCAAATTTGTTGCACATTGAATTCTATCAACCGACAAAGGAAACTTTCATTCCACAGATCTGAACTGAATTCAAAGCCAGGCTCTAGAATTGATAACAGTCTCACCCACTGCACTAGCCAGTTAGTCACCAACACCCTGGGAATGACCTTGTTAAGATGTGCAATGTAAGTTTACAATTGGTTTAACTCCCTCATCAGTGAAGAATTTTATCTTTATTTATTTATTTATTTATTTATTTATTATTTGTTTAAGGGATGTGGGTGTCGCTTTATTGCCCATCCATAATTGCCCTTGAGAAGGTGGTGGTGAGCAGCCTTCTTGAACCGCTGCAGATTGTGGTGAAGGTACTCCCACAGTGCTGACTTTGTTGTAGCGGTTTGGCACAACTGAGTGGCTTACTAGGCCATTTCAGAGGGCAGTTAAGAGTCACCCACATTGCTGTGAGTCTGGAGTCACATATAGGCCAGACTGGATAAAGATGGCAGACTTCCTTCCATAAAGGACATTAGTGAACCAGATGGGATTTTTACGACAATCCAGTAGTTTCATGGTCACCATTGCTGGTACAGGTTGGACCTCTCTGGTCCGGTGTTCTCTGGTCCGGAAACATCCATGGATTGGCATCAGTTTCCCGTGCTTCCTAGCTCTCATTGATCAGTGTGCAACTGCCGCTTTGCGCATGGCATCCCGGTTTCCCGTGCCTCAGTGAGGTGGCCGGGCAAGGAAAGGGAAGGGCGGGCAGCTGACTGAGGCACCGAAGCTGGGCCTGAGGGAGAGGAGGGTTTGCAAAAAAAAGAGCACCAAACCAGCGCGTTAATTAACAAATGTGGCTGGCAGATTTCTACACGGACAGAGAGCGAGACCAGAGCTTCGCAACCTGAGCTGCAGCTGGAGCGAGGCAGGGGCATTCAGGAGCCCGGGCACCGGCCTCAGGTACCGGTGAGCCTCGGCTCGGTGTTACCTCCCGTGGTTCGGATAATTCTCTATTCCAGCACCGGTCAGGTCCCGAGGGTGTCCGACCACAGGGGTCCAACCGATACTAGCTTTTTAATTCCAGATTTATTTATATAAGTGAATTTAAATTCCCCAGCTGCCGTGTTGGGACTTTTCCGGATCATTAATCCAGGCCTCTGGATTACTGGATTATTAGTCCAGTAACATAACCACTATGCTACCCTTTTGTGTCAGGAAAGTTGAGTTTTCAATAAATGCTGAATACATTCTTCTTCACACTCTCCTGGTTATGAGGGAAGGTTAGAAGAAATAGATGAGCCTTGACACGCTATTACAAATTGATATCTCTTCCAAAGGAATCCAGCTACCCCCACACCTTTCTGTGCCTGACATTGCCCCTTCCGATAAGGCCTCTGGTCGCCTGAAAGCAGCAGCCACGGAGTGGCGCGGAATGGCTGCCGACTCTCCGCGGAGGGGCCGCCATTTTGGAAATTGCCTTCATGAGTTTTGGAGCCGTGCCCGGGATCACTCCGCACATTTTCCCGCCACGGCATGCACGTGCCGACCCCTTACCGACTAGCGGGAACCCCCTCACTAGATTGCCCCTCGGGAAATTGCCCTTTTCCCGGTATTGCCCCGCGGGAGCGGCCCCGCAGCCGGTCGGTACACTCTCTGTGGCATGACGGCCCTGCTGCCCTTAAAGGAGAGGGTGCACTGCCGCGGCCGCCATGTTATGTATTTTTTGTCGGCCGACTGCCAGGTCGGTCCGACAATTATGGCCTCCGGTTCGGCCGAGCCGTCAACAGGTAGCCTGGCACCTCCTCTTGGTGCCATGCTGCTGGCCCAGCCGAAACCCTCCCTGGTGGACCAGTGTTTGCCACTAAAGTGGGTGCAGAGTTCACAGCGGCCCTCCCCTTTAACTGAAGGGGAGAGACATTGTGACGCACCAGCGCAATTATGTCATCAGCGCAGCACTGATGACTGACAGCCTCGGCTACTCCGCCCCGCCTCCACTTCTGCCCCGCTATTGACGGCCACTCTGTCCCACCCCACTTCCACCCCAATGATGAGGCCACTTCTGCCCCGCTCAAAAAAAAATCCCCGAAGTGCTGAATTTCGACGGTTAGGCCGCCTCAATGCATGGGGGCAGCCAGAACACTTTGAAAATGGTCGGTGCGCCTCATTTTCGGCGGTGGCCAATTTCAGCCCCTAAAAGTTAAGAAGACCATTTGTACCTTCCATGGGGTGATATGCAGATTGAAGTGAGCATTTTCCAACCAACAAATTCGTTTTGTATTTAGCAATTCTGAAATAGTTTCCTTTCATGAAATCTTCAGTTTTCGTTCTGGTTGCTAAACATTGAGCGCATTTTCAGACAGTAGTTGATTTCAAGCCATCTCTGTCTGGAATTTTCAAGTGGTAATGAGCAGAGTCTTGCAGAGCTGACTGTGCTATGCATTATCTTTATAAAAAAAGTGTGATATATTTGATATAAAGGAAAGAGCTTGAAAGCACGCCAACTGTCAATGCCCGAGACTGAAGAGCAGGGGGAGCAACACAACACAGACTAAAAACAATTACACCTTTCCGTTTGGAACCAAAATAAGAATGAAATGATCGTAAAATGTGTCCTACTGTTAGCAAAGATTAACTTTCCCAATGCTCTGGGTTACAAAAGGTAGAGTAAATGGAGTTTTGGCATAGTTGTGAATAGTGCACTGCAAAATACCACGCATATATATATATATATATATATATGGTGGCTATATTTAAATGTATTCTGTAGCAGAAAAGGTTGAATCATCATTTTCTATCGCAGTAAGCTGTCAATCCTTGCATAGTACTGCTTGAAGAGTGAATGCCACCGTTCAGACCCTTTGAAAAAATTGCTGTCTCCAGCTGCAGTCAAATTGAAAAAAAAATCTTTTATCTTGGGTCAGGCGTGGAGTTAGTGAGCATTTTGAAGTATCATAACATGAACGGAAGCGAATAGTCAATTCAATTTGACTCCTTTCCTGATTATCTGTTTTCGCCCAGTCTGAAAAATGCAGCAATTTTTCCATCCCAGCATCTTATTATCACTTGCCTGTATAAATGGAATGTGATTGATGTTGGGAATATGTGTGAAAAAACTGTCATTTTTTTCCCCTCTATGATTATCTGGTAAAGAATCGAAAGAAAAATTATTAATGAATGTAAGTAAAAAAACTTCAAGTACTGAGAGACTAAAAATAAATCCCAGGAATATGGAGCAGCAAATGATCCTTAACAATGGATTAGAATGAGAAGAGCACTGATAGATTCATGGCCCACCTTCAGTATTAGAAACATATGCCACTGTATCTTTTTTAAATAAAATTATTGTCATAGATAATATTTCAGTTCATAATTAATACTTTAAAAGTAATGGTGTTCAACAATAATCTTCTTGTTTCCACATATTCTCCTGTGTTCACTTCTCACTAAAGCTATAACAAATCTTTTAAAAAGAAAATGAAGAAAAATAAATTGATATTTACATATTTAAGTTGTAGGCTGTATTCTATTTCAATTTTTAGATGGTAGTTTCATATTACTGTAAAATATAATTTAATAAGCTTGAACTAAAGCTATGAATATTCCTTTTAATATCTGTCTTAATTACATTATTAGCAGCATGCATTATTCATTTATTTGATATATTACACAATAAATATAATTGAAAAATTATACATTTAAAACCAATGTTTAAAGCGATCTCCCATTTCTGATGATGCAGTTTATTTTATTTTCTGTTTCGTAAAATAAAAATTCATTCCATTGTTTCATATTAGTCTAATCTAATTTTCTCCTAGCATTTAAAATTAATTAAAGTCCTATTCTAGGAGGCAATACACATATGACTGGTGGCTGATGATAAGCTCTATCACACAGACATCAAGGATCATTCTCCCAAATGATAAAGGCAAGCAGAACTATTAGTAGTACAGAGGGAAGAATGGCACAGATTGAAGTTCGGCAAAAGGGGGGAAGTGTGGAAATGAGATTGGGCAGTCGAAACTGAGGGATTCAAAAAAATTGATTTTAAGGTGTAATGTTCCCCTTGTTATATCAAGTGGCTATCTCACTCTCAAATACCATAAAAATAGTTTACTGCACTTCAATCTAGTCTTAAAAAAGAAAGACAGGACTGCCATTATGGACCTGAACACCTGTAGGACCTTGTGAGGAAATTCTAAATATGCCAATAACAAAATGGCATGCTCGGGTGTCATACAGTTCAGAAGTCTGCATTCCCGCAAATTCATTAGCCCATCTGAACTTATCGGGTGATAAGAGTATTTCATCTGTTTTTGTTACAGTAGAACAATAAAATAATCTAACCACAGAGTTCAGATGCTGTTGTAAGCCACATCATCTGAACTGCAAGATTGGATACCATCTTAAATTCATTGGGAGGCATGTGATTTTAATTATAAGACAGAGAGAAAAGTGAATATTTCATAAAACATCAACTTTATGTTTAGTTTCTATTCACTGCAAGGAGTTCCTTCAATAATATGCATGCCTACTCAATTGATGGAAAAACTAGTAGAAAACTGATAGAATTATTTGCTAATTGATATCAAGGTTTAATGTTCCCCTTGTTATATAGGGCCCAAGTTTCGGACCTGGACGCCCGTTTTTTGCGCCACAAAGTGCGCCTAAAAAAAACTCACCTATTCTCCGGCTCCCTGCAGGTCCTCTGGAACTGGGCGCGGCGCAGCATGAGCTGTAGGGGGCGGAGCCAGGTCCCTGCGCTGAAAACAGTGCCGGGACCTCTGCACATGTGCACTACAGTGGGCGCGCATGTGCAGTAGCTCCAGGCACCCAAAACTGTGGGAGGGGCCCGAAGCCCGCAGCCCCTAGCCCTGGCCGAATGGCCTCACTGGGGCTGCGTGCATAAGGCTCACCTCCCACCCGACCCGCTCCCCGGACCGGACCCGACCCAACCCCCGCTCTCCCCCTCCGCCCCCGGCGACCCGACCTCCGCTCCCCCCGCCCCAACCCGACCCGACCTCGGCTCCCCCCCGCCCCGGCGACCTGACCTCTGCTCCCCCACCCCCCCACCCCGACCTCCGCGAATCCCCCCCTCCGACCTCCATGACTCTCTCCCCCTCGCCCCCCGACCTCCGCGACTCTCCCCCCCCGAGACTATCCCCTTCCCCCAACCTCCACGACTCGCCTACCCACCCCCCCCGACCTCCGCGACTCTCCCAGCCCCCCGACCTCCGTGAGTCCCCCCCGACCTCCGCGACCCCCCGACCTCCGCAACCCCCCCAACCTCCACGACCCCCCCGACCTCCCTCTCACCTCCCCTCCCTCCATCCTCCCCTCCTCTCTCCTTCCCTCCCTCCTCTCTCCTTCCCTCCCTCTCTCCTTCCCTCCCTCCCTCCTCTCTCCTTCCCTCCCTCCCTCTTCCCCCTCCTCCCCCTCTCCCTTCTCCTCCCTCCCCCTCCCTCCCCCTTCTCCTACCTCCCCCCTTCTCCTTCCCCTCCTTCTCCTCCCCCCCTTCTCCTCCCCCTCCCCTCTCCTCTCCTCCTCCTCCTCCCCCCCTCCCCCTCCTTCCACCCCCAATCCCCCTCTACCTCCCTCCACCTTCCTCCCCCTCTCCCCCCCCCACCCCCCCTCCACCCCCCTCCCCTCACTGTCAGAAACACAGACACTGACAGAGAGTGAGAGACACACGCACAGACAGAGAGATAGAGACACTGACAGAGACACACTGTGGGGGCTGTCCCAGCACGCTGTTGGAGGACTCCCAGTGCTGCAGTCGGTAAGTAGAAAATGTTTTATTTATTGATTTTTAAATTTTTTTTATTTTTTATAAATTTTTTTTGAATGATTTATGGGTTGATTTATTGATGTATTTATCATTTATTATTGATGATGGCTCTTTATTTGTAAAACTGAAATGTTTAATGTTTGTAAACTTCCCTTTAAACCCCCCCCCCCCCCCCCCATTCCCTACACCTGATTTGTAACCTACGCCTGATTTTCTAAATGTAGACAAGGTTTTTCTGAACGTACAAAAATCTACACTTACTCCATTCTAAGTTAGTTTGGAGTATGTTTTCACTGCCTAAACTTTCAAAATGGGCGTAAGTGGCCGGACACGCCCCTTTTGGAAAAAAAATCTGTTCCAAACTGAAACTATTCTAACTGACTAGAACTGGAGCAAACTAAATGCCGAGAACTGCAATTTCTAAGATACTCCATTCTAAACCAGTTGCTCCAAAAAAACAGGAGCAACTCAGGCCGAAACTTGGCCCCATCAAGTGGATATCTGACTCTCAAATACCATAAGAATAGTTTACTGCAGTTCAATCTAGTCATGTGTAAGAAAGGACTTCAAGATTGTGAAATCTGTGAGCTAGTGCCTCAGATTGTTGCCTTGTTGATAGTGTAGTATACAGTCATCAGTGAATTCACCCTCCCTTGTTTATTTTAATGGCCCGGATTTTACTGTCAGCGGCGTACATTTGGCGGTCACCGTTCATTACGCTTACAGCTTCCCACAGACTTTTCAGGGGCTTTTGCGTGGCAACCTACGGTCATCGGGAGTTCAATACAGCGTGGTGCCCCCAGCAGGGGATCTTGGTCCTGTGTAAACAGGACAAGCAACAGTGATTGTCTGCAACCAAATCAGATTGAAGAATCCTTACTGAAGCATGCAGAGTCTAAACCAGAAAGTTTCCAGGTTAGAATATTTAATTCAATGTAAAATTGTGTATATAAAGTGAAATAAAGAAAGGGGAAGAAGAGGGGATTAAGAGAGAGAGATAAAAGAGACAGAAAGAAAAATGTTAAAAGAATATTTTAATTGTAATTTTTTTTAAATCGCCAACAATCTGAAGTAATGAGATTCTGCTCTTGTAAAAGTAAATTTTCAGTGCCAGAGCAGTTGTTTGGTAGTAATTAAGACTTATCATGCTGTTATAAATTCACTTACACTTGAATGGACAAGCATTAAATTTTTCTGGTGTGTTTAGTGAGTATCTAGTGATTAAGCACCGCAACTTCACGCCCTTCATATGTTTGAATGCCAAGTCTCTCAGCAAGGTACCGAGGTTGCGAAGCTGGTGGAGGAGTAGGGCAAATCAGGCAGCAAAGTCTTGATTTCCGTGTTTAACTGCACATGTGCGGACACCGGAAGTTGCTGTCCGATTTACTCCATAATAACAATGAACGATAACAATAGGGGCTAAAGTGCTGTTTGTCTCACTGCCATTCAAGTGTAGAGCAGTTGCCATGACGCTATAATCTGGAGGCGTTCTTGCCATTGTCAGCAAATTGTTCCTTTGCTTCTTACTGACAATGGAATTTGATTGTAGTTTCCAGATTGTTTTAATTTGTTGTCACTCGAGGCTCAGTGTTTGTTTCTATGTTTCCTTTATTTAAAAAAATGCTTCAAATCCACAGCTCAGACTCATCTCAGCCAATCTGTTTCTGTTCTTAACTCTCTGAAGAATACACAGCATCAAAACAAAGTGTGCTTTTTATCTTGTTCCAGAATAGTCTTCTTCTAAGATAGCTAGAAAACTAGACAGATATCTGGCAGATAAAGTGATTGAGGGATTAAGAAAGAAAGCGTAGTGTATGGTATTTCTCAAACTTTGGGAATCAATACTGGTCCTATAAAAGAAAAAGGACTCGTATTTATATCGTGCCTTATCATATCTCACAGAACTAACCTAAGGTGCTTTGTATATACAAATTATTCTTGAAGTGTAGTGACTGCTGTCATGTGAGGGATACATAGCAGCCATTTTGTGCATAGCAAGATTCTGCAAACACCATGAAGATAGATGACCAGTGAATCTGTTTTTGATGATTTGGATTGAGTCAGGAATGTTGGTCAGGACACCAGTAGGACTCTTGCTTTTCTTCATCCTTAATGTCCACCCAAACCACTGGAGCAAATGGGGCATCAGTTTAAAATCTCATTCAATAGCAAGTCCAGCAATGCAGCACTCCATCAGTATTGAGCTGTATTGTCATAGATTATGAGCTCGAATGCCTGGCATAGGGCTCAAGCCCACCACGTTGTGACTTTCCTATCTTCCCATGTTCCTGTGTTTTTTCTTGATGGCCTTGTATTACTTCTGTGTTTGTGGCACAGCTCTCCCATGTGGAATGGCAGAATGCAGGTTCCTGCCAGTGATTTTCCCCTGTGCATTGAACTCCAGATGTTAGTCATGTTTTGAGGGAGGGAAACCAAGAGAAGATCAGTGGGTCAAAGGGAAAATTTGATGGAGGACCTGACTCTCCTGCGATTTTTACGCGACCTCTTAATGGCTTTGACAGAGGCCTGGGAGCAAGTTGATTTAGTAACTCTCTTGGTCAGGGAACGAGAGCAAGACCCAAAAAGAATTAAAAAAAGAAAAATAATGTACATAAAATAAATGTTAAAATGAGAAAGAGATTGATTCTTATTTCTGTTAACATGTTATTGTATAATTACTACTGTTTTAATTCTTATATTATGAAAAATTTTGATATTTTAAAAATAGAATTAATGAAAAAAAGAAAAACATGTTTCGCTCCGATGGAAATCGAGGGCATGCTGTAAGCGGCAAAGCTTGCTTTCCTTTTCTTCGGCCCATTTCCTTTCTCACTAGTCAAGTTAAGCTTTCTATAAACTCTTTTTAAAACAAATATATCTGAAGCAATAATTTCTCAGTAATTAGACTGCTGTAATGTCACTGTCTTGGCCATTACACTTTTACAGCCTTCCACTATCTCAACAAAGGCTTCAGTCAGCAGTTTGTTTAGAAAAGATTTCTGTTGAATATATTCCCTGGCGTCAGTCCAAAGAATTAAACCAATTTGCAGGAAAGACTGCAAGTTCTTAATGATGTAGGCAAAAACACTCGAATCCCATCATTGTAATCTAATAATTCTTGTTAAATTATCTCATAATCCTGCACTGTTGTTAACTCTGAAATTGCAAAATGGTTTTCTTTCCCACCTGTTTTTGTGCAAAACAACAGCTGATTCCTAAGGAAATACAAACTTTGAAACAGAAATTTACACTACTCTTCTAATAATACAATCTAAGTGAGGCCCTTCATGTTTTTTTTTTGTTCATTGGAGGGAAGAGGGGCTATGCATCATCTGTCACAGTGATGCCATGTTTGAGCTAAGCATAGGTATGTTTTGCTACAATTTACATCTGCATAATGTGCCTTTCCTTGTCGCTGTTACTTGCCACCTACTCTATTTTACACATCTTTGTAAGAAGTATTAAAACATTCTTTATAGATAATAATGAGTGTTATAGTGCGTTGAATGTTATATATGTAATTGAGTAAAATTATTTTGGGGCTGAATTTGCGCACTGCGTATGCGCCTAAACCTGGAACTTGCGATCTCTCAAGAATCCTCTTGACAGATTGTACGAATCTAACAGAAATGGACATTTGCTGGCAGAGAGTTGGGCTATTTGCCAATGGCCGCCGAGATACCTGACGGTACTTTGGGCAGGAGTTTCAGTAAAAAGATCCTTGAAAGGGCGCCTAGTGGCAAAAGAGGAACTTACGCTGTCAATCTGGGCGGCAGCGGTCGAGAGCTCTCAATCTCGGCGGCAAAGACTGTTGCCGCCCAAGTGCCACCGAGGATGAAGTCGAGCCCACGGAGGGTCAAAGAGCTGAAAAGAAAAATCAATGCAAAGAAAAACAAACACATTCAGGGGACCCCATGCAGGTAAGTTGCTGTAAGAATTTTTTTTTAAATGTTCACTAACCTTTTTTGCAGGTCTTCGTACCTACCATCGGGGATAGACCAGCCTCCTTGCAGCGGTCCTTCCCCTGCTGGTGCCAACTCCCGCCTGCACCTATCTGGCATCTCGGCGAGCGGGAGGTCACTTGCGCCACTTGGCCATCGGCTGACGTCAGCGGGCGGTTCCCGGCAGCTCTCCCCTCCCGCCCTCTCCAGCCCAAGTGCAAACTGGCAAAGGGCGGAACCCGAAGAGGAATGTCGGCGGATCGCAGCGGCAATCGGCAATAAGGCCATCAATTTCGGCCCCTAAATTCTTGTTTTAAATAATTAAATCCCATTTTGATTAATTTTAAATATGTGATTTAAAAAATATATATTTTAAGTATTTGTGTATTCTTTGGGGTATTCCTATTCATTCCGTACTCCGAACTCACCACAAGTAAAAATGGGAATACGAATACTCCTGCTTTGATTGGTTGGGCTGGCCCACGTGATCCCATGGGCTCTTGCAGAATGCCTACGTCCCTGGCAAGTTGCCAAACTTCCTGGACCACCAGGTAAGTTCGTAGATATTTTTCAGGTCGGACCGCAATTTCTGTATATTTATTTTAAATGACAAAGCCAGGACCAAACCTCACAACAACCACTTTCTGATAAGTTGGTTGAGCAGGAGAGCAAATCATTCTTTTAAACTCTTGCTATTTTTAATAGTGATTGTCATCATTATTCATTACTTAAGAATTAAATGATTACAGTGAATTATTATTCCATTTTTGGATCTTAACTCATTATTCTATATATTGCACGTGACCAGAATAACTATGGCTCTCTTGCCACATCACTATTGCAATGGCTGCTGATACTTCAATATTTGATGCAGCACAACTAGACTATCACAATACAATCACTCTTTTATATCAATGATGCTGTCATCACTCTTACAGCAGTGTTGCTCTTGCAGTGTCATTTTTACAGTGACGTTAATCTTACAATAGTGCTATGGTTATGGTAGCATTGCTGGTCAGGTAGTGTTCCTCTTAGAGTGTCATCCCAATGGTAGCATTACTTGTATAGTGCCGCTGTTATGGTGATGCCACTCCTACAGTGGTACTGCTGTTAATGGTGGCCTTGCTGTAATGGTGGTGCTGTAAGTACAGTGGCATAACTCTTACAGTTACATCCTGTTTATAATACCTTTTCTCAGATAGGGAAAATCTTTGTGTGGCAGGACATTAGTATATCATTAACTTAACATATATATGGCCGTAGAATTTCCTAGAAATAAACTTTTAAGATATTTTTTAATGATTAGCAATTGTTCACTATGCTATTTGAACTCTTCCATTCGATGCAGCATGTAACTCACTCTCAGGTATCCATTATTTTCTATATTTCATGACCTCCTTTTCTTTGAAATACAATATTCCTTTGGAAGTTGTATCATAACTTCTCTCTCCAGTCTTAAACCCAACAGACAGGTCTTGGTGCCTTCCCGACTGAATCTCAGTTTGTAGCCCTGTTAGGTACCCACAGGGCTCTTTGCAGATCACACTGACATCACCAAACTATCTTGTATGTTGCTCAGTACATTTGTCACCATGGGGTTACTGATTTCACCGGTTTTATTGTGGGAATCTGCTGGTGAAATAGATGTTTGTATTTAAAATGCAAACTTTAAATAGAGAAGAAAAGCAAAGACTTGAATTTATATTGCACATAATCATGTCTCTCAAGGATGACTCAAGGCAATTCACATACAACAAATTGTACCAATGTTCTTCAAGGAAAGGAATCTTCCACCCCTTACCTGGCCTGGCCTACACATGACTCCAGTCCCACACTACGGGGCTGACTTAATGCCTTCAGGGCAACTAGAGATGGGCAATTAATATTGCCTTGCCAGCATCACTCGCATCCCCCCAAAAAATGTAATTACTTATAATTATGTGAATGAATGTGGCCGCCATTTTATCATTGCAATATCCCACAAACAACAATGAGATGAATTGCCAGTTAATCTGTTTCCGGGGGTGTTAAGTGAGAGGGAAATATTGGCCAGGAAAACCAGGAGATCTCCTCCACTTCTTCAGATAGTGCTGTAGGATTTTTAGTATCTACCTGAACCACCAAGTAAGCAGATTTAAGTCACTTCTGACAATGCAGCGTCCTTGATTTAAGGGTTCAAATCCTGGAGTGGGGCTCAAATTCATAACTTTCTGCCTCAGATGCGAGATTGCTACCACGGAGCATAGCTGATATAAAATGATGGAAGATAACATTGTGTATACGGAAAGCTGAAAAGAATTTCTAAGACAACCCCTAAAAGAAATATGTTTGTATTACCACACTGTTGCTACACTGTACCATATCACTGAAACATCTGAGTAGGTGTATAGACAGCCTATCTGTTATGTTGAGATATTCTGATAATGTCTATTTTATATATATAGGAAGAATAGAGGTTATTGATGCAAAGAAACATGGTACATCTCCTCATCTGATATTATGGGGTTGATCTTAACCCCGAGCGGGATTCAAGCAGGCGGTGAGGCAGTTTAACTCCCGAGCCTCATCTACATGCTCCCAGTCAGCTGCTACCCGAGATAGGCAGACAGCAGCAGATGGCCAGGGGGTGGGAGAGGACGTTCAGGCTGCTGGAGGCCACTGGCCAGCACTAAAGGAAAGCTTGTCAACCAGACAAGTCGCAGGGAGGAGATTTTGGGAGGGTTTCGCGGAAGCGAAGAGGTGGAGTCCGGGGTGGGAAGGCCGCAACTTTCCTTGTGGGGTCTCTTGTGACTCCTGCGCCTACTGACCCCAAAAAGGAAAGTTTAACACTCATCTCGGAGGGCCGCTTCTGTCTGTAAACCATTTCCAGACCTGCTTTAACCTGGCTGGAAAGCTCCACGCTCAGGCCCTAGTTAAAATGCAACAGAGGTCCTTTTGTTGTAATAGAACCATGATTTGGATAGATTCATGAGGCGTGTGCCTGCTTTAGACAGGGGCCTCATCCGCCTGCAGAATGCTGCAAGTTAAAATAGCTCGAAACAGTTGAGTTTCGAGTGGGTAAATAACCTTCTCACTTTTAACTACCCACCTGCCCGGTTTCCGCTGAACGAGTAGGGTTGAAATCTTGACCTCTTCATTTTATTACAGAGAAGGGTGGATTGATAGCTTCCTGCACTACTCAAGGTGAAGATTGTCAGCATTGGGGAATGGAACTTTTTTCCACTTTTGGCACCCAGTATCAATATCAAAAATTCCCAGGCCAGGTATATCGCAGCTCGCTCATAGTAAATCTCACTCTGGTCAGCCTCAAAATGTGCCTTAATGCCAACCTAGGAATAGCACCACCAGTATAACATTTCCATGTTGTCCATCAGCCATGCTTGTGACCTCTGTAATTGGAAGTTTAATGTCACTCTGTGCCCAGCTTTGTGCAGTAGCCCATACTAACCAGGAACTGGGTTGTTGAGACTGCCCAAATGTTACTTAAGATCCCTACAACTGACAGAGAGAAGACTTCCAAACATCACTCTGGGGTGGATCCAAGCCGAGGTGAAAGGACATTGTCTAATTCAGAGCAAGAGATTTTTATGTATATTCATTCACTTAAAAAAAAAAATTTCCACTCTTTCCCTCTGATAAGATGGTTCATTATAAGTCAAATTTCTCCTAATCTCAGTCTGAGACTGTGACCCAGTGTTCTAGATTCCCCAGCCAGGGCAAACATTTTTCTGCATTAACCCTTAAGAATTTTATATGTTTCAATTAGATCACCTCTCATTCTTCTAAACTCTAGGGAATATAGGCCTAGTCTACTCTCTTCATAGGGCAATCCCCTCTTCCCAGGAACCAGTCTAGTGAACCTTCATTGCACTCCCTTTAAGGCAATTATGTCCTTCCTTAGGTAAGGAAACCAGAACTGTACACAGTACTCTATGTGTGGCCTCATCGATGCCCTGTGTAATTGTAGTAACACTTCTTTACTCTTATACTCTAATCCCTTTGTAACAAACAGGTTGAGTGGGTTCTGAACACCATCAGAACCCCATGCTGCTGCATTGCGCTAATATATCCTTTGGCAGATCATTAGACATGGGACTGGATTTTGCTCCGTTATCTCATCCGAAATTACAAACAGCGGGAAAATGAGGCAGTGAGGCCTACTGTCACCTCCCTATCCCGACCTTGATTTCCCTGTCAGGACTGCCGCTGGTCATCCTTTGCCTGCCTGCTGCATGTAAATGCCAGTAGCAAGGCAGGATCTGAATTCCTGCCATCTGCCCATGTTATCACCATTCCTCAGGACCACCTGATGGTAGGTGTCATTAAATCCAGGGTAGCAGTGGTAAGAGCCTCAATATGCAGAAATGGAGGGAGAGGGCCATTTGGAGGCTTCCTCTTCCTTCCACCTTTCCCCCCTGCACTTAGCTTTGTTGGCATTAGTGTTTACCAAGGCCGACAAAGCTGCAGCTCCTGCCTTCTTCAAGGTTCTTTTGACCCTTTACAGTGCCTCGCTGGCTCTTGTAGTGCTGCAATGATGTCCCTGTTGCAACACTGCCTCAATTTCCTGTTCAACTCTGGAGGGCTCCCTTTTGGAGACAGGATTCCTGCCAGGAGCCCACTGGGAAAATTGGTTGGAATTGAAATGTAGGTTGAAGGGGTGGAAGTCCTACCATTACCCCACCGATGGAAAGAAAATCCAGCCAATGTGGCCATTCACAGTTGTATGTCAAACACCAGAAGAGTAGATTGTTGAAAATAAAGTTAGCATTAAGCCCAGTAAGCCTAATGATCGGAGTCAAAACAATACTTAGCTTCTTCATTATTTTCGTATCTTTTTCAAGATGTCACATGGGGGAAAAACGTTCAAAGCAGGCTTGATAATACTCAGACTTGTAAAGACATTCCTTGTTACAGCCCATCTTTGGCATTGATGGTCTGGACCGGTTTCCACTCTCTACCAGTTCTATCAGTAAATGTGTCACTTTCTTCATCACTTTCTGCATTATCAGACTCAAATGTGTCAGAAGGAAATTTGGTTTCCACTCTCGACCAGTCCTATCAGTAAATGTGTCATTTTCTGCATTGTTAGACTCATAAGTGTCAGAAGGATCTTTGTCATCTGGTTCTTCTACTTCTTCTAACTTATCTTCTGATTGACTAGTAACTCTAGCTCTTTAATCGGCAATGCACGCCAGCCTGTGCATTATCCTGTTCATAACTTGCATAACTTCTGTTACGTCCATCATCCTGTGTGTAATGTGCTCCAGCAAGTATTTGATATGTGTACGCCGCGCTCTGCGAAGAACGCATTCCCAAATCATCAGTCTTTAAACCAACTCAGAATTATTTTTGAGGAAACCATTGCAATGTGAGAATGAGGGCAAGGAGTAAATTTGGGATGATGTCATGTGACTCAGAAAATGTCACCTTTTCGATACAAGCTGCATCACACTGACATGATAGTTTTGCTGTATGATACAAGGCAGTACACTGCTCTCTATTTAATAGCACTCAAACACTAGCATCTGCAAGTGTGAATAAGTTCAGTCCACAGGTTGAGGAATATGGATAAAACCACTGGCACAGATTTTCTGAAAACTTGTGTCATAGTAATGGTGCATCTACAGTGTACGCTGTTAGTCTAGTGCAGATTGTCCAGGAAATTATAGCATCAGTGACTTATGCCATGACTTACACCATGCCACATTTCCAAGGCCATTTGAGCTGAGGGTGGATCTTCATTGTGTTTTACACTCATAAGAAAAGAGACATATCTGTATGTACTCTAATATTTTCCAAAATGTTAGAATTATCATTTTATTGACTTCATAGCCACAGAAGAGTGCCCTGTGTCACTGAAAGATTTGAAATATCAGTATGATTCCAAATATTTTGAGGAGATAGCCAGAACGGTTTTGAAACTGCAAAATATCAATGGTGCTTACGACTTGCACTCTTAGCCAGGAAGATGGTAACATTGAAAAGTTGCACCATGAGGTAAAATGACTTTTAAAAATCATCCTGGTATCAGAGTTACATCTTGCAAACATAAGGCATTGGCTGCACTGCTTCCGATTCACACCAAAAAGTTATCGACGGCGAGATCAGCATGTTAGATGGCGGAATTTATGGTGTGCGTCACTGATCTCACTGTGGCAGGAAAATCTGAGCCACATATCCAAACAAAACCGAGTAGTAATGCTGGCAGCTTCAGCTGTGGAGCCCTTGCTCTGTCACTCTGCTGTATTAGCCACATAACCTAAATAGTTCAGTTACTCCTGAACAGAAAATGAAACACAAAAGGATAGTATGCAGGTACAGCAAGTAATCAGGAAGGCTAATGGTATCTTGGCCTTTATTGCAAAGGGGATGGAGTATAAAAGCAGGAAGTCTTGCTACAGCTATACAGGGTACTGGTGAGGTCACACCTGGAATACTGCATGCAGTTTTGGTTTCCATATTTACGAAAGGATATACTTGCTTTGGAGGCAGTTCAGAGAAGGTTCACTAGGTTAATTCCGGGGATGAAGGGATTGACTTATGAGGAAAGATTGAGTAGGTTGGGTCTCTACTCATTGGAATTCAGAAGAATGAGAGGTGATCTTATCGAAACGTATAAGATTATGAGGAGGCTTGACAAGGTGGATGCAGAGAGGATGTTTCCACTGATAGGGGAGACTAGAACTAGAGGGCACGATCTTAGAATAAGGGGCTGCCCATTTAAAACAGAGATGAGGAGAAATTTCTTCTCTCAGAGGGTTGTAAATCTGTGGAATTTGCTGCCTCAGAGAGCTGTGGAAGCTGGGACATTTAATAAATTTAAGACAGGAATAGACAGTTTCTTAAACGATAAGGGAATACGGGGAGCAGGCGGGGAAGTGGAGCTGAGTCCATGATCAGATCAGCCATGATCTTATTGAATGATGGAGCAGGCTCGAGGGGCCGTATGGCCTCTTCCTGTTCCTATTTCTTATGTTAGATCCAAGCCTGACTTAAGTAGTTGCTCAGACTGCCCCTCTCTTTAATGGAGCTTGGAGAGGGAAGGCAAACATCATCATATCATCCTCATCATAGGCAGTTCATCGGAATCGAGGAAGACTTGCTTCCACTCTTAAAATGAATCCTTAGGTGGCTGAACAGTCCAATATGAGAGCCACAGTCCCTGTCACAGGTGAGACAGATAGACATTGAGGGTAAGGAAGGGTGGGACAGAT
This sequence comes from Pristiophorus japonicus, assembly GCF_044704955.1. NCBI lineage: Eukaryota > Metazoa > Chordata > Chondrichthyes > Pristiophoridae > Pristiophorus > Pristiophorus japonicus. Next base: position 54,785,430 of record NC_091980.1, read on the forward strand.
TTGCCGCACGCTCTTTCCGCTGCCTGCGCTTGGTTTCTGCATGAGATTCGAGGTGCTCAGCGCCCTCCCGGATGCACTTCCTCCACTTAGGCCGGTCTTTGGCCAGGGACTCCCAGGTGTCAGTGGGGATGTTGCACTTTATCAGGGAGGCTTTGAGGGTGTCCTTGAAACGTTTCCGCTACCCACCTTTGGCTCGTTTGCTGTGAAGGAGTTCCGAGTAGAGCGCTTGCTTTGGGAGTCTCATGTCTGGCATGCGGACAATGTGGCCTGCCCAGCGGAGCTGATCAAGTGTGGTCAGTGCTTCAATGCTGCGGAATTTGGCCTGGTCGAGGACGCTAATGTTGGTGCGTCTGTCCTCCCAGGGGATTTGTAGGATCTTGCGCAGACATCGTTGGTGGTATTTCACCAGCGACTTGAGATGTCTACTGTACATGGTCCATGTCTCTGAGCCATACAGGAGGGCGGGTATTACCACAGCTCTGTAGACCATGAGCCTGGTGGCAAACACAACAATGTGTAATAACATTATCAGCAAGCAATGAGATGAACTTCTTGCAATGCAGATGGTATTCAATCCATGTTATATCATTGCACGTGTTTCTATATATATTTAAAAACCCATTGCCGATGACATTTATGGGGCACTAGTGCAACTTTCGAAAGAAAAAAAAAGAAACTGCATTTATATAGTACCTATCATGACCTCAGGACATCCCAAAGTATTTTACAAGCAATGAATTACTTTTGAGGTATAGTCACTGTTGTAATTTAGGAAATTTGCGCACATTAAGGTCCTACAAACAGCAATGTGATTATGCTCCGATCATCTGATTTAAGTGATGTCGGTTGAGAGATAAACATTGGTTAGTACACCGGGAAAACTCCCTTGCACTTCTTAAAATTTTCGATGGGATTTTTTACATCCACCCGAGAGGACAAACAAGGCGTCGGTTTAGCTTCTGACTCGGAAGACGGCACCTCCAATAGTGCTGCACTCCCTCAGCAGTGCACTGAAGTGCCAGCCTAGATAATGTATTCATGTCTGTGCAATGGGGCTTGAACTTTCTCACAAGTCCCGCACGAGAGACATTAGCACATAATGCATAAAAGGCCAGAGTCAGAGTCAGCAGCCATGCAGCTCTCTGCTCGTCCCACATGCGCGAAACTGTGAATGGGCCGTGGAGCCCTTAAAGGGCCCACACACCCAGAAAAAAGTTGGTCAGGCGAACATTGTGTGCAGGAGGCGATATAGAATTAGAGAAAATCATGGGGATAGGGTGGAATGAGGCCATGGAGAAAGTTAAAGACAAAAACAAAGATTTTCAATTTAATGCTTTGAGAGATGGACATCTAATGTTGATCAACTGATGGATGAATGGGACATGGTGGAGAATAAATAATAACTGGGATTACAAAGAGCATTGCTCTTTTGATGGCTTCACCAAACTGTGCACATAGCACCACATCACATTGCAGGTCAACTGATGCCATAACCCAGAGATCAGAGCACTTGGCTACAGCCAGTGACAAGTAACCCTGTAAACCACTATTCTTTCTCTTTTGTGCATAGAATAAAACATATAGGAGAGTGTTACAAACATCTTACATACAATTAAAAAAATATAAGGAACTCTCTCTAGATTTGAAAATGCATCATTAAATATAGGATCTAAGAACAGGAACAGTGATTTGCCCTGTACATTCCATGACCAAGACTGTCTCAGAATTCAAACTGTTAGTCTGGTAAACTTTATAATACTGCTAGCCAGAGGGAAACTCTTTTCACTTACTCCTCATTCATTCTTTGACCTATTTATCCGGGTACTATCCTGCTTTAATTGTTACAGTGAATAATTTTGAGAAGAGTTACCAGCAAACCCCATATAGAAGTCTCCTTTAATAAATATTGGCCTTTTGACACACAACCTTTGATGGCTGTGCAGTTCAGTCAGGCAGGGCATTGGGTGGCTCCATTTGTTGAGTGCCCGACTCAGGGTAGACGGTTTGGGGTTTGAATCCTGACAGGATTGTTCTCTCTCTTTCCCCCATCCTTTTAATTTTCATCCCTTGCTTTTAGCTGAGGAGTATTCAAGCACCCTTGGCTTAGTCCTAGGAACTGGTAGAAATAAGAAAGCTTCATTTTGCAGTGATGTTTTCTAAAGTTTAGCCATGACTTTGAAATATGCCAATGAATGTGTTCATTTCACACAAAAGCAGTGCATTTTGTACCCTGGCTGTCTATAACCACAGATTAAGCTGAATCAGTCGTAGAGACTGGACAGTTAGGATGACTCAGAGGAGCGAGGGAGGGACAGCTAGAGAGAGAGAGAATGTCCGGTGAGGTTGGCTTCCATTTTACACAAAATGACGACTGTATGCATTGCCGATCCCCTTTTTATGGACAAACAATGTGACAAGCATCACTCAGTCCCTTGGGGTCACTGGTTTTCTTACCACATCTCGAGACATGCACTCATTTTATCCACCTTAGAAGTACAAAAATCTGAATGAATCCTGTCAGGATTCAAACCCAAAACCTTCTACCCTGAATCTGGCACTCAACAAACTGAGCCACCCAATCTCCTGCCTGACTGAGCTGTACAGCCATCAAAGAACCTGTGAAAAGGTCGATGTATATTAAAGGAGACTTCTATATGGGGTTTGCTGGCAATTCTTCTCAAACCACATTCATGTAGGCCAACTAAAGGAATACCATGGAAAAAGTACTTTGCACACAACCAGAGATTCTTGTGGAAAGAGGGAGAGAGAGAGAGAAAGTCATTATTTGGCCTGTATCCAAATCTGCTTCCTCTTGATGGTGTTCAGTTACAGATTGAGCAGCCTGGGAGAATGTGCCTTTGTCAGCAATGCAGTCGTTGGGAGATTCCAGAGACGGGGGAAACACAGCCTTATGTTGCCTTCAGCTGTTCAATATGGGAACTCTGGCGACTCTGTGGCTGCCTCTTTCAAGGAGCAGTCTGCTCTGAGCCCTGGTCTGTCAGCCCATCCTAGCAGGTGACTACGCTGGCACTGGAGAAGCCACCAATGTAATAACTTTCAGCCGGAGATATTAAAACAAAACAATTAATCAAGAGATGTTGCATTTTCCATGATAGGACTGTGGATATGAGCAGCAAGATTATAAAGTGGTGAACTAATTCATATGTATTGAGGCTTTTTTGTCTCACATCAACAGTTTGAAATGTGACAGAGAATGCTGTTGCATACAGACAAAACTATATACATAGAATATCATAGTGTTCAAAAACTTAAAGGTCTTTTTGTTGGCCAAGAACATATCAGCTTAATGCCCCAGGGCCTCTGAAGGAGATCGGTTTCACTCTCTGAGGATTTCTGTCTTCTTGTTTCATCTTCCCCTCCTCCAACAGATTTTTTTAATCTTAGGAGCTAAAAGAAATAACTGTAATACTTGAAATAATCTGATTGTTGCCTTTAAGTCCCACGACCTTGTAGCACCTGCATGGCTCTGGGTTATTTTTAGGCCTATTTCTTGTAATTATTGGACTGGTGACAAAAGTTCCAGCCCCTTCGGTCTGTACACCGAAAGCACGAAAATGGACATTCAACTGAATAAAACCACCCACAAATGTTACAATATGTATATTTTTCTGATCAAATAACAGATATTCCACAGAGATTTCATGGCTGTAATCTAGCCCAAGCATTCATATAACAGAAACCACTCGAGTTTCACTCTTGTGGTTCATGATATCATTTGAACCCCATTGATCAGAATACTGCCTCATAATCATTCCCAAGTATCTATTATTCCTTGTGTAACATTATATGCCCAGTGTCTTCTATTCCACCATAACATGTATTCAAATAAAGCCCAATATCACTACAATTCAATTCATGCAAATTTATAAACAAGAAAATGAAGGATGTATCAGCAATGTAACATGTCTTGGGTTGTGATGGTGTCACTAAAGCATTATGCCATAAACCATGCCTTCATGGTTTATGGCATAATCTTAAGCAATCAATGTTTTGTACCACACTCCACCCTGTGCATTATTCTCTATGTGATATACCTCAGTCTTGTGTATTATTTTCTGTGCAATGTGCTCCAGCAACAGATTATTTTTCCCATGTAACACACTCCAATCTTTACATTACCCTTTATGTAATAATGAGGCATACACAGTTCTGTCATGGTCTTTATTCATTTACACACAACATACTGAGGCAAATCACACCAAAATGCAACATCACATCACTCGAATGTACTTAATGGGCAAGAAAAGTGTAGCAGTACTTTTTGATCAAAGTACTCCCTCTTTTTATAGAAAAAAATTAAACTTTGCGTTCCCAGCCTCTGGTGTGGTTTCTTCGGCTTGGGTAGCTCCAGAGTATCTTCAGGCTGGCCTGAAGTCAGACCCCTTCTTTTTTCAATAGAGTTTTTCTGGGCACACCCTGTAATTGACATCACTGGAGCAACTTAGCAAGGAGTGAAAACTTGCTTAAGGGCCTCCAGATTAGCATTAAAACTCATGTCCTATTAAGAATATTGAAGCACAGTAAGAGTGTCAAATTATTTTATAAAAGGGTAGAAGAGTATGTTGAACAAAAACTACTGATCCTGCACTTTCCCTTCCTGATAATGTCTGCTGACAATCGACCCCTCTCCTTGTGGCTGCTGTCAGACAGCTCGAATACTTCAGTCAGACAACTGTAACCAAGTGTTTGAAAATGATGCCTATAAAATGAGGCCTCTTGCACTTGTCCTTGACAAGTTAATTTTTTCCTCTCTCATCCATGTTTTTAAAAATCCTAACAGACAATGAATAAAATTTGTAATAAAAAGAAAATCATCAATGGGAAAAAAAAACATATTTTTGCCAAAGGGTGAAGCCCTGTTACTGAAGTTCTTCGAGAGATTGTAGCTGTTGAGCATTGTGCTGTAGTATGATTGTAGAATATGCTGTTCCTAGTTTCCAGAATGGGTCTGAGCTTGGCAGCATTCAATCACCATGATGGAACTAAAACGCCTCAAAAATCTCATTTTAATAGTTTAAAAAAGTCTGAAATCAAATGGTGAAAAGAAAAAAATAGACCCTCTGTTTTTTCACCTTACTTTAGACCCGTTCTCTGCTCCCAGCTCTCAGACAGTGCTGCTTTTGAGTTAAAGAGAAGAAGGAATGTGGAAGTATTGCTTTGATTTGTCCCTCCCTTCCTGTGGTACTGAAGCTCCACTTGGTACTTTTCTCCTCATTACATGGTTCAGATCGGAAACTTCCAGCATGGAGAATCCTGGATGTAAACCCATGCCCAACTATTTTGCAACACAATCTGTTCTTGAGCACAGTGCGGAGGGCCATTTACCACTGTCTCTGATCAATGGACAGAAGTCATTACAGCCACATGGGAGGGAGAGGATGTATTTATTTACTTATCCTAATGTCTCCCTGTAGTATGCACCTATCCCAGCTGAATATGGGAGAGTGTGGCCTGACCCATGCCTCCCAGAGCCACTGTACAAACAGCAGCTAAGAGACGTAAGTGAGGGCCCCCCCACCCAGGAGAGGCGACTGGCCCTCTATCTGTCCCTTTGAATTAGGACCTTACTCTTCAGGTCACCATGGTCATGAAGTTGGATGCCCTCCAGCAATCACTTCGTAAATTCACTTCTTCAATTTTTCATTCAGTTTACCTTTTCCCTGATTTTTCACAAACGCATTGAAGTTAATGGGCATCTGAGCAGTGTGAAAAATCAACTGTGCCAACCAGGCAATTGCTTCATACTGCATGGAAAATGACATAAAAAGAAAATCAAAGTGAATTGAGTAATGTCCTTTGGATTCTCCTACAAAGGCGACTGCAGTGATAAGAATCTCAACTGCACCATGTGAGCAGGATCCTGTGCAGGGGGAGGGGAGAAATACACCCTCTGCTGCTACGCATCACATTCAAGCAAGCTGGTTCTTCTTAAAGGGCCGGCATCTATATGGAAATAACTTTAGCAAACTTTTACTTACCTGTTCTATCCACAGGTGCTGACTGATCTGCTGTGTGTTTCCAGTATTTTCTGTTTTTTTCTCAGATTACTAGCATCTGCAGTTTGGTTTGCTTTTTGTTTAGCAAACATTATTTGCTATCACATTATGCAAAGAGGTAAATTGCATTAAAATACATGAAGTAATTTTAACCTGCCATTATGGTAAAAATGATCTATTGCTCTTATTTCTGAAACAAATGCTTTTTTCAAATAGATTTTCATAAGGACTCTGATCTTTTAATGAGAGTCTTTATATTACACGTCTGGCCTAGTAATTTAAGGTGAGATCGAGAACCGTAGCAGCAGCTGCCAAAGTCCACGTACGAAGAGAAAATATTTTCTTCTTTGCTAATTTTACTGAAGTGGCGACGGTCTAAAATAGCATTTCCCTCACTCACATCTACTTTTTCACTAAAATTAACAAAGAAAATATAACCCAATATATCCGCAAACTGAACATAAACCATGATCAACTGTAAAATCATGTAGTGTGTGAGTTATCCAGGAACATTCGCCAATTTTCTAGTGAGGAAATTAAACTTTTTCTATTTACTTGCCATTAAGTGTGTCTATTGTTCTCTTTATAAAACTAAAGGAGCAACTTTTCCCTTAATGTTTAGTTTTCTTTTTGTTCAGCAAACACATGACATGATAAAATGATTCAGGCCAAAATATTTAATCATCTCACAAGATCACGGTCTCATGCGTGATGTCATCGCACTTCACGTTCTGCTGTGATCATCCTCCTGACCCATAATGATCCCTTTAATCCAAATGATCTTCTGAATAGTTGAAACTTGTATTTGTTTGACCAGTAATAATAGCACTACAATCAAGCCAGTATCACATGTGCCCACATTAGGAGCAGACCTTTAAGGCTTCATCACCTGTTGGAAATGGTGCAGTTAATTGTAGGGTTCTTTGAGCATCTGAATCCCACCTTTGGAAAGCCAACTGAATTAAGGAAAGCTGCAGGTAATATGGGAGTCCTTTTTGAACTATCTGAACTGCATCTGTGAAAGGACTTTGGATATTGATCTCTCGTGCACTGTCATTTTTCAAAATGCCTCATGGCATTCTTCAATTTGACCTCATGACCTTCTTCTGCATCACATCTGTTGTTGCCTTAATGTGTTGAATTTCTGTCACTCTTTCACCCCAAACTTCATTCTAAGACTCTATGTTACAAACTAACTTTGGAATAAAGCTCTTACATCTTGCAGCTTTCATTTTACCTTTTTGTATTCCTTTTGCTGCCATCTTATTCCCCTGGAAGTGGTACTTTGCCATGGCGTACAGCTCCATGGGCACGAGCAGCTTTCCATACCTCACCAAAGTTTGTGTGTTGGTATAGAGAGTGAGGCTGGGATTATCCTCTTTAGGGAAGAGTTTCAATCAGGGTCAGACTTCTGCCCGCCCATCTGAATCATTTTGCTGGGTCGGAGCTCATTATTGATGCACAGCAGATGCCCAGCAGGATTCTCACCAACAAAAGGGAGATCACCAATGTAAAAAGGGAAATGTCAACAGGGCTACTGCAGTGACACCTCTGCAGCACCAGCAAAGCTGGCAAGAAGCCTTAAAGGGGAAGAAGTGTCTTGAAGATTGGTCCAGTTATCTAAATGAATCTTTTCTACAGCGGGTACATTTTTTTTGTGGGGTGGGGGTGGGGGGGGGGGGCGCGCAGGCTGCTACAAGACCCTCTCCCTCCACAGGGGGGTATTTCAGGGCTGTTCCTACAGCGCCCCATTCCTATCCCCACTGTTCCAATGATGGCAGCAGTAAGTGAGGCAGCTAGGACGCAAATTATTGGGCGGAATTGTGGAAGAGAATCCTGGCCTGAATGTCAGCCATATATTCGACTATGGAGGATGCAGGAAGGTGGGGCATCACAGATAAGCCCAATCTGTCCTTACTTGGCCTGCAGGAGTCACTGCATAAAAATCAAAAGTGGGGACTTTATAGCAGATTCTCCCTACCTTGGGAACACTCAGGTCAATCGTGGTGCATCCACAACTCTAGTTGGTATCAGCGAGCTCAGCACAAATCAGAGATTAAACCCGGGACTATTCTAATCTGTGGAACCCAAGCCAAAAATGGGAACTCCTCATTTGGGAAGGTAATGTTCTTCTGGCCAATAGAGATGTTTCTGTAGTATATCTTATTAAAATATGTCTCGTCTTATTGCAAGGATGATGGCATACTATCTAATTCCCAACTTATGCCCCATATTTCAGCCTGCACTGTTAAAACATTTATCCCCACACCCAAGACTATTCACATTCAGTTTATACAAATCTCACTTAACTGACGATTCCATTCTTAGGTGACCATGAAATGGAATGGATAGGTTGGATTTGAATGATAGCATCTAATAATCCACTATTGTGCTGGAATCAGTTTGAAACCAGATTCATACACTTTCAGTAGAAACATGTAATTTGCAATGAAATCCAGTGATGTAATTGCCTTACGGCACTGAAAAGATGCAGTTATTTATTACTTGTCATTTATTCAGCTAGCTTGGTCAGTACAGTATATCAATACTGTAGTAGTCTGGTTATTACAGGAGCATGGGGGTATGTCAAAACAAGATTGAAATTAAATTCACTTTATGAATGTTAAATTTCCAGCTGCACACTTACAGATTTGCACCTAGATTGTGGTTGTGTTGTAAGAGAGCTATTTGTGGAGTGTCACAAAGGTGTGGCCTTTTAATTGCATTGTATGTAGTGCACACGGCGGTTAATTCATTGCTTCCTTGCTACCTTCCTGTCTATGAATATCTGCAGCTCTCTTCGTTCAAGGTGTTTTTCTTTATTTTTTGTTTTTGTAATTAAAAAGTTGCTTCTCATCGTCAAGAGCAAGTTCTCCTGCAGACGCCTTGCCGCTGCCCTTTAAGTGATGTTTGTGGGCTTGCGAAATCCCACTGGCTTTGTCAACAGTGTCATATTCAATGATGCGGTAAGTGGACAAGTGGTTAATGGTCACGGGAAATAATCACAGCTCTTGAGTAGTGCACACAAAGTGTGACAGTATTCCAATTGGGAGATTATTTATGTAGCATTGCTAGACAGAGATATATCTGACTTTATCTTGCAAAGATCACTTGGAATCCATACGTGAGTGAAATGCTTATTGTCGAGGGTAATAGAACAATTTTTTTTAAAGTCGGTAAATGTTTATATTCTTAAGCTGGGGGCATTGTTATTGTGGGGAATGGTACATTATTGCATTGCAAGCACCTAGGATCAGCATCAAGTGCTGCCAGGGCAAAGTTAGACAAAAAAGGAAAACTCTCTCCACTCTGTAGCAAAAGCTAGCCTTAAGCTCGGTTTCAGTAGAGTGCTCTCTATGGTATCAACTTGAACTTTCCTATTTCTGATGCTAGCTATCCTGTGCTTTATTCTAAGTGAGATTGCCATGCAAGCCCACTATGAACTGGGCTAAGATTACCCCCAACTTATTTCACATGCGATCGTGCAGCTATCAGGGAGACCAGATTCATGTCTCATCGTTCTGGGCGGATCTAAACCCATATCCCAGGGGTGGAAAGTCAGTGTGTCTTTTGAATCTCCCTGCATGACACATCTTCCTTGGCAGCTTCTCCAATTCTGGTCTCTTGTGTATCCCCGATTGTAATTGCCCCACCATTGGCACCCGTGCCTTAAACTCTAAGCATTGGAATTCCCTCCCAAAACCTCTCCGCCTCTCTAGCACTCTCTCCTACTTTAAGACACTACTTAAAACCTGTCTCTTTGATCAAGCTTTTGGTCACCTGTCCAAATATATCTTTATGCAACTTGGTGTCAAATTTTGTCTGAAAATGCTCCAGTAAATGGGACGTTTTACTATGTTAAAGACGCTATATAAATGCGCGTTGTTGTTGTTGAAAGGGTGGGGAGATATGTGGCCTACAGTACAGATTTGTACCACACTGTCACCACATTGTTCACATAATTAGTATGCCTCATATATCTCTACCTGTTAAAGGTCCAAGGTGTAACACACAACCGAAGTATTGAAGATGGGTTTTGTGAGATATCGCAATCAAATTGAATGTAAAGTTACTGTATCGTAGTCCTGCATAGCCCTTCACCAAATAATGACAACAATGAAACAAGCATATGTCTTCATAGTTTATAAACTGATAAATGATTTATCCCTCAAACCACCATCCAAAGCAATCATTAAAATAAATAAAACTATAAAAAAAACATTAACCAGTGGAGGCAATATGGAATATTGAATAGCAATTTATAATTGGGGAACAAAGTACAATTTCTGCTGGGACAGCGGAGCATGTCAACACATTGCAGTACTTGGGAGGTGCGACAATGCTTGGGTTTTATATCCCGCTAGCGACTGAATACTGTATCAAAACCCACTTGAGGGTCAAGGCGGAAGCTTTTATCAGTCAATGGCGGCTCTCACTTAGTATAAAAAATGGAAGCATAGTTCTGTTAACTATTTCCTCCGCACAGTTTTATTGATTTTTGATAATAATAGCAGATATTTTATCCTGACAGCATTTTTCTTTATTAAAAGCTCAATAAATAGGCATTTTTGATAAAAATATTGAATAAAAATGAACACATATATGAAACGTTTGTGCTATGATGCTGATTCATACAGATTAGGATGTTTTCAGGTTCAACCTCTGGGTCAGTGCTAAATTGGTGGATTTCAACAAGGAAAGCAGCAGTGTGTCCCTGAGCCAGGATAGAGAAATTGGTCAGTGTTTCTGCCCCTTACTTCTTTCCAGTGACATGTGCAAGTGTGTGTGCATGGTGAAGTCAGTCAGGCTCTGCCTAATCAGGAGCTGCCCACTGGAGAACATTCATTTAGGTTCCCTAATCTTCATTGTACAGAACAGCTTGACCTGTCGCATTCAAGCTTTGTGATTTCGCGAATTTAAGCTATGAACGGAATCCTACCACAACCAGACTAATTTCTCCATTGCTAACCAGTGTTTGTTTCATTAACTGTGCTCGATACATTTCATTGGACTTCAAACAATGTCAAGATATGGAATAAATTTTGAGTGATCTGAATTTATTGTGCTAATGTTACAAAACAAGGTCACCAATGAAATCCTGCTCACCAACTAAGCTAGCCACTTGTGACTTACTATTTAGCATTAGTGATGCGGAGAAACAAAGCAACAAAGCTTGCCAGAAATGACAATATGCTTATCTCTCCGTCTCTGATCAGTTAATGTTCTTTTTCTTTGCTGTCCTGCTATGTCTGAATCTTTGTGACTTGTTATAGCTCCTGCCTCATCTCCCCCACCCCCCCCCCCCCCGTTCCTTGTCTCCAAGAGGAATTAAGGAGCTATATAAGACACTGACCCATAAAGCTCCCTCTGTACCATCACTGAGACACTGACCCATAGCCCTCCTCCTGTACTATCATGGTAATAACCAGATTGTTGGGATACTAATACAGAAGCAAAATACTGTGGATGCTGGAATCTGAAATAAAAACAGAAAATGCTGGAAATTTCAGCGGCTTAGGCAGCATCTATGGAGAGAAAACCAGCGTTAACGTTTCAGTTCTGACGAAGGGTCATCGACCTGGAACGTTAATGCTGGTTTTCTCTCCACAGATGCTGCCTGACCCGCTGAGATTTCCAACATTTTCTGTTTTTATGTTGGGATATTAGTATCATTTAGTTGAGTATTCAATTTAAAGCAGACATCAACATTAATGGTGTCTTTTGTTTTTATTGTTCCTAATCTGATGGAATATAGGAACAGGAGTAGGCCATTCAGCCCCTCAAGCCTGTTCCACCATTCAGTTAGGTCAAGGCTAATCTGTATCTTAACTCTGTCGAACCACCTGGTTTCCGTAATCCTTGATACCCTTGCCTAACAAAAGTCTATCTATCTTAGTTTTTAAGTTTTAAATTGACCTAGCCGCAACAGCTTTTTAACGGAAGAATTTCAGATTTCCACTACCCTTTGTGTGAAGAAATGCTTTCTGGCATCACCCTGAATTTTGGGGTATGCCCCTTGTTCTGGATTCCCCCACCAGATGAAATAGTTTCTCTCTATCTACCACCCAAACCGGTGATCTCTACCACCTAGAAGGACAAGGGCAGCAGGCTCATGGGAACACCATCACTTCCAGGTTCCCCTCCAAGTCACACACACCATCCTAACTTGGAAATATATCGCTGTTCCTTCATCATCGCTGGGTCAAAATCCTGGAACTCCCTCCCCAACACCACTATGGGAGTGCCTTCACCTCACAGACTGCAGCGATTCAAGAAGGCAGCTCATCGCCACCTTCTCAAGGGCAAATGGGATGGGTAATAAATATTGGTCTTGCCAGCGATGCTCACATCCCATAAACAAAAAAAACAAACCTAGTAAATCCTTTAATCATCTTAAACACCTCAATTAGATCACCCTTAATATTCTATACTCAAGGGAATACAGGTCTAATCTATGTAACCTGTCCTCATAATTTAATGCCTGGAGAGTGATATGAATTGAAGAACACCACATCAGTTGTTGAATGCACACAATTGGCTGTTCTCACTTCTTCGGAAATAAAGTGAGTAGTGTTACAAGTATCACAGAGGCAACCCCACATTCCAGCAATTTACGGTGTAGCCAGTTGGTGCTTATTATTTCCAGGGGCGGCACGGGCCAGCCCACACTGCGATATGTGTGCGCGCTCGGTCAGTGCAGCAGAGCTGGTCTCCAGTTAGTCTTGGTTAATCCTTGCCACTCGACAAAGACCTAGCTCTGTCAAGCCCGTATGGTGGCTGGTGTGCAACGGCCACCACACTTAAAAAAATCCAAGCACAGGCATCTTCCACCCTTCACGATGTAGTTCGGGATCTGGAATATTAGGTCCTTCATTGAAACATCTGTGAACTCATCCCTTTTTGGCATGGAAGCAAGTCATCCTCACTACGAGGTACTGCCTATGATGATGATAATGATTATTTCCAGTTTACTCTGTTCTTCTGAAGAGATTGGATCTTGCTCAGTAGCCCTCCAGTAGCAACCATTTTTATATGTGCGAACAGTGTTGACAGGTTATTCCAGCATGGGGGCATCACACTCAAGCCCCTACCTGACTTCATATGTATACTTCCCAGCAGAGGTCAGTGGACAGCAATCAGGACTGGGAACCCTGGCTGGATTTTTTCCCGCCTTCGTACAGAGACTTTGATTCCAATAGTGATATTCTCACTGTTGCATCCACTGAGATCAGCTAACTACACACTGAGCCATAGACCTCCTCCAGTTCTATCACTGATAGACACTGACCCATCAAATCCTGCCCCACTCCTCATAGCAGATTCTTATGTAATTTAATATACAAAGTAAGATACTGTGAAACTGCACAGCATTCAACAGAAAGTGGAAAGCCAGCGCGATGAAGGCTTAGTGTTTACTGGTAGGAGAATCCAAAGCACTTCTTGCCCTTATCAGAGCCATCATCAAGTGCGTTTAGCAGGTGTTTGTGTTTTTTAGTTGCCCGACAAATTGAAATACCACATACTACTGCTTACAAACAATTCGAACGTTGAAGGAGCACACAGTAGTTCCGTGACGCAGCAGGTAGAGGAGAAGAGGCCTGCCTGACGTGTGACTGTTTATCATTATCATTTTTTCAATCTTACACTATGGTTAAAGGCTCTTAAAAATATTCCTTCAGATATGCTTGACACCAAAACCTTTATTGCACATCTTTTAACCTTTCGCCTATCATCGGGCTAAAACATAATTTGAATACCACAAAAGATGTAGGTGGAAACAGGCGAAAGATTAATACTCCTGCTTTTGCAAGCAATTGTGCCACTTTACAAAACTCACCTTGAGCTTTGAACTTTTAAAAAGTCAAATAAGCAACTTTGTTAAAAAAGATATGTATTTTTAAGAGATGGAGAGAGATATTGTACATTCCTTTTCTTTGCTGGTGGTTTGAGTCCTACTTGAAGACATTTTCAGGTTTTGTAATCTTGTCCTTTGACCTATTCCATGTGACCCTAATCTATGCTGAAAAGGAACAATTGTCACATGTATCTGGTGTGCACACAACGTGCACTATTGTTTCATAACATCAGAAGTAAATGGCACTTATTAATTGAGCATTCTCTGTAAATCATGACAATTGGGTGCCATGTTGAAATGCCAGTTTGGTCTGTGAAACTTCGATCCTACTAGACAATGCTACCGCTTTAAAATAAGTGAAGTCTCTTTTTGGTGCTTCTTTCTTTCAGAAGAATGTAAGTGGGTAATGTTTGGAGAAAAGGTCATACATCTCATTAAAGCTGTTTCCTTGATAGACCTTGTGAAATTTGACTTATCACAGACTCTACCCAGCCCACTCAATTTCCAGAGGGAGGCAACTAACCATGTGTAAACCTCCAAGGATAAAGGCCTGTGAAATTTCTCCCAAGCCTCTACTGGTAATCAAGCAAGACTACAGAGTATTAATGTGGCTTTGGAACTCATATTTGCAGCTCTGAACTGTTACATTTTATAGGTTGTTCACCAATGGCCTGAGCAGTGCATGAAATATTTGGTCCTCGCTCCTTAAACTAAGCAAGAATTAGGAAAACAACTAACATTAGAACATGAAACATGGAATGAGAAAAGACCATTCGGCTCATCAAACCTGTTCCTTGCACAGATTTTGTACAATCGACTCCATCGTGGACTCTCCCTTTAACCTTCTGAGAAAAGGCTCTGCAAAGTCTCTGCCATGTTCCCAACCCAGCAACTTTAATCATGCAAAATTCCAGATTGCCTTGCCAACATCCAAGTGATTATCTGCGAATATGCGTCAGTTTGGTACTGCACATGTGCACTCGATCCAGTCGCGCATACACAGTATCAAACACTGCAGCCTGCACTGCCACGCTTCCCTCGGCTCTGTGCAGCGACAGTCAGTGGATTGGGTGCGACGGGGGGGTGGGGGGGGGGAGAGGAGCGGGGATCGAGGGGGGAGAGAGCGGGGATCGAGGGGGGAGAGGGGAGAGGAGAGGAGATTGATGGGAGAGAGGAGAGGAGATTGAGGGAGGAGAGGAGATTGAGTCAAAAGAGGATCGAGGAGGGAGAGGAGAGGAGAGGAGATTGATGGGAGAGAGGAGAGGAGATTGATGGGAGAGAGGAGAGGAGATTGAGGGGGGAGAGAAGAGGAGATTGAGTCAGGAGAGGAGAGGATATTGAGGGGGGAGAGGAGAGGAGATTGAGGGGGAGAGGAGAGGGGATTGAGGGGGGAGAGGAGAGTGGATCGGGGGGGAGAGGAATGGAGATTGAGGGGGAATCGGATGGGGCGGGGGGGGGGGGAGAGGAGTGGGGATTGAGGGGGGAGGGGAGTGGGGATCAGTTGGATCAATTGGAAAAACTTCTGCTTAATTTAGAACCATCGTTCATAGAATCATCCTTAATACTCTTTACTGAAATGTCTCAAATGCGTCAATGCCCCTTTGAACATGAGTGGGGGGGGGGGTGGTGTGGGTGGGGGAGGGAATTGTCCTCCGCCCCATTTCGGGCAGATAATTCAAACTATTTGAATTATTACTGCCTGGCGGGAGGCAGGGTAATGAGGCATGAAATTGGGCTCTTTAAATCAAAAAATGCCTCCCAGTGCCTTTGGGTGCTGTTGAAGGCAGTAGTGGGGCGGGATCGGGATGGAAACCGAGCGGTATCCATCGGCATGACGTGGACGATGCCGCTAAAGTCTCGCAACGTCCTTCCCTTTCCCTAGTGAGGCCTCTGTGGCGCCCTCTGGGCCACCAGAAAGGGTTCAGCCAGGCCAAGAGGGGGTGCCTGGATGCCTGTTGGCCACTCGGCCAAACCAGTGTCCGCTATTGCTGGGCCAACTCGGGCGTTAGCCGACAATTAAATCTAAATGCCGGCCGCAACGGTACACCCTCCCCTTCAAGGGCAGCCGCTGTGCCCAGCCACCAGCAGCTTCACACCCCGCGAAGCTGTCGGGAGCACCGATCAGTGCTGACTGGGTTCCCGTGGGGCAATTCCCCCCGCGGCTCAAAAGGGGTCAGAGCCGGGCAGTAAGGGGTTAGCGTGCCCGGCGGGACGGAAAAGACTGCGTGCGGCAGAAACCCGTTTCAGCCACGCCCAGCTTGGGGGCAATTGCGGACGGATAGCACCAGCCACCTGACCCCAGGCAGAAAGGCCTTTCAGTGGCAATAACAGGCCTTTAAAAAAAGGGGCTTTCGACCTCAGGGTATCCAAAACTACACACAATTGTCCAGAACTTGTTGACGTGCTATTCAGGGGTTAATATGGGTTACTGAAGATTTTTATTGGGTTATATTTAATTTTGCTGTGAGCTAAAACTCCTCCACAGTAGGCCAGCCAATGAAAAGAGAGAAACACCAATCTTCTTAAATTAACTAAACTGCAAATAGGAGACAGTTAAGCATGTGGGATAGCATGGGGGAAGCAAAGGTGGATGTCACTGAGCAAAATGGGAGATTACTGAGTCAGAAAGGCTAGTTTCTAGGTCAAGGAGAGGAGGAACAGTTTATGTTTATGGTCGCACCCCTTAAGAAGTGCCTGGAGCACCATGATGGCAGAAAGTGGCTGAAAACAAGCAATTCTAGTCATTCCTGGATGTAACTGACTCACATTCACAGCCCCTGGGACTGGACTGTTCACCTGGAATGCCACCTAACATCATTAGCATCCCCTTTTCAGTTCTTGTTGATCTTCAGCTGCCAAGTCTAGTACTGGTAGTGTTGAATGCAGGCTGCATACAGTATATGATAAGCTAGAATATGGAAGGAGAATTTCCAGCAGCCCACCTGTACCTGAAGACTCCAGCTATTTCACTGTAGCCCTTTCAGCAACGTGTGTTCCATATTAATGAGATTCAAGCAACAAATAAGCAAAGCATTAGTACTGCAATATGGGAGCTTCAGTCTTAATTGTCTAATCTGCTGGACTGAACAACCTTAAATTGCCTGCTGCATGAACTCACCATACTGGCACTTGAACAAAACATTCTGTCGAGCAGTTTTGTAATGGCCAGAAATCAGCATTAAGCAATGGCTCCCAACATTGCCAACCACTATCGTACTTTTGGCACCAGTGTTAGACTTACCGTCACCAGCAATATCTCAGTTCAAATTCTAAATGGGGTCTCACAATGATCTATATAAGGTTAGAATTGTTTCAACTGCATGGATCATTCCTCTAGTCACTATGTAACTGCATCATCAAAAATGCTGAGAATATTTCCTCCAGTCGGTATTTATAGTGAAGTTGCAAAACAGTTTCAAAAGAAAAACGTATGTTCAATTTGACTAAAAATACCAAGCAAAGGAAATGTTTCCACATTTGCTTCTGATGTCACTGTACAACTGAAGTAAAACCACCCGTTTGGTAGTTAAATGCTTTAACAATGATTGTTCCCACAAATGCATATTCAGTGGAATGCCGCAATAATGATGATTGATTTCAAATAGTTCTCGCAAGTGTTAGCACTGAGCATTAAATGGCTCCCTAAGCAGCATACACAGAGGAAAGTCAGTGGGCAGGATCACATGCCCATTACAGAACTCACCCAATTTTCCTCTATGCTTTCATCAAGCAATTATTTACACCCAAGCGCAAATCTGTTCAATAAATTTCAGAAAGCGTGGGTTTTTAAAATAAACTGTAATGAATAAAATGTGAGAATACTGAGTGAAAAATATGTAACATAGAAGAACTCTGTTGTTAATAGTGGGCCCCCTGATGGGCTATCAACAATGGATTTATTTTAAGCGAGGGAGATCCAGAAAAGACTTGAATAGTCTTGCAAATCGCTCACTTTTCTTTAACCCTCTCCCTAACATTCTCCTCATATTCCCCTCCTAAAGGTCACTCACTCGAATGTGGATCCACAGTCATTGGCAGTCCCGCAGTATCTCAACCATACTCTCCGTGGTTGGGCCTAGATGGTGATCCAGAGTCTGTATTTGGCCACTTGGGACATTACAGCCAAATCCCATCCTGACCTCACCCAGCATTCAAATGTCGCCAAGCACATTGTAAAACAAAATGAGTGTACAGGATTACTAATGCACAGATAAGGTGTTCAGATGCCACACTGTGGTGAGGAGGAATCACCCATTTTTGTGTCTCTGCTTCAGTCAATCAGAATGTTCAGTTTGACCATCCTGTATTCCAGTGTTTGTTTTGTTTATATAGTCAATAAGAAGGTTCTCTTGTCTAAATTGTACACTGTGCTTTCTAATGACAAGCCTGTTCTGCAGGCTTCGACTACGTAAACTCAGCCAGATTGGACGAGCACATCCGTTAAGGGCTGTACTGGAAAATTACGGTTTTGAATTCGCTGTCCCAAAAGCTTAGAATGTAAAAATCCATTTAAAAAAAGGAATTACTTATTTTGACATCGCTCGCTCTTAAAAAAAAGTAAATACGCCTCCATGTTTAAATAGGTTTGCAATTTATCCCTCTTTTTTCAATCTCGCTCCTAAAATTTCACCAAGGTTGAGAGCTCTAAGTAAACCAGACTCCAAAAAACTGTAAATAGAAGAATGCCCCTATCATACTTCTGTCAAATAATGGCATCTATGGTCCTGATCCATTTGGCATCATGTCGTCTTAGAGATAGTGAATCCTCTCCTGAACCCCCAACATCCTCGAATGGTACGATCTAACGGAAAGTCACGGATTTTTCCGCATTTCACGTCTCCCCAGTGGCCTCTTTCAAAATGCTTTATAGCAAAAGGTGGCAATGCTAGCATGCAGAAAGGTATTAACCAGACATTTCATAGGGTCCTGCCAAGCTGGAGGGAGGCAGAGCCAGCAGCCTTTTTGTTTTTCTGCATTTAGTTCAGTAGTAGTGAACCCTGCATATTGCAGTGAGGTGGGTGTACTCAGGAAGCAGGAATGACTGCTGCTGGCTGCAGATTATTGCCCTCAAGGGATCATGCGGCCTCTTACAGGTCTTTGATCTTTTTTCAGCTGGTTGCTAATGAGTATTCAGATCTTTTGCAGAAGAAAAGTAGGATTTGTATGCCATCCCCTCCCCCTTATCCTGTTTAACTGCTGTGGTGTGAGACGCCTCAGCTCATCTCCCTCAGGCTTCAAATACTTAAAAGTACTGTTCAAAAGAGCCAAAACAAGCTCATGCACCTTTAGGAATTAGAGTGAAACACCTTTTGTTGGAGATTGAACTGGCTAGGTCTCTTTTACAGCAAAATCAAATTCAGCACTGTGCAAACAATCTTTTTCCTGCCTTAAGGCATACAATATTTAGCCGACTTAATATGAGTACCATTTAATACGTCCAGATTATGACAATGAACAGAGCAAAGGTTTTTGGCAGCAGCAGAACCTTGATCTCAGATGTTGGGAGGTCGTGAGGAAGGGGAGATAAAATGCAGAAATACTGCATTATACCAGCAAACGTTTCTTTTTGTTGAGTCAAAAATTCCCTTTTTTGTTTTCAGTTATTTTCTCTCCTTTGCCTCTGATTGGTTTCTCCAGGCCATGGTTGAGCACCAATACTACTCTGAAACTAGCTGCTCGGGGTCATGCTAGAGAGGCCGTCCTACTTCTGAGGAAATGTTTGACCTCTGCTCAGTGCCTCCCCGTGGTGGCTTAGTGCCGTTTGGGGACTTGGCATGTGAAGAAATGGCAGAGGTCTGACTCATCTCTCTGTTGTGTTACATACTGGAGGGTCTTTTAATTCGGATATTTGGAGGCCATTGGATGTGAGCTGGCTTCCAGTGTTGTTGCCATTAAATCTATTTTTTGTCATAAAATGTGTCAGCCGTGGCTCAGTTGGTAGCACCCTTGCCTCTGAGCTGGAAGGTTATGGGTTCAAGTCCCACTCCAGTGACTTGAGCACTAAAAGCTAAGCTGACATTCCAGTGTAGTACTGAGGGAGTGCTGCACTGTCTTTTACATGAGATCCAAGGCTCTGTCTGCTCTCTCAGGTGGATGGAAAAGATCGCCTGGCAATATTTCGAAGAAGAGCAGAGAAGTTATCCCCGGTGACCTAGCCAATATTTATCCCTTAATCAACATCACTATTGGTTATCTGGTCATTATCACATTGCTGTTTGTGGGAGCTTGATGTGTGTAAATTGGCTACCACATGTCCTACATTACAACAGTGACTACAATTTTTTTTTAATCCTTTATTAGCTTATAAAGCCCTTTGAGAAGTCTGCTGGTTGTGAAAGGCGCTATATAAATACAAGTCTTTCTTTTCCATAGACCAGTGGCACACTTGTAGACACAGATAAAAGTGGCACAAAAGTCTGTTTCCAGTCTTAACCAGATTTAACAGTGTAAATGCTGGGAGGTGGCATCTCATGGACCCCAGACTCACTGAATCCAAAGTGAGTTCAAAATGGCCTGTGTATGTGGTGTATCATGACATCAGCAACAACAGTATGCATTTATATAGTGCACCTCATCTGCATAAAATCATCTCAGATGGTTTTACAATAAGGAGATAAGAAACACCCAGTACGGGAAAGGGAAAGGAGAGGCTGGGATGGAAAACGGAGGAGCAAGATTTGGAGAACAGGGAGAGAGATGGCAAATTGGAGGCATACAGAATTTCAAAGGACAGAGGTGTAGTGGCAGTTTTGATGGTGTAGCGCAGGGAGCAATGACAGCAACATCCGATGTAGGAGC
Organism: Pristiophorus japonicus; assembly: GCF_044704955.1. NCBI lineage: Eukaryota > Metazoa > Chordata > Chondrichthyes > Pristiophoridae > Pristiophorus > Pristiophorus japonicus. The sequence goes on from NC_091980.1 coordinate 54,806,100, forward strand.
AGCAGAAGCAGATCATTAAGGTAGGATTGGATGAGACCGTGGAGAGATTTGAAAACAATTTTGAAAACTACATACTTGGCCACAGGGAGCTAGGAGAGCTCTAAGAGGGCAAGGGTGATGGGAGTGTGGGTCTTTACCTTACATCATCGTCATAGGCAGTCCCTCAGAATCGAGGAAGACTTGCTTCCACTCCTGACGTGAGTTCTTTGGTGACTGAACAGTTCAATACGAGAGCCACAGACTCTGTCACAGGTGGGACAGAAAGTCGTTGAGGGGAGGGGTGGGTGGGACAGGTTTGCCGCACGCTCTTTCCGCTGTCTGTGCTTGATTTCTACATGCTCTCGGCGATGAGACTCGAGGTGCTCAGCGCCCTCTCGGAACACTTCCTCCATTTAGGGAGGTCTTGGGCCAGGGACTCCCAGGTGTCAGTGGGGATGTCGCACTTTATCAGGGAGGCTTTGAGGGTGTCCTTGTTTGCGTTTCCGCTGCTCACCTTTGGCTTGTTTGCCATGAAGGAGCTCCAAGTGGAGCATTTGCTTTGGGAGTCTCGTGTCTGGCATGCGGACTATGTGGCCTGCCCAGTGGAGCTGATTGAGTGTGGTCAGTGCTTCAATGTTGGGGATGTTAGCCTGAATGAGGACGCTGATGTTGGTGCGCCTATCCTTCCAGGGGATTTGTAGGATCTTGCGGAGACATCGTTGGTGATATTTCTCCAGCAACTTGAGGTGTCTACTGTACATGGTCCATGTCTCTGGGCCATACAGGAGGGCAGGTAGTACTACAGTCCTGTTCAACCTGTGCTGTCTCCAGGCCAGATCCAAGACCACTCCAACCTCTGTCGTCGAGCTACAGTACGCGGATGACACCTGCGTCTGCACACATACAGAGGCTGAACTCCAGGACATAGTCGACGTATTTACTGAGGCGTACAAAAGCATGGGCCTCACGCTAAACATCCATAAAACGAAGGTCCTCCACCAGCCTGTCCTCACCGCCCTAGAACATCTACTACAGTGCAGTCTTCCTGCAACCCCAATAGATGCTGCGCGTAAAGGAACTGATCCTGCCTGCAAAAAGAGATAACACTGTTCCTTTAAATGTGAGGTATTTTGCCACAGAGCAAGAAATTATAAGTGCCTGTTATTTTTGTCACTGTGCATTGACTGTTGTTATAACCACGACCAACAACAACAACAACTTGTATTTATATAGTGCCTTTAACATAGTGAAATGTCCCAAGGCGCTTCACAGGAATATTATGTGATAAAAATTTGACACCGAGCCGCATAAGTAGAAATTAGCGCAGATGACCAAAAGCATGGTCATAGAGGTATGTTTTAAGGAGCGTCTTGAAGGAGGAAAGAGAGATAGAGAGGCGGAGAGGTTTCGGCAGGGAGTTCCAGAGCTTGGGGCCCAGGCAACAGAAGGCACGGCCACCAATGGTTGAGCGATTATAATCAGGGCTGCTCAAGAGGGCAGAATTAGAGGAGCGCAGATATCTCGGGGGGGGGGTTGTGGGGCTGGAGGAGGTTACAGAGATATGGAGGAGCGACGCCATGGAGGGATTTGAAAATAAGGATGATAATTTTGAAATCGAGGCTTTGCTTAACCGGAAGCCAATGTAGGTCAGCGAGCACAGGGGTGATGTATGATGCGAGTGAGGACACGGGCAGCCGAGTTTTGGATCAGCTCTAGTTTATGTTGGGTAGAATGTGGGAGGCCAGCCAGGAGTGCGTTGAAATAGTCAAGACTAGAGTTAAAGAATAGTAGACGAATTAGGTTAATTGGATGTTTACTCGGCCTCATAATTACAATATTATTTAGCTCATACATTATGTGCAGTAATGCTAAAACTGTGCATTCAGTAAATAAAATGATCACATGCAACGTATTCTTTTCATAACTTAAATTACAATGTTTATTATCCCCTCATGATAATGTATGATCTAAGTACAGTGATGTTCAGAGAATCGCATACTTGATTTGAGCAGAACATTTCATAATTTGCTCCCATTATACAGAAATCTTTATCTGATTATTAAATTACTGCAAAGTAATTGAGTAGCGATGAGCTTACATTAGATCAGATCTGCCATCCAACTTGACTATCACAGTAATTTTTCCAGAATTTCTCTAAAGCAATTTTTTTTCATGTTTGATATTTGACCAGGAAATATTCCTAAAAAGTCCATTTTGTTTTAGTTGAATTTTTCTACTCATCAAGACAAGGGATGTTAATGCTGGGACACGGAAACACTTTCATATTTGAGGCACTCAATTGCAAAATCAAGCATTCCGACCCAGGTATAGGGTAGCTGCCTTAACAATGTGCTTCTTCTGCCTTAGTCTCACAAAAGCAAAACCTGCTCCAGCACTGTGATATTTCCATTGCACACATCAGCCATCTTTGTGGCCTTGCTGAGTGAGATTGCCATTTTACAGGTACATTTTACAAATTTCTGGCGTGGATCTCCTGGATCAAAAATCCTGCAGAACCAACTGATCTCTGCACCTAAATCCACAATAGGGCGATTCCAGGTCCTCAGTGGGGCACCATGCTCGCGAGGAGAACAGGTGCACAGCTCATCATTTTTTGCCCATTCATTTTATTAATGGCGGGAAAACCACAGGCTGCCTGCCGATGATTTCCCACACTGCAATGCCTGCAAGGTCCTCGGTGTGCAGGATGATCAAATTGGTCCTAATACCTGCCCTTGTGGGAAAAGTTCCATGCCAAGAGCACACATTCATACCACTTGCCCTTCAGTGTTAAATTGTGAGCAGCTTTGTGCAGTGGGTCCACACCCACCAGGTTCTGAGCTGAGACTGTCTAACCTCATTTCATGGAGAACCCATATAGTTAGGAGGCAAAGGAGATTTTCTTCCAGTCGTCTTAACGAGATGGAAATTCACTTCATAGAAGTGAGAGGAGATGCTCTGAACCACTATGCCACACAGTTCGCGGTAAGTAAAACCAGGAGTGTTACGGTGCCAGTGAGAGTTGTGCTGAATTATTTGGTCTATTCCAGCATAAATCTGTGCATGACAGGAATATATATACTGGAAATTTAGTATGTGGGTAATTGCACCCAGCATGATTTTCCACCTATTGACATTTGTAAAATCTACCTCATAATGTCATGAGATTGGCTAATTAATGACACTTGTAAAATCAAGAGATAATCAAATTAGTATTACAATTTTTAGAAAAATTGATTTTTAAAAGCATGAAAGTTGAAATAAAGAGAATAAATTGGGAACCGTACCAGAGAGTAAAAGACACAAAACAAAAAGGAATGTTTTTAAGGACTTATTGGAGAGGAAGCAAAGCTATTGTCAGGATCTGGACCTAAATTGTTAAACAGAGAAATGTAAAAATTGCGCAAATGAAAAGCACTAATGTTTTGTCAAAAATAGGGAAAGACAGAGTATAGAAACTTTCTCACAAGTCAATGGGACTAAGCAGAATAAATCAACGAATACTTAAGGAAATTAGACTGGAGCTAGAGGAACTGTGACTGAAGCATTTCACAGTTCATTTGGTACAGGGGTCGCAGCAAATGATAGGAAACAGCAAATGTTGTCCCAGTTTTTTTTTAAGTCAAGGAAATGACCCTGAGAATCACAGGCCAGTGAGCTTCACATCTGCAGTGAGATAAACATGGCTGTTTAGCAGAGAGGAAGCAACTCAAGAGAATTTAACAATGGTAAAGACAATGGGGGAAATGTTCAACCATGCTGCCTGGGCGGTAGCCTGGTGGGGTAGATCGCCTGTCCATTATAGAAGCTGGGATAGAGTGATGAAAATCAGGTGGCTTCTACAAGAGGCAGGCAATCTGTTCCACCAGCTGATTGCCCAGGTGGCAAAGTTGAAAATTACCCCTCATAACTCCAAGCCATCATACTAATCCGTTTATTGGAATTCAATAAGGAGTTAACAGCTGGACTAGGTGGCACAGTGTTTTAGCACACTGCCCTTTCACCTGAAGAATCTGGGTTGAATCCTGGTGATGGTATCAACAAACAACATCTCTCTTTGTTAGGTGTACGTGAAATGAGCTTGGGCCATTCTTACTCAGCTGTTCTTGGGTGAGGCCAACAGCTCACCCAAATTTAGCACAATATTGGCAATCTCACTCAGTTACTACAAGGATGATTCTCTATCTCTCTCTCTCTCCTCCTTTAAGATACTCCTTAAAACTTAATTCTTTTAATAAGGTTTTGCTCATCTGTCCTAATATCTCCTTATGTGGCTCATGCCAAGTTTTCTTTGACAACGCTCCTGTGTAGCACCTTGGGATGTTTTACCACGTTAAAGGCGCTATATAAATGCAAGTTGTTGGTGTGGGTATGGGTGAATAGAAATGTCACACTCGTGTGATGATCTTCTGAGGTTGTCACAATATGGGGCTACAGTTGCAAGGACAAATAAATTGTTGGGGTGTATAAGTAGGTCTATAGAATATAAATTCAAGGAAATATTACGAATTGAAAAAGCACCAGTGAGACATGTGAAGGTGTTGTGTCTATTTATGGCACCATCCATGTATCTATATAAAAAGTATTTAATTTAGCGCATGTCCATCACCGTTCAAACAAATAAGGACACTCATTGACCTAGGATCTGAAATTTACAGCTCCCCTCTGGCCTCAGCTTTTTAGTATTACCTCGATTTGTCTAAAAGGAGCAATGGCCTTAAAGTCACAGGCCAACTTAGTAGCCAAATATCACAACTGCAGAACTACCATGAGCAACACCATTAACTTGCCTCTCAATTTGGTTGGCCATGGCCGGAAAACGGATTCCAAAAATGTTAATCAGATCCTGCTGTTAAATTTGTAGTACCTGAGGGAAACCCGTTCTTCCTGGTTTCCCAACAGCTAAACTGCATCCCCGCCACCCACCCCAGCTCCCTTCCTGCCCCCACCCCCGTAAATATGGGGACCTTAGAATCATTGCTGCCCTCTATAGCAGCACAGTTGTACCTCTCCAGTCCGGCCCCCTCAGGATCTCGGTGCTGGACCAGAAAATTTTACGGACTACGGGAGGTCTCGCCAACTCTCGACTTACCAGGTCCTGATGACAGCACTCGAGCTCCTGAACGCCTCCACCACGCTCCGGCTGCAAAACTCAGGCCTCACTCCTTCTCTGTGCTGCTTTGCTGATCGTTTCCTGACAAGATGGCATCCCGACCCCGAAGCTGGATTTTCGCATGTACTGGGCAGAAGGCTACTGCACAGCATTTAGTCCCGATTCACCTGAAGCTGACAACGACCCGGCCGTGTTCTGCGCATGCGCTGCGCAGAAGCCTACTGTGCAGCATTATGTCGCTTACCTCCATCAACAGCGCAGGACCCTCCATCAACAGCACGGGACCCTCCATGAAGAGCGCGACGCCCCCGCTGGGAATGATGCCGGACTAGGGATATTACCGGATCAAAGAGTCCCGGACTGGAGAGGTACAACCTGTACTGCTGATTGAATTGAAACATTCAAAGGAGAATTGAAATGATGCTTGATTCAGCAGGGTGTAAAGGGGTACAGGCTGGGGCAGCTTGGAAATGACTAATAGTCAGGTCAGATCCTGAAGTAGGAGCTGGATGATGGAATGAGCTGAATCGGCTAAGTTGGTTGTCATTTGATTACTACTTCTTGATTTATTGTTCAATCTTGGACCTGCACTGTGGCATCTTATGCCTCCACCAAGATTTTTCAATTTTATAAAAATGTTCTCACTCCTACCTTTACGCAGTACACCGTGAGCAGCCTGTGTGTGCCAGTTTATGGGGCATTACCACAACAAAGGGGGGAGGGATCCACAAACACGGGTCTTTCTTCTTTTTGCGCACAATGTGCATTTCTGCTGGGGTTGGGTGCAGGAAGCTTCCAGCTGAGACAGGAAAGAGCTTCATTAGAATGTTATAATGATGCAGCAATGACGTAATAACACCTCCTGCAACTTTTTCCAGCCACAATGCTGAGTGCATGCCACTTCCTACTCCTGCGCATATAAACGGTCGTTCACAGTTGCTAGGCTGCACCAATCCCAACACAGTTAAAAGGGTAGCTAGCTATATCCAATAGAGTTTGCAATCACTGTTTCTGGAAATGTTGTTGTTTGTAATTTGTGTCATTCTGGTGAACTGTTGGATCCAGGGGCTTTAGAAGGCCATTTTGGGGCGACCATTCATCACAATGGATGTCCCTCTTAGGTTCCCGCTGCTTATATGTTACTTGGAGGAAGAAGGAACGAGATTAGAAGGAGCAAATGGAAGCCAAACAAGCAAGGCTACATTACCAAAGGAGCCCTCCATAGTCCTGCCAACTATATCTATCAGCCATGGTGCAATTATCTGGATTTGACTGAGGATCATTGCATCCAAAGGCTGAGATTCACCAGGAAGTCATAAGCTGTACCGTATTCTTCAGGATGACCTCCAGTAATGCGCCAGGGCAGGCACAGGACATTGCCAGTGGCTGTGAAAGTCACGGCAGCCCTAAACTTTCTTTGCCTCGAGTTAGAACATAAGAACATAAGAATTAGGAACAGGAGTAGGCTATATGGCCCCTGGAGCCTGCTCCACTATTCAATAAGATCATGGCTGATCATTAGCTTCAACTCCACTTTCCTGCCCGATCTCCATATCCCTTGATTCCCCTAGAGTCCAAAAATCTATCCATTTCAGCCTTGAATGTACTCAAAGATTCAGCATCCACAGCCCTGTGGGGCAGAGAATTCCAAAGATACACAGCCCTCTGAGTGAAGAAATTCCTCCTCATCTCTGTCTTAAATTCCCTACCACTTAAACTGAGATTATACCCCCTAGGTCTAGACACTCCAGCCAGAGGAAACAATCTCTCAGCATTTACCCTATCAGTCCCCTTCAGAATCTTGTATGGTTCAATGAGATCACCTCTTTTTCTTCTAAACTCCAGAGCGTATCAGCACATTCTACACAATCTCTCATCATAAGACAGCTCTCTCATCCCAGGAATCAATCTAGTGAACCTTCATTGCACCGCCTCCAAGGCAAGTATATCCTTCCTTAGATGAGAAGACCAATACTGTGCACAGTATGGTCTCATCAAGGCCCTGAACAAGGGTTCTTTCCCAGTTGGTAGCAGGGACATCAATAACATCAGTCAGTTTGTGATCTGCACTTAGCAGATGCCTGATGTACTTTTTGCAAGAACAAGCAGTTACATCACTTGCCCGAATCCTAGGATCTTCCGCATGGCAGGATCTCCCAAGATGCAGAGTGATGTCAAACACATGCATGTAGTTGTACAATATGCAGCTACACAGCTCCCTCTGATATACAGAAGGAGTACCATTTAATCCATGCACAGACTATAAATGATCATCTGTATAGTTTAATGCAGGCAAATGCCAGCTTTCCTGGCAGTGCTCATAATGCGTTCATTTCAGTGCAATCCACCAAAAGAAATGCAAGTCTGGATGGTGAGAGTTCAGGATTACACTTTGTAGCACTGGCTCATGGCCCTTCTGTAGCAGCCTCAGACATCTGCAGAGCAGGTCCATGCCTCCACAAAAGCCAGCATAGAGCACATAATATTATGGTGTAGCAGCACTTTTGTTGCAACAGATCTGTAGTGCAGCCCAACTAAGTGTTGCAATCCATTGTGGTGTTCAACGTTTTTCATAACTTCACTTTTCAATGAGGAATCTACTTGGAGGGACATAAGCCAGAGGTCATAGAACATCATCAAGGAGATGTTACTGAGGAGCCTGAGGAATCAGAGGATCCAGTTGAACAAGCACACTTGCCGGTTCCGACAGCCATTTGGCAGATACCCCTTCTTTTAAAAACCCTATCCAGTCTTTGCAACACAAAAGCAAAATACTGCGAATGCTGGAAGTCTGCAATAAAAACAGAAAATGCTGGAAATACTCAGCAGGTCAGGCAGCATCTGTGGAGAGAGAAACAGAGTTAACGTTTCAGAAGGTGAAATGTCATTGACCTGAAAAGTTAACACTGTTTCTCTCTCCACAGATGCTGCCTTGCCTGCTGAATGTTTCCAGCTTTGTCTGTTTTTCTTTGCATCAACAGTCCTACATCCATCTTTCCTGTGTCCATGAATAAATCATAATGCTCTATATTTGGACAGCAAGCCTAATAATCGGCCAGTCATATCACTCCTCAACTGCACATATCGTTTTCCCAGAGACAAGGGAAATGAAACTGCACACGCAGCAACTCAAATGGCATTATGTTTTATTCTCCAAAGCGTGACATTTCTCTGATTCCAGTGCTTGCTACAATGGTGCTTCCCCTCCCTAACAATCTTTGTGCATTGTGCTGCACTACTTAATCTTGTGCTTCTTCTTGATGCAACCCCTGTGGTTGGAGCTAGCAGCCAGGTGTCTATCCAAGGCTCCTGGGATTGAGGTGGCACTGTGAGTCTGTGAGCATGGAACTGAGTTGGTCCGACTACAGGTTGCAGCACTTTGGCAGCTGTGGATGCAGCCTGACTGTGTCCTGCCCTGCCCAACAGGTGATGACTGACCCACTGCTTATTGCCAGCGTTTTCAGTTTTACTTCAGATTTCCAACATCTGCAGTTGTTTCTTGTTTAAAAAACATTGCCCCTTTAAGTTGCTGCAGGCTTTAAAGACCTGAAGTAACGAAGAAAGAAAGACTTGCATTTATATAGCGCCTTTCACGACCACCAGATGTCTCAAAGCGCTTTACAGCCAATGATGTACTTTTGGAGTGTAGTCACTGTTGTAATGTGGGAAATGCGGCAGCCAATTTGCGCACAGTAAACTTCCACAAACAGCAATGTAATAATGACCAGTTAATCTGTTTTTGTTACATTGATTGAGGGATAAATATTGGCCAGGTCACTGGGGATAACTCCCCTGCTCCTCTTTGAAATAGTGCAATAGGTTCTTTTATGTCCACCTCAGGGCAGACGGGGCCTCGATTTAATGTCTCATCTGAAAGACGGCACCTCTGACAGTGCAGCACTCCCTCAGTACGGGGCTGGTCTTGAACCCACAACTTTCTAACTCAGGCAAGAGTGCTACCCACTGAGCCATAGCTGACACAAGTAAGACTCAAATTTCTGCCACCTAATTAACGAGTGCCAAATCAAAGGTGGCAATCATTCCTGGCACTTGTCCAATTCATGCTAATAAGCTGAACTCAGAAATACAGACTTCAAGCGGACTTCAAGTAAGGAGTATGCAAACCATACACCATCCAATTTACACTGCAATTTGGGTTGCCAACTCTGGTTGGACATATTCCTGGAGGTTTCATCACGTGACCTCCTGCCTCCAATTGCTCCGCCCAATTAAACATTCTTTTTTTATCCTTCTTCAATATTTTTTAATGCCCTATGATTTTTCTCCTTGGTTGCTCACAGCAGTATCCTAAAGATGAACATTTAATTCCTGAAGACTCCAAAGCAATCCAGGAGGGTTAGCAACCCTAACTACAACACTCCGGCCAATTATAGGGAGTTCTTGTTTATTTACCAGGGTGAGGGTTAATTGGATTTCTATATCACTTTACTTTGCTTAGCCATATCTTCCTCCTCTCGTGGACAACCATAGTCATCACACACAATGTAAATGAGAATAAACATATAAAACACAGGAGCGAGAGGACATATTGTCAGTGATTATAGTGAACAGAATGGACAGCGTTGTAGTTGTGCACCAAATTACAACAGGTTACACAGCCAAAACTGAATCCAATTTCATCAGCACATCAAACAAATCAGATCTACCAAGGGCAGTATTTTCACTTTAATCTTGTGCAAGTCTCAATGCATTGTTGTATAAAACCAGAAGGTGGCGCTGAGCATATTTTAGACAGTCTCTCGGGTGATCTAAATCGGACAACATAAAGGTACAGTGGCAGGGGCAAAAGTTGTCATCAGGTGAAACTATAGACTTGAGTGGAATGCATCAGCATGTTATCCTGGGTAATGAAAGGTTCAGACTGTGAACGGGATATTGTCGCGCATTGTGATGTGAGCCCAGAACTATTGCTAAGTAGTTCAGTAGCCAGTTCAAAAATGAAGTGAAAAGCCAAGAGGTTTGTTTGGCTGCAGGTGCTATATTTACTATTAACATAGACAAGCCTTTTTTTACCTTGAACGCCACGGTTTCAATTAAATGAAATAAGTTTGCGATAGAAGACACGATGGCTACTGATTGTGTCGTTGCTTGATGTTCTGTTAATAAATGTGACAACAGATCTCTCTAAACGAACATCATGTTAAAAATGTGAAGTTATTACAGAGATCCTCAAGTGCAAGCTGCAGGATGTTCTTCTCCCTTCCCAGCAATTGGCCCGTAGTTAGATCCCAGGACCTGCCCGACTGTCATTCAAACTCAATTGTATCGCATGGGATGAATTGGGGCGATTTTCAACTGCCACCCTCGCTCCTCCCTTTATTTATGCTGGATGTTGAAAAAAAGAAAGACTTGCATTTATATAGCGCCTTTCACAGCCACTGGACATCTCAAAATACTTTACAGTAATGAAGTATTTTTTAAGTGTAGTCACTGTTGTAATATAGGAAACATGACAGCCAATTCGCACACAGCAAGCACCAACAAACATCACTGTGGTAATGACCAGACAATCTGTTGTAGTAATTTTGATTGAGAGATAAATATTGGCTAACTCCCCTGCTCTTCTTTGCTATAGTGCCCTGGGATCTTTTACGTCCACCTGAGAGAGCAGATGGGGCTTCGGTTTAACATCTCATCTGAAAGACGGCATCTCCGACAGTGCAGCACTCCCTCAACACTGCGCTGGAGTGCCAGCCTAGATTGTTGTGCTCAAGTCTTGAACCCACAACCTTCCGATTCAGAGGCAAGAGTGCTACCAACAAAGCCACAGCTGGCACACATTGTGGCGGTAGACAGCTGATAATTTAAAAAAGTTCCCGCCTAGACAGCTGAGGTGCACCTGACTTGATGTCCTGCGGACTTCTAGTATCCCATTAATTTAAATCTACTTCTTACATCAATTGTAGAAAGCCCCTGCACTTTTCAACGGGTGGATGGAGCGTGCACACCGCATGCTCCGCCCATTGGTACCAGGCCTTGAGTGACATAAACAGTGGACCTTAAAGGGACTGCTGCAGTCCACGGAGAAAATGGCTTCAAAAGCTTGATTTTTGTGGAGCCAGAAAGAAAGAAGGTTTAAAGCGCTTTTCACCATCTTATTACGTTGCAAAGAGCTTCACAGTTAACGAGTACTTTTCAAGTATACTCACTGTTGTAATGTAGGAAACACAGCAGCAAATATGCAGGCAGCAAGCTCCCGCAAACAGTAATGTGGTAATGACCAGATAATTTGTTTTAGCCATAGTGAGGAATAAATATTGGCCAGGTCACAAGGGAAAACTCCCCTGCTCTTCTTCAAAATAGTCCACTTAAGAGTGTAAACGGGGCCTCAGTTTAACATCTCATGTGACAGTGCCGCACTCCATCAGTACTGCACCACAGTGTCAGCCTGGACTTTGTGTATAAATTCCTGGAGTGGGATTTGAACACACACCCTCTGATTCAGCTCCAAGTGTGCTGAGCCATAGTAGGAAAAACCCTCCTCGCCTCACAAAAATCTTCAGGTACCACTGCCTGTTGCTCAGTGCCCATCACCCACCACTCCTAGATTGTCTTTCCAACCTCATTCTGGGCTTCACAGGGGAGCCTGACAGAGTCCCCACCTGTGTGCACTTAGCACTCGTAGTTCACCCAAAATATTTAGCTGAGGCCCAATCATATAAATGGTTTGGGCTTGTTGCTGGAGCCATCGGGCTGCACTCAGTGATTGCTCCACCCACAGCCCAACCGATGCGCGCCCCTGTTGACAATTGCCCCCATCCTTTCTTAACTAGCCACTAAATACAGTGTCATTTTGATGTAAGGTGTTTCTGGGAGGAAAAAGGCTTCTGGTGTACCGGAACTGTAGCTCTAGCTGCATGACAAGAAAGTGGAATTGACAAGACAACTATATCATTTCACATAATGAAATATAAATGAGGCAGCCTACATGCTTCTGAGAGTAGGCAGACAAAATTCTGTTGCTGGCAAAGATAAATTGTTGGCAGTAATACTACACGCCATTGGGGCGGCCATTTTATTCTGGAAAAGAACATACCGTGCTCTCAGCTTGTTCATACAGGCAAAGAACATGGTGCATTATCGTTCCTCAACTTCCTTGACCTCTCTGCAGCCTTTGGCACAGTCGATCACATCTTTCCACCTCCAGCGCATCTCCTTCATTGTCTAGTTCAGTGGGACTACACTTGCTTGGTTCCACTCTTACCTGTTCAATCAAAAGCCAGAACATCTCTTCCTGCCCCCAGAATCCCCCCAGTATCTATCCTTGTTTCCTTCCTCTTCAACATCTACATGCCATCCCTTGGTGACATGCAGATATGGGGTCAGCTTCCACATGTCTGTTGATATGCTGGCAATACCCAGCTCTACCTGTCCACCACTTGTTTCGACCCCTCCACTGCATTTGCATTGTCAGATTGCTTGTACAACATCCAGTCTTGGATGAGCTGCAATTTCCTTGCAGCGAAACATTGGCAAGGCCAAATCCATCAGCTTTGGCCCTCAACACAACCTTGCCCCCTCATTGTCTCAGTGGAACCAAGCTGTTCGCAACTTTGCCGTCCTTTTTGACCCCGAGCTGAGTTTCTGACCCCTTATCCCCACCATCACAAATACTGCTTCCATCTCCGTTATATTACGCACCTCTGCCTCTGCCTCAGCTTATCTGCTGCTGAAACCCTCATCCATACCTTTGTCACCTCCAGGCTCAATTATTCCAATGCTCATTTGGCCAGCCTCCTATCCTCCACCCCCAACTTTACAACTAGCTGCTGCTGGACCTATGACCAGTGGAATTGTTGACCCTCCATTATGTGTCATATCGTAGGTATAAGTTATCATTTTCTTCATCTATATACATGTGAAACATCGATTGTGTGGGCAGTGAAGTTGCTGATTACACACCCACAGAATGAATACGTTTTCATGCTGTGACCAAGAGTTGATGAGATCTACAGATTAAATGTAAAATAACAAACACCTGGTGAGACCCACAAGGCTATGATCAAATCAAAAGCTTTAATTATTGATCTCTGCTCCTTCCGAGCAGTGAATCCTTTGAAGAGATACCATTTGTAATTTGAATCTACTACCATTTACTCTCATAATATCTGCTCTTATAATTCGTTCCTATTTGCCATACCATTGCCTTAAAACAAATTGTGGACTTTTGTGTTCCTGAGAGCAATATGCAATAGCACAGTGGAATGGAGTATTTTCCTTTCCTGGATGTTCGGTGTCAGTATTAAGCACTGCCAGGCATCAAGGAAAGTCTACTATAAAGTAAAGAACTCCTTCTGCTCCTGCTCTAACAATGTTAGGCCTAACCTGAGAAGAGCATTCCCTTGACATTTTGATTTTCCACAAAAACTATGTGTGTGTCAGCTGTGGCTCAGTGGGTAACACTCTTGCTTTTGAGTCAGAAGGTAGTGACTACAAAATCCAGGCTGATGCATCAGTGCAGTACTGAGGGAGTGCAGACACTGTCAGATGAGACATTAAACCAAAGCACCGTCTGCCAATCATCCCACGGCATTATTTTGAAGAAGAGCAGGGGAGTGTTCCTCAGTGTCTTGGTCAATATTTATCCCTCAATCAACACCACTAAAGTAGATTATCTGGTAATTATCTCGTTACTGTTTGTGGGACCTTGCTGTGCACAGATTGGCTGTCGTGTTTCCCACATTACAACAGTGAGTACACTTCAAAAGTACTTCATTGGCTGTAAAGTGCTTTCACATGTCCTGAGGCCGTGGAAGGCGCTATGGAAATGCAGTCTTTCTTTTCCTCTGAGAGAGATTGTTAATTAGTGCCAAATTAGACTCATCTCAGATAGCAGAGAGAGATGTCGTTTAGCCCATCATTGTGGGATGGATTCAGGTACAGGCACCTGAGATGTGACAATAGTATGCTAACATACTGCACCACCCAGTCCCCGTCGGGAAGATTTTAACTGGGAGCAAGTTTCAGGTGGGTGGGGGGATGGGGGAGTGGGGCGGGCATCAATCCCTCACTGTGATGAATTCGAAGCCCGGGCTATTTTAATTCTTGGGCCTCATTTACATCCTGCCAGCCAGCTCCCCACCCAAAACAGGCACCTTGTTGTGCGCTAATTGGTTGCCTACATGACAAAAGTATTTAATTGACTATAAAGCGCTTTGGAAGATGTTAAGGTCATGAAAGTTGCTATGTAAATGCAAGTCATTTTCTTTCCTTTTTATGCACCATGGTGCAGGGATAGACCAATGAGTAATGCAGCACCTGCGTGTATACTTGATGCACAAACCTCACAGTGTGAAGAGTAACTAGTGAGAACGTGCTCTTTATGACTGTAAAACACCTTTCCTTTTATCTACCACACAATTCCATATGATTTGCATAAGAGCTTATTTCACGTGTAAAAATTATAAAGTTCTTGTAAAAACCTAATGACTCTATTTAGAATTTTTGAAGTGAACAGGATTTCCTAGAAGCTGGAGGTATATTTCTTTTCCTTTTTTGCTGGTTACATATCCGTGCAAAGGGGATTACAAAGGAATCTCACCATTTCTATAAACGGAAAGCATTATAGTGCAGTTCATATGCAGAAGCGAGATGTAAGAGTCGATGGACTGAAGCAGACAGCCCAGAGAAGATCAAAAGCAGTTTCAGAAGGGATATGTTAATTCTTCCCTTGAGTTAATTTTGTAATAAGGCATTTCCAGTCTGGTAATCGCACAGGTTTTTTTTGCCAAACCACCAGGTTGAATGGAAACTTTCCCCGGGTTTTTGACTCGAGGTTTCATTTTGAGTGATGCATCTGTTAGTAAAAGCACCATAATGTGTTGAGTTTTGCAAATGCACATCAAGGTTCCATTTTAAGGTGCAAATTTTCCTCATATCTATATAAATCATAGTTCTAGATACATTTGTCAAGTAGGGAATCAGTGAAGAGTATTAACCCTGAAGGTGATATCAGTCCAGTCTTGTTATTTGGAACACATTTTAAAAATCAAACAGTTCATATAATTAACCTTAAATCTCTTTTTGTTGAGTTGTTTTAAAGTCATCAGTTGAATTGGTTGGTAGTTACATAGCTCAGTGATATGAAAGAGCTGAATTAGCACACATTCCTGTCTTTCGGATGAGACGTTAAACCGAGGCCCTGTCTGCCCTCTCAGGTGGACGTAAAAGATCCCATGGCACTATTTCGAAGAAGAGCAGGGGAGTTATGCTCGGTGTCCTGGCCAATATTTATCTCTCAATCAACATAACAAAAACAGATTATCTGGTCATTATCACATTGCTATATTTGAGAGATTGCTGTGCGCAAATTGGCTACCTCGTTTCCCACATTACAACAGTGACTACACTCCAAAAGTACTTAATTGGCTTGTAAAGTGCTTTGAGATGTCCGGTAGTCATAAAAGGCAATATATAAATGCAAGTTTTTCTTTTTAAAATGATAAGGACATTTCAACACTCTGGGTTAATTACTATACTCCTACTGGTAATCATTCAGCTCCCCCATGCCACCAAGTTCAGTAATTAGCTACTTCCCCTAAAGCTTTCACCGGCACTTAGTCTAAACAAATATATTTTAAAAAAGAAAGGAATGGGAAAACAGTTTAATGCAATTCTTTTCAAAAGTTTTATTTCAAAAGGAACACTACCAGTACGAAGAGGGTACAAATTGAGCCCTCCCCCCCCCCCCACCCAATCAATAAAGTGGAGCTGGCTGTAAAACACCATCATTAAAATGTGTCTTTAAAGTGTGAGCCTTCTTTAAAAGGGATCTGATGGTGAGGCTCCTTAGAAAGAAATAATTTGGATTTATATAGCACCTTTCATGACCTCAGGATGTCCCCAAGCGCTTTACAGCCAATGAAGTAGTTTTGAAGTGTAGTCACTGTTGTAATGTAGCAAATGTGACAGCCAATTTGGCACAGCAAGTTCCCACAAACAGCAATGAAATAAAGATGCTAGTTTAGGGATAAATGTTGGCCAGGTCAACATTTCCCTTCCAATTCTTTACATAGTGCCATTGGATCTTTTATAGCCACCTGAGAGGGCAAACAGGGATTCTGTTTAGCATCTAAGCTGGAAGGCTAGACTATTTGCTCAAGTCAAGAGGGTCGCTTGAACCCATGACTTACTGACCCAGAGGCAAGAGTGCTACCACTGAACCAAGGCTGACACTTAACATGTACATGTTTACCATTGGCATTCAGTAAAACAATTGGGTGTTTGGATTGGTCTAAAACATTAACAGTCATCAATCTCAATCATGTTCTTAATAATTTGAGGGCTGCTACTTCAGGTTAATTTTGATACTAGAGTACTGGATCGCATATAGGCTAATGGATGGCTAGCCTGTAGCTTTGAGGATGCAATTTATTCTGCAGCCTCTAAGGGGATCATATACTATGACAGCAAAGCTTCATTGTAGCATGCTCCTTCTGAGCATGGTTTGGTCTCCCTTCGTGGCTGAGAGGATCCCAATATTCTGAGGTCAGGTGCAGCTTGGCCATCCAGGGAGTGTCTCCAGATCTTCGGAAGACAAGCTCTGAGCGCCCTGAAGGGTGTCAAATGACTGGTGGAACCTGGCCAATGTGCCCAAACAGTGATAACCGCCTTTTGGCAATTATGACACATAGGGGAGGTTGGGCAGTCATCTTTCTGACCTGCGTATTGATGACAAGTGCATGCCACTGAATACTACAGCTGCAGTGAAGGCACCACTGGCCCACTGTATCAAGTTGTGCCCAGTCTGTTTGTGAGACAGTTCATGCTGCAGCAGAAACTGTGAGAAGCATATAAGAAACGTGCAGTGTAGTTTTCAGAATTTGGTTTTAGTTTTTTTTCTTTATGAATAAACATTGCAAAAACAAATAACTAAGGTGACATGGTCCCTTTGGAGTCTTTTAAATTAAATCTTCTTGGAGTGCTATCATTATCCCTTTACCCAGGTTTTTTCCTGTTGAGCAAACATTATGGAATTTCTAACAAATGAATAAACAAACCACTTATTGATACCCATTAATTGTCACGCAATGTGCAATATTACAGAAGCTGCCAATTTGGTTGTCTCTCATAAATTGAACATAGATTTGGACAAAGAATAGTACCATCAATTCAGACCCTGTTATTGATCTCTACCACTCCTTTCACCGTCCACACCATATCCATTAAGCCCTTTTCTCTCCTCAAACACAGCCAGTTATTTAACTATACTAATGACAATTACAAATACTGTTGAGGACCACAGCACCTCTGCGGACAGAGTTCACACTGGGGCAAATTGTAAATAGTAAGTGAAGGGATTGGACTTGATTGGCTGAATGATCTGTTCTCGTTCCGTACTTATAATTAATCTATACAATGGTCCCAAGCATTCACTTAAAACTCGTATGAATTATATTGCACTGCCTGGAACAGTATTCACAGAGGATATACAACACAGAAACAGACCATTTGGCCCAACCAGTCCATGCCAGCATTCAGTATTTAATTAAACTTTATTTCTACATACTCATTTAGATTGCCAAATGAGTTCTTCACATTGAGGGTTAAATCATCTTTTCAAGTTTTTTGCCATTATCAAATGTTGCAAAACTTTAGCTGGGACCAGGGAGGCAGTCTTTGATAAGAAGAGATTTATTGGAAGTGAAATTGGTAATGGGTGGTAGTGCATAATGGGCTATAGCGATTCAGCAGCCCGTTTTATAGCACACAAATTTTATTTTCCATTGGCTTCAACAGGCTGCCAATTCGCTATCACCATTTTGTGCTACCACACAAGACCAATTTCACCCCTATTTTCTTCTGTAATAAGGAGATTCAACTATGCAAAACTATTAAGGAGTGTTGCAGGTCCACATTATGGTTAACAGCTGAGGATTTTTTATACCCTGTGTTACTTTCCAAATTAACTTGCTTGTACCCTTTCCTTTTCTAAGGGTTTATTTTGTATACTGAACAATCGTAAAAGTGAGGCACTCACACACCATACTGTGACCAAAAGTGCAAAAGGACCCAATTAATCAGCTACAGCAAACCTTCCAGAGCACATTGTTCCAGGCATTTAGCCTCCCTGCTACGTACCTAACATTGTTTCTTAAAAGTATACATATTGTAAATCCCATTTGACTGATTAATCCTTTGCATGCTTAAAGTGTAAGCTGTGGCTCAGTTGGTAGCACTCTTGCTTCTGTGTTAGCAAGTCCTACTCTAGAGACTTGAGCATATAATCCAGGCTGACACTTCAATGCAGTTCTAAGGGAGTACTGCACTGTTGGAGGTGTCATCTTAAACTGAGGTCTCGTCTGCTCTCTCAGGTGAATGTAAAAGATACTATGGCACTATTTCGAAGAAGAGCAGGGGAGTTCTCCACAGTGTCCTGGCCAATATTTATCCCTCAACCACCACCTAAAAACAGATTATCTGGTCATTATCACATCTCTGTTTGTGGGACCTTGCTGCCATGTTTCCTACTTTACATCAGTGACTACACTTCAAAAGTACTTAATTGGCTGTAAAGCTCTTTGGGGCGTGTTGGGCTTGTGAAAGGTGTTCTATAACTACAAGTCTGTCTTTTTTACTTGATGATATAGTAGGAGCAGAAATCCACACAAGCAAACGACAAGCTCTCAATGTGCAGTAAGAAACAAAAGGCATTGCACCCAGAAACGTGTATTGTGATTCTATTCACTTATATAATGGTCTGTATTTTGGAAACTTAACTGCAAATTTATTTGTTCATTTAAAAATAACACATTTTGTTCATGGGTGTTGGAGTGTTCACTTACAAGCCAAAATATAACAAAATAAAGAATGTTGAATTTTATGCTGCAGTCACAATACAATTGACACTAATTAAGATGCAAAAACAAATTTGCAGGCCTGTTTCTAAAACTGTCCAATTTTTGGGGTGGGTGTGGGTGATGTTATTGTTTGTTTTCTTTCTCACCTTACACAGTGTGGGGATGCACTCTCTTCTCCTGAGCTGACAAAGAGCAAACCTGATAGAATAGCTTTTGATGTGTCCCCCTTCTATTGTTCTCTGCTTCTGCGAAGAAGAGGCACTTCCTATGGGAAACATGCAGATTATAGCATGTCGAGTCTGAAAAGGAGAGTGGATGCATTACAAATGGAGAAGAGAGAAAGTTGAAATATGTCTATTTTTCACCTTGCTATGCAGCACATTGTATAACATGCAAACATGCTCAAAGGGTTAAACGCTGAAAATCGGGCAGCTATGGAGTGGTTAGAGTTTAGATTTTTTTTTGATAAGAGTATTGAGAGCTCCAAAACTGAAATAGAGAGTGGGCCCATTCTTGGTCTTTCTCTGTTTTCGAAATTATGGGTTCCACAGTGTGGGTAGCTTGAAAGTGAGATGACTCATTCGGCCTCACCACTAATTGCTGCTAAGGTTATCCCACAGATCGAGTGATGCTAAACCACACCAGAGATCACTGTTGATGGGGCAATACAAAGCGGAGCTGTTGGCAAAAATATGTACAGTATATGGTTAGTGACAGTGAGAGCCCAGTCATTTCTAAACAGTGGTGGGCTGGCTCCCAATTTGTCTCCAGGTGATAGTTGTGATGTGAATACTTCTAAAAGGTATAGCAAAATTATTTGTTTCAATAGCCTCTGGTTGATTCAGTATTAGTCAGTTCAATGGAAGGTCTATATCATGTCAAAAATATCAAAATACTGTATTAACAGCATCAATATGTATCAGTCTTTTCAGTAATGTAACACTTTCTGTTTACCTCAGCAGTTTCATTGGAGGCACAAAAGTCCTTGTAGATGTGTGGGAATTAATAGTTAGTAAAATATGCAGAGGAAAAAGATAGAAAATCGCAAGATGATAACTCAATTAAGGGGCTCGGATTGCAGTATTAAAGAGTGTAAATGAAGGGGTACGGTTTGTGAATGTTAAGAAACTTTGGTAATATTCATGGCACTAACCCCAAGAGGTTACTACTTCCCTTAACACTCACAGTTGTGTTCTAGGGAGTGACAATTACCTTCAAAATATGTCACTGTCTAGGCTCCCTCATGGAGAATGGCCACTTGTGTAAGATATCAGTGGGTTGGCAGCGTCTGAGGAATAGCGCTCAGCAAGAGTTGGCACTGTCAAGAGAGGAGAGGAGAGAAAATTGGAAACTAAACAAAAGGTCTAAGTAGGGAAAGGATTACATTTTGGAAGTGTCCACTGGTAACTGCATCTGTCTAGAGTCTATAATCATTTTGTGTTGTGGCATCATCTAGCATCTAGTAAAATAATTACACAGATGTTTTTGAGCTCTGTTTATTCCCACTGTGCTGAAATTAAAACTCATTGCACAGGCTCCTGTTCAAAATTCTTTCTTTCCCCAAGACCTCACAACTGTGGAACTTCAGTTTTTCTTTCCTGCTGCTACCTTCCGGTTTTCAAAACCCAAGCTTGGCATCACCTGTTCACTACTTCCTGATTTACATAGACTTCTCTTGTATAGTTTCCAACCTTGGTGGAGTTTTGCATTAAGAGCCTTGGCTTCTCATCTTGGTTTCTCAAGATCAAAAATATGTAATATGATGATTTTATCCATGCCCTCACAGTGAAACCTGCACCACAAATATTATCAAAACATGCAATAGTGGAAATGACCTTAGCTCTTCCAGGGTTGAGCAATTATGGACCTCCAGTAAAATGCTTACAGCTCCCTTTTAACAAACTGTTTAACATAATGTAATTTGATATTTCGGAGCACTCAAGGGTGTGTGAAGTAAACCAAATGTGTTAGATTAAAGACTATCAAAGATTTTTTATATATATATAAAACCTTATTAAAGCCTTTTGGGGTTACAAAGAAAATTATAGTGGAGACCTTGGGTTGGCTCCAGGGATGTAAATTATGTCCTCTCCGCCATCCAAAATCACAGGTGTTGACTGATAGTTAGTGCGGGTGTAAAGAAACAAGCTAGTTGATAAAGAGAATAACCACTGCTGGAAGCAATCCAGCAATGTGAAAGATTTTATCGTCTCTTCAATTCAACCTCTAAGTGGAGTGGCTGTGTCTCTCCCTTAAAACAGGCTAATTCTTGGGAAAACATCAATATGAAAGTGAGAACTTTAAAATTGATTCTGTTGAACAGTTTATGATAATAAAATGATTTTGTAACAAGGGAAAGGAGTAGAATTCAGGAGCAAGACAGTGATGATAGCTTGCTTGATCTAAGACAATAGAGGTTGTGTCAAGACCTAAAGTTCGATGTTTAGTCAAGAAGCAGATGGCTCCTCACTTGCCAATTTAAAATTCCTTAAAAGCCACTTCTTGTCCACTGATTATTTTGTTTTCTTTAAGTCACATTTCCTCTTTTGTCCATAAAAGAATCCACAATTCTCAGTTATTCTGTTCCCTCTATAGGACTTCTTTCTTTTTTGCCTCTTGTTTCTCCTCCTTTCTGCACAAATGTTGGTTTCGGTTTCTTCCTTTGAACAGTTTTGATTATCCAGTGCATACATTAAAAGGGATCTCTTTTTATGTTTGGGGGGGAAGGAAAGGAGCCTTGTTTCATTCCATCATGATGCAGACAAATCAATGCAATGATTTGATTAACGATTTGATGAATAATTTTGACACAACCTGCATGGTTGCATCGTGTGTTTGAAAGCAAGCCCCTTGCCGGTGCTGGTCCAGCTCCAGCTCCCCCACGCCCCCTCAGCCCCGAATGCCTTGCCGGTCCTGCTCCACCCCCCCCAGTCCCAAGTGCCTTGCCAATCCACTCCCCCTCCTCTAGCCCTGGCCAAAGGGCTTGCTGGTCTGCTCCCCCATCCGACCCTGGCCCCGAGTGCCTTCCTGGTCCATTCCCCCTTCCCTAGCCCAGGCCGAATGGCCTCCCGATCCACTCCCCCACCCCTATCCCAGGCCGAATGGCCTTCTTCCTCCCGGTCCTTGCACCTAACTACACCTAATTACAACCCCCACCCCCTCTCCTACCTCTCTCTCCCCCGCACCTCTCCCTCCCCATCTCTCTTACCTTTTCTGTTGCTGCTGTCCGGGCTGCACTTACCTGCACCGATTTCCTTACCTTACCTGCGCTGATTTCTTTAACTTTCCAGAAGGTTTTTCTGCAGAGGCCACAAACGCTGGCCTAAGCAGAACTGGAGTAACTCTCAGCTGGCCAAACTTGTCTAAATGGCCAGATTTGGTGTGGGTGGCAGGTTACGCCCCCATTGGCTGAAAAAAAAATTACCTAAAAAAATCATAACTATGAGTTACACTGGTGCAAATTGATTGGGGAAACTTTTTTTTTACTTAAGCCAAAAAAAGCAGCCTGCTTCAAAAAAATGGCGCAAATCACTGGGGAAAATTGAGCCCAAAATTTCAGACAACACCAGTATAGTGCACCATACAAACCAGGTCCCCTTGAGAGCAAATCATTTTTCTTTCTGCCCCCCAGCCTGCAAATTACCAAATAAATAATATACAATTAGTAATTAGAGTTAAGTCATTTCTAAGCTGCTTTCTGTTTAGAAAAGCAATGTCTGAAGCCCAGTATAGTCTATTTTGTGAATCTGAAGTAAAGATAATTTATTATCTGATATTTAAGCATCAATTCTATGGTTAGTGCCAGGAAACATTTGGATTTCTAGGAGGGAGGCAAAATGGAAAATTTCTAAGATTTCTACACTGAAATGTCAACATGATGTTGACTTTAAATTGTGTTGGCATAAGTATGGCACGGAGTATACTCATACACTCATGGAAAGTTACCCATAGTGCTGGGAAACCGTACAAAGGAGGTGATGGCAAACATATATTTTGTTCAGATATACTTCAGACGTTCCATTTTGAAAGGTATAAAATAAATCAAAGAACAAGACCACAGTGCTACATTCTCAAATAGCTTTTTTATTTAAATTTTGCCTGGGATGGAGATTATTGGTTCAGGGTTTTTCTGCTATCCAATTGTTAGTGCTGGTGAATGGAACACGTTTGTCATATTGATTACCGAGAATCAGCAGCAAACACATCCAGGTCAGGCTAAGCACAGTCACATGCAAAATAATGCTCCCTCTACCCTGTTCCATCATTATTCCTTTGGCCCCAACTTCAGAAGAACACCATCTGCTACACCATTTTCTGTTTCCTATACCAGCTAATCTGAGTGAAACTTGCCAACTTAGTACTAATTGTGTCTGAATTGTGGGCCATTTTGTGTTGTGGGCCCTTGTGTGCTAGGAACTGTGTGGAGACTGCCTTAAACTGGTTTCAAAAAGGCTTGAATAAAGAAACCTTTATTCCCATCCAAAGTTGAATTCACAAGACAATTACGAACAAGGAAGGTCATTTGGTCCATCTTAATTCATCCATTCAGAAAAACCCTACAATTCCCTTATTTCAGCATCCAATTATTTTAAATTGATTGCAGGGTTTTTCGCCTCCATTACATTATCTGGAACTCCATTCCAGAACTCCTTTCTAGGTGTTGATCGTTCTCTGTTATGAAGTAATATCAATCTTAAATTTGCTTTTGGCTAGATTGAATATGTGTCCACTTTGCCTACTTTCACAATTTAATTCAAAATAATATTCTGGATTTACCATTTCCATTCCCTTAACTATCTTGTGCATCTCTACACGATCATCTCCCTGATGCCTCATTTTTAGGCTGAAAAATTCTAAGTCTATCCTCAGAACTCAGCCCTCTGAGATTAGCCTTGTGGCTCTTCTCTGCAACGCCGTGAGCACTTGACTATTTACTTTGTTTCTCAGCGTCCAGAACTGAAAACAATATTTTTGGTGTGGTCTAACCATAGCACCACGTTCACCCACCATCAAGTGTCAGGTCTACTGAGACTCATAGGTCTCTTTCAGCTTCATCCTTAGCTATTTCAGCATCTTTCATGGACTGTGTGTGTCAACCATTTTTACTTCCTATGTGCAATACTTTACACTCATCAGCAGTAAATTCCATCTGCCATTGTTCTGCCTACTTACATATTTTCTCCAGTTGATTCAGTAATTTTCTCCTTCATCTCTATTGCACCTCTAAGTTTGGTATCTAAAAAATTGATTAATCTTCATTGTCTTTATTAATCCAAGTCATTAATATAAATGTTATTAATATATTCCAGTGGAATGAAATTTGGGCAGGTTCTACAATGGGCGGGCGATCGCTCTCTCAGATTACCATCCAAATTGAAATTTCCCTCACACCTCTTCCGTTATAAATATATAGTATTTCCAATCCAAAGATCATTAAATATTAAAACTTTGATAAGCAGAAAGCTTTATTATTTGTTATTAGGTGCTCATATTTTAAACATATCTATTTTGATGTAACTGAGTTGAATGATAGGTTGCAGTGTATATATTATGAACTGCCCCAAATATCTGAATATTATTAAAATATTTTTCAAGCCTACTATTTCTCATGAAATATAACTCTATAATTCTCATAACGTTTCTGTCTGTCCTGATCAGTTATATTTTGCAGAATTCCAAACTATTGTACACTAACATATTGTGGACGGTATTTAGTAATATCTTCTGTGTAAGGTACATTTCCATACCTGTCATTATATTCTCTAAATAGGCACAGGTGAAAACTAATGATCCAGCTTTTATAGTAAATGAACTAGCATTAAAATGAAGCTTTTACTGTTTTCAAAATCCTAGGTCTTTTGTTTCTGCAACATTGTATATCTTTATTTCCATGGGATATAGAATTCTAACATTGCAAAATAGAATTTGAAATAAAGCACAATCAAAGAATGTTCCGTCTCCTTGAAATCAGAACTGGATTTTGTTCTGAATTGCTATTAGACTCATCAACAGTTAAAATACTGCAAAGATACTATTCATTCACTGGAATTTCATGAATATCATTATTCCAGGGTATCACACAGTGTAAGGGGTTTTCAGGGAGTGTTGTTGTGCCTTGGGTGTCTCTCTCTGGGCTTCTGCCCTCACAGCTTATGCCTGGCCTGTGAGGTACCCTGAGTGCTGCAAGAGCACCCCTGGAGAGACTGTGTCCACAGCTTATGAAGGAGGTTTTGAGACTCGTGCGTCCCCACAACTTATGTCCAGCCTGTGAGGCACCTGTGAGTGTCAAACACTCCTAACCCCTTCTTCCCTAGCCTGTGACATACAGTTCAGCGTTTTCGAGGCGCTCCTAGCTTCCCTTACAATGTTCTGACATAAGACTCACGATCAGGAGATGTAATACAATAGAACTTAGACAAGGTGATTCCAAGAGGAACTTAGGCTTCTAATTTATTTGACAAGGTGTATCTCAACAAACAGCAATACACCAACAAAACAATCCCCCTAAATCCCACTAAACGGACACAACGAAAATCTTTACACAAGTTTAGCAGTACAATGCCCAACCTCCCACCTTTCCTGGCCTAACTGAGTTGGGAGTTCCGGGGACCAGAGGTTATACTCATTTCTGTGCCTTCTGCAGTCTAGTGGTTTGTTTCTTCTATCTTCGGTGTCTTCAGACACTGGTTTTCCTTCAGTGTCGAGAGTCTTGCTGGTTGTTGGATGACGAGGGCAGGGAACCACCCACACTACGTCAGAAACCCCTTTTTATAGCCAGATTAT
The DNA here is from genome assembly GCF_044704955.1 of Pristiophorus japonicus. Taxonomy (NCBI): domain Eukaryota; kingdom Metazoa; phylum Chordata; class Chondrichthyes; family Pristiophoridae; genus Pristiophorus; species Pristiophorus japonicus. Next base: position 54,831,795 of record NC_091980.1, read on the forward strand.
CAGTCCGCCTCTCCTGCTGAAATTGATTCTTCCCATTGGTGGGCTTTGTGATTTTGAAAAATGCAGCAGTTTTAGATTATTGCGGGGTTTTTTCCACTGATGTTAACCTACTCAAGGTTTGAATGGGTGTTGATTGCGTTGGCCTCCTGTAGCCATTGTGTAGGCCCTTGGGTTGTTTTGGGTTCCCTGGTTTCTAAAGGTCTGCATAATTTTCCTTCAATTCAGTTTTTCTAACCTACTCAAGGTTTGAGTAGGTGTTAATTGGGTTGGCATCCTGTAGCCATTGTGTAGGTCCTTGGTTTGTTTGGAGTTCCTTAGTTTTCTGAAGATCTGCATAATTTCCTTCCATAGTGTAAACATGGGGAAGACAATAGTCCGATAATGGCTGTGAGTCAGTCCCACAGTTTGAGCAAGTGCTCTCCCATTGGCTTGAAAGCCCCATGCTTCGGGCTGACTCTGTCTCACCATTGGCCCTCCGGTGTCCTCCCCCGTCCAATCACTGCTCTGCCAAGGTCAAACTGTATCGGTTTCAATTCACAACACAGACTGATCCCACAGCCCTTTTCCTTCTGGGTAAAATGAGGGGGTTTTCGTCCTCCCCTACACACAGTGGGCAGTTGTCGGTTTGCTCCCTCACCACCTTTTCGGTCAAACAGGAAACTAAGTTTCACTCTTGTGACCACATTAGGGCAACCTACTCTTTTATCACCGGACATTGAATTGATAATGAACACACAGTACTGTCCATCCTTGACAATACCCTTTGTTGCAAGCATTTGATCTAGTTACTGAACTCACCCAGCTTTGTAGTTCAAAATTAAATCTGTCAGTATTAAAGAAACTCAGTCACATAATGATGTACCGAGTCTGCAAATGCTAAATAATAACTTAATTAAAATTACCATAACTTCAGTTATTTGATGTCCAAATCTTCCTAAACAATCTGGGCAGGATTATCTACTTTTGTGAAATCCTGTTGCATCTTCGATGAAATGTGAATTGCACCTGCAACAATGATGTGTCCTGACCCCGCTCAATTTTCCAGGATCATGGATTATTTGCATTTTTTTAGGTGAGCTCCCTGACATCTGCTAGAGAGTCTGTTTGGATGGGAGAGCAGAGATTGGCTGCAGTCGACCTCAGAGACCTCCTGAAATATAGGTGGCTGGCGACTTCTGTGCTGGCCAAAGAAGTGGGAACATTTTCTTTAGATTGTGGGAAAAAAGTACCTGAGCCTATTAAATTGATCAGCCTGCAATGGATTGAGCCCAGCAAAGAATGAGAAATATGTTGTATGACATTTCCCCATCATTTGCATGTAATTTTAATATGCCCACCCATATTTGGGATGACATATTATAAACCTAAAGTCACTTCCATTGAAAAATGCCAGAAATAACGGGCCAGAGGAAAGCTGGTGGAACAGTTCCCAATGAAGTTGCCTGCTCTTCTTAAATTGTGCAGTGTTTTTTTTAATTTCCGCCTGAAGAGACTGATTGGTAGGGTCTTGGTTTAATGTCTGATCCAAAATAAAGAACCTCCTACAATGCAGCATTCCCTCAGTATTGTGTTGAAGTGTTCATTGAGATTAATATGTTCAAGTTGCACCCATAACCTTCTGCCTCAGAGGCAAGAAAGAAAAAGGAAGAAAGAACTTGCATTTATATAGCACCTTTCATGACCTCAGGACATTCCAAAGAGCTTTACAGCCAATGAAGTATTTTTGATTTTGAAGTGTGGTCACTGTTGTAATGTAGGAAACGTAACAGCCAATTCGTGCACACCAAGGTCCCATAAACGGCAATGAAATAAATGGCCCAATCATCTGTTTTTAGGTGTTGGGTGAGGGTTAAATGTTGCCCAGTACAATTCCCCTGTTCCTCATTGAATAGTACCGTGGCATCTTTTACATCCACTTGAGAAGACAGACGGTTTAATGTCTCATCCAAAAGATGTCAACTCTGACAGTCCCTCTCAACTGCACTAAAATGCCAGCCTAGATTATGTGCTCAAGTCTGCTGCCACTAAGCCAAACTGATATTTTTAGAAGAAACATTTTAAAATGGTACTCCTTACTATTAGGCACTGACATTGAACAGGAGAAAGTTGTGGGCACGACAAGTGGCCTTGGGATCCACAGGCAAAGGTAGTCAAAAATTGATGTTTCCATCACTATCCAGAGACCCTCCCCCCTCTCCCTCACATGCATGGACAAGGTTTGGCTGCAATGCCCTAGAATCAAGCAATTTGCCGACATTCACTAAGTGTCAGCTGTGGCTTAGTGGGTAGAACACTCACCTTAGTGGGTTCAAATCTCACTCCAGTGTAGTGCTGAGGAAATGCTGTGTTGTTGGAGGTGCCGTCTTTTGGATGCGATGTTAAACCGAGGCCCCGTCTGCTCTCTCAATTGGATGGAAAAAATCCCACGGCACTTTCGAAGAAGAGCACGGGAGTTATTCCCGGTATCCTGGACAATATTTATTCTTCAATCAACATAATAAAAAAAACAGATTATCTGTTCATTATTACATTGCTGTTTCTGGGAGCTTGCTATGTGCAAATTGGCTGCCGCGTTTCCCACATTACAACAGTGATTACACTTCAATAAGTACTTTATTGGCTGTAAAGTGCTTTGTGACATTCAGTGGTCGTGAAAAGCGCTTTAAAAATGCAAGTCTTTCTTGTAGGGCCACACGTGAAAAATGGACACTTGAATTTAAAAATTTGCATTGGAAAGAAAGCTGAAGGATAAGGTTTTTGCATCGTGGAATATCCCTTTACTAATTTTATCCAATTCTTTCTCAGAAGGCAGACAGGAGATTAGAAAGTTGTTATGGCACCCTTATTAACATATTGTAGTCTTTAGCTGCTGCTCCACAACAAAGTTCTAAGCTTTGGATTGCTGGCTATTTCCACTGAATTCTGAGTTGAGCCGCACTGTTTTGGGAGGATACCGGGGCAGCACGGCCCATATAGGAAATTCAAAGCTGAGAGTTCATGGGGTGGCAACATTGCCCCATGCCCCGATTGAGCTGGTTTTTATCGCCCAGCCCGGAGGTCCCCGACACGGAATTGGGCTTTACGCCCCATAAGTAAGCGGAGCGATGTCACCTTCAATTAAAGGGGAGGGCCACTGTGCACTCTGCATGGCCCTTTGGTGGCCGCCACTGGGCCTCCAGAGATGCCTGAGACTGGGCCAGTGACCCGACACCCAAAACGGAGTGCCGGGCTGCAAGCGAAGCTAACATTTACATCCGCCCGCGCCAACCTCGTGGCCCACAGGGCAATATCGCCTGCAGGGCGTTAAGGGGTCACCGTGGGGCGGTGAGGGGGCGGTGTGGGGTGGTGAGGGTTTGGCACGGGGCGATGAGGGGGTCGGCATGCACGGTGATGATGTCATCGACGGTTGCACACCAGCCCGGGGCACTAACCACGGGGCATGATGCCTCCAGGACAGCGCCTCCCAAACCTCCGGGCAATTTCTCGGAAGGCAGTAGCGCCCTCCTCCCCCAGGTGAAAATGTCCTTGTGTCCCGTTGGTAATCCCCGACTGCACCAACGGGGCTATAAAAAGGGGCAATTTCACTATGCCAGCCATATTCAGCATATCACCATTCTGCAGCATCACATAACCCAAACTGCAAGTTGGAACAGACTGCCACCTAGTGAATGATGGCTCAGTTGAAGCATCTGAAAGGAAATTGGATTGATTCCCGATTCAATATGGAGCTATGGATATAGATGGGAAAAAGATGAAAACTGATCAGACTGGTTTCTGCCCAAAGTCAGTGATAGAATGAGCTAAATGGGCTGAATTTATTTCTACTTCTTTATCTTCATATAAATGCTTATTTAAAAAATGAACATAGGAAGAAAATGTAAAATTAGGTTGTTTATTTTGGCCAATGTAGTAATGTACAGATGGTAAAGATTGTGAAATGATTGTACAACAAGTGGAAGCTTAATTTGAAAGGGATGTTAGAAATCTGTAACTTTATTCACTTGTAAAATCACTTCCCTAACAAATGGACATGTGCAGATACATGAAATAAAATTTATTTTGGATCACATTAAAGTGTTGGCTCAGCCACTGAGGTTCTGACAAAAGCCTCCAAGAAGCTTTTGCTGATGTTTTTGTGCTGTTTTTCAGCTGGAGGAAGGTCATTTCCGTTATTCACAATGTAGCTTTCACTCATCTGAGCCAGGTCATCTGGCAGAGGGAACGAAAACTGACAACTTCAGAGGGTGGAAGGGGTTTGTTCTGGTGAGTTGGTAAAGGTGCGTCTGTGGAATTTGCTGTATGCTAGACTGTTCTATTCTCCTCACTATGGTGCAGGGGAGGAGAAAGCTAATACTGGAAGTCATAGCATTTTCCAAAATGGGAAGAAATTTATTACACCTTTCTTTAAATATATATTAGTCCCATGTGCTGAATTTTGACATTTGAATAGGCTACTGGCACAGGAAAAGTTTGCTCAGAGAGTACACCTGACTGGGGAGCACAAAATGCAGTGAAGCAGCAGCATTTAAAGAGCTGCAAGTCACTATAAAAGGGGAAGGTGTGGTGGCACATAAAATTGAACTAATTGTTCATAGTGACACAGCAGAGATGTTTAGGTAACAATTGTTCCTTTGATACTGAATAATTGAAGGTCCTACTGCAGAAGATGCAGCATAGGAAGGTGGCCTTATTAGGGGCTGCAATGCACCATCCACTAACAGCAAAGTATTGGTGGATGATCACTGACCAAGTCAGTGCAATCATTCAACTCCCTCAAACCTGGCTGTGTGAAGAAGAGGTTTAGTAGTGTCAGGAGCAAGGTGAAGGTAGGCTTTCTCCTCCTCTCTAGGTGTTACTCTGCTGAACCTCTCTACCACCTGTCTTGGCTCCTCCACTATCTTCATTTTGTTAGACTGCATGTCCAATATTCAGTCTTGAATGAGCCAGCCACAATTTCCTGCGGCTAAATGTGGGTTAGACAAAGGCCATCGTCTTGGACCCATATCATAAGCTCTATATCCTTGCCACAAATTCCATCACCCTCCCTGGCATTGTCTCAGGCTAAATCAGACTGATTACAGCCTTGGTATTGTATTCAACACTGAGTTCAGCTTCTGAACCCTTATCATTCCGATCACATAGGTTACCTACTTCCAATTCCATAACGTCAACCAACTCCATTCTAATCCTCAGCCCTCCTGCTGCCGAAGCCTTCATCCAAGCCTTTGTTAACTGACTAAACTGTTCACATGGTCTCCTGGCTGGCTTCCCACCCTCCACCCTCTGTAATCTGCTGCCTTTATCCTATCCCACACCAAGTCTCACTCGTTGGAGCCCGGTCTCCTCGAGCCTCAAATTTAAAATGCTCAACCTTGTGAGGCTTGAAGAGGACATAGACAGGCTGGTGGAATGAGCGGATGCGTGGCAGATTAAATTCAATGTAGAAAAATGCAAAGTGATACATTTTGGTCGGAAGAACAAGGAGAGGCAATATAAACTAAAGGGGATAATTCTAAAGGGGGTGCATGAACAGAGAGACCTGGGGGTAAATGTGCAGAAATCATTGAAGGTGGCAGGACAGGTTGAAAAAGTGGTTACAAAAGCACACGGGGTCCTGGGCTTCATAAATAAGGGCATAGAGTCCAAAAGCAAGGAAGTTATGATGAACCTGTATAAAACACTGGTCCGACCTCAACTGGAGTATTGTGTCCAATTCTGGGCACCGAACTTTAGGAAGGATGTGAAGGCCTTAGAGAGGATGCAGAAAAGATTTACAAGAATGGTTCCAGGGATGAGAGACTTCAGTTACATGGATAGACTGGAGAAGCTGAGGTTGTTCTCCTTAGAGCAGAGAAGATTGAGAGGAGATTTGATAGAGGTGTTCAAAATCATGAGGGGTATAGACAAAGTAGATATAGAGAAATTGTTCCCATTGACAGAAGGGTCGAGAACCAGAGGATACAAATTTAAGGTGATTGGCAGAAAAACCAAAGGCGACATGAGGAAAAACTTTTTTAAGCAGCGAGTGGTTAGGATCTGGACTGCATTGTCTGAAAGGTTGGTAGAGGCAGACTCAGTCGTGGCTTTCAAAAGGGAATTGGATAAATATATGAAAGGGGAACATTTGCAGGGCTACGGGGAAAGTGCGGGGGAGTGGGACAAGCTTGAAGAGAGCCAGCACAGGCTTGACGGGCTGAATGGCCTCCTTCTGTGCTGTAACCATTCTATGATTTCTGTGATTGTGTCCTCATCCCTTCCTATCTCTGTAACCTCCTCTAGTCCTACAACCACATCCCCAAACTCTTTATTCCTCTGACTGTGTTTTCTTTTTCACCCTCCTCCCTTTACGCCATTATTGGCAGCAGTGCCTTCAGCTGGCTCTGCTCTATGCTCCAGAATTGCCTCCCTACCCCTCCACCTCCCTCTCCTCCTTCGGCCAAGCTTTTGGTCACCCTTCCTAATAGCACTTTGGCTCAAAGTTCAACTGTTCCTTATGCCTCTGGAACACCTTGGGATGTTTTTTCTATGATTATAGGCTCTGTATAAATACAAGTTGTTGTGGTGGTTGTTGTTAAAGGATAGGAAGCCATGGGTGCAGCAGTTAGTCCTGTTCTCCCAAGAGGCATTCACTCAGTGTTTCTTATCTTTCCAATACTGCAGGCACTGTGGAATATCACACATGGGTTCTCACGCACTCAATCATATGTGACTATGTGCAAAGAATCCTTCACATCAACACAAGATTTGCTGGAAATTTTCACAATGCACAAGATTGAGTTATTTGGCTGACAATTGAGGAATCTCTCCCAGTTGATATTAGACAGCTGAAGTTATAGATCTGCTGGTATTACCCTGTTAAAATGGAGGAATGGGTTTTAAGGTTCTGCATGCAAGTAATTGCTGTTAGAAGGCAAGGAGATCCCAAGTTGGTGCCTCCCTTACCCAGATTGCACTCGCACTGTGAAAGCTTACTTGTACAGATATTCATTTTAGAAGATGAACAAGGAAGAAAAGGAAAAACGGCTGGTGTGTTACTTTGCCTGCCAGCATCAGGTCATTAAACATCCCAGGCCAAGAAGCAGAGTTGTGGGTTATCGACAGTGATTATGGGGCAGCACCAGTACTTTGGAAACAGGCTGATGTAATGCCCAAATTCAAAAGGGATAACTAAACAGACACAAACAACTGCAAAACTATGAATACAGATTTATTAATCTTTCTTCAGTTCCACATTAAACAATGGAATTAATAATCAGGAATAAACATGAGAATTATCTGTACATAAACCATTTGGTAAAAAGCAGTCAACACTATTTTACAAGGGGCAGGTCCTGACAGACCAACCTCTGATTTTTTTTTGGAGAAAGTCACAACCCAATTGGACTGTGGTAAACTCGCCAACCTCCATAAGGCATTTGATAAAGTCTCACACTGAAGGCTACTATCTCAAAGTTGTGGGGATGCAGAGTAAAACTTGGGAATGGATAAGAAATTGGCTACAGCATAGAAACAATGGATACTGGTTAGAAGGGTCATGTCAGCTGGGGGCAAGTACTGAGGTGAGTGTCCCAGGGCTCGTTGTTGGGACCACTACAATGACTTGGATTCAGAAACTAAATGCAAATTGCAGACACTATCAAACTAAGAGGAACAGTGACATTGACGGAGCCAGCCTCAAAATTACAGAATGAATTAAACTGTAGGAGTGGGCAAAAGAGTAGAAGATGAAATTTAATGAAGCCAAATGTAAAGTAAGGCACATAGGCAGGAAAAATGAGTCTCAGGGGTCTGAGGTATGAGGAAAGACTGGAGAGACCTGGGGGCTAAAATTCACCCCTGGCAGAAATGGGGCACATCTACCTGTGTTTCAGCTGTTTTCACCGCTGCAATGGATGTGGTGGCCTCTTGCGCGAAATTCAGCTCTTTGTCTTTTTTTCCAGCGGGTGGAGATCGGTCATAATGGGGGCGGAAGTGGGGGCAGAAGCAGAGTGTCCGTCAACCTGGGAGCGGAAGTGAGGGCGGGCGCAGTGTCCGCCGCTGTCAGTCATCAGCGTAGCGCTGATGATGTCATCACGCTGGCACGTCACCACGTCTCTCCCCCTTCACTTAAAGGGGAGAGCCGCTGCGAGTTCCGCGATTAGTTTAGTTCGGTCCACTGGGCCACCAGGGAGGGTTTCGGCCAGGCCAGCGGCCTGACACCCAAGAGGGGGTGGTGTTGGCAGCCCGGCTGAGCCTGGGAGCATAATTGTCGGGCCAACCTGGCAATCGGCCGACCAAAAAAAATAATATGGCGGTCGTGGCAGTGAGCTCTCCCTTTTAGTGGCAACCGCATCTCCATTTTGCACACACTGGAAACGCAGTGCACCGACAGAAAAAGCTGCTGGGGGCACCGAGCAATGGGCTGAAGATTTTGGAAGATAAATTTTGTTTGCGGGGTGGGAGATTGGTGGTGCGCGCCTTGATTACGCACTTAGGCGGGTTCGGCAGGAGCAGGGTGGAAGTGGGGACCGCCAGAAAAAACACAGAGGAGAATTTCGCGAGCGGCGGCCATTCGACAAAGATCGCCGGCCATTTGACACCGCCGCATGGCCGCCGCTTTCCGATGGTAACAGGCCTTATCGCGAGGATGAATTTCGGCCCCCAGGGCTTTTCAGCTTCTTCAGGAGGTATGTGGGATGTGATCCTACAGAGGTGTGTAGGACAGTAAACGGTATGGAAAAAGTTCATCTGGCATACTACTTTAAATTAAGCTGTGAAAGTAGGACAAGGGATCATAGGTTCAAACTAGTAAACGATAATTTTGTGACTGTTATCAGATGTTCTTCAAGAAGGGAAGTGATCAGTAATGGATTTCCAGATGTGGAGGCCAAAATGTTTAAATTATTTAAGTAAGAATTAAATGTAGCAATGGAGGACTGCGAAGTCTTACTGGATGGATGAATTAAGATAGGCTGAATGGCCTTGCTCAACCATTATTTTCTTGCCAATTCAGCCAGAGTTGGTGCTCCTAATGGCTATCCAGTGATCCTTGCTGGAAAGTACATGTTTGGGCATAAGCTGAGGACATTGGGAGAACTATCCATCTTAGGATAGATAGCCTGCTGACAATCACTATGCATTCAAGAACAACAAGTTGAGTGATTTACTGCTAGGTTGCTGACACCAGTGGAATTATGCACTCGCATTAATTGGCAGAAGTAGAGGGGAGAAACCTGGGGGAAAACAGCATTCAACGAAATCCATTGTTCAAACGCTTTGCTGTCCTTTCCAATAATTTGTTGCAGCAAGTGTCTTGCTATCACTCAGAACTGCTCAGAAGGTGACATTTTTACTGCCTCTGGGAATTTTTTATGCAAATTGCAATGAATTAAATGACACTGCATGTGGTAAATGTTGAAATTCATGGGGCATATCTTGGGCTGTCACATCACGACAAAATCTCTTGACCAATTTATAAATTATAATTAACAGTATTCAAAAAAAACACACAACAGATTGCTGCACTTTAGGTGATGGTTTCCACATTGTTCTGTTACTGACTGCAAGCTTTTAATTCAGATTTTAGTTGTAGTATTTAGGATCAATTTTCTCAATGTGCACTCTTAGCGCAAAGCCTCGCCTGCCAGAAGTGCATCTCAGACAATTGCGTGCTCACTCCCCACGGTTGTTACGTCCACATAAGGGATGGAATATCACAGGAAATGCACCCAGAATTTCCTAAAATGAGCTCCCGGCCAGCTTTGCTCTGCTCCAGGAGTGCGCATTCAGAAAACCCTCGTGTTTTGTGTCATTAAGTACTCAAAGCAACATTATTAAATAGACATTTCAGCTTTTCAATCCTGGAGTATTTAGATGCAATTAATTTAATGACATTTAAAAATGGCTAAAATTCAGAATTGAGGGCCGAAGAATTAGACCCTGTTGTGCCCATGTTACAGGTGTAAACAGGTGGAACAAGGGCTAATTTGGGGGACCAATGTCCCGCGGCAAAATGATGCCTGAAAGACGGTTGACCTAATATTGGGTTGGGCCATTTTTCAACTATCCCTGACTGCCACCTAAAACAGGCTCCTAACATATGTAACTGAGGGGTGTCATGTATTTTTTAGCCCCCCCCTCCTCCCCTCCATACTGCACTGTAGTGTCAGTATGATTTTTGTGCTCAAATCTTTGGAGTAGGATTTAAACCCACAACTTTCTGACTCAGAAGTGAGAGTGCTACCCACTGAGCCACGGGTGAAACATCCTAATACAAGTCTTTTTTTCAAGGTCACTGTCTCAATAACAACAACAACAATTTGTATTTCTATAGCGCCTTTAACATAGTAAAATGTCCCAAGGCACTTCACAGGAGCTTTAGCAAACAAAATTTGACACTGAGGAGATATTAGGACAGATGACTAAAAGCGTGGTCAAAGAGTTAGGTTTTAAGGAGTGTCTTAAAGGCAGAAAGAGAGGTCGAGAGGCGGAGAGGTTTAGGGAGAGAATTAGAGGGCCTGGGCAACAAAAGTCAAGGCTGCCAATGGTGGAACGATTAAAATCAGAGATGCTTAAAGACCAGAATTGGAGAAGTGCAGATATTAATTGTAACATCCAGAATTGCTGTTCTCTGGAAGCCTTAGAATTATTTTGTTTATTTCTATCCATGTTTTTTTGATTTAAAAACTATATATCTTTGTTTAAGGAATGAATTTGCTGATAATATGGTTGCGGAAACTAGCTTGGAGCAGCTCTAACAGCAGAGCGCTGAATTGAAGTGGTGGTCACTGTAGCTTTTAGAATGGTGGGGGGAAGGGAATGTGAATCTGGTGACAGCAGCAATTACATTTCTAAAAGTAATTAGTTGCATAAAGAGCTTTGAGGTGTTTTGGCACAATATATGATAAGGCACAATATAAATGAAACTATACTTGTTTACAATTGTTTGATTTTTAAAAGGAATCTTGATTTTGAAACTGCTTTAAAAATTGTTCTGGTGGTGAGATTTGCTTTTAACAGGCCGCTAATGGTAAGACTTCCTATTTAATAGAGGTGTTAATGAGGAGACTTTCCTTAAAAAAGAGGGCCTCAGTGTTTCCAGAGTAATACAATTACTGTGAAATGGGAGGAACACAGACATTTTTTAAAGGATTAACTTAACACATGTTTTTTAAAAAAACATCAAAAGGATTTTCGGTTTTTGGGGTTTTTCGGCGAAAACGGTAGCGATACGTGAAACTTACCGTTTTTGCAGTGCTACCCTTTTTAACCCAAACTTTTGGCCTTTATGCCAGGGGCGCGTCAGTTAGGGAACTGTTGCACAAGCATTCGCGGCACAAACCACGAGTTTTGGCAACTTTAGTCCGGGGCCGGGAGCGCTGTGAGAGAGGCCTTGGGAGGGGGAAAAAAAGCAAAAAAATTATAAAAAACATTACAAAAACATTTACAAGATCCTTAACTATGTAATCGCTGCAAAAACAATTTAAAAAGTTAAACTTTAACTTACCTTTTTTTGCAGGTTTTTGTACTTACCGCTGCTGACAGGGCTGCACCGGCAGGTTTGACCTGTCGCTATTCTGGGCGCGGCGTACGGGTCGGGCGAGTGCCGAAACACGGACGCAAACGCAATCCAAGTTGTTGCACGTTGGCGCACCTCTCCCCGGCGGTACTTGTAAGCGCCACCACAAACAGATATCCGAGGATCCCGCCCGGGCTTTGCGACCAGGTTTTCGCCGCGGAGGGTCAAATCGCCGTGAAAACCCGATCGCAAACCTGCCGAAAGTTCGGCCCAAAGAAGGCAACACATTTATTTGTTTTCTCTGCACAAATAATTTCCAGAATATTTGATTGCGACAGTCAGAATCTTCACTCCTCGAGGAAAACCATAAGGGTTTTCTCTTTTATTAACAAGGTTTGCACATGTTAAACTTTGTCATATTGTGGGATTTGAATTTTCCCACCTTGGCAGAAAAAGGGTGCTTGCTGATTCTAATTCTAATGCTAATCTCTGTGTTATTAACGGTTCAATTTCAATTTCATGTAGTCCGAATTTGGTGGGACTTTCTTTTCTTTTGTAAATCCATAAAATCAGTACCATTAGAATATTCATGGAGTAACAGGTTTTGCTGGATATGCAGTGAAGACATTCTATAAATTAGTATTGGTATATTTTCAAGCGATCTCTGTCCCCAGTGAAGTTTCCAAATATTCAAATGCTAGGCACTGTAGCATCGATGGTATTTGATGTTTTTGTTCACCTGATCTAAAAGTTCCAGCCTGAGGCCTTCCTGGTCTGCATGGCTTAATACCCATGAAAACAGTGCTACTTTAAACAGGTCATTTATCTTACTGCACAAACAGCTACTTTAATTTGATCATTCTATAGTTAAGAAAGCAAAGATTGTCTTGCATTTATATAGCATCTTTCATGGCCAACAGACATCCCAAAGCACTTTATAACCAATGAAGTACTTTTTGAAGTGTAGTCACTGTTATAATGTAGGAAATGTGGTAGCCAATTTGTGCATAGCAAGCTCCCAAAAACAGCAATGTGATGATGACCAGATAATCTGTTTTTAGTGATGTTGTTGAGGGATAAATATTGGCCAGGACACCGGGGATAACTCCCCTGCTCTTCTTCAAATAGTGCCATGGGATCTTTTACATCCACCTGAGAGAGCATACTGGGGCCTCAGTTTAACGTCTCATCTGAAAGACAGCACCTCCGGCAGTGCAGCGCTCCCTCAGCACTGCACTGTCGGCCTAGATTTTTGTGCTAATGGAAACAATAGTCTGTAATAAAAGCCAAATACTGTGGACGTTGGTAACTTGAAGTAAAAACAGAAAATACTGGAAACACTCAGCAGGTCAGGCAACATCTATGGTGAGAGAGAAACAGAGTTAACATTTCATCTGATGACTTTTCATCAGAACCATCTAGAACAGTTTTCCTGGAGCTAAATAAAAAGTGTTAATTGAATCATACTTTAATGCATCGAGTTCCTCCCTCAAGACTGCACTGGAGTGTCAGCCTAGATTAATGTGCTCATGTTCCTGGAGTGGGAATGCTGTAGTTTTACGTTCAGTTGAACTTGTTTCTATTTGATATCATAATGAATGAAACAAAAAAACGTAGCACTGAGCAGCAATGGGAAAATAAACACAGCAATCCACAATACCCCTCAAAATTGAGTGCAGTCTTAAAAAGCCTGTAATATTCAGACATGTTAAAATATAATGTAACTATACGAGTCATTTAAATTATAGGTTTAATCATATTTCATACTCTCTGTTTTCACTATAGTCCCAGAATAAAATCAACACTTCTTTATATGGAAACCACTGAAACAATTATTTTTTCCAATCCAGCAAGGGTTTTGTACTTCTTAGGCTCTGTACCCACTAATATTTCCAGGTTAATTCACTACAAGCTGTACAAACCTAGGGCAAAACCATTTCAAAATGATCTATTTTAAAATAGCCTCTTGAAGTGGTTTCAAATGGATAATTAAAGCATGAGCCAATTGCTTTCATGTGAGCACATGGGAAAAACTCATTGAAGTCAGTTCCAAAGTACATAAAAAGCAAACAGACTGCAAACTGAAACCAAAAGCTGACTGAGGTATATTAAGATAGTGATCCCATTAATTGAAAAATTAGCTTCCTGCCTTAAGCAAACCTTTATTTTGATTGGTGGAGTAACAACATGGTTCTTTTTACTCATTAGAAATGGGTGACCTGCAAGTGGTGTTCTGAAGCTAAGTGTTGTTTCTTGACATGGTAAAACATGGCTTTGAGCAGATAATGCTCTTACTCACTGAGTTACACCTTTCAAGTCATTCCATTGTAAGGAGGATGCAGTGTGAGGAGCTAGGTGTTTCATAAAATCCTAGAAATAAAATCATAGCAACTTACAGCACAGACAGCAGCCTTTCGGCCTGTCATGTCGGTGCTGCCTCTTTGCAAGTGAAGCCACACATAGACCCACACTCACACTTTTTGCCTGTAATCCTGTAAGTTTATCATCCTCAAGTATCTGTCTAACTCCATTATAAAATTATTTATGGAATCAGCTTCCAGCATCTTTTCAGGTCAAGCGTTCCAGATCCCAACAACTCTCTGAGTGAAAGAAAATCTCCTCATCCCCATCTAGATCGTTTGCCAATAATTTTAACCACCCCTGCACCAGTGGGCAGGGAATTTGAAACTTTCTCAGGGTCGTCCCCGGGGAACCCTCTGGTGACCAACTACAGAGCAGTGGTAGTATGGAAGCTCTGAGAGCAAGTCATCCATCTGACACCATTCAGCAATATGCATCCTGTAGGAACAACCAGCAGAGAGAGTCATTAAAAAACAGAAGAGACAATAAAAAGGAGTGATCCACTCAGTAACTTTATTAAAGTTCTTTCAGATAATTCGTTAAACCCAAGGCCCATCTGCCTTCAGATGGATATAAAAGATTCGATGAAGAGCAAGGATTTCTCCGGTGTCTTGGACAACATTTATCGTTCAACCAACACCACTAAAACAGATAATCTGGTCATTTATCTCATTCCTGAAAGGGGGAAGGGGGAGGAGTAACCAGGTCCCCACTGGGGAAGGAGGAGGAGTGACCACAATGGTCCCCATTGGGGAAGGGGGAGGAGTGATCACAACGCTCCGTGCTGGGGAAGGAGGAGGAGTGATCACAACGCTCCGTGCTGGGGAAGGGGGAGAAGTGATCACAACGCTCCGTGCTGGGGAAGGAGGAGAAGTGATCACAACGCTCCGTGCTGGGGAAGGGGGAGGAGTGATCACAATGCTCCGTGCTGGGGAAGGGGGAGGAGTGGCTGCAACGCTCCGTGCTGGGGAAGGGGGAGGAGTGATCACAACGCTCCGTGCTGGGGAAGGGGGAGGAGTGATCACAACGCTCCGTGCTGGGGAAGGGGGAGGAGTGATCACAACGCTCCGTGCTGGGGAAGGGGGAGGAGTGATCACAACGCTCCGTGCTGGGGAAGGGGGAGGAGTGATCACAACGCTCCGTGCTGGGGAAGGGGGAGGAGTGACCACAACGCTCCGTGCTGGGAAAGGGGGAGAAGTGATCACAACGCTCCGTGCTGGGGAAGGGGGAGAAGTGATCACAACGCTCCCCGCTGGGGAAGGGGGAGGAGTGGCTGCAACGCTCCGTGCTGGGGAAGGGGGAGGAGTGATCACAACGCTCCGTGCTGGGGAAGGGGGAGGAGTGATCACAACGCTCCATGCTAGGGAAGGGGGAGAAGTGATCACAACGCTCCGTGCTGGGGAAGGGGGAGAAGTGATCACAATGTTCCCCGCTGGGGAAGGGGGAGGAGTGACCACAACACTCCGTGCTGGGGAAGGGGGAGGAGTGATCACAATGCTCCCCGCTGGGGAAGGGGGAGGAGTGACCGCAATGCTCCGTGCTGGGGAAGGGGGAGGAGTGATCACAACGCTCCGTGCTGGGGAAGGGGGAGGAGTGATCACAACGCTCCCCGCTGGGGAAGGGGGAGGAGTGACCGCAATGCTCCCCGCTGGGGAAGGGGGAGGAGTGATCACAACGCTCCCCGCTGGGGAAGGGGGAGGAGTGGCCACAACGCTCCGTGCTGGGGAAGGGGGAGAAGTGATCACAATGCTCCCCGCTGGGGAAGGGGGAGAAGTGATCACAACGCTCCCCGCTGGGGAAGGGGGAGGAGTGATCACAATGCTCCCCGCTGGGGAAGGGGGAGAAGTGATCACAACGCTCCCCGCTGGGGAAGGGGGAGGAGTGATCACAACGCTCCCCGCTGGGGAAGGGGGAGGAGTGATCACAACGCTCCCCGCTGGGGAAGGGGGAGGAGTGATCACAACGCTCCGTGCTGGGGAAGGGGGAGAAGTGATCACAACGCTCCGTGCTGGGGAAGGGGGAGGAGTGATCACAACGCTCCGTGCTGGGGAAGGAGGAGGAGTGATCACAATGCTCCCCGCTGGGGAAGGGGGAGGAGTGACCACAATGCTCCGTGCTGGGGAAGGGGGAGGAGTGATCACAACGCTCCGTGCTGGGGAAGGGGGAGGAGTGATCACAACGCTCCGTGCTGGGGAAGGGGGAGAAGTGATCACAACGCTCCGTGCTGGGGAAGGGGGAGAAGTGATCACAACGCTCCGTGCTGGGGAAGGGGGAGGAGTGATCACAACGATCCGTGCTGGGGAAGGGGGAGGAGTGATCACAACGCTCCCCGCTGGGGAAGGGGGAGGAGTGATCACAACGCTCCGTGCTGGGGAAGGGGGAGAAGTGATCACAACGCTCCGTGCTGGGGAAGGGGGAGGAGTGATCACAACGCTCCATGCTGGGGAAGGGGGAGGAGTGATCACAACGCTCCGTGCTGGGGAAGGAGGAGGAGTGACCACAACGCTCCCCGCTGGGGAAGGGGGAGGAGTGACCACAACGCTCCCCGCTGGGGAAGGGGGAGGAGTGACCGCAATGCTCCCCGCTGGGGAAGGGGGAGGAGTGGCCACAATGCTCCCCGCTGGGGAAGGGGGAGGAGTGACCACAAAGCTCCCCGCTGGGGAAGGGGGAGGAGTAGCCACAAAGCTCCGTGCTCGGGTAGGGGGTGGAGTGGCTGCAACGCTCCGTGCTGGGGAAGGGGGAGGAAGATCTAGTCTGATTTCACCCCCTTTTCCACCACCCTCTCCTCTCCCGATTTCAAGCTTCACACATGAATAATAGACATTTGTGTAATGTACCTGAGTGCTAAGGGGGCTCACGGAGCTCTGCACAGTTAGGGGTCAACAGGGGTGAAATTGGTCTTTGGCCGTAGCCCAAAACGGGCGATTGCAAATTGGCAGCCCATGTTACACCCGAATGATTATCTTTTCCACTGACATCAATTGAAAAGATAATCGGGCAGGTTGTAAAATGAATAGGCTGTCAATTTGCTATTGCCGAAGACCAACATCAACCTCAACACCTGCAGGAGAAGCAAGGAGGGGAAAAATTAGTCAGGAAAACAAAATAAAGAAAGGCATTTCAAAAAGGAATATGGATAGAGGAAAGCATCAGAGCTGAGTGAGCAGCAATATAATATGCTGACAGTTTGATTCCATAAATGGGGGTTGATATCAATGTCCTGCAAATCATCTGCTTAATTCTGTTCCAGTTTGGTCTTATTAAAACCAGAAGAAGCACGAACAGGACCGTGGGAAGATTTCAGCTGCTACCCACCCCATTTAAATTAGAAAAAGGGACGGGCAGCAGATGAAAATTGGGGAAGGAAAATCCCCAAATCCCCATGAGCCTTCAAGTGGTGGGGAGAGCAGCTCTTCCATCTGAAGGAGGCAGGAGCCCGTGCCTATTCAAGTTGGAGCTCTATGCCTGTTGTAAGATCCCATTTTCCATTCTCGGTACCAATGGGTGGAGTGTGTGCCCTGCAGTGGTGCCAACCGTTGAGCGGTCTTACCAGCGATCCTTAAAGGGACCACTGCAGAGGCCACCCAAAAAACAGGTAATATTCAGATTTAAAAGTGATCTTTGTGGGGTCAGAAGTAGTGCTCCTCCAAAAATCAATCCTCATGATGCTGACTCGCCACAACCTTTCCCAGAACCCCAACCCCCACTTCTCCCTCCGATTCCATTCACCTACCTGGACCGGACAAAATCTGTTGTCGGAGCCAGCAGATTTTTTATAAGGCGAGTTTTCCGGCTTGCTTATAAAAGGTCAATTTTGTGACATGTTTTTTGGCAGGGGTCCTGGCACTCCCCCAACAGAGTGGGTGGCCTCCCCATCTGGTGGGCATTTGAGATTGCTGCTAGTGGCATGGATGCGTGCCAGGAATCTTTAAATGAGGGAACCTCCCCTAACCCAGAAAAGTCCTGCAGGGCTGGCGACACCGGCTCCCAGCAGGCCGATGCTGATACTTATGGCAGCATGAAAGGCTTGCCGATTTTGACCTCCTTCTGTCTTTGTGTCGTGTGTTTGCAAACAGTGTGGCAATAACTTTCTGTGAAGCCTGTCAGTGGTGACACTGAAGATTATAGGATCTCCCTTGAAATGCTTGTTCCTTGAAATCACTTTCGCAAATTCAGTATCAATGCATTGAGTGTTTGTTCCCAAATGATAGATCAAAGCAGTAGATTTACATTCATGTGAAAGGGAAGAAAAAATGACTTTGATACAAAACCTGCAGCAGGAGAAAGAAATACTGCAAACAAACAAGAGTTTGGCTTGCATTCAAATCCTCTCCAAAGGAAAGGTGAATATAAATATCCCCCTCCACAGTGGCTTTATTATGATTATGATTGAGTTTTGATATACAGTTAGTGATTTAATGATTAGTGATAACAGCCCATTTTGAAATCTTTCCACGCATGCATAAGCTGTTAGAATCGCATTGAAAGCCATCTGAGCAGCTTTTTGCTTCTCTCCCTCTCTGTGGTCAAGCATGTTATCTCCTCTCAACATTTTCCCACAGCAGCATTGCTGAGATCAGGAACTCAACATGCGAAGGGATTGTGGCTGTGAACCCACATCCAACCATTCTGAGATACTGGACCTCAAAGCACCAACACCCACACATAATCATTGTCCCGGCTCAGACATGTAAAACAGTGATTTGGGCAAGGTACCAGAGGCCTGTCGGCCCCCTGTGGAAGTATATTCCAGCATGCATCATTATCCTCAGAACAGGAAGGTAAAGATCATGGGCTCAGCTAATTATAGAGCTGGTAGAATTAACAGCAGATTAGCTAACTGGATGGAAAACTGGCAAAGTAAAGCACTAGAAATTGCTAAATGGGAAAAAAGGGCTGACTGGGGCAGGGGCAGTGACCAGTGAAGTTTTGCAGAGAACTGTTCTGAATGTCCTGCTGTCGTGCTGATATAGAGAAGTGCATTTCTTGTATAATAATAATGAATGTTATAAAAGTTGCTGATAACATTAAAGCTAAGTAACCAGATAATGAGTATGGAGAGATTGATAGTATTTAAAGGGATCTGAACCAATTAAGCAGATTGCCTCAGATGGATTTTGATGCAGATTAATGTTTATGTGAATGGGAAGAGGAAACATGAAATGTGTATACGGTGAAAGGATGGTCCATTAGCAAAGATGGACAGGAAAAGGATTTGGTTGTGATTATTGAGCATCCACTGAACGTTTCCAGTCAATGTGAAGCTGTTGTCAACAAAGTTAATCACATATTAAAATGCATCTCAAGGGCACGTATTTTTTTTGTGTATTTTTTCCCCTCCTCTTCTTTCCTCCTTGACTCCTTGCTGGGGTACAGCCACACAGGCATTGGTCAACCTCTCGTATCTCACCCAAATGGCACTTCGTCATGTGTCAACCTAGGCAATGTCTGGAAAATATTAAACTATGGTGGGCACCCCAGCTGAGGCCTGTCCTGCCTTGCCCCAACATCCAGTTGCACACACTCCCAGTGGGAACAGAAACCGTGGCTGATTTCCTAACCTAGGACACTGAGGCCAAATTCTTTGGCACTCCTACCACCACCCTGACTCCATGTTCACCAAAGATTGAACCTGGGACTTTCTTCGTTTATCTGCCTCAATTACTCACTGTCTTAACCAATTAGGAGATTCCAAAGTTCTATTAAATAGATTGTAACCTAATAAAGAACATGAGCGAGGTGACATTTGGAACACACTGGGCAGTTTTGGACTCTCTAGGTGCCGAAATTGCCTTCCGCCCCATTTGGTGCACATAATTAGAATTATTTGGTGACCTCCTGCCCCAATCAATGGGGCGGGGAATAGAGCGAAATTGCCCTCTTTTCTTGAAAAATTATTGGGGTGGTGTCTGGGGCGGCAGAGGGGCGGAAGCGAATTGGGAGGGGGATAGAAGCCAGGTGGGTGTCATCAGCGCAACGTGGACGTGTCACGTCGCACTGAAACTTAGCAACGTCCCACCCTTTCACTTAAAGGGGAGGGATACTGCGAGGCCTACTTGGTACCCACTGGGCCACCAGGGAGGGCTTTGGCCAGGCCAACGGGCCGGCACCCAAGAGGGGGTGCCGGGCTGCCCATTGGTGGCCCGGCCGTACCCGTGGCCGCCATTGTTGGGCCGATTGCCGAGTCAGCCAACAATTAAAATAAAATGGCGGCCGGGGCGGTGTGCCCTCCCCTTTAAGGACATAAGAACAAAAGAAATAGGAGCAGGAGTAGGCCATACGGCCCCTCGAGCCTGCTCCGCCATTTTATACGATCTTAGCTGATCCGATCATGGACTCAGGTCCACTTCCCTGCCCGCTCCCCATAACCTCTTATTCCCTTATCGGTTAAGAAACTGTCTATCACTGTCTTAAATTTATTCAATGTCCCAGCTTCCACAGCTCTCGGAGGCAGCAAATTCCACAGATTTACAACCCTCTGAAAGAAGAAATTTCTCCTCATCCCAGTTTTAAATGAGCGGCCCCTTATTCTAAGATTATGCCCCCTAGTTCTCGTCTCCGCCATCAGTGGAAATATTTTCTCTTCATCCACCTTGTCAAGCCCTCTCATAATTTTACACATTTCGATAAGACCACCTCTCAATCTTTTGAATTCCAATGAGTAGAGGCCCAACCTACTCAACCTTTCCTCATACATCAAGCCTCTCATCTCTGGAATCAACCTTGTGAACCTTCTCTGAACTGCCTCCAAAGCAAGTATATCTTTTCGTAAATATGGAAATCAAAACTGCATGCAGAATTCCAGGTGTGGCCTTACCAATACTCTGTATAACTGTAGGAAGACTTCTCTGCTTTTATACTCTATCCCCCTTGCAATAAAGGCCAAGATTCCATTGGCCTTCCTGATCACTTGCTGTACCTGCATACTAACCTTTTCATGCACAAGTACCCCCAGGCCCCGCTGTACTGCAGCACTTTGCAATCTTTCTCCATTTAAATAATAACTTGCTCTTTGATTTTTTTCTGCCAAAGTGCATGACCTCACACTTTCCACCATTATATTCTATCCGCCAAATTTTTGCCCACTCACTTAGCCTGTCTCTGTCTTTTTTCTGAATCCTCCTCACACATTGCTTTTCCTCCCATCTTTGTATCGTCAGAAAACTTGGCTACGTTACACTCGGTCCTTTCTTCCAAGTCGTTCATATAGATTGTAAATAGTTGGGGTCCCAGCACTGATCCCTGCGGTACCCCACTAGTTAACTGAATGCCAACCTGCGAATGAACCATTTATCCCGATTCTCTGTTTTCTGTTCATTAGCCAATCCTCTATCCATGCTAATATATTACCTTCAACCCTGTGAACCTTTATCTTGTGCAGTAACCTTTTATGTGGCACCTTGTCAAATGCCTTCTGGAAGTCCAAATACACCACATCCACTGGTTCCCCTTTATCCACCCTGTTCATTACATCCTCAAAGAATTCCAGAAAATTTGTCAAACATGACTGACTTCCCCTTCATAAATCCATGCTATATTTGCCTGACCGAATTATGCTTTTCCAAATGTCCTGCTGTTGCTTCTTTAATAATAGACTCCAACATTTTCTCAACCACAGATGTTAGGCTAACTGGTCTATAGTTTCCTGCTCTTTGTCGGCCTCCTTTTTAAATAGGGGCGTTACATTTGCAGTTTTTCAATCTGCTGGGACCTTCCCAGGCGGACTCGACGCCCAGCCACTGGCAGGTTCTCACCACGTGAATCTGTCGGGGGCACCGACAAGCGGCAAATCGATTAATAGAGGGCAATGTCGCTTCCGGGCGGGGACCAGGCGGTGCGCGCTCTAATGGTGTCACTACTGCCATTCGCACAGGAGCGGAGCGGATAACTTCCCCGCCTCAAAATATCAAGAAGGCAATGTCCCGATCGTCGGGAGAGTCCGCGCCAACTGGGCGGTTAACTCATTCTGCCCCGTGACCGCCGGCAGTAACTGCTCTTAAAAAAGGGGCCAATTTCGACCCCTCTACCTTTAACAGAATAAGCTTGCATTTGAGAGCAATGAAAAACGCAACAAATGGACTTTGGGTTCTTATGAACACATGGTCACAAACTGGGCTTGTTTTTTGTTGGAAGGTGGCAGAGAGGACATGATCCTGGTTTCTTAAATGCTGAGAGCAATGGAAACTGGACTTAACTGGGCATTTTGATCTTCAGATTATATTTGTTACTGAATTTGAGTTCAAAAATAGAGAGAAATCAGCTGAAGCAAACATATGGTTTTAGGACCAACATGTACATAGTTAGAAAACTTCCGCTTTAATCAGCAAAGCACCTTTGTCAGGAACAAATATACATTAACTATTAAACGCACATTAAGTAACTATTAAACACAAATGATTAAACACAAATGAAGTAACTGATAAACGCAAATGCATTCACAGGGTATGTTGCTAAAAGAAGTTGGTGTGCATCATTAACTGCATCCTCAGTATGTCTTTCCTTGTGGAACTCTAGTCAGCATGTGACATAGACAACTGAAAGTATGTTCTATGTTTGTATTGCCCATCCATACAGGGAGTCGATGATGTGCTTCCTACTCCAAAAATGAAAAGTGACAGCACACCTCACATCAGAATTGGAGTAAGCCGCTATTAAAATTTTGCGGTTTAATTGGGCTGAACCTTAAAACTCACTGAGTGGATTGGAACATTCAGACGTTCCCTTTCACTTCTGAGTTTGAATCAAGCCAATGCTGATAGGAGGGTTCTGTGTGAAATAAGTTTGGGAAACTCTCAGATTAGTCCTCAGCAAGCACAATCCATTGCTTTATCCTAAACTTCTGAACTTCAGGTTCAGGGATTCTATTAGGATAGAGTAGAGGAGGTTTTACCATGATTACAGGAATTTTTATGGGGCAGCGTATTACATAGGATTTACATCACAGAAACAGTTTTATGACGGTTTATGCTCCATACGAGCCTCCTCCCACCTTACTTTGTCTAAGTGCATCTTGATGTAGAAGGAACTTTATACTGCATCTAATCCATGTCATGTTACCTGGGAGTGTTTCACAAGGCAGAGTGGAGGAAGAAGTTTAAAAATAAAAGCTAGTGCCAAGTAAATGACTGTAATGGCAATGAGCATCACTGTGTTCCCAAATCATTGAGATGTTGGGTGCATCATGTCAAAATAGTGTTCACCTTCTCAGCCCCAACAAAAAGTGTCTGAATTTCTAAACTCATTTCATTTTTTTTGTCTTTCAGTCAAACAAGGTTCCTGTGGTGCAGCCATCCCATGCAGTCCATCCCCTCACGCCTCTCATCTCCTACAGCAATGAGCACTTTGCCCCCAGCTCCCACTCGCCGCACCTTCCAGCTGAAATCAACCAGAAAACAGGTAACAGGATCAGCAATTCTGATTGTCATTGTGTCAGTGATTTGCAGGATGTTGGTGCTGGTGATGTAATGGCAGCATATTTAACATTCAGAGTAAGAGAGCCAGGTTCAGTTCCCATTCTCACACTTCAGTGGAGAGAGGCAGTTTGTAATCTTTGTCAAGCATATAGAGGACGCAGGAGGAAGGCAAGAGTCAGAGGGCTGCAAGGGAGCCAGGTAAGAAAATTAGGAAAATAATTACAAAATAACATTGTATGCGCACACACACACATACACAAGTTCAAACCACCACCTCCCAGCTCTAAAATGAAACTAAGAGGCTGCCACCCACCTGTATATTGTGGGTCTGATGGGCTATAGTGGCACGGAACATGAGAGCACTAAAGTTTAGAACCTATGGGCACAATTTTGGCCATGACTTGCATCAATTTTTTTGGAGTAAGTTGTTTTTTCTGGCGTAAGTTAAAAAATGCACTTTTCCCCCCAAAATTTGTTCCAGAGTAAGTCAGTTAGGTACGATATTTTTTAGATCCGTTTTTTTTTTCAAAAGGGGGCGTTCCCAGACACTTACGCCAGTTTTGGCCATTTATGCCACTCTGGCTAGCTAAAACTTACTCCAAATCGACTTAGGTCAGCGTATGTGTCCAGCTCTGAAAAACCTTGCGGGGAGTTAAGAAATTACCGCAGGTTAGTACATTTAAAGCACCAAGACTTACAAAGCACTAAACAAAGCACAAAAAGTAATAAGCAATCAATCAATAACAAAAAAAAAATAGAAGTCCTTTATGCCAGAATCAAATTTTTTTTTAAAGATCCCCCCCCCCCCCATAAAAACACTTTCTCCCCCCTCCAAAAAAAACTCTCCTCCTCCTCCTCATCCCCCCCCCCTCACCCCCCCCCAATCAAAACTCTCAAGTACAACCATCAATAAATAAAAAATAAAACTGAAGTCCTATCTTGGCCCAGGAACTCAGCGGGCCGGCCGGCTGGTGCGGGAGGCCACTCGGCCGGGGATAGGGTGCTGCGAAGATCGGGGCATCCCTTCGGCCGGGGATAGGAACTACGAGCATCGGGTCCTGCTCACAGCCCGCAGGATACGCTGGGAGGGCAGGAGCATGCGCGCAGACTTCACTGCGCATGCGCGCAGCTGCCGGCAGTACTTTCTGCGGTGGCCTGTTGTTCTGCCCCCCACTTCACTAGCTACACCATGCTGGGACACCGGAGAGTTGGCAGAGCGGGCAGGATGGGGCCCCTTTTTCTCGGCGCCGTTCCCAGCGCGCAAAGTCGACGCAAGTACGCCGAAAAAAGGGGTTAGCGAAAATTGGGCCCATGGAGTACGGACAATTGCAGTTTTGATCCACTCCACTCAGTTCCCAATCGGAGTGTATTTTGATTTCCTCCCTGGCAAAGGGAAATGAATGTCACTACAGGACAGCCCCTGGCATTTTGTTGCAGCTGGCTACAGATGGCATTGGCAGCAGTCTGTCAGAGACACACACCTTAACACACTTAGGCAGCAGTTGTGACAAAATAAAGATGGGCAATAAATTGCAAGTAAAAGAAAGGACTGAACTTCGACAGTGGTCTGCTTCAGTTTCGCTGAATAGAAGCACATTCATTCAAAGAGGGCAGTGGACGAGCTGTCCAATTATTCTGACTCAAGCAAACTTCTTTAAATAAAAACTCTGTATGCAAAGAACTTCCTGCTACATCTCCTATAACCTTTGCCCCAAATTCTGCCTGCTTTAAAGGAGTTTTGTGTTCCTATAAAAGTTTTTGCAAACCATTCCAGCCATTTTGTCAGTGATCTGCTTCCAACAAGAAATCGAAGCACAAGTGAGGACAGAAAATAAAGACACATCAGTTAAATTGTCGCTGAAGGAAACAATGTACTGGAGCGGGCATACTTAGCCCGTCAGCATCTTCCAGGAGGGATAGTCCCAGATATTGCATGAACTGAGCTCCCTTTTTCCCAACCCTTGCTAAAAAATCCCCAATGCAGCCACTTTACAAGTCAATGAAGAGAGGTCCCTTGAGTAATTAGCAAGTGCATTGCGTAATGTGCTCCTGAGCCATACAAAACAGAGGCTTCCATCCCTGGCTACTGCTGAGTTAACTGATCTCAGTCAGGGTACAAGTGATTGTTGTTGTTGTTCGTTGTATTGGTCCCAAAGTTCTCAGGTGAGGAAGGAGAAAGATTTTCCAGGGTGTCATCTGGTAATTCCTATTGGAATGTGCACACGTGAGGAAATTTGGTGCGGAAAACATCTGACCCATGGTTAAATAGCCTATAATGCTCACTACAACAACAACAAGTTGTATTTATATAGCACCTTTAACGTAGTGAAACGTTCCAAGGCGATTCACAAGAGACAAAACATTTGACACCGAGCCACATAAGCAGAAATTCGGGCAGATGACCAAAAGCTTGATCAAAGAGGTAGGTTTTAAGGAGCATCTTAAAGGAGGAAAGAGAGGTTGAGAGGTGGAGAGGTATAGGCAGGGAATTCCAGAGCTTAGGGCCTAGGCATGGCCACCAATGGTTGAGCGATTATAATCAGGAATGCTCAAAAGGGCAGAATTAGAGGAGCGCAGATATCTCGAGGGGTTATGGGGCTGCAGGGGATTACAGAGATAGGGAGGGGTGAGGCCATGGAGGGACTTGAAAACAAGGATGAGCCTCACAGATGGACGGACCAATTAAAATTAAAACAAAGACTCAATGAGAGCCATGGAAGAACTTGTTCAAAAATGATTTTTCTAAATTAACCTTGACAAAAATAAATGCCAGTATTTTATACATGAAACCAGCATTAGGTGTCATACAGTGGTTTAACCTTTTCCTTTCCAAGCAAGCTAAAAGCATGTCAATGAATTAACGAAATGTGTGTTTGTGGCATACTTGTATCAGGGATTTGACCGGAAATGACAGTGAAAAGGCAAAGTGATCTTTACACTGTGAGTAATATCTAAATGTCAAGTCAGGTCAACGTGGGACTGAGCTTTGGAGTCTGTGCTACTTAAAGAAGTTGTGTCATCACGTTTGGGAGCTTTGTGGTCAGATTTAGTTTATGGTAGAACTTGGAGTTTGCTCTGAAAACTTAGTTGGAACGTTGTGGCCATAGTTTGTATCAGAGGGAACAATCATTCTGCACCCAATCCTACATTCACTGCATTGGGACTTTCCCATTGCATTCCTTCATTATTTTGATGTTCATATTTAACATCAAACTTCTATGGCACGATTTTAACCCTGTCTACTTTGCAGAAACCTGGGCATGGGGTTTAAAATTGCCCAGTAGACTTAATGACTGACGTTCTGCTCCCTTCCAGCTTTCTTCCATTTTAACCTGCTCTTCTGAGCAGGCGGGAAAGTCACCTGCTGGAAGCCGGCAGCGAGGGCGGGGATTCCTTCTTTTAATATGCAGATTGGGCTCCAATGACATCACCGGGATCCAACTATTATTTCAACCAAGTCATTGTAGCTTTCGTTTCCTCCACCGGGGAGTTAAAATCGCCCAGACCTTACGCTGCTGAGGTCAGGACAATTTGCCGCCCACGTCAGCCTGCGCCCACCTGATTCTCGTCCTGAGTGGAACTCTGGGGGTGGACTGTCAGAAGCAGTTAGTGATGTGGTGGAAATTAATCGCATCACTGGTCTCATCGCTATGTGCTTCTCTGTACCTACCAGGATTGTCTTGTAAGATACATTACAATGGCAAAGTTTCCCCTTAAATGGATGGAGTTAGGATACAGATCACCCATGATCTCACTGAATGGTGGAACAGGCTCGAGGGGCTGAATGGCCGACTCATGTTCCTATGTTTTATAACTGGAATATGCCTGTGTACAGAAAAACAGCAACCTTGAAACTTTGAAACAATATCTTGGGCGATAACTCAGTGTGCACTTCAAAGACATTTTTGGAATACTTTTTCAAAAATGTCACATCTTAAGACTATTGAAAACCATCTTATCGTGGAAGAAGGTTCCATTTACCATTATGTTTGATATTGGCTGCTCGTATACAGGAAATTTGTCTTGTGAGTCAAACATTCTTGCATGCACACTTCTTAAACTTGTACAAAAGTAGCAATAAATTAGTCATATACATAAAGGCACTAGTATTCAAAGGTCAGTAAAGCTGACTGATGGCCTTGTGCTACAACTGGATCCTGGTGTGGAGCAGTGAAGCCATATTGTGTTGGATTTGAATATGCTAAAACTGTTTTATGTTCAGACACAGATTGGAAGTTTAAGTGATTATATATCATTTAAATTTTAAAACAAGACCAGATAACAGTCTTATTGTATATGGCTCTGCCTATGATAAAGAACAAATGGTGCAAGGATAGCCATTAACTGACACAGCAGTGCTGAAAATGTTGTCCTTTCAACATCTTTTGCACAGAAGACATGGCATAAAAATTCAGAAGAGAGGACACATAACTTAGCATAACATAAGTTAAGAAAACGATTATTTCCCTGCCAGCAGCTGTTGAAGGAGGTGAGAGGTGTACCGTTATGTGCTGTGCTTCCATGTTTCACCTGTAATGATACAGAATGATTGGAAATGGTCCTGCCATCATCATCTGCCATTTAACGGATGTACATCCTGGAAAATATTTGCTACGTATGAGGAATACCGCACTGAATAGGAGGCTCTAGATTGCAGTCCTCAGTATACATTAGTTATTTAGGAACAAGGAACAGGAGTAGGCCATTCAGCCCCTTGAGACTGTTCCGACATTCAATGATATCATAGCTGATCTGCATATCAACTCCATTTACCAGGTTAGAATCCATATCCCTTGATACCCTTACCTAATGAAAATCTGTTGATCTCAGTCTTGAAAATTTCAACTGATCCGGCATCCACAGCCTTCAGGGGGAAAGAATTCCAGATTTTCACTACTACCCTTTGTGTGAAAAAGTGTGTTCTGATTTCACTCCTGAATAGCCTAGCTCTAATTTTCAAGATTGTGCTCCTTTAAGAACATAAGAAATAGGAGCAGGAGTAGGCCATTTGGCCCCTCGAGCCTGCTCCGCCATTTAATAAGGTCATGGCTGATCTGATCATGGACTCAGCTCCACTTCCCTGCCTGCTACCCATAACCCTTTATTCCCTTATCACTCAAAAATCTGTCTATCTCTGCCTTAAATATATTCAATGACCCAGCCTCCACAGCTCTCTGGGGCAGAGAATTCCATAGATTTACAAAGCTCTGGGAGAAGAAATTCCTCCTTATCTCAGAATTAAATGGGCGGCCCCTTATTCTGAGACCATGTCTCCTAGTTTTAGTTTCCCCTATCAATGGAAACATCCTCTCTGCATCTACCTTGTCAAGCCCCCTCATAATCTTAAACGTTTCGACAAGATATATTATCTTATATGTTTCGATAAGATCACCTCTCATTCTTCTGAACTCCAAAGTGTATAGGCCCAACCTATCAACCTATCTTCATAAATCAATCCCCTCATCTCCAGAATCAACCTAGTGAACCTTCTCTGAACAGCCTCCAATGCAAGTATATCCTTCCTTAAATACAGAGACCAAAACTGTACGCAGCACTCCAGGTGTGGCCTCACCAATACCCTGTAAAGTTGTAGCAGGGCTTCTCTGCTTTTATACTCTATCCCCCTTGCAATAAAGGCCAACATTCCATTTGCCTTCCTGATTACTTGCTGTACCTGCATACTAACTTTTTGTGTTTCATGCACAAGGACCCCCAGGTCCTTCTGTACTGCAGCACTTTGCAATTTTTCTCCATTCAAATTATAATTTGCTTTTCTATTTTTTCTGCTGAAGTAAATAACCTCACATTGTGCCACATTACACACCATCTGCCAAATGTTTGCCCACTCACTTAGCCTGTCTATATCCCTTTGCAGATTTTGTGTGTCCTCTTCACAATTTGCTTTCCCACCCATCTTTGTATCATCAGCAAACTTGGCTACATTACACTCAGTCCCTTCATAAGAACATAAGAACATAAAAATAGGAGCAGGAGTAGGCCATTTGGCCCCTCGAGCCTGCTCCGCCATTCAATAAGATCGTGGTTGATCTGATCATGGACTCTGCTCTACCTCCCTGCCTGCTCCCATAACCCTTTACTCCCTTATCGCTCAAAAATCTGTCTATCTCCGCCTTAAATATATTCAGTGATCCAGCCTCCACAGCTCTCTGGGGCAGAGAATTCCTTAGATTTCTAACCCTCTGAGAGAAGAAATTCCTCCTATTCTCAGTTTTAAATGGGCAGCCCCTTATTCTAAGACTATGTCCCCTCGTTTTAGTTTCCCCTATGAGTGGAAATATCCTCTCTGCATCCTCCTAATTATCGTCTACGTTTCGATAAGATCACCTCTCATTCTTCTGAACTCCAAAGTGTATAGACCCAACCTACTCTACCTATCTCCATAAGTCAACCCCTTCATCTCCGGAATCAACCTAGTGAACCTTCTCTGAACAGCCTCCAATTCAAGTATATCCTTCCTTAAATATGGAGACCAACACTGTATGCAGCACTCCATGTGTGGCTTCATCAGTATCCCATCCAAGTCATTAATATAGATTGTAAATAGTTGAGGACCCAGCATCGATCCCTGCGGCACCCCACTAGTCACTGTTTGCCAACGGAAAATTACCCATTTATCCCGACTCTCTGTTTTCTGTTAGTTAGCCAAACCTCTATCCATGCTAATATATTACCCCCAACCCTGTGAACTTTTATCTTGTGCAGTAACCTTTTATGTGGCACCTTATCGAATGCCTTCTGGAAATCCAAATATACCACATCCACTGGTTCCCCCTTATCCACCCTGCTTGTTACATCCTCCCAAGAACTCTAGCAAATTTGTCAAACATGATTTAAGAACATAAGAACATAAGAAATAGGAGCAGGAGTAGGCCATACGGCCCCTCAAGCCTGCTTCGCTATTTAATAAGATCATGGCTGATCTGATCATGGACTCAGCTCCACTTCGTTGCCCACTCCACATAACCTTTTACTCCCTTATCGCTCAAAGATCTGTCTATCTCCGCCTGAAATGTATTCAGTGATCCAGCCTCCACAGCTCTCTCAGGCAGAGAATTCAATCGGTTTACAAACCTTTGGGAGAAGAAATTTCTCCTCATCTCAGTTTTAAATGGGCGGCCCCTTATTCTGAGACTATGTCCCCTAGTTTTAGTTTCCCCTATGAGTGGAAATATCCTCTCTGCATCCACCTTATCGAGCTCCCTCATTATCTTATAAGTTTCAATAAAATCACCTCTCATTTTTCTGAACTCCAATGTGTATAGGCCCAACCTACTCAACCTATCCTCATAAGTCAACCCCCTTGTTATGTCTTTAGATGCTCTGATAATGACTTCATGAGGCCAGATATTATACTTGAACTGTAGTGACCATAGTCTATTTAATACACATGGTGGACTCCCTTTTATACCTGGGTACCTGTGGTGTACAAGTGACCCCTGGACCTCCACCAGTAGCACCCTCTGGTGGTGCCAGCATTGTGTATATAGTGTGAACCTTGTTAATGGTACCTCCGGTAAACAAGTCTCCATCTTATGAAACTATACAGTAACTACACAGAGAGTATATCTATAGTATACATATGTAATACCCTTCATCTCCGGATTCAACCTAGTGAACCTTCCCTGAACAGCCTCCAATGCAAGTAAAACCATGCTGACTCTGCTTGATTGTTCTGAGAGGAAATAGCATCTCTGTAACAAATCCTTTTATCATTTTAAACACCCCAATTAGATTACCCTATAGCCTTTGAACTACTGCCCACTCCTGATGGCCCAATCAAATTCAGCAGCTTATCATTGAGAAATGCAATAGTTGATGTTTCTTACAAGTAAGATCACGTGTTCTGTGAATAAGTTACATGCATGATAAAGAAGGCAAAAATGCATGGTAATCTTCCATCATCGGGATATACTGAAATTAAAAGGGGAAATGTGGAAGGAAATTGGGTTGCCTAGTGGGTTATTATATTGGGGGGATGCCATGCTCCCAAAGGAGAAGCTATTTTCAAAGGGAGCGTGGGTCAGAGATAGGGTTACAACACTGTAGCTCTGATTCCCCCACCCATTGTGCGCAGCTCTCCACTGGACTTGCGGAGTCCCCGGAGAAGTTCAACACGTTCAGAACTTGAATCCACGTGAACAAATGTAAAGAGGTTTCCCAGTCTATATAGCTTACCTATATATATCCTGTCCTAAATGAATATGAACACTGGCCCTGAAATTCTACAGGGAATTCTATCATTTCTGAGAAGGGGAAGTCTGACAAATCATTTTCATTGGACTGCCTTTTCAACACAATGATGCACTTTGATATGATTTATGTCAGTGAAAGCAAAAATTTTTTTCTCAAAATACTTTTAACATGAAGAAAATGAGTGGGGAGAAATTGGCTAATGGAACAATCTAACAATTGAGTGGAATAGGTTTTCATTAGGCTCGGTTTTGCGTCGATCAGCCATGCTAATGATGCTGGTCATAAATCTTAACATGATTCCTTCTAAGTCCACAGTTGTGTTAGGCTCAATTCCAAGGTAGGATCTATTCAAGTGATGCTGCTAATCACAGTCCTCCCCTCGTACTCCCTTCTCCCTCCAAAAACAATTCCTGTTTTGGAATCCTTACTTGGTGCTGGGAATCAGACAAATTTATCCCACAACCAAGTTGCTTTTCTTCAGTCTAATATTTGAATCAGTCATTATGAAGTTTGTGTTTTACCCTGAGCTTCCTGGTGTCATGGTTGTGCTGTGTGACACAAAAAGAAGTGTATCGATGTCCCCAATGTCCCAGTGGGTAAATGCACGTTATGGTTCACGAGTCATACAGACCAGGAAGGTTCCAGGTTCAACCCATGGTTTGTGCTGATTTAGCCAACCTCACCCAGGGCAGCAATTGGGACATTACAAATATCCTCAGTGCGCCTTGGGAAAAATGACCGCGAGCTCTTGTTTCTGCTCCTGGTCAGTATCCAGTGACCCTTTAGGAAAGATTGTGTATGTAGATATCAAATGAGGACAGGAACATGCTCTCTTGTACCGGCCTCCATGTCTGAATGGCTGAGCACTGTCTAGGATTACACATGAAGAATGGGCAGTTGGATGTACAGCTGTCAGTGCCACTAGAACCAACTACCTTCATGAGTCACCACCAGCGTGCCCATTAAGCTGCACGGCCACGTGCCCGCTCAGCGGTTTGGAGGTCCCGTGCAGGCTGCTCACCAGATTTTCAATGGGAATGACCACGCATGCGCAAAGATTTGAATGGGCTATGCAGCCAGTTAAAGGGCTCCGCTCAAAAGAAAAATTATAGGGAACATTGGTCAGCACCTTCAAAAATTTGGAAACATACATGGAAAAAAACTTATAGGGTTCAGTAAATGAGCGTACCGTAAGATTGCAATTTAGGTAAGAGTTATCAGTCTCAGTCATCTGGGAGGGAGGAAGACAGAGAGTGAGAGTGGCTGTGGGGAAACATGCTGGAAATACACAACAGGTCAGTCAGCTTATGAAAATGTGATATTTTAGTGGAATCCTTAATTAGAATTAGCGAACCTTTCCTGCATTGTAAGTTGACCAAGGAACACTGGCAGTGTTCATTAAAGAATCTCTAAGGACTTCATGTCTCCGGCCTCCCCCTCCTCTCAATGGAGGAAGACAATATAGTTAGATTTTGGGGAATAGGGGCTAAGTATAAAAGAACCGAATGGGTTAATGTCCTCGCGTGGTTCCTGCTTGTATGGCTCAGAAATGAAGAGTGCAATGCCAGAAGACGCAATTGGCTTCCAAGAAAACCACAGCAAAGAACTGCAAACAACTGAAAATAAAACCACAATGTGTTCCGCACGCTAATCTTTGAGAACATGGAGGATTCAGAGTGCTTTATAAACATTTCAGAGTGTTTTAATTTAAAAACGTCTGCAGCAAGCCAACAGTCCAAAGCATTTTGAAGTGTACATAGGGCAATTACTTTGAGACGGATGTATCAATACTAAGCAGTATTAGAGCTGTCCTGCCAACTCAATGGGTATATCCGTTATTTGGGCTGAATCATACAGAGAAGGAAGGTCCCAGAATCAATCTCTTGCCTGTGCTGTATTAGCTGATACAGCTAGGATGAGGATAAGGGTGCTATAATCAGCTTTAGTATTCCTGATTTGGGTGGGGTGGGGAGGAAATCACAGTTTCCATATTGGATCACTATACAGTGACCCCTGCTGGAAAGTACATATGTGCAGCTATCAAGTGTAGTTATGATTCATGTCAGTTGCAATGCCTCTTCACGGTCATCAAACCTGCCAACATTTCCTGCCTAAATCCATACACATGTAAACTGTTTCCTTGCATAAAGTACTGAAGAGCCGTTGTGGAACTGTACACCAGCATCACGTGAACAAAACTAGGGACACAATTAACACTCAATATACTGTGTGTAGTAATTAATGGATTTTAAAAATATAGATAATTAATATAATTTGATGTTTTCCTTATTTACCTGTAAAAATAGCATTTCTTAAAATAAATTTTGGAATGTAAAATAAAAGTTGAATAAGGGGGGGAAAATTGAAATCTACTAGCCCTTAATATATACCACAACTTTTTAAAAGAGTAACAAACACCATTTTCCCACTGAAGCATTGCCAGAAACCCAGTTGTAACTCCACGATCCATACTCCTAGCAGAGAAGCTGCACGCGACGGAAACTTTGGTCAGAGATAGGGCTACAGCATTATAGTCCCCGTACTCCTTGCAAGTACCACTTCATGCTGGGAGCAGGAGATTATGAAATTAGCCTTTATATCTGAGCACATCTTTCAATAGAAATTGGTATGCGTGTGTCCATTTTCTGGGTGTAAAATGGGCGCAAATGATTCCAATTCAGCAGTGGGATGGATTGCGCCCAATCTGCGCAAGCGTTCATCCCACTGAAAATTCATGGGGTTCATTTTTTAGGCATCAATAGGCATTAGGCCCCTTTAATATGTTAATGAAGGGCCTAATGCATATTGAAGGACCCTCTACAAAATTAGTTACCGCTGAGCATGGCAGGCCTGACACCTGCCAGGAGTCTTCAATGACCTCTGTGGCCACTGATTAAAGATAAGTGTGATTAATACATTTTTTTAAACATCTTTCTGTGGCGCCAGGAGGAACAGAAATTGTCCCCCCAACTCAACAGTCCTAACGATCGGCCAATTCAATCCCACCACCCCACCCTCCCATGGTGCGCTCCAACCTCCTGGAATGTACATGATGCCGCTGGTGAAGCAGGTGGCCCGAAATGGACTTTTCCCGTCAGGTGACTGCCTGTGTAGGTGTAACCAGTGCCAGAATATGTAGATGAAACCCAAGGAGTAATTTATTGCCCAGACTGATTTCTACCATGTTACATGAAAAAAATCATTACAGAGACATGGAAAAGTACATGTTGCATGCAAGTTGATGTTATAGCTGAAAAATGATGTTACTGTATATGCAACATAATCTTAACTTTTGTACAGAAGATTGTAAGTTCTTAAATGTATGTACATGGGTAAAGGTTTGTAACTGTTCATTTTTATGTTGTACAGGTTTGCATAGGTCCCCTCAAGGTCCTGATCTCGCTGCTTTCTATTCTCTGTCTCCTAGTAGTGTAGGACAGATCACCCCTGCAATGGGCTGGTAAGTGATGCATCACAAAATCTGATCTGAAAATCCTCCATCAGAGTTATATGAGAACCAAAGATGACGGGCAGTCTTTGTGTTTTCACCACCTGCTCCAAAAATAAAGCAAAAAAAAGTTATGTGCCTACTGACCTCAATAATCTCTGAAATTTTCAGTGATGATTGTCATTTTAGATTCTGTTGGACTTCAGTGCTGACCCAAAGACTAATCCAGTTCTTTGAAAAGGGTTGTTACTTGTGGATTCAGAAGAAGATCGAGTGTGGAATAACACTAGGGCACTGGGCTTTCCTCACATCCATAGGTGGCTGTGTTCTGAAAGGATTTTATTTCATTTGGGACTTAGAGAGAGCCATTATGATAACAGTACCACTCACAATAATATGGAACAAGAATGGCATCATTGATAAAAAAAAGCATTAATATTCCAGTTTTCTTTTGAACTCGGCGATAATCTGTTGGTTGAAACTGTGTATGTTAATGTGCCTTTGGGGGAAGGTAACTTAGTTCAGAGAGTGATTATATTCTCTATTAACCATGGTCCCATTAAATTGTTATACATGGAGATGCCCAGTAAAATCCACAAGACTACTGGAATAATTAATTCCAAAAGTATATAAGTTTTGTCCAAGTTTTCCTTCTTTAAATTTCAATTTAAGAAGGTAGCGGTGCAAATAGTATCTTGAAGTGAATCTGGCAAGAACTCAATTCCATAGTGCATCTGGCAAAACCTCTGCTTCCAAGTGAAGTTGGTACATGGATTATATAATGGTGTCAGTAAGCATCTGTTTGACACCAGAATTAGCCTTTGCTTTGTTCCACCTGCCTCCAGGCAACAGAGTATACTTGGCTGGCTGTCTAAAGTTATTGCAGCAGTATCTTCATTCCAAACATTTTTTGTGTAATTCATGCCAATCAGTTATCAATAACATTGTTTTTCATTCCTTAATTTAAATTTAACATTTCCATTTACATAAAGATGGGCATTTTATTGCTGTTGCTGTAATTTTCTTTCATTATATTCAATGCCGTGCTGACTCAGCTGCATCACTAATTCATCAATTTATAACTGTACAACACATGCACAATAAGCAATCTGTTATCTGAAGAAGGAAACTCAGAGATTTCTTGCATCTGTGCGAGTTATAAAATCCAGTACTTTGGATTATCTGAGTTTGCTATCATTATTCTATGTATTATCTATTTTCAGTAAAATCAATAATATTTTTGAGAGAATGGGATGGAAAAACTTTTTTAAATGATATTTTTTTTCTCCCTTGCCTCGTGCTCTCTTCCTTCTTGTACCACATACATGCTCCCTGACTTCTGCCTACGCTGATCTATTAATGGCTGCTAGGAGATTGTACAATAATGGCATGTTGGATGACAGGACCACACTTTGTAGAAAGGCACCTGGCCTCAATTGACGCCTGCTCTGGACAGCATGACTGGTTTCATTAACTCACCACGTGAGAGAAACTGCAGGTGTTTTATGTCCTAACACCCGGAAATGCCCTTTGTAAAAATAAATCTTAACTAGAGAACCCCTCCTCTCCCCCCCCCCAAAAAAAGATATACATATAGGCCCCAAGTTTCCACATGATTTGCTCCTGATTTTTAGGAGCAACTGGTGTAGAACGGAGTATCTTAGAAATCGGAATTCTCGTCATTTAGTTTGCTCCCGTTCTAGTCAGTTAGAATAGTTCCACTTTGGAACAGAATTTTTTTCTCAAAAGGGGGCGTGTCCGGCCACTTACGCCTGTTTTCAAAGTTTCGTCAGTGAAAACTTACTCCAAACTAACTTAGAATGGAGTAAGTGAAGATTTTTGTACGCTCGAAAAAACCTTGTCTACACTTTAGAAAATCAGGCGTAGGTTACAAATCAGGCGTAGGGAATGGTGGGGGGGGGGGGGGTTTAAAGGGAAGTTTACAAACATTAAACACTTCAGTTTTACAAATAAAGAGCCGTCATCAATAATAAATGATAAATACATCAATAAATCAACCAATAAATCAATCAAAAAAAATAATTTTTTAAAAATCAATAAATAAAACATTTTCTACTTACCGACTGCAGCACCGGGAGCCTTCCAACAGCGTGCTGGGATGCCCCTCCCCCAGTGTGTCTCTGTCAGTGTCTCTATCTCTCTGTCTGTCTATGTGTGTCTCTCATTCTCTGTCTGTCAGTGTCTGTGTTTCTGACAGCGAGAGGAGGGGGGTAGAGGGAGAGAGGGGGGGAGCAGAGGGAGGGAAGGGGGAGGGATGGGGGAGAAGGGGGAGGTATGGGGGAGGGATGGGGAGAAGGGGGAGGGGGGGAGATGGGGGGAGGGAGGGAGAAGGGGGAAGGGGGGAGAAGGGGAGAAGGGGGGAAAGGAGATGGGGGGGAAGGAGATGGGGGGAGATTGGGGGGAAGGAGATGTGGGGGGGGAAGGAGATGGGGGGGGAAGGAGATGGGGAGGGGAAGGAGATTGGGGGGGGGGGGGAAGGAGAAGGGGGAGGGAGGCTGAGCGGGCCGGGCCCGAGACTTCGGGCAGGGCCCGTCCCCAGCACCAGATTTACAGGTAGGTGGCGTTGGGTCGGGTCGGGGGAGTGGTGGGAGGGAGGTCGGTTTGGTTCGGGTCGGGGGGAGGGAGGGAGGGAGAGGGAGGTCGGGTCGGGGAGCGGGAGTCGGGTCGTGTCCAGTCGGGGTGGGGGGGAGCGGGAGTGGGAGTCGGGTCGGGTCCAGTCGGGGGAGTGGGAGCGGGAGTTGGGTGGGGTCCAGTCGGGGGAGTGGGAGCGGGAGTTGGGTCGGGTCCAGTCGGGGTGGCGGGGGAGCGGGAGCGGGAGTCGGGTCGGGTCTGGTCCGGGGGTGGGGGGGGGAGTGGGAGTCAGGTCGGTGTCGAGTCCGGTCCGGAGGCGGGAAGCGGGAGTCGAGTCGGGTCGGGAGGAAGCAGGAGCTGGCCGTGGGAGGAGCCTTATTCACGCAGCCCCAGTGAGGCCATTCGGCACATGTAGCGCGCATGTGCAGAGGTCCCGGCACTGTTTTCAGCGCAGGGACCTGGCTCCGCCCCCTACAGCTCCTGCTGCTTGTGCCGAGGGCCAGAGGACCTGCAGGGAGGTGGAGAATACGGAGGTTTTTTTTAGGCGCACTTTGTGGCGCGAAAAACAGGCGTCCAGGTCGGGACTGCGCCGTTCTAGGCGCGGCTCGAAACTTGGGCCCATAGCACCTTATCACATATTTCAAAACACTGCAAATACACTGAATTACCTTGAAGTGCACTAACTGTCGGTATTTAGGCAATCTTGTGTAATCATTTCTATTTGTGCATATTGTGTGGGGCTCTCTTGCTCTGAGAAATATTGTGCATATTTCAATTACACTTTGTGTCCACAGCACATTCAAAAGTAACAAAGCAGGATTTATCCTGAACAGTACTGAACAATGACACAGTTGGCTTAATTTGCTGCTCAAATGTAATCTGTAAAAGGGCTTTGTCTTCATGGAAAGGTGTTTGCGAAATGATGCTTTTTTATGTAATAACATAGTAAAATTCTGCACACAGCAGAAAAGTTTACTTGGATCCAATTTAGCAAACCTTTCATAAATTTTAAACACTTTGATCATATCTCTTCTCCTTCTCTGTTCATACCTCAATCCCTTAAATTTTGGGATTATCCATGTCAAGATGCTTTTGAATTTGTGCACATTGATATTCATCGTTTGCCAGTACTCTCAATTTGATGTTGTCTGCAAATTTAGACACTTTGGACATAATTCCTTCTGCTAAATCATTTAAAAAAATTATAAACAACAGGGGCCCAAACGAACCTCTGGCACTCCACTGTAAGATGACTACCAACTAGGAACCTGCCCTTGCACTATTACTTGTTATCTACCGACCAACCATTTGCCAATACATTTTAATACATTCCCATCTATCCCATGTTTTAATGATGCAGATCACTCCAAAATTCATTGTCCTCCATTTCTCCTGTTGCTCACAGGGTAAATGAACTGACTAGGGTACTGAGCCAGGAAAGCCTAGGTTTGTTCTCTTGATTCAGGCTGAGTTCATTGATATCTAAGTGCCCCTGAAGTCTGGAGAGGAAATTGCCACAGGTTTGTCATCTAAGTCACCCCTTACTTGAAAGTGTGCTCTTATGGATGGTGTATGAGGACAGTAATAGTAACTATAGTATTTCAAGATTGAATCACCTGACGACACTGATTAGCCCCACAAATGAAGAATGACCATTTGGGTCAGATTCCAGAGGGTCGCTGGCATCCATGGGACCATACACCACCATAAGTCACAGCCTTCAACAGAGGAAGGGAGAAAGGGAAAGAAAATGAGAAAACTGCACCAAACTCCTTTTGAAATAGGAATCTTACAGCCACCAGAGAAAGAAGATTTTCAGCCCATCAGTCTGAGGTGAATTGGAACCCAGCTCCCAGAGGTGAAAGGACAGTGTACCAATTCACTAAACCATCCAGGTCCCTCAAAGTCAAGTTTTTACATCCCAGTCTCTTCAAATCTATAAGAAAGCAAAGCAGCAATATCAACACATTACAGATTGGGTACCTGTATTGATGAGGTGCTGGTTGTCTTTGTTAAGCTCATAGGTAAAGGCTGTAAAGCCTAGCAGCTGATAGATCCTTTTTTCCCCTGATCCCAGGCAAGGTCAGTCTGTCTATCCAATTACACCATGTGGATTTAGACAACCTTACTCCTCAGCGCTTCCACCCAGCACTTCCATATCCAGGTAGGTACGGGCTGTGTGAGACTAGCGAGCGGCAAAGCCAGTCTCACAGCTTGCAGCTTCTGCCAAAGACTTGTCCAGTAGGCACCACGGCAACAGTTGGTGATGCGATTCTCGGGATAGAACTAGCAATGTGCTGAACCTGGGCCTCAGTTCCAATCAGCACTCACCTGTTTGAAATTGCTGTATCTTAACCAGTTTAAGGTGGCTGAGCTCTGATGAGTACTGATCCCTAGGTATTGCTTTACATGTGCCCTCACTGTCTAATAACAGGATCGTTCCCCAGTATTGTGACACCACAGCATTGCGCCTTTTGTTACATCCACAACTGACGTCAAAACTTTTGAAAATGTTGCTATTTTTCTAAATTAAGTGTTAATGTTTATTGGTTATCAGATACAATATGTAGATAACAATCGGAACTAATACACCTGAATAATGTGCACCTGATAGATAATACCTTGCCTGTTATGCATGTTCATAAGAAGAACAGCAATATTGAGGACTCATTGGTGGAGAACGATCCTATAAATGTGATTCTGTAATCGTGTGTGTACAAAATGAGATGCACTGCACAGTAAAACCTGGTGTTGAATTTTTTCAGTCCTCAATCCCACTGATCTCCTCAGCCACATATGTTCAAGAAGGGGGGAGTGGGGGTATGGGGGGGGACGGTGAGGAGTACTTGACCTGTTCCCAGGTTACTGTCAGTGCCACTGTGAGCAGCGGTTGGGAGACATGTAATAGTGGCCCTCTGACAATTGCCCTTCAGTGTTTTTTTCCCCCAGAACAGCTCAGCTGAGATCGGTACCACTGAACTATGCAGGATTAAATCTGTAGGTTGAGTGTGTTGGTAGTCCAGTGCTTTCCGATGCTGCTGCCTCTCAAACGCAAGTTAAATTCAGTCCTCCCAGTGTGAAGAGAGCTCAGGTCAAGAAAGTGGCACTGCAATGCCATAGCCCTAATCTCCAACCTTCACTCTTTTTGAACACGGCTTCCGGCTGGGAGTGCGGGACTGCTGAACTCACCCGTTAATATGTTGCTCTGTTCTCACACAGAAAGGGATTTCAGTTAAAAAAACAGAACTAATCAAAGGGCAAACCTTTTCTTGTTAGCTGTCAATTCTTTGATGAGATGATGTAAATCACATTGAGATACATCATCACATTATTTGTGTTTGTCATTATCAGGATCATTGTGTCACTTCTTCCTTCCGAAATGAAGGATTTGCTTGGGTTCCCTTGCTAAAAACTCCAGATAGCATGGAACTGAGCAGTCGAGACCAGGAAGATCTTATTTTCAGTGTCTGCTTTGTGCTGAGTTAGCTGATCCTCAGCTAGGGTAGTGCTAGTGGATTAAGATTGGTCTCAATGTTCCAAAGCTAGGGGTGGGAAAAATCAGCAAAGAGTTCTATAGCTGATTGCTATGCAGTGACTGCTGCTAAAAAATCACATCCTTGTGGACATTTGGCTCACCTGTGCTTCCCCCCATGATACCTATAACTAGGCTGACACATAAAGAGCGGCTACTAGGGTAAGGTACTTGAGAAATACTGACCCTTTAGAACCTTATCCCAGGATGAGTTAGCTACCTCAGGAGAGGAGAGAAATTGGGAAGACAAAAAATTTTCAATTTTTTTTCAGAAAATACTATTTCTTTAACGAAATGGTTACAGGTATTATAGATTTTTTCCATAAAATTCTGTTACGTCTCGGAATATTCACTTCTCTAAGAGTTGCCTTTGATTTGCAAGTATAACTGGACCAAAATTATTTTCATTTTCCATATATTTATCATAGAATGGGACACCTCTCTGGTTAATTAATTGTTATCACCCAATTTTCCACCAGGGTTCACTGTAATTGTCTTCGTTGCTTTTATTTTTCTAAGATGTATTCACTTTTGTCTGTGATTCTTAAGATTATGACTTAAGGTGCAAGCCTCTCAATAATAAAGTGTTTGTGGACAAGACGAAGGTCTCTGTACAATATGTGTATGGCAGTGATGTGTGCCCATCACTCACTTTCATTTCTGAACTCTGGTTCTATTAGAATTGGAATTAACTCCGACATGTCAGTTTATACTGGCACCAGTGCTAAGACTGTGATAGCCACTCTGTGTTACTACATGAAGCGACCCTGGCTTCTCAATGGAACAGATCTAAACCAAAATTTGTGTGATTACTTTACATGCACAAGATATCTCCATGTAAACCCCCCAACCCATATTCACGGCCACTCCCTCGATCTTGCCATCTCTCGTGGCCTCGCTACTCCCATCGTGTCAATCGCAGATAAGGCCATCTCTGACCACTTCCTCGTATTGCTCTCCACTCACATTCCTCTTCCACCCATCCCCAACCCTACCTCCTTCTGTGTCCTCCCCTGGAAAAAACTCGCTCCCTACTCTCTTACAACTGCACTTGTGAACTCTCGAATGTCCAGCCTTTGGTCCTCCATTTACCATGACATTTCTGCAGCTACCTATCTGCTCAATCACACCCTCACCACCACCTTTTATACCATAGTTTCTATTAAAACAATTACTTTCTCTCACCATGGCTGTTTCCTCTGGTACAGCCCTCATCTTGGCTCCCTTAAGTCCAAGGGACGCAGACTTATACGGATATGGCGGACAACTGGTTTAGCCATTCACTGCCCGATCTGGCTGGACCACATAAAGCATTATCGGGTCCTACTCTCGTCTGTCAAAATTTCTCACTATTCCAAGTCTCCCTGATTGTAATCATTCAACCATCAGTGGCCATGCCTTCTGTTGCCTAGGCCCTAAGCTCTGGGATTCCCTGCCTAAACCTCTCTGCCTCTCTACATCTCTTTCCTCCTTTAAGACGCTCCTTAAAACCTACCTCTTTGATCAAGCTTTTAGCCACCTGCCCAATACAAAGTATTGTTATTGTTGATGTGTATGAAGAAGGAGATATATTAAGGCATAAATTGTGAGACACCGCTGTTGAAACAAAGGAGTAGAAATTCGTCTTGGC
This sequence comes from Pristiophorus japonicus, assembly GCF_044704955.1. Lineage (NCBI taxonomy): Eukaryota > Metazoa > Chordata > Chondrichthyes > Pristiophoridae > Pristiophorus > Pristiophorus japonicus. Next base: position 54,874,482 of record NC_091980.1, read on the forward strand.
CGTAAAATGGGCGGAATCACATCGGCCGATAGTTATACACCTCACTCGATATTCAGATCTATTGAAGCCAGTAGGGGGAGGGGGGGAGTGGGGGTGACGGGGAGGGTATAACGGTGGTCCATGCACTATTTCACCCATTTTGCACTACTGGGCAAGACAAGTTTCTTTTCCAAAGCCTCATTAGACATGAATAGAGATGCAGAATCGGATTACAAAGCTGTGCTCCTATCTTTGACCCATGTTTATCAAAGATCTGCGCCAGCAACAAAGCCTCACAATTTCTACCCTCATTTGCTTTCCTGAATTTTTTTCTGTTTCTCCCCTCCTCATTACTGGCTCGTGCCGGGCTACAGCTCCATGAGCACCAACCTTACCCAAGTGGCCATTCTTCATGTTTGAGTCCAGGCACGAGTGTTGGAAGGCTGTTCATGTGTGGTGGCATCAAATCCCACCTTGATACTGTCTTGTCTAATCTCCAAAATGCTTCACCTTCCAGCAGGAATCACCTGATAGCAAATGGGAGCAAGAGGCTTGGCTGATTTTTTTTTACCTCTTCCTACCTTTGTGACACAGACCTGTTGTACTCAGTTAGCTCAGCACAGGTCATGGACTGAACCTGAGTAGCCCGGTGTTGACTCTCTGAGCCATGTTATTTTTGAAGTGATAATCCACTTTAGCCTTATTTAATCAACAAAGTTTGGGAACTGTAATTCATAGGCCTTGTGTCCCAGTTCTATCCACACACACCCAACAACAATTTAAAAGACAATTCTGACATTTTGAGCCGCACAAGTCACTGTGCAAAATATAACACCAAAATAACTATTGCATTCTTTGCTTGTTTGCAGGTTTCCCCATCCTCTGGTGCTGGGCCCTCCAGGCATGCACTCTACAGGGATCCCCCATCCTGCCATTGTGAGCCCTTCAGGCAAACCAGACATGAATCAGTATGACAGCGGGATCAGATGCATGTAAGTAAAGAGGCTGAAAGTATAGTACTGTTTACACGTGCAAGGTTGTTGGTCTGTGTAACCCAAACATTTACCCCACACTCGGTATTTAGTTTTAGCTTTTATAAAACATGAAAATTATCTGATATCTGACCTATTAGAACTATAGTTACATCCCTATATGAAGCAACTTGCAGGTGATTTAATGGTGTGTATCAGAGAATCAACTAACTCAGCACAGAGCAGGGATCAAATGGGAGATCTTCTCTAAAACAACCACAATACTCACAGATCTCTGTGCTCTATAGTAAGAAAAAGGAAACATTGTGCAAGTGACCTATATGTAACCTAAGCTTCCCTTAGGCTACTTTTGCTCCGTCCATAAGACCAAGTCCACTAGCCAACTTAGCAAAGATGGCAAGAAATATATGATATTCTCCAAATATGGGCTTTTTAGGGACTAGGTTGGCTATAAATAAACATTCTGTGATCTTTTAAAAAGATCTCCAACTTCATAAAAATTCTCTTTTCATTTATTTACAAACATGATGAAATGAGATAATTCACATCAAAGTGCATTGCTGTTTCACTTGCAAAGAACATTAAAGTGACATAAATGACACAAACGTTTTCTAGTTCTTCTCCTTGTACAAACAAAAATGGTTGCTATACACTTTTACATGGCAACATTGCCCCTTTAAGATTTATGGATACACAAACAAGTAAATTATGCTTTTCAGACTGATGCCTTTTCTTCAGTTTTCTCCCCTCCTCTTTTGTAGGCGGTGACTCATGCTGAGATCTGGTTTTGTAGATGATGGCAACTCTCTAGTGCCTCCAAGCAGGCATTACTCACACGTGAACCTAGTCAGTAGCACTAGCAAATGTTTTGACTCTGGAAGCCCATCTTTTCGACATCTGATGACCAAACATAGACACTTCCAGCAGGGGCACTGGTTAGTGACAAAGAGAGGAAGCTATAACTGATTTTTCCTTTCCTAGCTTGGCGATATTCAGGCCGGTTGTAGCACCGCTCACTGCCAGCTGGTCTGAAATCAGCTAACTCAGCACAGAGCAGGGATCAAATGGGAGATCTTTTGGTTTGTGTATGCTCTGTAATGGGTGGTAATTCTATGCAGTAGGGCATCAAGGGAACTCAGCAGACTGAATTTCTATGGGTAGCACATACATTTTTGGAGGGAGGGAGAATAAGGCTTTAAATTATACACATAAGGAAATTGTATATTTAAATTATGTGTGTATAAGGAAAATCTGATTCACAGTGTTGATGTGCTTCGTGAGGACAGACAGAAGATAAGGATGATTTTGATTTAATTTAGAGTCACAGGAAAGTGTGAACCTGGAAATAATTATCCTCTTGGCTATATGGAATGCGAAAGCAACTGTTACTTATAAATTACATAATTAAAGAGCTATGTTATATTTGGCACTGTATGAATCAGAATCCAATTTGGGATATAAGTTACTAACAGATGCAACACATTAAAAAGACAATATTCCTTTATGACTAGAATTAAGCTACAGTCAACATTCTCCATCTTTAAATATCCAGGTATTAATGTGCAGTTAATCAAAGAAAATAGTAGCTGTAGTCTGGTGTATGAAGTCCAACTTCTCCACCAATATTGGGGTGTATTGTTGCCATATTGAGGAGTTTTTTGGGGGTGGAAGACAGGCTCAGTCCTGAGAATAGCTTGCTCCATAAACGTCCTTCAAATGGAGCCACATTCGCCACTGATATATTTGAGCTATAGCAGATCATGTGCCAACAGTAGCGTAAACTATTCAAATGCTGCTTTACAATTTAAAAAAATAATAGTAGCTGATACGATCATCTGTGCAATAAGGTCATTGTTACAGTTCAGGCTTTCTCCCAAGGCCTTCAATGAATGCTTCCGTAGAAAGTGTTTTTGATAAGTGGACTAAGTCCATGGACCAAAACCTACTTCCTTTTACATGCTGTAAGCTGAATAGTGTGATATCAATTACCCTTAATTATTGTATAATGAAGGGAAGATTATGTCAGATGCTTACCGTGTTCTCCTGTCCAAGCAGGATGGACATATGAAGAAAGACTGGATCGACTAGGCTTATATTCACTTGAATTTAGAAGAATGAGAGAGGATCTCATAGAAGCATATAAAATTCTGACAGGATTGGACAGGTTAGATGCAGGAAGAATATTCCCGATGTTGGGGAAGTCCAGAACCAGGGGTCACAGTCTAAGGATAAGGTGTAGGCCATCTAGGACCGAGATGAGGAGAAACTTTTTCACCCAGAGAATTGTGAACCGATGGAATTCTCTACCACAGAAAGTTGTTGAGTCCAGTTCATTGGATATATTCAAAAGGGATTTAGATGTGGCCCTTACGGCTAAAGGGATCAAGGGGTATAGAGAGAAGGCAGGAATGGGGTACTGAAGTTGCATGATCAGCCATGGTCATATTGAATGGTGGTGCAGGCTCGAAGGGCCGAATGGCCTGCTCCTGCACCTATTTTCTATGTTTCTATGTTTTCTCTAAAGAATGATAAATATCACATTGTCAGATCATTAGGCTAGACTGGATTTATTTACAAGATAATACAGCTCAGCATAAGTGGATGGATTTCCCTGTTACTGTTCTTGGTTGTATGGGATTGTCTGGGTGTAACACGTAGAAGAATATCAAACTGCTCCTGTCTAGGTGTCATCATCATAGGCAGTCCCTCGGAATCGAGGAAGACTTGCTTCCACTCTTAGCATGAGTTCTTAGGTGTCTGTACAGTCCAATACAAGAACCACAGTCTCTGTCACAGGTGGGACAGACAGTGGTTGAGGGGAAGGGTGGGCAGGGAGCCTGGTTTGCCACACGCTCCTTTCGCTGCCTGCACTTGATTTCTGCATGCTCTCGGCGATTATACTCAAGGAGTTCAGCGCCTTCCCGGATGCACTTCCTCCACTTAGGGCGGCCTTTGGCCAGGGACTCCCAGGTCTCAGTGGGGATGTCGTACTTTCTCAGGGAGGCTTTGAGGGTGTCCTTGTAACGTTTCCGCTACCCGCCTTTGGCTCGTTTGCCATGGCCGAGTTCCGAGTAGAGCGCTTGCTTTGGGAGTCTCGTGTCTGGCAAGCGAACTATGTGGCCTGCCCAGCGGAGCTGATCAAGTGTGGCCAGTGCTTCAATGCTGGGAATGTTGGCCTGGACGAGGACGCTAATGTTTGTGTGCCTGTCCTCCCAGGGATTTGTAGGATCTTGCGGAGACATCGCTGGTGGTATTTCTCCAGCGACTTGAGGTGTCTACTGTACATGGTCCACGTCTCTGAGCCATACAGAAGAGCAGGTATTACTACGGCCCTGTAGACCATGAGCTTGGTGCCAGTTTTGAGGGCCTGGTCTTCAAACACTCTTTTCCTCAGGCGGCCGAAGGCTGCACTGGCGCACTGGAGACGGTGTTGGATCTCGTCGTCAATGCCTGCTCTTGTTGGTAGGAGGCTCCCGAGATAAGGGAAGTGGTCCACGTTGTCCAGGGCCGTGCCATGGATCTTGATGTCTGGGGGGCAGTGCTGTGCGGCGAGGACAAGCTGGTAGAGGACCTTTGTCTTATTGATGTTTAGCGTAAGGCCCATGCTTTCATACGCCTCGGTAAATACGTCGACTATGTCCTGGAGTTCAGCCTCTGTGTGTGCACAGATGCAGGTGTCGCCTGCGTACTGTAGCTTGACGACAGAGGTTGGAGTGGTCTTGGACTTGGCCTGGAGACGGTGAAGGTTGGACAGTTTCCCACTGGTTCTGTAGTTTAATTCCACTCCAGTGGGGAGCTTGTCAACTGTGAGGTGGAGCATGGCAGCGAGGAAGATTGAGAAGAGGGTTGGGGCAATGGGGCCCTGCTTGACCCCGGTCCGGACGTGAATTGGGTCTGTGATGGATACGTTGGTAAGGATCACGGCCTGCATGTCGTCATGGAGCAGGCGGAGGATGGCGACGTACTTTTGAGGGCATCCGAAGTGGAGGAGGACGCTCCATAGACCCTCGCAGTTGACAGTGTCAAAGGCCTTTGTAAGGTCGAAGAAGGCCATGTATAAGGGCTGGCGCTGTTCCCTGCATTTTTCCTGCAGCTGTCTCGCTGCAAAAATCACGTCCGTTGTGCCCCAGTGGGGACGAAATCCTCACTGTGACTCCGGGAGGAGCTCCTAGGCCACAGGGAGAAGACAGTTGAGGAGGACTCTAGTGATGCTCATGTCTGGGTGTAGCACATAGAAGAATATCAAGCAGAGAGGATCAAGCTCCTACAAGGGCACCTGCACAACTTTTCATCCATTTAAGTTAATAGGTTGAAAATGAGGTAGGCTCCCTCACAGGCTTGTGACCTCATCCCCTGATTTTCCATGTCCTTCTCTCAGGTGATCTCTAGAGCCAGATGTAGGAACAAGAAAATCAGTCGCAGCAAGTTATTGAAATTAGAAATACTTAGAAACAACAAAGATAGCATCAACTCATAAAAGTGCAAATTATCTTTCTTCAGAATACATTTCTTACATATGTCAGCAATCTGCTAGACTTTTGGATTAAACACTCTTTGTGGGCTTTCTGATGCAATGTCATATGTGAGTGACATGATTCCTACTTTGACCTCACAAACTTTAATTTAAACTGAACTAATGATGCTGAAAGATGTCTCCATCATATAATCCAGCATATAAAGAGCTCTTAATCAATCAAATTCAAAAAGACAAAGCAGTTTACTGTGCAGAAAATGACCTGACAAGCAGACGTTCCCAGCTCGTCAGGTTTTGCACTATTATCTTTGACCATGTATAATTTGATTAGCACCTAGAACAAAGCCTCCGTATCTTGGCTAATTTACAGATCAAACAACCTGAACTTGTCCCGAAAACTTGGATCTGGTCTCCAGTTTGATGTTTCTTGGTGAAGGATAGCTTCTAGTTTACTTCAAATTATTTCAAAACTGTAGGAGGGATTTTAATTCCCTCTTCCCAACAGAAACCAGTCGGAGTGAGCGTTAAAATTGAGCAGCTCTTTTTCCCACTCCAATACTGCCCCGTAATGATTTTAACTCTGGGCAGTTGAGGCATCCATCTGAGTCAGTTATGCTAGTCAGGATCCCATCTCTTAGATAGGACACCAAAGCAATTTTAACAGCCTATTGGCCAGGGGGAACGCCATACTCCCGATCACCATTCCTCCGGGCCTCACAGGACATGTCTGGGTCTCTGCCCCCTTTCCACCTGCAAAAGTCTGCCTAACCACCATGATATATCGGGTTATCCGGAATGCCCGATCTTCACCTACCAGCAACAAGTTGACCAGTGGAATGATAATGTGACCCAGCCCTTAAAATCATCCGGCCCACCCACAGACTCCCAGGTGGGAAGTTCTCCCGGCCTTTCGTACATGAGTTAAAACCTACCCTTGCATGTCAGAAAGTACAGAAGTTTTCCCTATTTGATGCAGAATGGAAACTCTGCTTTCATCATAGTCATCAGTCATGGTGTTACATCGCCTTGTTCACAAGTGTAGTAAAGCACTCTTTACACCCCTCAGGAATGATACACAGCCTCATTACAATTTTAAAATGAAATGTTTTTTTCAAAAATACAGCCCAAATATGTAGTTTAACATTTTCTGGTAGGTTAGAAAGAATTCAATATCAGAACCCTCACCTACTGTCCTGTGCCTGTATCCCTGATAGTCAAGAATCTCCTGCTGTGTTTGTTGATTTATTAAGTAGATTATCAATGGTCTTAGTGGGTCCATTGATTCATATTTTCTTATTCTTGAGGCTTCTCAGAATGAGTTTAACAGGTTGGTCATACTGAATATGGGGCAGTATTGTTGCTCTGATGGATTGTCCACAACACTTGGGTTTAGCCTATCCACCAAACTCATTTCACTTCAAATGTTCAAACAAGAACTGAAAGTGAGAAAGGGAAATTTCCACCCTGTACATCTAGGATTGATTCAAACCCAATTTTTCAGAAATAAACGGACAATGTTTTGTTCCATTGCACCACTTTGAGCCTATCACCTAAAAATTCTGGCATTTAGTTATTTCAATTTGTTCTTAAACAATGTACTTTTTTTTGTCCTTTAGGAAACCTAATCCTGAACCAAAAAGGGAAAAAGAAAGTAAAAAGCCTACTATCAAAAAACCCCTCAATGCATTTATGCTTTACATGAAAGAAATGAGGGCGAAGGTCGTAGCTGAGTGCACTCTGAAAGAGAGCGCAGCCATCAACCAAATCTTGGGTAGAAGAGTAAGTGAAAATATATATCACTGTCAGCCTTAAATAAATGAATATCTGATCCTTAACATTTCTCATCCAAAGAGAATAATTCATGTATCAGCACAGCCCAGGGTGCCAGCAGTCTTAGGAACCTCAGTCACATGCCATCCTTCACCCGGTTGAACATAGACAGTTGAGTTTTGATGTGCTATACATGCAAGGGTCATAAAGCCAATCGCATCTTTGCTCCCTCAAGTCAAAGGGACACAGACGTAAGCATATCTGGTATACAACTGGTGTAGCCATCCATCACCAGATCTGGCTGGACCACATGAAGTGCTATTGAGCCTCACTCTCCTCTGCCATGATCATCCAGGGGATCAAAGATAATCCCTTGCTTCTTTTCTCCATCACCAACCAGCTCCTTAAACCCTTCTCCCTTGGTCTTTCTACCCTCACATCCAACAACAAGTGTAAAGTGGACTTCTTTGATACTGAGGCCTTGATTTTTACAAGGAGGCAAGAAGAATGCGGGGAAGCCTGGTAGCGGGCGATGAACCCAGCAAGGCTGGGGACATGGAGGCCTAATTTAAATAAAACTCTGCAGAGTCCTGCTGGATACCCGGTCAGATTGACTATCTGACCGGTGGGCGGGAGTGGGCATCTGGCGGCAGGAGGCCGCAGCTGGAGACCGCTGGGGAAAGATCGGGAGGGAGAAGGAAGGCTGTTGACAGGGATCGGGATGGGGGACAAGGCTCTAGGCAGGATTTGGACAGATGGAAGGCTGTCAGCAGGGTTCGGGAGGGGGAGAAGGCTATAGCAGGGATCAGGGGAAGGGGAGAGATTCTAGGGACGATCGACTAAGGGGGGAAGCCCTGTGCACTTCTTCTCCTCCTGGCCTACAAGGAAGCCTAAAATAAAACTTTTAACCTTACCTTTTAGGCCTCTTCTGGCTCAGGAATCCATCTCACTGCTCACTGCTCCCCGGCTCAGGCCTTTGAGTAACATTGCAGGTCGGATCCTGATGACTTTCCTGGCTCAGAAGAGCAGATTAATATCAGAACCAGGCGGGAAGGCAGTGGGATCAAAATGGGGCAGGTGACTCGCCTTATTTTAACTGCCCCCCCCCACCCTGCCCCGCGCCTCCCTCCCCCACCGCCCAATTTCTGCCAGGTAGGGGCATTTAAAATCGGGGCCTAAGATTGAGACTATCCATTCAGCTACCTCTGCTACTTCCCCCCACCCCCCCCTTTCCCTTGTTCACCAAGCTAAACCCCTCCCCCAGGCTCCCACCTGCCTTAGCCTTGAACCAGTATCTTTCTCTAGTTTCTCTCTACCTTCTTTCTCCAAGCTCATCTTGTCCATGAGACACACCTCTTGCTCCTCTGACCCCATTCCCACTGAACTACTGACCATCTAACTCCCCCTCCTGTCCTCCATGTTAGGTGACATTGCAAATGGTTTTGTCTCTTCTCGGATACTGTTCCCTTCCACCATCGCATCCCTCCTCAAAAATCCTATGTTTAATTCCTCTGTCCTTGCAAACGACTGTTCCATCTTTTTAAAAATTCATTCATGGGATGTGGGCATTGCTGGCAAGGCCAGTATTTATTGCCCATCCCGAATTGCCTTTGAGAAGGTGGTGGTGAGCCACCTTCTTGAACCGCTCTAAACCCCCTTTTCATGTCCAAAGTCCTTGAATGTGTTGCCAATTCCCAAATCTGTTCCCATCTTTCCTGCAACTCCATGTTTGAATCTTTCTAATCATATTTCTAGCTTTTTGTCTTTAAGTCCCTTTATGAAAGTCAGAAATTCCCTCCCTAAACTCCTCCATCTCTCCATTTATGCCCTCCTTAAACCCCACTTTGTGTCCAAGCCCTTCTTAATATTTCCTTCTTTGTTGTGGCATCTATTTTTGTCTGATTACTCCTCTGTGCAGCCCTTTAAAACGTTGTTCTTTGTTAAAAGCATTAATTAAATTCAAGTTGTTGTTATTGCTGCTGCTGCCGTCCCCACTGTACTGAAATGGCCCTAATCAAAGTCACCAATGGCCTCCTCAGTTTCTGTGACTGTGGTGCATTATCCCTCCTTGGCTTCCTTGACCTTTCTGCAGCATTTGAAGTTGTTGGCTACACTATCCTCCTCCAAAGCGTCTCCTTCATTGTTCAGCTCAGTGACACTGCCCCTACATGGTTCACTCTTACCTATCTGATCATTGAAAAATCTCCATGATGCCCCTTGGTGACATCTTCTGCAGATATAGGATCAGCTTCTGCATTTCAGCATGAGTCAGCAGATCACAGCGAGGAGCAAGAACACAAGCTGACTGACACCAATTGTAGCATCCCCACACAACCCCCTATTGAGAACACAAACCAGAGATTGAAACCAGGGCCTTCCTGGTCTGTATGGATCAATCTCACATGGGATACTTACACTCTAAGTCATTGGGATGTTCTAGCAGGGTCAATGAATGTGTCAAATCGGTTATGTTTTTAGAAGCATTCTGCAGTCCTGATTCAAGCAGAATCCTGACTGAAGACTTCATAATTAGCTGCTGTTTCTCAGGATTCAGACATATTGCTCAATACTCATGTCAGACTTCAAAGGATAGAGAGTACTAAGCGAGGAGCTGAAATTAAGATGCTCATTCAGTTCTGCTTTCCTACTTGAGATCAATAGGAGCCTGGTTGAGTGTTCACATCAACATTCACGTGTGCCCTCTGAGATGTCATTATATTGTCCATGGAATGATTTTAGTTAATGGGGTGTTAACATATCATCGCTGACAACCTTTGGAGACAGCTCATTTCCTGGAACAGCTGAAAACTACCTCGACCATGAATGCCACCATGAGAAGTCAGGGGAATATAGGGAGGGGGAGGGAGTTCCAAAGTGGCCACATACAGTCCAAGCTATTCCATGCTGATTTTCTGAGTCATCATGCCGGTGCCACGATGACATCATGGGAAACACTTTATACATAAGACAATGGCTCTTTAATGTAAATGTAACAGTTTCCTAAACCCTGTATTTTTATCTGCACAGTGGCATGCTCTTACCCGTGAAGAACAGGCGAAGTACTATGAATTGGCAAGGAAAGAGCGACAACTACACATGCAGCTTTACCCAGGCTGGTCTGCCAGGGATAACTATGTAAGTTGATTTTTAAAAATCAATTATTATCAATATTTAGTAGCAGAAAGCAGCTGATTCTAATCAGACTGGACAATGGAATTTTCTGGAATATACAGCACCATCTACATTTTCCCCAATTTTCTCCCCTTTTCTCCTCCTCTGAAGGTGGTGACCCCATGGGTGCCGGGAGCCCTCAGTGCCTTACCAAGTGGCTATTCTTCACGTGAGGCAAGTCAGCGAGTTCAGCAGGTTATTTAACCATGGAGAGGGCATCATTTCTAAGCTTGATCCTCTCTTCACCCATATACACTTTCTAACCCAGGGTCAACTAACTAACAATTAGAAGTGTAAAACTGGCCGATTTTTCATCTCCTACCTTAAAGGCACTGAAGCTACTTATCGTGTCCTCACCAGTAGGCACAGTATTCAGATTGTTGACCCTAGACTGGGTGTTGATTCTTAGCTGGCTTTGCATTCTGTAAATTCAGGGCACATTCTGTTCCACAGATTCACAGCTGACTCTGTGCTCTGCATTGTTCCCGCCTTATACTGCTATGATTTACAGGTCGTTCAAAAGGCAGATCATTATCTACTATCAATATACTTTTTTCTGTTTTTTTTCCCATTTCTTTCCTGAAAGCGCTAACTCAGGCTACAGAACGATTCCAGAGATGCCAGTAGCCTCTCAATACCTTGTCCAAGTAGCCATTCTTCATGTGTGCAACTAAATAGGGAGTTTTGGCAGGGTATTTGATGGAGGAGGGCATCTCAGCCAATTTTATTTTCACCCAATGCCCACACATGCACATTTTCCAGCCAGGTCAGTAGATAGCATTCAGGGGCAGAAACGCTGGCCAGTTTTACCCCCTCCTTTAGCAATGGACAATGAGTTCAATCACAGCACCTTTTTGCTTGCTCAATTGAAGTCAGCAAAGACCAGAGATCCAGCCTGGGACCTTCTGGTCCATACGGCCTACTGCTATAGTGAAATCCATAGGCTTTTTTGCCAACTTTTCATCGCATTTTGTTAAATTTGTAAAACTTTCTAAGAATTAATAAGGCTTAAAGGAGAATGTTTAGTTTAAAGAGCAAGTCACCTTTATTTATCTTGTAAATACAACTTGTAGACATAATATGATTAGGAGTGGCTGGAAACAGGGAAAAAGTTATGAAAACCTGAAAAGGGTTACTGGGAAGAATTGCAAGAATAGACTATGGGTCATTGTTGTACATCGAAGGCATTCAACAGCTCTGAGACAAACTGTAATATAAGGAGGGCCATTTCCTTAGTATGTCACTGAGGTGATATGTGGTAGTCAGGATTATCTGTAATGCCAGCAACTCTCATGAAATTTTCTCCACTCACATCCTAACTAAATAAAAGCAAAAGTTCCAGTTCAGCTTCAGAGTCAGTTTTAAGGGTTTCTCATAGTTATGATGCCATCTAAACCTCTCAATTCTATTACATTTCCCTACACAACATATACACTGAAACCCTGGTATAGGCTACCAGGTAATCGTAAAACTTACTAAAATTATTCATCACAAGGCATGAATAATCTTTTGTAAGAGTCACTATGCACCAAGGGCACAGAGCACGCTGACAGCACCACACCCCGATGACATAAATCATATTAAAAAGAATGTCACACATATAGGCAGGAAGACTGTAAGTTTGATCCCTAGTCTCTGTTCAACTCACTGATATCAGTCAGATTGCGACAATAGTCATCAGCACTCCTGGGTTAGGGAGTAGAAAATCAGCCATGGCAACCCACTCCTGATTGCTGTCTATTGACCCCTATTGGGGGGGTGTGTGTGTGTGTGTGCACATGTGTGCGTATGTGTGTGCGCATGTATGCGTGAGTATATGTGTGCGTCTGTATACACGTGCGTGTATATGTGCATGCGTGCATGCGTCTGTGTGTGTATGCGTGTGTGTATGTGTGTGTTCATGCATGTATACATGCATACGTGTGTGCAGATGTTGAGTATGGACAGGGTCGGGCTCAGGTTTCATGCCCCCTCCCACTTTACTAGCCTGCCGAAACTCACCATCAAGGCTCACACATGATTAATGGCCACATGAGTGAGATTGGGGAAAGTAATGGACAATGAAGGAATTATGACTTTAGGAGATGAAGATAGGGTAGGGGAACTATTAACAAGAGAAATAATATAAAGAATCTAGAATAGGCAATACCTCAAACTAATTTCAAAGGAATAATCATAAATCTCAACAGCAAACCTTCTACTCAACATCTACAGCCCAAATTTGAGACTACATTTTTATTATTTGATTCCTAAAAATTACCATCCAATAACCTGATCATTTAGGTGTCTCCAACAGGCTAGAATCCAATACACATATCTGTGGGAGTAAAACAATTCTAATAACAGGAAACAAAAGCAGAACATTTACAGTCCTATAATAATCATTCACTGCTAGAAAATCTTATGCAGGAAACCTGGTTGGATTTTCTACTCAGTCAGACAAAACCATCCTCGATGTTGTGCCTTTTTGACTGTATTGCAGAAAAGCGATAGGGTTTGTAAGTTATCTGCTTTTAGTTTGAATTCACTGACAGTTCTATCCACTGTAATGTGCTACATATTTTTTAATATGGGATGGTTTGACAGCCTTGAGATCAAACACTTTCACTTGTTTGTTTTTGTTGAATACAAAACTGGCAACTAGCCTGCCTCCTTCCCCCTCCACCACTTCCCCCCCCCACTCCCTCCCCCCACCTCCACATTTCTTTATCCTCTTTGTAAATGTTTTTAGGCTTCTGATATTTTGTTCCCAATGTTTTCTTTGTGCTGATGCCCCTGGCATTGAGTGAGACATGAATGAGGAACTGGAATCTAGGTCATGTTTCCTGGTCCGTATATCGGAAAGGAAGTACAGTGGGTCCCACACTAACAGAGCACACTGTGGTGACGAGCTATTCCGCCTTCGGAGAAACCACAAAGTGCTCATGCTATAAATTGAAAGGTTAGCTCCAAATACCAAAAGGCCATATTGTGTATAGATAATCCTCACCTGCTCAGTCAGCTTTTTTTTATAAAAAAAACATATTTTGTTTCTTTTGCCTGTTTTTTCAAGTTCCTCTCATGTTTACAGCATCTCCTCATCATCTGCACAGTTTTCTGGTGGGGAGAGGAGCAGGCAGCCCACACTATTGTGGCTTTTCAATTGGAAGCTAAGAAGTGTACAAGAGTGACATGGGTGATGTGCCCTTTCATTTTCCCTTCCTCTCTGTGAGAAGACCTTTCACACCTCTGTGCCTCCTTGAGAGCATGGACATATTTGTGGACTTATCACATTTCAACGCTCAGCTTTCTTTAATGCTTTTATTATTAATTATGCCTCACTTACAATAAAGGATCGTTTTGTTTTGTTTCTTCTTTAAATATTCAAATGTTTTAATATATTGTTACTCTACTGTAGCCCTTTGGCCCAGGTAGATGGTCCCTCCTCTTGCTTTATGTACCCGTGCATGGGTGGGTGGGGAGTCCAGGTCAGGAGAGCCTAAACTTTCCTTGTGGGCCTGGAAAAGCACTCCTACAAAGATGGAGTCTCACCATCAAGGAAAACATTGAGTCATTTTTTTTAAAGAATACCCAGAATAGTAGAAATGCTTAATATCTGAGAACAGCTGTCACTGAGAATGTAGGTAGACTTGAATATCTTGTAAATTATATATTGCAGGGTAAAAAGAAAAGGAGGAAAAGAGACAAGCAGCAAGACTCTGATCCAGGTATGAAGATTTTTGACCTCATAACTTGTGCTTATTGTCTACATATGATTGTGTATCTCATTGAATCAAAGTGTGAAGCCATAGACATCTATGGGATGAAATCACACAATGCAATACAAGTATTAGCAAGCCAATGTAGTAATGACATTTCTCAGGCCTCTGTTTTATTAAACAAGTTAGCCATTTTACTAATGTTAATGCTTTCATTAGAAGAATTTCATACCAATGTACTAATGCTTTCCACAATTGCACCCCAGTAAACATAAAATCAACTTGCTTAAAAGTAGACACCAACGTGAAGTAGATAGCTAGGAGTGTGCTACAGGACTGTTACACACAGTAAGGAGGGGAGGGGTTGAATGACATCTTTAATCATCAAAAGGAATTTCAGCTATTTGCAGATATTATGGGGCCAAAATTCAGGGCCTCGGTAAGACCCGTTACTGCCCGTTTGTGGTGGCCATGTAGCGGAATCCCGTGGCTACTGCTTTGTGATCAACTGGCTGCCCTGACCCAAATTCAGTTTGAGGATTTTTTAGCCTGGACCCGATTCCGCCCCGATGCTGATGACCGCCACAAGCGCATCATCAGAATGCGTATCGCCGCTTTCCCTCACCTGAAAAATGCACCAAGCGAAATGTAGCTCAAAAAATCGATGCCCCACCCGCGGTGCCTTCGACAGCTTTCTGTGTCTGTGCACCTTATCCAGACTGTGTGCGGCCCGGCATCATGGCGGCTCTTCAAGGGGAGGGCCCACTGCCGCGGCCGACATGTATTTTTTTTTGCCAGTAAGATAGTACCCACAGGTTCAGCTGGGTCGCCAGCAGGCAGCCTGGCACCTCCTTTTGAGTGCCAGACCGCTAACCCAGCCGAAACCCTCCCTGGTGGCCCAGTGGCCGAAAATTTAAAATGACTGATTCTCTCCCCTTTAACAGAGGGGAGAAAGCGTGGTGACGCACACGCACTGTGATGTCACCACGACTTCACCACTGATTGACAGCAGCGGATTCCCGGTCCGACCCATATTCTGCCTCTCAGCCTGGCTTTCAGTCGATCTCCCGCCCCCACTATGACCGACTTCCGGTCCAACGTCAAAAAAAACCCTAAGTGCTGAAAATCTACGGAGAGCCCGCCTCAACGATTCTGGCGGAACAAACTTTCAAAAAAGGATAGGTTTCTTGTGGAAGTGAATTCTGGCTCCTATGAATCCCTACCTATGTGACAGTCTTGAAACAAACTCCGAAGTATTTAGGATCTATATAATACATGCCATGGTTAACATAGCAAGCTTTTTTTGAGTTTTCATTTTATGGTGATCCTTCTAGCAAGGGCTGAACCATAAGCCGGAAATGCCACAGAGGAATAAACCACAGTGGTTGCCCAGGCACGATAGTGAGAGGGAGAATTGATTGTCACTATATTGTCACTTTATCATACCGTTTATATTAGGACATTAGATGCTTTCGAAGAAGGCAGAGGGGTAGGTTTGTGTCTTTATGCCTGGGTGTAAGGTGTGGCCTGAACAGAGCACAGTGAGGAAAACTGGGCGAAGAGGATTGCACATCTGTAACGGAGTCCACCTGATTTTTGCCTGCATTTCAAACAATGGAAGGGGAATCAGGTGGTCTCAGTTACAGCCATACAACCCTCCAGGCCCGACTTCCCTCTCAGTGCTCCACCCAGGCACCAGAGGTGAAGATCCAACCCCCCTATTGTCTTCACAAAAAAGTGTTTGGCAAACCGTTCTTGTCATTTGAGGAGGCAGAAAAGCTAGAGGAGCTGTGTGTCACTTTCATCACGATAATGCATTTCAACATGATTTATGCCATTGGCTGATGCATCTTTGAACAAATGGAAAAAGGGCTTGTCAAATGCTTTTTCATGAAGTTGGTGCTCATTTAACTTGTTCTTTGACACAGAACTATTCAGTGCCTTGTATGTATTATATTATTATATACCCCTAGGTGACTAAATTTGACTGTATTCTGTACATCCCTGTCTTGATAGAATATTTTAGATTTATTTTGTATATGTAGCTATAGAGCATATCAGTTGTGGTGCTGAAAGCAGTTTTATTTGGCAGTGGGGCAGGGGGTAAGCTTCTTAAAATTGTAAGCGGAGTTTGTTCAGAAATGTTGTTGGTTTTTTACCAGAATAGTAAAAGTATTCCAATGTCTTTTTAAACAAACTTTTCAGAGAGAAAGGCTAAGTTGAAAAAGAGACTCTGCCACTAAAATGAAAGAAGGAAACCTCAAAAAGTACTGTGTGGTATTGATATGTACTACAGTGTTAGCCCATGCACAAACATACACACACACACACACAATGACAGGACAGACAGATGCACACTGCTAGAGACAGGCACACATACACAGACAGGCGCAAACACAGATGCAAATTTGCAATCACATAGACACACATGTGCACATAGAAGCAGACACAGATACATGAACACGGACACACACAGGTACACAAACACAGAAAGACAAATACATGCAAAGGCAAGTACACAGAAAGTGGCAGATATTGGTACAAATACAGGCAAATACAACCAGTCAGAGAGCAAAATTAATCCAGATTTTAAACCCAATTCCAATTAACCACAGTTTTAATGAAGAAAGCACTCACATAGAATTTTTTTTAGCAAGAATCACTCACACATTTAATTCTGCCTTTTAAGATAATATTACCTAGCTCTCCAAAATCATTGATCAAACTTTGATGGCCAGGAATTGCTGAATATAGAAAATAACACTTCAAAAAGTAAAACAAGGTTGTGTTCGGCTTCTTTGGTATTTGTGGTTTGGCTCCCATTGCTATTTTGTTATTTTTAGTCTCACAGACATTTCCATTTATATGATTAGGCTGCATGTGCAAGTTTTCCATTCAGAATGAGCTGCATGTGCAAGCTATCCTTTCCTTCCGAGATGTTTTAAGAAGTTAAATATCCTAATAAGTGGTAGCACGGCCTGAAATATGTTTTTAGCATGCAACAAGCCCAAACTGATGTAGCATTGCTTCTCACTATTCACATAGATAATTGGGGTAAAACAGGAACGGAAATGCACACGGGAAGATTTTTAAAACACTGCCACTGTCCTTCCCTGAGGTTCTAGAGGGTTCCATTTGCAATATACAACAAGGAATTCTGCAGCTGTCATTTTGAATGAACTTAATTCACAAGCAGAATGAATGGAGAAGCAGAACATCACTGGTGTTGGCTGCTGGCTAGGCTTTGGTATTACCACTGACCTACTTTCACATTTTGAATGATGAAGGAGATCCCCCTTTTTTCTGACGGAACCATATTTGGCAAGAAATAGAACTCAATTTCACTTTTTTCCCCTCCCAATTTTGCCCTTCTCCCAAAGGAATGACCCATGAGCATTATAATGCCAAAGCAATTAATATCTCATTCAAGTGGCAGTTCCTTATGTTAACTCAGACGATGTATGGCATCAAACTTTCGGATCACAGGGTGAGATATGGGTATCTCAGCTGAGCCTGACCACACCTGACCTGATGTCCACACAGACTCAATTTCCAACGGGGTCAATGAATCTCGACAATGAACCCGGGTTTATTTTTTGCCTTCAATGTCCTATAGGCCAATTGGAGCACTACTCTTGCTGCCCCAGCTGGGATCGGCTAACTCAGCACGGGCCAGCAATCAAACCAGAGATATTTCTGGTTTGTATGAGTTAGTACCCTCCATGCATTTACCCACTGAGCCATCTGGACACCCATTGATTTAAACAACATTTTTGTGAGGGTGGAGGGGTGAGTGGAAATGTTTGCAGGTTTAGTTTTGCATTTTTTTGTGACATGCTATGTTTCAGCTTTTAGTAATTTATTTCATTCTGACACAACTTTGCTTTCTCTGAATACTGTAGCATCCTTTTTTTTGCAAACATATCGAGGTTTTTCGCTTTTGCTCTTTTTAAATTTTATAACACTTTTTGTGTTTGTTTAATTCAACACCTTTACATGCGGTAAAAGGTATTTACGCTCTGCTTATAGTCAAATTTTTTGCTTACTAAAACAACCTTCAAATTGACTCTTTGTGGTGTCAAATAACTTTGTCTGTTCAATGATTGTAATAGTTGCTATAACATCTATTGCTTTTCTTTGCTTTTTTTTCTTTCATGCCTTCCCTGCCCATCCTTGCCACATGTTTTGCTTTTTTTTTTGTTTCTTTTGTTTTTTTTGTTCAGATCCAAGCTCTCCTAAGAAATGCCGGGCACGCTTTGGCCTTGACCAACGGACAGACTGGTGCGGCCCTTGCAGGTGGGTATTTTGTTGCCTAACAGTCTGCGTTAGCCAATCTTGTCACCAGGTGCCTCTACTTTCAGTCTTGCAGGACTTGCAGCTAGCGCACAGCTGATAATCAAACTGCGTCCAAATGTTTCAAAGAGGCAGTATTACTCTTCTTTTTCCTGCTGGCCTGAGTTGTGGGATGATGTTAAGCTCACACGCCTTTAGCTTTGCTGCACTACTTCAAAGCATTTTAAGCAAATTGTGTTCAAAAGAAAGGAGCTGAGAACCACAGTATCACAGAACCTTGCCACCATCTTGATTTTGTGGCCTTAAAATTGAATGTGATTTCAGTTCACCTCTCACACAGTGCTGTGCTTGGAACCTTCTTTAGGACAGAGTCTCTTGTTCGAAAGGTATATAATAAGATTTTTGATAGATTTGAAGTACAGTCCGAAAAGGCCTGCAACATATGAAAAAAGTGCAATCTCTTTAAAGCCCACTTTTTCTTTCCTGGTTGAATATTCTGTGTGGAGCCTGCTGTTGCTTCTTTGGCTCACCTGGATTGCATACTAACTCCATTTTCTTTACAAAATGTGTTCCTCCATTGTTGTTTTTGTTTACTTCACACTAACAGATGCAAACACCACAATGATGTGTCGCCCATTGTTCGAGCTTGATCTGCAATAGATGCGGTGCCTCCCTTGCAGGTACCCATAATTACTCTATCTTTAACCTGCTTGTGATTTTTTTTTTAATTACATTTTTTTGACATAACTTTTCTAACCTGTCCGGCAGAGGCTTCCTCAAAGGAGGCCGTCTTTATGGAAAAAGTATTTGCCACACCTTTTTTTTGCTTAAATGGGTGAAGTGACGAGAATTAGAGGAGCTACATATTTTCATCATGGTGACATTGCGCTCAAGTGGTATCATGATGTCGATAACAAATTATGTCACTGCACCTGTTCTTGCAAACAAGTAGGGGGAAAAAAGTTTGCCAAAGACTTTTTTTACAAAGGTGACATTTCTTTAATGTAATTGTAGACAGTCTCAACATGCAGTCACATGGCGCTGGTCAGGAGCGGTGTGAAAATGCAAGGGAAAATGGGCCTTTGTAAATAAATGAACAATTCTGTAGCAATAGAATGAATGAAAGATATAAGAAGGTAAGAACTTGATATGTGAGGAGTGTATTCAGCACCCACTAAGTACCTCCACATGAAATGCAATTCTACTTTTACACAAAATCTACTGCAGCCTCAGTAGAGTAGAAATAGAAATTGTGTTTGATGTGGGGCGAGGGAAGATGTACTGCTCATCGAATCCACTCTTTTCTCGTCTCAGATATCAATTTGTACCTTTCTTTTCTTTTTCTCTTAAGTGCAGTAAAAATATTTTTTTAATTAGTCAGGTGACATTGCTGAGAACTTTGTGATGTAACAGCTGTGAATGTACCAAAAATATTTCTACAGTTGTTGGCCCACTCAAGTTGTGTGATTGTCCAGGGTTTTTGTGGGTGATTGGATGCAGGCTTTTATTTTTTAGGGGGGACGTCAGTGCTGACTTTCCATTTGGTCACCACATTATTTGAACTGAAACTAAATCCCCAGGACGTCAGAGATCAATTGCCAGTGACACAATGTACAGTCATCTATAGGTACATAGGATCAGAAATAGGCCATTCAGCCCCCTTAAGCCAGTTCCGCCATTCAATTAGATCATGGCTGATCTGTATCTCAAATCCACTTATCTGTTGAACTCAGTCGTGAATATTTCAATTAACCACAGCCTTTTGGGGGAGATAATTCCAGAATTTTCTCTATCCTTTGTGTGAAAAAATGTTTCCTGATTTCATTCCTGAATGGCCAAGCTCTAACTTTAAGATGTTGCCCCTTTGTTTTGGATTCTCCCCCACTAGAGGAAATAGTTTTTCTCTACCTACTCTATTGAATCCTTTTATCATTTCAAACACCTCAATTAGATCACCCCTTAATCTTCAAAACTCAAAGGAATACAATCAAAGGTTATGCAATGTGTCCTCATAATTTAACCCTTTAATGCCTAGTATAATTCCAGTGAAACTCTGAGTATTCTGTCCAAAGCCAATATATCCTTTCTGAGGTGTGAGGTCCAAAACTGAATGCAGTACTCCAGATGGGGTCTGATCAAGGCTCTATATAACTGGAGCATCACTTCCTCACTTTTGTATTGCAACCCCTGTGAGATAAAGGAATAAAATCAATTAGCCTTTTTGATTGCTTTTTGTATATGTGCACTAGATTTTAGGGATTTGTGTACCTGAACACCCTTTCCTCCTCCACAGTTCCTAGCCTCCCGCCATGAAGAAAATATTTTGATTTGTCTTTCTTGGATACAAAGTGGATGACCTCATACTTTCTCACACTGAACTCCATCTGCTACAGTTTTGCCCACTCACTTAATCTGTCTTTTTGTAACTACCTGCTCCCATCCACACAATTTACTGTGCCTCCTAACTTAATGTCATCTACAGACTTGCATATACAACCCTCTACTCCTTTCTCCAAGTCATTGATATTTATGGTGAAATGCTGAGGCCTCAGTCACATAACAACGAACACAAGCCTGAAAGCACACCTAGTGAGTAATTAGGAATTTGATATGTTCTTGTGTTCTTAAAACCATAAGAAATAAGAGCAGGAGAAGGCCATACGGCCCCTCGAGCCTGCTCTGCCATTTAATACGATCATGGCTGATCCGATCATGGACTCAGGTCCACTTCCCTGCCTGCTCTCCAGAACCCCTTATTCCCTTATCGTTTAAGAAACTGTCTATTTTTGTCTTAAATTTCTTCAATGTCCCAGCTGCCGCAGCTCTCTGAGGCGGCGAATTCCACAGATCCATATCTGATTTCACTTGCTGTACCTGCATACTAACATTTTGTATTTCATGCACAAGTACCCCCAGGTCCTGCTGTACTGCTGCACTTTGCAATCTTTCTCCATTTAAATAATAACTTGCTCTTTGATTTGTTTTCTGCCAAAGTGCATGACCTCACACTTTCCAACATTGTACTCCAACTGTCAAATTGTTGCCCACTCATTTAGCATGTCTATGTCCTTTTGCAGATTTTTTTATATCCTCTTCACACATTGCTTTTCCTCCCATCTTTGCATCAGCAGCAAACTTGGCTACGTTACACTCAGTCCCTTCTTGCAAGTCGTTAATATAGATTGTAAATAGTTGAGGTCCCAGCGCTGATCCCTGCAGCATCCCACTAGTTACTGGTTGCCAACCAGAGAATGAACCATTTATCCCGACTCTCTGTTCTCTATTAGTTAGCCAATCCTCTATCCATGCTAATATATTACCCCCAACCCCGTGAACTTTTATCTTGTGCAGTAACCTTTTATGTGGCACCTTGTCAAATGCCTTCTGGAAGTCCAAATACACCACATCCACTGGTTCCCCTTTATCCACCCTATTCGTTACATCCTCAAAGAATTCTAGCAAATTTGTCAAACATGACTTTCCCTTCATAAATCCATGCTGACTCTGCCTGACTGAATTTTGCTTTTCCAAATGTCCTGTTACTGCTTCTTTAATAATGGACTCCCAACATTTTCCCAATCATAGATGTTAGGTTCACTGGTCTATAGTTTCCTGCTTTTTGTCTGCCTCCTGTTTTAAATAGGGGCATTACATTTGCAGTTTTCCAATCTGCTGGGACCTCCCCAGAATCCAAGGGAATTTTTGTAAATTACAACCAATGCATCCACTATCCCTGCCGCTACTTCTTTTAATTTGATTTGTTTCAATTCAGAAGAAAGCAGTCACTGCAATTCTAACTACAGCAGCATCGTCATGGCATTCTAAAGTCATGTAATAGGGAAATGATGATAACAGTCAAACAGATCAGGAAGAGCCATGGTTTGATCACTGGTCTTTGCAAAGTTAACAGAGCTCAGTCAAATCAACAATAGGCTCTGTAATTTGTCTCAGTGACCCCGTAGTATGGGGTGGAGGAAATCACAGCGAAGGTTCCCATTCCTGATTACTATCCAGTGATTCCCTTGGAAAGTGACCATGTGCAGACAAAATGTGGCTTGGCTGGGGTATTCTCCACAGCCGGTTATCATTCACTGTCCAGAATCAGACATGAGGAATGTCCACTTGGGTGAAGTACCTGGCAGTAAACAAGGGACTGTACCTCAGTGCAAGTCACCACCTTCAGAAGTGGCAGGAACAGGAATGACAACCCAGAGGTCATGATTTCAAATCCCACCATGAATTCAATAAATCTGGTCATTTGTAAGCTTGCACCAGAAAATAAAATGACTGTGAAAGGTGCTGGATTGTTATAAAAACCCAACTGGATCACTAATTGATTTCAGGAAAGGGTTTCTGCCACTCCTTCCTGGTCTAGCCTAGATATGACTCTAGTCCGAATGGCCTACTCCTGCACCTATTTTCTATTTTCTACGTTTCTACATGATAGACTCATAATATCCTCTGAAGCCATCTAACAAGCCATTCACTAGTATAAGTAATCACTACGTTCAGGGCAACTAAGGATACACAACATCGCCCACATCCTAAGAACAAATTTTTAAGAAAGGAGAGTGTTATCATGCAGACCCTCTCCTAACTCTGCTTATTCGTGTTCACAGCAAGCAGATTTATAGGCAAAATCATATTTCCTATGAGTCAAAATTCACAATTAAAAATATGCAGTGAATGGGAGTATCGTGCTTTTAGACTAACAATGTACCCTTGTACCACTGGGTTACATGCCAAAATTCATACAGGATGCCTACCAAGGTTTGACCACACTTGGAGTTCTGTGGACAGTTCTGGTCTCCATATTATAAAAATTATACAGAGGTACTGGAGCAGATGCAAAAAAGATTTACTAGACTGATACCAGAACTGAGAGGTTATACCGATCAGAAAAAATTGAGCAGGCTGGGGCTCATTTCTCTAGAAAAGAGAAGACTGAGGCGTGACCTGATCGAGGTCTTCAAGATTATGAAAGGGTTTGATAGGGCAGACGTGGAGAAGATGTTTCCACTTGCGGGCAAGACCAGAACTAGGAGACATAAATGTAAGATAGTCAATAATAAAACCAAAAGGGAATTCCAGAGAAACTTTTTTACCCAGAGAGTGGTTAGAATGTGGAATCACTACCACAAGGAGTAAGTTGAGGCAAATAGCATATCTGCATTCAAGGGGAAGCTGGATAAGCACCTGATGGAGAAAGGAATAGAAAGATATGTTGATGGGGTTAGATAATGTGGAAGGGAGGAGGCTTGTGTGAAGCATAAACACCGCCATGGACCTGTTGGACCAAATGGCCTGCTTCTGTGCTGTAAATACTTTGTAATACTTAGTAATACCATGATTGCTCCTGATCCCTTAAATACGCAGAAAAACAATACTGGTAAACCGTACAGTTGAAAATAAAAACTACAAATCAGACATTGCATAAAAGCAACATAAACCAGCAGGTAACAGTAATACAGTATATAAAGTGTCTTCAAAACAAAAATAATAAGTGTCTGAATTAGAGTCCTTTTTAGAGTTCTTGATACTTTATACTTGGAACAAGCTTGTTCTTTCTCTGCTGTGACATAGAGAATAAAACGTTAATGAATGAACTGAACACAGGGCTACTCCTGGGTATGCTAGATATGCTCCTCAATTCCTTTGAATTGAAAAACAACTTCTCTGAAGAACTCCCCGAATTCGTTCTCAACAGGCTGGTAATTATAATATTAATTATTCCTATCAACCAAGTTGACGGGGATGTGGAGAAGGGCCTCATTGCTGTCCACAGAGATATTTACTAAGCCAGGCCTGAAAAAAGCCTTTCGAAATCACCACTTTAATCATTATGGCAATTCACAGACAGAGCTCTTGTTTCTCCTCATAATTTTAAACTTGCTTACAATATCATTTCACAACCGGAGGTGTTAACTAAACAAAGCAGACCCTTTCAGAATACAGCTGAGAGTGTTACATTTAAAATACTTAGACCTAACTAAACATCCACAATGAAAGCTACAATACAGAACTATTTTAGGATATGACATAGGATGGGGCCTCATGTTTGTCACAGAGACAATCAAGAGAAATCGGAGCGGAAAAAAAATCAAATATGGGAGCCACCTTTTTTTGGCTGATCGATACTAACTTACATTTTTAAAAAATTCGTTCAGGGATGTAGGCATCGCTGACAAGGCCAGCATTTATTACCCATCCCTAATTTCCCTTGAGAAGATGGTGATGAGGCGCCTTCTTGAACAGCTGCAGTCCGTGTAGTGAAGGTACTCCCACAGTGCTGTTAAGGAGGGAGTTCTAGGATTTTGACCCAGTGACGATGAAGGAACGGCGATATATTTCCAAGTCAGGATGCTGTTTGACTTGGAGGGGAACTTGCAGGTGATGGTGCTCCCATGCACCTGCTGCCCTTGTCCTTCTAGATGGTAGAGGTCGTGGGTTTGGGAGGTGCTGCCAAAGAAGTTGTGGCGAGTTGCTGCAGTGCATCTTGTGCATTGTACACACTGCAGCCACGGTGCGCTGGTGGTTGAATGTGGTGGATGAGGTGCCAATCAAGCGGGCTGCTTTATCCTGGATGGTGTCGAGCTTCTTGAGTGTTGTTGGAGCTGCACTCATCCAGGCAAGTGGAGAGTATTCCATCACACTCCTGACTTGTGCCTTGTGGATGGTGGGAAGGCTTTGGGGCGTCAAGAGATGAGACACTCGCCACAGAATACCCAGTCTCTGACCTGCTCTTGTTGCCACAGTATTTATGTGGCTGGTCCAGTTAAGTTGTTGATGTTGGGGGATTCGGCGTTGTTAATGCCTTTGAATATCAAGGGGAGGTGGTTAGAATCTCGTTTGTTGGAGATGGTCACTGCCTGGCACTTGTGTGGCACGAATGTTACTTACCACTTATCAGCCCAAGCCTGAATGTGGTCCAGGTCTTGCTGCATGCGGTCAAAGACTGCTTCATTTTCTGAGGAGTTGTGAATGACACTGAACACTGCAATCATCAGCAAACATCCCCACTTCTGATCTTATGATGGAGGGAAGGTCATTGATGAAGCAGCTGAAGTTGGTTGGGCCTAGGATTTTGCTCTGAGAAACTCCTGTAGCAATGTCCTTGGGCTGGGATGATTGACCTCAAACAACCACAATCATCTCCCTTTTTGCTCAGTATGACTCCAGCCAGTGGAGAGTTTTCCCCCTGATTCCCATTGACTTCAATTTTACTCGGGCTCCTTGATGCCACACTCAGTCAAATGCTGCCTTGATGTCAAGGGTAGTCACTCTCACCTCACTTCTGGAATTCAGTTCTTTTGTCCCATGTTTGAACCAAGGCTGTAATATCGTCTGGAGCTGAGTGGTCCTGGCAGAACCCAAACTGAGCATCGGTGAGCAGGTTATTGGTGAGTGTGTGCCGCTTGATAGCAATGTCGACGACACCTTACATCCCTTTGCTAATGATTGAGGGTAGACTGATGGGGCAGTAATTGGCTGAATTGGATTTGTCCTGCTTTTTGTGGACAGGACATAATCAGGCAGTTTTCCACATTGTTGGATAGATGCCAGTGTTGTAGCTGTACTGGAACAGCTTGGTTAGAGGCGCAGCTAGTTCTGGAGCAGAAGTCTTCAGCACAACAGCCAGGATGTTGTCCGGTCCCTTGGCCTTTGCTGTATCCATTACGCTCTTGATATCATGTGGAGTGAATCGAATTGGCTCAAGACTGGCTTCTGTGACACAGTCAACTCATGATTGCTGTTGAACGCATGAGAACAATTAGTGTCTGGACAAGTAAGCTGACAGAAAACTTCCCAATGATCAAACACTGGAGTCAGTGTCATCTCAGAATCGCCATCACACTCATCGAGTGCAGTGACTGTCCCTGCTACCACAAAATAGGACAACAGGCTGAGATCATCTATGTAACAGATAACAGGAAATGCTTTAAAAACTTATCTAACCTCTAAATTCATCTGATGATTATAAACTGCTCAGACTTTGCTGTCTCTGTTTATGATGTCTTGTGACATTAATTATATTCTGACTTGTTCCTTCCCATTGGTATCAGTCATTCTAAATACAAACCATCTGAATTCTTTCATTAGATTACATCTTGTGACTCACTCCTAGTTACCTTCTATTCACTTATTTTCCAATTTTCTCCATTTCTTGCTTAAGGGTTGTGACTCATAACACTGGGCTCCACAGATGAATGTAGTTTCTGATACTTTGTCTAAACTCTTCTTAATATATGAGCCCAGACAATGAATTTTGGCAGGCCAATCAACCACTGAAAGTATCACAGCCTAGCTCAATCCTTTCCTCACCTGATCTCCATACATGCATCCTTTCCTGAATGGGTCACTCGTTAGTGATCAGAAATATCAATCTTGACTTTTCCTTCTCTAGTCCATACATACTGAGGCCAGTTGTCCCACCTCCACCATTAAGTCAGCCATGATCCACAAACCAGCATTAATTAGGGCTCGAACCAATGTCCTTCCTTGTTGCTATGGCTCAGTACTACGGTTCTGTGGTACATTTACCCACTCGGCCTTCATGGGCCACATATATATCGATCTGATTGTCTATTATCTTCTTTCCACCATTAGCAGGTTCTTTTTAACTGTCTGATATTGTATAATGTTTTATTGTTCCTTATACTGATGAATTATAAATCATAACAATTATATTAACTTAACAGTCATAATATGGTTTTTGGGGAATCATAATAAGGTTTCTGGAACTCAATGGACATGTTAGGTGACATGGCCAGTACTCAACCTTCTGCAGTATGCTGACTCTTTATATAAATATTTTTAAAATCATTTATAGCTACAATATTAATAGTTAAGTGTGCTGTTTCATCTATATTAGATATATTAATTGTGAAAGTATTGGCCTGGATTTTGCAGTGGTAATGATGGCGAAACTTTCAGTGTTCAATGTCATTACCCCTCTGAAACTGATCATAACCTCAGGATTTAGCCCATGTGCAGATAAACACGGAGATCCTAAAGTTGCGGTCAGTCATTCTCTGCTTCACCACTGGCTGCACTGTGGAACTCCCCGTAGCTGGCAATCAAAGAAAACACTTGAACTGTCAAAAACTTTCATTTTTCCACTCTAATATCATTGCTAAATACCCCATAAAAAGTTAAGCCTTGTTGAAATAGGTGTAACTGGGTTTCTTTAATGGCGTATTGACTGCTGAACAACCGTTTGGTCCCTGGAAAAATAAGTTTACATTTGTGGAATGTCAAATTTCTCCATTATGATAAATATTACTATATTTTTAAAATAATAAAACATTTTGTTTTGTTTATGATATTTCAGCTTTTACCTTACTCCCATATGTATATCCCGATCTTTATTTCACACTCTGTAATTTTTTTAAAAAGTGAATGATAATCAGTGCCTTTTATTTCCTGGTTTGCTGTCTGTGAGAATTCTTCAATGTTAGACAGTTTGATGACATCACTGCTGCTTACACTGGAGATCCCCGGTACAATCAAATTAAGGTTGAGAAAGCTAAAGTTTTCATCACAGAGATCACAAGATCTTTGTGGGCAGCTTTCTTCGAGGTCAGCGGCGATCGCCGTCGCTTCACCGCTGACTGTAGATTGCGAACTATTGTATCATAGAAGTTCATTCCAAATTTTATTTCAGGATGAAAATGATGGTAAGTACAGTTAGATTTGTAACTGCCTAGGAATTTATTATCCACTTACAAATGTATTTTTCTTTGAATTCAAACTATATTGTGATATAGTATTTCCTGTAACCTCTCGTAGCTGGGCTAAAATCCAGCCTAGATAGATGGGATGACTGTTTCCTTTCTCTGCTGGCTGCAATTGGTCTGTGATGATTTTGAGGCAGTCGCAAATCCAGTTCTTATTGGCATGGGCCACCACCACAAAATCTGCCCATAGCTGAGGAGAAATGGGATGTAAACTGATACTTTCTGATTCAATGCTTCCTTATGTTCTGAAGTGTATCTGATATGAGAAATGGAAACATCACACTGGTACAGAAGGAGATGGGCTCCCAGCATTGGGATTAAGGCACACTGTTGAGACAGATGCCCTGAAATTGTGAGACACAAGCCCCAAATTAACTTTAATGGCAGAAAAATCAGAAGCACTGCTAAATGGGTGTGCTGATGCATGTGATCATTCAGGTTAAATAGACTCTATGCCGGGAGTCGAGCCTCGCAATTTTAGAGTAGAGGGAGCTTTATCGTGAGTCTAACCAATTTTGTACCTAACTCAGGAGTTCTTGCTGGTACCACTGGTGAATAGTGAAAATATGTTCTATTCCAAACATTGACAGCCCTCACCTTGTCAAATATAAAATAAAACTCACCAAAAAATATAAATTTGAAAAATCACAACAATCATCATCAAATTTTGCTGAGTTTATGACGATTTTTAAAACTTCGCTCTTCTACCCCATCATGAATTATTACCTTTTGAATAGTTTTAAACCTGAAAATCCATCATGAGAAAATGTGCCCCTCTGTAATGTCTGTTATAACAGGGTTCAAATAATAAATCCAACCAAAACACCAAAGAGTAACAGTCACATAGTCATGCCAAAAGTTGGAGCTTTAACATGGAAGAGTAAATTGGCAGGATACAGGTTTCTTCATCTCTCGCACAGTTCCCCACTCATTGTACTGCCTCATTAAGTCCTTCCCAAAAGGAATTAAGACAGGAAAAATTAGTTGGTAAGTCATTCTCCAAGGGCTGTTTTGCAAAACCCTGCAGTGGTTGGCTTCAAAGTAACATTGCTGAATGTCTGAAATCAATTTTCGGTTGTAGGTGCTAGAAGGAAACCCCACCAGGGAAGAAGGTTGAAATCTCATTTAAAAGGAAAGGGGGAGTATTACGTTGACAAAATAAAAATCTACCAGTGTCAGCCATGGCTCAGTTGGTAGCACTCTTGCCTCTGAGTTAGAAGATTGTGGGTTCATAGTCCCACTCCAGCGACTTAAGCACAAAAATCTTGGCTGACACTCCAGTGCAATATTGAGGGAGTGCTGCGCTGTCAGAGGTGCCGTCTTTCGGATGAGACGTTAAACTGAGGCCCCATCTGCTCTCTCAGGTGGATGTAAAAGATCCCATGACACTATTTCAAAGAAGAGTTATCCCTAGTGTCCTGGCCAATATTTATCCCTCAATCAATATAACAAAAACAGATTATCAGGTCATTATCACATTGCTGTTTGTGGGAGCTTGCTGTGGGCAATTTGGCTGCCACCGTTCCTATATTACAACAGTGACTACACTCCAAAAAGATACTTCATTGGCTGTAAATTGCTTTGAGATGTCCGGTGGTCATGAAAAGTGCTATATAAATGTGAGTCTTTCTTTTCTTTTTCTTTCTTTTTATCATTGAGAGCTTGTATTGACTTTGCATTTCAAAGCTTCATTTCGAACAGTCCTAATTGCTATACTTTTATGTTATTATTTTAAGATCTGGTGCCACACGTGTATAGAATCTTTTGTTAAAAGCATCCTTCCCCCATTTTGGGTCTTTCCTTCCCCCTCCACACCACTGCCAGACTTACAGGGAAGGAAACAATCTATATCCTCGTTGCCATCAATTCAGGCTCAAACCAAGCAGTAGGAAACTCATGAGAATGAAGTTGAATTACCTTTCATTCACTTTTTCTCCTCCATAAAAAAGTGTCTCACCTGAATGGACTAACTGGTATTGGAAACTCATCATTTGAGAAAGTTATAGGAAAAAAAACTAGTTCTGTGGTACAGGTTATTAATACACTTTTGTGCTGTGTCACCAAGTGCCATTTTAAGTGGTCAGACTTAGTTAGGAGACACCAATCTTGACATGCTACATAGTGATGTGAATCTACACTTTACTTACACATAACTCTTTTCATTGTTCTTAGGAAGAAAAAGAAGTGCATTCGATACATGCAAGGAGAAGCCAGGTGCACCAGCCCAATTTCTTCAGATGGAAGTGTGATGGACTGTCCTTCCTCTCCTCCTAATGCACTCCAGCCTCCAGCAGAAACTTCAGCCAAGCTTGCTAACTCTGCAGACTTAGCGCAACAAGCGCAGCCAAACCCAGTCTCTTTCTCTGCTCCGCCCCAGCCTAACACAAATCTAACTGGACTTTCTATAACGTCTACACCGGACTCGCAACAATATAATAGTACTTTACTGAACATCCCACACCAGCACACGCTGTCAAGATAATGGGCAACTTCTACCATGAGCACCAATTGATTAGTAGCATCCTCGTGAGTGAGTACAGAGATTCCATGATGCCTTTAACCAGGCCCAACCAGTGTAGTGCACATTCAAAGAACAAGTGGCTCTGAAGTGTACTTAAACTTTGGCATCCTATCAAGACACAAAACAAAATCCGATTCTACTCTTTCAAGATTTTCCAATGAGGAATATTGAACGGTTGAAACAATATGCAAATTGTCATTTAAAGTGTTGCAGGCAGTCTTTATTTTGATTGTTCCATATATGATGGAATTCAAAACTATCAGAAGTTCAAATATCCAATCAGTTTATTTATGGCCATGTAACCAACAAAACCAGACTATTTCCTAGTTAGTGCTTTTATTTTGGCCTTGTTTATCTTTGTACATGCCAGTTATATAAATACATTCCTCATTCCCACAGTTCGGTGCAGAGCAAGTTGCCTCCTTCCTCCACCTGTAGCAATGGAAGCAGTTCTGAGTTAGAGTTTGTGAATTCATCCAATCTCGGATGTTTTACAATATTTGCCACCCAAAGAACATTTCTGGGTCCTTTTCCTTAAATCAAGAGCATTCTGATTTGGTGTGTTCAGCACTAACGAGATTAGTTTAATTAGCATTAGTTTATATTAATCCTACAGTCCATAAAATGTTATGTATCTGTAATTAATTCATTTAGGGAGCATTATCTCTTCATAGACAGGGCCTATTGATCAATACCCTTTCAGAAAAGGTGAACATAGATGGCTACTCTCTCCAGATGGTTTTGTTAGTTAGAGTTTGACCCCGTCCCTCATCTACCCTCAGCAGCTGTGGATATTTTCACCAGATATGATCGCTGGTGATGGACGCAACATCAGGGAGATGTTTCAGGTGTTATGGTGGAAGGGGCTGTTTCTCATTTCTCCTCCCCCTATCCTTCCTCCATGACATCTTAGTAAGGCCTAGGCTAGATTTAGACAAAGAATACTTTTTATATATCTTAATTTGCTTAAAATTCATTACATTTAAAAGTATACTATTGAAATTTGATGCAACTTGATGGACCTGCAAATATGGATTTGTTTTTTGTACTTCAGTTTCTAATTTTTAATTAAGTTGCAGTACATGATGAATAGATTATAATTCTCTCATTTTGGATTTTAGAGTGTGTTACTTCCTCAGCTAAGTACTGTCCCTTTAAACTTATAAACCTTAGTTGCGTGGCAAACCTAAAAAGTCAACAATGGAGCATGGAAGCTTGAAATGGGAGGGATGGTGGGAGGGAGCGGACACACTTCAGATGAGACAGTAAATCAATGTGTATGATTCTCAATACAGGCATTATATTTGGCAAAAGGGCTGTGGAATAGCCCCACCATTCAGCCTTCTAGCTCCAGTCTTCTAGGTAAAATTCATACATTTAGTTATCAACAGCCCTATCCTATTTTTGAATGCAATAATATGTTAAAACAACAAATGTACTTATTTGCCTTACACATTTATTTGCATTATATTCAGCAGTTCCTCCCATTGAGCAGCCCAGAGTTTGTTCCTCCTTCCCTCAATGTCCTCACAGCCCAGTCTGGTAGTGTTGAAAAGAAGCATTACATATGAGCTTCCCACTACTTGCTTTGTGACCATGTTTGAACTGGCCATATCAAAAATCAAGAGATTCCATATTATCGGCACCTTTTTCTGTGAGAATCGTAAAGAATCTCGCGCCATTTTTGGAGAACTGGTTCGTCCCTGCTTGTGACGATACAGCTCAGAGGAATCGTTTGCTTTTCCTTCAAAAGCTCCTTGAGTTCACCAGTTATGAGGTGTACAAAGCATTTGGACACATTGGGCCAAAAATAAGTCAAACTAAATGTTAGAAATGCCATACCAGCCTCTGAGGTGAGGTCCTATCAAGACAGGATAGCATAGTGGGTTAGGACATTATCTTCTCAACTTTCAATTTGGGTTTGAATCCAGCTGAGATAAATGAGTTGAGAAACTCCTGTCTCTCTCTTGCAGCTATACGGATCCTGTGGGAAATGAGTCTGGGGCAGTCTCAGTCCATTTGTAAAAATGTTAAGACTTAAGCGGTTCACAAATTGTTATTAAACTGAGAATCTCAATCAGAGAGCCCATAAAATTGACTGCTGTGAGAAATGGAAGGGTGGCTCTCATTCTCGGGGGTTGCTTTTCTGAAGTGCAGATTAAGGCACGTTGTTGGAAAGAATAAAGAGAGTTTTACCCTGCGTCTTGCACCTGACACTGGGTATGGAAAGTAAAATAATATATTCTATTCCCCAGCATTGGCCTCCCACACTCAACGAGCAAAACAAAGTAACTTGTGAATTCCTCAACTACTGTGAAACATGTAGTCCAATGAAGGAAATATACTTACAGGCATTTGCTAGGTCTCATTTCATGTAGCAGAACTTATAGAAGAGCTACTAAGGTCCAGATTTTGGATCCAAACCTGACACTTGTGCATCTCCTCCCCGTCTTCTTCAGCATGTCGAGGTTTATATGTTAACTGTGTGAAGAGTGAAATGAATCGATTAAGATATTTTTGTCTGAGGTATAGCATCTGAAAACATTTATTTTAAATATTAATAATTGCTTTCTATGTGTATTACATTGGTTGATGGGTCTTTCCATTGTTATTAAAAGACTGCTTTTCAGGCAGTTAAAAATGAACATTTATACTGTCAAACAGATAAATGAGGTCAATATTTGATCTGGATGTTACTTTTATGAAGCCCCGAAATGGTCAAGCAATCACTTATTTTTGTTGTTATTATTTCATTTTCTTGCCTATTTGTATAAAAAAATTGACAAAAATAGCAAAAAAATATATAAATATGAGACTCAATGCTTTTGCTTTTCTGTGTGTGTATTTCAGGCTGTTGTTATATTTTTATGAGTTATATTTTGGGGATTAAAAATAAAAGTAGACATAGACAGGGATTTTATAACAGTTATATTATTTAGTATTTCCCACTAAGTATTATTTCGCCCTCAGTGACAAACTTGTCAGCTGTTTTTTTTTCTTCACGCAAGACTTGTTTGCATTTTTGTAGAAAACTGCTTTCAGAGACGTTGATGTCTTATCCCCTTCAACAATGTAATTACAGTTCAAGAAAAATGTCAATAACGCACGGTCAACCCCCATGTTGATAGACAACCAAAAATTGTAAGTAAGTAGAAGGGATCAAATCATCGAAAACTGTACTATTTGCTGAAAAAATAAAAAATAAAAATATTTTGATTGAAGTAAAGTATGCAGCATGGATAGATCTGTTAATTTTATTTCTGTGTTTCTTCATTGCTTTAAACACTTTCTCATCTTTGTCAAATGCCTTGTAGTAGATGTTTGAAGGGAATTAATAATCCCCATAGGCTTACACAGTATGCTACTGCCCTGCCAAAACACACAAAATATCTCCAAAACTAAATATTTGAATCCTAGTTAAATTTATTTCACATTTTGTTGTCTTGTGGGCTCTTCCACTTTCCAAACCAATTCCCTTCCCCAAACCAGTGAAGTGCGAACTAGAGCTAAATTTTTGTCTGGATCCGCCATCGGAATTTCTGATGTACTTGTGCACATGTTCACATGTGTGGTGCATTTGCTACCAAGGCCAGTCATGAAGCAGAAATGACAATTGTTCTCTGTGCATGACTGCTGCATTTTGTGCCATACTCAGTACTCATCGGGGACAAAACTACGCCGGTTCCAGACACAACATAATTAGGCAAATAAGAAGAAGGTACCAAAACCGGTTTTAAATTCTGCATTTTGTTTTGTTGGTCTAAGCCTAAGATGACTTTAAATGTCATAAGAGCATAAGAACATAAGAAATAGAAGCAGGAGTAGGCATACAGCCGATCGTATTGACATAGCGATTCAGCCATGATCTTATTGAATGATCCACCGTTTAATCATGGCTGAACTTCTGCATCAACTCCACTTTCCTGCCCTATCCCCATATCCCGTGATTCCCTTAGTGCCTAAAAATCTATTGACCTCAGTCTTGAATATATGATATGACAGCATAGTGATGTGCTCAGTATGGAGAGGTAAGATATGAGTTCACACCTACAGCTTTCTCATGAGACATATTTTCCATCAAACATAGTAAGCTATTTTCTGTGGGACCAGATATAGTATATCTAATTATTTTGCTTTAAAAAAATTTCATTCATAAAAGTACATATTCATGAAGTTTTTACCAGCTTTATTCCTACAATTTGGCAGGAAAATATGCTGATCCACTGGGATTGATGATCTGGAGTTCTGCTGGGCCAGGTACATGAAGAGTCTTGGCACATGTGCAGAGTTTTATCCGAGCTTTGGTCTAGGGACTGCAGTGAACTTGTTTTCCCTTCCTATGTTGATATGTTTTTGCTATCGCTAGGGAGTGATCTTACTGCTTGTGTGGGTGAAGCAATGATATCAGTGTATAAGTCTCCAGGGAGAAATCTTAAGCTCCATGTGGCGCGTGTACATCATCTATTCAACTTGGAAAGAATTGCCTTTCACTACAATGAGATGATGCACATCCTCACAGCCAACTTGAGAACTACCCTAGTCTACATGTTGTACAGGGGCAAGGGGGTTGCTTTTCAGTGCGTAGGCCCAGCAAACACGGACTAGGTCTGCAAGCTAATCATAATCATTTAGGCCTTCAGTACCACTGCCCAAAACATGGGTAGCATTGTACATCTCTAACCACACTCAAAGAAATACTAATGTGAATGCAAAAGAAAAATACTGTGGATGCTGGAAATCTGAAATAAAAACAGAAAATACTGGAAATACTCAGCAGGTCAGGCAGCATCTGTGGAGAGAGAAGCAACGTTTACATTTCAGGTTCTGATGAAAGGCCATTGACCTGAAATGTTAACTCTGTTCCTCTCTCCATAGATGTTGCCTGACCTGCTGAGTATTTCCAGCATTTTCTGTTTTTAATATTAATGTTAATCATAATTCATTGAGAGGCTAACTGATTTTTAAAGGCAGTCCTGATGGTGAGCCTACCAATTCGACAATGCATGGGTCGCAAGCCCATCATGCTGATCCCGCTGGGGTTTACGGGGTCAGTGAGTGGGCACCTCAATTGCTTGGGGCTGGTTAGACTGCTCTACACCTAGTACCAATGAGCAGGGTATTTGCATATTGCAAGTAGGCGCCCACATAAAACAGGCACGCACTCTGGCCACCTATTTTCATGGTGGGTTAGGGCGGTAAGTTGAATGCTGCAATTTTCAGAGCTCTACCGCCCTGTTCCTGCTCAGCAGAGGCCACAAAAATTGATCTTAGCCTGTTTAAGAAAATCAATTAAACTTTCAACAGCATTTGTTCTGTCCAAACATGAATACAGTTGATACACAACATAAAAGATATATTTTATGTAAATAGTAATTTAAAACAAAGTGCCACTTATATAAGATTTATTTGTATGGAATTACAGTGAGTCCCCCCCTCATTAAACTAGAGCTGAGTCTCTGTTTTGGTGATGTAATAAAGGAGATGATACATCAAAGTGCTCCCCCACAGTATAGCAGACTAAATTTCGGCTTCACTCTTCACAAGATGGTTACATGAGAAAGACCATTCTTTGTTTGATCCCTCTAGAAAACCCTATGGTCCTCCACAATCATGGCATCCAACTGTTTCTTAAATTATTCCAGGGATTTTGCCTTCTCTACCCTAGTACATTCCAAATGCTGGTCTGTTTGAAGAGAATGTCCTCATATCAATTCTAAGTTTGCCTTTAACAACAAAAACAATTTGCCTTTAATATCAGAAAGACATCCCAAGGCACATCACAGTGGCATAATAACAACAACTTGCATTTATATAGTACCTTTAACGTAATAAAACATCCCAAGGCACTTCACAGGTACATTATCGAGCAGAATTTGACACCAAGCCATATAACGAGATATTAGGATAGGTTGGTCAAAGAGATAGTTTTTTTTTAAGGTGTGTCTTAAAGGAGGAGAGAGAGGTTTAAGGAGGGAATTCCAGGGCTTAGGCGGCAAAAGGCACTGCCACCAATGGTGGGGCAATGAAAATCGGGGCAGCTGAAGAGGCCTGACTTGGAGGAGCGCAGAGAGGGTTGTAGGGCTGGAGGAGGTTACAGATATAGGGAGGGGCGAGGCCATGGAGAGATTTGAAATCAAGGATGAGAATTTTTAAATCGAGACATTGCTGGACCGGGAGCCAATGTAGGTCAGGGAGCACAGGGGTGATAGGTACACGGGACTTGGTGCAAGTTAGGATATGGGCAGCTCAAGTTTAGGGTGGGTGGGAGGTGGGCTAAGAGAATATTGGAATAGTCAATAAGGGAACAAATGGATGATGAGTCATAGAGGAGAATTAGAAGCGATCAAAAGTTTGGTCAAAGAGGTGGGTTTTAAGGAGGGTCGTAAAAGAAGAGTCGGGGGGAGCAGAGGGTGTGGGGAGCTAATTCCAGACCATGAGGCCTAGACGGCTAACGGTATGGTCAACAATGATGGGGTGATGGGAGGTGGGCTGAACAATAGGCCAAGGTCAAAGGAATGGAAAGTTGTGAGGTTTGTAGCACTGAAGGAGGTTATAAAGACAGGAAGAGGCAAAGCCATAAAGAGATTTAAATACAACAATGTGAATTTTAAATTTGAGGCAGTGAGGATCAGCAGCTAATTTTGGTCAGCGAGGAATGCAGAGATGGGTGAACAGGGCTTTGTGTGAGATAGCATATGGGCAACAGAGTTTTGGATGAGCTGAAGTTTATGGAAGGTAGCAAGGCATCCCAGGAGAGCCTTGGAGTAATCGAGTCTAGAAGTGACAAAGATACGATGAGGGTTTCCATGGAAAATGAGCCACGGTAGTGGCACAGGCAGACAATGTTATGCAGATAGAAGCGGTCAGTCTTCCTGATGGAGTGGATGTGGGGTCAAAATCTCAGCGTTGGGGTCAAAAAGAACATTGAGGTTGGAAAGAGTCTGATTCAGGCTGAGAGAACAGCCAGGAAGAGGAATGGAATGTCGATGGTAGGAAGTTTGTAGCAAGAGCCAAAAAGAATGGCTAAACAATGTCTAGCTGGAAGAAATTGTGCCTTATTCAAGGCTGGATGTTGGAGTAGTAGTCTGGTGGTACAGAGATAAGAGAGGTGGTGGAGAGGTACAGCGGAGTGGCATCAATGATCAATGTACATGTGGAAGCTGACCCCATGTCATCATCATCATAGGCAGTCCCTCGAAATCGAGGGAGACTTGCTTCCACTCTAAAAGTGAGTTCATAGGTGACTGAACAGTCCAATATGGGAATTACAGTCTCTGTCACAGGTGGGACAGACAGTGGTTGAATGAAAGGGTGGGTGGGGTATTATGTATGGAGAAAGAGTCAGACCGAGCACTGTGAGCTCAAAGTAAAGTGTGACAGTCTTTTATTGCAGGTCTCCAGAGTGCCTCTCCAACCTGTGAGGCCTCCTTAAATACCTGTGCTCCCAAGGGATTATGGGATCCCTTGGGACTCAAAGGGATGAGCCCTCTGGTGGCTGTACAGATACAAGTTTACACATATCACAACACTCCCCCCCCCCCCTCACCCCCCCAAAGTCAACAGTGTAACTATTTACAAGGTGAGTCGATCTGGGGCCCTTCTTGCACTGGTTGATCGTCTCGGTGTGAAGCTGGTATTGGTGAATCACCTGTTGGGCCCTCGCTGAGCTGCTGTGCAGCTGGCCTTGCTGGTGTGGTGGGTCCAGCTGAGCTGCTGTGGATGATGGGTTCTGCTTCGTGGCCAACCGCAGTGCCGGCTGCCACTGGTGTGTGTGTTGGGGGGTCAAAGAAGGTAGGTCCAAGGTAGGTTGCTCAGAATAGTCCGTGAATCTGAGTTTGATTTGGTCCAAGTGTCTCAGGTGAAAGTTTGACCCGAAACATCCTGCTTCCCTCTTTGGCCACGACAATGCCGGGAAGCCACTTGGGACCTTGTCCATAATTCAATACAAATACAGGATCATTGATTTCAATCTCGCATGCCACAATTGCGCTATCATGGTATGTACTTTGTTGAAGCAGCCTGTTATCTACCTGTTCATGTAGATCAGGGTGAACTAACGAGAGCCTGGTCTTAAGTGCTCTTTTCATGAGCAGTTCAGCAGGTGGAATCCCAGTGAACGAGTCTCGTGCGGTAGCTAAGCACGACTCGGGATAGGCAAATCTGCAGTGAGCCTTCAGTTACCCTCCTCAAGCCCTGCTTGATGGTTTGCACTGCTCTCTGCCTGACCATTGGACGCTGGTTTAAACGGGGCAGATCTGACATGTTTGATCCCATTGCGGGTCATGAATTCTTTGAACTCAGCACTGGTAAAACATGGCCCGTTTTCACTCACCAGGACATTGGGTAGGCCATGCATGGCAAACATGGCCCGCAGGCTTTCAATAGTGGCAGCGGACGTGCTAGCCGACATTATATCATATTCAATCCATTTGGAGTATGCATCTACAACCACAAGGAACAATTTACCCAAGAACGGGCCTGCATAGTCGATATGTACCCTAGACCATGGTTTGGAGGGCCAAGACCATAAACTTAGCGGCGCCTCCCTGGGTGCATTGCTTCACTGCGAGCATGTATTACATCTGTGCACGCA
Source organism: Pristiophorus japonicus (assembly GCF_044704955.1). Classification (NCBI taxonomy): domain Eukaryota; kingdom Metazoa; phylum Chordata; class Chondrichthyes; family Pristiophoridae; genus Pristiophorus; species Pristiophorus japonicus. Next base: position 54,913,710 of record NC_091980.1, read on the forward strand.
GGACTCTACGTCCGAATTGATACCAGGCCACCACACGGGGGATCTGGCTATCACTTTCATCATTACGATGCCTGGGTGGATACTCTGAAGGTCACTGATGAAGGTGTCTCTGCCCTTCTTGGAAACCACTACTCGATTGCCCCACAGAAGGCAGTCTGCCTGTATAGACATTTCATCTTTGTGCCGCTGAAACGGCTTTATCGCTTCCTGCATTTCCACTGGGACACTGGACCAGCTTCTGTGAAGCACACAGTTTTTTACTAGGGACAATAAGGGGTCCTGGCTCGTCCAAGTTTTGATCTGCCGGGCAGTGACGGGTGATTGCTCACTCTCAAGTGCTTCCATAACCATGGCTAGATCTGCGGGCTGCGCCATTTCCACTCCCGTTGTGGGCAATGGCGACCTACTGAGAACATCGGCGCAGTTTTCTGTGCTGGCCTGTGGCGGATGGCGTAGTTGTATGCGGACAACGTGAGCGCCCATCTTGGGATGCGGGCCGATGCATTAGTATTTATTCCCTTACTCTCGGAAAACAGGGATATTAGTGGCTTATGGTCAGTTTCCAATTAGAATTTTAGCCCAAACAGATATTGATGCATTTTCTTTACCCCATAGACACACGCTAACACTTCTTTTTCAATCATGCTGTTGGCTCTCTCAGCCTTAGACAGACTCTGGATGCATAAGCAACTGGTTGCAATTTCCCAAAATCATTAGCTTGTTGCAATACACACCCGACGCCATATGACAACGCATCACATGCTAGTACCAAACGCTTATATGGATCATACAACACAAGCAATTTGTTTGAGTATAACAATTTTCTAGCTTTTACAAAGGTATTTTCTTGGCTTTTGCCCCATGCCCATTCGTCCCCTTTACGCAGTAAGACATGCAGTGGTTTTAACAATGTGCTGAGAAGTTACCAAAGTAGTTCAGGAGTCCGAGAAACGACCGCAGCTCCATCACGTTCTGTGGCCTCGGTGCTTTCTCGATTGCCTCCGTCTTCGAATCGGTGGGCCTGATGCCGTCCGCCGCGATCCTCCTCCCCAGGAACTCCACTTCAGGCACCAAGAAAACGCACTTCGAGCATTTTAACCTGAGCCCCACGCGATTAAGCCGACTAAGAACCTCCTCCAGGTTCTGCAGATACTCGACTGTGTCCCGACCTGTAACCAAGATGTCGTCCTGGAAGACCACAGTGCGCGGAGCCGACTTCAGTAAGCTTTCCATGTTTCTCTGGAATATCGACGCTGCTGATCGAATTCCAAATGGGCATCTGTTATAAATGAAAACACCTTTGTGCGTGTTGATGCAGGTGAGGCCCTTCGATGATTCCTCCACTTCCTGCGTCATGTAGGCTGAAGTCAACTAGCAGTTAACGGATACGATGTGATTGGCATCACGGAGACCAAGGGGGACCAAGGCTGGGAACTCAACATCCAAGGCTATTCAGCATTTAGGAAGGATAGACAGAAAGGAAAAGGAGGCGGGGTGGCGTTGCTGGTTAAAGATGAAATCAATGCAATTGTAAGGAAGAACATTAGCCTGGATGATGTGGAATCGGTATGGGTGGGGCTGCGGAATTCCAAAGGGCAGAAACGCTAGTTGGTGTTGTGTATAGACCACCAAATAGTAGTGGTGAGGTTGGGGACAGCATCAAACAAGAAATAAGGGATGTGTGCAATAAAGGTACAGCAGTAATCATGGGCGACTTTAATCTACACATTGATTGGGCTAACCTAACTGGCAGCAATGCGGTGGAGGAGGATTTCCTGGAGTGTATTAGGGATGGTTTTCTAGACCAATATGTCAAGGAACCACCAGGGAGCTGGTCATCCGAGACTGGGTATTGTGTAATGAGAAGGGACTAATTAGCAATCTTGTTGTGCGAGGTCTCTTGGGGAAAAGAGACCATAATATGGTAGAATTCCTTATTAAGATGGAGAGTGACAAAGTTAATTCGGAAACTAGAGTCCTGAACTTAAGGAAAGGTAACTTCGACAGTATGAGGCGTGAATTGGCTAGAATAGACTGGCAAACGATACTAAAAGGGTTGACGGTGGATAAGCAATGGCAAACATTTAAAGATCACATGGATAAACTTCAGCAAATGTACATCCCTGTCTGGAGTAAAAATAAAACTGGGAAGGTGGCTCAACCATGGCTAACAAAGGAAATTAAGGATAGTGTTAAAGCCAAGGAAGAGGCATATAAATTGGCTAGAAAAAGCAACAAACCTGAGGACTGGGAGAAATTTAGAATTTCAACAGAGGAGGACTAAGGGTTTAATTAAGAGGAGAAAATAGAGTACGAGAGGAAGCTTGCAGGAAATATAAAAACTGACTGCAAAAGCTTCTATAAATATGTGAAGAGAAAAAGATTAGTAAAGACAAACATAAGTCCCTTACAGTCGGATTCAGGTGAAATTATAATGGGGAACAAAAAATGGCAGACTAATTGAACAAATACTTCGGTTCAGTCTTCACGAAGGAAGACACAAATAACCTTCCGAAGGTACTAGGGGACAGTGGGTCGAGTGAGAAGGAGGAACTGAAGGATATCCTTATTAGGCGGGAAATTGTGTTAGGGAAATTGATGGGATTGAAGGCCGATAAATCACCGGGGCCTGATAGTCTGCATCCCAGAGTGCTCAAGGAAGTGGCCCTAGAAATAGTGGATGCATTGGTGATCATTTTCCAACAGTCTATCGACTCTGGATCAGTTCCTATGGACTAGTGGGTAGCGAATGTAACACCACTTTTTAAAAAAGGAGGGAAAGAGAAAACGGGTAATTATAGACCGGTTAAATTGACATCAGTAGTGGGGAAAATGTTGGCATCGATCATGAAGGACGAAATAGCAGCGCATTTGGAAAGCGGTGACAGGATCGGATCAAGCCAGCATGGATTTATGAAAGGGAAATCATGCTTGACAAATCTGCTGGAATTTTTTGAGAATGTAACTAGCAGAGTGGACAAGGGAGAACCAGTGGATGTGGTGTATTTGGACTTTCAGAAGGCTTTTGACAAGGTCCCGCACAAGAGATTGTTGTGCAAAATCAAAGCACATGGTATTGGGGGTAATATACTGACGTGGATAGGGAACTGGTTAGCAGACAGGAAACAGAGAGTCGGGATAAACGGGTCCTTTTCAGAATGGCAGGCAGTGACTAGTGGAGTGCCGCAGGGCTCAGTGCTGGGACCCCAGCTCTTTACAATATACATCAATGATTTGGATGAAGGAATAGAGTGTAATATCTCCAAGTTTGCAGATGACACTAAACTGGGTGGCGGTGTGAGCTGTGAGGAGGACTCTAAGAGGCTGAAGGGTGATTTGGACAAGGGTGAGTGGGCAAATGCATGGCAGATGCAGTATAATGTGGATAAATGTGAGGGCAAAAACACGAAGGCAGAATATTATCTGAATGGCGGCAGATTAGGAAAAGGGGAGGTGCAACGAGACCTGGGTGTCATGGTTCATCAGTCACTGAAAGTGGGCACGCAGGTACAGCAGGCGGTAAAGAAGGCAAATGGTATGTTGGCCTTCATATCTAGGGGATTTGAATATAAAAGCAGGGAGGTCTTATTGTATTTGTACAGGGCCTTAGTGAGGCCTCACCTGGAATATTGTGTTCAGTTTTGGTCTCCTAGTCTGAGGAAGGATGTTCTTGCTATTGAGGGAGTGCAGCGAAGGTTCACCAGACTGATTCCAGGGATGGCTGGGCTGTCATATGAGGAGAGACTGGATCAACTGGGCCTTTATTCACTGGAGTTTAGAAGGATGAGAGGGGATCTCATATAAACACATAAGATTCTGACGGGACCGGACAGGTTAGATGCGGGAAGAATGTTCCCGATGTTGGGCAAGTCCAGAACCAGGGGACATAATCTTAGGATAAGGGGTAGGCCATTTAGGACTGAGATGAGGAGAAACTTCTTCACTCAGAGAGTTGTTAACCTGTGGAATTCCCTGCCGCAGAGAGTTGTTGATGCCAGTTCACTGGATATATTTAAGAGGGAGTTAGATATGTCTCTCACGGTTAAGACTATGTCCCCTGGTTCTGGACTTCCCCAACATCGGGAACATTCTTCCCGCATCTAACCTGTCCAGTCCCGTCAGAATCATATACGTTTCTATGAGATCCCCTCTCATCCTTCTAAACTCCAGTGAATAAAGGCCCAGTTGATCCAGTCTCTCCTCATATGACAGCCCAGCCATCCCTGGAATCAGTCTGGTGAACCTTCGCTGACTCCCTCAATAGCAAGAACGTCCTTCCTCAGATTAGGAGACCAAAACTGAACTCAATATGGAGAGAAAACAGGAAAGGGGTACTGAAGGAATGATCAGCCATGATCTTATTGAATGGCAGTGCAGGCTTGAAGGGCCGAATGGCCTACTCCTGCACCTAATTTTTTATGCTTCTATTTTCTAAATTCAGCTTCGTGAACGTCTTTCCTCCCATCAGCGTTGCAAAGAGATCGTCCCCTTTGGTAGTGAGTATTGGTCCTGCAGGGAGAAATGATTGATAGCTACTTTGTAATTACCACAGATTCTGACGGTGCCATCTCCCTTGAGGACTGGGACAATAGGACTGGCCCACTCGTTGAACTCGATCGGTGAGATAATACCCTCTCTTTGCAGTTGGTCTAGCTCGATCTCTACCCTTTCTCTCATCATGTACGGTACTGCTCTCGCCTTGTGATGGATGGGTCGCGCCCCCGGAATTAGATGGATCTTCACTTTTGCTCCTTGGAATTTCCCGATGCCTGGTTCGAACAGCGAAGGGAACTTGTTTAAGACCTGGGCACACAAAGTGTCGTCAGCGGGCAATAGCGCTCAGACATCGTCCCAGTTCCAGTGTATCTTTCCCAGCCAGCTCCTGCCGAGCAGCGTGGGACCATCGCCAGGTACCACCCAGAATGGTAGCTTGTGCACCACTCCATCGTAGGAAACCTTTACGGTAGCACTGCCGATTACGGGAATCAGGTCCTTTGTGTAAATTCTTAGTTTTGTGCGAATTGGAGTTAAGACTGGCCTTGAGGTCTTGCTGCACCACAATTTCTCGAAAGTCTTTTTGCCCATGATGGACTGGCTCGCGCCCGAGTCCAGCTCCATTGACACCGGGAGTCCATTTAGTTCAACATTCAGCATTATCAGGGGACAATTCATGGTGAATGTGTGCATCTCATGTACCTCTGCCTTCTCGGTCTGAGGCTCTGATTCGTCGTGATCCTCCGTGGATCTGTCCTCCTCTGCAACATAGTGGTTTGCAGGTTTAACAGGATTTGCAGCTCGCAATGGGAGGTGTCCCATTGTTCCACAGCCCTTGCAAATGTACCCTTTGAATCGGCATGAATGGAAACGATGATCACCCCCGCAGCGCCAACAAGGTGTTAATGGCCCTGCATTCATCACCCTTGACGGTGGACTCTGAGACATCTGCGGACGTGCAACTGCAGGTATATGTGACCTGCCCTGTAAGTTGCAATTTGAAAATAACACTTTGTTCACAGTACTTGTAGCAGCATTTGTGTGCTGAGAGATTTGCTTAGTATTGTCACTGGTGGCAATGAACGCCTGGGCTATCGCTATGGCCTTAATCAAGGTTGGGGTCTCTACAGTCAAAAGTTTGTGAAGTATCACTTCATGGTCAATGCCAAGTACGAAAAAGTCTCTGAGCATGTGCTCCAAATGTCCTTCAAATTCACAATGTCCTGCAAGGCATCTTAGCTCGGCGACATAACTTGCCACTTCCTGGCCTTCAGACCTTTGGTAGGTGTAGAACCGGTACCTTGCCATCAGAATGCTTTCCTACGGGTTCAAATGCCCTCGCACCAGTGTGCACAAATGATTGTACGATTTTTTCCGTGGGTTTCGCTGGAGTAAGCAGATTTTTGATGAGGCTATAAGTTGGTGCCCCACAGAGGGTGAGGAGGATCGCCCTTCATTTGGCAGCATTCTTTTCTCCATCCAGCTCGTTGGCTACGAAGTATTGGTCGAGTCGCTCCACAAAAGTTTCCCAATCATCTCCCTCTGAGAATTTCTCCAGGATTCCCCACTGTTCTCTGCATCTTTGGGTTTGCTATCTGTATCTCGTCGCCAGTTGTTATGTATGGAGAAAGAGTCAGGCTGAACACTGTGAGCTCAAAGTAAAATGTGGCCTTAGTCTTTTATTGCAGGTCTCCAGAGTGCCTCTCCAACCTGTGAGGCCTCCTTAAATACCTGTGTTCCCATGAGCTCTCTGGTGGCTGTACAGAGTAAATACAAGTTTACATATATAACATGGGGAGTCTGGTTTGCCGCACGCTCCTTCCGTTGCCTGCGCTTGGTTCCTACATGCTCTCGACGATGAGACTTGAGGTGCTCAACGCCCTCCCAGATGCTCTTCCTCCACTTAGGGCGGTCTTTGGCCAGGGACTCCCAGGTGTTGGTGGGGATGTTGCATTTTATCAAGGAGGCTTTGAGGTTGTCCTTGAAACGTTTCCTCTGCCCACTGGGATGATGTCACACAAGCCAATGTGTAAACGAGGAAGAGAAGGGGACCAATGATAGATCTATGAGGTGACTACAGAGGTAATGGTATAGGGGTGAGAAGAAAAGCCATTGTTAGAGATGCTTTGCCTACAATCGGATAGGCAAGAATGGAACTAAACAAAGACAGACCCACCAAATTGGACAATGGAGGAGAGGCATTGGGGGAGGATGGTGTGGTCGAGCATGTCGAAGGTTGCAGAGAAATCGAGGATGAGAAGGGATAATGCTCCACTGTCACAGTCACAGAAAATGTCATTCATGACTTTGGTTAGCTCATTTAGATATTGTGTGGGTGGAAAGATGGAAACCTGATTGAAGGGATACAAACCGTTGCAGGAGAGTGGGGCATGGTTCTGAGAGGCAACACCATGTTCATGTATCTGGAGAGGAAAGGAAAAAAGGTGATAGGGCAGTAGTTTTTATGGTTTTCACCTCTTTGATCACTGCCATTTTACTGTTATGTTTAGATTAAGCTGCTATGCTTTTTTTATATCATGGAATCTTATAGCACAGAACGAAACCATTCGTCCCATGGTGTCTGTGCCAGCTCTTTGAAAGAGCTGTCCAATTTAGTCCCACATCCCAACATTTTCTACACAACCCTGTAAATTAGTCCTCTTCAAGTACATGATAGTGTATTCCAGATCTTAACAACCTCTGTGTGAAAGAATTTCTCCTCATTTCCCCTCAAGTTCTTTTGCCAATTATTTTACATCTGTGACCTCTAGTTATCGACCAACTTGCAGAAAATAAGTTTCTCCCTACTTGTTCTATCAAAATTCCTTGTAATTTTGAATACCTTTATTAGGTCTCACTTAACCTTCTCTGTTGTAAGGAGAAATCCCAGCTTCTCCAATCTCGCCACTTAACTGAAGTCCCTTATCCCTGGTGTTATCTTGGTAAATCTCCCCTGTACCCTCTCCAGGGCCTGGACATTGTTCCTAAAGAGTGGTACCCAGAAATGTATACAATACTCCAACTGAGGCCTAACCAGTGATTTGGAAAAGTTTAGTTTTCCAAATTTTCTGGTTTTTTGCATGAAGTGCCCCTATTACAAAGCCAATTATCCCATTGTACTTCCTTAAACACCTTCTCAACTTGCCCTGCCACCTTCAAAAATTTGGTGAATGTGCATCCCCAGGTCCCTCTGTCCTTGCAACCGCTCAAAATAGTACTATTTAGATTATACTGCCCCTCTATGTTGTTGCTCCCAAATTACATTACTTCGCACTTATCCGCATTAAATAGCATCTGGCATGTGTCTGCACATTTCACCAGTTTGTCGATGTCCTCCTGAAGTCTGCTACTATCTTGCTCACTATTTATGACGTTGTCAAGTTTTGTATCATCTGAAAATTTCAAAATTGTACTCCCTATCCTTGGTCCAGGTCATTTATATAGAACAAGAAAAGCAAAGGTCTTAATACCAACCCCTGGGAATCCCACTGCATGCTTCTCTCCGGTCAAAAAAACATCCATTCACCACTACTCCCTGCCTCCTATCCTTTAGCTAAATATGTACCCAAATTAACAACATTCCTTTAAAACCATCTGCTTCTATTTTCTGAATATCTCTGTTATGTGGTACTTTATCAAATGCCTATTGAAAGTCCATAGGGGAGAAATTTGGTCGCGCCTCTGTTGTGGCGTTTGTGTCTTCAGCTGCAAAATTCACCAGCTGGGCCCTGAGTGTGGAGCGGGTTGCTAAGGGAGGTGTTCTTCACCTCTTTTAGGGCGCTAGGCCAGCTGAGCAACTGAAAATCCCGAGATAAACAGTCGGCCTCGGAGCGCACTAAGAGAGGATTCCGTGAAAAAAATCCCAAAACATTCCCAATGAATTACTCACGCCATCACAACATAAATCGCAAAAATAAAAACATTTAAAACAATCACACTTATCTGAGGGCGACATTACTTACCTCATGGTGGCCGCTACCGCTTGGAACAGCAGCTTCCACAGGCGTTCCCACTAGGGCGCACAATGGCATGCTTCTCTTCTTTCTTCTTTTTAGGCAGTCCCTCAGAGTCGAGGATGACGTGCTTCCACACTAATATGAGTTCTCAGGTGACTGAAAAGTCCAATGCGGGACCTACTGTCTCTGTCACAGGTGTGGCAGACAGTGGTTAGAGGAACGGGTGGGTGGGGTGCTTGGGTTGCCGTGTGTTCCTTTTCCTTCTGTTGTTTGCGCTTGGCTTCCACGTGCTCCCAGCAAAGAGACTCGAGGTGTTCGACGTCTTCTCGGGTGCTTCTCCTCCACTTTGAGTGGTCTTGGGCCAGGGATTCCCAGGTGTCAGTGGGGACGTTGTACTTTTTCAAGGAGGCTTTGAGGGTGTCCTTGAAGCATTCCTCTGCCCACCTGGGGCTCGCTTGCCATGTCAGAGCTCTGAGTTGAGCCCTTGTTTTGGAAGTCTAGTATCAGCATGCAGACAATGTGGCCCATCCATCGGAGCTGAACAAACGTGGTCAATGCTTCGTTGCTGGGGATGTTGGCCTGAGCAAGAACACCGACGTTGGTACGCCTATCCTGCCAATGGATTTGCGGGATCATGCAGAGGCAGCGTTGGTAGTACTTCTTCAGTCTTTTGAGGTGCTTGCTGCACATAGTCCATGTCTCTGAAACATATAGGAGGGCAGGTATCACTACTGCTCTGTAGACTATGAGCTTGGTGCTGGGTTTGAGGTCCTGGTCTTCAAACACTCTCTTCCTCAGGCGATCAAAGGCTGGCACACTGAAGGCAGTGTTGGACTTTATCATCGACGTCTGCCCTTGTTGACAGTAGGCTCCCGAGGTATGGAAAATGGTCCGCATTGTTATCAAGCTGGTGTCGCAACCAGGGGCATTGCACAGCGGGTCGCCTCTGCCACGCAGTAATGCTCTGCACCCCCTCGAAACCGGCACCAAATGTCCTGGCAGGGTGCTGGAATCTGGCCGCCCACCCGGAAGTACTTCCCGCCACCATTGCCGCCCCTCTGGGGCACTAACAGGGCTGGCATAAGACCAAAAATCCAGCTCATGCATATATCCAACATCTACTGCACTACCGTCATCAACCCTGTGTTACTTCATCAATGAATTCAATTGGGTTAGTCAGGCACAATTTCCCTTTAACAAATCCGTGCTGGCTGCCCCATACTTACCCATGTTTCTCCAAGTGAGAATTTATTTTGTACTTGACAGGCTGGTAGTTACCACGTTTATCCCTCTCCTTTTTTTTGAACAGGGGTGCAACATTTGCAATCCTCCAATCCTCTGGCACACTCCCATATCCAAGGATTATTGAAAGATATGGTCAGAGCTTCTGCGAACTCCACACTTGCTTCCCACAGTAGCCCAGGATGCATCACTGAAAGTTAACTTGCAGGTGCAGCAAGCAATTAAGAAAGCAAATGGTATGTTGGCCTTTATTACAAGAGGATTTGAGTATAAGAGTAAAGACGTCGCACCTGGAGTATTGTGTATAGTTTTGGTCTCCTTACCTAAGGAAGGATATATTTGCTATTGAAGGAGTGCAACAAAGGTTCACCAGACTGATTCCTGGGATGGGGGATTGTCCTATGGGGATAGATTGAATAGACTAGGCCTATATTCTCTAGAGTTTAAAAGAATGAGAAGTGATCTCATTGAAACATATAAAATACTTACTGGGGTTGACAGGGTGGATGCAGGGAGGATGTTGTCTCTGGCTGGGGAGTCTGGAACCAGGGGTCACAGTCTCAGAATAAGGGGTCGGCCATTTAGGACTGAGATGAGGAGAAACTTCTTCACTCAGAGGGTGGTGAATCTTTGGAATTCTCTACCCCAGAGGGCTGTGGAGGCTCAGTCATTGAGTATATTCAAGACAGAAATAGATAGATTTTTGGATATTAAGGGAATCAAGAAATATAATGCAGGAAAGTGGAGTTGAGGTAGAAGATCAGCCATGATCTCATTGAATGGCAGAGCAGGCTTGAGGGGCCAAATGGCCTACTCCTGCTCCTAATTCTTATGTTCTTATATTCTTATCCCATCTGGACCAGGTGACTTGTTAAAATTGAGTGATACCAAGCTATTTAGCACCTCCTTTCTATCTATTTTTATTCGATCCAATATCTCTACTCCCAGCTCGTCTACTGCAATATTAACTTCATCCTCTTCTTTTGTTTAAACAGATGTCATGGCCTCTACCTCCACAAGAAGATTTTATTTTTGTCCCTAATCAACTGCATCATTCCTTTAACTATTCTTTTACTTTTTATATGTTTATTTTAAAAATGTGTTCCCTTTTATGTTACGCGCTAATCTTTTCTCATACTCTCTCTTTGTACAGGTCCCGCTTGACCCAGAACTGGTATCAATGCGCCAGGAATCTGAAGCCCTTCCTCCTGCACTATATTTTCAAGTTATCTCTTTGCTTCTCTGATCACCTTTCTGACATGTTTATGTTTCTTGTGTTCATCTCAGTGAACCTCTTCTCTTGTGTCCCTATAGGATTTGCAAATGCCAGGCAGGAGTTCCTGCTCAGATGCATTGTTTTTTTCCGTGCAATTCGCCCAAAATTGTCCAAACCAGCGCGAAACTTTAAGGAATTTCAAGTGCAAATTACAGCCAACGCAAATGGAGTTTCCACAAATCTTTTGCGCTAGTTTAAAAAATATCGCACTCAAAGCCAGCCCTGCCCACAATACTGGCCACATCTCCAGATCGAATTGATCACTATTGTGAGTTTCTGCTAATTGTACCCATTTATGGGCCTTTGAAGAGGCTCTTAAAATTAAGGATTTTTTTAGGCACACTAACATGAGTAGGCATGTTTTAAAAGCTTTTAATCTTTTTTTAATTTACTAATTTTCCCCCATTGACATTTTTTGGCATATTGCAAGAGTTACTCCAAAAAAATAACAGCCAAGTTTACCCGTCCTATTTTTTGAAATTGGCGCAGCGCAGCCTTTTGTTTAGCTTCGGGGGGTGGAGCCTAATGTCTGTGCTGAAAAAACAATGTTCCCCCCACCCCCCCTGCCCCCCCCCCCCCCCCCCCCGTCTGTGCATGCATGATAACAAAAGGACGTTTTTGACGTGACTGCTATGGGCGGGCATGCCCAGTACAGCTCCCGGTCTGCATTCAGCCATTTGTAAAGAGCCAGTTGTGTGTGAGAACTTTAATTCTCATTGGAAAAATTGGAGCTGTTATACAATATGCAATGCGGCTCAAGGATGAAGTGGAGGCACTGGTTACTGTAATTGAGGCCAGATGGCACAAGCTGGACACCAGCAGAGGTCACATAAAGAAATGAAGAAATGCTGGAACCAACATGCAGAAGATTACTATGCACTAGTGACCACCCCGAGGTCTGGAGGCCAGTGCAAAAAGAAGTGGCAGAAACATAGAAACATAGAAAAAAAATGCAGGAGTAGGCCATTTGGCCTTTCGAGCCTGCACCACCATTCAATATGACCATGGCTGATCATGCAGTTCAGTGCCCCATTCCTGCTTTCTCTCCATACCCCTTGATCCCTTTAGCCGTAAGGGCCACATCTAACTCCCTTTTGAACATATCTAACGAACTGGCCTCAACAACTTTCTGTGGTAGAGAATTCCACATGCTCACAACTCTCTGAGTGAAGAAGTTTCTCCTCATCTCAGTCCTAAATGGTTTACTCCTTATTCTTAGACTGTGATCCCTGGTTCTGGACTTCCCCAACATCGGGAACATTCTTCCTGCATCTAACCTTCCTGCATCCAATCCCATCAGAATTTTATATGTTACTATGAGATCCCCTCTCATTCTTCTAAATTTCATTGAATATAAGCCTAGTCGATCCAGTCTTTCTTCATATGTCAGTCCTGTCATCCCGGGAATCAGTCTGTGAAACTTTGCTGCACTCCCTGAATAGCAAGAATGTCCTTTCTCAGATTAGGAGACCAAAACTGTACCCAATATTCAAAGTGTGGCCTCACCAAGGCCCTGTACAAGTGTCGTAAGGCCTCCCTGCTCCTATACTCAAATCCTCTCGCTATGAAGGCCAACATGCTATTTGCCTTCTTCACCGCCTGCTGTACCTATATGCCAACTTTCAATGACTGATGTACTATGACACCCAGGTCTTGTTGCACCTCTCCTTTTACTAATCTGTCACCATTCAGATAATATTCTGCATTCCTGTTTTTACCATCAAAATGGATAACCTCACATTTATCTACATTATACCGCATCTGCCATGTATTTGCCCATTCACCTAACCTGTCCAAGTCACCCTGCAGCCTCTTGGCATCCTCCTCACAGCTCACATTGCCACCCAGCTTAGTGTCATCTGCAAACTTGGTCAAGTAGTTAGTGTAAGTAATATTTTCATTTATTCAATGGAATTGCAATTTCAGCTGGATATGTCCCACCCAGCAGAAAAACATCCTCTCTAAAAAGTTATATTTTCATCTTTGCAGAGGAAGGTGGCATACAACAAAAGGGAAAGAATTGGAACTCGAGGAGGCCTGGCAAATCTGCACACACTGACACCCTTGGAAGAGAGGGTTGCTGCTTTGATGGGTCCTACCTGGAGAAAAGCAACCACCACTACACAAGCTGAGCCCACACTCGAGGCAGAGGGTAAGTCCTGCAAATTCCACAGTCTGGCTTTGCTAAACGTGAAGTACTGCACAGGCTAGCCATGCTTCGGTTCATGGGGTTGTCTCCATCAGCTACGCTTGGGTTGATGCAATGTGCTATCATTCATCGTGGTCCTTCAAATGAGCCTGCTGCCTGTGCTGTGTGAGCCTACTCATGCCACCCTGCCCCCTCTTCTGCTGCTAACCATTTGTCTGTTCGGTTATATTTTGCAGAACTTGAGGCCAACCCTGACGAGGCTGAAACCGATGCAGAAGAAGATTCAGACGAGGACGAGCCTGAAGAGGAGAACATCTTCCAATCCCACCTTCCAGACCAAGAGCATGGGGGTGAGGGTGAGGGGCAGGGGGAGGTGATGGATGAAGCCCCCACTGTTGTACTTACTCTGGAGGAGGTGCAGGTGCCATCCCTTGAGGTGCCGGGCCCTTTCCTGAGTGGTACGAGTGTTGGGACATTCCATGGCTTCTCACAGTCCGAGGCTGGGGATTCGAGTTGGGTGCAGGGGGTCACACCCAGGACCCTACCGTCTGAGGCTGCAGGTCCCAGTGGGATGCAACGCGGCACAACCAGGGCCCCACCATCCGAGGCTGTAGGTCCCAGTGAGATACAACGAGCCACACCCAGGGTGAGGAAGGGAAGGAGAGCTTGGCAGCACTCTCCTGAGACACAGGATGTAACAAATGTGGGTCAGATGATGGCAATGAGTGCGGAGAGCATTGATCTTACACAATCACTCATGAGCACCATTAGTGGGGTGGGTGATGAGGTATCGGGACTGTCGGGAGAAGTAACAACACTCTCACGAGAAATGGGAATACTGACCGGGCACATTAGGGATGGAATGTCGTAGGTAGCTGATACACTGTCAGGGCACATGAGGGAGTGAATGTTGCAGGTAGCTGAGACACTTGGTGAACATGAGGGAGGGAATGTCGCAGGCAGCTTATACGCTGTCAGGGCACATGAGGGAGGGAATATTGGAGTTAGCTGCTGCAATAAGGGAACACGCCCAGACCCCGCGCCCATTGACAGAATCAACTGCCATTCCCACTCCAATCCCCAGACCAGCCTCTGAAGAGGCCCAAGCCGGGTCTTCCACATTACTGCCTGCGCGCCCTCCACCACCCCCCCCCCCCAACCCCCATCAAGAAGCGTGCATTACCCGAGATGTTCGAAAGAATAAGCTTGGTACCAATCTGAGAAACGCTGCGGCACTGCCTGCGGGCAGAGGTGGAGTCAACAAGACCAAGAGCAGCAGTCAGTTTTAGAATAAGGTGGAGGAGAGATGGGTGCAGCCTTTCTTTGCTGCTGTTATTGTTGTTGTTTTTGTTATTATTATTGTTGTTTCTGTTGTAACTTTTCTCAAATTAAAAGTATTTTCTAAGTTGTGTAACTTTACAAGTTTAAAAGTTTGTAAGTGATCTTAAAAGTTTTGAAGTGATCTTAGACTTTGTAAGTGATCTTAAAGTTTGTAAGTGATCTTAGAGTTTATAAGTGATCTTAAAGTTTGGAAGTGATCTTAGACTCTGTAAGTGATCTTAGACTTTGTAAGTGATCTTAAAGTTTGTAAGTGATCTTAAAGTTTTTAAGTGATCTTAGAGTTTATAAGCGATCTTAAAGTTTGTAAGTGATCTTAAAGTTTGTAAGTGATCTTAATTGAAAACTTTAAAGTTTGATATAAGCATATTTTTATTAAAGTACAAACAAGTGTTAAACTTTTGAATAAAATATATTTTAAATTATAACTGCATCATTTCCATTATTTGTTCCATTATTAACACAACTTTTTGAACTAAAGAAGAATAATTTCCATTATTTGTTCCATTAACATAACACAACATTATGGAACAAGTCCAAACAGTAAACATGGTCCATTTGGAATAGTTGTTGTTGAGCCTTCAGGCAGCAAAGCATTCCGGTTATAAAAGGGGTCGGGGGGTCTAGTAAGGAGGAGGAACTGAGGGAAATCCTTATTAGCCGGGAAATTGTGTTGGGGAAATTGATGGGATTGAAGGCCGATAAATCCCCAGGGCCTGATGGACTGCATCCCAGAGTACTTAAGGAGGTGGCCTTGGAAATAGTGGATGCGTTGACAGTCATTTTCCAACATTCCATTGACTCTGGATCAGTTCCTATGGAGTGGAGGGTAGCCAATGTAACCCCACTTTTTAAAAAAGGAGGGAGAGAGAAAACAGGGAATTATAGACCGGTCAGCCTGACATCGGTAGTGGGTAAAATGATGGAATCAATTATCAAGGATGTCATAGCAGTGCATTTGGAAAGAGGTGACATGATAGGTCCAAGTCAGCATGGATTTGTGAAAGGGAAATCATGCTTGACAAATCTTCTGGAATTTTTTGAGGATGTTTCCAGTAGAGTGGATAAGGGAGAACCAGTTGATGTGGTATATTTGGACTTTCAGAAGGCGTTCGACAAGGTCCCACACAAGAGATTGATGTGCAAAGTTAGAGCACATGGGATTGGGGGTAGTGTACTGACATGGATTGAGAACTGGTTGTCAGACAGGAAGCAAAGAGTAGGAGTAAATGGGTACTTTTCAGAATGGCAGGCAGTGACTAGTGGGGTACCGCAAGGTTCTGTGCTGGGGCCCCAGCTGTTTACACTGTACATTAATGATTTAGATGAGGGGATTAAATGTAGTATCTCCAAATTTGCGGATGACACTAAGTTGGGTGGCAGTGTGAGCTGCGAGGAGGATGCTGTGAGGCTGCAGAGCGACTTGGATAGGTTAGGTGAGTGGGCAAATGCATGGCAGATGAAGTATAATGTGGATAAATGTGAGGTTATCCACTTTGGTGGTAAAAACAGAGAGACAGACTATTATCTGAATGGTGACAGATTAGGAAAAGGGGAGGTGCAAAGAGACCTGGGTGTCATGGTACATCAGTCATTGAAGGTTGGCATGCAGGTGCAGCAGGCGGTTAAGAAAGCAAATGGCATGTTGGCCTTCATAGCAAGGGGATTTGAGTACAGGGGCAGGGAGGTGTTGCTACAGTTGTACAGGGCATTGGTGAGGCCACACCTGGAGTATTGTGTACAGTTTTGGTCTCCTAACCTGAGGAAGGACATTCTTGCTATTGAGGGAGTGCAGCGAAGGTTCACCAGACTGATTCCCGGGATGGCGGGACTGACCTATCAAGAAAGACTGGATCAACTGGGCTTGTATTCACTGGAGTTCAGAAGAATGAGAGGGGACCTCATAGAAACATATAAAATTCTGACGGGGTTAGACAGGTTAGATGCAGGAAGAATGTTCCCAATGTTGGGGAAGTCCAGAACCAGGGGTCACAGTCTAAGGATAAGGGGTAAGCCATTTAGGACCGAGATGCGGAGGAACTTCTTCACCCAGAGAGTGGTGAACCTGTGGAATTCTCTACCACAGAAAGTTGTTGAGGCCAATTCACTAAATATATTCAAAAAGGAGTTAGATGAGGTCCTTACTGCTAGGGGGATCAAGGGGTATGGCGAGAAAGCAGGAATGGGGTACTGAAGTTGAATGTTCAGCCATGAACTCATTGAATGGCGGTGCAGGCTAGAAGGGCCGAATGGCCTACTCCTGCACCTATTTTCTATGTTTCTATGTTTCTATGTTTCTATTCACGGATGAGCTGCTGATGCAAGGTTCGAGCAATCGTTAAAGGGGCACGACGGCCCGCCCTCCTCCGACGGGTTTAGATAGTTGCATGGCTTCCTTGTCCTCCTCCTCCTCATCATCATCTGCATCTTCCTCCTCATCATCTTCCACTTTCACCTCAGGTGGGTCTTCTACTACCAGCTGCTGCTGCCTTAGGATGACTAAGTTATGCAGCATGCAGTACTCAACAGTGAACTGACCGACAATCTCAAGGGAGTATTGCAAGTAGCCTTTGGAAGGCTTTTCATGCCTTCTGTTCGGCTTGCGCCCCCTCACTGCACCGCCCCCCCCCCCCCCCAGTCTCCCAGTCTTCTTTTGAAGCTGAGCCCCGAGCCCCTGTGTCCGGGCGAGGGTCCGATTCTGCCAGCCGAAGCTTCAACCCTCGAGCCTGGCGAGGAGATGGTCGGTGGTGCCTAGCACTTTGAAAAAAATCCAAACTTAAAGAATTGCATTAGACTTCCATTTTCTCCGTTTTAAGATTAAAAAAAATTAAGCTTCATAATGCATATTCTTGACTCTCTCCAAAACGTCACATAAAAACAATGGTGTCTTTCCGCGTCGATTTTTTAATGTGCACTGGTTTTTCTTAAGTGGCCAGAAGATTTTTTGAGAGTGGTCACATATGCCGTCCTGGGAGAAATGTTAGTTGGCCAAACTTGCATAAAAGTGAAAACCTGGCGCAGACATCAGATAGGCTACTTTTACAGGCGTAAGAGTTTAAAAACCTATTAAAAACATGATTAAAATCAAATTTATAAAAACATATTTATGTTAAAACCCTGCCCACTCAGGTAATGTTATTTTAAACCCTAACCCTAACTTTTTTTTAAAATCGGCAATTTTTTTTTCTTTAAAAAACATGTATAACAACTTTAATTTCTATTAGTGTATTGTGTGAGGTGTTTTTTTAATGTTTTATGTAGTGCTTCTGCGTTTTGGGGTTTTTCTCATTCATAGTAATAGGAGATTCATACCGTACGAATTTCCTATTACTGTGAATGAGAAAATACTTACCTGCGATTGGATGTCCAGGCCCACGTGACTCCTGTGGACGTCCCTACGAGCACGCGCTGCGACGCGCAGGGAGAGGAGGCCTGTGGACCGGGATCTCGAGTGGGCGCAGCAGCTTCAGGTAAGTGCGCATTTTATGTCTATTATTTAGTGCTTTGCCAGCGTGAAGTCCTCAAGAGGAATTTCTGCCACATTATAAGAAATAGGAGCAGGAGTCGGCTGTTT
Organism: Pristiophorus japonicus; assembly: GCF_044704955.1. Classification (NCBI taxonomy): domain Eukaryota; kingdom Metazoa; phylum Chordata; class Chondrichthyes; family Pristiophoridae; genus Pristiophorus; species Pristiophorus japonicus. The sequence continues at coordinate 54,931,739 of NC_091980.1, forward strand.
GGCCTATATAGGACAGCCCTCTCGTCCCAGAGATCAAGCTAGCGAACCTTTGTTGCATCCCCTCTGAGGCAAGTATAATCTTCCTTAGGTAAGGAGGCCAAAACAATATTTCAGATGTGGTCTCATCAAAGCCCTAATTACTTGCAGCAAGACTTCCTTACTTTTACACTCCAACCCCCTTGCAATAAAAGCGAAAGGCCATTTGCCTTCTTAATTGCTTGCTGTACCTGCATGTTAACTTTCTGTGATTCGTGTACAAGGACCCCCAAATCCCTCTGAATACAAGCATTTACCAGTCTCTCACCTTTTAAAAAATATTGCCTTTTCATTCCTCCTACCAAAGTGGATAATTTCACACTTCCACACATTATACTGCATCTGCCACCTTCTTGCCCAATCACTTAGCTTGTCTATATCCCTTTGAAGGCTCTTTGCGTCCTCCTCACATTTTATTTTCCCACCTAGCTTTGTATCGTCAGCAAACTTGGATATATTACACTCGGTCCCCTCATCTATATCATTGATATAGATTGTAAATAGCTGAGGCCCAAGCACTGATCCTTGTGGCACTCCACTAGTTACACCCTGCTATCCCAAAAATAACCCCTTTATTCCTACTCTGTTTTCTGTCTGTTAACCAATCCTCTTTCCATGCTAATATGTTACGCCCAATCCAATGAGCCCTAATCTTGTTAATGTATTTTGGGTCATGTTTATTTAGCCATAAGAACATAAGAATTAGCAGGAGGAGTAGGCCATCCGGCCCTTCGAGTCTGCTCCGCCAGTCAATAAGATCATGGCTGATTGTCGACCACAACTCCACTTTCCCACCTGATCCCCATATCACTTGATTCCACTTGTGTCTAAAAATAGCCAGAGCTTTTTGGTTTTGGGAAGCTATTTATCCTTCATCCTCAGCATTATGCATTTGTAGGTTGTTTTGTTTTGCAGCTTGTGGGAATTTGTTGCATACATATTAGCTGCCTATATGACAACATTCAAAATGCTTTAAAGTAATCCATAAAATAGAAACATAGAAAAATAGAAAATAGATGCAGGAGTAGGCCATTCGACCCTTCGAGCCTGCACCACTATTCAATAAGATCATGGCTGATCATTCCCTCAGTACCCCTTTCCTGCTTTCTCTCCATACCCCTTGATTCCCTTAGCCGTAAGGGCGATATCTAACTCCTTCTTGAATATATCCAATGAACTGGCATCAACAACTCTCTGCGGCAGGGAATTCCACAGGTCAACAACTCTCTGAGTGAAGAAGTTTCTCCTCATCTCATCCTAAATGGCCTACCCCTTATCCTAAGACTGTGTCCCCTGGTTCTGGACTTCCCCAACATCGGGAACATTCTACCCGCATCTAACCTGTCCCGTCCCGTCAGAATTTTATATGTTTTTATGCGATTCCCTCTCATCCTTCTAAACTCCAATGTATAAAGGCCCAGTTGATCCAGTCTCTCCTCATATGTCAGTCCTGCCATCCCGCGAATCAGTCTGGTGAACCTTCGCTGCACTCCCTCAATAGCAAGAATGTCCTTCCTCAGATTAGGAGACCAAAACTGAACACAATATTCCAGGTGAGGCCTCACCAAGGCCCTGTACAACTGCAGTAAGACCTCCCTGCTCCTATACTCAAATCCCCTAGCTATGAAGGCCAACATACCATTTGCCTTCTTCACCGCCAGCTGTACCTGTATGCCAACTTTCAATGACTGTGAACCATGACACACAGGTCTCGTTGCACCTCCCCTTTTCCTAATCTGCCACCATTCAGATAATATTCTGTTTTTGCGTTTTTGCCCCCAAAGTGGATAACCTCACATTTATCCACATTATACTGCATCTGCCATGCATTTGCCCACTCACCTAACCTGTCCAAGTGACCCTGCAGCCTCCTAGCACCTCCTCACAGCTCACACCGCCACCCAGTTTAGTGTCATCTGCAAACTTGGAGATATTACACTCAATTCCTTCATCCAAATCATTGATTTATATTGTAAAGAGCTGGGGTCCCAGCACTGAGCCCTGTGGCACTCCACTAGTCACTGCCTGCCATTTTGAAAAGGACTCGTTTATCGCGACTCTCTGCTTCCTGTCTGCCAACCAGTTCTCTATCCACGTCAGTATATCACCCCCAATACCATGTGCTTTGATTTTGCACACCAATCTCTTGTGTGGGACCTTGTCAAAAGCCTTTTGAAAGTCCAAATACACCACATCCACTGGTTCTCTCTTGTCCACTCTACTAGTTACATCCTCAAAAAATTCCAGAAGATTTGTCAAGCATGATTTCCCTTTCATAAATCCATGCTGACTTGAACCGATCCTGTCACTGCTTTCCAAATGCGCTGCTATTTCATCCTTAATAATTGATTCCAATATTTGCCCCACTCCTGATGTCAGGCTAACCGGTCTATCATTACCCGTTTTCTCTCCTTTTTTAAAAAGTGATGTTACATTAGCTACCCTCCAGTCCATAGGAATTGATCCAGAGTCGATAGACTGTTGGAAAATGATCACCAATACATCCACTATTTCTAGGGCGACTTCCTTAAGTACTCTGGGATGCAGACTATCAGAACCCGGGGATTTATCGGCCTTCAATCCCATCAATTTCCCTAATACAATTTCCCGCCTAATAAGAATATCCTTCAGTTCCTCCTTCTCACTAGACACTTGGTCCCCTAGTACTTCCAGAAGGTTATTTGTGTCTTTCTTCGTGAAGACAGAGCCAAAGTATTTGTTCAATTGGTCTGCCATTTCTTTCTTCCCCATTATAAATTCACCTGAATCCAACTGCAAGGGACCTACGTTTGTCTTCACTAATCTTTTTCTCTTCACATATCTATAGAAGCTTTTGCAGTCAGTTTTTATGTTCCCGGCAAGCTTCTTTTCGTACTCTACTTTCCTCCTCTTAATTAAATCCTTTGTCCTCCTCTGCTGAATTCTAAATTTCTCCCAGTTCTCAGGTTTGTTGCTTTTTCTGGCCAATTTATATGCCTCTTCCTTGGATTTAACACTATCCTTAATTTCCCTTAGCCACAGTTGAGCCACCTTCCCCATTTTATTTTTACTCCAGACAAGGATGTACAATTGCTGAAGTTCATCCATGTGATCTTTAAATGTTTGCCATTGCCTATCCACCGTCAACCCTTTAAGTATCATTTGCCAGCCTATTCTAGCCAATTCACGCCTCAAACCAAAGTTATAAAGTTCTTTGGAACATCCTAAGAATATGAAATGGTGACATATAAATGCAAGTCATCAATGTACTGTGATGCTGTGGCTCAGTGGGTAGCACTTTTGCCTCTGAGTCAGAAGGTTGTGGGTTCAAGCCCCACTCCAGAGACTTGAGAACAAAGGCTGACACTTCAGTGCAGTACTGAGGGAATGCTGTACTGTCAGAGGTGCTGTCTTTTGGATGAGATGTTAAACCGAGGTCCTGTCTGCTCTCTCAGTTGGATGTAAAAGATTCCATGGCACTATTTCGAAGAAGAGCAAGGGAGTTATCCATGGTGTTCTGGCTAATATGTATCCCTCAGTCAACATCACTAAAAAAAAAGATTATCTGGTTATTAACATATGTTGTTTGTGGGAGCTTGCTATGTGCAAACTGGCTGCTGCGTTTACTACATTAAACAGTAACCACACTTCAAAAGTATTTAATTGGCTGTAAAGCACTTTGGGATGCCTTGAGGTCATGAAAGGTGCTTATAAATGCAAGTATTCCTTTCTATATTAAAGAGGCAGTTTCACCCCCTAAAAGTTATGTTAACTCAGATATATGTTCTAAATCCAGCCTTGCAGCAGTTTTAGGGGATGTTATTCTGTTACCTTCATCACTGTTGTTGTATTCATTTTCAAAATGGCAATCATTGCCCTTTAATTAAATTTAAAGGTCCTTGTTTTGTATTCCTTGATTGCAGTGAAATGTAAATGTGGTAATCTGTTTCACTGCCTCAAAAAGCTTACCATCAGATGGCAGCATCTGACCAAAAGTAAACTAAAAACTCATTAGTGAAGTTTTGCAGTGCAACAGCTCCCTCTACCCTTTACTCTATTTACACATTAAATGTTGCTTGATTGCAACTCTACCAGGAATAATTGCTCTTTCACAAATATTTTAATCGGTTTTAATATGGACACGGGTAGCCTTAGGCATACCCGTCTTAACAACCTCTAGTCTTCCAAGTTCAGGTGCAATGACAAACATCACAATGAATTTACTAACTCTATCCGTGGAGATTGTACTGTCCTGGAAATCAGGGTCAATCTGCAGTGGATTGAAATTAAGAAACCGTAACTTCTTCACACAATGAAGTGAAGCCATCTAATCAGCCTGGCTTACATTTAGGAAAACTATGTCAATTTTGAAATATTGAGTTCCAGCCAATCATCCAGTAGGAAAACCTATTGTAGTGCTAAACCATACAGATCAGGAAGGACTCAGGTTGATCCCTGTACTATTAGCTGATCTCAGCTGGGTGTAGCTAGGTGCTACAATGGCCTCAGAATCACTAGGCGAGGGAGCAAGTGGGGGTTGAAATATCAATTCCTGATTATTGTTGACCAGCACTGGAAAGCACATATTTGGGGACAAGATGGGACTGTGATGCACCTCACAGTCAAACAGCTTGTTGTTACACATCATCTAGATTTACACACGAAGAATGGCTAATCTGTAACTGTACACTAGCATGATTATGTTGGAATTTCTTCAAGGATTATTGTCTCAATTGTCCCTCATGTTTATCGCCACTTTTCTGGGGGGTTTCTAACTCTTCCGCCAAAGTTACGCATGAACGAGCAAGAGAACCATCACAAAAATTCATCACTGTGACTCCAGAAACAGGGTAGAAAACGGAAAAAAAATAACCAGATTTTAATCATTATGCTAGTAAGTCTAACTAAAATTATTATTTTATTTATTTCTCTCTATTTTATGAATAATTCTCCAAACAATAGGGTAGGTGTGAAAACTTGTCACCAGCCCTGCCATTACGACCCCTTACATGTGTGTCAGCTGTGGCTCAATTGGTAGCAACCACACCTCTAAGTCAGAAGGTTGTGAGTTCAAGTCCCACTCCAGAGCATGAAAACCTGGCACTATTTTGTAGAGTTGTATAGTCATTGACAGGCACTTGTGTGGTGCGATTGTTACTTGCCACTTATCAGCCCAAGCCTGAATGTCATCCACATCTTGCTTTGTGTGGGCATGGACTGCTCCATTATCTGAGGAGTTGCGAATGGCACTGAACACTGTGCAGTCATCAACAAACATTCTGACTTCTGACTGTATGATGGAATATAAATGGAGGGAAGCAGCTGAAGATGTTTGGGCCTAAGACACTGCCCTGAAGAACTCCTGTAGTGATGTCCTTTGGCTGGGATTATTGATCTCCAACCACCACAACCATCTTCCTTTGTGCTAGATATGACTACAGCCAGTGAAGAGTTTTCCTCCTGATTCCCATAGACTTCAGTTTTACTCGGGCTGCTTGATGCCACACTCAGTTGTGATATCTTCACAGAACACAGCACACACAGCTTCCTAACATGGCAGGCTGTTCTCTCGGAACTCTCCGGAAAGTGCCTGTTCTGTTTAATGATTAACTATACAGTTGCAGTACACAATACGTCCACATCCACAGTGTGGAGCTACAAGCATTACAAGCTTACAGACATTACACTTCTCCCTCCTTAATGAAAAAGCCATCATAACAATCATCATAAATAACTTTCATTTTTATACATATTTACAAATTTAACTTTACCACTTGTTTTCTGTTTCAAAGAGGATACCTTCGCTCTCGAACAGAACCTTCCAAACATGGTGTTGATTTCACACTCATTTGAGGCTCATCCTGTGGAACATTTTCCTCCATGGAATTTCCTTGATTTTCATTTGCACTCACTCTAACTTCAGGCCCTTTGTTTTCCTGACTCGGTCTCAGACTTTCATTCTGATTCTCTTCCAGTACATTGGATTTAGGATTTGCTACTGATATATCAAAACTATCTGATGAGTCAGAAATAATTGAACCATTCCCACCTTCAACTCCTTCCATGTCTGTAAGTAAAATGTGATCAATATGGACAAACCTAACCTGTCCATTATCAAACATCTTTACCAAATATGTGCGAGGACCACATATCTTCACCACTCTTCCGGGTAACCACTTTAACCACTTATGGTGATGGTTCTTCACTCTCACCTTCTGGTTTAATTTCACACTTCTCTCTTTTACTCTCCCTTTATCGTGATTCTCTTTTTGTCTTAATTGTGTCTCTTCGACAGACTGTGCCAAATTTGGCATTAACAATGAGAATCTGGATCGTGGCTGTCGTTTGAGAAACAACTCTGCTGGCGTTCTACCAGTAGTTGTATGAGGAGTATTTCGATATGTAATCAAAGAATTAGCCAATTTGTGATCCAACGACAACTGTCGTTTCCTTGGATTAGGATCTAACATTTGTTTTATGAGGGCATGTTTTACAATTTGAACAGTGTGCTCTGCTGTACCATTCGAAGCAGGATGGTATGGTGGAACCTTGGTGTGTTTCACACCATTTTTGCTCGTGAATTGTGCAAATTCTTCTAAACAAAATTGTGGTCCATTAACCAAAATAACTTCTTCAGGGAGGCCAAATGCAGAAAATAATTTTCGTAAAATGTCCAATGTTTTACTTGTTGTTATTTTCCACATTGGAAACACCTCAACCCACTTTGAATGGCTATCAATTACAATGAACAATTGTTGTCCATCTAACTCAGCAAAATCAATATGTAGCCTTTGCCACACCCTGGGAGGCTATTTCCATGGCTGTAATGGTACTGGTGGTGGTTGCTTGCTTACCGATTGACATGTCATACACTGACTCACGATGTACTCTATATCCTTATCAAGACCTGGCCACCATAAGTAACTGCGTGCAAAACTTTTGGTCAAGCACATTCCCAGGTGCTGGTCATGGAGGTCTCCAAATAATTTGGACCTGAATTTATTTGGTATAACCACTCTTGCACCCCACATGATCTAATCTTTATCGACTGATAATTCATTCCTACGAATGAAGAATGGATGTGTATCTTTGTCTGTTACCTGGTTTGGCCATCCATTTGCAATATACTCATACACCTTTGACATCACTGGGTCACATTTGATTGCTCTACCAATCTCTTCAGCTGTGACTGGCAGCTCATCAATTTATGAAAAATAAAACACTTCTTCCCTATCGGGTGTAACTTGTGATGGGAAAGGCAATCTAGACATTGCATCAGCATTACTGTGATCAGCTGATCGTCTGTATTCAATATCATATGTATATGCTGACAAAATCAAAGCCGATCTCTGCATTCGGGCTGCAGCTAATGTTGGAACTGGGGACTTTTGATGGAGGATTGCTGTTAGGGGCTTATGGTTCGTAATGATGGTAAACTTACGACCATACAAGTATTTGTGAAACTTCTTGACTCCAAAAATTAATGCCAATGCTTCCCTTTCAATTTGCGCAGAATTATTCTCACTGGCACTGAGAGTGCGTGAAGCAAAAGCAATTGGTCTCTCCTCCCCACTACTTAATACATGAGAGATTACTGCCCCAACTCCATACGGCAAGTCATCACATGCTAGCTTAATCTCCTTAGATATGTCATAGTGAACTAACATGGTGCTCTCTACCAATTTGCTTTTACACTCCTTGAATGCTGAATCACATTCTTTTGACCACTTCCACTGGATCTGTTTTTTCAAAAGTTCATTCAGTGGATGTAATACTGTAGCTAAATTTGGTAGGAACTTCCCATAATAGTTCAAAAGACCCAAGAATGAACGAAGTTCAGTGACATTCCTGGGAGTGGGTGCATTTCTAATTGCATCCAATTTTTCCATGGTTGGATGTAAACCATCTTTGTCTACTCTGTACCTTAAGTACTCCACTGAGTTTTTCAATAACTCATACTGACGAGCAGACACTCGTACTCTGTGCTTCTCTAGCTGTTTGAGGACTTCATTCAATATTTTATTATGAATTTGCCTATTTGGTGCTGAAATTACTATGTCATCCAAATAACATACTAACCCTTCAATACCTTGCAAAATCTGGTTCATCACCCCTTGGAATATGGCAGGGGTGGAAGACACTCCAAACGGTAGCCTATTAAATTGATATAGGCCTAGATGAGTATTTATAGTCAAGTATGACTTGGACTCCTCATCTAGTTCAAGCTGTAAGTAGGCATTCGTAAGATCCAGTTTTGAGAAGATCTGACCACCTCTCAGTGTTGTGAACAAATCTTCTATATTCGGCAATGAATTGGGGATGTTACCCTCCAGAACCTGGTTTACGGTTACTTTATAATCACCACACAATCTTACCTTACCATCAGACTTAGGTACAACAACAATGGGTGTAGCCCAATTACATCGATCTATCTTACAAATAATGTTCTCAGTCTCTAGTCTTTTGAGTTCTTGCTCAACTTTCCCCTTAAGTGCATATGGTATGGAACGTGGCTTGTAGTAAACCGATCTTGCGTCCTTCTGTACCCTGACACTTGCCTTGAAGCCTTGGATCGGACTGCCCGTTTCGCAGAACACCTTTGGATACTGCTTGATAAGCTCTTCCGTTGATAAAAATCTCGCTTCCACAGAGAAAATCTGACTCCAATCCAGCTTCAGTGAGCTCAACCAATTTCTTCCTAGTAAGGCAGACTTGTCTCCTTTCACTACTATTAGAGGCAAGTTCTGAAATTGATCTTTATATTTCACTGGTACGGTGATACGGCCTACTACAGGAATTTTCTCTCCTGAGTAACCTCACAGCTCTATCTTGGATTTCTCCAGTTGGAAATCACGCAATTTGTCGTGGTACAGTGACTCCGGTACTACACTCACGGAGGCACCCGTGTCAATTTCCATTGGTATCTTGAATCCCACAACACCTATGTGGATTTTGATGCTTTCCAAATCGCTGTCTGTTAACCTCATGCTCCTGATGACTTGTAACTCTACCATCTCCTCATCCTGTTGTTGTTCTTCCATGCTATGAAGTTTCTTTGGATTTCTACTCATAGCTTTGAATGCTGGACTCATAGCTTTAAAAACTGGTTTACCCTTCAGTCGGCATGTCTTCGCAAGATGCCCAGTCTTTCTGCCTTCACGTATGGACAACTTTGAGCAATGTGTTGTCCCAGGCACCTATAGCATGACTTCGACGCTCTGGTAGAATTTTCAGTTTCTGAGACTTTCGGCCATGGCCGTCTTTTACTTTGAACCTGCAGGTGATTTACCTTGGTTGACTGATGACCGTAATCATTATTTAATTCTCGGGAATATTGTTCAGCCATGCTCATCGACCTCGCTGTCTGACAAGCAATCTCAAAAGTTAAGTCATCTGTCGTCAATAACTTCCTTCTGATCGCATAATTTTTCACCCCACAAACAAAACGATCCCATAATGCTCAGTTTTGAAAGTTTCCAAAATTACAGTGCATCGATAGCTTTTTAATGCTATGATGTAATCAGCGGTACTTTCATCCGCCTTTTGATTCTGAATCCTGAAACAATAGCTTTCAGCAATTTCTAACGGTTTGGGGTTATAGTGCTGCTCCAGCTTCATTAAAATCTCTTTAAGCGTTGTGTCCTTTGGCTCGTCAGGCATAAGCAGATTTACAAGGGTTTTGTATAATGCCGGACCTGCCACTGATAAGAAGATCGTTTTCTTATGTTCCAACACAGTCCGGTTCTGGACTGCATTGTCTGGAACTTCGATTATGTTATTTGCAGTGAAATACATTTCTAGCCGATCCACATATGCTTTAAAAATTCCCGGTCATGTCTATATTCATCCAAATATCCGATTACACCTGCCATTTTTAATCTCTAGCTGTTCACATTGTGTGCTGTTTTTTTACCTCAGATTTTTGTAGCTTTTTTCAAAGACAGAAACTTCCAAAGTCTTCTGTCGGCTGGCTGAATCTTTCACCAACAAAAATTAAGCTTTAAATCGTCTGAAAAATCCCATCCTCGTCGCCAACTGGGATATCTTCACAGAGCACAGCACACACAGCTTCCTAACATGGCAGGCTGTTCTCTCGAAACTCTCCGGAACGTGCCTGCTCTGTTTAATGATTAACTATACAGTTGCAGTACACAATACGTCCACATCCACAGTGTGGCGCTACAAGCATTACAAGCTTACAGATATTACATCAGTCAAATGCTGCCTTGATGTCAACAGCAGCCACTCTCACTTTTCCTCTGGAATATAGCTCTTTTGTCCATGTTTGGACCAAGGCTGTAATGAGATCTGGAGCCAAGTGGTCTTGGCACAACCCAAACTGGGCATCAGTGAACATTTTATTGGTGAGTAAGTGCCGCTTGACAGCACTGTTGACGACACCTTCCATCACTTTACCGATGATTGAGAGTAGACTGATGGGGCGGTAATTGGCCAGATTGGATTTGTCCCACTTTTTGTGGACAGGACATACCTGGGCAATTTTTCACATTGTTGGAGAGATAAGAACATAGAACATAAGAAATAGGAGCAGGAGTAGGCCGATTGGCCCCTCGAGCCTGCTCCGCCATTCAATAAGATCATGGCTGATCTGATCATGGACTCAGCTCCACTTCCCTGCTCGCTCCCCATAACCCTTTATTCCCTTATCGCTCAAAAATCTGTCTATCTCCGCCTTAAACATATTCAATGACCCAGCCTTCACAGCTCTCTGGGGCAGACAATTCCACAGATTTACAGCACTCTGAGAGAAGAAATTCCCCCTCATCTCAGTTTTAAATGGGCGACCCCTTATTCTAAAACAATGCCCCTAGTTCTAGACTCCCCCATGAGTGGAAACATTCTCTCTGCATCTACCTTGCCGAGCCCCCTCATTATCTTATATGTCTCAATAAGATCACCTCTCATTCTTCTGAACTCCAATGAGTACAGGCCCAACCTGCTGAACCTTTCTTCATAAGTCCACCCCTTCATCTCAGGAATCAACCTAGTGAACCTTCTCTGAACTGCCTCCAATGCAAGTATATCCTTCCTTAAATAAGGAGGCCAAAACTATATGCGGTACTCTAGATGTGGCCTCACCAATATCCTGTACAGTTGTAACAGGACTTCTCTGCTTTTATACTCCATCCCCCTTGCACTAAAGGTCAACATTCCATTTGCCTTCCTGATTACTTGCTGTATTTGCATACTAACTTTTTGTGTTTCGTGCACAAGGACCCCCAGGTCCTTCTGTACTACAGCATTTTGTAATTGTTCCCATTTAAATAATAATTTGCTTTTTTATTTTTTCTGCCAAAGTGGAGAAACCTCACACTTTCTCACATTATACTCCATCTGCCAAATGTTTGCCACTCACTTAGCCTGTCTATATCCTTTTGCAGATTTTTTCTGTCCTCCTCACAACTTGCTTTCCCACCCATCTTTGTATCATCAGCAAACTTGGCTACGTTACACTCGGTCCCTTCATCCAAATCATTAACATAGATTGTAAATTGCTGAGGCCCCAGCACCGATCCCATTAGTTACTGTTTGCCAACCGGTAAATGACCCATTTATCCCGACTATCTGTTTTCTATTAGTTAGCCAATCCTCTATCCATGCTAATATATTACCCCAACCCCATGAACTTTCATCTTGTGCAGTAACCTTTTATGTGGCACCTTATCAAATGCCTTCTAGAAATCCAAATACACCACATCCACTCATTTCTCCTTATCCACCCTGCTCGTTACATCCTCAAAGAACTCCAGCAAATTTATCAAACATAATTTCCCTTTCATAAAACTCTGCTTGACTAAATAATGCTTTTCCAAATGTCCTGCTATTGCTTTCTTAGTAATGGACACCAGCAATTTCCAACAGATGTTAGGCTAACTGGTCTATAGTTTCCTGCTTTCTGTCTGCCTCCTTTTTAAATAGGGGCGTTACATTTGCGGTTTTCCAATCCGCTGGGACCTCCCCAGGATCCAGGGAATTTTGCTAGATTACAACCAATGTATCCACTATCTCTGCAGCCACTTCTTTTAAGACCCTAGGGTGCAGCCCATCAGGTCCTGGGGACTTGTCCATCTTTAGTTCCATTATTTTACCAAGTACTTCTTCTTTAGTGACAGTGATTGTTTTAAATTCCTCCCTCCCTATAGCCCCTTGATTATCCATTATTGGGATGTTTTTAGTGTCTTCTACTGTGAAGACCGATACTAAATAGTTGTTCAAAGTCTCTACCATTTCCTTGTTCCCGTTATTAATTCCCCAGTGTCATCCTCTAAGGGACCAACATTTACTTTAGCCACTCTCTTCCTTTTTATATACCTGTAGAAACTCTTACTATTTGTTTTTATATTTCTTGCTAGTTTACTTTCATAATCTAGCTTCCCTCTCTTTATAATTTTTTTAGTCATTCTTTGCTGGTTTTTAAAAGTTTCCCAATCCTCTGCCCTCCCACTAATCTTGGCCACTGTGTATGCCCTTGTTTTCAATTTGATATCATCCTTTATTTCCTTAGTTAGCCACGGATGGTTATCTCTTCTCTTAAAGTCTTTCCTTCGCACTGGAATATAATTTTGTTGCGAGTTATGAAATATCTCCTTAAATGTCTGCCACTGCTCATCAACCTTCATACACTTTAATCTATTTTCCCAGTCCACTTTAGCCAACTCTGCCTTCATACCTTTGTAGTCTCCTTTATTTAAGCTTAGGACACTGGCTTGAGATCCAACTTTCTCACCCTCCAACTGAATTTGAAATTCAACCATGCTACGATAATTCTTTCATAGAGGATCCTTTACCAGGAGATCACTTATTAATCCTGTCTCATTACACAGTAGCAGATCTAAGATAGCCGGCTCCCTGGTTGGTTCCGAGACGTACTGTTCAAGGAAACTTTCCCGGATACACTCTATGAACTCTTCCTCAAGGCTACCTTGGCTAATTTGATTTGTCCAATCAATATGAAGATTATTGCCATTCCTTTTTTACAAGCATCCATTATTTCTTGAGTTATACTCCGTCCAACAGTATAGCTACTGTCAGGGGGCCTATAGGCTTTGCCCACCAGTGACTTCTTCCCATTATTCCTTATCTCCACCCAAACTGATCCTGCATCTTGATCTTCTGAGCCAATATAATTTCTCACTACTGGACTGAGCTCATCATTTATTAACAGAGCTACTCCACCTCCTTTTCCTTTCTGTCTATCCTTCCAAATTGTCAAACACCCCTGAATATTTAGTCTCCAGCCTTGGTCACCTTGCAACCACATCTCTGTAATGGCTATCAGTTCATACCCGTTTATATCTATTTGAGCCGTCAACTCATCTAGTTTGTTACGAATGCTGTGTGCATTCAGATAAAGAGCTTTTAATTTTGACTTTTTAAAATCATTTTTCCCTGCTTTGACCCCACTTTCCGATACAATTTTATGTTTATACATTCTGTCCCTTCCTGTCACGCTCTGGTTATCATTTCCCTCAGTGCTACCCTGCTCTATTGCCTCTCTTTGCTCTTTGATTTTTAAATTTTCACTCACCTGAAGCCTCCCCCCCCATTAATTAGTTTAAAGCCCTCTCTGCAGCCCTAGTTATTTGATTCTCCAGGACACTAGTCCCAGCACGGTTCAAGTGAAGCCCGTCCCAACAGAACAGCTCCCTCTTACCCCAGTACTGATGCCAGTGCCATACGAACCAAAACCCATTTTTCCCACACCAGTCTTTGAGCCACGTGTTTAACTCTCTAATCTTATTAACTCTGCAAATGTGCACCGTGACTCAGGTAGTAATCCAGAGATTATTACCTTTGTGGTTCTGCTTTTTAATTTGGCCCCTAGCTGCTCATACTCCCTCAGCAGAACTTCTTTCTTTGTCCTATCTATGTCGTTGTTACCCACGTGAACCATGAAAAGCAGAACTTCCCCCTCCCACTCCAGGTTCCTCTGCGGCTCTTAACCCTGGCACCAGGCAGGCAACACAACCTTTGGGACTCACGCTCTCGGCTGCAGAGAATCCTAACTCTATCCCCTAATTATATTGTCTCCTACCACTACAACATATCTTTTTACTCCCCCCACTTGAATGGCCTCCTGCACCATGGTGCTTTGGTTAGTTTGCTCATCCTCCCTGCAGTCCTTGCTCTCGTCTACACAGGGAGCAAGAATCTCGTACCTGTTAGACAATTGCAAGGGCTGAGGCTCCTCCAATGCCAATTCCTGGGTCCCCATACCTGCCTCACTCGTAGTCACACCCTCCTGTCCCTGACCATGAATCAAATTTGAATTAATTAATCTAAGGGGTGTGACTGCCTTTTGGAACGCAGCGTCCAGGTAACTCTCCCCCTCCCTGATGTGTCGCAGTGTCCGCAGCTCGGACTCCAGCTCGTCAACGCGGAGCCGAAGTTCCTCGAACTGCAGACACTTGCTGCAGATGATGTCCACCAACTTCCATATGTTGGAGCAGTAACACATCACTTGCCCTGCCATCTATAATGTATTTAATTAATTCGGTTTAGTTTTTAATCCCAGCCCTTAATTTAAAGCAATGCCCAAGAGAGAAAAACTCACCAACCAATCACTTCCTTGCTTTCCTGTGACATAGAATGTAGTCGCCCTCTTTGCCTTTGTCGCCCTCTCTTAGCTGCTCCCGGCAGTGGCTGCTGCTCGCTGCTTTAATCTGCTCGGTGCCGGAGGTGGTGCTCCCTCACAGGTCGGGGATTCAGCACTCTGTGCATGTTGTAGCTATACTGGAACAGCTTAGCTAGAGGCGTGGCTAGTTCTGAAGCACAAGTCTTCAGCACGACAGCCGAGATGTTGTAGGGCCCATAGCCTTTGCTGCATCTAGTATGCTCAGCTGTCTCTTGATATCACATGGAGTGAATCGAATTGGTTAAAGACTGGCTTCTTTGATGGTGGGGACCTCAGGAGGAGGTCGATATGGATCATCCACTCAGCTGAAGATGGTTGTAAATGCTTCAGCATTGTATTTTGCACTTACATGCTGGGCTCCGCTATCATTGAGGATGGGGATATTCATGGAGCCTTCTCCTCCCGTTAGTTGTTTAATGGTCCACCACCATTCACGACTGGATGTGGCAGGACTACAGAGCTTTAATCTGATCCATTGGTTGTGGGATCGCTTAGCCTTGTTTATAGCATGCTGCTTCCTCTTTTTAGCATGCACGTAGTCCTGTGTTGCAGCTTCCCCAGGTTGGCACATAATGGTGCTGCTCCTGGCATGCTCTTTTACACTCTTCATTGAACCAGGATTGGTCCCCTAACTTGATGGTAATGGTAGAGGGATATGCCAGGCCACAGTGCCTCATGGTTGCCCAGTTTTGAGCTGCTAGATCTGTTCTGAATCTATCCCATTTAGCACAGTGGTAGTGCCACATAATACGATGGATGGTGTCCTCAGTGTGAAGATGGGACTTTATCTCCACAATGAGTGTGCGGTGATCGCTGCTACCAATACTCAGACAGATGCATCGCCTACAGGTAGTATTGTTTTTCGTAGCAGTTGTGCACAACTGAGTGGCTTGCTAGGCCATTTCAGAGGGCAATGTTGAATCATTGTGGGTGGAGATTAGAGATAGTAAGGGGAAGAAGTCACTGGTGGGCGTAGTTGATAGGCCCCCAAATAATAACTTCACGGTGGGGCGGGCAATAATCAAGGGAATAATGGAGGCATGTGAAAAAGGAACAGCAGTAATCATGGGGGATTTTAACCTACATATCGATTGGTCAAATCAAATCACATAGGGTAACCTTGAGGAATTCATAGAATGCATACGGGATTGTTTCTCAGAACAGTATGTTACCGAACCTACAAGGAAGCAAGCGATCTTAGATCTGGTTCTGTGTAATGAGACAGGAATAATAAACGATCTCCCAGTAAAAGATCCTCTCGGAATGAGTGATCACAGTATGGTTGAATTTGTAATACAGATTGAGGGTGAGGAAGTAGTGTCTCAAGCGAGCATACTATGCTGAAACAAAGGGGACTACAGTGGGATGAAGGCAGAGTTGGCTAAAGTAGACTGGAAACACAGACTAAACGGTGGCACAATTGAAGAACAGTTGAGGACTTTTAAGGAGCTCTTTCATAGTGCTCAACAAAAATATATTCCAGTGAAAAAGAAGGGCGGTAAGAGAAGGGATAACCAGCCGTGGATAACCAAGGAAATAAAGGAAAGTATCAAATTAAAAACCAATGCGTATAAGGTGGCCAAGGTTAGTGGGAAACTAGAAGATTGGGAAAATTTTAAACGACAGCAAAGAATGACTAAGAAAGCAATAAAGGAAAGATAGATTACAAAAGTAAACTTGCGCAAAACATAAAAACAGATATATAAAACGGAAAAGAGTGACTAAAGTAAATGTTGGTCCCTTCGAAGATGAGAAGGGGGATTTAATAATGGGAAATGTGGAAATGGCTGAGACTTTAAACAATTATTTTGCTTCAGTCTTCACAGTGGAAGACACAAAAACCATGGCAAAAATTGCTGGTCACAGGAATGTGGGAAGGGAGGACCTTGAGACAATCACTATCACTAGGGAGGTAGTGCTGGACAGGCTAATGGGACTCAAGGTAGACAAGTCCCCTGGTCCTGATGAAATGCATCCCAGGGTATTAAAAAAGATGGCGGAAGTTATAGCAGATGCATTCGTTATAATCTACCAAAATTCTCTGGACTCTTGGGAGGTACCAGCGGATTGGAAAGCAGCTAATGTAACGCCTGTTTAAAAAGGGGGCAGACAAAAGCCAGGTAACTATAGGCCAGTTAGTTTAATATCTGTAGTGGGGAAAATGATAGCTTGAAGCTATCATTAAGAAAGAAAAGCGGGACATCTAGATAGGAATAGTGCAATCAAGCAGACGCAACATGGATTCATGAAGGGGAAATCATGTTTTACTAATTTACTGGAATTCTTTGAGGATATAACGAGCATGGTGAATAGAGGTGTACCGATGGATGTGGTGTATTTAGATTTCCAAAAGGCATTCGATAAGGTGCCACACAAAAGGTTACTGCAGAAGATAAAGGTACGCGGAGTCAGAGGAAATGTATTAGCATGGATAGAGAATTGGCTGGCTAACAAAAAGCAGAGTCGGGATAAATGGGTCCTTTTCGGGTTGGAAATCGGTGGTTAGTGGTGTGCCACAGGAATTGGTGCTGGGACCACAACTGTTTACAATATACATAGATGACCTGGAAGAGGGGACAGAGTGTAGTATAACAAAATTTGCAGATGACACAAAGATTAGTGGGAAAGCGGGTTGTGTGGAGGACACAGAGAGGCTGCAAAGAGATTTAGTTAGGTTAAGCGAATGGGCTAAGGTTTGGCAGATGGAATACAATGTCGGAAAGTGTGAGGTCATCCACCTTGGAAAAAAAAACAGTAAAAGGGAATATTATTTGAATGGGGAGAAATTACAACATGCTGCGGTGCAGAGGGACCTGGGGGTCCTAGTGCATGAATCCCAAAAAGTTAGTTTGCAGGTAATCAGGAAGGCGAATGGAATGATGGCCTTCATTGCGAGAGGGATGGAGTACAAAAGCAGGGAGGTCCTGCTGCAACTGTATAGGGTATTGGTGAGGCCGCACCTGGAGTACTGCGTGCAGTTTTGGTCACCTTACTTCAGGAAGGATATACTAGCTTTGGAGGGGGTACAGAGACGATTCACTCAGCTGATTCCGGAGATGAGGGGGTTACCTTATGATGATAGATTGAGTAGACTGGGTCTTTACTCGTTGGAGTTCAGAAGGATGAGGGGTGATCTTATAGAAACATTTAAAATCATGAAAGGGATAGACAAGATAGAGGCAGAGAGGTTGTTTCCACTGGTCGGGGAGACTAGAACTAGGGGGCACAACCTCAAAATACGGGGGAGCCAATTTAAAACAGAGTTGAGAAGGAATTTCTTTTCCCAGAGGGTTGTGAATCTGTGGAATTCTCTGTCCAAGGAAGCAGTTGAGACTAGCTCATTGAATGTATTCAAATCACAGATAGATAGATTTTTAACCAATAAGTAAATTAAGGGTTACGGGGAGCGGGCAGGTAAGTGGAGCTGAGTCCATGGCAAGATCAGCCATGATCCTGTTGAATGGCGGAGCAGGCTCAAGGAGCTAGATGGCCTACTCCTGTTCCTAATTCTTATGTTATGTTCTTATGTTCTTAAGAGTCAACCACATTGGGTCTGGAATCACATATAGGCCAGACCGGATAAGGACGGCAGATTGCCTTCCCTAAAGGACATTAGTGAACCAGTTGGGTTATTACGACAATCTGGTAGTTTCATGGTCACCGTTACCGATACTAGCTTTTTATTCCAGATTTATTTAATTAACTGAATTTAAATTCCACAGCTGCCATGGTGTGATCTGATCCCATGTCTATGGATTATTAATCCAGGTCTCTGGATTACTAGTCCAGTGATGTTACCACGATGCTACCATTCCTGGTAACTACCATCAAGGAACAGCAATCTCCAAGAAACACACTATCCTAGTTTTCAATTGGTTTTGATCAAATTGTTTATATTTTTGTGTCTCTACTCGTACTTCAATCATACAATTTGATTAAAAACTGCAAGCTTCCTCTGAAATGACTTTAGTAATAGCTTCATCCCATCAACATCTCATTTTTGAAAATTCTGATGGATGACAATGAAAATCATGTAAAACATGGATTATGAATTTCATTTATAGACCCATTTTATTAGACAACCAGATGACACAGAAATCATACAATAATTACACACAGAGAAGCTGAGTATTTTAAAGATTTGTACTTGCAGTCATGCACATTATACAGGAAAGTAAGATGTTAACAAATCCAAAATTACTAAAACAGCCTATGAAAGTTGTAGCATTTATTCAGTCTGTTGTATTGGGCTTTATCATAATGCATCTGTATTTGATGAAGACAAGCTGCATTAGGGATCCTACTACGGTTTTTTCAGTAGCATCATAGGTCAATTAAATAAACACACATACAATACTTCCGATTATTACAGACATCCAAGGCAATGACAGGATAATACAATGGGGGAGGGAAAGCCAGTGGAAAAGAAAATGAAACATACTTTAATCAGAAGAAGAGTTGTACTCTTAAAGTTCAGAAATTATAAAACAAATACCACATTAGGAAATGGATTCACAGTGATCCTTTGATATAAAGGCATGTCACAATCCTGGCGAGAATGCAAAGTATGTGTTCTGGACTTGAACCCATAAAAGGGGTTGCTAAACAGTTCAGTGAGAACAGAATTGGAGGTTACAATCTTAAATCAAAAATCAGGACACAAAAAGGAAAAAAATATTCTTCTCTCAATTAATTAAAAAATATATAGCATGGATATGCTGACCATATTCTTCATACTGTAAATCTTTTTCAATTATTTTACAGCTTTTCTCAGTATAATAAAGAACTAAATGCTAGTTTCAATCATTTAAACAGATTGAGCTTGCTGTCATTAATTACTGAACAAAACCCCCTCACTGCATACCCTGCTGTCTTAATTTGCCTTCTAGATTAGATTATATGAAAATCAGACATACCCACGGTATTAAAGGATTTTTGTCTAGCCCACACGATTTAGATTTTAGTAACACATATGCATTCTAATCCTCTTGAAGTCAGTCTCCTATAATGGATCGTGTGGTGCAAAACTGGATATCACTTCCAATCCTATACAGCAACAAGATAATGGCTAGAACATACTGCTCTGAACAAGTAAAGAAACTTCATGCAATTAAATATGCTAAATGTGTTTTTTTCCTTTTGTTGCATTTTCCAAATATTAAACATTTACAAAACAGTGCAGTGCAACAGCATTTGGAAAAAATTCTGCGTGTTGAGAATTATTGTCGAGCACAGGGATCTTCACTTTTCTTCACACCACTGATTCTCTTTGCGTACCTGAAAAAAAAAAGAGTAACTCGGTGAAAAGGATGCACCCAAAGAAATGGAATTCCGAATTGTGCCAAAATTACTTGTCACTGTGCCTTGGTATCCAGTAATTCCTTCTAACCTCATCAGGAAATGGACAAATGAGCAATGACTACAGCAAAATGGAATTATTGTAACTAAACAAGTTTCATGACAATGAAATGGACAATTACTATTACGCTGTCCCCTCCCCGATTCAATAATCTATGATTTAAGGGGAAGAGATCATGTCACACTACAAAATAAAATTAGCAAGAGGTTTATTTCTAATAACTGTAGCAAAATAAGCTTAATACTGAGCAAAAGAATAATTTAATTGCACTGATGAGCATATTTTTACATTTCCAGTTCATTTCTTTGCCCACTATGGGCATATTCTGTTTAAATTTAAGCCAGCCCGCATAAACAAGGCATTTTACTTCGAGAGAGAATAAAAAGAGTTCAGCTACTCAATGTTTCAGGTGGGCTCTTCGATTTAGTTTAGGACAACAAGCATCTGCTATTCATTTCCAAATCTGAAAATCTAAGCGAATTAAGTGCTTTCAATATTCATGAATTACAAATAAAAGTGGTATTACCTGTGCTTCCTCTTCCTCAGTAAAATCATTTTTGATGTTAAAAGTCTTCCGAATTTCTTCTGGAGTTTTACCTTTGATCATATTTGCTACTGTTTTGCACGTCACATCAAGTAGACCTTTGATATCCAAATAGTTTGCAGCCTAAATAAAAAACAAATATTCAGGTCTCAACTGTGCAGCTTTCCTTCCACCCCATCACCAAGTAGAGAGACAAACTAAACTAAAACAATGTTACACCTTGAAAGTATTCTAAAATAGAATTTTAGGTGAAGATTTCTGAACATTTACAGGATTGCTTAGGGTTCCTTTAAAACATTTTGCCCAAGATAGTCTTGCGGCAGGACAATTTGTACAACATTCTCTCTTTGGTGCAGCTACTATTTTGGACTGCTGATCAGTGATTGTCCATACGAAGTAATTGTGATTTTGAAGAGATTTTTTAATAATACATATATAAAGCCAACTAGTAGCTTAAAAGTACAAAACAAAAGATTCCCCCCATCCCCAAATAACATTTAAATGGCAATTCAGGTAAATAAACTTTCCACTTTTGGGCCATATTATAAATTGGTAAGTTAACTAATAAATTAAAAATTTGACAAGACTTCTATTGTTGCTTAATATGTCTTTGCTATCATCCCAGTACAGAGGTTGTGTGCCTTTATTGTGGCAGTTAATTATATTTGGACTTATTTGAAGGGGTCTAAGAAGAACCAACACTTTCATCCTGCTTTATATGCCACACCACTTGTTAATGACTAAACTTGATCTTTTCCTCACTTTTAATTTAATCTGGTTACAGTATTAGCAACTTCAAAAAACACAAACGCACCGTGTCCCAATGGCACAAGAAACAGATGTGTCAGTGAGATGTGCCACACAGTGGTAGGACTGAACTCAGCAGGCAAGAGATACCAAATGTAAATACAGTCCTGAGGGGAAGAAAGGGTGAAGGATGACACCAAAGCTGACCAAGGCATCCCAAATTGCTTGTGGGACTAGCATCTAATTTAGAGTGCCATTGACAGAAGCCTGTGAATTTGTCACCTGATCAGTATTTTAAACAATCTTACTCATCATGGCTAGAATTCAAGTGCCGACCAAGCCAATTTAAAAATATTCTAAATTACTGTGAGCATGCATAGTGAATGTTCCTCGACTGTATTAGACAGACATGTGAAGGGACTTTCTTTCTCTACGAAACTAGTCAAACTAAAGTGAAGCTTGGCAAACTTAAAGCAACCAAGCAGGTTTAATAGGATAGTAGCCATGAAAACCTAGCAAATACTGTGAATAAAACTACATTTAGTAAATTCAGAATACTTAGGGCTGAAGGTAATGGATAGGATGACAACATTCAGTCATCTCTGGTGCACCTTGGTTTAAATCCAGCTAACATGAAAAGGAACAAAATTTCCGTTTGGCAACTCCAAATTAAGTGAATTTGGGCAAAATCTACCCAGTGCCTAGCATGTAAAGTGCACAACATAAAACTGCCTTTAATTCAGTCTAATATTTGGCAGTTTCACTTAGAGGCTACAAAAGCAGCAAGGTTAGAAAATGAAAAGATCATATTGTCGCAGTAGGAGTTAGGTTCTTCTGAGATTGAGGTTAAGGAAGATTGTTTTGGCACAAAAGAAAAGTTTCCTCTCTGTAATCCATACTATATGGGAGTGAAAATAAACAAATCATTTCTGTTAGTAACTTTTCACACCTCTCAGACATCTCAAAGCAATGTACACACAACAAATTACTTCGAAGTACAAAGTTTGTCAAGATGGGAAAATGGCAGTCATTTTGCACAGAGCAAGATATCACAAATAGCAATGAGGTGAATGACCAGTTAATCTATTTTTAGTGGTGTTCATTGAGAGAGAAATGTTGGTCAGGACACCAGAACTCCCTCCTCCACTTCAAATAGCCTCATAGGATCGTTTGATGTCCACTGGGACACACAAAGCCTCTGCTTAACATCTCATCCAAAGGACAGCACCTCTGACAATAGATTGCTCCTTCAGTACTGCACTGGATTGTCAGTCTATATGACTTTATATGTGCTCAAATCCTGGAATGGTGTCTAAACCCACAATCTTCTGACCCAAAGGTCAAAGCAATGTGGTTGTTGGGTGCCAAGTATTCCAGTATCTATGCATTTATAAAAAGCTACATCCATCTCATCATGAATTCTGAAGCATAATCAGTTCTGAATGCAGCTGTCTACTAGGAAACTTCGCTGCATGAGCATGTTTAGGCTAGTTGCCAAGACAGTACGAGTATCTTTTATCCAATTCCAATTATTCCTACATATCCTTGACAGATAGGGAAAAAAATAATCTATTAACACCTGCAGTACGATAACATATTAAGATCTGAACAATATTTATAGATCTTTTAACTTTATCAGCTATCTTACTTTTTTAATTTTCTCCTCGTCTCGTCCCTAGGCATTGACTCTTTAATAGAATGCAGTTCCATTGGTGCCAGCAGCCCTCCAGTAAATGAGCCGAAGCAATCATTCATTTGTGAACCTAGGCAGTAATTGTCAGCAAGCTGCAGATCATGCAGCACATCATATGAAGCCTAATCCCCCTCTCATCACACATCCACGTACATTCACTTCTGAGCTTGGAAAGGATGGTGAGGACAATTGTATTATCCTAGATGAGATAAGTACTCAACAACTTACACTTATATAGCACCTTTAATGTAGCAAAACATCCTGAGACACGTCACAAAAGCAGGAGAAATTAGGAAGGGTCACAAAAGCTAGGTGAAAAAGGGGTCAAATGAAAGTAGCCTGCAAAAGCTGGCGGTCAGCTTTGTTATCTTGTGGGAATGCTCTGCTGCATTACCAGCCGAGATCAGAACGTCCACATTCAAACTCAAATCCCATTTATGGATGGAGC
Source organism: Pristiophorus japonicus (assembly GCF_044704955.1). Lineage (NCBI taxonomy): Eukaryota > Metazoa > Chordata > Chondrichthyes > Pristiophoridae > Pristiophorus > Pristiophorus japonicus. The sequence continues at coordinate 54,955,201 of NC_091980.1, forward strand.
ACACTGACACACCAGTGTATCAGGCCTTCTGTAAATCAGGGCTGTTTGGCAATAGCTCAAAAAATACCAGGGTGAAACAGCACCAACCCAGGATGAATTCCAAGTACAGTTTTATCACCAAAGGAATTTTTAGAATTATACAGTTTGTAAGGGCAGCTCAAGGGCTGTGCCAGAGAGTGGGTGACCTCTGGAACCATGATTCATGGCGATCACCATGGCGAGTTCCTGATCGTGCTCATACTGTATGGAATGAGTATGAACAGAAGCCAAGAAAATAACCCCACCACCAGCAGCTGGCTAAAGAGTGGAATCAGAGGCTCAGCGGCAGATCTCCAGCCCATCCCATATGTCCAGTTTTTATTAATATGTTTCTGAAAAATTACTGACCAGAATTAGCTCAAATAGTGTTCCTTGGTCTACTTTGAGGAACTCCTGATCCCATACTGGGATGTCATCTGTTCTTTTTTCCTTGTTCTCATCATCCTCAGGAGGAGGAGGATCATCCTTGTGGTGAGTGCACCACTGAATCACCTAGAAGCAACAGTGGACATATATGTGTAGATGAAGGAGAGAAATAATTGGAACTTGAAAAAATTATGAAAAAAAGAGAGTGACATAAAAGCTTGAACGTCTTAGTTATACTTCACCACATATCACAATGTGCTGTTATAGCATGCAGCTTAGTTCATAGTTTACTCATTTTATTCTTTCCAAAACTTTTTTGGTGAATTTTGTGCTAATTTACTAAGGGTGGTTTGTGCTAGGGAATTGAACACTTTTCCATTTTAAAGTACCTATTGTCATTGTACACATTCCCAGGTCACCGATAGCAGAGTTAGAAGCTCCCTTTATCATGCTCAACCCCAATCTCAGAAAAGAACCCCAGACTTCCCATACCAGTCATCCTATATATCTTCTGAGTGTGAATGTCACTTTATTGCTACATTGTGCTGTGGACCTCTGATCAATAGGAACTAGTGTATTTCACACGGGCCTTTATTGTCAGTAGCGAAAGGAGACTTTCACCATCGGCCAGGACTGGATTCAAATCCAAATCCCAGGTGTGAAAGTGTAGATTCTAATACACTGCACCAGTCTCCCATAGGTTGCTCAATCCATTACCAATGGGAATTTAATATCAAATCATGGAATTACTGGTCCTGTAAAAACAGCATAATCACTAATATTTTGCTTAAAATAATAAAAATTGTTTCAATTTTTTCTGTATGGGGGATTCCGTGCAAATATTGAAACACTCTCAGGTTCTCACAAATATTGGCATAATCAGATGAAAATCCATGCCCTAATTTGTCAAAGACAGTATCAGCTGACCAAAGGAAATCAGTGCTATCATTGCAGAAAATATTTATTAGTATACAGCAAGAGAAATAACATGCTAATTAGTCAACAAATGTAGAAAAATACAAAAAAAACAGAATGCATAATTCTCAAGATATTATGTGAGGTATGTGAGGTATGTTATGCATAGCAACAGATGGACAAAAATATGATGATAGAATAAACCTTCTAAGATCCGCTGAGGACCAGTTTGAAAACCAACGGCTTGTTGAAATGCATCTCGTCTTCAGTTTGTCCTGAAGCACTTTACATTCAATTATTATTTAAGTACAGTTATTGTTGGGTCAGTAAATGTGGGAGCTAATTTGTACATAGCAAACTGTGAAGTTAATCTGGTTTTGGGTCAGGTAGGAATGTTTTCCAGGACACAGAAGAACTGCCTATAGTTTGAATAGAGCCATGGGATTGCTTACATCTAGCTGATAGATTTAGCACCTCATCCGAAAGATGGCACCTTTGACAATACTGGTTGAGCCTCCCTTATCCGGCATACTCGGGACCTGGCTTGTGCTGAATAAGGGATTTTGCCGGATAAAGGGAGGTCGGGGATGGGGAAGGAAAAGAGGAGGTCGGTGCACCGGGCGGGCCGCGTGTCGGTGGGCCCCAAAGTCGGCCGCATTCTGTGCATGCGCCCCGGCCGCCAGAATCATGCCGAAGGAGGGGTGGTGCCAGATAAGGGAGGTCCAACCTGTACAGTGCTCCCTCAATACTGCATTAAAATAACCTGGAGCGTTGCATCAACCCACAACCTTCTAACTCAGAGGTAAGAGCACTATTAACTGAGCCAAGACAAATCCGAGAGGTCGAGCGCTCAGAGAGGTCTGAGGAGCAGAAGGCTCGAAGGTCGGTGAGGATTTCAATTCTGACGAGTCGGGAGGTCGGTGAGTTGGGAGGTCGACAAGTCGGTAAGGCCCTCAGGTCGGCGAGTCGGGAGGTCGGTAAGGCCCTGAGGTTAGCGAGTCGGTAAGGCCCTGAGGTCGGCGAGCTGGGAGGTCGGCGAATCGGTATGGCGAGGTCGGTGAGTCGGGAGGTTGGCGAGTCAGTAAGGCCCTGAGGTCAGCGAGTCGGTAACACCCAGAGGTCGGTGAGTCGGGAGGTCGGCAAGTTGGTAAGGCCGAGGTCAACGAGTCGGTAAAGCCCTGAGGTCGACGAGTCGGTAAAGCCCTGAAGTCGGCAAATATGTAGGCCCTGTGAGGTCGGCAAGTCGGGACTCCAGAGATCGGGAGGTGGGAGGTCTCGGAGGTCGGTGAGGTGAGTTGGTAAGTAGCTCTCCTTTCTCTATTTCTTTTTAAGTAGATTTTAAACTAGATAAGGCTAACTATGGCAGTGCAGCTCAGTCCCATGGAGTGCACATCCTGCGGCATGTGGAAAGTCCTGGACGCTTCATGCAGCCCAGACAACCATGTGTGCAGGAGCTGGCTCCAGCCTCAACTGCTTGAGCTCCGCGTTTCGGAGCTGGAGCAGCGGTTGGAGTCAATAAGGTTCATCCGTGAGGCTGAGAACTATGTGAATAGCACGTTTCAGGAAGTGGTCACCCCGCAGCTTAAAGGCGTGCAGGTAGAGGAGAAGTGGGTGACCACCAGATGTAGTAAGTATGCTAGGCAGGTAGCGTAGTCCCCCCCGTGAGTCCATCTTGCTTTCAAACCAATATTCACTTCCGAGTGTCAGTAAGGACGATGGTGCCTCTGGGGAGTGCAGCCAGAGCCAATTCCAAGGCACCACGGGTGGCTCAGTTACACAGTGCAGAGGGACAAAGAACAAAAGAGCTCTAGTGATAGGGGATTCTATAGTTAGGGGAACAGACCGGCGTTTCTGTGGCCGTAGACGTGACTCCTGAATGATTTTATGCCTCCCGGGTGCCAGGGTCAAGGATGTCACAGAGCAGACCGGGGGGGGGGGGGGGGGGGAAAGAGAGGGGGGAGGGAAAACAACTAGAGGTCGTAGTCCATAGCGGGACCAACGACATAGGCAAAGGATGAGGTCCTACAGGAAGAATTCAGGGAGCAAGGAAGAAAATTAAAGGGTAGGACCTCAAAAGGTAGTAATCTCCACGTTACTACCGGTGCCACGTGCTAATGAGTGCTAATGAATAGAAGGATACAGAGGATGAACACGTGGCTGGAAAATTGGTATAGGAGGGAGGGCTTTAAATTCTTGAGGCATTAGGACCGCTTCTAGGGGAGATGGGACCTGTACAAATCTGACGGGTTGCACCTCAACAGCGCCGGGACCGATATCCTCACGGGGAGTTTTGCTAGTGCTGTTGGGGAGAGTTTAAACTAACTTGGCAGGGAGATGGGAACCTGAGAACGAATTCAAAAGGGAAGGAAGAAAAGCTGAAATTGGATAGCAAGAATCTAGAAAACAAATCTGTAAGACAGAGGAAACAGGGTTCAGTATGCAGCAAGCAAGGAGGTCTTCCTGTGCTGAAAGGTATATACTTTAATGCAAAGAGTATAGCAAGTAAGGCGGATGAGCTACGAGCACAGGTAGACACTTGGGAGTATGACATTATAGCCATTACAGAAACATGGCTGAAAGAGGGGCAGGTTTGGCAGATCAATATTCCTGGCTACAGGATTTTTAGACAAGATCGAGCGGGGGGTAAAAAGGGGGGGGGGGGGTCACGGTATTGATTAAAGAAAATAGAAAATACCAGTGATGAGGAGGGATGATATGTTAGAGAGATCATCAAATGAGGCCATATGGGTCGAATTGAAAAATAAAAAAGGGGCGATCACACTGCTGGGCATGCATTATAGACCCCCAAACAGTGGGGGGGAGATAGAAGAGAAAATATGTAGGTAAATTACTGTGAAGGCCAAAAACCATAGGGTAGTAATAGTAGTGGATTTTAACTATTCAAATAGTGATTGGGACAAATTTAGTGTGAAGGGGAGAGGGTGCGAAAATCTTGAAATGCATTCAAGAGAACATTTTTTTGTCAATATGTAGCAAGACCAACACGAGAGGGGGCGGGGTCTTGGATTTAGTTTTGGGGAATGAAGCTGGGCAGGTTGAAGGGATATAAGTGGGAGAGCTCTTGGGTGCCAGTGACCATAATTCAGGCAGATTCAAGTTGGTTATGGATAAGGACAAGAATAGGCCTGGAATAAAAGTTCCGAATTGGGGAAAAGCTAATTTTGCTAAGTTAAGGAGTGATTTGGCCATGGTGGACTGAAAACAGCTACTTGTGGGTAAATCAGTGTTGGAACAGTGGGAGGTATTTTAGGAGGAGATCCAGAAGGCTCAGGCCAAACATGTGCCCTTAAAGATAAAGGTTGGGAAAAATAATTCTAGAGCCCCCTGGATGTCTAATGACTTACAGGGGAGGATTAAGAAAAAAGGGACGCTTGTGTCATATATCAACGGTTAAATACTATAGAATCTTTAGAGGAATATAGAAAGTTAAGAGGTAAAATTAAAAAGGATATTAGGAATGCTAGGAGAGAGCACGAGAAACTCTTGGCCAGTAAAATTAAGGAAAACCCTAAGATGTTCTATAAATATATTAAGAGTAAGAGGGTAACTAAAGAAAGGGTAGGGCCTATTAGAGACCATGAGGGTAATCTTTGTGTGGAGGCAGAAGATGTTGGGAGAGTTCTTGATGAATACTTTGCATTTGTTTTCACAAAGGAAAGGAGCAATGCAAATACTGCTATCGAGGAGGAGTGTGATATGCTGGATGAAATAAATATAATGAGAGAGGAAGTATTAAGGGGTTTAGCAGCTTTGAAAGTAGATAAGTCCCCAGGCCCGGATGAAACGCATCCCAGGCTGTTGAGCGAAGTAAAAGAGGAAATAGCAGAGGCCTTGACCATCATTTTCCAGTCCTCTTTGGATCTGGGCATGGTGCCAGAGGATTGGAGGACTGCTAATGTAGTACCCTTGTTTAAGAAGGGAGAAAGGGACAGGCCAAGTAATTACAGGCCTGTCAGCCTAACCTCAGTGGTGGGAAAATTATTGGAAAAAATCCTGAAAGACAGGATAAATCTGCATTTGGAAAGGCAAGAATTAATTAGGGACAGTCAGCACGGATTTATTAAGGGAAGATCGTGTCTGACTAACCTGATTGAATTTTTTGAGGAGGTAACCTAGAGGGTTGATGATGTAGTATATATGGACTTTAGCAAAGCTTTTGATAAGGTCTCACATGGTAGACTGGTCATGAAGGTTAAAGCCCATGGGATACAGGGCAAAGTGTCAAGTTGGATCCAAAATTGGCTTGGAGGAAGGAAGCAAAGGGTAATGATTGATGGATGTTTTTGTGACTGGAAGGATGTTTCAGTGGGATTCCGCAGGGCTCAGTAATGGGACGCTTGCTTTTTGTGGTATATATCAACGATTTAGATTTGAATATAGGGAGTATGATTAAGAAGTTTGCAGATGACACTAAAATTGGCTGTGTGGTTGATAAGAGGAAAGTCATGGGTTGCAGGAGGATATCAATCTACTGGTCAGAGAATTAATAAGGAAAGGGTATACACGTTAAGCGGTAGGCCACTTAATAGTGTGGATGAACAAAGGGACCTTAGAGTGCTTGAAAGTAGCAGGCCAGGTGGATAAGGTGGTTAAGAAGGCATACGGAATGCTTGCCTTTATTGGCCGAGGCATGGAATAGAAGAGCAGGGAGGTTATGCTTAAATTGTATAATACTTTGGTTAGGCCACAGCTGGAGTATTGCGTGCAGTTCTGGTCGCCGTATTATAAGAAGGACGTGATTACACTAGAGAGGGTGCAGAGGAGATTTACTAGGATGCTGCCTAGAATAGAGAATCTTAGTTATGAGGACAGATTGGATAGGCTGGGTTTGTTCTCATTGAGAGGAGACCTCATTGAGGTGTACAAAATATTGAGGGCCCTGGACATAGTGGATAGTAAGGGTCTATTTCCATTGGTGGGGGGGGGGTCTATTACGAGGGGGCATAGTTTTAAGGTGGTTGGTGGAAGGTTTAGAGGGGATTTGAGGGGGGTTGTGGGGGGGCTCCTTTATGCAGAGGTTGTGGGGATCTGGAACTCGTTGCCTGGAAGAGCGGTGGATGCAGAAACCCTTACCACTTTTAAGAGATGGCTGGATGGGCACTAAAAGTGCAGTACCCTGCAGGGTTATGGACCTAGAGCTGGTAATTGGGATTAGACTGGATGACCTTTTGTTAGACGGAGCAGATACAATGGCAAGTACTGCAGGAAATAGAATGCGGCCAGGGTGATCTCCTGGACTAGTTTCGATTGCCTGGATGGGTCGGAGAGGAATTTTCCCAAATTTTTCCTCCCTAAATTGGCCTGGGCTTTTAATCTGGCTTTTGCCTCGCCCAGAAGATCACATGGCTCCAGTTGGGGTGGAGTGTAGAATGTTTTAGTATAAGGGGTGTCGCAGTTGTGGTGAGGCGGATTGATTGGGCTGGGTGCTCTTTGCCTTTCCATCATTGTTCATAGGTTTATATGTAATCTTTAGGGCTGCTGATCAAGGGCCGGCACAGACACGATGGTCCGGAATGGCCTCCTTCTACGCTGTAAATTTCTATGTTTCTATAAAGTATCTTTATGAAGAATTCTCTCTCTGCAGGTTATTCTCAGCATCCACTCACTCATTGAAGTAATACTGATTGAAGCACTTACAATATGTTCTGGCCTCTTACCTTTTTAAGAATTGCAGCATTAACATTTGGAAGTGGAACTGGATCATCATCACCTTCATCATCCATCCCCAAATCTGATTACAATAAAACATTAAAATTTAACTATTTATCATTATCCCTCACGTTTCCCGAAGAGATAACAGTATCGGACATTAAAGAAAGATAGCACGCCGTGGGTGCTTTCATTTTTAAGTACTTCCTCTCCTCCGTCTCATTTATAATATAGAACATGGGTAAAATATTGCTACCATCCATGAAATATCAATTTTCAGTTTGACTATTGATTCCATTCAAGTCTTCTGCACAGCAGTGCATCTGAGATCACAAACTCAGTGAGAGGAGGACAATGGAAGAATTCCAATCAGTTCACATGCAAAAGTAGCCAAAACCCATAAGTGTTTATCCATCTTGGGGAAGCACTAAACCGCAGAAGTAAAATGCTAAATCAACTCTTAGGACTTCATTATGGCCATTCAAGTGTGCCAACAGGGCAAGCCTGGAGAATAGTGCTCGTTTGCCTGTCCTCTCTCACATTCAGTTCAGGAATGGTATGCAAGAATAGAAAGAAAAGTACATTTTGGTTTATTTTAAAAAGTCTTGTTCTTAAAAGATTAGAACACAAGATGAATTAAGTTATTTTACATGTCCATTGAGTTATTCACATTTCTGCAATCGTTTTAGATTATCATTGGACTATCGCAATGAGAAGCTTCATTTATAAAATGCCAGTATTACATTGAATAGTCAGCCACCATAAGCAGGCAAACCTTACTGAAACTAAATGACATACAACAGCACTTACAAATTTAAAACTAGTTAAAGTCTTGCACTTTTTTTTCTACAAAGAAGCTTGATAGCTGTCCTTTTTAAAAAGGGTAATTAATTCCAAGTTTATTTCCAAAAAGACACAAACTGACCTTCCAACATAGTCTTGATTGTCACAGACTGTTTTGCTATCTCCACATCAACTTCAAATATTTCTCCATCAGAGCTCTGGAGTTTAATCGAAGGCATCTGAAAATCAGACAGAACCATTTCAGGGATTCGAAACTTCACAGCAGTTTTTGGTTTCAACAATTGTCCTTCACTCAAACAACTTAGTCACGGGGCTTTTTTGGTGGTGTGGGGAGGAAATGGAGACACAGAACAGAATGATGAACTTTGTCTTTGAATTGTGTGATTCTTTACGGGGGGGGGGGGGGGGGGGAAATTCCTGACATCTCAGTTGATTTTAATGGTAGCACTTCTAAGTCTTAAGATTGCCGGTTCAAGTCCCACTCCAGAGACTTGAACACATAATCTAGGCTGTCAGTGCAGTACTCAGGGATTGCTACAGTCGAAGGTTAAACCAAGACCCTGTCTGCCTGCTCGGGTAGACGCAGATAGGCACACTTTGAAGAGTAGCGGAGGAGTGAGTTCTTTCCCATGTTCAAACTTTACCCCTCAAAACAGATTATCTGGTCATTATAGATGCATTGGGGGAAGCTAGATAAGTATATGAAGAAGAAAGGAATAGGATAGGGCAAGATGAAGTAAGATAGCAGGAAGCTCACGTGCAGCATAAAGCAGCATACACCAGTTGGGTTGAATGGCTGTTTCTGTGCTATAAAATTCTATGCAAAAACAAATTTAGCCCTCTCCCAAGCAGGATTAGCAAAAGTGATGTGGGTACAAACATTCCACTGTGCAATCCATCTTTCTCATGTACAAGACTAACAAATAGAACTTTACCACCACTCTTAATTGAGGAATCCAGGGTATTGTTTATTATAAATTTCTAAAGAAACAATTAATATGCACAGCATATTCCAATACTTATTGAAAATAAGTTAAAATCCTGGTGCAAAGGTAAGAGATATCTCGGAGCAACCGGAGAGGAACCGGAAGAGGGGCACTGGCACCAGTACTGGGACAGGAAGGAGCTGTCCCGCTGGGACCTGTTCCACCTGAACTGGAGTAGGACCAGTATCCTTGCCGAAATGATATAGGGCTGTGGTTAGGACCTTAAACTAATAAAACAGGGGAAGGGATCTGGTGAAAATAACACAAGTCACAAGATAAAAGAATTAGGAGACGAGAGTACATAACATAGAAAATAGGTGCAGGAGTAGGCCATTCGGCCCTTCGAGCCTGCACCACCATTCAATATGATCATGGCTGATCATGCAACTTCATACCCCATTCCTGCTTTCTCTCCATACCGCTTGATCCCTTTAGCCATAAGGGCCACATCTAACCCCCTTTTGAATATATCTAACAAACTGGTCTCAACAGCTTTCTGTGGTAGAGAATTCCACAGGTTCACAATTCTGAGTGAAGAAGTTTCTCCTCACTCAGTCCCAAATGGCTTACCCCTTATCCTTAGACAGTGACCCCTCGTTCTGGACTTCCCCAACATCGGGAACATTCTTCTGTCCAATCTGTCCAATTCCATCAGAATTTTATATGTTTCTATGAGATACCCTCTCATTCTTCTAAACTCCAGTGAATACAGGCCCAGTCGATCCGGTTTCTCCTCATATGTCAGTCCTGCCATCCCGGGAAACTTCGCTGCACTCCCTCAATAGCATGAATGTCCTTCCTCAGATTAGGAGACCAAAACTGCACACAATATTCAAGATGTGGCCTCACCAAGACTCTGTACAACTGCAGTAAGACCTCCCTGCTCCTAAACTCAAATCCTCTCAATATGAAGGCCAACATGCCATTTGCTTTCTTCACCGCCTGCTGTACCTGCATGTCAACTTTCAATGACTGATGTACCATGATACCCAGGTCTCGTTGCACCTCCTCTTTTCCTAATCTGTCACCATTCAGATAATATTCTGCCTCCCTGTTTTTGCCACCAACGTGGATAACATCACATGCATCTGCCATGCATTTGCCCACTCACCTAACCTGTACAAGTCACCCTGCAGCCTCTTAGCATCCTCCTCACAGCTCACACCACCACCCAGCTTAGTGTCATCTGCAAACTTGGAGATATTACTTTCAATTCCTTCGTCCAAATCATTAATGTATATTGTAAATAGCTGGGGGCCCAGCACTGAGCCCTGCGGCACTCCACTAGTCACTGCCTGCCATTTTGAAAAGGACTCGTTTATCGCGACTCTCTGCTTCCTGTCTGCCAACCAGTTCTCTATCCACGTCAGTATATCACCCCCAATACCATGTGCTTTAATTTTGCACACTAATCCCTTGTGTGGGACCTTGTTAAAAGCCTTTTGAAAGTCCAAATACACCATATACACTGGTCTCCCTTGTCCACTCTACTAGTTACATCCTCAAAAAATTCTAGAAGGTTTGTCAAGCATGATTTCCCTTTCATAAATCCATGCTGACTTGGACCGATCCTGTCACTGCTTTCCAAATGCGCTGCTATTACATCTTTAATAATTGATTCCAACATTTTCCCCAGTATTGATGTCAGGCTAACCGGTCTATAATTCCCTGTTTTCTCTCTCCCTCCCTCCTTTTTTAAAAAGTGGGGTTACATTAGCTACCCTCCAATCCATAGGAACTGATCCAGAATCTATAGTATGTTGGAAAATGACTACCAATGCGTCCACTATTTCTAGGGCCACTTCATTAAGTACTCTGGGATGCAGACCATCAGACCCTGCGGATTTATCGGCCTTCAATCCCATCAATTTCCCTAACATAATTTCCTGACTAATAAGGATTTCCTTCAGTTCCTCCTTCTCGCTAGATCCTCGGTCCTCTAGTATTTCTGGAAGGTTGTGTGTATCTTCCTCATTGAAGACAGAACCAAAGTATTTGTTCAATTGGTCTGCCATTTCTTTGTTCCCCATTATAAATTCACCTGATTCTGACTGCAAGGGATCTACATTTGCCTTCACTAATTGTTTTCTCTTTACATATCTATAGAAGCTTTTGCAGTCAGTTTTTATGTTCCCTGCAAGCTTACTCTCGTACTCTATTTCCCCCCTCCTAATTAAACCCTTTGTGCTCCTCTGCTGAATTCTAAATTTCTCCCAGTCCTCAGGTTTGCTGCTTTTTCTGGCCAATTTATATGCCTCTTCCTTGGATTTAACACTATCCCTAATTTCCCTCGTTAGCCACGGTTGAGCCACCTTCCCTTTTTATTTTTACGCCAGACAGGGATGTACAATTGTTGAAGTTCGTCCATGTGATCTTTAAATGTCTGCCAATGATTAATCCACCGTCAACCCTTTAAGTATTATTCGCCAGTCTATCCTAGCCAATTCACATCTCATAGCATCGAAGTTACCTTTCTTTAAGTTCAGGACCCGAGTCTCTGAATTAACTGTGTCACTCTCCATCTTAATGAAGAATTCTACCATATTATGGTCACTCTTCCCCAAGGGACCTCGCACAACAAGATTGCTAATTAATCCTCTCTCATTACACAAGACCCAGTCTAGGATGGCCTGCTCTCTAGTTGGTTCCTCGACATATTGATCTAGAAAACCATCCCTTATGCACCCCAGGAAATTTTCCTCCACGGTGTTGCTATCAGCTTGGTTAGCCCAATCTATATGTAGATTAAAGTCACCCATGATAACTGCTGTACCTTTATTGCACGCATCCCTAATTTCCTGTTTGATGCCATCCCCAACCTCACTACTATTGTTTGCTGGTCTGTACACAACTCCCACTAGCGTTATCTGCCCTTTGGTGTTCCGCAGCTCTCCCCATACAGATTCAACATCATCCAAGCTAATGTCCTTCCTTACTATTGCGCTACCCTCATTACATCAACTGCACTACCCTCATTAACCCTCTAAATTACTTCAAAGAACTTGATCAAGCTAGTCAATTATTGCCTTTAACAAAACCGTGCACTTTCATTACCAGCCATACTTTTCTAAATGCCAATTAATTTTGTCCTGAATTGTCTCTAAGTTTCCCCACCACCGTCAGGCTGACTGACCTGTAGCCACCCCTTTTTAAATAGGGGTGTAACATTTACAAGCCTCCAGTCTTCTGGCACCACCCCCATATCCAAGGAGGATTGGAAGATTGCGGCCAGAGCCTCCGTAATTTCTATCCCTTCGTAATCTAGGATGCATTCCATCCGGTACTTTGAGGGTTGCCAGCCTTAAGTACAGGTTGTACCTCCCTTATTCAGGATTCCCTTATCTGGCACCACCCCTCGTCCGGCATGATTCTGGTGGCCGGGGGTGCATCCGCAGGACGCGGCCAACCTCCACCCTGACTTTGGGGCCCGCCGACACTTTGGGCCCGCCCGGGGTACCGACCTCCTCCCCCACCTCGGGTCGCCTTCCCCCCCAGCCCTCCCTCCCTCCCCTCCCCCGGCATGACCTCCCTTTATCTGGCAAAATCCCTTATCCGGGACATTCCAGGTCCCGAGAGTGCCGGATAAGGGAGGTTCAACCTGTACCTGCTCAATATCTATTTTAATCCTATCCAATATCGCTATTGCCTCCTCCTTTACTGCTACATTGGCAGCATCCTCTTCTCCAGTGAAGATAAATGCAAAATACTCATTTAGTACCTCTGCCTCCACAAGAAGATTTCCTTTTCAGTCCCTAATCGGCTCCACTCTTCCTTTCACTACCCGTTCACTATTTGTGTGTTCATAAAAGATTTTTAGCTTTTCTTTTATGTTAGCACTAATCTATTCTCATACTCACTCTTTGCCCCTCTTATTCCCTTGTTTAGATGTCCTCTGTACTTTCTATATTCAGCTTGATTCTCTAATACATTATGAACCTTATGATTGTCATAAGCCTCCATTTTCTGTCTCATTTTAGCCTCTATCATTAGTCATCCAGGGTGTTCTAGCTTTGGATGCCTTTCCCCCTCACAGGAATGTGTCGACTCTGTACTGAACCATTTCCTCTTTCGGGACTCCCAGTTCGTTGCTATTTTGCCTACCAATTTTTGATTCCAATCCACCTGGGCCAGATCCCTTTTTAACTCACTGAAGTTAGTCCTCCTGCAATTAAGTATTATTATTTGATTGTACCGTGTCCTTTTCAATAACTATTCTAAACCTGAAGATATCATCATTGTTCCACAAAAGCTCTCCCACTGAAACAGGCTCCACTTGTCCCACTTCATTCCCCAAAACTAGATCCAGCACTGTTTCCTGCCTCGTTGGGCTGGAAACACACTGTTCAAAAAAATTCCCATGTACACATTTCAGGAATTCCTCCCCCTCTTTCCATCCGTCTTTCAGATGAGACGTTAAACCGAGGCCCGGTCTGCTCGCTCAAGTGGACGTAAAAGATCCCACGGCACTATTTTGAAGAAGAGCAGACGAGTTATCCCCAGTGTCCTGGTCAATATTTATCCCTCAATCAACATAATAAAACAACAGATTATCTGGTCATTATCACGTTTCTGTTTGTGGGAGCTTGCTGAGTGAAAATTGGCTGCCGCGTTTCCTACATTACAACAGTGACTACACTCAAAAGTGCTTCATAGAATCATAGTGAAACTGGTTAAGGAATAAATATTGGCCAGGACACCCAGACGAACCCCTCTGCTCTTTGAAATAGTGCCATGGAATCTTTTACGTCCATCTGAGAGAGCAGACAGGGCCTCGGTTTGATGTCCCAACTGAAAGACGGCAACTCCCTCAGTATTGCACTGAAGTATCAGCCTAGATTTTGTGCTCCAGTCTCTAGAGTGGGATTTGATCTGACAGCTTTGAGTCAGAGGTGAGAGTGCTACCACTTAGCTATGTCTGAAGGCACAAATTGCTGGATGATTTGTGCCGGTCCATCATTAGCCTCGCGAAAACAGCAGCTTGTCGTCAACGTCCTTGAGAGTTTTAAAAAATTGTTGCATTCGCACATTAATTGCCAATGAAACTCACCACAGAAAGTACAAGATTAATGTTCCTTCAATGGCCAGAAAAGGAACAATTGAAACTGAAATCTCATTCCTCCATTGTTCTTAGAAATGTTTGAAATTTAACATTTATTTTCTTACTTTTCCCACCTCCCTTTATCCAATCTCTTTCCTTCTCTTTATTCCTTTCTGACCTAATTTGACTCAACTTCACCCTATTTCGTTCTGTCGTCCTGTTTCTTTCTCTGTCCTTAAATCTCATTGGTTAAGGGGATAAACAGTGGGTCCCCTTGGTTCACCAACATCCCCAGTTATCAGTTTGCACATCCAGCAACTTATAGTGCAAATTTTTTTGAGCTGAATGGTGAGGGAAAAAAATCTAATTAACGGGGCACATCATGAGATATCCTGCTCTAGCAAATTTGTGGCCATTATGTGATCTATGGAAATACAAAATGACAGAACATGCATATATTGGGGATGAGGTTTATAATCAAGCCATTCACGTACTTTGTTTGTTATTCGGTAATTAATAAATACCATTGTGTTGAATTTATTATAACTGAGTTAACCACCAGTGTAATGTTACTCCTCTGATACTTTAAAGGCTTGCTGCATCACAAATTTGTTGTGCATTATTGTTGTAGTTACAATGTAAACATGAATTGATATTGTACATTATTTTATGTCTCGAGTTGAAAGCACATTTGGTTGTGTGATCTATAGCAAACCAGAGAGTGTTAAGGAGAGATTTAATAGGTGTTCAAGATTGAGGGGTTTTGAGAGAATAAATAAGGAGAAACTGTTTCCACTGGTGGGTGAGTCAGTAACCAGAGGACACAGATTTAAGATAATTGGCAAAAGAATCAGAGGGGAGGTGAGAATTATTTTAATAAACACAGCAGGTTATGATGATTTGGAATGTACTATGTGAAAGGGTGGTGGAAGCAGATTCAACAGTAACTTTCATAGAAACATAGAAAATAGGTACAGGAGTAGGCTATTCGGCCCTTCGAGCCTGCACCACCATTCAATATGATCATGGCTGATCATGCAACTTCAGAACCCCATTCCTGCTTTCTCTCCATTCCCCTTGATCCCTTTAGCTGTAAGGGCCACATTTAACTCCCTTTTGAATATATCTAACAAACTCGCCTCAACAACTTTTTGTGGTAGAGAATTCCACAGGTTCACAATTCTCTGAGTGAAGAACTTTCTCCTCATCTTGGTCCTAAATGGCTTACCCCTTATCCTTAGACTGTGACCCCTGGTTCTGGTCTTCCCCAACATCAGGAACATTCTTACTGCATCTAACCTGTCCAATCCCGTCAGAATGTTATATGTTTCTATGAGATCCCCTCTCATTTTTCTAAATTCCAGTGAATATAAGCCTAGTCGATCCAGTCTTTTCATATGTCAGTCCTGTCATCCCAGGAATCAGTCTGGTGAACCTTTGCTGCACTCCCTCAATAGCATGAATGTCCTTCCTCTGCTTAGGAGACCAAAACTGTACACAATATACAAGGTGTGGCCTCACCAAGGCCCTGTACAACTGCAGTAAGACATTCCTGCTCCTATACTCAAATCCTTTCGCTATGAAGGTCAACATGCCATTTGCCTTCTTCACCGCCTGCTGTACCTGCATGCCAACTTTCAATTACTGATGTACCATGACACCCAGGTCTCGTTGCACCTCCCCTTTTCCTAATCAGTCACCATTCAGATAATATTCTGTCGCCTTGTTTTTGCCACCAAAGTGGATAACCTCACATTTATCTACATTATACTGCATCTGCCACGCATTTGCCCACTCACCTAACCTGTCCAAGTTACCCTGCAGCCTCTTAGCATCCTCCTCATTACTCACAATGCCACTCAGCTGAGTGTCAATTGCAAACTTGGAGATATTACATTAAATTCCTTCATCTAAATCATTCATGTATATTGTAAATAGCTGGCACTGAACCTTGCGGTACCCCACTAGTCACTGCCTGTCATTCTGAAAAGGACCCGTTTATTCCCACTCTTTGCTTCCTGTCTGCCAACCAGTTCTCTATCCACGTCAATCATTACCCCCAATACCATGTACTTTAATTTTGCACAGTGATCTCTTGTGTGGGACCTTGTCAAAAGCCTTTTGAAAGTCCAAATACACCATATCCACTGGTCTCCTTTGTCCACTCTACTAGTTATGTCCTCAAAACATTCTAGAAGATTTGTCAAGCATGATTTCCCTTTCATAAATCCATGCTGACTTGGACCGATCCTGTCACTGCTTTCCAAATGCGCTGCTATTACATCTTTAATAATTGATTCCAACATTTTCCCCAGTATTGATGTCAGGCTAACCGGTCTATAATTCCCTGTTTTCTCTCTCCCTCCCTCCTTTTTTAAAAAGTGGGGTTACATTAGCTACCCTCCAATCCATAGGAACTGATCCAGAGTCTATAGAATTTTGGAAAATGACCACCAATGCATCCACTATTTCTAGGGCCACTTCCTTACGTACTCTGGGATGCAGATTATCAGGCCCTGGGGATTTATCGGCCTTCAACCCCATCAATTTCCCTAACACAATTTCCTGACTAATAAGGATTTCCTTCAGCTCCTCCTTCTCGCTAGACCCTCGGTCCCCTAGTATTTCCAGGTGGTTATTTGTGTCTTCCTTAGTGAAGACAGAACCAAAGTATTTGTTCAATTGGTTTGCCATTTCTTTGTTCCCCATTATAAATTCACCTGAATCTGACTGCAAGGGATCTACATTTGTCTTCACTAATCTTTTTCTCTTCACATATCTATAGAAGCTTTTGCAGTCAGTTTTTATGTTCCCTGCAAGCTTACTCGCATACTCCATTTTCCTCCTCCTAATTAAACCCTTTGTCCTCCTCTGCTGAATTCTAAATTTCTCCCAGTCCTCAGGTTAGCTGCTTTTTCTGGCCAATTTATATGCCTCTTCCTTGGATTTAACACTATCCCTAAATTTCCCTTTTGAGCCACCTTCCCAGTTTTATTTTTGCGCCAGACTCGGATCTACAATTGTTGAAGTTCATCCATGTGATCTTTAAATGTCTGCCATTGCCAATCCACCGTCAACCCTTTATGTATCATTCGTCAGTCTATCCTAGCCAATTCACGTCTCATACCATCAAAGTTATCTTTCTTTAAGTTCAGGACCCTAGTCTCTGAATTAACTGTGTCACTCTCCATCTTAATGAAAGGGAATTGGATATAAACTTGAAAAGGAAACATTTGCAGTGCTACAAGGGAAGAGTGGTGGGAATGTGACCAATTAGATCGCTCTTTCAAAAAAGGATGGGCTGAATAGCCTGCTTCGATGCTCTATGATTCTATGATCACAATGGATTACACATAACCAACCAATGCAATGAGATTTAATGAATGTGAATTAATTACATGTAAGCAATGCAACGAGATTTACTCAATGTAAATCACACAACTTATCAATGCAATGAGATTTGCCGCCTGAAGTTGGAAATTACAAGCCGCCTGAAGTTGGAAAAACACATCGGTAACTTTAAAACAACGAGAACCCGAACGTCTCGTCATTTATATCCCTCCCCAAGACCCCCCTCCCCTTCTCTACAACACTGTCTCACCCCCACCTCACAGTGCCGAGAATGAAGCGGTAATAACCCGCCGCCGCCTAACTCTGCCCCCGTTGTCTCCACGGTCGGCCTTGATCTTGCTGCTCGGGCCTGGTGTAACCCGGAGACTGTCAACAAGGCCTGTCCTAGCAACCGGCCCTCGCTGCCCCGGCTCACGCGTTCGAGCGCCGCGGCGGCGGCGGCGGCAGCAGCAGCAGCAGCAGAGGCTGGAGCCGAGGGGAGGCGCGGCGGGACTGCTGTCACCGCCCGTGTACGGCACACTTACGGTGAGAGGCCGCCAACTGCAAGCGCCGAGTCCGCACTAACCGCCAGCAGCCCGGGCGCCGCGCGATAGCTGTCTCATCAGATCGCCAGCAGGAAAAAACTCCAGACAAACTTGTCAGATTTTATTTTTTAAATCAATTCTCCCCCCCCCCCTTTCATTTTTTTTTAGACAAAAATGTCCTAATATTATTTGGCCACCGTCGCTCTCCAATAATTTAGACCACCCCCCCCCCCCGCAAAAAACTATTAAAGGTACACCCACTTCTTGGAGAAAGTCTTCGCCAAAGTAGTTTTTATTTAAAATGCACAATTACAACGATGTAACTCGCACCTGTGGCAGAGACAGCATCGATGGAAACGACCAACAGTTCGACTGGCGGCTTTGTAAAAAGCAAAAAATCGCCACATGCGGACAGTGCGCCTTTAAGATGATATTGCCTTAAGCACTGAGCAGAGGGATTAGCCAGAATGAGCTAAATTTGATTTTCGAGCTGCTGAAGTCTTGCAATTTTGATACAATATTACCAGGGTATTAAAAAAAAACACGAGGTTTTAGACCCATTGGCATTTACCGCGTCAATTTTACGTTTATATTGTCGTAAACTATTTATAATGCTTCAATGAATAATAGGACGTTTTCCCCTTAGCCTTTGCATTCACAGGGTTCCAATACCCATTTTGCTTTCTTTGCCCCAGTGTCTGGTTGGTTAATGTAGCATTTTTGGCCAGTGTTCATAGAGCCGTAGAAGTTTACAGCACAGAAGGCCATCATGTCTGTACCAGCTCTTTGCTCGAGCAATTCAAAACTACTTGCTCTCCCCATCGCCCTGTATCAAATATTTATCCAATTTTCCCTTAAAAGATGTAATGATCTCAACCTCAGCTACTCCCTGTGGCAAAGCCTTCAATGCTCCAACAACCTGATGTGTAAAGAAATTTCTCCTAATCTTTTCCCCCCACTCTCAGTGACGATTTTAAACTAATGTTCCCTCACCAACCAGAAGAAATAGTAGCCCAGAATTTACTGTCAGCGCGAAGCAAAGGTGTTGGCCGCTGGCGAGAAGTTTGCCTTTTTCAACGAGCAACTTAAATCAGTGTAGTGTAGTGGGAAGCTGATGTAACATCAACAAGGTGTCTGAGCAGCCAATTACAATACCGAATTCTCACAGACAGGGAACCAAGAAATAAAGGAGTTGCTTTTATTCTGGCTTTAAAAAATGTTACAGAGCAAAACAAAGATTGGAGCTCTCATCAAAGTATACCTGAAATAAATAGAACAAACTTTTAAAAAAGTATAATTTTTTTAATGTTTCTTAAAAATGTTAACTTTTATTATAATGGCGAAATTTGACACTCCACAAAATTAAAATTAGTTTTTTTTAGAACCATATAATTTGTTTAGCAGTCAATATGCTGTTAAAACCCCATTTACACCTAATCCAACAAGGTCTAACATTTAATGGGGTATTTAACAGAGATATTACTGCAGAAAAGCCCAGGTTTTCATCACATCACTTTCACTGATTTTGCTGATTACACTGATTGCCAGCTAAGGGGTAGGGGGAGGTGGCCACAGTGCAGCTAGTGTTGGAACGCTGGGCTCTGGAACATCGTGGGCCACCCCGACCTGCGAGAGAACACCACCGCAGGTCGGGTCTATTAAAAAGAGCCGGAGCAGGCTACTGCAACTTCCAGCGCGAGCCGCTCCAAGTATGCAACGGCTTCGAGGTAACGTCATCAGGACCCAGGTCGTCATTTGGAGCGTGGGCAAAAAAATCCACGCACAGGCATCTTCCATCTCTTCAATTGGAGTTCAGGACTGAAACATCGGGTCCTTCATTGAAACATCTGTGAACTCATGTGGAAGTAAGTCATCCTCGTTCGAGGGATCGCCTATGATGGTGAGTGAATGACTGACTGCAACTTCAGGATTTTCACGTTTGGATGCACATGCACTAAATCCTGAAGCTGCAGTCAGCTTCAAGCTGTTCGTTCACTGTTATTACCCACTGCAAATTCCGGGCTACATTCTCTATTCATTCCATCAAAATGCTTCATCATTTTAAAAATGATGCATCGATGGGCAATATTGTTTCCTCTAGTGTACAGGTGTACAGACAATGTATTGAAATGGAAGGTGTAATTAGACGCGGTCCCAGCCTGCAAGACCATCAGCAGGCCGGGGCCATTGGAGGAAGCAGCGTGCGGCGGCATGCCACTGCAGGGAGTAGCACGTGCTGCTGTAGGAGGGCGACAGCTGCGAAGCCAGGTTGCTGATTGCAGTGCAGGCAGGCACAGCAGGAGGGGCGAAGGAGCGGCAAGAGTTTGTAGATGGAAGTGACCGGAGCCCAGCAAAGACGTGAGTCTGGGGCCCAGAAGAAGCGAGGGCCCAGGGGCAGCACGGGGCAGTCCACACAGCGATATGTGTGCATGCTCGATCCGTGCAGCAGAGCTGGTCTCCAATTCGTCTTGGGTAATACTTGCCACTGGACCAAGACCTAGCTCTGTCAAGCCTGTGTGGTGGCTGGTGTGCAACGGCCACCACACGTTAAAAAAATCCAAGCACAGGCATCTTCCACCCTCCAAGATGTAGTTCAGCTCTGGAATATTAGGTCCTTCATTGAAACACTTGTGAACTCATCCCTTTTAGCGTGGAAGCAAATCATCCTCGCTTCGAGGGACTGCCTATGATGATGAGTAATTAGATACAAGTCACCCAGAATTCTGCTTGGAAAATGTAATTTGATCCAGTCAGTGGCAGTCTGGCTGGAAACAGGCCTTCATGCAGAGAAGTTGACAACATCAAAATAAATACTCATATTTATATAGCATCTTTCAGGACCTTCCAAAGTGCTATACGGTCAGTGAAGTACATTTGAAGTGTAGTCATTGTTGTAATGTAGGAAACCCGGCAGCCAATTTGTGCACAGCAAGCTCCCACAAACAACAATGTGATACTGACTGATAATAATCATTTTCTAGTGATGTTGGTTGAGGGATAAATATTGGTCAGGACACCGGGGGGAACTCCCTTACTCTTCTTCGAAATTGTGCCAAAATACATCCACCTGAGAAGACAGATGGGGCCTCGGTTTAATGTCTCTTACAAAAGACGTCACCCCTGACACTGCAGCACTCCCCCAGTACTGACATCATTGAGACATTTCTGAATGGAACCAAAAGTGACCCATTTCACCAGGTTAGACAGTCAAGGAGAGATGTTGGGAAGAATGATC
The DNA here is from genome assembly GCF_044704955.1 of Pristiophorus japonicus. Lineage (NCBI taxonomy): Eukaryota > Metazoa > Chordata > Chondrichthyes > Pristiophoridae > Pristiophorus > Pristiophorus japonicus. The sequence continues at coordinate 54,976,129 of NC_091980.1, forward strand.
AGGAGTGTTAAAAACATTGGAGAGGTCAAGAAGGATGGAGGGCCAGCAAACTGCTGTCAGTTACAAAGGATGTCATTAGTAGTTTTGACAAGTACTGTCTCTGTGCTGTGAGTGCAGCAGAAACCAAGTTGGAGGGTCATAAACCTACCAATAAACCACTAGTAATGGGGGAAGGCATACCAATGAAGCCTTATCATTTTGAATCCTTATAAGACAGCACATTCTCTGACTTACTACAAGCATCACCACACAAGATTAGCTAGTATTAATTGTGTGATATGTATCGTCCAGTATCAATAAGCTCAGAGTATTTTTACTTTGTGTCATTCTTGTGAAATATTACTTCAGTACATTTGGCGTATAATGTGATTGATACAAAAGGATAGAATGCAGGTACAGCAAGTGATCAGGAAGGCCAATGGAATCTTGGTCTTTATAGCAAAGGGGATGGAATATAAAAGCAGGGAAGTCTTGCTACAGTTATATAGGGTATTGGTGAGGCCACACCTGGAATACTGCATGCAGTTTTGGTTTCCATATTTAAGAAAGGATATACTTGCTTTGGAGGCAGTTCAGAGAAGGTTCACTCGGTTGATTCCGGAGATGAGGGGGTTGACATGAGGAAAGGTTGAGAAGGTTGTGCCTCTACTCATTAGAATTCAGAAGAATGAGAGGTGATCTTATCGAAATGTATAAGATTATGAGGGGGCTTGACAAGATGGATGCAGAGAGGATGTTTCCACTGATAGGGGAGACTAGAACTAGGGGGCATAATCTTAGAATAAGGGGCTGCCCATTTAAAACTGAGATGAGGAGGAACTCCTTTTCTCAGAGAGTTGTAAATCTGTGGAATTCCTCTGCCTCAGAGAGCTGTGGAAGCTGGGTCATTGAAGAAATTTAGACAGAGATAGACAGTTTCTTAACCGATAAGGGAATAAGGGGTTATGGGGAGCAGGCAGGGAAGTGGACCTGAGTCCATGATCAGATCAGCCAAGGTCGTATTAAATGGCGGAATAGGCTCAAGGGGTCGTATGTCCTCCTCCTGCTCCTATTTCTTATGTTCTTATGACTAACTGCTGTCATTTCTATGCTGCAGAAGAACTCCAGTAAATATAAAAAATGAATCACCTGTAAGTAATGCCTCGGGAGATCTACTAGTGTAATGTAGAATTAAGGCTCAACAGGCAAAAGCTGCACTAAATGGGATTCTACTACACAGGCAGAAGTGCAGTTGACAATGATAAGATGATTCTTTTCAATTAATTATTCTATGATATTCCCATCTAAAATACCATGAAATAAATCCAGATATCAATGCTGCTGAAGTCACTTGGTACAATCCTTATCCAGTCGTCCCCCACCCAGTTTTCTCACCTCCTCACTTGACTGTTCTGACATGCTGGGGTACAATTCCATGGACTGTGGCAACCCTCCAGGACCATGCCCAAGTGCCTATTCTGCATACATTAGCATAGATTGTGAGTGTCTGCAGGATATTTGATAATGGAGACATCACAATTACCCTGATCCTGCCTTCAATTGATATCCACTTACAAGCCAGCAAGGGCCAGAGCCTTATCTTCTCTATTACATGGATGCCAAGGTTAATTACTGTGCTCCAAGAGCAGCTAACTCGGCAAGACCAGAAATTGAATGTATGACAATAAAATGATTAAATCAATGGCACTTAAAATAGTTTCAGAGTTAGTTCAGTTGTAATGATTTTTTTCAAATGTTCTTCGAATGTGGGCCGCACTGGCGAGGCCACATTTATTGTCTCTCCTTAGTTGTCCTGAGAAGGTGGCGCTGGGCCTTCTAATTTAATTACTGCAGTTTTTGTGGTGATGGAGCTCTCTCAATGGCTTAAAGGGTTGACGGTGGATAGGCAATGGCAAACATTTAAAGATCACATGGATGAACTTCAACAATTGTACATCCCTGTCTAGAGTAAAAATATAACGGAGAAGGTGGCTCAATCGTGGCTAACAAGGGAAATTAAGGATAGTGTTAAATCCAAGGAAGAGGCATATAAATTGGCCAGAAAAAGCAGCAAACCTGAGGACTGGGAGAAATTTAGAATTCAGCAGAAGAGGACAAAGGCTTTAGTTAGGAGGGGGAAAATAGAGTATGAGAGGAAGCTTGCTGGGAACATAAAAACTGACTACAAAAGCTTCTATAGATATGTGAAGTGAAAAAGATTAGTGAAGACAAACATAGGACCCTTGCAGTCAGATTCAGGTGAATTTATAATGGGGAACAAAGAAATGGCAGACCAGTTGAACAAATACTTTGCTTCTGTCTTCACGAAGGAAGACACAAATAACCTTCCGGAAATACTAGGGGACCGAGGGTCTAGAGAGAAAGAGGAACTGAAGGAAATCCTTATTAGGTGGGAAATTATGTTAGGAAAATTGATGGGATTGAAGGCCAATAAATCCCCGGGGCCTGATAGTCTGCATCCCAGAGTACTTAAGGAAGTCGCCCTAGAAATAGTGGATGCATTGGTGATCATTTTCCAACAGTCTATCGACTCTGGATCAGTTCCCATGGACTGGAGAGTAGCTAATATAACACCACTTTTTAAAAAGGGAGGGACAGAGAAAATGGGTAATTATACACCAGTTAGCCGGACATCAGTAGTGGGGAAAATGTTGGAATCAATTATTAAAGATGAAATAACAGCGCATTTGGAAAGCAGTGACAGGATCGGTCCAAGTCATCATGGATTTATGAAAGGAAAATCATGCTTGACAAATCTTCTAGAATTTTTTGAGGATGTAACTAGTAGAGTGGACAAGGGAGAACCAGTGGATGTGGTGTATTTGGACTTTCAAAAGGCTTTTGACAAGGTCCCACACAAGGGATTAGTATGCAAAATTAAAGCACATGGTATTGGGGGTAATGTACTGACGTGGATAGAGAACTGGTTGGCAGACAGGAAGCAGAGAGTCTGGATAAACGGGTCCTTTTCAGAATGACATGCAGTGACTAGTGGGGTGCCGCAGGGCTCAGTGCTGGGACCCCAGCTATTTACAATATACATCAATGATTTAGATGAAGGAACTGAGTGTAATATCTCCAAGTTTGACACTTAGCTGGGTGGCGGTGTGAGGAGGATGCTAAGAGGCTGCAGGGTGACTTGGACAGGTTAGGTGAGTGGGCAAATGCATGGCAGATGCAGTATAATGTGGATAAAAGTGAGGTTATCCACTTTGGTGAAAAAAGCGCGAAGGCAGAATATTATCTGAATGGCGGCAGATTAGGAAAAGGGGAGGCGCAACGAGACCTGGGTGTCATGGTACATCAGTTGTTGAAAGTTGGCATGCAGGTACAGCAGGTGGTGAAGAAGCCAAATGGCATGTTGGCCTTCATTGCTAGAGGATTTGAGTATAGGAGCAGGGTGGTCTTACTGCAGTTGTACAGGGCCTTGGTGAGGCCTCACCTGGAATATTGTGTTCAGTTTTGGTCTCCTAATCTGAGGAAGGACGTTCTTGCTATTGAGGGAGTGCAGCGAAGGTTCACCAGACTGATTCCAGGGATGGCTGGACTGACATATGAGGAGAGACTGGATCAACTGGGCCTTTATTCATTGGAGTTTAGAAGGATGAGAAAGGATCTCATAGAAACGTATAAGATTCTGACGGGAAGGGAGGTTGAACCGTGTCAACGCTGCCAATCGTGCCCCAGCATCGCCCCACTTCCTCTGAAGGGTGGTAACCGCAATTTTGCGGCGAGGGCGGGACGTCCGCGCTGGGCACAGCAAGTCCCGCCCCGAGCTGGTTACCGCCCCAAATCGGAGCGCTGGGGAATTTCTCCCCCTGGTCTCTGCTGAGTTAGTTGATCTCAGTCAAGCTGCTGGGTTAGATGCGGGAAGAATGTTCCCGATGTTGGGTGAAGTCCAGAACCAGGGGACATAGTCTTAGGATAAGGGGTAGGCCATTTAGGACTGAGATGAGGAGAAACTTCTTCAGTCAGCGAGTTGTTAACCTGTGGAATTCTCTGCCGCAGAGAGTTGTTGCTGCCAGTTCATTGGATATATTCAAGAGGGAGTTAGATATAGCCCTTACGGCTAATGGGATCAAGGGATATGGAAAAAAAGCAGGAAAGGGTACTGAGGGAATGATCAGCCATGATCTTATTGAATGGCGATGCAGGCTCAAAGGACAGAATGGCTTACTCCTGCACCTATTTTCTATGTTTCTATGTTACATAAGGAATTACAGGATATTGACCCACCGACAATGAAGGAACAATTTTAACTATGAGCTACACTTGGAAATCGATGTCCTATTTAACCTTTAGTTGAGCTACCAAGCCCATATCCTCTCCATCTTAAAGATTACCTACCTCCACCTCTGTAACATTGCCCATCTCCGTCCTGTCTCAGCCCATCTGCTGCTGAAACCGTCATCCAGGCCTATGTTACTTCCACACTCAACTATTCTAATACTTTCCTGGCCGGCTTCCCATCTTCCACCCTCCATAAACTTGAACTCATCAAAAACCCGCATCCTAACCCACACCATCCCACGCCTTCATCCTCCCTGTACTTGCTGACCTACATTGGTTCCTGGTCCACTGACATCTCAAATTAAAAATTCTCAACCTCATGTTCAAATCCCTCCATGGCCTTGCTCCTCCCTATTTCTGTAACATCCTCCATCCCTACAACCCTCTAAAGAACTCTGCGTTCCTCCAACTCTGGCTTCTTGCACATCCCCTGCTATTTTCACCAAACCAGGTTAGCAGGTGTGTCTTCAGCTATCTAGATTATAAGCTCTGAAATACTCTCCCTAAATCTCTCCATCTTTCCTCCTTTAAGGCTCTCCTTAAAACCTACCTCTTTGACAAAGCTTTTAGTCACCCCTCTTATCTCCTTCTTTGGCTTGGTGTCAGTTTTTATTTCTTTACATTCCCGTGATGTATGTTGGGACATTTTTCTATGTTAAAGGCACTATATAAGTGCAAGTTGTCGTTAGCAGGCAGCCCCATTGGTTTAGCAAGCTTATTCTGTGAGCAGCTTGGCCAAACAGAAAAGGAAGGCCCCAGGTTTAATCCACAATTTGTGAGAGTTAATTGATCAGAGGTACAGTGCTGGACTATAATTAGTCTGTGTTGGGCAAGGGAAATAAATTGGTCAAGTTTCCCTTTCCCGCTGGCCATCCAATGACCTCTGCTGGTAGTACATGTGTGTAGAGGCAAGAACAAGATCAGGCTTGGCAGTCAAATAGCTTGTAAACACTCATTATCAAAGCATGGACCTGCATAGTCACTTGGGTGAGATATCAGAGGGTAACTGCTGCCCATAGATCCATATCCCAGCAGTGCCTTCAAAAGAGAAGGGTAGAAGAAAAACCTTAATCCTTCCCTAAGCACCTCTGCCTCTCCACCTTCTCCTCCTCCTTTAAAGCCCTCCTTAAACGTATCGAAGCTTGGTTAGACCACACTTGGAATAGTGTGCACAATTCCATATTATAAAAAGGTTATAGAGGCATTGAAGATGGTGCAAAAAAGATTCACAAGGATGATGCCAGAACTGAGAGGATATACCTATCAGGAAAGGCTGAACAGGCTGGAGTTCTGTTCTCTCAAAAAGAGAAGGGCAAGGAGTGACCTGAAAGAGGTCTTTGAAATTATGAAAAGGTTTCATAGGATAGATGTAGAGAAAATGTTCGTGGAGTTCAAAGCTAGAGGTCATAAATATAAGATCGTAACTAATACATCCTATAGGGAATTAAGGAGAAACTTATTTACTCAGAGTGGTCAGAATGTCAAATGTGCTACCACAGGGGGGTAGTTGAGGCAAATAGCACAGATGCATTTAAGCAGAAGCTAGATAAGCATATAAGGGAGAAAGGAATAGAAGGTTATTCTGATGGAGTTAGATGAAGAGAGGTGGAGGGAGGCTTGTGTGCAGCATAATCGCCAGCATAGACCAGTTGGGCCGAATGGCTGTTTCTGCGCTGTAGACTCAATGGGCTCAGAAAGCTGGTTCTCCCCTCACCGTTTTGTGGCCATTCACGCCGACATTTTTTCCTGGCTGGGCCACTCCATATTCAGCTCCAAAAGAGAACAAATGGGTTCCAGCGCTAATGAATCCTTCCAAAGTGGATTTTTCAGCAGTGTGGCTGTCTTAATTGGAGCGTTATCACCACTGAGAAATTCAGCATGCAGGTAAGGGTTTCTAATGAGCCAGCTGGTCCCTGGTCTTTTTAAAGGTCCAGGTTTTCAGCAAGGCCCTGAGGGGGAGAAGGAGTTCAGAAGGATGGCTGGTGTAAGAGGTGCAAGGAGAGCCAACAGGTTCACTGATACGGAGCTGGAGATACTGATGGACGGTATGGAGGACAGAAGAAGAATACTGTTTCCTGATGTGAGGAGACCTGGCAGACCACCAGTACATAATGAATGGAAGGAGATTGCAGGGGAGGTGTCAGGCACCTCCATATATGTGAGGACGCACCCTCCCAGGAGGGTGCTGGCGACGGGTCGATGCCTCCTAGCTCTGGGACGACGGGGATCCTCCTCCTGTGCCTCCTCCTCCTCCTCAGGTGGGACTGCTGGCTCGACCTCCAGCTGCTGTCCCCTCATGATGGGAAGGTTGTGCAGCACGCAGCCGACCACGATGATGATGGAAACCCATTGAGGAGAGTACTGCAAGATGCCACCAGAGTGGTCCAGGCACCGGAACCTCTGCTTAAGGATGCCTATGCACTGCTCGATGATTCACCTGGTAGCACAATGAGCGTCATTGTATGCATACTCTGGCGCTGTCCTGGGTTTCCGCAGTGGAGTGAGCAGCCAAGTGTACAGGGGATATCCCTTGTCCCCAAGCAACCAACCGCAATCCTGATTTGAGCCAGTGAAGACGGTGGGCACACTGGTCTGGCACAGAATGAATGAATCATGGCTGCTGCCTCCCTTGCCCGCTGCCGGTCTGCACAGTGCTGATGGTGACGCCTTCTCCTGTGCGCCACCTTGCTTCTGACCAGGTGTCGCCCTCCCAACACTCCTCCCATCCTCATTGTGAACCCTGCCAAGCAGGTCTCAGCAGCTCACAGGACTCCACTAAAGGGTCAGACCTGAAAGTTGTACAAAAGTATGTGCAAACCTCTGAGCAGCACTCGGCAGTTTGAATGGAGCCAAAACAATTATTAAAACTATTAAAAGATAAATACAGTGGATGCTGTAATCTTGAATAAAAATACTAAAATTAATAAAACTATTTCCCTACCAAAGGGCCCCGATCGCGGCAATGCTCCAGCGGTGTTCCGTTCGAGCACCAACTCGAATACCTCGCGGGGGCACTGTTGGGAAAGGCTTAACTTTTTGCAGCTGAAAATCCCGGTCCTTGCCGCTTTCCAGCGGCCTGCAGGCTGCAGAGCTCTCCGCTGGAATGTCTCCTTTACAGCGGCTTCACCGTGCCGTTTCCGGCGGAAGTGCACACCATTCAAATCCCTCCAAGCGGAATATGGCTCGGGGAGGGAAAATCATCCGACCGCGGCAGCTGATCGATTTTATTGGTCACCCGCCCAAACTCCGCAGTAACCATCCCTTTGGGGACAGTGAATTTCGGCCTCAATGTAAAATCCTCTTTGATTAAACTTTTGATGAATCCTTCTAATACCTCTGTCATGTTTGTAACTACACCACTGTATTACTGTATACACTCAACTTAGATGCACACCTTGATAACGGGGTGAACTTGTGGGAGACACTCCTTACCTGATCATACAGGTATATAAAGGGAGGTCCCACGCAGGGTCATCACTTCTGGAGTCCTGTAATAAAGAGTTACGGTCACAGAGTGGCCTTGTCCCTGGAATGTGCCTCGTGTGGTTTCATGCTGTAGAGTAAGGACTTTACATTGGCGACGAGAAACGGGAATTCATGACACACGAGAATGGCCACCGGTAGCACAGAGGAACGGTACTGTGTTGGGGAAGACAGGGACGATTTTGTCGAGAGGCTTCAGCAAAGCTTCATTACTAAAGATTGGCTGGGGGATGCAGCGGCCGACAAGCGACGAGCTCATCTCCTGACTAGCTGCGGGCCAAAGATTTATGCGCTCATGAAGGACTTACTGGCATCCGAAAAGCCGGCGGACAAAACCTTTGAAGAGCCTAGCAAATTAATCGGGGAGCACCTCAAACCGGCGAGCAGCATACACATGGCTCGACACAGATTCAACACCCACCGACGTCATGAAAGACAGAGCATACCAGACTTTGTAGCGGACCTCCGGCGTTTGGCTAGCCTCTAAGTTCACAGATGCCTGCAGGGGGGAGATGCTAAGGGACTTCTTTATCGAGGTTATCGGTCATGCGGAAATTTTTCGCAAGTTAATTGAGACCAAGGACTTGACCTTGGAAGCGGCAGCGTTGTTAGCTCAAACTTTCATGGCGGGGGAGGAAGAGACGAAAATGATTTACGCGCGCAATTCTGCCTCTAACGCGGCGATGGATCAGGGAGTCAACATCATCAATGCTACTCCGAGCCCCGCAGGCAGGCAGGGGCAGTCTGACATTTACCAGGCAGCAATAGACCCCAGAACAGGATCTCAACAGAGACAATGGCAGGCTGAATGGATGTTCACGGCATCACAGTGGACAATGCGGCCCGGGATGGGGCCATTGACACCCACTAATAGGGTACTTAAGAGCAGTCAAAGGGACAGTCAGCGCGGAATTCCTGGCCATAGTCCCTTTGTCCCCAACAATGGAAACTTTAACTCATGCTGGAGGTGTGGGGGAAAACACTCAGCCAGATTTTGCAGATTCCAACAGTTTGTCTGCAGAAACTGCAATCTCAGTGGCCATTTAGCTCGAATGTGCAGAAAACCTATAACCAGACTTATATATGAGGCAGATGGACCAGAAGAGGGTTCTGTGAGGCAGAATGACTTTTGGGGCAAATCAATGGACGCCGAGGTTCAGCAGGTCCATGCGGTGAATATTCACAGTTCATACACCAAAAGCCACCAATGATGATGAGGGTTTTGTTGAATAATATCCCAGTACACATGGAGCTGGACACTGGGGCCAGCCAGTCACTCATGGGCGTTCAGCAATTTGAGAAGCTATGGCCACTCAACCAGTCGACCCAAATTAGAACATATTGAGACACAATTACGGACTTACAGTGCAGTGCAATGATGGCTGTCACACACAATGGGTTAGTAAACCGGCTGCCACTCTGGATTCTCCCGGCAATGGTCCCACACTGTTGGGGAGGAGCTGGTTAGCTGAGACGAACTTGAAATAGGGGGATGTTCACGCAATGTCCTCGGTGGAGCGAAATTTGTGCTCACAAGTCCTACAACAATTCGAGTCACTACTCCAACTGGGCATTGGGACTTTCAAAGGCACCAAAGTAGTGATACTCATCACCCCGGACGCCAGGCCAGTGCACCACAAAGCCAGAGCGGTGCTGTATGTGATGCGGGAAAAAAACGAGAGTGAATTGGACCAGCTGTTGCGAGAGGGCATCATCTCGCCTGTTGAATTCAGCGACTGGGCAAGCCCCATCGTTCCCGTTCTAAAAGCGGATGGCTCTGTCAGGATCTGTGGCGACTACAAGGCCACCATCAATCGGGTGTCCCTACAAGACCAATACCTGCTCCCAAGAGCAGAGGACCTCTTCACCACGCTGACAGGCGGCAAGCTGTTCACCAAGTTGGATCTCACTTCAGCCTATATGACCCAGGAACTGGCCGACGAATCCAAACTACTGACCAACATCACCATGCACAAGGGACTGTTTGCGTATAACAGGTGCCCGTTTGGCATTCGATCAGCGGTCGCGATTTTTCAACGTAACATGGAAAGCCTGCTTAAATCCATTCCGGGAATGATCGTATTCCAGGACGACATCCTCATCATGGGTCGAGACACCGAGGAACACCTCCACAACATGTAGGAGGTGCTACGCTGACTTGACCTGGTAGGCCTGTGACTCAAGAAGTCTAAATGCATGTTCTTAGCTCCTGAGGTTGAGTTTCTGGGTACGAGGGTTGCTGCAGATGGGATTCGGCCCACCGAATCCAAAACAGAGGCGATTCGATGAGCACCCAGGCCCTGCAACACGTCGGAGCTGCGTTCATTTCTGGGACTGTTGAACTATTTCGGGAACTTTCTGCCGATCTTGAGCACGTTGTTGGAGCCGCTACACATGCTACTGCGTAAGGGTTGTGATTGGTTTTGGGGGGACTGTCAGGAACGGGCTTTTGATCGGGCGCGAAACCTACTTTGTTCAAACAAGTTGTTGACCCTGTACGACCCCCGTAAACGTTTAGTTCTGACATGTGATGCATCGTCCTATGGGGTTGGGTGCATGTTGCAGCAAGGTAATGCTGAGGGTCAGCTACAACCTGTGGCTTATGCCTCCAGCTCGCTCTTTCAAGCAGAACGGGGATATGGAATGGTCGAGAAGGAAGCACTTGCATGTGTCTATGGTGTAAAAAAAATGAATCAGTACCTCTTCGGTCGAAAGTTTGAATTAGAGACGGACCACAAGCCACTCACATCCCTGTTGTCAGACAGCAAGGCTGTCAATGCCAACGCATCAGCTCACATACAGCGGTGGGCTCTCACGTTAGCTGCTTATAATTACTCCATCCGGCACCGGCCCGGCACTGAAAACTGCGCTGACGCGCTCAGTAGGCTCCCACTGGCCACCACCGAGGGGGCAGCTGAACAAAGCGCTGAGATGGTCATGGCTGTCGATGCCTTTGACAGTGCAGGCTCCCCCATCACAGCCCGCTAGATCAAAATCTGGACAAACAGAGATCCCCACCTATCCTTGATTAAGAAATATGTCCTGACTGGTGAGGAGGTCAGACCGTTCCACATGCGGATGGATGAGCTCGCCATCCAAGCCGACTGCCTACTATGGGGCAGCCGGGTAGTCATGCCCCAGAAGGGCAGGGAGGCATTCATCAGGGAACTCCACAGCGAGCACCCAGGCATTGTGATGATGAAGGCCATTGCCCAGTCACACATTTGGTGGCCTGGAATTGATTCAGACCTAGAACACTGTGTTCGCAGGTGCACGACCTGTGCCCAGCTGGGTAATGCCCCCAGGGAGGCTCCGCTCAGCCCGTGGCCCTGGCCCACCAAGCCATGGTCATGCCTTCATGTTGATTACGCGGGCCCGTTCATGGGGAAGATGTTCCTCATTGTAGTAGATGCGTACTCGAAATGGATCGAGTGCATCATCCTGAATTCATGCACGTCATCCATCACCGTGGAAAGCCTACGTGCGATCTTTGCAACCCATGGCTTGCCGGACATCCTGGTTAGTGATAATGGCCCATGTTTCATGAGCTATGAATTCCAGGAGTTTATGTCGGGCAATGGCAGCAACTACATCAGAACTGCGCCGTTCAAGCCCGCCTCCAATGGCCAGGCGGAACGGGCAGTCCAAACCATTAAGCAAGGTATGCTCAGGATTCAAGGACCCTCCCTACAATGCCGCCTATCGTGCCTCCTGCTGGCCTATAGATCCCGCCCGCACTCGCTCACGGGGGTCCCGCCCGCAGAGCTCCTCATGAAACGGACACTCAAAACTTGGTTGTCCTTCATCCACCCAGTCCTGACCGACATAGTTGAGGGCAAGCGCAAGTCACAAAACAAGTACCATGACCGCAATTCAAGGGGGAGATGTATAGAAATAAATGACCCTGTATTCGTCCTCAATCACACCATGGGGCCCAAATGGCTTGACGGTACTGTAATTGGCAAAGAGGGGAATAGGGTCATCGTAGTAAAACTCAACACTGACCAGATATGCTGTAAGCATCTGGACCAAGTTTAAAAAAAAGGTTCAGCATGGACACGGAGGAACCTGAAGAAGACCATGAGGTGGAGTTCACACTACCGCCAACGAACATGCAACAAGAGCAATCCAATGAATGCACAGTCCCTGAGGTCAGCCCGGACAGGCTGGAATCACCATAGGTGACAGACACTCATGTCAGTGTCCAATAATCAGAGCCCCAACTGCGGCGCTCCATGAGGGAGCGTAGACCACCTGAAAGACTAAACGTATGATCCCAGTAAGACTTTTGGGGGGGGGGGGGGGAAAGATGATGTCCTGTTTGTAACACCACTGTATTACTGTATACACTCAACTTAGATGCACACCTTGACCACAGGGGGTGAAATTGTGGGAGACACTCCTTACCTGATCACACCTGTACATAAAGGGAGGTCCCATGCAGGGTCATCACTTCTGGAGTCCTGTAATAAACAGTTATGGTCACAGAGTGTTCTTGTCCCTGGAATGTGCCTCGTGTGGTTTCATGCTGTAGAGTAAGGACTTTACAACCTCCTTTGGTTGAGCATCCATTTTTTGCTTATGCCTCTGTGAAGCACTTTGGGTTGTTTTTCTACAACAAAGGCACTATACAAATGTGTTCGTGAGTCGGAGAGGCGGAGCGGGGAGATCGAGGCAGCCTACAAAAGGCCCAGCATCAAGGAGAGGCTCGGGAGTTCGTGAGTCGGAGAGCCCAGTCGGTGCAGCTGCAGCAGGGAGGCAAAAAAGTAGAAAGAAATCGAAAGGTGACGTCACAGCCAAGGGGGTAAGTGATTGGCTGGTGATTTGTAAGTAGTTTTTCTTTTTCTTTCTTTATCAGTAAGTAACATTTAGCATTGTTGTTGCCAAATTAAGTTAATCTAAGGGTTAAGTCATGGCTGGAGAGCTCGGACACGTGTTATGTTCCTCCTGTACAATGTGGGAAGTCAGGGATGCTTCCGGTGTCCCTGACGACTACGTGTGCGGGAAGTGTATCCATCTGCAGTTCCTGACGGACCGCATTGTGGCACTGGAGCTGCGGGTGGATTCACTCTGGAGCATCCACGATGCTGAGAATGACGTGAATAGCACGTTTAGCGAGTTGGTCTTACCGCAGGTAAAGGGTACACAGCCAGATAGGGGATGGTGACCAACAGGAAGAGCAGTGGAAGGAAGGTAGTTCAGGGGTCACCTGCGGTCATCCCCCTGCAAAACAGATACACTGCTTTGGGTACTGTTGAGAGGGATGACTCATCAGGAGAGGGCAGCAGCAGCCAAGTTCATGGCACCGTTGGTGGCTCTGCTGCACAGGAAGGCAGGAAAAAGAGTGGGAGAGCTATAGTGATAGGGGATTTGATTGTAAGGGGAATAGATAGGCATTTCTGCAGCTGCAACCGAGACTCCAGGATGGCGTGTTGCCTCCCTGATGCAAGGTTCAAGAATGTCTCGGAGCGGGTGCAGGACATTCTGAAAAGGGAGGGTGAACAGCCAGTTGTCGTGGTGCATATAGGTACCAACGATATAGGTAAAAAACGGGATGAGGTCCTACAAGACGAATTTAGGGAGCTAGGAGCTAAATTAAAATGTAGGACCTCAAAAGTAGTAATCTCAGGATTGCTACCAGTGCCATGTGCTAGTCAGAGTAGGAATTGCAGAATAGCTCAGATGAATATGTGGCTTGAGGAGTGGTGCAAGAGGGAGGGATTCATATATACATGTTTCTATGCATGATTTTGTTGATAGTTATGATCCTGTTCCTAAGCGTGTACTCAACACTAGGTTAACAATTTACCTGGGATCTATCTTATATAAAGGATACAGAATTAGGGGAAGGACAGTGAATTGGTTTAAAAACTGGTTAGAAGGGAGGAAACTGAATATAGAATCAAAGAAATTTACAGAACAGAAGGAAGCCATTTGACTCATTGCGTCTGTGCTAGCTGAAATAGTGCTATCCAGCCTAATCCCACTTTCCAGCTCTTGGTCCATAGCCTTGTGGGTTATGGCACTTCAAGTGCATATCCAAGTACTTTTCAAATATGATGAGCATTTCTGTCTCTACCACCCTTTCAGGGAGTGAGTTCCAGACTCCCACCACCCTCTGGGTGAAAAAGTTCTCAACTCCCCTCTAATCCTTCTAATTGCTTTAAAGCTATGCCCCCTGGTTATTGATCTCTCTGCTAAGGGAAATAGATCCTTCCTATCCACTCTATCCAAGCCTCTTATAATTTTGTACACCTCAACCAAGTCTCCCTTTAGCTTCCTCTGTTCCAAAGAAAACAACCACAGCCTCCAATCTTTTCTCACAGCTGAAATTATTCAGACGTGGTAATATCCTCGTCAATCTCCTCTGTACCCTCTAGTGCAATCACATCTTTTCTGAAAATAGTACTATAACTGTGGCCTAACTACTGTTGTGTACAGATCAAGCATAACCTCCCTGCTCTTATTTTCTATGTCTCAGCCAATAAAGGAAAGTATCCCATATGCCTTCTTTAACCACCTTATCTACCTTTCCTGCTACCTTCAGAGATCTGTAGATATGCATTCCAAGATCCTTCTGTTCTTCTATACTTCTCAGTATCCTACCATTTATTGTGTATTCACTTGCCTTGTTCGCCCTCCCCAAATGCATTATCTCACACTTTTCAGGATTGAATTCTATTTGCCACTTTTCTGCCCACCTGATCAGTCCATTGATATCTTCCTTTTGCCTACAGCTTTCATCCTCACTATCAGCTACAGGGCCAATTTTTGTATCATCTGCAAACTTCTTAATCATGCCCTCTACATTGAAATCTAAATCATTGATATATACCACAAAAAGCAAGAGTCCTAGTACTGAGCTCTGCAGAACCCCATTGGAAATAGCTTTCCAGTCTCAAACATCTGTCGACCATTACACTTTGCTTCCAGCCACTGAGTGAATTTTGGATCTAACTTACCACTTTTCCTTGGATCCCATTGGCTTTTACTTTTCTGACCAGTCTGCCATGTGGGACTTTTATCAAAAGCCTTGCTGAAATCCATGTAGACTACATCAAATGCACTAACCTCATTAATCCTCCTTATGTCCAAAAAAATTCAATCAAGTTAGTCAGACACAACCTTTCCTTAACAAATCCATGCTGACTGTCCTTGATTAATTGGTGCCTTTCTAAATGATTAATACTTTCCCTCAGAATTGTTTTCCGACAATTTGTCCACCACCGAGCTTATGCTGACTGGCCTGTAATGACTCAATCTATCCCTTTCACTCTTTTGAACAATGGTACAATGTTAGCAGTCCTCCAGCACACCTGTACCAGATGGATTAAAAATGAAGGTCTTAGCCTTTGCTATTTCCTCCCTTGCTTCTCATAACAGCCTGGGATACATGTCATCCGGGCCTGGCAATTTATCTACTTTCAAAGATTCTAAACCCCTTAATGCTTCCTCACACTATGTTTATCACATCTAATATTTCACACTTCTCAACTACATCGTCCCTCTCTTTTGTGAAGACAGATGCAAAGTATTCATTAAGAACCATATCCACGTCTTCTGCTTCCACACAACCTTCCTTTTCGGTCTCTAATAGGCTTTACTCTTTCTTTAGTTATCCTTGTGCTCTTTATGTATTTATAAAACATCTTTTGATTTTCCTTGCCGATATTTTTTCATGCCCTCTCTGCTTTCGAAATGTCCTTTTTAATTTCACCCATGTAAGATCTGTCAGAAGAGACCTGTCAGTGACCACAACAAATCACACTGGGTACTGGTATATTGTAAATAAGCACAACAGATTTTATTAAGTGGTTTAACTTCCAGTAAAAGAAATAATACTTAAGGCGAAAGACAGTCTGTTCTTTGAAACCTCAACAGAAGCCCTCTGAGTGACTGTGGAGCGGTCTCTTGTGTTCTGTTGACAGTAGATCTCCTCCAGTCTTCCTGTGTCCACAATGCCTTCAGGGTTCAATAGCTGCTTCTCTTATACCTTTTCCTCCCTTTCAAATGCTGAGAGCGCTTGCAACTGCTTTAAGCCTCACAACACATCTCATTCTAAGCCTTTGACCTACAATAACACAGTCTATCGTTATCTTGCTGTCCTCCCTTTCTGCAGAAGGAACCATTTTTCCTCTGAACCTCTAGAGAAACAATTTCATATTATTTAGCTTCAGCGATAAGAAATGCATTGCAGATCACTATTATTTTGTGGCTAATTAATATTCTGGCCTTGACCATCCTAGCTCTAAAAGCCATCTCAGCAGTTAAAAAATGGTTAATGTAATATTGGCTCAATCTACCATGATGCTTTGCTTTTCAGTTTTTACCATGGTTAGCTAAGCTTACACACATTTTTGTTAATTTTATATTATAGTTAAACAAAAGCATTATTAAAACACTATCACATCATGCAGGTAAGTTTTATCTTACACCTGCCTTTTCTATACTCGAGACTTTCTGCAGTATTTAGCTCTCGGTATTTGACATAAGCTTCCCTTTTTTGCCTTATCCTACTCTATGGCCCCTTGACATCCAGGGGGCTCTAGATTTGGGAGTCCAACACTTTTTCTTTGTGAGAATATATTTGCTCTGAACCCTCTGTCTCCTCCTCAAATGCCTCTTACTGTTCTGACACTGATTTACCTTCAAGTTGGTTTCCAGTCCACTTTTGCTAAATCATATTTCTGCTTAGAAAAATCAGCCTTTCCCCAATCGAGAACTTTTAATCTGATCTATCTTTATCCTTTTCTATAATTATGTTAAATCTAAATAAATTATGATCACTCTCACTAAAATGCTCTCCCACCAATACCCCTTCCACCTGCCCAGCTTCATTCTCTAAAACTTCGGCCAGAACTGCCCCGTCTCTTGTTGGGCTTGTACTAGCTAAAAAAGTTCTCCTGATTGCATTTTTAACAATCCTACACCTGCTGTACCTTTTACACTGATTCTATCCCAGTTAATTAAAAAAAATGTTTTTTAATAGTTTTTGCACACCTCAAAAATTTGCCTACATATTTGCTCGTCTATCTCCCTCTGACTATTTGGGAATCAATAATACTCCCAGCATTGCAATTTCCCTTTTGTTCTTCAGTTCAACTCATATGTTCGAAGGGTCATCAAATAAGGCCATATCATCTCTCCTCAATTGTTTCTTTAACCAATATTGCAACCCCCCTTTTTTTTTTATCCCCCTTGCTATCTCATCTTAAAACTAACCAGGAATGTTGAACTGCCATTCCTACCCTCCTTTCAGCTATGCTTCAGTAATAGCTATATCATAGTTCCACATGTCTATCTGAGCCCACAGCTCTTCTAACTTATTCACTAGACTCCTTGAATTGAAGTATATACCATTAAGTACTGCCAAACCCCTTTGTTGTCTATTTTCTAATCTTTTGTTTCCTGCCTTCCAAACTCACTTACTAATTTACTGCCATCTATTTCCAGCTTTGCTTCTCTCCCTTCTGAATCTACATTCAGGTTCCCATCCCCAAGCTAGCTTAACCCTTCCGGCGAGGATATTAGTCCCAGCCCTTTTGAGGTGCAACCCGTAAAAGGGTAGTTCCTCAGAGTAGTTCAAAGTAGCAGTTTCCTGTAGAGTTCTTTTCTGGAACCGCTTCTGTGCAATGTGCACATCAATGATTTAGATATAGGGCTGGAGGAAATGGTGTCCAAATGAGTATTTGACACTAAAATAGTAGGCATAGCAAATAATTTGGAGGATCAAAGGAAGCTACAGGGGATATTGATTAAGATGGTGGAATGGGCAAAAAAGTGACAGATGGAATTCAATGGCAGTAAATGTGAGCTGGTAAATTTGTGAAACAATAAACTTAGAATTAGGAAAATTGCGTGACCTAGATCATCAGAGGGATTTCAGATTCATGAGGCATTAAAAGCAGCACCTCAAGTGAATAACGTCGTAACAAAATGGAATGCTAAATTTTAATCGCAAAAGGTATAGATTATAAGTCAAGATGTAATGGTGAGTCTATATAAAACCTTAGAAAGCCCGCAGTTGGGAGTACTGCGTGCAGTTTTGATCTCCACATTATAGGAAGAATACTGAGATACTAGAAAGGGTACAGTGAAGATTCACTAGAATGTTGCCTGGTACAAGGAAATACAAAGAAAGACTTTAAAAATTGGGGCTGTTTTCATTACGAGATTGCAGGGTGATTTGGTAAAGGTATTTAAAATAATGAAGACATGGGACTGAGTAGATAGAAAGAGAATGTTTAATATTGAGGAGTCCCTAAGACAGATACAACATTAAATGCAAGACTTAGGACAAATAGTAGGAGAAAAGTTTTTTTTTTTAAACAGAGGTTTTTTGAGGCTGCCAAATGCACAACTGGAGTTTGTGATTGAAGCAGAGACATATCAACATTTAAGAATAAATTAGGTAGGTGGTTGAAGGAAAAAAAGAGGAACAGAGAAATAGCTCCCCAGATACACAGGATTAGGACTACAATCTTGTTGGAAGATAAACACCAACACTGGTTGGACTGAATGGTTTGTTTTCGTGTTGTAATTTCTATGTAATATTGACAAATGTGTAAAAAATCTCTCAAGTCTTGCTAGAAGCTTACAGTCCACATCAAATAGCATTCTTACCTTTACATTATTTATGAAAATCTAGAACTTGTCTCCTCTCAATCACCTATTCTCTAATGAAAGTTCAGTTCTGTAAACATCTATTCATATGTTAGACCTCAAAGTCACAGAATCACCTTGTAATTGTTCTCAGAACCCTCTTCAATACTGGTGCCAGTGACCTGTGACATTGTGCAGAGCATATTGAGCTGATTGCAGTCTTACACTGGTTCCTAAACGTTCATCATCACCGAAAATAAATTTTGACCTTGAAAGGAATTAAGACCTACCTTATAAACAGAGATGCAGCGTACAAATATAGGGGTGTATATTTAGTTAGATACAAATATAGATATGCAAATATAACTACAGCTACAAATATAGACAGAGCTTGCAAAACCCAAGAAAATGAGGAGCATCTGGAGCTCAGCTTTGCACTCTAGTTAATGTAACAAAGGAAAAGGAGCATTGTGCTATGATGGGCGCAGATTTCTTTATTGATTTATGTAAATAGGATAGATGAAGGGAACAGATTTCTTCACATGTAATGGATTTGGGTAAGGGATATGGATATTATATTCCTTTATACATTCAATTAATTTTAAATGTTTATTTTATCCTGGAGCACTGTCAAAGGGTGTGAACTTGCAGCTGCAGATACAAATAGAGACACCAATACAAGAAAGTCGTTCACAAAAAGACTGGAAATGGGCTTTTGCAAACAATTCAGTTCTATCTGCAACTGCGATCATTTTTGGACACAACTTTTCCATCAGCTTTACTTAAATTTAAGCAGTTAGTGGCAGTCCAGGAACCACATTCAACAGCAAGCCCACAGCTTCCACTTCAGAATCACAAGGCAGGCCTCTATGCCATCATGTTGTTGAAAGAAAATGTACCAATTGATCAACAGTCCAACATTGTTTTCTATATGATAGCGTTACGTAATCAAATACATGGTTATGTTTGAAAGACCAAATTTACCTGCATCGTAGTTATACAATGAGAATATGGAAACTGTCTTCATGAAAAAGATTTTTTTTTATACAAACAAATCTTCCCCAAACCCCACAAATTTTCTTCCCTCTCCTGAAGGCATTGTTTTAAGATACCCTTACCAAGTCTCCATTGTTAATGTTTGAGGCTGAGGTTTTCTATTTTGACAGTATATTATAAATTCATATATCATGTTATTGCTAGCTGTTTGCACTGACCTGAAAAATGGTCACTGAAAACAGCATGAAGAAATGATTTAGAATCATAGATTTTCACAACACAGAAATAGGCCATTCAATCGTGTGCGTGCTGGTGTTGTTATCTACAAAATCACAACTGACTGATGAACTGGCAATTTCTGCTCAGTTGCTTATCAAAATTATTTGAAGGAAAGCTAGAGGGCAAATTTCAAAAGTTTTGTTCAGGTAAAGTTTATATCAAGTGTAATTTGTAAACAGCGAGTATTAGTAAAGGAAAAACACATAAAAAAATATAGTTGGGTTCTACAAATTTCAGAAAGCACATTAAACAGAGCATATCTTTCCTCGTCATAATTCAAATTCCTTTTTTCCCCCAAAAGAAGTTCTGAAACTGATGAAACATCCAATAATGTAATGTAATCCAATAAGCATGGTACAAGATTCTGAACTGCAGTTGACTTAAACCCCATGCATACAGTGACTAGATGGCAGCCATTACATCAAAACTAGACAAAATACCTCATTTTATGCTAAATTGATTCTGATAAAACTCAGGATTCCCTGGGGTACAAAGAGACTGTCTGAATATATTAATTAACTGATGGAAATAGCTTATGGCTTGTCTAGGGTTATGGTCTTACTAGTTAACTATGTCATTGTATAGCCCATAGGTTACAATTCAACAAAGCCAGACAAGCCCAATCTATTATTAAAATGTTTTACATCTGCACACACTTCCTATTAACTTCTCTATTATATAAATTCCGACATCCATATTAATAATGCATGTGCTCACTTCAGTGACACTCTTTCGGCAATTGATACCTCAGTGCCACGTCTAGAAGGGTGTAATTACAGCACAGCAAATTACATAGGCAGTTTTCATTGTAAATGTGGACATATGAATTTATATAAATGCATATACAAATATAAAAATTACAATGCATGGTCTGATAATTACTCCCTTCACCTGAAAGCTACATTTGGTCTCCACTTCTAAACAAAGCCACAAGGGTTTTCAAAGATCCACAGGGATTGAGGCTAGATCAAATAATAGCACACTTCAGCATTAGCATATACTCACCACCTAAAACCTCAATGCTTTATGGCTAGGAAGTATGTCATTCTGATAGCTTGTGACCAGTCGACTGGAAGCACCAACATAATCATGGGCATCATTACCATCTTGCATTTAGTTAAAATTAGTTAAGCTTGGAGGTCAGTGATATGCTAAAGCACTTTTTTGGAACATGTACCCCTGATAACTCATACAATTCTTTCAACTAATGTTACTGTTCAAACATTCACATTAGGTGTATATTCTGTAAGAACCAAACATAATTTGTATGAGTAAATCATCACCTTGCCTTTAGATTTAAACCAGGTATAATATATGTATGGAGCAATACTGCCTAACCAGTTACCTACTCCAAGGTAAGTTCTTTAGAGATAGTTTGGCTATCTATGCAGCCAAAACTTTGCTTGCATTTGTTGGGCTGTTAAATTTCTTCTAGATACAACTGTATGCCAGCCCATTGCTCAGTTGGTAACACTTTCACCTCTGAGTCAGAAGATTGTGGTATCACGTCCCACTCGAGACCTGAACACAAAAATCTAGGCCGAGACCCCATTACAGTGCTGAGGAGTGCTGCACTTTGAGTCACCGTCTTTTGGATGAGACATAAAACCAAGGCCCCGTCTGCGCTCTCCCTCAAGTGGACGCAAAAGATCCCATGGCTCTATTTCGAAGAGGAGCGGCATTATCCCCCCCGGTGTCCTGGCCAATATTTATCCCTCAAACATAAAAATCTGGTCATTATCACTTTGCTGTTTGTGACTACACTTCAAAATTACTTCATTGGCTGTAAAACACTTTGGGGTATCCGGTGGTCCTGAAAAGCGCTATATAAATGCAAGTCTGTCTTTCAACTGGTGCATGCATATCTGGATGTTATGCATAACCTAATTTACGATTTGTATTCAGATGATGCTAATGTTGGCTTGACATCATGGATTCAGGTGTAGGATTTAACAAAGGATTTGAAACATTTACAATTTCCATTCTCAATGGAACCGCATTAAAATGTTAAGAATGAGAAATCCTTCAGGTGGCTGTCTCATCAACCATTCTTCTTGCTCAATTAATCTTGGTAAATAAGCTGGATTCAGTCACTCTCCATCTTCCATTCACCTGGAATCATATTCATGCTAGGATACAGCTGCAAGACCACAGTAAAACCAATCTCTCGTGTCAGTTTAGCAGTGCTCACAACAATGTGTGGTATTTAGCCAACCAGATTACAACATGCACACACAAGAACTTTGTCTATTTTTTTTATTTGTTCAACAAATTTCAATTATATAAGCTCCACAAAAATGAAAACTGCAAATTATCACTGATCAAATGCTGTAAAAGGGATGGCCACCATGTTGAAAAGCAACTATAACACACTTGCAATTCTGGTAAAGCTTAGTTATGAAAACCTGCTGTAATGACAATGCACAACTCCTAGTAAAAGGGGAGGTTATGTGAATTGACCTTTATAATAAAAGATTACATGTAAAGACATTCATTATCTATTTTTAATACATAACTACATTATAACTGGAATGCATCATTATTGGAGTTGGCTAAGCTTTCAGAACACAAGTTCATAGGCACACCATTCGGTTACAAGAACTGAAAAATGTACGAATCATGCGGCCTGATCAAAGACAAGGTTGGTTTCAGCTTACATTCAACCAGTGACAGTAAAATAAACCAACCAAGTCCAGAGTTGCAGAAGACAGCTAATATTAACAAAAGGTCATAATTAGCTGATACAATTCACAAAACTCTGTTGGACAAATAAACTCCTAGTTCACCTTGGGGACACAATGGTTTATTTTCAGTGTTCACCCTCAAACGATGTTCTGGTCTTTGCACATCTCATAACCTATTATAAACCATCTTGTTCCCAATACGAGTAAATGGAGTTTGTTAACTCTCTTCCTCCACCCCTTACAGACAATATTAAGTTGAAAGCTGGTCCGGGTATGCAATCCTTGTATTAGCAGAATGCTCAAATACTGTTCCCTCAGCTGGTCTACTTTATCATATCTGCAGTGCCACTGTGTGGATAAGACAGTATTTATATGTTTACCCTGGAGAGAATGAGGCTAAAAGTCAACATAGTGTCCTGATACAATTGTGTGCCTCCAGGATCCATCGCAATTTGGGAAATTGCAAAACAAAAGTTCTGTTGCTGTTATATAATATAGATAAGCAGTACAGTAAATAATAAATCAAGGATCTGATCTTTGAAGAACACCAGCACAGATCAAATACTTCAACCAAGCTTCCCATCTTCAATTACAACTTTGTGTATAAGCATTACAATTATTCAATCATGCAATAAAAGTTACTTATCTGCATCCTCGCATTTTTTTTTCTGGTGTACATTGGTCTACCAAGGCTTCATTCTTCATGCATTAGTGTGGAAGTGAGCTATTCCATCAGAACTGAGCCCAAACACCTGGAACTAAACAAGCACTTCTAGTAGTGCATGCTGGCCATTTTTGCCCTCCATTTGCAATGTGCCTACTGCTGTTCCTATTGAAATCTAACAGCACAAAACAGGTACAGGTATCAATTCTAATCATGTGACTCTGTAAAACACACATGGAGTTACATAGAATGTACAGCACAGAAACAGACCATTTGTCCCAACTGATCCATGCTCCACACGAGTCTCCTCCCAGCACTATTAATCTAACCTTCTATTCCTTTCTCCCTCATGTGTTTAATCTAGCCTCCTCTTAGATTTATATCCACCAAATTCCTGTGGGAGACGCAATAGAACAAGAGCACACGTATGCGCAGAGAATGACAGACACACACACAAACACAAAGAATAAAACCAAATATTGGGCCAGCCACTAATAAAACCTCCAGAAAAACAGCACTGTACCAATATGGCACCTTAACCAAATTCAATGGTCCCATGAATGAATGGATTACCTGGCTGTGCCTAACTAGCACAATATAATACGGTACACAGCTATGAACAGAGGCCCAGGAAAGAAAAAAAAACCCAGCATAGCTACTAAAGCAGGCAGAAGCAAATATTTTAGTTGAGGCTGGATTGTATAGTTTTGTTGCGATTGGATTGTGCTGGTTTTAGGTTAACAATTTAAATAAAAATTGAATATTCTGTCTTCTGGAAGTCAGGGCAACAATCCTTTTGCTAAATTACCGCCAGGGAAAAATTAAATTAAGGATTGGTTTAGAAAATCATGAAGAACTATAATACTGACTGTGGTCTTGGTGCTTCAAAACTAATTACAACACATGCATGAGCTTTACAGTAGTTAACAGTGAATTTACGTAACTTTACACTGAATACTTCTGTGCCATGTTACGCAATTTTCTCAAATTCCCATCACGTTCATTGGGAGGAGATGCGAATGGACCGAATCAGTCTGCTCTCAAATGCACAAACATACCCTGCAGGAGTAATTTCAGTCTTTATTATTTTAACCTGGAGCCTTCAATACACATACACTTATATAAACTCAAATGTATTAGTGTAGCCATTTTACATAAAGGCATCATTATGTCTTCCATCCCAAACACAATTAAAATCTGAAATATTTCAATTCTTAGTTCACAAGTTTATTATGAAAAACAGAAAGTAGTAGACCTCTGCCATGATTCTGTAAAGAGGAAAGAATGATTTGTTCCGTACAACTAATCAGGTATGGACATTATGACAAAATAAGTGGAAAAACAGTAGAGACAGAAATTAAATTAAACAGTATTCCCTGAAACAAGATTTCAGTACTCACACAAATAAAGAGGCCTTTGTACTTTGAAATGTTCTTTTAAGCTCCATTGATTGTTTACTGCTTTTTTAAATATCTACAATTCATGCTTAATAACGCTATAGCTAAATGAAAAATTATCACGAGGTGCAGGTTTTAATGTTTACATCTTTATCTCTGCACTCTCTGGAAAAAGCAAAAGTAACTACAAACAGGTCTAGGCTCAAACCATGGCTCTCAACCCATAACTTTCACACATCAGCATGCATTGATGAATGGGTGCTCAAAAAGAACAATGTGATATTTGCAGACTGAGGCTTGTATTTATTATGGCACGTCTTTTGGTCCGTGAAGACAGCAGGTTTCTGAATGTTCGAGACTCTTTCTTGTAATTTGAAGTTACTGTTGCTCTTCCAATTTTATCAGGTCAACTTTTAATTCATGGCAATACTGTACATGATAAGATTTTACAGGAAGTAGTCTGGGGTGCGACGGGTAACATGTGGTTCACCTCTGCGAGGCGCTGGATCAAACTGCAGGCTATTAAAGTGGGAAAAACAAACATTATATCATTTAAATATGTAGCCTGGAAGCGCACCCATTCTACACAAGGATACTGATGCAAATGCCAGTGTGACTGGCCACAGAACAGGATACAATTCTGGCCACATGGTATTATGACAGTTGAGATTAGGTGGGAAAACAAGCAAACATAGAAAGCAAAACTGCCTTATCCCTTCAATCCCAATAGCAAGAGCTAAATAGATGTACTCTTAAAACCAACACAAGCAACTTCTTGTCATGCAGATGATTAAGTTGAAAGCGCCACTGATCGAAGTCCTGAAAAAATATCCCATTCAAGTTGGGAGTTGGGGCCGGGGAAGGAAAGGAAACTAGGGACTGAGGGTTGGCAGATGTGAAGCTACAGTATCAAAATGGCTCGTGGGAGCGGTGCCGAGAGAGGAGCAGCCAGTAAAGGGATGAGTCGAAGCTGAAGTCTTTATCTTTAACGTGAGTAAATAGTAAAAGACTTTATCCACCGGTGGGTGAATGAAGAACATGGGTATGGAGTCACAACTCAAAGGAAAAGATAAACTATTTTACACTGTAAAAATCACATACCTGGCCACTTGCTGCAATACCTACCATTTAAAAAATTGTCCCCTAACAAATTTCAAGTTAACCACTGAAACAAAGAGCTACGATGATTTGAGGAACACATCAGGAAAGTTATGGGGCTGAATTAACACTGGATTGGAGGGTTGCTAATGTAACCCCACGTTTTAAAAAAGGAGGGTGAGAAAACAGGCAATTATAGACCAGTTACCCTGACATCGACAGTGGAGAAAATGTTGGAATCAATTATTAAAGATGTAATAGCAGTGCATTTGGAAAGCAGTGACAGGATCGGTCCAAGTCAGCATGAATTTATGAAAGGAAAATCATGCTTGACAAATCTTCTAGAATTTTATGAGGATGTAACTAGTAGAGTGGACAAGGGAGAACCAGTGGATGTGGTGTATTTGGACTGTCAAAAGGCTTTTGACAAGGTCCCACACAAGAGATTAGTGTGCAAAATTAAAACACATGGTATTGGGGGTAAAGTATTGACGTGGATAGAGAACTAGTTTGAAGACAGGAAGCAAAGAGTAGGAATAAACGGGTCCTTTTCAGTGACTAGTGGGATACCGCAAGGTTCAGTGCTGGGACCCCAGCTATTTACAATATACATTAATGATTTAGACGAAGGAACTGTATGCAATATCTCCAAGTTTGCAGATGACACTAAGCTGGGTGGCAGTGTGAGCTGTGAAGAGGATGCTAAGAGGCTGTAGGGTGACTTGGACATGTTAGGCGAGTGGGCAAATGCAGTATAATGTAGATAAATCCACTTTGGTAGCAAAAACAGGAAGGCAGAATATTATCTGAATGGTGACAGATTAGGAAAAGAGGTGCAACGAGACCTGGGTGTCATGGTACATCAGTCATTGAAAGTTGGCATGCAGTACAGCAGGCAGTGAAGAAGGCAAATGGCATGTTGGCCTTCATAACGAGAGGAATTGAGTATAGGAGCAGGGAGGTCTTATTGCAGTTGTACACGGCCTTGGGTGAGGCCACACCTTGAATATTGTGAACAGTTTTGGTCTCCTAATCTGAGGAAGGACATTTGTGCTATTGAGGGAGTGCAGCGAAGGTTCACCAGACTAATTTCCGGAATGGCAGGACTGACAAAAGAAAGACTGGATCGACTAGGCTTATATTCACTGGAATTTAGATGAATGAGAGGGGACCCCATAGAAAGATAAAATTCTGACGGGATTGGACAGGTTAGATGCAGGAAGAATGTTCCTGATGTTGGGGAAGTCCTGAACCAGGGGTCAGTCTAAGGATAAGGGGTAAGCCATTTAGGACAGAGATGAGGAAAATCTTCTTCACTCAGAATTGTGAACCTGTGGAATTCTCTACCACAGAAAGTTGTTGAAGCCAGTTTGTTAGATATATTCAAAAGGGAGTTAAAATGTGGCCCTTATGGCTAAAGGGATCAAGGGGTATGGAGAGAAAGCAGGAATGGGGTACTGAAGTTGCATGATCAGCCATGATCATAGTGAATGGTGGTGCAGGCTCGAAGGGCCAAAAGGCCTACTCCTGTACCTATTTCCCATGTTTCTATGTACTTTGGGTTAGCATGCCAGCAATTTTTTCATTTCAAAATGGTATGTTTGTTCAGCTCCCACATTAATCCTCTCACCCAAAAATGCCAGAGCTTACTGTTTAATAGAAGCATTTAAAAAACAAAAATAATTTTACCGATTACTAGTCGATACACAGCATTTAATCTTTTTTCATCAAGTACTTACAAAGAGTATTTTAGGGTGTCATCCAGTTCCATTATTGCAGCTTGATTGCCACAACGATAGCAGTAGTTTGGAGCACTGAAGATGGTTACTACATTGCGATCATGGCACCAGTTGTAACCCTATTAACATAAATTACATTATTAATATACATATTCTGTAGCAAAACTGATTCGGCAGAGATTCTAGGGGTACTGCCTATAACTCCAAGCTGCAACCAATGAGGCAATCGTCAGGTTTTTGCGTGCAGTTTCCAGACCGACACCGTCCACCTCAATTGGGACAGAAGAATAAAATGCATTTTTTGCACAAGGCAAAAAGTTATCCCAGCACAGCATGGATCAGACAATAAATCAGACAATAGGTTAAGGTGTTTAGTTGCAGCTAGAGACATGGAGAAAATGTTACTCCTTATTCTGGAGAGATTGTCAATGTTGGCAAATTTTCAATTCCAATTCACCTAACAAACAGATTATCTGGTCATATCACATTGCTGTTTGTGGGAATTTGCTGTGCGCAAATTGGCTGCCGCATTTCCTACATTACAACAGTGACTACACTCCAAAAGTACTTCATTGGCTGTAAAACGCTTTCAGACGTCCGGTGGTTATGAAAGGCGCTATATAAATCCAAGTCTTTCTTCTTTCAATTCTCTATTTATTTTATTACTTTACTTCTGTTCTCCCCCTCCCCAACTTAAATTCTTCCCAACCCATTCCATAATCAACAAGCAAGCAACACACCCCCAAGTACCAAGGACACCACATAAGATTTCTCTCTCATTAGTAAGGAAAATGTCCTCGGATCTCATCCACATTGTGGAAACATCGGCAGACACAAAATCAGTGTGCTACCACTTGGTGTTGCAGTGAATTGCTTTGACAGTAGGCAGCCTGAAATGGGCTGCGAGCTGAACATAGCCTCTTACAGAACAGAATTATATTAAAGCGACACAGATCACTGAAGATTTACAAACAATGCAGAGAAGCTGTAGCCAAAGCAAACAGGGTAGTTAGTGGGTTGTATTAATAGAACCACTTAGCTCAAATCAAAAGGACACCATTCGGTCATTATACAGGTCGCTGGTTGGACCGCAGCTGCACCCTGTTCTGGTCCCCTCACATAGCGGGTGATACAAAGGCCTTGGAAAAGCTTTAGAGGAGAGCTAAGAGAATGATTCGTAGCTTAAACAACCTCAGGTCAGATAAGCTTATAGAGATAGTTCTATTTATTCTAGAACAGTGTAGACTTGGAGGCAACCGGACAGAGGTTTGTAAAATAACTAAAGGACTGGACAGTGTCTCTTTTGACAGATTGGAGAGGACTACACAAAAGTAGGAATAGACTGAATGTTAGACAGTTCTTGTTTTCCCAGAGGAATGAGACTCTAGAATGCAGTGTCAGCTGGTGCAGTGTATGTTGACACTCTGCATGCCTTCAAGAGGGAGCTAAATCTGGTGGGGGTTAGGAAGTGTCTAATCATGATGCCACTATGAGTGGGGCAAGCTTGATGGTCCAGCTGGTCTTTTCCTGCTCATCATTTTCATGTATTAGTGGCTGTGGAAACCTATTTCATCCCCATAGAAGCTCTGCAAGGGTCACTATTTTCCTGGGATGTGAGCATCGCTGGCAAGGCCAGCATTTATTGCCCATCCCCAATTGCCCTGGAGAAGAGGGTGTGAGCCGCCTTCTTCAATTGCTGCAGTCTGAGTGGTAAAGGTACTCCCACGGTGCTGTTAGGGCGAAGGTCCAGGATTTTGACCCTGTGACGATGATACAGCGATATACTTCCAAATCAGGATGGTGTGTGACTTGGAGGGGAACATGGAGGTGGTGGTGTTCCGATGCGCCTGCTGCCCTTGCCCTTCTAGGTGGTAAAAGTTACCAAAGAAGCCTTGGCGAGTTGCTGCAGTGCACCTTGTAGATGGTACACACTACAGCTACGGTGCAGGGAGTGAATGTTTAAGATGGTGGGTGGGGTGCCAATCAAGCGGGCTGCTTTGTCCTGGATGGCATCGAGCTTCTTGAGTGTTATTGGAGCTGCACTCATCCATGCAAGTGCATATTATTCCATCACACTCCTGACTTGTGCCTTGCAGATGGTGGAAAGGCTTTGGGGAGTCAAGAGGTGAGACACTCGTCACAGAATACCCAGCCTCTGACCTGCTCTTTTTGTCACAGTATTTGTGTGACTGGTCCAGTTAAGTTTCTGGTCAATGGTGACCCCCAGGATGTTGATGGTGGGAGATTTGGCGATGGGAATGTCAAGGGGCGGTGGTTCGACTCTCGCTTGTTGGAGATGGTCATTGCCTGGCACTTGTGTGGCACAAATGTTACTTGCCACTTATCAGCCCAAGCCTGAATGTCGTCCAGATCTTGCTGCATGCGGGACTGCTTCATTATCCGAGGAGTTCCGAATGACACTGAACACTGTGTAGTCATCAGCGAACATCCCCAGTTCTGACCTTATGATGGAGGGAAGGTCATTGATGAAGCAGCTGAAGATGGTTGGGCCTAGGACACTGCCCTGAGGAACTTCTGCAGCGATGTCCTGGGGCTGTGATGATTGAGTATGACTCCAGCCAGTGGAGAGTTTCCCCCCCGATTCCCATTGACTTCTGTTTTACTCGGGCTCCTTGATGCCACACTCGGTCAAATGCTGCCTTGATGTCAAGGGCAATCACTCTCACCTCACCTCTGGAATTCAGCTCTTTTGTCCATGTTTGGACCATGCTGCAATGAGGTCTGGAGCAGAGTGTTCCTGGTAGAACCCAAACTGGGCATCGGTGAGGTTACTGGTAAGTAGTTCTGATATTGCAAATTTTAAAGAAGGAATGCCAAAAGAAACTTGCAATGTAACTGTTTTGATAAAATAGATTCAAAACATAGAAGCTGGCAGAACCAATGATTGCTCATGAGACATGTGGCACTGCTCAGATCAATCTGAACATAGCACTCACTCGCCAGGTTTTATGTGGCATGCAATACATGTTTCTGGCTTTTTGGAAATTGCTTTATATAGCCAATGGCAAATACATTTGGATTTGTAAATTGTAAACATACCGCGTAATATTCTTTGTCTTTAATTAATGCAAGAGCCTATGCTTGGTACATATGTAAAATATTAAAATGTGCCTTTTACCTCCATTACCAGCTGGTGAGCTCGTGAGACCAATGTAAGGCCATTAGCATGATTAAAAGTCTCAGAAATATCCTGACCAAAGGTGTAACCAGCACCTCTAGGAGAGATACCCCAACCTCCACGGTCATCTGGATCTGACCACAGCAAGTCACACATTGGACCCTGAAAACACAGGAGGAGGATAAAAACATGAGGACCAAAATGTTCATTAAATATCCAGGCAGTAAATACTGCTGACAATTCTGAAAGCATACCTCATGTGGAACCTCCTGAAGACGATCAAGTGCTCGGATGTGATCCAGTGTATCTATAGAAGGAGAAAGGCCTCCATGGAGACAGAAAATCTAATGGGAAAAAAAACAGAAGCAACAATTTAAAAAAAAGGTATGAGCCAGCATGAAAGTTTACTTTAATTCAGCTTTCAAAAATTAACAGGGATTATATATATATATATATTAAAAAAAAAAACTTAGTATACTTTCAAAGTCATGGCAACAGATTTTTTGGAACCCATGTATTGTTGCAAGCAATCATTTGGATACAATATCATAAATAAACATGAACCTGACACTTGTGAATTACGGTACGAATTCATTTGATAATCTAATTTGATTTTTCATTCACTTGTGTGGTTAATTAATCACCAATTTTAAGTCACTTGCATAGGCCCTATAACATACCACGATTACACAAATAGGCCTTAGTGTCTAGTCCTCGGTTATATACACATATTGAAAAGCTATTCACCTGGCCATCAACCAAGGCAGTGAGCGGAAGATAATCAAAGAGATCTGTAAAATATTTCCAAACATTGGCATTTCCGTATTTCCTTAAACATTCATCGTAGAAGCCATAAACTTGTGTAATTTGTCTACTTTCATGATTCCCTCTAAGTATTGTGATACGTTCACGGTAACGTACCTGAAACAAAATCACCATTACATTAGTGAAGCCACATACATTCATGTCTCATCTTTCACAATAAAAGGACTGCTTTAATTTCTCATGGTTTAATAAAAATAAGCAAATGCTGAGTTCCAAGATGATTTTCA
Source organism: Pristiophorus japonicus (assembly GCF_044704955.1). Lineage (NCBI taxonomy): Eukaryota > Metazoa > Chordata > Chondrichthyes > Pristiophoridae > Pristiophorus > Pristiophorus japonicus. The sequence goes on from NC_091980.1 coordinate 55,007,552, forward strand.
TACAATAAAATGCAGTTTTTTCCCCCCAAACCTACATAAATTAAGCAGAGTTAATTCCCCAAGAAACCAATGCTCTCAGCATTTAGCCATCCTAAATTGCTAGATCCCACCCAAGACACAAACCTGCACATTAGATTCAGCCCCAGGAAATTACTTTGATGTAGTTTTAACCATTAACTGCAGAAACACTGCTATATTTAGTGATATTTCTCATGGTAGCTGAGATTAGAAAGCAGTAGTTTCATTTTGGTGACAGACAGCATAAGTATCATCTATTAAACTACAAACTATCAGCTTTTAAACGACAGACATGGAAATTGACCTAACCTTGAATTTTTTTTTAAATAAAAGTTTTAGAGTTTCCCAACTGGTGGGTTAGATCGACAATCTGCCCGTAAACAATGTCAAATGACACTGCTGCTAAGCGACTAGTTTAGTTGAACCACCATGTGACGAATCACAGTTCCCAGAGTCAAACCACTCTATGGCACAAAGCAGAGCCACATTAAAACATCTAATATATATTAGGCTGGTGCAGAGCATAAACACGACATGGCCTGTTGGGCCAAATGACGTGTTTCTGTGCTGTAAATACTATGTAATATGCTACCCCTCCCCACCATACTGAAATGAGAACATAGAAGCTTGCCTGCATCACTACATATCCCAGGACCATACTTCACAATCTCAATGCAAGATGATATTAGAGCAGTGTTCTACAAATGCTAAGCTTATGATGTAGTCGATCAAAAATGGAAATCACAAGCCATTATGCAAAATACTGTACATTTCAAGATCATATTCAGAATGACATTTACAATGCCAAATCTGCTATATCTTGCAGAAAAGCAGATTTCATATATTTTCTAGTAAATTCTTACAACTTTAATACTACACAATAAAAAGAATATTGATACCTTAAGAGCTACAAGGAGTGTAACGGTTTCAACTGAATAATAACCTCGGTCAACATAATCTCCCATAAAAAGATAATTTGTGTCTGGTGATTTGCCTCCAATTCTAAAAAGTTCCATGAGGTCATGAAATTGCCCATGGACATCCCCACAGACTGTGACAGGACATCGCACCTCCTGCACGTTTGATTCCTTTGTCAAAATTTCTTTAGCCTAAACAAAAAACAAATTGGAAGAAATGAGCTCAAAAGGTACTGGCACAACTAAATATAGCAATGTCGATACTGATTTTAACATCAATATTCAGCATATTCAAGAAGAACGATAAAAAAATAATCAGTTAGACAACTACATGACCAATATTAATTTCAAGGTTAAAAATATTTAAAGCGACAATATTTTATATTTTGAAGTTCATATTCTCAACTGCAGGAAAAAAAACAAAATTAAAAAGTTAACTTTTTTTTCATTACTAGATGAAATGCACTCAAGCAAACTTAAAAATCTTCATGACCTTCAAATATTTGATAGTTCAATTAGCTTAATCAGTCTAACTCAACATGCATGAATGAATATACCTTAAATCACAATCCACAGAAAGAGACATTGTACAATAACCTATTCAGGTGGTAAGAGTATAGATGAAATACATTTTTATTAATGGTCGGTATTAATGTATTTATGAATGCGTCAGCCATTTCTCATTTGGTAGCACTCTCGCCTCTGAGTTAGAAGGTTGTGGGTTCAAATCCCACTCCAGAGACTACCCAAGCTGACACTCCAATGTAATACCGAGGGAGTACTGCACTGTCGGAGGTGTCATTTTTCGGATGAGGGGTTAAATCATTACCTTCTGCTCTCTTAAATGGACGTAAAAGATCATAGAAATTTACTGCACAGGAGGCCATCCGGCCTATCGTGTCCGTGCTAGCCCAAAAAGAGCTGTCCAGCCTAATCCCACTTTCCAGCTCTTGGTCCGTAGCCTTGTAGGTTATGACACATTGGGCCCAAGTTTCCACAAGAAACAAAACGGGCGCCCCTCCGAGCTGGGCGCCCGTTTTTCGCGCCTAAAAAAATCCTCGGTATTCTCCACCGACTTGCAGGTCCTGTGGCACTCGGTGGGGGGGGGGCGGAGCCAGGTCCCGGCGCTGAAAACAGTGCCGGGACCTCTGCACATGCGCGCTACAGTCGGCACGCAAGTGCAGTAGCTCCAGGCGCCGAACTGTGTGGGAGGGGCCCGAAGCACGCAGCCCCTAGCCCTGGCTGAATGGCCTCACTGGGGCTGCGTGAATGAGGCTCCTCCCACGGCCAGCTCCTGCTCCCTGCCCGACCAGACCCGACACTCGCTTCCCCCCCCCACCCCCCCCCCCCCCGCCGACCAGACCCGACCCGACACCCGCTCACCCCCCCCCCCGCCGAGACCCGATCTCCCCCCCTTGCCCCGACCCGAGACCCGCCCCCCCATCGCCGACCAGACCCGCCCCGACCCGACACCCGCCCCCCGCACCGACCTGACACCCGTTCCGACCCGACCCGAGACCCGCGCTCCTGTCCCCGACCCGACGCCCTCTCCCTCTCTCTCTCTCTCTCTCTCTCCCGCTCAGCGGCACGAACGGCTGCAGAATTCTCCCTGGCTGAAGCACTTTCACACATGTAGGAAGATGGTTTATTTAATCTTTTCCTGGCTTATAAATGTTTATTCAGGTTGGATTTATTGGTATAATATTTGTAGAAGTATAAATAAGGATTTATTGTAGAATTTAATGAGTTCCCTTCCCCCCCACCTCGTTCTGGACGCCTAATTTGTAACCTGCGCCTGATTTTTTAATGTATAGAACAGGTTTTTTCAGTTCTACAAAAATCTTCACTGGCGCCATTCTACTTTAGTTTGGAGTACATTTTCACTGTGGAAACTTTCAAATCAGGCGTCAGTGGCCAGACACGCCCCCTTTTGAAGAAAAAATTCTGTTCTAAACTAAAACTGTTCTACCTGACTAGAACTGCAGAAAAAAAAATGTGGAGAATTGAGATTTCTAAAATAGTCCGTTCTCCACCAGTTGCTCCTAAAAATCAGGCGCGATTCATGTGGAAACTTGGGCCCATTAAGTGCATACCCAAGTACTTTTTAAAAATGCTACTGGGTTTCTGCCTCTACCACCTTTTCAGGCAGTGAGTTCCAGACCCCCACCACCCACTGGGTAAAAAAAAACACTTCTAAACCTCCTACCACTTACTTTAAATCTATGCCCCCTGGTTATTGGCCCCTCTGTTAAGAGGAATACGCCCTTCAAATCCACTCTAGGCCCCTCAATTCATGCAGCTCAATTAAGTCTCCCCTCAGCCTCATCTATTCAAAAGAAAACAACCGCAGCCTATCCAATCTTTCCTCATAGCTAATATTCTCCAGTCCAGGCAACATCCTTTTAAGTTTCCTCTGTACCCTCTCTAGTGCAATCACATCCTTCCTGTAACGTGGTGACCAGAACTGCACACAATACTCTAGCTGTGGCCTAACTAGTGTCTTATATAGTACAAGCATAACCTCCCTTCTCTTATATTTTATGCCTCAATAAAGGCAAGTAACCCGTATGCCTTCTTAACCACCTTATCTACCTGTCCTGCTACCTTCAGGGATCTGTGGACATGCACTCCAAGGTCCTTCTGTTCTTTACACTTCTCAGTGTCCTACCATTTAGGCATTACCTCACACTTCTCCGGATTGAATTCCATTTGCTACTGTTCTGCCCACCTGACCAGTCCATCGATATCTTCCTGCAGTCTGCAGCTTTCTTTTTCATTATCGACCACATGGCCAATTTTTGTATCATCTGCAATCTGCTTAATCCTTATATTCAAGTCCAAATCATTTATATATACCACAAAAAGCAAGGGACCTAGTACTGAGCCATGCAGAACCCCACTGGAAACAGCCTTCCAGTCACAAAAACACCCATCCCAGGGCATATTTCAAAGAAGAGCAGGGGAGTTATCCCGTGTCCTGGCTAATATTTATCCTTCAATCAACATCACAAAAGAGAGATTAAGTTGTCATGATCACATTGCTGTTTGTGGGAGCTTGCTGTATGCAAATTGGCTGCTACATTTCCAATCATCATCATAGGCAGCCCCTCAAAATGAGGATGACTTGCTTCCACGCCAAAAAGTGACGAGTTCACAGGTGTTTCAATGAAGGACCTAATATTCCAGATCCCGAACTACATCTTGAAGGGTGGAAGATGCCTGTGCGTGAATTTTTTTTGAATGTGTGGTGGCCGTTGCACACCAGCCACCACACGGGCTTGACAGAGCTAGGTCTTGGTCCAGTGGCAAAGATTACCCAAGATGACTGGAGACCAGCTCTGCTGCACGGACCTAGTGCGCATACATATCGCAGTGTGGGCTAGCACGTGCTGCACTTGGGCCCTCGCCTCTTCTGGCCCCAAACGCACGCATCTGCCGGGTCCCTCTATATTCTCTCGCCGCTCCTTTGCCCTGATCTCACCGATCCTGATGTATCTGCCCACGCTCCCATCACCGACCTGGACCTTGATAACGTCCCTCTTCGCTGCCGTCGCCCTCCTGCACCAGCTCGCGCTGCACCTTGAAGTGGTACGCCGCCACGCTGCCCATGGCTGCCGCTCATCACTCCTTTTATGGCCCCGACCTGCCGCTGATGGTCTCTCGCAGGTCGGGGCCCAGTATTACAACAGTGACTACACTTCAAAAGTATTTCATTGGCTGTAAAGGATTTTGGGACGTCCGGAGGTCGTGAAAGGCACTATTATAAATCTTTCTTTTAATTATAATTTACTCCCAACTGGTGAGGAGTTAATTTTTATTTTAAAACTTATGTCACCATGTTGATGTGCTATTCTGCTACACCACTGATTCATATGATAAATTCCCTTGGATGTTAGGCACTTGCCTTATAGATAGTAAGGGAACAATGAAGCTTCCCAACAGCAACAGTTGGTTACAAAGTTGCTATGGCAGAAGCCTGGAAAGCAAGCTACTTTTCTATCTCAGTTGGAGAACAAGACAAAAAAATTAAAACTTCCCAGGAACCAACTACTAGCACACTCAAAAATAAAGTTCAAATATGGATGCTGATTGTCAGGATTACATATATAATTTTCCCTCTTATACTTAAAAAAAATAAATTCTAGTGCTAGATTCCCCTTTCGTCACCCATTTTCCTTTCTAATTTGAGGATTCCTGTGCTCCTAAAGATATTGGAAATCTCATGACTGTCAAATATTTGATAGTTCAATGAGTTGCTAACCAGCATGAATATTTTTAGAGTGCTAAATTTAGTCAGAGATATAGCAGAAAGGGAGTGCCAACTCAAAATATTTTGAGGCTTCAGTAGCTGGCTAAAATTGCTTAATACAAAATAATCATGGTGCGAATATATAGTTTATAATATTGTAGCCACTTATTGCACAGCTGATTTGATACTTTCGGAGTAAAAAGTCCCCAAACCCTGTGCACACATTTTCCAATCAACTCCTACATCTCCACCACTAAAAGATGCAAATTGCAGCATGGGGAAACTTGCCCTTCACTGTTCACAGAATTATGCAGAAACACTTCTTCCCTTTAGGCACAGACTCTTTACTACATCGCAGGAAATCTACTACCACCAGTACAAACTGGCCACCAATGCTCCCAATTCATTCTAGAATGATTCCTAAGTGGATCGGCATTTCCTGACTGAGGCTTGAACAGACCGCCTGTAAACTAGTGGCTTTCTGCATTTTCTGTGCACACGTATGCAGTACGCACAAGTTAGTATGCAGATACAGCAAGTAATCTGTTTTTGTTATGTTGACACTGCCATATCAAGTACAAGCAGTAAATGGGGGGATAGGGGAGGGGCACCAGTTGATGGGGGATAGAGGAACCAGTAAATGGGGGATTGGGAGGGGAACCAGTAAATGGGGGGATAGGGGAGGGGCACCTGTAAATGGGAGATTGGAGAACCAGCCCCCACTGCGATAATGTGTGCGCACACTTGGTCCGTGCAGCAGAGCTGGTCTCCAGTCGCCCTCGTTCAACCCTTGCCACTGGATAAAGACCTAGCTTTGTCAAGCCCGTGTGGTGTCTGATGTGCAACGATCACCACATGTTAAAAAAATCCACGTACAGGCATCTTTCACCACCTCAATTGGAGTTCAGGACTGGAACATCTGGTCCTTCATTGAAACATCTGTGAACTCTTGTGGAAGCAAGTCATCCTCGTTCGAGGGACGGCCTATGATGATGATGGTATTTTCTGTGTGAGGAAACCCTGATAGCATTTTCGCTCCAAAAGGTCCTCCTTTCTAAACTTCCAAAAGTTAGCTTTGGGTATCAAAGGGAAAACTGTACCATTATTGAGAAAACAATCAATAATATACAACAGAAATAATAACAAAAATAGAAATCCAAGGACTTTTCAGAATTTCCTAGGGCATTCAATTAGGAATCCTATGCTGCCAAGTCGATGCCAATAATGCCAGAATGGCTACAATGTCAGCAACACATATGTTGAATGGAAGAAATGTAGTGAATGTGTTATACTTGTACTTTCTGAAAGCCTTTGGCAAGGTGCCATACAGGAAACTATTGTAGAAGATTAAAGGCAGGTTAGCAAATGAGAAACTAGTTAGAAGGGAGGAAATAAGGTCAGAATTAAGGGTGGTTTCTCAAAGTGGTTGTAAGTAGGTACTGGTGTCCTGCAGGATCTGACCACAGCAAGTCACACATTGGACCCTGAAAACACAGGAGGAAAAAAACATGAGGACCAAAAGTTCATTAAATATCCAAGCAATAAATACTGCTGACAATTCTGAAAGCATACCTCAATACAACCGGAATACAATGTCAGTTAGCGTGGTTACATTTTGGTAAGAAAATAAAATTAATAATTATACTTTGAATCGGGAAAGTCTGGACGATGTGAAAGAGCAGAGATTTGAAGGGAACATTAATGATTTAGACGAGGGGATTAAATGTAGTATCTCCAAATTTGCGGATGACACTAAGTTGGGTGGCAGTGTGAGCTGCGAGGAGGATGCTATGAGGCTGCAGAGTGACTTGGATAGATTAGGTGAGTGGGCAAATGCATGGCAGATGAAGTATAATGTGGATAAATGTGAAGTTATCCACTTTGGTGGAAAAAACAGAGAGACAGACTATTATCTGAATGGTGACAGATTAGGAAATGGGGAGGTGCAACAAGACCCGGGTGTCATGGTACATCAGTCATTGAAGGTTGGCATGCAGGTACAGCAGGCGGTTAAGAAAGCAAATGGCATGTTGGCCTTCATAGTGAGTGGATTTGAGTACAGGGGCAGGGAGGTGTTGCTACAGTTGTACAGGGCCTTGGTGAGGCCACACCTGGAGTATTGTGTACAGTTTTGGTCTCCTAACTTGAGAATGGACATTCTTGCTATTGAGGGAGTGCAGCGAAGGTTCACCAGACTGATTCCCAGGATGGCGGGACTGACATATCAATCAAGACAGGGTCAACTGGGCTTGTATTCACTGGAGTTCAGAAGAATGAGAGAGGATCTCATAGAAACGTTTAAAATTCTGACGGGTTTAGACAGGTTAGATGCAGGAAGAATGTTCCCAATGTTGGGGAAGTCCAGAACCAGGGGTCACAGTCTAAGGGGTACGCCATTTAGGACCGAGATGAGGAGAAACTTCTTCACCCAGAGAGTGGTGAACCTGTGGAATTCTCTACCACAGAAAGTTGAGGCCAATTCACTAAATATATTCAAAAAGGAGTTAGATGTAGTCCTTACTACTAGGGGGAATCAAGGAGTATGGAGAGAAATCAGGAATGGGGTACTGAAGTTTCATGTTCAGCCATGAACTCATTGAATGGTGGTGCAGGTTCGAAGGACCGAATGGCTTACTCCTGCACCTATTTTCTATGTAGGAGGGGTTCAGGTGCACAAGAAACTAAAAGCATCACTTCAAACGAATAAGGCCATAAATAAGCAAATGTAATACTGTTTATCATCACAAGAGGTCTACAATATAAAAGCAGAGATGTAATAGTGACTCTCTATAAAACTTTCGGAAGACCACAGTTGGAGTACCGTGTGTAGTTTTGGTCACCACCTTACAGGAAGAACGGGGAGCTAATAAAAAGGGTATAACGCAGATTCACTAGGATGTTGCCTGGTATGAGGAAATAGAAAGAAGACTTGAAAAAGAGGAACTGTTTTTGTTAAAACAGGAGATTATGGGGAGGGTTTGATAGAGGTGCTTAAAATAATAAAAGACCGATAGAAGAGAGAGAAGTAGATTGTTCCAGTTGTTGATGGGTCTAGAAGATGGGGACAGAAAAACAAGATTAAATGTGAAAGACTTAAGATAGAAAGCAGGACAGAAAGGGATGCAAGATCAGTTAGTGACCGAGAGACCATGGGCCCAAGTTTCCACAAGAAAAAAAACAGGCTCCCCTCCGAGCTGGGCGCCCGTTTTTCGCGCCTAAAAAATCCTCGGTATTCTCCACCTATTTGCAGGTCCTCTGGCCCTCGGTGCAGTCAGCACGAGCTGTGGGGGGGGGGGGGGGGGGCGGAGCCAGGTCCCGGCGCTGAAAACAGTGCCGGGACCTCTGCACATGTGCGCTACAGTCGGCACGCAAGTGCAGTAGCTCTAGGCGCCGAACTGTGTGGGAGGGGCCCGAAGCACGCAGCCCCTAGCCCTGGCTGAATGGCCTCACTGGGGCTGCGTGAATAAGGCTCCTCCCACGGGCAGCTCCTGCTCCCCCCCCCACCCCCGACACCCGCCCCCCCCCCCCGCCGACCAGACACCCCCCGCTCACCCGACCCGACCCCCGCTCCCCCCCCCCCCCGACTGACCCGACCCGCGCTCCTGTTCCCTGACCTGACCCCCCCCCCGCTCTCTCTCTCTCTCTCCCTCCCGCTCAGCGACACAAACGGCTCTCTTCCCCCTTCCCCCCCCCCCCCCTCCCGCTCAGCGGCACGAACGGCTGCAGAATTCTCCCTGGCTGAAGCACTTTCACACAGGTAGGAAGATGGTTTATTTAATCTTTTCTTGGCTTATAAATGTTTTTTCAGGTTGGATTTATTTGTATAATATTTGTAGAAGTATAAATAAGGATTTATTGTAGAATTTAATGAGTTCCCTTCCGCCCCCCCCCTCCCCCCACCTCGTTCTGGACGCCTAATTTGTAACCTGCGCCTGATTTTTTTAATGTGTAGAACAGGTTTTTTCAGTTCTACAAAAATCTTCACTGGCTCCATTCTACTTTAGTTTGGAGTACATTTTCACTGTGGAAACTTTCAAATCAGGCGTCAGTGGCCGGACACGCTCCCTTTTGAAGAAAAAATTCTGTTCTAAACTAGAACTGTTCTATCTGACTAGAACTGCAGAAAAAAAAATGTGGAGAATTGCGATTTCTAAAATAGTCCGTTCTCCACCAGTTGCTCCTAAAAATCAGGCGCGAATCATGTGGAAACTTGGGCCCATAGTCACCATTTAAGAATAGGTTAGATAAGTGGCTGAAGATGGAAATGAAGGGAACTGAGTGGGCACATGGGATTAGGACTACTGTTCATGTTAAAGACAAACACCAAAACAGTCTGTTTCCGTGTTGTGATTTTTATGTAACACACAGGACAAACTGTTATACAGGAGTTCAAGGATCCTTCACCAATAGTATGGATAAAAATGCAGGCCCTTAACCAGTCAATGGGGATATAAAATCAACTGAAGCACAGAATCCATCTGTAAATAAACAGCAATGCACATTTTCAAGAACATCCAGTGACACCTGTAACATATTGCAGAATCTGTCACCAGCTAGCACTCAGATTGATCCAGAAACGCTACACTCCAAAACAAAGTTAGAAAATGCTATTCAATTATTCTAAATTACCTACACTAGTTTTGCCAGTCTTCAGCTGAGTCACAAAATGAAATGTAGTACCTTTCTGAATAAAAGGATAAACCAAGCAGACTAGTCCCACCTCATTTGGCATAGGTGTCCCAAAAAGAACTTTCAATGTAAATTGCCCAGAACAAAATGGTCTAATTTGCCTTTCTAATTGTTTTTTGGCTGACTTAAAGGGCAAGTGTCATGGTCATATAATTATTCAGTATGTTACAATTTTTTAAAAAAACATTGTGAATTTATAGCTTTGGGATACACTTTCATTAGTTGGTTCAAAATTAAAACAAACTACTGTACGTTTATTTAGTGTGAAATTTTCAGAGTGATTCTGAACGATCAGGAATTTCTTCACCTCTAAATTTCCAAGAACCATGTAATCGGACAGAATTTAGACTCAGTCAAAATGTTCAGAGTTCTGACATGGTTACAACATTGGTGTCCATACCATAGTCGTTTTATTTCTATTTGTACTTTTACTTATCCTGTTCAAAATTTCATGGGCCCACAGGATTAGAAAGGGCTGCTGCCTCACAGGTGGATAAATCCTAAATTAGAAGAACTAAATTTTCAGGTTAAGATATATGCAAATTAATGGTAACATGATTTAAAATATGTATGTGGCATATGGGCTCCATAGGATGCCAATAAGGGGCCCATTATGACAAAAACTCTTGGACAGTCCTGGGATCATGGCAGTCAGGTTTGAAAACCCTTTATATCAACCGTTGAACTATTTTCAATCAAGACAGAGCTCTTGGCATTTATTTTTGAGAACTCCTTTTTTAAAACTCCGATCAGTTACAACACAAATGCATTTGTATTCTTTATTTCAACAAAAGACCAATTATGGCAATGCATTATCTAGCCCCCAAATTTGCCATTTGCTTCTTCTCTCCCGCAGTTGATCAGAATCAGTTATGCCAAGTTAAAATGATTATATAACTGGGAAGCTAAATGGCAAAGTTACAAGTAGTGATTCCTGTGAAATGGGTATTTTAGCCAATTATTCAATGCAGCCCAAAAGCTCAACCGATTTTTTTAAAATCTCTGAATGTAGACAACACTGGTAAGCTCACATTTATTGCCCAACCCTAGACAAGTGCCTCATTAGGCCACTATGGAGGGTATTAGTAGTCAAACACAGAGTGTGAACTGAAGTCACATGTAGGTCAGACCAAGTGCAGCTGTTGGGTTTTCACTAATCCAGGATCAACCACTACACCTAATCAATGAACAGATTTAGAAAGGGCAGATCAAAATAATCCCAAATGTTGTTTGTTACACAAGTAATATGATTTTCCCATTCCACTCAAAATCTTATTTGTAGCATTTAACCACTGATCAAAAACTGTGTACACGTGCAGAGAATCCCTGTATTTAGTGTCATACTGTTTGCTACTGACAGGTCAAGAGATTAAGGGCCCAAATTTGGCCCTCCGGTTTTTTCGGCGCACCTCTGAGCCTCCCGCCGACATTTTAGATCAGAAGCAGCTCCAAAAAAAATACTTGTGATCATGGCCGATTCTTAGGCCGTTTGTGGAGCTGGCGTGGCGTAGAACAAAGAGGGGGGGGCGGAGCTAGGTCCCGGCGCTGAAAACAGTGCCGGGACCTCTGCACATGCGCGCTAGAGTCTGCGCGCATGTGCAGTAGCTCCTGGCAGGCCGTTTCTACAAACGTGCGCTGCGGGTTGTGTGGGAGGGGCCGAAGCACACGTCCCTAGCCCCGGCCGAATGGGCTCCCTCATCGGCGGCCCGCTGCGTTCCCTAATGTAGGACTTCTATTTTTTATTTACTAATTGATTTTGGTGCTTTAGGGGCAGGGTTCCTTCTATTTTATTTGTTAATTAATTGCTTATTACTTTTTGTGCTTTGTTTGGTGCCTTAAATGTAGTTACTTGCGCTGATTCCAACTGTAACTGAGGTCTTTCTGTGCGGACAAAAGTGGACACATACGCCGCCCTAAGTTAGTTTAGTACAACTTTTTTCTGGCCAAATTGGCATAAATGGTGTAAGTGGCTGGGAATGCCACCCTTTGAAAAAAAAAACGACCTAACAAAAAACCTAACTAACTCACTTACACTGGCGCAAATTAAATGGCCATATTTGCAACTAAAAAGATACACCAGAAAAATCAAGTTGCACCAAAAAAAAACAGTGCAGCTCATGGTGAAATTTGGGCAAGTCTGTTTAAAGAGGAACTGTATTAGGCCAAATCTGTATAGAACACTATACATCTGTGACAATGGGCCCAAATTTGGCCAGATTTCTGGTGCACTCACCAGATGTGCGCCACTTTTGTAGAACTCCAAGGGCGCCAAAAATCTTCGGGCTGAATTTGGCCACTCCCCAGCCTTTCCTCAATGATGGCGTAGCGTGGCAACTGGATTCAGGGGCGGAGTCAGGTCCCGGTGCTGAAAACAGTGCCGGGACTTCTGCACATACGCGCTTGAGACCACTGGCGCAAATTAAATATGCAGAATGGGGATTTTTAAGATACTCTAGAAAAATCAAGTTGCTCCAAAAAAATGGGAAACTCCTGGCCAAATTTGGGCCCCATGATAGTAACTAGCTACCACTGCAAATCCAAATTCATAAAAAGCCTAAAGGCTCAGTTTGCAAATGAGCTTTCAGATTTCCAAAAAATAGGTCTACTGGGGTTCTATATTCCAAAAAAAGGAACATAATCTTATAATTAGAGCTAGTTCAGTTAGGAGTGAAGTCACAAAATCTCTCCCCAAAATGCTGTGTATGCGAAATCAATTGAAATTTTAAAGACCGAGACAGACAGATTTTTATTAGTGAAATATATCAAGGGATTATGGAGAAAAGCCAGGTAAATGGACAGTTCAGCCATTATCTAATAGAATGGTGGAACAGGCTCATGGGACTGAATAGTCGACTCCTGCTCCTATGTTCCTCAGATTTCTTTGCTCAGTCAGCAACATTATCAAATCCTGCTTTTCCAAACATGACTGCCACACAAGTAAAGTGCTTAATACAGCAAACCCCAGGAGGAGTGGGAGCATTTAAGGGTTTTCAATTAGTATCTATTTTACTTGAAAATTATAGATATTGTGTAAAAATATTACTGCTCAGAAATTAGCACTGACCCAGAGTTTGAATGGGGATCCTATCAAACTGTAGCTGACAGCTGTTCAACAAAAAGTGATTGCTTACATCAGCCAAGCCACATTCAATGCCATCCCTCCAATTAAAATAAAGGCAACATTGTGATTCCTACTTCCCAAGTAACGTCTACTAATGGATAGAAAGATGACAAGCAAGAGAAAATCTAGCAATTCAGTCCATTTATGCTTAATTTATAGCCATGTATATCGCTTTGTTTCAGTTTAAATATTAATCTTATGGTTAGATTTTAAAATGATACTAAAACCCCAAAATTAACTCCAGTGATTCAAAGATATGCCTTTGAAGTTAATGAACTAATTGATGTCTCAACAGATTAAAAGGAAAATAAAATCCATTTAAATTAGATCATAACTTTAGAAAACTTCAAATATGTGGTCTTCAAACGCAAACCAGCAAACAACAAAAATAAATGGTAGCATAGTGCACTGTTAAATGTGTCTAAGATACAAGCTTCTAATTTTAGGAAGACTTTTTGGATCATACATGACTTTAGCATGAACCTGTCACAGCAAAGGCAGAAGCATAGATCCATCAGACATTTTATCACAGCCACTCATCTTGTTTAGTCCCCATCAATCACTCGCATCCATCCAAAGCAGTCAATCACTGCAGCCCTGATGTTTTGCATATGCAGTTAGATGAAGGTTTACTCCGACCCCACAGCACTTCATTTGGAGTTGAGGGAACATGGATAGTGACGTATTCAAATATTTAATTCCATGTATTCCTTCATTAATAGAGGATGCCAGAGAAATAGCACCTCAGGCGACCCCAAAGCAATTTGCATCTGATGAATTACTTTTTGAAGTCCAGTTTAATGCAGATGAAAATACAATGGACATTTTACACACTTCAGTTCCACAGACAGACAAGAGATCAGTTTAATGTCTCAGCCAAAACGCAGTACCTCTGACAATGCAGCAATCACTTACCATAAGCCTTGATCATGTATGCAAGTCAGAGTGCGGTTTGAACCCATAACCCTGTCTGTCAAGGGAGCCAAGACAACACTTAAAAAGGCTTAAACGGTACAGTAATTTATTATTTCTCCCTTCAGTGAGGTGATGGAGGCGGGGAGATTAAGCACATCAGGCCAAAACTCCTTTAATTTGTATGTGTGAAAATAATAATGAATTAAATTCATTGGAAGCACGTTTAAAAAAAAAAGGATTTAAATTTTAGTTTTAAGTCCATTCTCAGGATGTGGGCGTTGCTGACATTTATTGTCTGTCGCTAGTTGCCTTGAGACGGTGTTGGTAGACTGACTTATTTGATCCGCTGCAGCGATTTGATACAACTGAGTGGCTTACTAAGCCACTTCAGAAGAAAGTGAAGACTCAACCATGGAGTAGGAATGAAGTCATATATGGGCTCGACCGTGCAAGGACAGCAGGTTTTCTTCCCTAAAGAACATTAGTGAACAAACTAGGTTTTTAAGACAATTGGATATCTTTTTATAAATTGATACCAGCTTTTAAAAAACGTAATTCAGATTCTCAAATTTTTATGATGGGATTTGAACTTGCGTTCTCTAGATTACTCCAGGCCTGTTGATTACTAGCTCAGAAACACAACCATGACACTACTGTTGCTCCAATATCAAATAAACTAACACTAAAATAGTCTGAGTTTGGCCATTTGTCCAAGATTTTTAGGCTCGGTATTTCTAGCTTTAAAGTTTGCAGGGTGAGAAATATGGTGGAACACGCTTGACCTCTGCTCAGCATCATCCCCAGAAACTTTATAAAAGGGACAAACATTCTGCACCCCTTGGTTCTTCCTCACTCTCCAGTCACGCCACTTAATGCTCCACAGTTTAATGCCTTCTATCAGCTAAAGTAAACATTTACTTTAAGCCCCGTTCCTATTGTGTACCAATAATATTAGTGACAAATAATGAAGGAACACACCACGTATTATTTACAACACAATTCCCTTCAACATTGGTCCTAAACCACAGATGTGATGCACCACACTATGGGCCCAAGTTTCGAGCCGCGCCTAGAACGGCACAGTCCCGACCTGGACGCCCGTTTTTTGCGCCACAAAATGTGCCTAAAAGAAACCTCCAGATTTTCCGGCCCTCGGCACAGCGCAGCAGGAGCTGTAGGGGGCGGAGCCAGGTCACTGCGCTGAAAACAGTGCCGGGACCTCTGTATATGCGCGCTACAGTGGGCGCGCAAGTGCAGTAGATCCAGGCGCCCGAAACTGTGTGGGAGGGGTCCGAAGCACGCAGCCCCTAGCCCGAGTCGAATGGCCTCACTGGGGCTGCGTGAATAAGGCTCCTCCCACGGCCAGCTCCTGCTTCCTCCCGACCCGACTTCCGCTTCCTGCCCCCGGACCGGACCGGACCCCAAACCCCCCGGACCGGACCACACACCCGGTCTCTCCCCTCCCCCGGACCCGACACACCCTTCCCCCCCCTCCGGACCAGACACCTGCTCTCCTCCTCTCCCCACCCCCTCCCCCCCGGACCCGACACCCGCTCTCTCTCTCTCTCTCCCACTCCCACCACCCCCCCCCCCCCCCCCGGACCGGACCGGACCTCCCTCCCACCACCCCCCCCCCGACCTGACCGAACGCCACCTACCTGTAAATCTGGTGCTGGGGACGGGCCCTGCCCGAAGTCTCGGGCCCGGCCCGTTCAGCCTCCCTCCCCCTTCTCCTTCCCCCCCACCCCATCTCCTTTCTCCTCCTTCTCCCCCCTCCCCCCTCTCTCCCTCCCCTCGCTGTCAGAAACACAGACACTGACAGACAGAGAATGAGACACACAGACAGAGAGAGATGGAGACATTGAGAGACACACTGAGGGGGGCATCCCAGCACGCTGTTGGAGGGCTCCCGGTGCTACAGTCGGTAAGTAGAAAATTTTTTATTTATTGATTTAAAAAAAAAAAATTATTTCTTAAATACATCAATAAATCAATCAAAAAAAATTAATTATCATTTATTATTGATGATGGCTCTTTATTTGTAAAACTGAAGTGTTTAATGTTTGTAAACTTCCCTTTAAACACCCCCCCCCCCACCATTCCCTACACATGATTTGTAACCTACGCCTGATTTTCTAAAGTGTAGATAAGGTTTTTTCGAGCGTACAAAAATCTTCACGTACTCCATTCTAAGGTAGTTTGGAGTAAGTTTTCACTGACGAAACTTTGAAAACAGGCGTAAGTGGCCGGACACGCCCCCTTTTGAAAAAAAATTCTGTTCCAAAGTGAAACTGTTCTAACTGACTAGAACTGGAGCAAACTAAATGACGAGAATTCCGATTTCTAAAATACTCCGTTCTACACCAGTTGCTCCTAAAAATCAGGAGCAAATCATGTGGAAACTTGTGGCCTATTACACTAATAGCCCCAGCTCCAACAATTATCACATCCTTGCAGATGAAAATCATTTAAAGGCGAATGTAATCTCTCCAGGTTCTCAGATTTAGTTCTCATCAGTAAAAGCACTACTAGCCAAATAGAAGCTCACACTTTTCCTCAACCTACGGGAAAGAGAACACCAGCTCAATTCAAATCTTAAGCCAATGTAGAAAACAGCAGGTTTCACTATATTCAAATACAGGGTCTATCTATGATCAACAAAAACTATACACAGCCAATCTTCAAACATCAAGTTTTAAAGTGACAGCACTATTTTAGTGCTTTAATTTAAAAAAAAATACAACCCAGTTTGTATGGCAGGCTAAGTGTTTTGACAGTTTGCTGCTACAGGGATTTATATCCATTACTTTCAGACTTCTGGAGGCTTTCCCCACTTTAAATCTCCAAATTTATAAATGGTGACTTAATCCAACTATCAAAACTCATCCCTCTAATACAATCCCAATTCTCCCAAGATAATTTGAACAACCGCAATGTTTCTGCTTTTCTACCTTCCCCAGCAGATTTGTCTAAACATTTAGCACTCTTGAAATAAAGTTCTTCCCTAAACATGATCAATAATATTAACTTCATTGTTCACTTAATGATCATTTATGTCACTAAATTCTACATTTTCTACATTATTTAGAAGTGATAATCTGCATTTACCTTACCTATAGCATGCAATACATTTTGATACTTTCTTCCTTAATTATGGCCCTGTCTATAAATCCGTAGGTTTCTTCACACTGCATTATAAAAACACAAGCATAACTTCTATGGACTCAATATACTACTATTTTGCCAAATATCGGAGTATTGTATTTGCTTAAAAAAAATTAGTGTCTGAACATTTAAATTGGAGTGCCTATTACCTCAAGTCCCTTTCAAAGTGCTAAATTTTCACATTGCTAATCTCTTCTAATCCATCCAACCTATCTACTCTTTCGCCGATGATTCCACTCTACATTCATCAACTTCCTTCAGAGTGAATGTCCAGTAGGCACATCCTCCGTTCCTCTCAACACAATGTCTGAATCTTTTCCAAAAAGTGTTCCGTAACCCTCCTTCAGCTAGCAACTTTGGTCTTACCATTTCCCCATACCCTGAATTAAACTCCCACATGTCCATGCAAAAGTTGCCTTAAAAATGGTTTGATTCATATTTCATGACAAAACATGTTTTTCCTTTTAACAGCTCAAAAGGCATAAGCTGATCCAAATAGCCCGACAGATTTCTCCCTTCCCTAGTTGAAGAAAGTCAAAACAACTTGTAGGTCCTCGTCACCAATCAAGCCAAGAACAGCCATTGTTTAAATCTGGACTGCAAAATAATTAAAAGCAGGCTTACAATTTAAAAAAAAATGTGGTGTAGAAGACCAACAATGCATAGGTGCTGTAGTGCAGCTCTGATCCCCATGATTGTCAAATTCCAAATCTCTGCCATGCAACCGTGTGGAAATGCTGAGGAAAGGCCAAATGAGTAGTATTGGCAGCACCCTTTTTTATTGCATATTGATGTGTGATCCAGGGAGGAAAAAGGAACTTTAAAGAAAGTATATGACAACACATATTAAGCTTCCTGAGCATAAGGTTGTCTGAATGTACTATTTCCAGTCCATTGCTAAATGTGCTGAGGAAATTCACATTTGGTGTAATTGGCAACAAAATGTTCTACCTATTCACTGATCCATTTGGCCACAATATTAATTGTGCCCCAACCAAAAAAAGCTATGAAAAAAATACTTCCAGGTTAAATACCATTACTGACACTAAATGGTCAAACCACTTAAGATTGTCAAAAACACCATGTAGGCCATAAATCTCTTAGCTTTTGATAACAATGCCAGTTACATGTGCACATAGAAAAATCATACTTCAAAGACATCAAAATGAAAACCACATTACAAGGCATATTCAACCAATTTAAGTTACACAAAAAGCCACAATACTTTTAACCGTTTGAACAAAATCTTGTGAATACAGGTACACACGACCAGTTACGTAAATGTGATCAAAAGTGCCATTCTTGAGGATGCCTATAACATTCGGAATTTAGAATTCAATGGGGGTTAGTGCCAGAAAATGTATATGGTATTATTTTCAGGTGAAATGTTAGGAAATACCTGCAATTTATTTATAAAAGAACTATTAATGGGCTGTTTAAAAAACACAGCATGATGCATATTGCTAAAATGTGGCAAGTCAAAAAAGCTGGCCTTAATGGTAATGCTTTCAATTAGTTACTCAGGAAACATGACAATGCACTGAAAATGCAAAGCATGTGCAAGCATTCTTCAATGATGTCAACTTGTTTCTAAAACACACACCCTCCTGTTAAACCAAGCACTGTTAAATTATGCAATTTCAAAAGGCTATGATGCACTTACTGAGAAGTGAATGAACAGCATTCAGTGCCAAAAATATTACCTACACAAGTTATGAATTTGCATATATAACATTTTAGTGAACAACCAAAAGTGTAGTATGAAAACAGTTGAGTTAACAAAAAAAAACGTTCGCCCGAACAAAATAACCTAAATATTCCAGGACAAACATACAACATCTGGTATTAACATATTGGCATTAATATTTTGCAAAGGGATGAGCGTTTTACTGTAATTTATAAGACAAATGGCCCATTTTCTCTATTCAACAATGCAATCTATTTAAGATCTTCTATGCAATATCTGAGTACTTGGTTGGACAATATTAGTTCTTCCTCCTCTCCTGTTACGTATTTCAAGTAATCATATACTTTTCACAATAGATTAGACAGATACAAAAAAAGCATCAAGATTAACTAGTAAGTGAGCATCAGACATTGATGTTCAATTTACAAGCCTAGATTACAATTTTCAGAATCACACAGAACAAAGTTAAAATCAAGAATATTAAACATCCATCCAAAAATGTTATGCACAAAATGCAAATATAAAGTGGGATATTAAAGATGGTGAATGGTTATGTTTTGGGTGGGGGTGCGGAGAGAGAATGAGATCGATTTGATTTATTTCAGGCACTAATGCATTTGCTCAGCGCGGTCGCTCCCAGCCGCGACAAGCGCAGCCCCGGAAGGCGCCATTTTAGGTGCGCTCTTGAAAGGTTTAATTTATGCAATCAAACAAATGTCGGCTCACGATCTAGAAGCGGCGGAAAATTAGAAATGCTCTCAATTCTTCGGCGGACTTTACAATCCTCGTTTAGGAAGAGGGGAGGGGAAATCCGCTTTCGCTTCAATCGGACGGCGGACATTTCCGAGCGAGGCCTGGGCTGTGGTACTAGGCCGCCCGGGGGCGGAGACACACACACACACACCAGTCATCGAGCCGCTAACATACAAAGCCAAATCTCCGCCGCCTCACCTTCTCGCACAGCGTCTTCACTTGGCTCTCCATCAGCTGCTTGCAGTCGTTCAGCTTCTCGATCCATTGGTCCAGCTCCTTGGTGAACACTTTCTCATCCATCGCTCTGCCGCCGGCTCGCTTTCCCCTATCGCTGCTGGAGGACCGAGACACACAGAGAAAGAGACCGGGACACGCAAACTTAGAAAGGAATACTTTCCCCTCCCCCTCTTAAAAATATATATATATTTGTTTTAAACCCGGTGGCGGAGAGGCTAAGTGAAAGCGTCGATGTTCACCCTGTGCAGCGGACCGGCGAGCTGCCGTTGGGATCCCGATCCCGCTCCTCCCTCCGGCTCCGGCTCTCTGTCCCAAGAAAATGGCCGCCAGCCTGCAGTGACGCCTGTGCAGCCCGCCTCCCCGCTGCTGCTGGTTTCCGGATTGACAGCGTAAACGCAAGTTTCAGGGCGGCAACAGTCAGTGCACCGCCGCTGCCCCTCACATTCCAGCATCATTGAGTGCCCTCAACGAATCTTTCCACATCCACCTGATATTACAACTTGCTTCCCCGCCCAGTGGAGCTTTACTTTGTCAATGCTGCAGTTTCTTGACAACCAATTCATAAATGTTTCATTCTAGGGTGAACTCCTCGCGGGAGGAAGAGGGGAAATAGGGTGGAGGGGGGGGGGATGAGGGAGGTAGGAGAATGAGAGAGTGAGGGAAAGGGGGCAGGTGAGAGGGGCGGGAGGTAGGATGAGGTAAGGAGGGTGAGATGAGGGAGGGAAGAATACATAAGAAATAGGAGCTGGAGTAGGCCATTTGGTCTCTCAAGCCTGCTCCGCCATTTAATAAGATCATGGCTGATCTGATCTTAGACACAACTCCACTTCCCTGCCAGCTCCCCATAACCCTTGACTCCCTTATCATTTAGAAATCGGTCTATCCCCACCTTAAATATAACAGCTCTCTGGAGTAGATAATTCCAAAGATTCATAATCCTCAGAGAAGAAATTCCTCCTCATTTCCATTTTAAATGGGCGACCCCATTATTCTGAAACTATGCTTCCGAGTTCTAGATTCCCCCACGAGGGGAACTGTCCTATCTGCATCTACCCTGTCAAGCCCCCTCAGAATTTTATATGTTTCAATAAGATCGCCTCTCATTCTTCTAAACTCCAATGAGTACAGGCCCAACATGCTCGACCTTTCTTCAGAAGACAACCCCTTCATGTCAGGAATCAACCTCATGAACCTTCTTTGAACTGCCTCCAATGCAAGTATATCTCTCCTTAAATAAGGAGACCAAAACTTTACGCAGTACTCCAGGTGTGGTCTCACCAACGCCCTGTACATTTGTAGCAGGACTTCCCTACTTTTATACTTCATCTCTCTTGCAATAAAGGCCAACATTTGCCTTCTCAATTACATGCTCTACCTGCATGCTAATTTTTTATATTTCATGTACAAGGACCCCCAGATCCCGCTATACCTCAGCATTTTGTAATCTCTCCCCATTTAAATAATAATTAGCTTTTTTATTTTTCCTACCAAAGTGGATAACCTCACATTTTCCCACATTACATTCCATCTGCCAAATTTTTGCCCACTTACTTAGTCTATCTATATCCCTTTGCAGATTCTTTGTGTCCTCCTCACAATTTGCTTTCCCACCCATCTTTGTATCATCAGCAAATTTGGCTACATTACACTTGGTCCATTCATCCAAATCACTAATATAGATTGTAAATAGTTGAGGCCCCAGCATTGATTCCTGTGGCATCCCACTAGTTACAGTTTGCCAATCTGAAAATGACCCATTTATCCCGACTCTCTGTTTTCTGTTAGTTAGCCAATCATCTATCTATGCTAATAAATAACCCCAACCCCGTGAGCCTTTATTGCAAAGGGCATAGAGTATAAAAGCAGAGAAGTCTTGCTACAGTTATATAAGGCCACACCTGGAATACTGCGTGCAGTTTTGGTTTCCATATTTATGAAAGGATATACTTGCTTTGGAGGCAGTTCAGAGAAGGTACACTGGGTTGATTCCGGGCATGAGGGGGTTGACTTATGAGGAAAGGTTGAGGAGGTTGGGCCTCTACTTATTGGAATTCAGAAGAATGAGAGGTGATCTTATCGAAACGTATAAGATTGTGAGGGGGCTTGACAAGGTGGATGCAGAGACGATGTTTCCACTGATGGGGGAGACTAGAACTAGAGGGCATGATCTTAGAATAAGGGGCCGCCCATTTAAAACTGAGATAAGGAGAAATTTCTTCTCTCAGAGATTTGTTAATCTGTGGCATTTGCTGCCTCAGAGTGCTGTGGAAGCTGGGACATTGAATAAATTTAAGACAGAAATAGACAGTTTCTTAAATGATAAGGGGTTATGGGGAGTGGGCGGGGAAGCGGAGCTGAGTCCATGATCAGATCAGCTATGATCTTATTGAATGGCAGAGTAGGCTCGAGGGGCCATATGACCTACTCGTGCTCCTATTTCTTATGTTCTTATGTTCTCTTGTGCAGTAACCTTTTATGTGGCACCTTATCGAATGCCTTCTGGAAATCCAAATACACAACAACTTCTGCTTCCCCTTTATCCACCCTGCGCTTTACATCCTCAAAGATCTCCAGCAAATTTGTCAAACATGGATTCCCTTTCATAAAACCATGCTTACTCTGCTTGACTGTATTATGATTTTCTAAATGTCCTGCTACTATTTCCTTAATAATGGACTCCAGCATTTTCTCAAAAACAGGTGTTAGGCTAACTGGTCTATAGTTTCCTGCTTTCTGTCTCCCTCCTTTCTTAAATAGGGGTGTTACAGTTGCGGTTTTCCAACCTGTCCGAAATCCAGAGAATTTTGTAGATTACAACCAATGCTTCCACTATCTGTGCAACCTCTTCTTTTAAGCCCCTAGGATGCAGGCCATCAGCCCAAGGGTCTTGTCCACCTTTAGTCCCGTTAGTTTGCCTCGTACTTTTTCTCTAGTGATAGTGATTGTCCCCCCCTCCCAATAGCTCCTTGATTATCAATTATTGGGATGCCCTTAGTGTCTTCTACGGTGAAGACCGATAATGTTGTGTTCCTAACACAGATGAGACTGCACACAGGGAGGTTAAAGGAACAGTGACCTCAGTCTTTAATAAGACGCTCCAGAGTGAGTAACAGGCCTTAGGGGCCGGCTTATATACAGTGCTCCCAAGTGATGCTGGGATCCCTTGGGACTTCAGGAGATGCGCTCCCTGGTGGAGGAACATGGGAGTGCATGCTTTACAGATACACAACATCACTCCCCCGCCAAAGTCAAAGTGAAAACTATTTACAAGGTGAGGCGGTCGGGAGCCTTTCTTTCCCTGGTGGACCGCCTCGGTACAAATATCTGTTCTGGTGTGTTGGCTGTGCCCTCGCTGGGCTAGTGTGTTGTTGGCCTGCAGGGTTGCTGGGTGCCCTTGCTGGGCTGTTGGGCATGATGGGTTTGATTTCCTGGTCCGGCGTGGTGTCGTTGATCCTTTGGGTGTGTCGTGGGCTCGAAAAAGCTGGTGTCTGCTGTGGGTTGTTCAGGGCAGTCTGTGAACCGCAGCCTCATTTGGTCCAGGTGCATTCTGCAAATTTGTCCATTGTCCAGTTTAACTACAAACACCCTACTCCCTTCTTTAGCTATCACCGTGCCCACGATCCACTTGGGACCATGCCCATAGTTTAGCACATACACAGGGTCATTCAGATCAATTTCCCGTGACTCAGTGGCGCGACCATCGTTACATTTTGTTGCTGCCGCCTGCGCCCTACCTGATCATGCAGGTTCGGCTGAACCAGCGAGAGTCTGGTTTTAAGCGTCCTTTTCATGAGTAGCTCAGCCGGGGACACCCCTGTGAGCGAGTGGGGTCTCGTGCGGTAGCTGAGCAGTACTCGGAACAGGCGGGCTTGGAGTGAGCCTTCTGTGACTCGTTTGAGGTTCTGTTTGATTATTTGTACTGCCTGCTCTGCCTGCCCATTGGAGGCTGGTTTAAACGGGGCCGACGTGACATGTTTGATCCCATTGCGGGTCATGAATTCTTTAAATTCGGCACTGGTGAAACATGGCCCGAGTATGTCAGGCAGGCCGTGAGTGGCAAACATAGCCCTCAGGCTTTCAATGGTGGCGGTGGTGGTGCTTCCTGACATTATTTCACATTCAATCCATTTTGAAAAAGCATCCACCACCACCAGGAACATTTTACCGAGAAATGTGCCTGCATAGTCGACATGGATCCTCAACCATGGTCTGGAGGGCCAGGACCACAAACTTAGTGGTGCCTCTCTGGGCGCGTTGCTCAACTGAGCACATACACTGCATTGCCGTACACAGGACTCGAAGTCAGAGTCGATACCGGGCCACCACATGTGGGATCTGGCTATCGCTTTCATCATTACTATACCTGGGTGTGTGTTGTGGAGATCCGAGATAAACGTCTCCCTGCCCTTTTTGAGTAGCACTATGTGGTTACCCCACAACAGGCAGTCTGCCTGAATGGACAGCTCGTCCTTTCGCCGCTGGAATGGCTTGATTAACTCTTGCATTTCAACAGGGATGCTGGCACAGCTCCCATGCAGTACACAGTTTTTTACTAGCGATAGCAGAGGATCTTGGCTGGTCCAAGTCCTAATCTGGCGGGCCGTGATAGATGATTTATCATTTTCAAATGCTTCCATGACCAACAACAAGTCTGCGGGCTGCGCCACCATCAACAAGTTTGCAGGCTGCGCCATTTCCAGCCCCGTGGTGGGCAATGGTAGCCGACTGAGAGCATCCGCACAGTTCTCGGTGCCTCGCCTGTGGCGGATGGTATAGTTATATGCTGATAGCGCAAGTGCCCACCTTTGTATGCAGGCTGAGGCATTGGTATTTATCCCCTTGTTTTCAGCGAACAAGAATATGAGGGGCTTGTGATCGGTTTCCAGCTCAAATTTGAGGCCAAACAAGTACTGATGCATTTTCTTTACCTCGAACACACACGCTAATGCCTCTTTCTCAATCATGCTGTAGGCCCTCTCGGCCTTAGACAAGCTCCTGGAAGCATAGGCGACAGGTTGCAACTTCCCCGCAACGTTAGTTTGTTGTAATTCACACCCAACTCCGTACGACAATGCACCACATGCTACCACAAGTCTTTTACATGGGTTATACAATACAAGCAGCTTTTTGGAGCATAAAATGTTTCTGGCTTTCTCAAAAACAATTACTTGTTTTTTTCCCCATACCCAGTTCTCACCTTTATGCAATAACACATGTAGGGGCTCTAAGAGGGTGTTTAACCCCAGTAGGAAGTTACCAAAATAGTTGAGGAGTCCCAGGAACGACCGCAGCTCCGTGACGTTTTTTGGCCTGGGCGCGTTCCTGATATCCTCTGTCTTGGCGTCTGTGGGCCGAATGCCGTCCGCCGCGATCTTTCTCCCCAAAAACTGCACTTCTGTTGCCATGAAGACGCATTTTGACCTCTTCAGCCGCAGCCCTACGCGATCCAGTCGCTGGAGGACCTCCTCCAGGTTTTGTAGGTGCTCGACGGTGTCCCGACCCGTGACCAATATGTCGTCCTGAAAAACCACTGTGCATGGTACCGACTTGAGTAGGCTCTCCATGTTTCTCTGGAAGATCGCTGCAGCTGACCAAATTCCAAATGGGCATTTGTTGTAGATGAACAGTCCCTTATTGGAATTCTTTGAGGATATAACGAGCATGGTGGATAGAGGTGTACCGATGGATGTGGTATATTTGGATTTCCAAAAGGCATTCGATCAGGTGCCACACAAAAGGTTACTGCAGAAGATAAAGGTATGCAGAGTCAGAGGAAATGTATTAGCATGGATAGAGAATTGGCTAACTAACAGAAAGCAGAGAGTCGGGATAAATGGGTCCTTTTCAAGTTGGCAATCGGTGGTTAGTGGTGTGTTTCAGGGATCGGTGCTGGGACCACAACTGTTTACAATATACATAGATGATCTGGAAGAGGGGACAGAGTGTAGTGTAACAAAATTTGCAGATGACACAAAGATTAGTGGGAAAGCGGTTGTGTAGAGGACACAGAGAGGCTGCAAAGAGATTTAGATAGGTTAAGCGAATGGGCCAAGGTTTGGCAGATGGAATACAATGTCGTAAAATGTGAGGTCATCCACCTTGGAAAAAAAAACAGTAAAAAGGAATATTATTTGAATGGGGAGAAATTAGAACATGCTGCGGTGCAGAGGGACGTGGGGGTCCTTGTGCATGAAACTCTTTTAGAGTCTACCTGCAAAACATAAAACATGTATCCGTGCCACCCGACCTGGATGACACACCAGACATTTACAAGGCCCTTTTTTTCTTTTCTTTCTTTTTTTTTTGTTTTTTTTTTTTGTTTTTTTGGGCACTAAAATCAAATTTTTTCCTTTTTCCAGTGCCCCCTATAAAGGAGAGGGGGACACTAAAAGCACTGGCAATTAAAACAAATTAAACTTTAAAACGTAAAATCAAATAAAAATTTGGTTGCCGGGCGTGATGATGCACTCCAGTCCCTCCGGTGCCCACCTCTCGCGGAAGGCCGCGAGCGTACCGGTGGACACCGCGTGCTCCATCTCCAAGGACACCCTGGACCGGATGTAAGAGCGGAAGAGAGGCAGGCAGTCAGGTTGAACGACCCCCTCGACCGCCCGCTGCCTGGACCGGCTGATGGCACCCTTGGCCGTGCCCAGGAGCAGTCCTACGAGGAGGCATTCGGACCTACCCGCTCCCCTCCGCACAGGGTGCCCAAAGATCAGGAGAGTGGGACTGAAGTGCAGCCAGAATTTCAGGAGCAGCCCCTTCAAATAGTGGAACAGGGGCTGCAACCTTGTGCACTCCATAAAAACATGGAACACGGACTCCTCCAGACCGCAGAAATTGCAGGCGGCCTGGGAGTCCGTGAACCGGCTTAAAAATTTGTTGCACGGCACTGCTCCGTGCACCACCCTCCAGGCCAAGTCCCCGATGAATAGTGGGAGGACCCCTGCGTAGAGTGCCCTCCATCGGGGACCCCCGCCTCCTCCGGACGGCAAGATGGTACGCCATGGCGTGTCCGGACGGCCGGCGAGGATGGCAAAGTTGAGGGTGTGCAGGAGCAACCCGTACAGGAAACCCCTCCGCGCGGAACTGAAAGGCACGGAGGGGATTTCCCCGAGGCGGCTCAAGTTGTGAGGCGCCGGTCCCCGAGGGAGGTTCCGGGGTTTGGCGCCGATGAGGAATTCCGTCCGGACGGGGGTCAGTTCGGACGGGATCTCCCCACGTGCTTGAGCCTCCTCGATGCACCTAACGGAGTCAGGGCCCAGAGCTGTTTTTAGCGACTCGATGGCATCGGCCGCGTGGCGGACGTTGGCAGAATTTAGGCGCCGCGCCAGCGTGTCTGGCGCCATCCAGCCCGCTCCTCCACCATCGAGCAGGTCCCTGACCCTGGTCACCTCACCAGCCACAGCTCTCTCTTCCGACCGCCACATAAAACCTCGGTCGTGGAGGTACGGATTCCCGAGCAGCGGCTCCTGCAGGACGGCCGCCACTCCAGCCGGCGGAGAGCTGCGCTTGGTCCTTGTGCATGAAACTCTTTTAGAGTCTACCTGTGAAAACATAAAACAATAACGGTGCCACCCAACCTGGGTGACACTCCAGACATTTACAAGGCCCTTTTTTTCCCCCCCTTTTTTTGTTTTTTTTTTGTGTTTTTCTTTTTTGGTTTTTTTTTTGGGCACTAAAATCACAATTTTTCCCCAGTGCCCCCTATAAAAGGGAAGGGGGACACTAAAATCACCGGCAATTAAAACAAATTAACTTTAAAACGTAAAATCAAATTAAAATTTGGTTGCCGGGCGTGATGATGCACTCCAGTCCCTCCGGTGCCCACCTCTCGCGGAAGGCCGCGAGCGTACCGGTGGACACCGCGTGCTCCATCTCCAAGGACACCCTGGACCGGATGTAAGAGCGGAAGAGAGGCAGGCAGTCAGGTTGAACGACCCCCTCGACCGCCCGCTGCCTGGACCGGCTGATGGCACCCTTGGCCGTGCCCAGGAGCAGTCCTACGAGGAGGCCTTCGGACCTACCCGCTCCCCTCCGCACAGGGTGCCCAAAGATCAGGAGAGTGGGACTGAAGTGCAGCCAGAATTTCAGGAGCAGCCCCTTCAAATAGTGGAACAGGGGCTGCAACCTCGTGCATTCAATAAAAACATGGAACACGGACTCCTCCAGACCGCAGAAATTGCAGGCGGCCTGGGAGTCCGTGAACCGGCTTAAAAATTTGTTGCACGGCACTGCTCCGTG